>NC_133551.1:40562500-41812500 GCF_048773025.1 Camelus bactrianus
GTTTAATATATGTAGTATTTGCTGTACCTTGTTTGTTTATTTGAAATAGTTTTAGTTTTTTAAAAAGTTAGACTTGGGACAAGGTATGAAGTATGTTCAAAGGCTTTCTCCCTTTTCCAGGCATTCTTCATCTTTTAATTCTTTGTTGACACAGCTTTCCTAGTCACTTTGCATCTGTATATTGGTTTGTGTCCTATCACCTGCAGATTAAATAGGAGGGTGAGTTCTGATATAATCTTCTGTATTCTTCCTTCTGGTTTACCCTCCAGGGTTCATAGTTGAGCTCAACAATGTCTTTTCAGGCCTTTCATGAAACTTAAAATATTACTCTACAACAGAAATGTCTAAGTTCGTGAAACAAGTGACTGATTTAGAATTTAAAAATAAGTGAAAAGTTGTCTTTTCTCTTATTTCACATTTCTACTCAAAAAAAAATGATGATAAGATGTCTTTTAAGATTTAAATAATATTGTTTGGTACTTCAGTTGATAAGCATATGGTTAAACAGTTACAAAGCATCTGTTTTTATGCTCTACATTTTTTAAAATTTCAGAAATAGAACATTATAAATCCCTTTTTAAGATTTACCCACTAATTCATGTCACTTTAGCTGACTTCTGTATAATTATTGAGGGTTTTTCATCTTGAAAGCAGAAAAGCTATGTCAATGAGAGTAGTCAGGGAGTTGTTTTATGGAGTAGTGAAAATATTCATATCTTACGAATTATCCCTGGGAGAGGTCAGAAGCTTACTTATGTCAATAAACATGTCAGAGTCCCTCCCACTTGTTGAATAGCTTGGTTGTTAATTTGTGTGCTAGGCAACAGGCTTTCTCCCTCTTCCTTTTCTCAGATAAAGTTCAGAGAATAAAAAAGTTGCATTTGTTGTCATTTTGTTTTGTTTTACTTGCAGGTTAAGTACTTAAAGATGAGAAAAGTTGATCTTTGTTTAAGCTCTGAAGGAACTGAAGTGATTTTAGCGACATCAAGTGATGAAAAACATCCACCTGAAAATATAATTGATGGGTAAGAGTTACTATTCTTTCTTCCTTAAAGTCTTAATATTAGGTTAGTGAACCCCCTGAGTACTGAGAGTACATGTTTTACATGTACAATAACTAGCAGGGTTAAACAGTTTAATAAATGGTGAACTAGATTACCTGACAATACCCACTTTAGTACCATCTCTGGAACTAATTCAGTTGTGTATATTTAGGTTTTTAATCCTTTTCTTGATAATTCTTAAACTAAAATAGCTTTTTAAAATGTGGTCTAACAAGGCAAAACTTCAAACAATGGTTACCTCATTTTATGGATGTACACATTTTAATATCTGGTTATGGTTTTATTCCAAGGTTTTCTTGGTAAATAGGAATCTAAACATTACAACTTCCTGTCTACTGCCTATTTTCTTTCTGGTCTAAGCAACATCTTTGCTGAACTGAATGCTTTACTTTCTTCTATCTACTTGCATCGTTTGGTCTTCAGCTTCTTGATATCATTCCAGTTACCACTCTTCACTGTGTTAGAGCTTATTCTACGTAGAGATAGATATCATTCTCAAACTTTTAAATTCCAAGAAAAAGTAGTTAATGGAAGAACTTTTTTAAAAAGTTGAAGTATAGTTGATTTACGATACTGTGTTTTAAGTTTCAGGTATGTAGTGATTCACAATTTTTAAAGCTTATACTCCATTCATAGTTATTATAAAATATTGGCTATATTCTGTCTGCTGTACAATATTCCTTGTGGCTTATTTATTTTATACATAGTAGTTTGTACCTTTTAGTCCCTTAGCCCTATCTTGCTCCTCCCCTTTCCTCCCCCAACTACTAACCACTGGTTTGTTCTCTTTATGTGTAAGTCTGTTTCTTTTTACTATATTCACTAGTTTGTTTTATTTTTTAGATTCCACATATAAATGATATGCAGTAATTGTCTTTCTCTGTTTGACTTATTTCACGAATCAAATACCCTCCAAGTCCATCCAGGAAGAACTTTTTTTTTTCCCCAATAGTCCTGGCTATTTTATTACTCTCTTGAGTTCTCTTTCTTGGTATTTGTACAGTGACCTGCGCTTGACTTATAGAATCATATAATTTTAGAGCTGGAAGGACTTTTGAGTTCATCTGATCTAAACCTTTCATTTAGAATTGTGGTAAGAGAGGTCTAAAGAGGTCAAGTACTAGTTTTAACTACTGAAGGCAGAGCCAGTTGTAAAATGGATCTTGTGGTTCTTTGTGTTCTATTGTGAAGTCCATGTATCTGGATAAAATTCTAGCAACTCGACCTGTTCCCATTAAGCCCAGCTGTTATCTCCTCTCTGACATCTGTTCCTTTTCCTTAGATAGGATTAGCTTATCTTTTTGTTGGGTTCCAGTAGAATTTAGTATACACCTCTATTACTTTCTAACTACCAGTTTAGGGTCTTTGTACTAAACTATAATAACTCAAGGTTTGAATAAAAAACTTAACATCTGTGCCTCTTACTCCTTCTTAGCTTTTTAGTTCCTGAAATTCAGGTAATAGATGTTTATTCCACTCTGCCTTATAGTAGAGATATAAATGTGGGGGCTTTTATGAGGATCACACATCTATAGAGATTTGCCTTAAATTGTTTGCCAGAAATAGAGATCTTTCTGAAAATACTCCTTGTCTCTGATTGGAGATAGATCAAATTTGCAAGGCAAGATCAATTTACCTTGCACACCTTTGGTGACCTTTGTTTCAAGGGAATATGTTTTTAGATCATTAACATTGGCTGTTATATGTAACAGATACTATTTTAGACTCTATCAGTCCATATTAATAAATAAGTACATAATATTTTTTACATTAGACAAAAATCCTTAGTACAGAAAACTATATGGAATAAAAGTAGTTACTAACCTGATAACTGAACAGAGTACATCAGAGACTTTTAATTCATATGCATTTCCAACAAATACAATTAGACTGTATATAGTAGATATTAACATTTATTCTCTGTTCATAAGTAGGTTTGTCTAAATGGAAGTAACTATAGAATTATTTGGACAAAATAGTGCTATAAATTTGCCCCAATGGACAGTGTTCCCAATTCTTTATTTCCTCAGAAATAGAATTTTTAAAGGTGATTATATTTTTACTTCCTCTTGACTCTACTTTTGCCCTCTGGTATTTAACATGTCAATGAAAAAGGAAAAAAATTGTACGTAAGAAAAAAATTAGTTAAGAGAAAAAGGAAGGAGAGAGAATCGGTCCCTTTGGCACATTGTAGAAGAATGATAGATTTACAGTTATAATTCCTGGGTAAGGGGACTATATGTGTTACCTGGGCTAAGAATATATTTGTTATTCTTTGAGCCTTAGTTTCCTGGTCTGAAAAATGGGGATAATACCACCTTCCCTGACTACCTCAGAGTTGTGGGGAAAAAATCGCATGACTTTTTTTATTATCACTTGAGATAATAGATGTTAAACAGTCAATAGCTATAAGGCCTTATTTAAAAGGAAATTACTATTTTGATGACTTCATTATACTTAATTATGGGGATTCAGTTATGTATTATTTTAAAATCCAAGTACATTTCTACATATCTTTGGTGTTATTATATTGGTCATGTTCATTACAAGCACCCAATAAAAAACATAGGGCAAGTAAAAATCGTAAATTTATTTAAATAAATAAAAATTTTAACTATATAAATATAAATAAAAAGTAGTTATGAAATATTAAGCATAGTATTAAAAAATCAAGAATTGTGAGTTAGGAGACCTGGATTCTTTTTTTTTCTTTTTTGTAACAGCTTTATTGGCATTTTATTCACATACCATACAGTTCACGCATTTAAGGTGTACAGTTCAGTGGCTTCCAGCACATTCAGCATTTTGCAACCGTATTATACACAATCCATTTTAAAATATTTCACCACCCCAAAAAGAAACTTCAAACCCCTTCACAGTCACCCTCTATCCCCACTAGCCCTAGGCAACCACCAATCAACTTTCTGTCCCTATAGATTTGCTTATCCAGACATTTTATATCATTGGAATCATACATATGTGGTCTTTGGACTGGCTTCTTTCACTTACATGTTTTCAGGGCTCTTCATGTTGTAGCACATATCAGTACTTCATTCCTTTTTATTGACAAATAAAATTCCATTGGGTGGATATAGCATATTTCGTTTCCCCAATTTCATTAAAGAATACTAACTTACAGATCTAAGAAACTGTAAAAGAAAAGAGACTGTATCATAGACAAATCACTGAAAAACAAAGATAAAGAAAAAAATTTTTAAACAACTGGAGCAAAAAAATACGTTACGTACAGGGGAACAATGATACCAGTGACAGCCAACTTTGCATCACAAGCAGTGGAATCCAGGGGACAGTGGAACAATATGTTTAAAATGCTGGGGAAAAAGGAAGACAAAACAAAACCAAAAAAAACCCCCTATAAACACAGAATTCTGTATCTAGCTAAAATATCATTAAAAAATGAGGATATAAGAAAGAGACCTACATCACAGGAAATGCTAGAGAAAGTTCCACAGGTTGAAGTGATATAATACTAGATGGAAATTCAAGTGTTCAGGAAGAAAGTATGTGCATTGGAAATATTTGGTGTAAATATGAGTATCTTTTCTCTTCTTTTCATTATTTTGGAAGACAGCTAACCACTTAATGAGGAAACAACATGTTGTATTGTGGGATTTATAATATATATGGGTTTAAAATATATTAAAACAATGACACAAAAGTAGAGTTCAATGTAAATTGACTGTCATGAGGTTCTATAACCTTGAGAGCAACCACTAAAAAAAGATATACACTTAAAGAACTAATAAAGGAATTTAAGGAATTAAAAATTTTTTTTTATTTACTCAAAAGTGGATAGGAAAGGAGAAATGAGACAAGAATAAATATATGGGAGGGACAAACAGAAAATGAATAGGAGGACTTAAATCCAACCCTATCAATAATTATATTAAATGTCAGTTCTAAACACTTCAGTTAATTGCCAGAGAGTGTCAGACTGGGTCAAAACGTGAGACCCAGGTGTACGCTGTCTGCAGGAGGTGCACTTTAAACATGAAGTCATAAATAGGTTGAAAATAAAGCATGAAAAGAGATGCACCCTATGAACTGTAAGCATGAGTGAGTGAGTGGCTATGTCTATATTCATATCAAGGTAAAATATAAGGAGTATTATCAGAGATAAAGGGGACATTTTATAATATTGGAATATCAATTCTTCAGGAAGAGATTACCCTTGTAATATTTCCCCTAAGAGTCTTCCTATTCCAGATGGCAACCAGGAAAATAAGTTTTGGAATGAGTCCCCTTTACATATAGCTTGTAACCAAGTATCCTTTTGAGAGAAGACCATCAAATGCAACATGTAATCCAGAACTGAATCCTTCAAGAACTTGGTTGTCATTCTGCTATAAAGAACTCTAATGGGAGCACTGGTGATATTTAAATAAAGTCTATAGATTGTTTAGTTTAAAAAAAAAAAAACCCAAGTATCCTTTTGAACTGTTCATATTTATTTGGGTTTCAGTTTCTCCAGGGGTGTGTGTGTGTGTGTATAAAAAAGGAGCTATTGGCCACTAAAAAAAAGTTGTCTCTGTTCTGTTCACAGATTATATAAATCTACATAACCCTAATGAATCTAAAACAAAAAAACAAACAAACAAAAAAACCCTGCTAGAACTAAGTAAATTTAACAAGGTCAATTCACAAAAATCAATTGTATTACTATACACTAGCAAGAAACATTTGGAAAATGAAAATTTTAAAATCCCATTTACAATAGCATTTAAAACACAAGATAGTTAAGAATAAATTTAATAAGACATGCCAGACCTTCACTCAAAACTATAAAATGTTGCTGAGAGAAATTAAAGAACTAAATAAATGAAAAGATATACTGCATTCATGGTTGGAAAACTCAATGGTGTTAAAATGACAATTTCTCCCTAAAATGACCAGTACAATGATTCAGTATAATCTCAATAGAATTTTAGAACATGTTGGTTCTGAAAATTATATGGAAATACCAAGACCTACTCTGGTCAAACTAATCTTAAAAAAAAAAAGTTGGAACACTTACATTATCTGATTTCAAGATTTAAAATAAATATACAGTAATCAAAACAGCATGGCATTTTTGTCAAGATAAATCAATCAATGGAACAGTAGAGAGCCCAGAAATAGACCCACACATATAAAGTCAGTTAATTTTCTATAAAAGGCTAAGGGTACAGAAACAGATCAATGGAATAAACTGGAGCGAGCAAAAAAACATGCACCCATATATAGTGCATTACTTTTAGAAAAAGATACAAAGGTAATTCAATAGGAAAGGAAAGTCTGTCTAACATATGGTGCTGAAATGACTGAGTAAACAAGTGGGAAAAAAATGAATCTCAACCTCTACCTCATACTAACCACAAAAATTAATTCAAAATGGATCAATTCAATTCAGAGCTAAAATATTTAAGCTTCTAAAAGAAAACATAAGAAAGTGCTTTCATGACAACAAGAAAAACAAAGATTTCTTAATGAGGACACAAATATCACTAAGCATAAAAGAAAAAAGTAATAAAACTGTACTTTGCCAAAAATAAACCTAATACTCATTGAAAGACACAATTAAGAAAATGAAAAGACAAACTGCACACTGGGAGAAAATATAATACGAAAGTCTGACAAAGAACTCCTACAAATATATAGTAAAAATACAAAGAGCTTTTTTAAAAATGAGAAAAATACTTAACAGACATTTTACAAAAGAAAATATATGAATGGCCAAAAAGCACATGAAGAAAGGGCTTAGCATCATTTGTCATCAAGTAAATGCAAATTAATACCATAGTCGGACACTATTTCATATCCACTAGAATGGGCGAAAATTAAAAAGCCCGGTAACAGCAAATGTTGGCATGGATGTGGAACAACTAGAACTCTCACATGTCTGTTAGGAAGGGAAAATGGCACAACCACTTTGGAAATCTGACATTTTCTTATAAAACTAAACATACTTCTCTACCTTATGACTTGGCAGTTCCACTCCTAGTAATTATCCAAGAGAAATTTAAACAGCCACAAAACACATGTACAAGAATGTTTATAGAAGCTTTATTCATAATAGTAAAAAATTAGAAGCAATCCAAATATTCAACAAAAATATCAAACAAAAAAATGAATAAGCAAATTATAGCATAGTCTATCATGTTAGAGCAGTGGTTTCCTAAAGGAAGTAAGGATTGTCTGGAAGGAATGAAAGGAAGTTTGTAGAGTGATGGAAATGTTCTTTATCTTGATTAGGGTATTGATTACCTGAGATATTGGTTACATAAGCATATACATTTATCAAAACTCATTGAATTGCACACCTAGGAGAAATTTCACTATAGGTAAATTTTACCTCCAAAAGAGAAAAATCTTATATAATTAAAATAGAAATGATTGTCTCTGTAGTCAATACTATATATGTACATATATATAGAATTTTATATAGTATATGACTAACATTGAGTGCGTATTTTAATTTTTTTCCAACAAACATCTTTTTCAAAACATACTATGAGTCAGCCATTGTGATAGTTCCTGGGGATATAAGGGTGAGTAAGAGAAAGTAACTGGACAAAGAGTGTGTAGCAGGAACCATAAAATGCTGTGTGTGAGGTGAGTGCAAAAGAGGGAGAAAGTGATTCTAATTTGTTGGGTTGGAGAGATAGGACCAAAAAGTGAATAAACTTTTGCAAGGGAAGAAGGGCTTCTTCGGTCAAGAGAACCTCATAAAGTAAGACACAGAGGCATGAGCCAGCATGACGTGTTTGCAGAATTTTAATCGGTCCAGTGCGACTGCAGTAATGAGAGATGATATCATGATGGGACCAGATTGTAGACGGTCATATATGCCATACTAAGGAGTTTAGATTTATAGGCAATAAGGGGTCACTGCAGGCTTATAGAGAAGAGTGACATAAGTTCTATGTTTAAAAAAATATATCTGGTTAGTAGTAAAGAATTATTTAAGTTGGGGAGAGATTAGAGGCAGAATGAACAGTTAGGATGGGGTTGCAAGACTCTAGTGGTCTTTTTTTTTTTTAATTTGTTCACTAGAATTTTGTGAGTAAACATTTGAAAACAGATGGTTATTCTTTTCTCTTTTTCTTTAAAATTAACAATAGAAATCCAGAAACATTTTGGACCACCACAGGAATGTTTCCCCAAGAGTTCATTATTTGTTTTCACAAACACGTAAGGATTGAAAGGCTTGTAATCCAGAGTTACTTTGGTAAGCAAATCATGTATTAATTTTCAACATCTTTCAGTTTTTCCAGAGGCAGAGGGCACATATGTAAACTTTTGGCAAAACACTATAATTTTTTTTTACAGCATGGAATCCAGTTTTATTGCTGGGGGTGATGGGTGGGGAATATGGGTTAACTGCCTTGAGCACAATTAACCTCTCTGAAACTGCACATTTGAAACCCTTCCAAAGCACATAATAATTTCCATGCAATTTACTATGTAAATGCTTTTGGCAAAAGACCCTGTTATGAACATAAGAAGCCAGCTTGCCAGAACACTAGGTTCCTTGATGTCTTTATTCCAGATTCTTTTGGCTAGGGGTTCTCTGTCAAAATCTTTCTGGAAATCTGATAACCCTGATTATTTACATTAGATAATTTTGATTCTTTTATTAATAATGGTATTTTTTGAGGGATTTAGGAGAAGTATCTCCCACTAGAACATTATCCTAATCTTGTCATATGTTTATTTAAGGATAAAGTGTGTCAGACAAAATCATAGCAGGAAACAGGATACATCCCACGTGGCTCAAATGAAGAGACTTTATTGATGGGACTATTTATGGCCTGGGTTAAGGGAACAAACTAGGGATGGTGAGACACCAAGAAACTGGCTACAGCAGTAAGCCATTACCTCCCCTGGGCCAAGGGAAGGAAATAGTATTACTGGAGCCCGGCGAGAGCTGGAGCCTGTGGATAAGGGCCTGCCCAACAGGGGCTGTAATCATGAAGGCACGTAACTTCTGTCAAAGACATGATACTGAAGAGGGAAGGGAGTGGAGAAAATACAACCTGATCTCACTTCCCCACAACCCTTCACTTTCCTCCCAGTACCTCCAATTGGCCAAATCTGACTAGTAGCCAGTGGGCAAGTGAGTCCAGATGATGCTGTTCCCAGGGGCCCTCCCCTCAAGGCACAGAACAGGGAAGGGGAAGAATGGATTTGAGGTGAGGGGAGCTGGGTTAGGGGTAAAGGAGAAAAACCAGTGCAGAAGGAAGATGACTGCATTCTCTCTTCTGTCATTAATTGTAAAGGGTCTGGAGTTAATTGAATTCCAGTTCTGGCACTTACTAGCTGTATATCATTGAACACTTCACCTGACTTTCTAAGTTGCCTAGTTTCTTTAAGCCTTCTCCTCATCAGTAAAGTAAGATTGAAGTCAAGAGTGAATGAATGAATATGTCTGACTCATAGTAGTTTCTCCATAAAGTTTTATGACCAAGACCAATAATAGTATTATTATTATTATTGCTATTATTATTATTATTTACCCCCCCCAAATCCGGATGATACCAAATTCAGAAAGTTTCTATTAGCTTTGTGTTATATATGCTTGCAAACATTTGTCAGAGTGCAGTTACACAGAGTGATTTTCAGAACGTAGTGTTCCTGATCCCAGTACTTTGTGCAGTCCCACCAATGCCTGACCCTCTCAGACAGAGGAAAAAGGGAATATAGGGACAGCAAAATAGAGTCAGGTAAATAATTAACACTTTATTTATTTTGTTTATTTACAATGTCAGTGCGGACCTTGAGGATTGAAAAGAGCACTTCTAAAGAGCCAGTTGATTTTGAGCAGTGGGTTGAGAGAGGTATGTGCTTGTTTCACCAGCATTGTTCTGATCATGAGGGAGTAGAGAATTGTCCTTTATTCTGTATTTCCAGTCGGGCTGCATTTTGGTGAAAAAAGAGGACTTAAATGCTTCTTGTGACATATTTAGAGCCTAGAAAAACCCAGGCATAGTAGGCATAGTAGAGAGAGAGTAAGTGAGACATGGAGTGGAAAACGGATGTAAGTGGAAGCCTGCATATTGAATGGTGGGAACTCTAGCCTTCTTCCTGTGTTCTGCTGTTTATTGTAGCCACTAGGAATAGAGCTCCAGCCAGGAGATTGGAGGATTCATCTTTGGAGAAACTGAATGGTCCCAGAAGAAAGATCTGTGTATGCTGACAAAGGCTAGCTCATTTCCTGGTCTCCCTTTCAAAGTCCAGTAGTCAACAAGTCCAGCTCGTGAACAGTTTTCAGATGATCTTTTCATAAGAAACAAAGAGCCAGAAATCACCAGACATATGATGAAGGCCTTAAACCCTGAATATAATCAAGCCTTTAGCTCTAATTCTAATCTACATAAAACAGAGGATAGAGAACAAATTAAATGAAACCACAAGGAGGCAATATGAGAAAATTTGGGACATTTTACAGGACAACTGACCTGTTCTTTTCAATAAGTCAGTGGCATGGAAAAAACTCTGTGTGTGGGAGAGAAGGCAGTTCAAGACTAAGAGAGACTTAATTCTGATTTTAATAAACCAACTAGAAGAAGACATTTTGGGGTACAATGGGGAAATTTGAATACAGACTGAGTATTATATGATATTAAAGCATTTTTTAATGTTAGTATAATAATGGTATTGTGGTTATGTAAGAAAATACTCTTATTTAGAGATGGATAATCAAATATTTAAAGGTGAAATGTGATGTCTTGGACTTGCTTTAAAATACTTTAGCAAAAAATTAGATGAATCAGGTATGGTGAAATGTTAATAATTGTAAATTCAAGATGATGGGTATATATATATAGGCATTATATCCTGTCTTTTATGTATATTTGAGATTTTCCAATTTTTCATAATTGAAAAAACTAAGCAAATGATATGAGGTTGTTTTAACTTCTGGTAGAGGAGGGGTTGCATAAGAAAGAAAATGTGTCATAATTTATTACTTATTTCAGCAGTAAATAACATTTATATAGACAGTAATGTACCCATAAAGTATTGATTTCAAAACTGAGGCAATGGCAGGAGGGAAAATTTGCAGGAGGAGAAAGAAGAGGATATTGGTCCAAGAGGCCTAAATTTTCACATACCATAATACAAAGTCAGTAAAAAAATCGATAAATCAAGAAAAAGAATGTAAAACATATAATTCCAGGAAAAACAGATTAAACAGTTGAAAACATTTACCTCTAGGGGGCAGGATTGGAGGAAAAAGGGGTCAAGCAGGGACTTAATATTTTTCATTACCTCAGGGAAAGGTTAGGAAACAGAAGGAAAGTCATACATAATTTTACTTCCTAGAGACTTCCTATTTTGTGCTACATGCCTTTTAAAATATGTATGCTATTTTGATACAAATAAAATTAATTTCTAAATAATGTCTGTCTATTATATCAGCTAACTATTTCATATTCCCAAAAGAATGTTTGTTATAATTAATTCATGATTGAATAAGTTAATCTGTCCTAAAAGTACATAAGTAAAAGTTTTCTAAAGCTGGATGCCAGGAAAGATCAGTTCACAGGTGGCATAATTCAGCATCATAGTAAAAATTCATTGTAAGAAACTGAGCCATGAGTAACCACGAGAATGGTAAGATGGCTCCTTTCAGGCCTGCATTACTCAGTAGCTTGATCCTTGAAAAGGATTTTCACATTTTATCAATTCTTTGCTTTATATTCCTTTACTATAATTTACACTTACTTTTATTTATACTCACTAGAAATATTTTGTAGCTCATAAATACTTTATCTTTTATATCTTTCATATCAAATGTCTCTATTTTTATGTTGAATCATAACCCCAAATCACTGGTAAATCTGGTCTAATTATAGTTTACCAGGTATCATGTTTTGCTTAACATAAATTTCCATAGCTTTCCTCATGTGTTTTGAGCCCTAACTCCTTTCCGTTAAATTTGTGTTTTAGATCTAGTACACACAGAGGGGCAGCTTCAAAATGAAGAAATTGTGGTAAGTAAATATACTTTGAAGAGATAAACATCATCTTTAGCCAGTACAATGTATTTAAATTTTAAACCTATCTCCATAGTCATATAGTTAGTAAATACCTTCATAATATTATAGGTTCTGTATCTAATCAACCAAGAGAGAAAGTTATTCTCAGTAATAGTATAATCTAATGTAGCATTCATCAACTAGGCTCTTATCTGTCATAAACAGAATGACAGCAAGGATAGAACAGAATTCACTTATTTGTTTTTGTTTTATGTTGTTCATTCATTTATTTTGAAGTATTGCTTTCCTTTCTTTCATTTGATTCTGTAGGCTTTTAAAATAGGAATTAAAAAAAGTCGAGATGCCAAAATTAGATGTTAATTTAAGCATGAAAGGACAAGGGAGATTCAGATAAGGGGAACTGGAGCATAGGATCAGCAACAAATAAGCCAAAGAGAGATGAGGTGAAAAGAGAACCAGCGTTTTCTGACAACATTCCATTGGGCTTTGCTTGTCAAGTGGAATGAATGCCTGTTGATGAGGAAGCTGCTGCCTCATCAGGAGTTTCTCTGTTCCTGCTAGTTTGTCAGGCCCCTGTTTTAGACAAACACACAAAAGTGAAACAACTGAATATGTATTTTTTTAGGTAGTAGTGCTTAATCAATTAAAGTTTCTCTAAATGAGGGTTAAAGGTACCTTGTCCATTAAGTTTCCTTCTTCACAACATACTGGCAGCTATGAAATCAGTGTTTCAAAAGATTCTGCAGGAGTTTTTGAATCCTATTAATTATCTTCTCCACCACCCAAATGTGCCTAATGACTGGGGAGGCCACTGGGGACCAGAAGAAGGAATTTTATCTTCCTGTTTTCTCCATCTTTACCAGTAGGTTATGATTAGTAAGCCTCTGCTAAGTATTTTGTTTCAGAACTCACTGTGGATCAGGGAGGATTGCACCACTATAGAGCATTTGGAGAAGAGTAAGGGGGAATGGAAGGCTGGAAATCACCCATAGTTTTTGTACCCTGGCACAGCAGCTTTTACTGTACTTATTTTCTTCTAGTTATTGACCATACGCATCACATGTTATTATAGTATGTGTGAAATTTTTTGTATCTTTTAAAAATTTAATATTATATCACAAGCTTCATAAATTATAATTTTAAAATTAAATGTATACAGATAGGCAAATGTTAACTAATTTCCTTTTTCCTCCCTCTGTCATTATAGTTAATGCTACAGGGACATCTTATGCCTGTTGCTGCTACTATGATATCCACCTTTTAAGTTATTTTCTAAAATTAAATTTCAAGGAATGGAATTACTGGGTCCATGGGTATAGACATATTTATAGTTATATATATATAGTCAAATTGCTTTTCAGAAAAATTATGTAAATATAAAAATATAGTAATGTTTCAGAGTAGTGTATTCTGAGGCATCATCCAACAAATGAAATCTCTTAGCATAAAAATACTTTAGAAAAGCATTTTTAAAAATTAATCAGAATTGTACAGCATAATTTTTAGCTCCACCTGCTAGTCTTCATCAAACCAAGGCTGATATTTGGCTGATACACATCAGAATAACTGTACTGTTATATGTGGCTGATTTCTCTTCTGAATATTGTATCTCATAAATCATTACAATTTAGAATATTATTCTTGCATCAAACCCTTCTGCTCACTGCTTGTTTAATGGTTAACTAGGATTGATAAAAGCATCTGTATTGATCTTTCCCCTACAGGCACGTGATGGCCACGCCACTTACTTGAGATTCATTATTGTATCAGCCTTTGATCATTTTGCATCTGTGCATAGCGTTTCTGCAGAGGGAATAGCAGTCTCAAATCTTTCTTAACAATTATAACAAAATCCTCTTGCACAATTTTAATAATATATTTATTGAAACATGAAGCTGTCGTTATTAAAGGGATTTGTATCAATCTGTTTCAGTTTTTATTTATTTTCTCTGTAACATTTTGTAGGAATTTGGTTCATCAGTCAGTAGTGATGGCCAACATGTGGGCTATAAGAAAACTTTTACTTCAGCATTCAATTTAATCAAGGAAATGACTATACATGAAAACTCAGCTGATAATACCTTGTGTCCCCACAACATCTAACATGGTGTCCTTCAGATGTCAGTACATTAATTTTTTAATTGATTGATTGATTGATGCAAAGGGCTAAGTGAACAATGTGGACAGTAAACAATGTACAATTTCAAGAAAGAGAAAGTCTTTTATGAGAAGGTTTCATTGAGGTCATAAAACTTGAGCTTTAGCTTATTTTTTTCTTTTAATTTTATTTTGTCCTCATTTGAAGACCTCGGAGAAGAGTTAGGAAACACATAATCTTACTTCCCAGAGATAACTAATGTTGATATTATTTGATTTTCTTTATACTTTGGGGAGGTTAGGAACAGGATAGGACAGCTTGGAGGGAAATAAAACTTCTTTGAATGTATCTTACCATATAGCTTGAATTTGAAAACATATATTTAGTCAAAAAGTTAAAAAATTAAGCAATTTCAAAATATTGAAAACAAACAGAAATGTGTGAACCTAACTTTATTACAAATTGATAAACACACAGGAAAAATGACATTAGAACATAGTATTTTATCTATGCAGTCTATATTCGCTTCTTAGGGCTGCTATAATAAAGTACCACAAACTTGGTGGCTTAAAACAATAGAAATTTATTCTCTCACAGTTCTGAAGGCTAGAAGCTGGAAGTCAAGGTATTGGCAGGGTTTGTTCCTATTGGAGTTTCTGAGGGAGAATACATTCCATGCCTTTCTCTTAGCTTCTGGCTTTGGTGGCATCTCGGCATTCCTTGACTTGTGGCACCATAGCTCCAATTTCTGCCTCCGTCATCATATGGCATTCACTCTGTGTGTCTTCACATCATCTTCCCTCGATGCATATATTTGTTTCTGTGTGTCCTCTCCTCTTCTTAGGGACTCCAGTCATATCGAATTAAGGGCCCAACCTACTCCAGTATGACCTCATCTTAACTAATTACATCTGCAATGACCCTGTTTCCAAGTAAGGTCACATTCACAGGTACCAGGGGTTAAGACTTCAACATATCTTTTTAGAGATACAGTTCACCCCACAACACAGCCTTAGTGAAATATATATGTGATTGTTAAATTTATGTGTCATATTGACTGGGTCACAGTGCCCAGATATTTGCTCAAGCATTATTCTGGATGTTTCTTTGTGGGTATTTTTTGAATGAGATTAACATTTACCTTGGTGGAGATTGAGTAAAGCAGACTGCCCTCCATAATGTGGACAGGCCTCATCCATCAGTTGACGACCTTAATAAAAAAAAAGACTGATCTCTCCTGGGCAAGAAAGAATTCTGCCAGCAGATGGGCCTTCTGGCTTGTACTGCTACCTCAGCTCTTCCCTGGGTCTCTGACCAACTCTACAAATTTTGGACTTGTCAGCTTTCATAATCACATGATACTTTCTGATAACTTGCTTACCAATCTCAGCATTCTAGAGTGGCAAGAGAGGAATAGCCACAATGTGCAAAACACTTTGAGTCTTTGCTCACATTGTATTTGCTATCATCGTGCTTTTCCCAAATCATGTCATATGGCCAAGCCCAGAGTCAGAACAAGAGGGGTCCACCTAGGGCATGGATACAAGGAGGTGTGACTACATTGGGGGTGGAGGCAGAGAGTAGTGGCTATTACTGCTAGAATCTACTATAATTAAACACTGTATGCCTCCTAATGTGATGCAATATGAAGCACATAGACCAACCCATGAAGTGTTCTTGCAAAATTACTGAGCCTGAGTCAAATCAAGTTCTAGAGTTATCTTTCATTTTCAGGAAATTCAAGGGAGAGAGGAACAAGTAAAATGACACCACAAGGAAGCAAGTAGACTTGTAGCCATTAATGCAGCTCACTGAAATGCCCAGATCTCTGCCTTCCCTGCCCATGGTAAGATATAATTCCTGGCCTTCTTTGTTTGGGTAGGGCCATGTGATCAGTTTTGGCCAATGAGATGAAAGGTAGTTGACCTCTAGGCTGAGCATTTAATTGCTTACAAGAGACCCTTCAAAGCCCTTTTCTCTCTCCCCTAGTGACCAGCCGTGATGTTCTACATAGTTTAACTACTTCATCGTTCTACCTCTGGGAGTAAGACTGATGATAGCAGGTAGCAGAGCTCCCAGTCAGTCTGTGGTAGACATATAGAAGGAGAAATAAAGCTTCATTGTTTAAACCAATGAAATTTTGGAATTGCTTGTTACCCTAGCATAACCTGGCCTATCCTGGCTGATATACAGAGAAATCTAGAATGTGGCTTATCCTACAGGACAAGTGGTCTGGTTTCTTCAACAATTCAGTGACATGAAAAATGTTAATCAGTTAAGGAAGTGGTTCCATTCTAGATTCAAGGAAATGTAAGATCCCCAATAAACACATGCCATGTGTGGATCTTATTTGGATGCTGATTTGAACAAACCAACTGAAAAAGACATTTTAAAGATAATTGGGGAAATCTGCTTATGGGCTGGGTATCATTGTTCATTTTGCTAGGTGTGAAATACTGGCATCAAGCTTATGTAAGAAAAGGCCTATATTTTTCAGAGATGCGTATGTATGTATGCATGTAAGGTAAAAATGTAAAAAATGTAAGGTAAAAATGCGTATGTATGTATGTAAGGTAAAAATAACATGATATCTGGGATTTGCTTTAAAATACTTGAGCATATTTTTTAAAGGAAAAAAATGTGAGTTGAAGCAAATACAGTAGTAATTTATTGGATCTGGGTTATGGATATATGGGGCTTCTTTGTACTAGTCTCTCTACTTTTTTATATGCTTGAAATTCTTCATAATAGAAAATTTAAAATAAATAATGCTATGGAGGATATCTTTATGTGTAAATCTTTTCCTCCCTCTCATATGATTTTTTTTAGAAGAGATTCCCAGCAGGAAATTAGTCAAAGTTAGGAACAGTTTTAAGTCTTTTAATACTTTCTGATAATTTGCTTACCAAGATTTGTTGCACAAATTTACTCTCGGAAAGGTAGGTTTTAGATCAATGGAGGAGAGTAGAAAAGGTCCTTCAAGAGTGACATTGGTGCCGTCAAATACATGAGGGTGAGTGAGTACTCTCATAAAACGTATTTGAGGAGTGGTGAATACATAAGTCTGACTAGGGCAAAGGGTAAGACCAAAACCGTACATTACAGCCAGATCACAGAGAGCTTTTAATGCTTTCAATATTTTCCCGTAACACTGGAGCCATTTAAGGTTTTTGAGAAGGAAAGTGACTTAGAGCAATTGTGTTCATGTTCAATAAAATGAAAAGCTGAAGATTTTCTTTTTGCCAGCTTCCTAAACTGGAATGTCAATAATTCTTCGTGTAAGAAACACTGTGTTAAGGCTTACAGATTGCTGGAAGGGATCTCCAGAGGTTATCTGATTGATCTCTTTGGCACAGGCCTAGTAAATTATCTTTAAGTCTTCTCTGTTTCTGTCTTCTGTGGATGCAGAGAACAAGTTCTCAGTGTAGTGCCTGTAATACCCCTTTATGATATTTGAAAACAGCATTCCTTAACCTTCATTTTTTAGGCTTTAAAAACTCATTTTCACTTGATAAAACCATTCTCAGTTTCAAGCAATAGGTTTAATAACACGTGGCTTTATCTTTTGTTTTTCACTGCTGAAGCCCATCATTTTTTAAAAGTCTCACTTGTCCCAGTTGCCTTCCCCTAGCCCCCTCATTTGGCCTTTTCTCCACCTGTCCGCTGATTCCTGACTGCCACTGTGCTGTGTGATCCAGACCTTTGAATTTGCTAATTCATCTGCCTGGAAGGCCCTTTCCTTAGGTAGCTATACAGCTAGCTGCCTCATTGACTTTGGATCCTTACTTAAAATCTGCTTTGCAGTGAGGCCTTCCTCACTGTATCTAAAGTTATAGTGTCTCCCTACCCTCACCACCAGCCGCGACCCCCAACCCTGGGATGAGGCAGTAGATGTAGCCACCCTGTGTCCTGTGCTTCAGGGGTTCTTGTACCTTACTCCTCTTTTCTCACTACCACTAAAATTCAACTTGGATTCTTTTTCCTTTAATGATATCCCAAGCATGCCGTGAAAGATGAGGCAGTACAGCCTCCTTTCAGTGTGAATATCTTGGATAGGGGGCTCAATTGAATGAATTGCCCTTGGCTCCCATGCCCTTTTAGGGACAGCCCTGCTTATCACTATCTATTTCGTCTTATTTTTCCTATATTATCATGTTTATTGTCTCTCTCCTTCACTAGAGTGTAAGTTCCACCGGGCAGGGAGTTTTTTTGCTTTTGCTCATGACTGTATCCTCAGGACTTAGAACAGTGCCTGGCTCATAGTAGATTTTCCATAAATATTTGTTGATTAAATAAATTAATTTTGTTCATTTATTTGCATGTCTGTGTATCTCTTTATACTGTAAAATCCTTGAGGAGTTTTTAATAAAGCTAGCTAATGATGTATACATTTTTGGATCACTTACTCTGAGCCAGTGCTTATCACAATATCTTGCATAAAGTTAAACAACCAATCAGAATTTTTTTAAAAGGGATGGATTGAAAAATAAAAAATCTAGTAACCTTTTAACTATGTACTCAAGCAAGGCAACGACATATTATATAGATGAAAATTGTGTCTATCACTTGTTTATACAGACTTGTGAAAAAAAGCATTGCGTTGTGTTACATCTCAGGCATCTTTTGGGAACTTTACCTTCTAGGTGTTGTTCCAACAGCCCTTTGTAGCTTGACCCTGGTAGCAAGCCTTCTAAAAACTAGTACATGGCAGACTACATCAAAGTTTTAAACACATGTATAGCCTTTGAGGCAGAGATTCCATTTCTAGGAATCTATTCTAACAATCAGATAAGTGACAAATGGACAAAGACTTCTAGCAATGTTGTTTTTACAAGATGGGAAACTGGAAAAGTCTATGCATCCATAGATTAGTAAGTGTGATACATACAGACATCATATATCATACTTTATACAAATCACATATAAACATAGAATGGTTACTTGTGGTTAAAGATAGTGGAGAGAAGGAATTTTTACTCCCCTCTCTCAAAAGTTATTATTTACAATAAAAAAGATTATAAAGAGAAAGAAAAAAGTTTTCTCTTCAAGAAAGTAGTTACAACCTCTAACTGGGAAGCATACTCACTAAATACAGTGAAATCAGGATTTGGTGAAGGTAGAAGCTGAGAATGACATGCTCTCCCAGAGCTAGACATTTTCTTAAACATGTCACAGTTCTGAAAGTCTTATCCAACAATCCTTTGACTAGATTGAAGCAGTCTTGGTCTACAGGTGGCTTTAGGTGGGTTCCCATAGGGCTCAGGTTAATCATTCAAAGGCAGGGGAGATTGAGCTGAAGGAGAAACCAGGCAAGATACACCGGAGGAGACTGCTGGAGGGAAAGCATGGTGAAGGAGGGTGTGCTAGGTAGCTCAGGCTGCCGTAACAAAATACCGTGGACTGAGTGACTTAAACAACAGGCCTTATTTTCTCACAGTTCTGAAGGCTGAAAGTCCAAGATTAAGGTGCCAGCCTGCTGGATTTCTGGTGTAATGTCTCTTCCTGGCTTGTAGGTGGCCATTGTCTTGCTCTGTGCTCTCATAACCTCTTCTTTGTGCAAATAGAGGGAGAGAGAGAGAGTGCTCCCTGGTGTCTCTTCTTAAAGGACATTAATTCTATGGTATCAGGGCCCCACCCTTATGAACTCATATAACCTTAATTATGTCCTTATATGTCCTGTCTCCAAATACAGTCACATTGGGGCTTAGGGTTTCAACATATGAATTGGGAGTCGGGGAAGGGTATAGCATGTGCTTAGCATGCATGAGGTCCTGGGTTCAATCCCCAGTACCTCCATCAAAAACCAACCAACCAATGAAACAAACAAACCAAATTACCTCCCCCTAAAACAAAAACAAATAAATAAAAACAAAAAATATGAACGGGGGGTGCATAATTAAGTCCATAGCAGGTGGTGAGAGGTAACCAAACCAGTGTGACTGAAGAGGATTTCTAGGAGTCCTATCACAAAGGAAATAATAAACTTAATGAGGGTATTTAAGACAACTAATCTAAATCAAAGTTGCAGATTGCCCCAGCTTACTCTTCATCCTTCTATACTTGTTTCAGCAAATAACAAGCCCTATTAAAGAAGAGTAATCAGAAAAGACCTGGAAGGGGATTGCTTTAGATCAGGGTTTCGAAAAATAGAGCTTTAGAGAGGAATTCTTGTAAGAGTGATTTACTGAGGGAGTGCTCTCAGGAAGCAGGATAGGTCAGGGGAGAAAGTTAATCAGAGATGGCTTCAGATGAAGTCTGGCCTCAGCCTCATCCCATGGGGAGCTCTGGAGCATGAATATCACCAGAGAGGTATGCTCCCCAACCTTGAGGCAAGGGACCAGGTCTTCGTGTTGCCAAATCCATCAGTAATTGGCCATGGGCCACCCTCGGGGGAACAAACTCTCAGGCATTGCTGGGTAATAAAGCTCCTGTCACTTAGGGCAATGCTCAGGCAAAGGGACACCTGTGAGCCATTAACAGCCAACACTTAGAGCGGCTGGCAGATGGTTGCATTGGCTTGGAAAGGGGATCTCAGCAGAAAACTAATAGCAACTATAGAGCAGTAGTTCTCAAAGTGGGGTCCCTGGAACAGCATCCTCCTCTTCCTCATCTGAGAACTTGTTAGAAATGCAAATTCCCTAATCCAGCCCCAGATCCACTGAGTCAGAAACTCTAGGGGTGGGACCCATCAATCTGTGATTCAGCAAGCCCTCCAGGTGATTTTGACACATGCTAAAGTTGAGAGCCACTGTGCTATAGGGACCTATGACTAGAAACTGTAAAACAGAAAGATGCAGGGGAGGGGGAAACAGAAAAATAGGGCAGTTACAGAACATTTGTTGCAAGAGAAATTACACAAAGAACACATCAAGAATGGAGACCCATAGCTATCTCTCAAAAAGACAAAAGGAGCTCAAAGAAGAGATACAAAGATTTAAAGAAAAAATGAGACACAAGATGAAAAGTGAGTTGGCAGAGCTAAGAAAAGAAATGGAAGAGAAAAATAAGAGTGTTAACTGTATCCGAGGTGAAAGCCACATAAGAAGCAAAGGAATGATGGTAGTACTTGCAGCAGTCAGTGTTCAGTTAGGAAAACTGTAATCAATCTAGATATATAGTTAAAGCTGTGAGAGAAATAACGCAGGGAATTTGTTACAAAGAAAGCGTTGAAAAGGCTGGGAAAACAAACAGGAGACAGGAAAGTAACCCAGTGCTGGAACCCATGGGCCACACTGTTTGTTGACCAGTGGACGCACCATCACTGCCTCTGAACAGAAGCCACTCCACCTCATGGCTGGTGGTCCTGAAGCAGCTACAACGCACAGTCTCCTGCACTCCCTACAGCCAGACATGGAGAAGGGCTTCCCCCTTCCACCTGCCTTCTAATCTCTACCAGTGCTTCCCATGGGCAGAACCTAACTAGGATGCAAGGTTCAGGCTTCTAGCTCCCTAAAATCCAGAGGAGAGTGGAAAAGAGTGAGAACCAACAAGCCATTTCTGGAACAATAATAAACCCAAATTAGGGAGAATCAGGATCAGAGAAGAGAAGAGAAAAATCACAACTTAGAATCCAAAAGAACAAAGATTTTTTAAATAGTTATAGAGAAGATACAGTTATGGAAGAAAAGGGGCTACAACAGACCAATAATTATAGTTTCTGAGTAAACTAATGCCACAGAAATGAAGTTCAAGGCAACAGAAGAAAATGTCACTGAAATTTAAAAATAAGAAGTCCTTATATAACTCCTAGAGGAAAACATAGGCAGAACACTCTTTGACATAAATCATGGCAATTTTTTTTTCAAGCCAGCTCCTAGAGTAATGGAAATAAAAGAAAAATAAACAAATGGGACCTAATTAAACTTAAAAGCTTTTGCACAGCTAAGGATATCATCAACAAAACAAAAAGACAACCCACAGGATGGGAGAAAATATTTGCAAATGATGGAATTGACAAGGGACTAATTTCCAAAGTATACAAACAGCCCATACAGCTTAATGTCAGAAAACATGCAATACAATAAAAAAAATGGGCAGAAGACCTAGATAGACATCTCTCCAAAGAAGACATACAGATGGCCAATAAGCACATGAAAAGATGCTCAAATTATCAGAGAAATGAAATCAAAGCTACAATGAGGTATTACCTCATACTAGTCAGAATGGCCATCATTAAAAAGTCTACAAATGATAAATGCTGGAGAGAGTGTGCTGAAAAAGGAACCCTCCTACACTGTTGGTGGGAATGTAAATTGGTGCAGCCACTATGGAGGACAGAATGGAAGTTCCTTAAAAAACTAAAAATAGACTTACCATATGATCCAGCAATCCCACTCCTGGACATATTCTGAGAAAACTATAACTCAAAAAGACACATGCACCCCATTGTTCACAGCAGCACTATTTACAATAGCCAAGACAAGGAAACAACTTAAATGTCCATCAACAGGTGAATGGATAAAGAAGTTGTGGTGTATTTATACAATGGAATACTACTCAGCCTTAAGAAAGAATAAAATAATGCCATTTGCAGCAACATGGGTGGACCTGGAGATCATCATTCTAAGTGAAGTAAGCCAGAAAGAGAAAAGAAAATACTATGTGATATTGCTTATATGTGGAATCTGGAAAAAAAAAGGGACAAATAAACTTATTTACAAAACAGAAACAGATTCACAGACATAGAGAACAAACTTATGGTTACCAGGGGGGAAGAGGGTGGGAAGGGATAAATTGGGAGTTCGAGATTTGTAGATGCTAATTACTATATATAAAATAGATAAACAACAAGTTTCTACTGTATAGCAGAGGGAACTATATTCAATATCTTGTAATCTATAATGAAGAGGAATGTGAAAACGAGTATGTGTATGTACATGTATGATGGAAACATTATGCCGTACACCAGAAATTGGCACAACATTGTAAACTGACTGTACTTCAATAAAAAAGAAGGCAAAGTTAAAAAAAAAAAGAAGTCTTAAGATCAAAAGAGGATATTTTATTTACCTTAGTTTGGGCCACTATAACAAGAATACCATAGCCTAGGTGGCCTGTAGACAATGGAAATTTGTTTCTTACAGTTCTGGAGGCTGAACTCTGAAATCAAGATGTCAGCAAGTTTGGTTGGGGGCTTTATTCCAGGGTTACAGACTTCTTGAATCCTTGGATGGTGGAAGAGGGCAAGCCAGCTCACTGGAGCCTCTATTATAAGAGCACCCATCCCATCCATGATGACTCCACCCTCAAGACCTAGTCACTTCCCAAAAGCCCCACCTCCTTACACTATGACATTGGGCTTAAAGATTTAACATGTGAATTTTGAGAGGACACAAACATTCAGACCATAGCAGTATTCCAAAGAAATTTTGATGTAGAACAATCAACCCTGGACTATGTCTTGGGGAAGTTACTGAACTTCAAATATGAAGAAAGAATTGGACAGGCTTTCAGACAGAATAAAAGCAATTAAAATCTAGGGAAAATAAATTAGGCTGGCCTCAGACTTTTCCTCTCATGACTGCTAGACAACAGTGGTGTCCACAAATCTCTGAGGTAAAGGGACTGAAACCCAACCAGGTATCCTTCAGGCTTAAAGACAGGTAGCTGGTTGTTTGCAAGCACATAAGACTTCAAAGAGCACAGGATCCGTGTGCCCTTCTTCAAAAAACTGCATACTTGAGACTTTCAGTGATGTCATCTTTACAGCCAATTAGGTATCCTGGAATCCTTCCTCAGTTGAATACCTAACAGTCCTGGATAAAACATTTTAATACATCTTTTGAAATTAATGGCTGAGCTTACCAGAAACAAAATTGTCTGTGGCCAGGAACAAATTGAGAGCCTGACTCTGGGGAGGTGATCAAGCATTCAAGTCACTGGGCCATTCTGGGGGCATCTGCCAATTCCTGACAGTCAGAGTCTGGGTTTCCTGCACCTCCTGCCAGGCACATAAGGCAATGTCTTGTATAAGCCAGAATGGGCATAGGCGCAGAGCCCCACATAAAGCCAGGTACCACAAAGGGCATCACCCTTAGAGAAGAGGTGAACTAAAGGTAAACCCTCTTGTCGAGAGCAGACAGACATGTTGTGCATCTTCTTCAAATATTCTGGGAGAGGGTATAGCTCAGTGGTAGAGTATGTACTTGGCATGCACAAGGCCCTGGGTTCAATCCCCAGTACCTCCATTAAAAATGAATAAATAAACCCAGTTACCTCCCCTTCCAAAAAACAAAACAACATAAATGAGTTGATGTTCTGAATGCAAACTGTGTTCGGAGTGGGACAGGACATATTAAGAAGCTTCTTTCTCTTAGTCATACTTTGCAATGTTAGCCAAGCAGAATTGGTTCATTCTTGATACCGAGACCCAGAGAGGTCACCTTCAAAGAGAAAATCCCTTTCTTCATCATGAATCAGAATTGCGTTCAAACCTCTTGCAGTCTGCTGGGCAGGTTCTTTTTTTCCACCTTTGCCTGTGTTATTTAGACCACTTAAATGACCTTCTCCCTTCCCATGCTTTCCAGGCTTCCAGATTATGGATGTACTAGGCATATTTGAAGATGAAGCCCAGAGGCCATCACCTCCATAAAGTTTTCCCAGACCCATCCAGCTCAGAGGGATTGCTGTCTCCTCTGTGCTCTCTAAGCATTTAGTCTTTACCTCAGCTCTAAGCCATAGTATTCCACCTTGAATCAGTTATATTGCAGTGTATGTCCCCCACCTCCACCCCAGGAGGTTAAGCTGCTGGACTTTGTCCATTTTTGCATCACTCAGAAACCAGAAAAGAATCAGTTCTCAGTTAATCCCTGAAGCATTACATTGAAGAGAATTGAATTGGAATGTTTGGGATCAATTTAGCTTTCTGAAAACTCCTCAGTTCCAGCTACTATTATTTAAAACTGAGAGGTTTCTGTGCATTTATAGACATGAATTGAAGGATCATTCGAGAAGTGATTCAGAGGTGCATGGCCTCATACTCTGCCTCCTTTTGTGGAATTTAGTACTTTGGAAGAACAGTGCTCAGCTGTGCTTTAGCCCCACCATTTCACAGCTGTTCGTTCTCAGTGTACCCTCACAAACTCACACCAGTATTGGTCAGTCGTTTTGGTAGGATGAAGAATCCTTATTCAGTGTTCCTACTGTCCTGTCTTTTTTCCATCCGCTAGCCCCTAAAAAGGGGACCCAAGGAGGCAGTTGGGGAACAATAATGTTGGTAACAATAACAGCCAGCACTTTGATGGCATTTTCTCCAAGCCAGGCACAGTTCAGAGTGCTTTACTCACAATCCTCTGTAGGGTAGGCACTGCTGATATACTGTTTCATAGTTTAATATACCAAAGCAGCTTAACCACAGTCACACAGCCAGCAGGGAGCAGAGCTGGGACTCTGGTTTGAAGTTGGAGATAACCTTCCCAGACCTTCCACAAGTTACTTAACTCCAAGCCTTGTTTTCCTCATCTGTAAAATGGGGCTAATAATCTCCTCTTTGAAATATATAGAAATTAAATAAGATTACATATCTGAAAGTGCTTGTGCCTGATAGATGATCAATAATAACAATTTTTAAAAGAGTAAAATAGCAACATTAATAATACCATTGTAACAAATAAGGCAGAGCCAAGGAGAAGGTGTTTTCATGTTAGAAAAATATCTCCCAAGCCCATGCTTTTATGCCATGTTGTAAATGCAGTTTGATTCCAACATGACTGTTCTCTAGCAGTTCACAAGGCAAAACATTGTTAGTATAGTAATACATAGAGACCAAGTGTTCTTTCCACCAAAGGAGGGCATTCCAGCATATGGTATTTTTGCTGAAGAGATTACATTGGTCTATCATAAAACATAGAACAGGCTGACACTAATTAGCAAAGACAATGTAAAGATGACACTGAAGCCACCAAAATAGCCTGATACGTTTTAATCATTCTGTATTAGCTTGCTGCATCTTAAAACATTTTCTTTCAAATCGAGCCACAGCTGTGTGTACTTTAGGCTGTGGCCGTCATAAACAAATATGAAAAGAAGCAGAGTTAAAACAGATCAATACCAGTGGTTATCCATTAGTCTGATGTCATCTAACACAAATGACAGTTAAGAGACTTGTGAAGAAATCAGAGAAACAGAATTTCAAATACGAGCGTCTGTAAAACTGAATGACAGCTTTGAGGTGCCTGTTACCTAGTTTGGTCAAAGTTATAATGTTTTCAGGAAGCCAGTCCTTCCCACAAGTGACTTTTGATAAGGGAAGATGGTGGAAGATTCCCAGGTTCAGAGAGCCAGATTTCTATGAAATAAATTCAAAGATGGTAAAGTGAGTACTCTCTTCTTCTACAGTAGAATTGAAGATATATTACTATGGAAACCCACCCCTCATCACCAGCACCACCCTCTGTTTTAAATCTTTTGGCAAGAATGAAATGAACATACAATGAACATGGTCTGTACCGCAGGGGCAGTGTGGAGTTGTACCTTAACACCCAGCTTTCTTGTGGCTTCATTTTCTCATTGTAACAGTTGTTTGCTTAGATCAGAAAAATCTGGGCTCACAGCTGGGGACACAGATCAAGACGTAAACATCAACTGTGATGGGGTCAGGGGGCGAGTCAAGCCTTGAGGAGCCCTCCTGTTGTAACAGGGGGAATCTGTCCAGATTAACTGTGGAGCTTTTCCAGAACAGCACGCACTTCCTCTGGATGGTAGTTCCATGGACCAGGTTTACCCTGCAAGAGAAATGAATCAGCATTGTTAGATTCCCGACTTGCAGGAATATGTCGGTCTGGAGCTGAGTTGAGAGGTTTGGGCTGGTGATATGTATGTGGGAGTTTTCAGGATGGTGGAGTCAAGGGCAGACGCCTGGGAAGTGGATGAGTACACCCAGGGACAGTGTGTGGAGTGGCACCAACATTTAATGGGAAGACTGGAGAGAGAAGTAGGAGGAAAACCAGAGTGAGTAAAGTGAATAGTTTTCCAAAGGAAAAAAGGCTCTATACCAATAAGCTTCTCTTTCACAATTGGACCTTCAGACTGGCCTTATCTTCCTCTCCACCGCTCACGTCAACTTCTGCCCATTCTGCATCAGAACCACCTCTGCCTCTCCAATCCCAAGGCCTCAGTTCAACCCTCTTCACCTCCAGTCCCAAGTCCCTGCCCCCTCCAGTCCATTCTTTACCCAACAGGCAGTGATCTTTCTAAAGTACAGATCTGATCATGCCTTTCCCCTGCTCAAAACTCTTCAGTGGTTCCTTTTTGCCCTAAGATGTAGGACAAACTCCCTGGGCCTGAATGAGCCCCTGTTAACCAGCAAGCCCCCAATTCTCCATTCGCATCCTGCCCTAACATGCCTCAGTGCCTCTGCTCACCCTCTTCCCCATATTTGCAATGGTATTCACTCACTATGCTCATGTGGCTGCCTCCATACCCCTTAAGGCCTAAGCCGTTGTCACCTTCTCTGAGAAGCCTGCCCTTCCCCAGGGTTCAGAAAATTTACAGTCTGAGAGCCAAGTGTGTCCTGATGCCTCACACCCTTCTGTGCTGTAACAGCAGAACTGAATTGTTTTGACAGGGGTAATTTGGCCCACAAAGATGAAAGTATTTACTCTCTGGTCCTTTATAGAACAGATATGCCGACCCCTGCTCCGCATCTCACAGCACCTGGGACACCTGTCTTCCTTATCCCCGACTGTGAGCACCTTGAAGTAGGTGTGGGCCATTTTAAACTCCTGCTTGTGCTTCTGGTACTTGCACAGGACCTAACCCAGGTTAGGACTCAGTACCAAGCTTGTCTCAACTGTGCCACCTTACTGCCATGTCACAGGGGGGAGAAAGGAGGGAGTACCGAATCCTCGTGCTGTGACCCTTAGCACCCTGAGGGTTCATCTGCAGGTTGTTGCTTGTTTCCCCTGCATGACTAGGACCTGCTTGACCCGTGGGCAGAGGAGTATCCACATGGCTGGGCTTCCTGTGCTCTCCAAGGCTCGAAATCCCTTCAGCAGCTATAAAACTTCATTTCTGTCCTCTCAGGGGAGGCTAATGGTGCCCATGGGTCAGAGGCTGTGCTTACCTCCCTCACCCTGACCAGGCTGAAGCCTTGAAGGGGGACACGACCACCAGAAAGGAAGCCTAGACTCAATTCCTGCCTCGAATTCCTGCCTCAAATTCCTGCTTCAGTATTTCCAGCTCCAAACTGCAGAGTTTGTTCTTTGCTGGCGTCTACACCTCCTCCCAGGTTCAGGCCTCCCTCTGAGATCAGTAGCTTGAGGCCCTCCCGCTTTTGGCCCATCCCATCCAGAGGCTTCTAGAATTGAAATCAGAGCCTGTGCAGTGTGACCTTGGGCAAGTCAATTTCCTTCTCTGAGCATTGTTTATGAAAAGGAAGCAACAGTCTCTGTCTCTCAGCTTCAAACCAAACCAGGGCAGGGCCAGTCTTCTGGGTTCAGAAGGTAGCCAGGAAGCTACAGCTCTGACCCAAATGCTAGGGACTTTCTTATACATTATTTCATTCCCTCTGAGGTGGGGGCCAACATCTCCATTTTGCAGAAAAGGAAATGGAAGCTCCAGGAAGGGGAAAGACTTGCCTGTAGTCATGTGGCTGATAAATGACCGGGCAGTGATTTGAATCTGGTCTGCCTGATACAAGCCCTCTCTGCCCTTGCCCTCCCTGGGTCCCCTTCCCACCACACCACCTTATACAGGATCCTGCCTTCCTGGAGCACATAGAGCCTCTCGGGCAGCGCCGCGTAGAGCTGGCTGCTCTGGTTCTTCATTGTGTCCACCACCACAGGGCACTGGGGGCTTCTGTCCAGCAGCAGGTGGGCTGCCCGCAGGCGGTCCTGGAGATTCTGGTGATTC
This sequence comes from Camelus bactrianus, assembly GCF_048773025.1. Taxonomy (NCBI): domain Eukaryota; kingdom Metazoa; phylum Chordata; class Mammalia; order Artiodactyla; family Camelidae; genus Camelus; species Camelus bactrianus. Next base: position 40,591,513 of record NC_133551.1, read on the forward strand.
TTGATGTCCACGTTATTCTTAAAAGCCCAGCCATCTATAAGAGAAAGGCCGGGCAGAAGGACCCACAGGCATGGCACATACTTCCTGCAAGCTAAATACCTCCTCCGCCCCCCTTTTTACCGAGGGTCCCAGATAGAGGACTTCCCAACATTGGCACTATTGACAATTTGAGCTAGATAATTCTTTGTTGTGGAGGCTGCCCTGTGTGTTGTGAGGGGTTGAGCAGCGTCTCTGGCCTCTACTCACTAGATGTCAGTAGCATCCTCCCACCTTCAATCTGTGACAACCAAAAATGTCTCAGACATTGCCAAATGTCCCCTGTGGGACCAAAACCACCCTCTCTTGAGAACTACTGCTCTTAACACCATCTCCTCCAGGAAGCCTTCCCTGACATACTCAGCTGTGTTTCTTGGGCGAGCTCTTTAAACCTCTTTAAATTCTCAGTTTTCCCATTTTTCCCTCTCTCTCCTTTTTTTCTCCCCACCCTCAACCTTGAGCAAAGGGGAGAAAGAGGGAGGGAAGAGCTGGAGGGAGGGAATGTTTTTTACCTGATGCATGTGCTTCTTCAATGTAAATGATGAGAAAATCTGCTATGGAATTAAAATCTTCAATAAGTCTCTTGAACTGGTCAAATTTGAAAATAAATGAAGGTCAGGTGCAACTTCCAAAATTCAGCACCAATGGCCTGTTACCTAAAACAAATGGAACCATCATCAACCAATAACCTACACACAGCATTTCGTTTGCAAGCATCATCTTCACTCCTGAATTCATTTCTTATGACCTTTATTTCCCCTCTAAGATGGATGCAGGGCACGGTTGGAGGTGGAATGCTAGAGAGCAGGCTTAGCAGAGGCTGGAGCCAGTTTGCTCCTCTCAAAAGTGAGGGGATTCCATCAGATGGTCTCAGTGGACCATTTGCAGTCGCTGGGTGATCATTAAAATGATGACAAGGAGAGTCCCTTTCATGCAGTTCATAAGGCAGGCACGCATTGATCCTCTCATTGATATGATTCATGTGCTGCAAGGTGGGTGATTTTTCCCCCGATTTATAAACTTGCTCCTTGTCACACAGCAGGAGTTAAAATTAACACTCTGGTTTCTATGTTCTCAACTTGGTGCTCTTTCCGTTCAAAGTACCACCATTTCCTCATCCACAAATGGACATAATAGCAATGTTTACCTTTTAGGATTGTTCTGAGATTTAAATAACTTAAAACAGATAAGGGCTTAAAACAGTGCTTGCCCATAATAGGTGCTCAATGAATGTAAGTTCTTATGTTCTTAGTGCTCATCTCCTCCCTGAGCTGTGAAGAGGTGGGCAGAGGAGGGGACCCCACAATGGGGACCTTAGTAAAGAACCTGGGTTTTCTCCCAAGTACAAGGGGACATTATGGACACATAAAACAAGGATGGTGGATATTGGTTGCAATTTTGGCTGCCCAACCTCTTACCCGCCTTCCCACTTGGAATTCCCTATTCTGTGTACTGTTGATGTAGCTGTGTGCCCAGCCTTGCTCTGTGGAAGACATCAGGGCCATGTCTGTTCTTTGCTCCCAGAAGCCAGGGCATAGGCAGTGAGTGACCCAGGCTGGGCTGACTGGACCTTCCCACCAAAAAAAAAAAAAGAAAAAAAAAAAAAAAGACCCTCCTAACTCTTTGATCCTGGAGTTACTGAGATGGTAGAATTCATCCACAGCTCAATGGTCGTGCCTCATCAGAGATGGTGGAGTCCTACAGTGGTGATGGATTCCCATGGCAACCACGGTGACAGCAGTTTCCAGGCCCAACTGTTGATGCTACAGGATGGTCCAAGCCCAGCGGCTGTGGTTGATTCTGGGGAGACTGCATCATCTTTCTAATACATTCCTTTATACATGTATATATGTGTGGCTAAGAAAACCAGAGTGAGTTTCTGTTACTTGCAAGCCAGAACTCTGACTACTACAATAGGCTGTGTGATGAAAAATGATCAGTTTCCACCTGAAGATCACTACTCAATGAAGAAAGGACTGAGGGTGAGAATGGAAGTGGGGCCGAAGCAGTTAGGGGGACTTGTATAAATCCACATGAGAGACAATGGGAGTCTGAGCTAGTGTGTGTGCAGTGGAGAAGGGGAAAAGGTGGAACTGATAGGACTTGTTGATGGAGGGGAGTTCAGGGCATCTTAACTTGCTTGTGGTTTGTTTGGTTAGTTATTCCTTCACCTTGTTCTGCAAAGGATTTGAAGCAGCTTACATGTATAATAAAATTTTAAACAAAAAATTTTTTAAATCATGCCCCTCCGGGAGGCATAGAATAGATGCCAAGCATTCTTTACACCTGAGCTAATATTTGACTCTGAGATTCCAGGTGGCCAAGTAAAAGGAGAAACACAATTGCTTATATATTCTTTATTTTTCAGTACATGAGGAGAAAGCAGGCCAATTTCTCTGGACATACAAAGTTCTCCTTGTCCTTGTCCCACAGGTTTCCTCAGAGGAGGCCCTAGGAGAGAAACTCAGTGCCTGTTGGTTGCATCCTCACCCATGTGACAGGAATGCCCAGACCTCAGCAGGGGAGGCTCAGAGATCAGTTATGGCCAAGTCGCTGGCCACTGGCCTCCAGTGACCCCAGGGAGTCACCCTTTAGATAAGAACCAAGGGAATTTAAGGTCAGGACCAGTGCTAAATATTAGCTGTCTGGAATATTGTTTCTAATTGGATAAAACATTTCAACATCCACTGATTAGGACCTTGGAAGAAACAGAGCCATTTGTTTAATTATTTATAGTGTGGCTAGATGCAACAATCAGGCTTGAGTGCAAAGTTTAAACTTAGTTCCCTGCTTTCCTGGTAGCAGAGAGAGGAAGGACAAGTGTTGAGGGGGTGGCTGTGCTGGGGGCTGGCACTATGCCACATCCAGAGGCCACAGTGCAGAGAACACCATTTCAAGAACATCAGGCAAACACTGTCAAGTCCAACTTGTTTGTATAAATGGGAAAACAGCTCTGTAGTAGCTCTAGATTTGAAGCCATCATTGGTTAATTTACAGGTTGATCCTCAAACTAGTAAATTAACCTCCACACCAGGCTCTCCCACCAGAGAAAGCCCATTTATAGTTACTAGATGACCCCTCATAAATATACTTGGGGAGATTTTAGAAGATTTTTAATGGGGGCTGAAATAAATCCAGTTTCAGACTAACTGCCAGGTACGGAGAAAACAAATCATCCAGACTTGCCTTCTACCACGTCAGTTAATCAGTGTTTGGCGGTGTGTGTGTGTCTGAGAGCATGTGTCTGTCCTGTGTGTGCATGTGCGTGTACATTCAAAGGATAAGAGGTGCCTGAGAATTTCTCTGAGCTTCTGTTGTTTTACCCAGTAACAGAAAGTAGACTAGCTGAGAGTCAGAGGGCTCAGGTTCTGGTTCTGACCATAAGAACGCTCTGTGTGACTCTGAGCAAGTCCTTTACCTCTCAGGGCCTTTGCATCTGAAAAGTGAAAGCGTTGCTTTAGATTATCTGTAAAGAATCTTCCAGACCTTCCAGTTTGTGGCTCTAAAATGAGTTCCCAGATTCATACCTAAAGCATACAGCAGAGCTATTTAGTGGACTGGTGTGTTTCCAAAGCACTTCCAGGATGTCTTTCTAAGAAGCAGAACTGATCATGTTTACTACCTGCTTGAAAGCCCTTCTGGAACTCACCAGTACATTCAGGATAAAGGCTACCCTCTTTGCTAAGACACCTAAAGCCCCGCAAGCTCTGATCCCTAGTGATGTTTCCAGCTTCATCCTTCATCCCTGCATGCCTCCCATACCCTACTCTGGCCAAACTGATTGATGTCCCTCTACATCTCTGACCTCTGCTGCTCCTCCCCTCCTTCCTGCTCTGTTCACCACTCCCCTCGTCCTCACCCATCCCAAGCCTGAGGTCCCTGGACAACCAGCTCACTATCCTCTTCTCCAGGAAGCCTTCGCCTGACCACCTTCCTACCCAACCTTACTTCTTCCAGGACTTTCTGGTTCTCTCTCCCACTATACCATCTTCCTCTCTCAGTTATGAAATCTTCCAGTTGTGTTGATATCATCAGTACCTGTTATTTCAGGGACTCTGGGCCAGTGGACTGAAAGCCAACTCCATTTTACAAACTAGAGTTTTCTTTTTTCTCTCAGACCCCTTCTCTCTCCATTTCTTCAGTTTCAAGTACAGCAGCAGGGAGCAGAGACAAATAGAACTGTCTTTAAAATGTAACTGACCCACTAGAAAGTGAACAGTTAAAATAAGCAAGCAAATCCTGTCAACTGGCCACGAGGCAAGTTTGGCTTTCATGGAACTGGTCGCTAGATGATCAAAATTCAGCAAATTGGCCTGGTTGCATCACAGTTCTTGGCATGAGGCAGACACACAGGAAGGTTTGTTGTTTTTCTCATTGCTCTTATTATCAGTGGTCACTTAGTGAATGCTTATTGAGAAAACAGAGGTCATTTGTGCACTGTGGTGATGAGGGGGACTTGGAATGTTGGTGACAGAGGGGAACAGCCAACAACATCAGCAAAGGCAAAGAGAAGGGAGAGCACATGGGATGCCCAAGAACCAGCAGCTCATCTGGAGGCAGTGGCACAAGGGGAAGCCTACAGGTGAAGTTGGGATGCAAAAGTAGAGTCAGCTCAGGGAAGACACAAGGCTGAGCCTGTGCTTCATCCCAAATGCAGGGGTTTGGGGTGTCTGGAGGTTGCCGAGCTGGGGTGCCTGTTGGCCAGGGATGTGCTTGTGGAAGGGTAATCTGGCAGCCACTCACAAGTTGGGAGGGAAGAGCCACTCACAAGAAGGGAGAAGGAAAACCTGGCAGGAAGAGCAGCTGTGAGGACAGAAAGAGAAAACTGACCCAGAGAGTCCTTTTAGAGCCCAAACAGATAGAGCTGGTTTGCCTGGAAGAGAGAGAGAGAGCTCTTCAACAAATATTTACTGAGCAATTTCTATGAGCAGCGGCAGCCAGGGGGATGCTGGGTGAGAGCCAGGGTCTCCTCCTGCACGGAGCTTGCAGGCTGGTGAAGGTGACAGACATTAATCAAATACCCATACATAATTCCAAACCAGGACATGTGTGATCAAGAAAAGTTTAGGATGTTAAGCCTACAAGAGGGGGGAACCTAGTCCAGGGAAGCTGGGGTTGCCTTATCTCAGGAAGTGTCACTGAGCGGAAGTCTGAAGGGTGAACAGGAGTAGACCAGGCAGAGGCGGGCGAAGAGCAGCCCAGACGAAGGGACTGTGCGTTAAGAGCGCTGCTGGAGGCGCTGAAGGCCAGTGTGCCTGCTCTGTGGTTTGAGTGCCTGGGAAGGTGGTGATGCCACTCAGAAAAACAGAACCCAGGAAAAATCCTCATTTCAGGAAGCAGGAAGAAGACATGAAGCAGGAGCAGCTGGAGTAGTAGAATTCAGCCCTGTTCAACCCACATGCCCACCCTCCTCAAGCACCCCTCAAGCTTGATTCAGCCCCCTGACCTTGCATGAAGTCCCAGATGTTGCACCTCTGTCCTGACAGGCGGACCACGGGGCAGTCTGGGGCCAGACCCCCTTGCTCGGTCGTGTCCTCCAGTCGCTGCCAACGGACCTTCAGGATGAACCAGAAATACTGGATGCTGAAGAAGGTGGGGATCCAGTTTTCATAGGAGAAGTGGGGGTTCTGGGCCATGCCAGTCCTCTGACTCATGGCCAGGATGTCCTGCTTGACTCTCCCGGGGAACAGTGTCAGGAGCACTTTGCCCAGGGCCACGTGCAGGGCCACCTGAAAGAGCACCCAGAGCCTCTTCAGCCATAGCCCTGGCAGGGACAGCCCCATCTCGGCACAGCCAGGGCTGGCTCTGAGGCCAGTGGGCAGAGAGGCCACCGCCAGGTGACACGGGGCGGAGCTGGACAAAGGTGCAGGGTCGCGGTAGCCAACCCGGACAGGAGGAAGGTGTCAGGACAGAAGGTATTTGCCTTCCTGTCAATGGAATGGAAAATTCCAAACCAGTGGCTAAAGGTCTGTTCTAATGATTGTTTCTGAGTCTTTGTCTTCACTTTTGAGAGATATTTGGACTGGGAAACTTCAGATCTTCTGAAGTTTCTCCTTCTGATAAGTTTTTAAAAATAAAGACTTTAAAAGATCACACCTAAAAGGACTCTGGGGCTCCTTAGAAAGGCTCTGTTACAAGTGAACACTAATGTTAATTATTCTTTTAATAATGTAAGTTGTTCTTTAACTATGAAAGATGTTTTTCCCACTCACAGCTTCTAGCTGGTGGTTGAGTGTTTATGGAGGCAGAGCCCTCCCCAGAGGACTTGGGTCTGGAAGCTCCCCAGGCAGAGACAGAGCTGGGGACATCCCCAAGGAAATTTGGGACTGCGCCTCCCTTAGCACTAGGGGTAGAGTGATAAATACAACACTCTCTGCTCTCAGTGGGGTGTAGTGTAGAGTGGGGAAGAGACAAGTAAACAGAAAATTACCATTTAGTATGTTAAACACAGAGACAGAGGATGAGTGGGGGCCATGGGAGCATGGAGAAAGGGCAGCTGATTCTGTTTAGAGAGGTCAAGAGGACATCCCCAAGGAAGTGATGTCTGTGCTGAAACCAGAAAGACAGAAGAGCAAGCAGTAAATCAGGCAAGTGGGGACAGTGGTCCTGGTGGAAGGAACCACACGTCCAAAGAACTACTATCCAGAGATAGTAAGGCTCGCTGGAGAAACTGAAAAAATCATAGAAGCTCAGAGCTGGAAAGAGGTTTAGAAAACATCTAAAACCACTTTCTTTTTTAAGCCGGAAAACTGAAATCCAGAGAGTGGAAGTAGCCTCAGGCCAGTTCTGTTAATAATCTCTAAGGAGTTAATTCACAAAGCTTTAAAGTGCACCCCCTTCCCCAAGGCATTTACATACCTGTGTGTTCGGATAGAGGGAAGGATGACATGAAAGTAGCTGCCACCTTCAAAAAGGTGTCAGTCGTGGCCTCTAGCACACTGACCTTATTTAGAGAAAGAAAAAACAGCTCCAAAAGATGTTCTGTTTCTGAGCATCTCAATGTAAATGCCGCCTGCTGGGTCTGCAAAGGACAAGCACCTGTCTCTTCAAGCTGTAATAACCCCTTGTGTATATATGCCAGGTACAAAGCAATCCTAGATCCCTCGTTTCACTTGTTTGTTCTTATTGTCATCTGTTTGTTTTAAGTAGGCTTTTTCCCCCCAAGCAGTTTTAGGTTCACAGCCAAATTAAGCAAAAAGTACAGGGAGTTCCCATGTACCTCCTGCCCCAACACATGCACAGCCTCCCACACTATCCGTATCCCACCAGAGTGGTGCATTTGTTACAACTGATGAACCTGCATTAACAAATCATTGTCACTAAAATTCCATAGCTTACATAGAGTTCAGTCTTGGTATTATACAATCTGTGGGTTTTGACAAATCTGTAAGGTATGCGTCCACCATTATGGTATCTTAAAGGATAGTCTTGCCCTAAAATCCTCTGTGCACCACCTGTTCATCCCTCCCTCTCCCCTGGTAACCATTCATCTTTTTGATATTTCCATAGTTTTACCTTTTCAGAGTATCATACAGTTGGAATCATACAGTATGTAGCCATTTCAGATTGGCTTCTTTCACTTAGTAATACACATTTAAGAAACCTCCATGTCTTCTCATGAACTGATAGCTTATTTCTTTTTAGCACTGAATAATATTCCATTGTCTGGATGTACCATAGTTTATTTATCTATTCACTTACATCTTGGTTGCTTCCAAATTTTGGCAGTTACGAATAAAGCTGCTGCTATAGACTCAATGTTTGTGTCCCCCCCAAATTCATATGTTGAAACATAATCCCTAAGGATGGTATTTGGAAGTGAGGTCTTCGTGTGGTGATTAGGTAGTTAGGGTGGAGCCCTAATGAATAGGATTAGTGCCCTTATAAGAGAGACCCCAGAGAGAGCCCTTACCCCTTCACTGTGTCAGGATGCAACAAGATGGCTATCTAGACACTAGGAAGTGAACACTTACTAGACACTGAACCTACTGGTACCTTGATCTTGGACTTCCCCGCCTCCGAAACTGTGAGAAGTAAATTTCTGTTGTTTATAATCTAGCCAGTCTATGGTATTCTGTTATATTCTGCAGCCTGAATGGACTAAGACAGCTGCCATAAACATCTGTGTTTTTTCATGGACTTAAGTTTTCAACCCATTTGAGTAAATACCAAGGAACACAATTACTGGATCTTATGTTAAGAGTATGATTAGTGTTGTAAGAAATTGCCAAATTATCTTCCAAACTGGATGCACCATTTTATATTTCCACCATCATGGAATAAGAGTTCCTGTTGTTCCACGTCCTCACCAGTGTTTGATATAGTCTGTGTTCTGAATTTTGGCCATTTGAAGAGGTATGTAGTGGTATCTCATTTGTTTTAATTTGCAGTTCCCTAATGACATATGTTGTTGAGCATCTTTTTATATATTTATTTGCCATCTGTATATTTTCTTTGGTGAAATGTCTGTTCCAATCTTTTGCTCATTTTAAAATCAGATTGTTCGTTTTTTCGTTATTGAGTTTTAAGAGCTCTTTGTTTACTTTAGACAATAGTTCTCCATCAGCTATGTCTTTTGCAAAATATTTTCTCCCGGTCTGTAGCTTGTCTTCTCGGTCTCTTGACCATGTTTTTTTCAGAGCAGAAGTTTTTAATTTTAATGAAGTCCAACTTAACTCTTTTTTCATGAATTGTGACTTTGGTGTTTTATCTAAAAGTCATCACCAAATTCAAGGTTATCTAGCTTTTCTCCTAGATTGTCACTGGGTCTCTGGGGGGAAAATATATACCTATATCCATATGTAAGTTTATTATACATTTTACTGCTATACAGAGTATGCAGTAAACAATTTACAAGAGTAGTAAAATACCCAATATTCCTTATTGCTAATTCCACATAGCCAGTTGATTCTTACAGGATGCTTTCACTGATTTTTGCCAAACTCTTGCTTCTGTAGCTCACCTATGTTTGCAATTGCTGAACAGGACAGTTTGGACATGAATGTTGGTTAATAATTTTCCTTTAAGTTAAGGAGGAAGATGAAAGTGAAAAAAATGAAGATATATGTCAAAATTTCACTATTTGTTCATGATGTGAGGAACTTGTTTTTGAATACTGAAAGAATACTGCCTCAATTTTTTGTGTTATTCACAATACTACAACTATAGTCATAACACATACTTTTATATTTAATCTGCACTTTAATATTTTCTTCATTATTTTCTTAAACCTAGATCAGGGGTCAGCAAACCATGGCTTATGAGCCAAATCTGGCCCTCTGCCTATTTTTGTAAATAAAGTTTTATTGGACCACAGACCATTCATTTATACATTTGCCTATGTCTGCTTTTGTACTACAACAGCAGAGTTGAGTAGTTGCAACAGACTGTGTGGTCCACACAGCTAAAAATATTTACTATTCTGGCCTTTATAGAAAAAGATTGTCCGCCTCAGTCCAGACAGCAAACAAAGCAAAAACATCAACCCTAGACATGTAGCATTTTCTAATTTCTGTGTTGTAAATAATTCCAAATTGCTGATTTTAAGCTACCAAAGTGATGTCACTGTGTTTGTGGAGTTGGGAAGAGGCCCTCAGAAGCACACTGTGTGTGTAAAAACAGGCATCATCTCAAGAGCACAGATGATAGTGAAATGTAGGGAAATATTGAGGAAGTGATGTTTTGAATATGATTACCTGTATTGTTAATATAAGTTATTTAATTGTTAATAAAATTTACATAATTGTAAATTGATATAATTTAATTTTTAATAATGGTTAGGTTTCAATAACTGGCTCACAGAATTCCTGAAAATTTGACAACCAGCTCTCATTGAGCATATTCTAGCACACCACTGGCCTGGCTCCACTCACTGAATGACCAAAGCCGAATCACTTAACCTCTTTCTACCAGACAGGGCATGAACAGAATGCAGGCCGAGCTAAGGGAAAGGGCCCGACGTCACACTTCTCAACCTTGTATTCCCAAATACCTGTAACTGCTGAGTATCTGAGACTAGCCCACTGAGTTTTCAAAGTCTTTGAAGCCTCCTGTTTTGTCTTTTAAAATGTATGTGGTTTGCCTACAAATTTTATAATTTTTGCAGGATATGGCATACATGAATTTTGTGTCCTGTTTGTTGCAGGATGGCTCTGGCCCCACATTTGGGTTTCAAACAACCTTAGCCCTTAACACTAGCAGACACATTAAGAAAAAAAAAAAAAGGAAAAGAGGCTTGTTTGTTAGAGACTCCAAAAGAAAAAGAGTAAAGCAGTACCTACTGCCCATCCCTCATTTGCAACCCCCGGAGCCAGTGAGATGCTCCCACAGCACCAACAGCCTTCTCCCTAGGATGGGTGTCACTCGGGAGTGTTGGAGACACTTTCTGGAGCGCGGCTTAGCTGTGTGGTTGCCAGCTTTCCTCTCTGCAGAAAGCCAGAGGACTCCAGCAGAATCACATGCAGCATCTATCCAAGGCTCATGCTTTTCAGACTGTCCCCTTCACCCCCCACCCCACCCCATCCCTGTCCATCAAAGCAAGGCTTGCTCCTTGGCTTCCCCTCCCTCCTCATTCTTCCCCCATTCTCTCTAGGTGGGGTGGGGTGGGTTCTATCTCTCATCAGCTCATTTCCCCCCACGGCAGTAGAGGTCTAATTAGTATCATCAGATGGACTCACCTTCCCTTCTATATTTGGCAGATAAGTTAAGGAAACCTGAACATTTGAGCTCAGAGTTTTTCAACCTTGATAGCACTGACGTTTTGGACTAGATAATTCTTTGTTTTGAGGAGCTATCTTGCATGTTGTTGGGACTTTCTTTTTATTTTTTTTTTTAACATTTTAAAAACAATTATTTGTCTTTATTTTATTTTTATTTGTTTATTTTTATGACAGTACTGGGGATTGAGCCCAGGACCTGGTGCACACTAAGCATGTTCTCTACCACTGAGCTATTCCCCTACCCCTATTTTGCATGTTGTAGGAAGTTTAGAAGCTCCCCGGCCCATAGTGTCCCACAAGTTGTGACAATCAAAAATGTCTTCAGGCATTGCCAAGTATCCCCTGGGAGCAAAATAGTCCCCTGTTGAGAATCACTGTTTTAGTTAGACCAGTATAGTTATCTTTGATTCTTGTCTCATTTTGAGCCAAAACTTACATATCATTATAATTAATATATCAGTATAACTTTCAGTTCTGTTTCGAAGAGGAGAAATATATAGTCTGGGTGTTATCACCTCCCCCCAACACCTACACACTTATCACTAGCAATGGGGTTGTTGTTGCCATCTGATTGATGAGCAGTCCAGTTCCAAAATCCATCCTGGGGGCTACTTTCTGGGACTATTCTTGGTACCAACATGCCTTAGTGTGGGTTCCTCACCTCATGTGAGTACTTTATTGGCAAGTGTGAGTTCAAGGATCAGGAGTGAAGGATGGGAGCTGTAAAGCAGGGAAGGAAGGAGAGCCATTGCAAGGATGCACTATCAAATTGACTACTTCCAAAGGCATTTGGTTGTTTGATCCTGCAAGACAGTTTGAAAGCTGTAAGAAATACCTGAGGAGAGTCTATCTGAGGGGAAAAAGAGAGAAGCAGGTATTCATCAGTTGTTGACTCTATTGGTCAAAGATTTGTCCCATGAGGCATTAACTGCTCCCCACTTCTGCATTTCTGGGTTGCACCTGCCCCAGTGCTGAACCATCCCAGCAGTCCCATGATCCCAAGGAATCAAGACACAAACCCTGATGCAGAAAGTGAGAAGCCTGAGGTATGGACTTGAGGTGAAGCTCACCTAGGTTATACCTGCTGAAGCCAGAATAAGATGAGTGGTGGTGAAAAAAGTGGCAGGTGAAGCGAAGAGGATCTGACATCGGACATAAGAAGTGGTTAATACACTAGCACACCTGAATTTGTGAGTTGCAATTCATTCCTGGTACATGTTTAACCAAAGTACCCTGCACATACACTAAATTAAGCTTTCTGTTTATAAAATGGGGATAATCACCTCAAGTTTGCTAGATTGTTCTGAGAATTAGAGATTTTGCATGTATAAAGCCTGATTACGATTTCCATTCAATAAATACACTCTGTGTGTATGTGTGTGCGTGTGTGTATAATTATGAGTCAGATGTAAGTCATTCCAATTGTCTATAAGGGTCCATTGTGGTGAGGCCAAAGTCACAGGTTCCACCTTGGGTGGGCAGTGAATTTGGCTTATGCTGCTTAAACAGCCAGAACTTGATCACTGTATGATAAGCCTTCAGTGAGCAACTATTGTGGGCCCAGCCCTGGGCGGCCCTATTCCTGATCCGTCTCCTCGGAAGCACTCACAGGCCTGCAAAGATGAGCAAACAATACAATGTTAGCACAGGAGACTACAAGAGTAAAGGGAGTCCTGGGAGGCGAAGGGAGGCTTTCCCTACGAGGAGGAAATGGTACTGAAATCTCGGAGGATGTGTAGATGTTAACCAAGCAAAGACTGGAGGCAGGGCAAAACGTTTCTCATCAGGTCACACAGTGCAACGGCACCCTTGTTTACTGAGCCCCTGCTGTAGTCAAGGTGGCACAGGGAGGAAGCCAATGCCTACCCGCCCCTCACCGCCCCAAGGGCATAAAGAAGCCCGTAGTGGGAGTGAAGGAACAAATTACCAGACTTACGGGGGTGTCCCTACTAACAGATAGCATCATTCACAAACTCAGAAAATTACTGATTGGTTCACTCCTTCTCTGGTTAATTAAATTTTAATGGCCAAAAATGAATGAAATTGATGACTTTTTTTTTCCTTTTCACAATCCTCTTTCGTTACGCTATTTTATATTTCAATAACAAAAGGTATAAACAAACTCTCTAGAGAATTCTCTGCGCCCCACCCACCGGAGAAAGGCGAGAAAAGGCAGACCCTCTCTGCGTCCCCGCCGCTCCACCGGGCGGCGCCTGTCTCTTTAAGAGCCGGAGCCTCGCCCTCCGGAGGGGCGGCGTAGGGAGCGAGCTCCGGATGCCGCTGCCCGCTGAGGTCCCCGGAAGCAGCATCTCTGGGAGCCGCTGTCTCTTTAAGGAGGCGGGGCTCTGCCCGGAGGAGGTGGTGAAGTTCTGCCCCCCGGATCTCCGGTTTCCGGCAACTCGTCCGGACCAGAACCTGCGTGGAGAACCTGAGGCCCGAGGCCTCCCGGGACCGGACCGACTGGACGCCGAGCCCCCGCGAGGTGAGGCAGCTGGGTCTGCGAGGTCGGCCCGGGACTGAGGGAGCCCGGGATTTCCTGGCACTCGGCCGCTGCAGCCCAGCTTCTCCTAAAACACTGCCTCCGCTTCTTGGGCAGCTCTTTCCTAGACCATTCTGGGCTCAGGGTGCCCCAAGGCTGCAGGGTCCCTATCACTCCAGCGCCTACTGACTGCTTGGCTGTACACTAAGCGCCTTACACTCACTGTCTCATTTAATGGCACCCAACACCATGTGAGTAGGTGCGAGTATGAACCCATTTTACAGATAAGGAAACTGAGGCCCTGAGGAGCTCATAGGCACACAGCGAGAAGCAGCAGAATCGGGAGTCACACCCAGGTCTGTCTGACCCCAGAGCCTGTGCCCTTAACCACTGGCTAGGCTGAACTGCCTTTGCTATTCACTGCCCTCAGCCACCTCTCAACCCCCAGCCTCTCCTTCCCTGTCCTTCCATCGCCAGGCTACATTTGGCCCTTAAACAGTCGCACAGTGAGTGAGCTTGGATGGAACCAATGGACACCCACCCCTCAGGTTAGTTTCTTTATGACAGTTTTCATGATATCTGATGTTAAATGGTTATCTTTATATAAATGTATCAAATCCCACTAAAAAAAGGAGGCAAGGGAAAGCAGTACCATTTTAAATGCTGAAATAAGATTTGTTTGCAGATATTTGGTTATGGTATCCAATGAAGTTTATTTGTTTTTCCTTTCTAGACCTTTGCAAATTTTCTTCCTGATAATTGGGAGAAGACCCATTGGCTGAATGGCAGCTGTAGATGACTTACAGTTTGAAGGTACATCAGTTGGGTGCCCACCTTTTATGATCAATATTTCTGCAGTCACAGCAACAGATATCCATTGCTGTACTGGCACATACATTAAAGAAGATTGTTTTGGACGTCTTGGTAAAGGAATGTTTGCCGGACTCAGGTTATTCCATGTGTCCACATCAGCTGTTCTTTCTTGCCAAATAGCCCGTCCTAAGATTGGTAACAACATAAATTTAATGTAGTGATTACAGAAGATGTTTATAGAGTTCCTGCTTTAGTTCAGCACATTTATTGAGCACTTATTTTGTGTTTAGAACTCTACTAGACACAGGAGATAAAAAGATAAAGGAGAAGTTTTTTACACAGCTGGAGTAGATAAAAGTGTGAAAGGATAATTATGATGAAATGTGATCAGGTCATTCCTTCACTGATTCAATAGGTATCCCATGGTGACCATGAACCAGGCAGTTGTTCTAGTTATCAGGGTAGAAGAGTGAACAGTCAGTTTCTTCCCTTATGAAGCTCTCAGTCTAGTGAGGGAGACATTCGTTTGTTAAATGATCACTTAAATATATGTCTACAAACTATGAAAGTGCTGGCAGAAAAGTTGGTAACTTATAACCCAGAGCCTGACCTAGACTAAGGACTGATGAATGCTCATTTGTCTTGTAAACACATGCATTGCCCTTACTAAATGAGTGATAGGGACCCTGTTCTAAGTGCTTTTACAAATATTAACTCATTTAATCCTTATGTCAGCTTTATGAAATAGTTATTTTATTCTATTTTACCAATCAGGAAACTGAGGCACAGAAAAGTTAAGTCATTTGCCTAAAGGTTATAATAAGTGGTAAAGCAGGATTTGAACTCAGGCATCCTACGTTCACAACCTACAGTATCTTAATATTATCTAAGGAAGAGATATGATGTTTAAAGAGAAATCCACTTCACCAGCAAATACTGTCAGCTCCAGCTTCAGAATACATCCAGCATCTGATCACTTCTCACCACATCTACCACTTTCCCACCATGCTCAAGGTCACCATCACCTCATGTCTGAATTATAGCCCTGACCTTCCTTCTGGTCTTCCTGCATCCACTCTTGCCCCCGCTACAGTCTGTATTTTGCAACCAGAGTAGTCTTTTAAAACTATAAGATCATGTCATTCGTTCAAAACCTTCGAGTGGCTCACATCTCACTAGGAGTGAAAGGCAGAGCCCTTTTTGGGTGTAGGAAGCCTTACATGACCCAGCCCTCCACTGCCTCTGCTTTTATCTGCTACTGTAGCCCTTCCTCTCCACCTGTCCACATGGACCTCATCACTGTCCCTTCTAGACACCAGGTACTCGAAGCTTAGAGCTTTTGTGCCATGCTTCTGTTTGGGACATCTTACTCCAGATAACCACATGGCTTGTTCCTTCTCTCTGTTCAAATCTCACTTCATTCCAGAGGCCTTCCTAGGTCATCCTATCTAGGAGTACAGTGCAAGAAAGTTCGAGTGTAGAGAACAGCACGTGCCGAGTACCTGAGGAGGGAGGAAGTTCGTTTCATTTTTTTCCCAAGGAATTAAAAGAAGGCCTGTGTACCAGAGCACAGATGGTGGGGGAGGCTGTCACAAGGTGAGATTAGAGAGGAGGCAGGAGCCAAATCACACAGGAATTTGTAAACTGTGTGAAGAGACTTTGCTCTCTAGAAAAGAACACAGGATGCTGTGGGGGTCATAGAAGGCTTCTCCGAGGAAGAATGGTAGTGTTAGATGAAAAAGTGGAGGGACTCTGCAGGTGGGAGACATTGTGTCAGGAAAGGAACAACATAGGATATGCCAGGATATAGAAGCAGATAATGTTGGTGACAGAAATAAGAAACGCACCAATCTTGCCCTCAAGGAGCTGAGATGGACAAGAATAACTCATATAGAGCAGAATGTGTGAACAGTCATCCTGTGAGAGGTACACACGTTCTACATTACAATCAAACTATGCCATCTGATGTTCCTCAAACCCAGGACACGTCTTCTGTCTTCTGGGTCTTGCTCATCCCATTACCTTTGCATGAAATGTGATCCCCACTGCTTCTGGCCATCCTTCTCATCTTCTCAGCATCTCCAAGTAGCCTTTCCTAATCCTGTCAACTAGATGAGTTATCATCCTGCTTGAACCTCTTTGGACCTGGTGCCTCTAAAGTGACACTCTCTGTTCCTCCTTCTGGAATACCCTTCTCCCTGGTAAAATACTGCTTTTTAAATATGAGACAAGTATATCATCCTTGGCCTGATTCCCCAGGCAAAGCTATAGCCTTCTTTTTAAATGTCAGTGTCCTATCTAGTCAATAAATTATAGCAATAACAATATTTATTATTATCTCATATCACTCTCAGAATCTCTTTGTGGGATAAGTATTATCTATATTTTATAGCTGAAACAGAGACTCAGAGATATGGAGTAATTTGCCCAAGGTCATGGAGTGCTAGAGTCTTATCTTAAAGGCCCATCTCACTCCAGAGCCTCATGCTGCTTTAACAACCAAAACATTGGAGACTGAATGAAGCTTGAGTAATTGCTACATATCAGCCACCTCATTAATTTCAGTCACTTTAGTTCTCTCCACAAAACCATGTGCAGGGCTGAAAGGCAATCCAGGAGCCCCATCCTGCTGCCATGCTTGCAGTGTAATAACAGCGTCCTGCTGTTACCCTTCCTTAGTCCTGCCAAATTCCAGAGCTGCCCTGAATTTTATCTCAGAGCAACTAAATAAAGCTTGTTAGGATGCCCAGAGACAGGAATTCACAGTCATTCCCTGTGGACATGCCTAGGTGAGGTTCTTTTGGAGAGCAGTTTAGCAATATGGCTCCAGAGCCTTAAAAATGATTTGCACCCTGTGACCTAGTGATCGCATGGATAGTGTTCATGCTAAGGCAATAACCCAAAAAGCTGCCTCTACACAGATATGCCTCACAGTGTTCTTTGTACTAAGGAAAAGTGAGCAACACCCCAAACATCCAGTAACAGTGGAATAATTGTGTTAACTTACGGTGGTGTCTCTGTCCTACTCTCCCTATCCCCAGCCATAGGACTATTGTGTAGCCACGTAACAATCATTGTAAAGACTAATATAATATGAAAAAATTCTTATATAATCCCCAGTAGACAAAGCAGGATACAAAATTGTTTACATGGTACTATCACATCTTCAATCAGTACTTGGCACATTGTAGGCATACAGTGAATTCTTGTTAAATGAATAAATGACCATCACTGGTATGAATCTTACTATATAGAAAAAAAGAAATATACCAAAAGTTAACAGTGTTTGCCTTTATGTGGGTGGGACTGAGAGTGATTTTTCAGTCTGTGGTTTCTACTTTCATTTTCATCCCCATATTCTCTATAGTGATTACATGGGGCTTATTGGAAAAAATAACTTCCATTAAATTTTTTTGAACTTGATTCAAAGAAGAGGAGGTTAGATTGGTTACTTGCTATGGGCCAGGCACTCTGCTAAGGACTTTACTTAGGTAATAATATTCCTAACCTTCCCAAAATTCCTTAAAATAAATATTATTCTCTCCATTGTGAAGATTAGAACACTGAAGCTTATAGAGCTTAAGTTACACACTCAAGCTTGAATACTTAGTAAGTAACTGAGCCAGGACTAAAATCCAGGTCTGACTTCAAATCCTGTTGTCTTCATACTCGTTTTTCTATGTCAGCTTGATTTTTAGATGATATTTTTTTAGAGCCTTTCGCCATTTGTCTCATAGGGTCTGCAGCCAGCTGAGACTGTAACAGCTTGTCTCTAAATTAAAAGTAGACCATTTCCAGTGTGGATAAGGTCCCTGATGCCCTTGTGCTCTAACTGGTTTCAGAATTTGGTGATGCAACCACTTCTCTAGCAGCAAACCCAGATGCCACTACAATAAGCATCGAGGATCCTGGTGAAACCCCAAAACATCAGCCAGGACCCCCAAGAGGCTCAGGGAGAGAAGAGGATGATGAGTTACTAGGAAATGATGACTCTGACAAAACTGAGGTTTGAACTTGCCTTTGAAATTGTTTTCTTTTAACTTTTAACAAACCTTGTTCATGCATTTATTCACTGTCTCCTGTGTGCCAGGTAGAGTGCCAAGCAGTGACAACACAAAGGTAAATCATGTGTGGCCTCTGTCTTGGGGGAGAAACAGGCAACAAACGGACTGTTGTTATCCAAGGGGAGCACACTGGGATTGTGGGAGCAGAGGAACGGGTGGTAAAGTCACAGAGACAGGAAAGAACATGGTACAGACAGCACATCTCCCATCTTCATATACATTGGGAGCAAAATATAGGTGGAGACAGGAAATGAGGCTTACAAATAGGCAAGGACTCAACCCAATGAGTATGAATTGTATTCTGAAAACTATTGGGAGCCATTGAAATATTTTAAACAATATGGCCAGATATGTGTAAAGATGTTTAAGATATAGTGGCCCTGTGGAGTGTAAATTGGAGGGAGATGGACTGGAGGCCAGAAGACCAGGTAGGAGACTGCTGAAGTGGTCTAGACTAGAAGGGATGAAGCCTGAAGTAGAGCTGAACACAAGTGTTTAGGGGATGGGCTGAGTAGGACTTGGTGGTAAGGGGGTGAAGGAGGGAGAGGGGAAATTCTATACAGAGATCTAGGTTTCTGCATCTGATTGCATTTTGAATATCAGAGCTGTTTTTGATCACAAAGATTTACTTTCATGTGCACTGCTGGTGTGTTCCAGAAAAATAGTATTTCTAGTAATACTTTATAAATGGATCATGACATGATTATAATTCACTAGAAGAGTGCTCAATTTATAGCAGTGTGTTCACAAGCTTATGAAATAGTGGAGTGCCAAGTGCTCTTTGTGGTACTCCATGAAATATCAAAATAGGTACCAAAATTTATGCCAAATTAAATACCATTATAGACTAGATCTTGTGGCAAGAGTTCAGAATTAGGAGCCTGGGTTTGAATCCTGGTGTGGCCAGGAGTAATAGCTCTGTAGCCTTAGGTCAGGTACTTTAACTTCCCTAAGCCTGGATTTCCTCATCTGGAATAGAAGAAATAGTATGTTGACTGTTGTCATCATTATTATCACAATAGCTAATATTTGTTCAGTGTTTAATAGCTGCTAGATACCACTTAAAGTTCCTTACTTGGATCATCTCATTTAATTGTCAAAACAACACTATATGCAAGAAACTATTCTTATCTTCATTTTACAAAAGAGAAACCGGAGGCACAGAGTTTAAGTGACTTGCCCCAGGGCACACAACTGGCAGGTGCAGATGGAACTTTAAACTGAGACAATCTGAGTCCCTCTGTACTAGAGCTAGTATATGTTAAATGCTTGTTAAAGTTGTTGGCACCCTCAGGATATAGGAATGATTTTTAGGATAGTTGAGTGTTTTCATTAGGACTCTCTAGAGAAATCGATCAGTAGAATGTGTATATGTAAAGAAAGAGATTCATTTTTTTAACATCGGTTTGCATGATCATGGATGCTTGGCAAGGTCAAAATCTGATGGAGGATGCTGGCAGGCTAGAGATTAGGGAAACAGACTTTGAGTCCAAAGGCATTTTGCTGTGGAACCAGGAAGAGCTGATGTTGCAGATGAGGTCTGAAGGCAGTCAGCTGAAGAAGTCTCTGTTGCTCAGGAGGTCAGCCTTTGGTGCTAGTCAGGCCTTCACCTGATTGGCTGTGGCCCACCCACATTATGGAGGTACAATCTGCTTTACTCAAGTCCACCAATTTAAATGTAAAGCTCATCCAAGAACACCCTCACAGAAACATCTAGAACAATGTTTGACCAAACACCTGGGCACCATGGCCCAGGCAAGTCGACACATAAAATTAATCATCACACTGAGCAACAGTAGGCATCAAAGTGTATCCATTAGCTCAGTGTTGTCTGGGAATCTGGAGGGGTTTACCAATATTCTATGATAGTAACAGAATTCCTTGACTTAGCTTATGGAACATGAGTCTCAGGTGTTCAATGTCTTGCAATATTAGAGTTGGAAAGAACCTTCAGTTTCCTCTATTTCAGTTGCCCTCCCAAGAGATTAATGCTGTTCAAGGTATGTCAGAAAGACAGCACTTGGCAGGGAGGGTATAGCTCAAGTGGTAAAGCACACGCTTAGCATGCACAAGGTCCTGGGTTCAATTCTCAGTACCTCCTCTGCACAAGGTCCTGCTTTCAATTCCCACTACGTCCTCTAAAACAAAGAAACTAAAAAACCTAATTACCCCCCCAAATAAGCAAAAATAAATTAAAAAAAAAAAAAGAAGGAACGACAGCACTTGAATACCTCCAGGAGCAGGCTGCTCATTACCATGTAAAGCAGCCACTGCCACTGCTGGACAACTTTAATTGTGGAAAATCTTCCTTTATAATGAATACAAAATACCTGCCTGTAGTACCTTCTCTGGTCCTGCATAGCTCCTCAGGGTCCATCTTTACTTTTTCTGTGTGAATCCTCTTCAGATATCTGAAGATGGCACTCACAATTCCTGGCATGGGGCGTGCATTCTGCTGGAAAGAGCCGTGCTCTTGGGGCAGGCATGGCCCTCCTAGTGTGCCTCTTCTAAATTGAAATTTGGGTTCTTTTGTCAGAGCAGTATGGTTTAAGGTTTTCGTACTTTAGGGTGGGTCAGTATATCAGATTTTCGAGAAGTCAGGTGGTGATAGCAGTGAAGATGTTGAGGAGCTGAAGGAGGAGAAGATATTTACACTGACTGCCTTCTGTAGGTATACGTTTGTGTGTGTGTACACACATATATATGTTATTGTACATAATAATTAAGCTAATCCTACCTGTAATCCTATCAAGTAGCTCTTGTTAGCTATACTTTTTGGATAAGAAAGACTGAGATGAGTCTAGTGATTTGATGAAGGCATGCTCTAGTAGAGGGACCAGGATTTAACCCCTTTTGGTGTGGCTTCAAAACTGATGCTTGTTTTATGTCAAGCTGAGAATTAGGCGGGGCTATGGCAAAATTGAATGATGAGGGCAAAAAAGTTTGGTTTTTCATACATCTTGATTTTCTATTAGACCTTCTCTCTCTCTGGGTAGTTAGAATAAGGAAATTACTTCTGTGTTCATTATGTTTTCTTTTACCTCTGACAGCTACTTGCTGGACAGAAGAAAAGCTCCCCTTTCTGGACGTTTGAATACTACCAAACATTCTTTGATGTAGACACTTACCAGGTTTGTCAACCAATTTCCCTTTTCCTTGGATGTGTAGTGGAGACCTGTTTCTTCTATAGTTAAACAATCAAGTAATGTGAAAGCTTTTGTTACTGGATATAGTCTTCAAAAGTAAAGGGTTGTTAGCATTTGAAAATACTAAATAAAATAATAAAAATACTAAATAAATAATTAAAGCTCTAATAAATGAGTTTCAATTTTATAGTAGTTAAATTTATTAAACTTTTTAAAAAAATCTTCAGTAGACTTACTGCTATGCTGTTTTCCAGGTCTTTGACAGAATAAAAGGGTCTCTTTTGCCAATACCAGGAAAAAACTTTGTGAGGTTATATATCCGCAGCAATCCAGATCTCTATGGTACGTGTCGTGCCGTTTTGATTCTTTTCCATGTCCCAGCTGAACTCAGGTGAGTGTGCAGATTGCCTGGAAAGTTGGAGAAGCGCACCGTTGGCAGGACATGCCGCATTTTATTTGATTCTGCTGAGCTTCAGTAGCAACCCTTGCAAAGAATTTTGGAGAAAATGCAATTATATATTCACAAGTAGTATAGTCTTCAAACGACATCACAAACTGGAGGCAGATTAGGTCACTCTGTGTAAGAGGAGATTGTTGATTTTCATTTTAGAGGAGTTGGTGGTAGGGGTGAGCGTGGAGGAGACAGTCTCACACTTACTCGTTGATGTGCTGAGTTCTAGCTCTGCCCTCAGACAGGCTGGCCTCCCCTTGGACTTCTGCAAGAGGATGGGCCAGGGGATGCCTCTTGTTCTGACCTCCCTGCTGTCTGAGAAGGGGTCAAAGGTCCACGCATTTCTCCTGAGGGAAAGGGCTCCGACAGCGGTGGCCGCTGTGTTTGAGGGGAGAAGAGAGCCAGCGGCTCTGAGTGCCTCTGTGTGCAGGTGCTTTACCAAAGACTTGGTGTGCATGAGTGCATTTCATTCTTGCAACAGCCTTTGGAGTAGGTATTATTATCTCCAGTTTTCAATTAGGGAAGCTGATGCTCAGTGGGGTTCAGTAATATATATCTGCTCAGTCCTAAACGTGGAGTATGAGAGCAATTATCCATGTTGATTATAAGAGGAAAAGGAATTCATGAAAATCTACTATGTGCCAATCCCTCCATACACTCTTTCAACAAGGCTATAAATTAAGTGCCATTATCCCTGTTTTCCGTATAAGGAAACGGAGGCTGAGAGTTGTCAAACTAAAAAGGTGGAAGTCCCACTTACAACAGCGTAGATGGACTTGGAGGTCATTATGCTAAGTAAAGTAAGTCAGATAGAGAAAGACAAATACTATATGATATCACTTATAGGTGGAATCCAAAAAATAAGACAAACTAGTGAATATAACAAAGCAACCGACTCAGAGATTTAGAGAACAAACTAGTAGTTACCAGTGGGGAGAGGGAAGGGAGGAGGAGCCAGACAGGGATAGGGGATTAGGAGATACAAACTACTCTAAGCAAATAGGCATTTGCTTATATTTGTACAGAAATCTCTGGCAGTATGTATGTATGACTGGGACATTATGCTGCATACCAGAAAGTGGCACATTGTAATTGACTATACTTAAATTTAAAAAAAAAAAGAAAGAAAGAAATCTCTGGCAGGATTCACCAGAAACTGGTTACAGTGGTGAGCTCAGGAGGGAAGTGCATAGCTAGGGAACAGGGAGGGAAGGAAGTTTACTTTTCTCTAGATTCCCTTTTGTGCCTTTGAACACTGAGAAAAAAGATAAGTAAAACCTTGAACATACACACACACGCTGTTGTGATTTGTTAGATTAAATTATCTATTTGCTAAAGTGTTCTGCTTGCTCTAACTATTCCGTTTAGACAGCAGAAGGACCTATGTGATTTACATTATTTTTCTCTGGCAACAACATTTGACACTTACGTAACAGAAGTAACCTTTGCTTCCTGTATCCTGATGATGAAGGTTTAACAAAATGTCTGTGAATTTGTTTGGATGATCCTCCAATAAAAGGAGCTATAAACAAGTCAGTGTCTTCATTCACCTAATTGTGGAAGGTGTTTGGTCTGTGCATTTCAATGCCCTCCATCTTGAAGGCAGCTAATTACTGAGTTGTATGCTTGACCCTTTAAAAAAGAAAATTCCCACTTAAACGAGTACTCATTTTATCTAAAATTCATTTTCCCCTTGCTTACATGAATAGGGTGAGGGAGATAAGAAATTAGTCTATAAGAGTCTAAAAACTGATTCTTTATTTTCTTGTCTGAATTTTCTGGTTTCCTTTGCAGGCCCCTTTTGGATATGTGCCACACTGGTCTTTGCCATAGCAATTAGCGGGAATCTTTCCAACTTCTTAATCCATCTGGGAGAGAAGACATACCATTATGTGCCCGAATTCCGAAAAGGTTGGTGAATGGCTTGACTCATTTGGAATGCTGTCAATTGGTAACCGTGAGTTCCTTTTACCTACTGAGTTCTTGGACCCCTGTCTGTAGGTCCTGCAGCCCTTGCTTTCTGTATTTAAGGGTTCAAACATACCTACCGTCTCAAAATTAACTATCCATCTATATAAATCCATGTAGTCTTTTTATTATTTATTGTGGTAAAATATATAGAACCTAAAATGTATCATTTTAACCATTTTTAAGTGTGCATGCAGTTCAGCAGCATTAAGCACATTCACAATACTGTGACTCTGTATACTCTTCTGGAAAACTAAGGCAAGGTCCAATAGCAATCAAAATTTATCCAAAGAAAAGTGTACAAAATAATTAAAAAGCACTGGGCATGAAAGTCTCTATCGCAGCATTATTTGCATTATCCAAATGTTGGAAACAATAGGGGCATTGTTATTGGAGGCATGATGACTCAGCTAGCTGGGTCTGTAGCCACTAATTATGAAGCACCAAGAGCAACGTGAAAAACTGGTAATCCAAACTTCTGCCAGTGCTGTTAGCAACTTTGTTAAAGAGAAGTCTTCAAATGGTCAGGGCATAGAAGGGGAAGTGCAGAAATGAACGTGTCCCGGTGATGGGCTCGTGGATGACATTTTTGTTTGAAAAATTTCTTTCTTGTGGCCGTATTGGATAGTTAGAGAAAAACAAAAACAAAAAACAGCTTTTAGGGACTTGCAGATGACAGCCACCCCAAAGTGAAGGTGTTTGGCTCTGCAGGAGATTGACCTGTGCGGCTTTCTCCACTCTCCCTCCCAGCCTCCCTCCCTCCCTGCCTGCTCTCCTGCTGAGAGGCTGTGTCAGGGCCTGGGCTCCAGAACCAGGCCACTGGCTTCAGGCTCCAGCTCCACCACTGACTACTTTGTTGGGCTAATTATTTTATCTCTCTTGGCCTCAGATTCCTTATTAGTGAAATGGGAATAAGAATACCTATATTATAGGTCTACTATAGGAATAAAAAGGTGATACATGTAAAGAGGTTAGTATACTGCCATGTACAAAAAGAGTTCAGTAAAATTAACTATTGCAGTATATGTATGTACACATATACGTGTGTATGTGGAGGTATGTATTTATCTGTGCATGTGTGTGTGTCTATGTAGCCTGCCTTCTTTTCCTCCCCTCTACCTTCCATGACCATTTTCCCTTCTTCTCCTTATCCATTATGAAGTCAGACCTGGATTCAGTCCCAACTCCATTTATCAAGTGACCTTGGTTTAAATTTAATTCAATAAATGTTATCCATGAGCTATCAAGTCTGCCTTCACGTAGCTCAATGGTTAAATAAAGAAGGCCAGATAAGTAGATATTGCTGTAATAAATGGTATGTGTTAATTTCTATATCAGAGGTATGTGTAGGTTTATTGACAGAGGAGTGAATCACACCGCCTGAGGGTGTGGGAGCGTGGGGTAGGGGTAGGGGTTGCCTTTGTCTGCTCTTATCCTGTCCAGCTGGGCATCCCAGTATCAGGGAATCATGGGATGTATGTACCAGTAAGATAGACATTGACTCAATCAATAAACATTTTTCCATTTTATGTAAAGAAGATAGGTCACACATCCAAGGTCAGATCCGACTTCCATCACTTATTAATTATTTGACCTTGACCAAACCACTTAGCTCTCTGAACTTGTTTCCTCATCTTTAAAATGAAGATACAGATTATATGAAATAATGTATTTATATATCAGTTAGCAATATTAAAAGCTCATTCTTGATTGGACATTTATTATTTATTAATCAGTATTCTAAATAAACCTGTTTTTTACTCATTTGGCTCTCATAATCTTATAAGGTAGTATGCCATTATTATTCCCATTTCACAGATGAGGAAACCAAGGCAAGAAGGTTAAGTGACTTATGACCCAGGTTTACTCAGCTATAAATGGCAGAGCTAGGATTAGAATCCACGGAGTCTGCATAGAGAGTCTGCAGCTCTGACTATTATCCAATGTTACCTCTCAGGAAAGCACTCAGTGTAACGTGTGACACCCAGTGGATGGCTGTAGCCATGGTAGCAATTCCCTTCCCCTTCCTTTAGTTACCCAAGAAAAAGACAGTATATCAGCAAAATTACATTTGGCTTAATGAGGGAGTTCCCAATGTGAAAAAAACTGCTCTGGGAGCTGAAAATGTTTTGGACAATCACATATCTTAGCCAGAGTCTGACTGTAATTACTAGCAGTGCCTTTGTTCTTGCCAAGAGTGTTTAGTGAATCACCTGCTGATTTTCATGTCGGTAGGGCTGGTGCCGTGGGCTGAGCCACACTTTATGACCCTCCACTCTAGAAGACGGAGCACAAATCCTCCAGGGCCCGCTGCTGTTGAAGGAGGAGGAGGGAGGGACTGTAATATTACTGAACATTGCTGTTCTGAGGACCGCTAAGTAGCATTTCTACCACAGAGACAGAATTATTTAAAGAAGAAAGTGGAACTGGAGAATATTCTAAGCAGTTCATCAATGAGCTGGAACTCTTTATTTTAGAGACAGAAGGAACTCTAAATAGCATGCAGAGCAAGTTAAATCTGTACCCAGGGCATTTTAATAAATTTGCTAAAGGAATCAGTGTCAGCTCTTGTTATATTAGGAAAGAGGACATGTTCTTCCAAGGGGATAGTTGGCTTTTATTTGATTGAAATGCTCAGTATATTTGAACACTTGTAGTGTTGGCCCTCGGAAGTATTTCATTTGCATCATTCAGTTGTTTAATACCAGTTAGTTGTTAGTTATTAAGTGAATTGCAAAAACTATAGGACAGACTGCTGTCATCACCACAAAGACAGATGCTAAAGGTGCATCAATTCAGCACACTTACAGAGCGCCTACTGCATGCTGGGAACGGTACCAGCCGGGCTCAGGGGCTGTGAAGACCAGGAAGATACGATCCCCTGATCCAGTGAGGCAGATGGACGTGTTAGGGAGTAAGTCCGGTAGGTATCAGGTATGGAAGTGCCGTGACAGTGTGTTAAAGGCATGGTGGGATTAAAACTTGTGTCTTCTGGCCCTCAGTGTCCATCGCAGCCACAATCATCTATGCCTATGCCTGGCTGGTTCCTCTTGCACTCTGGGGTTTCCTCGTGTGGAGAAACAGCAAAGTCATGAACATTGTCTCCTATTCATTTTTGGAGATCGTGTGCGTCTATGGCTATTCACTCTTCATTTACATTCCCACGGCAGTAAGTACCACGCTTATTCTGAGTGAGGCCCTGTTCTTGGAAAATTGGTGGTGGAAAATTCAACCAGTGTCACTACTTCCAACCTAACACCAATGCATGCCTGAGAAGTACCCCTTGAATTTAGAAGTTTAGCCACATCCTTCCTTGGATCTCCAGCCCTTTGTTGGGAAAGCGTTCTCCTCCGTCTGCACGCTGCTGGTTGCATTTCTCCAGGCAGTCCTGGGACACCAGAGTGCAGTGAAGGCTCAGCTGCTGACTGGCTCCTGGGCCCTTATGAATTCACCCGCCTGGAATGAACAGATGCCTCTCTGAATGCCTCCCCCAAACCCTCCCTGCCCTCCTTTTCTTTCAGATACTGTGGATCATCCCCCAGAAAGCCGTCCGTTGGATTCTAGTCACGATTGCCCTGGGCATCTCAGGCTCTGTCTTGGCAATGACATTTTGGCCAGCTGTTCGTGAGGACAACCGACGCATCGCGTTGGCCACCGTTGTGACAATTGTGTTGCTTCACATGCTGCTTTCTGTGGGCTGCTTGGTATGGTCTCCTTCCCATGCTCTTCTGGTGCACTTTAGATGCACATGCTAAGACCTCAAGCTGTTAGACACAATGGTTGTTTAAAAACTGGCTCCATGGTGGAGAGGGATATAGCTCAGTGGTGGATCCCATGCTTGGCATGCACGAGGTCCTGGGTTCTATCCCCAGTACCTCCATTTATTTGGTTTTTTTGGAGGGAGAAATAATTACATTTATTTACTTATTTGTTTATTTTAATGGCGGTACTGGGGACTGAACCCAGGACCTCATGCATGTTAGGCACGGGCTCTACCACTGAGCTATACCACTCCCCCAGTACCTCCATTTAAAATAAAATAAAATAAAAAGATAAATAAATAAATAAACCTAATTACCCTTCCTCCACAAACAAAACAAAAGTGATACCAAGCAACACGTACTTGAAAAAAAAAG
Source organism: Camelus bactrianus (assembly GCF_048773025.1). Classification (NCBI taxonomy): domain Eukaryota; kingdom Metazoa; phylum Chordata; class Mammalia; order Artiodactyla; family Camelidae; genus Camelus; species Camelus bactrianus. The sequence goes on from NC_133551.1 coordinate 40,619,324, forward strand.
GCTCCATGAAATAAATATCATTTTAAATAGACTCTCCTAGATGAGAAGTAGTGAAGTCATGAGAATTTGATTGTCTCTGACTTTACCTAATTTCTGAAGTTTGGTTGAGATTTAGTGTCTGGCTGGCGTAAGTAGGGATGGATGAGTGTCTACACGTGGGGCTGGGGAGTGAGGGCTAGTGGAGTTCCCCCCCTGGATGGCTTTGCTGGTTTTCTGCACATAAGTAGAAAGAGTTTTGGAATTAGTATTTCATAGGTGAGAATGAAGTCAAAATAGGAAAAGGAGTTATTTTTAAGATGAACAACATTTAAAACAGTTTTTGTCTTTGCCTAGTTCTGAAACACAGACCTAGTTGCCATGCCTTTTACATGTGCCTAAGCTTTAACCCCTTGAGACACAGGACTCAGCAGAGTGACACTCTTAATGTTTGGCACTTGGAATCTCTGGGCTGATCCCTAGAATTGCTGCTCTGACCCTCCTTTGACCCTTCTGTGTGCTGAGTTAGTGTTCTTTCCTGATCACTGGCATCTTCCCATCTCTCTTTTGAATTTTTGTCCTATTATATACCTGTTTGAGAAGTTGGTGAAGAGAAGGAGGCAGGAGACAAGGCATTGCCCTGTTCAGCTCTGTAGAGGGTGGAGAGGAGCAAGGCAAATTGGGCTACGGAGCAGGGAGGTATCTTGCTATTATCATTAACTCATTTCACTTGGTACCTGGGGCCGGGCTCTTTGACCTCTTATGCCCACTACTCCCTTTGGGGGTAAATGACACTGAAGTTAGGGTTTACCTGCCCATCTTGCTACTCAGGAACTTTCTAAACGAGTGCATGATGATAAAGTAGAAAATGTACGGGGCTGGAACCGCTTAGCCCTGAGAGCCTGGGCTGGTGACATAGCTCTCAGCACCTGGTTTCCTCATGTCAGGGGGATTGATGTTTCAGGGGTTTTGTGAGACTCAATGAAATGGCTGTGAAAGCCCCTCATATACTGTGACAGTTTCTTCAGATGTAAAGAAATTATTCAAAGAGCTGTGTGTCATCAGAAGCTGTCAGGGCCAATCTGCTGCCTGTTCCTCCTTGTGCCCCAGTAACAGCAGTCCCAGGTCACAACGCTAGAGACAATGCCCTTTCACTGGTGCCTCTCCCTGGTGTCTTCCCAGCTCCCTCCTGAACTTCTTACCCACATATATATATTATACCTTGTTGAGAAGTTGGAGGAGAGAAGGAGACAGGAGGTAAGACCTTGTTCTGTTCAGTTCTAAGGGGCTCAGAGGAGTGGGGCCAGTTGGATGGTGGAGCCGGGAGGTCATTGCAGGTGTAGGACCTGCAATGGGAGGCACAGTTTCCTCTTCTCGAGGAAAGGAACTGTCTGTTTAGCCAGGGCCCTACTATGCCTGGGGTTTTGCTCCCCACGGGAGTTTGCCTCCTCCTTTCTCTTCCTGAGGAGATGCACGATGCAAGAAGGCAGAAGCAGACATTAGGAGTCGGGTTCTAGTCTCAGCTCCATCACTCCCTGCTTCTGTTAGTTCACCTCCTCATTTAGAAAAAGTAAGCATCTTACTGTTGTGAGAATGAATGCTACATACAGTTATTATCATTGGAAAGGCAGGGAGAGGAAATGGCAGGGGAGTTATTTGAGCTGAGCAGCAGTGGCTGAACCAGACAGCTTGGCCTTCTCACTCCCTCTTGGGGAACACGGATTGGTGCTTTGGCCTTAGTGCAGTGAAGCGTATGGCAGCCCTGCACCTGCTGAGGGCCCCTCGGCGCCTGTACCTGTACCCCATCTCTATGCTGGTCCTGGAACACACCTGGCAGGGATGACTAAGGAGGCACTAGGTGCATCCATGGCCAGCATGTTTGGAGATGTACCAGCCTGTGTTTGAGGTGGTTACTGCCGCTAGTAGAGGGTCTCTGTCCTAGTTTTTGTGGAATTAATGAATCATAGAAATATAACTTAGAAATTATAGGAATATATAAAAAAATTCTTTTTCCAATCCTTTCATTTTACAGATAAGACTTGTCCAAAGTCACAGTGTGAGTTACTAGCGGCGCCACGTTTAGAACCTGGGCCTCTTGGTTCATGCTGTCTGATAAGGGTTTCCTCCAGGAGCCTGGAAGAGAGTCTTCATTTCTGCATCCTGGGGGCTCCTTGGCTTAGTGCACCTGCAAGCCGACTGGAGGGGCCCCCTGCCCCTGCTCAAGTTAGGGACCGTTCTTTCCCTTCCTCAGAAAACAGCTGCCACAGTGGGCCTTGGGGAGGAAGGCTTTTAAAACGAATAGAATTGCTCTGGGGATGTGACAAACTAGAGAGAGTCTGCAGCTAGAAACTTTTTGAAACAGACTATTGAAGAGTTAACGCGAAATAGGAATTATGTCAGGGAAACTCCAGCGTGTTGTGTTGGTGCCCTCTTCCGGCTGATAGAGAGCAGAGCTGGTAAGATGGTTCTTAACTTGGTGGCTTTTTGTTTTTTTTTACCTTCCAGAAGCCCCAGCTCCAAGGGTGAGTCAGGCACAGGCAGTGGGCCCTGATTTGTTAACAGGTTCAACTGTCCTTTGAACAACCCATGTTCAGGGCTAGTGAGACTGGTGCTTTCCTGGGCTAAAGGTAGGCTTCTCAGACCCCGAGACAGGTGGGAAGATCTCCCCTGATGTTTTCCATCCACCTCCTTCTGATTTTTGACAGTTAAATTGTAGATGGTGAGTGGAAGCACTTACCAAACCTTTCATTTCCAAGCTGGGGAATTATGAGGTAAGGCCTGCCCAGCACTTTCTTCTAAAGGTCTTTATAGAAGCCGGCTGGTTTAGCGGCAGTCTGTCATCGCTCAGTTCATTAAGTATTGATTGTTTACACCGTGTGCCAGGCCCTGCTTGAGGGGCTGGTGACACAGGGACAAGAAGGACACGATCTCCGGAGGAGAGACTGTACAGCGTAGCAATCAACAGCTTGAGCTTTGGTGTCGGAAAGACCCAGCGTTGAGTCCTGGCTGTACCACTCATTAGTCTTGTGCACCTGATTGAATGACAGCCTCTCTGAGCCTCACTGTCTTCATCTGTCAGATGAGGGTAATGATAACATCCTCACCGGGTTGCTATGAAGATTAAGTGTAAGTGCTCGGTAAATGGTAGCGAAATTTAAAAAGGCACTCACAGTCGAGTAAGAGACAGACAGAAACAGAGACAGTTCAGTGTGATGACCAGTGTGGTGGGGGAAACGTAGGGGCCGCAAGAGCCCAGAGGTACTGTTAGCATGGAGTCTAGGACTTACCTGGGCCATTATTTTTTAACCCCTCTTGTGGATCTCTTTTTCTTGCAGGCCTACTTCTTTGATGCACCAGAGATGGACCACCTCCCAGCAACCACAGCTGCTCCAAACCAGACAGTTGCAGCAGCCAAGTCCCACTAAGGAAGAAAGTGAGACTTTATATTTTCATCTTCTCACTGTGAGGTACAGTAAAAACGGGCAGGTGCATCTGTGCTGTTGCTGTCAGCATCGAGAACTGAGATGGCCAGACTCTTTTATCCATCTGCATAGTTCAGTGTGGTGTGTATGCACATGACGGTCCGTGTTTGGGTGTCCCTCTTGCCAAGGCTTCAGTTGGGAAATCCACTTCATCTGGCTTTATACTCTTGGGCAACATGAACTTTAGATTCTTTGGTCAGAGGAGTTCCTGCCTTTTGGTCCCAACGTCTCCTCACCTCTCCTCCCTGCCCCCTTCCCAGCAGCATATTATGGGTTTGTTCCATGTGACTACAGTCTGGTGGTTTTTCTCAGTTTCTCTGTGACTTCTCAGGCTGGCCTCAGACCCTGAGCGTGACCCCTCTAGAATTACTCATGCATTTCTCTGAAGCTTCCCAGTTCTCATGCCGGATTTGTTCTCAGGGCCTCTTTGATGATTCCGCTATCGGTGGTTAGCTCAGGGGGTCAGAGTAAAGGAAGAGTACCACTTCCTCCACGGCTGCTCTCTCGCCTGCCTTGTGCCACCACCTCAGTGCACTGAGCCTGCAGCCGTGCTGAACTGCTTGCTGTCACTGGAACACAACCTGCCTTTGCACTTGCCAAGCCAGTTGTCTGAACTGTTCCTTCCCTTCTAGCAGTCACCACGTACCTGGGGATCCCACCACACCCTATATTGCACATCACTTTACTAGTGGTGCTTGAAACACCAGTCGTTCACAGTCCATGTGTCCATCTACCTGTCCATTTGTTCACTCATTTATTCATCCATTAATCCTGTTTGTCCTAGGGTGTCTCCCCAGCTAGACTCAGCCCCATGATAACAAGGAATGAGTGTTTCTCTATTTCTTCATTGCCCACTACATGACCTGGTATACAGTTGGTGCTCAGTAAATGTTTGTGGAATGAATGAATGAAGCCACACTCTGCACATGATCTCCTTGTGGGCCAAGAACCTTTATTTTGTAATCATGGGCTGACCTTTCTGCCCAAGCTGCTGTCCCCCAGAGCAATGGAGAGTGATGCAAAGACCAGGGACTTTAGAGTCAAATAGAATTAAAATTAAATCCCTGCTCTACGATGTGTTAGCAGTGTGCCCAGGGCAAGGGGCTTACTCACTAGGCCTCAGTTAACTTATCTGTGAAATAAGGATGATACAGTCTACAAGCATACCTCCGAGATATTGTGGGTTCAGTTCCAGACTACTGCAGTAAAGCAAATATTGCAATAAAGCAAGTCACGTGAATTTTTTGGTTTCCAAGTGCATATAAAAGTTATATTTACGCTATACTGTAGCCTATTGAGTATGCAACAGCAATATGTCTGAAAAAACAATGCACATACCTTAATTAAAAAATACTTGATTGCTAAAAGATACTAACCATCTTCTGAGCCTTCAGTGAGTCGTAGATGTAACATCAAAGATCAGAGATCATCATAACAAATACAGTAGTAATGAAAAAGTTTGAAATCCTGAGAGAATTACCAAAATGTGACACAGAAACAAGAAGTGAGCGAATGCTTTTAGGAAAATGGTCTCAATAGACTTGCTCAGTGCAGGGGTTGTCACAGACCTTCAATCTGCAAAAAGCAACAATATCTGTGAAGCACAATAAAACAAGGTATGCGTGTGTTTATAAGATTGTGGTGAAGATTAGAGATCATGTCTATAAAAGCTCCTGCACATCGTTAAGGTGCTCGGTAATAGAATCAAGCTGCTGCCCCTCCGAGTGTGGGTCAGTAATTTGTGTTGGAATTTGGCAGTTCTCACTGACTTTACTGTGACCCTTTATTTCCTTTTTCTAAGACAGGTGGAGATTTTGCCTCTTAGTTGAGGGATTTAGGTTGCTGGCCTGCAAGGTGACAAAATGTGATGGGTCAAACAGGCCCCTCTAGTGGCCCTGTTGGTAAGACAGTCCTGGCCAATGGCATGACTAGGGAGCCACTATACATGTCACAGCCCACCTTCCCCTCTTCCTTTCTTCACATGGGACGTGATGCTGGAATCAAAGAAGGTTAGAGCCCTTGGAGATGGGATGTGTGTCCCTCCTCTTTTTACAGTGAGGAAGCTGAGGCCAAGAGAGGACAGTGCCCTGCCCAGGGCCACCGCAGGTTTGGTGGCAAACTAATGTGTATATCATTGTCCATTTCACAAAACACTGTCCACTTTACTCTCATTGGCCACTCATACCATCCTTCTTGTTCCAATTGTATGAATGAGGGAGCTAGGCTTAGTAAGTTTGAGTTGACTCAGATCCCCTCCCTCTTAAAGGCAGAACTGGGACTCGAACCCAGGTCTTGGGGAACCAATTCCTGAGGTTTTTCCACTTTCCCACTTTTTAGACTGTTGGTTTTTTTGCCATGAGAACTTGCAGGCTCCTTTGCTTGCTTCTAGCTTTTTGTGGGGTGTGGAGGCCCTCCTTTGCTGGCCTACAGATGCTCTAGTTCAGAGGCCTCCACACTTCTTTGATTATGCAACCCGTCAGTTAAGAATATGAGGACTGTATTCATTATCTATTGCTGCCTAACAAGAGTGCCACACATTTAGCAGCTCACACAACACACATTTATTATCTCACCATTTCTGTGAATCAGGAACCTGGGCAAAGCTTACCTTAGTTCTCTCCTTCAGACTCTCACAGGCTGCACTCCAAGTGTTGCCTGGGCTGGGGTGTCATCTGAAAGCTGGGCTGGAGAGGATCTTCTTCCAAGCTCACACGGTTGTTGGCAGGATTCAGTTCTTTGTGGCCTGTTAGACTGACGGCCTCCTTTCTAATTGTCACCTAGAGGCTGCCCTCAGTTCCTTGCCACGTAGTCCCCTCCTATGATGACTTACTTCATCAAAGCCAGAAATGGAGATAATCAACAGAGAGTCTGTTAGGAAGATGGAAGTTACTGTCAAAGTAATGAAGTCGTGGAAATGACATCCATCACCTTTGCCGTATTCTTTTGATCAGAATCTAGTCACAAGTCTTGCCCACAGTTGGGGCGTGGGGACACACCAGGGCATGGATATCTGGAGGCAGGGATCTTTGAAGGCCGTTTTTATTTTTATTTTATTTTTTAGCTTTACTGAGATGTAATTGACAAGTAAAATTTTAAGACATTTGAAGTGTAGCTCGTGATGGTTTGCTGTACACATATGGGGTATGGAGGCCATTTTAGAGTCTGTCTGCCACAAGCACACACCTGTAGTGATATGTGTATATTTGAAGTATTTACACAGACTGTTGTCAGTCTATACAGGAACTATTAAAGCTGAACTTCTTATTTTTTGATGAAAAATAAATATTAATAGAAGGTCAAATATTTTCTTTTCACTACCTCAGTGGATAGTTTTTGGAGCCCAGTGCTTTAGAATGAGCATGTGGTAGCTTATCTGCATCACAGTTTAATTATCTGCACATTTGTCCAGCTTATCCTGCAAAAGAACTCTATTGACCGTTAGCAGAGAAGGCCTAAGGCAGGATGGTTCTTGGACTGAGGTCCGTAGGGAAGGGACTCTTATTTCACTTGAACTCCCTGGCGCTGGGCCCATTGCCCTCCTAGCACAGATAGAGCGTGTGCTTCGTTAATGTTGAGCGTGTGCTTCGTTAATGTTGAGTGAGTGGAGATGACTTTGAAAGATTAAGGCAAGAGTTAGGATGTGGGCTTTTACCAGAGGTGCCTTGGCTCACACTGAGTCCTAGATCATCATTTACTCTCGCTTAGTGTTTATTTGAGGCCACTTTATGGTCTCTTGGGCCAGGCACTGGGGACCTAGAAAATCAGATACAGTCTACCTCAATATTGGTGCCTTGGTCCCTGCGTGAAACAACTCACCAGATAAGGGCCAGGCTGTGTGAGAAGTGCCACAGCCAAGTTCTGAGTTGATGGACGCTGTGGAAGCATAGACACACTGACTCATTTGGCCTGGGCAAAGGCTTCACAGGGGGTCTTGCTTGATCCAGGTCCTGAAGGTTGAGCAGAAGCAAACTGTTGCCCATTTTCCCGAGAAGATTAGTCAACTCCCTGTGGCTTTTGGGAAGCTGAAGACTGAGGCTCTTCACTGGGACATGGTGATGCACTATAGGCTCACATCAACCAGAACCAGAAAATCTGAGCTCAGCTGTGGAGGGACAGAGGTGGAGGACCCAGTGGCCAGGGTCGCCTGGCTCTCTGCGTTGCCTCGGAACACCTGACATCGACCTGGAGAGGGGCTTTCTCAGCCTGTTCTGGAGCTGAGACTTTAGTTCCTTTCATACATTTTGGTTATGAAGGCTTCAGACCAAGTGTCCCAGGTGCTGTAAACCTTCGGAGAGTCAGAAGCTGACATCTGGGAAGAGCCTGGCCCTCAGGGCCCTTGCAGACCTTCCATCCTGATTTACACAGATTCGATACCTCTGAGCTTTGCTCAGGTCTATAACCTTGGATGTGAGTGTCTCCATTTGGGTGTCAAGTCTCTAAATGAGATAGTGATAAACAGTTTCTTTGGAGCCTCCCTGGCAGAAGCATCAATTGCTTTGCCAATGAGAGGGGCTGTCCAGAGCCCCGAGCACTGCAGATTTATGAGCTGGCTGTGCCTCCCACTGTAATCTCTGGGCTCCCAGCTTTCACTGAAAAAGAATGGCTTCTAATCTCAAAGATAACCTTCCTCTTGTAAATCTGCGCATTGGAGGACTCCACCTGGAAGGGATTACTGGGGGAGCATTACCGCTTCTCTCCCTGGGACCTCAGGATCATTGGGGAGCCTCCAATTACTTATCATCAGGGAAGCTATCCCTACATAAGCCACTGAGATATTATAAAGAACATCTGCTTTCTTCTTTCCTTCCTTCCTTCCTTCTTTCTTTCCTGTTTTGTATTAACTTACAGCTGGAGGGCCAGTGCCATTTCTTCTCTGAGCCAAGACCCTGGGGAATCTAGGGAGTCTAACTTTGGCTTGAGGGATGGAATATCTAAAGGGCCACATCCAGGTTGGGGCTGTCTTCCCAGGGCCGTGGTGAGTGGCCCTGTCCCAAGAAGGAGGAGGGCAGCCAACAGATAATTATACTGCAGCATGCTAAGGGCTTTAATAAGAGATGAGCCAAGGGCTTCCGGGGACTCCTGTGTAATTAAAACCCTCCTGACTTGATAGACAGGGTTTATATGCAATTATCCTTTCACTCCCTCATGTCAAGAGTTCGTTTTATAAACCAAAGCTGCAAATGTTTTTACTAGGTTTATACACATCAGTTCTTTTATTCTGAAATCAGCTTTGGCTCAATGCTATAATCCCCTTTAACACAGCATCCAGCTGCATGACTCTACACCACAGCGAACACTTTTCTCTACAGCCCCTCATTCTTTCCCATAACATGTCTGAAATCTCCCTGCCCAGAGAATCCATCTTCAGTTCCTAGGCTATTTCCTTCTCAGTTTTTCTTCTTTGTTCCTTTTCTTTCAGGAAAATTAGGGGAACCTGGGAGGGCAAGTGGGTCAACCCAATAACTTTTCATTCTCTTATTCGACTTATTTAGTGGAAAATTTTAAACCTAGGCAAAAGTAGAGTGAATGGTGTAATGAAGCCCCATGTGCCCCTCCCCTCACTCACTTTCAGCAGTCATCAACTCATGGCCAGTCTTGTTGCATCCACATACTCACCTACACCCCACATCTTTCCCCTGTATTCTCTAAGCAAATCTAGAGCGTCCTATTATTTCATCCATAAATACTTAAAATTCTGTGTCTATGAGAGATACTCTGTTCAAAACCAAACCAAAATACCATAAGCACATCTAAAAAATTGTAACTCTTTAATATCAAATATATTTCAGTGTTTGAATTTCATATTGCAGTTCAGTGATGTATCTCTTTTTTTTGTATATATATTTTTATTGAAGTATAGTCAGTTTACAATATTATGTCAATTTCTGGTGTACAGCATAATGCTTCAGTCATACATGAACATATATATATTCATTTTCATATTCTTTTTCACCATAAGTTACTATAAGATACTGAATATAGTTCCCTGTGCTATACAGTATAAACTTGTTGTTTATCTATTTTATATATATTAGTTAGTATCTGCAAATCTCGATCTCCCAATTTATCCCTTCCTACCGCCTTCCCCCACTAGTTTGTTTTCTATGTCTGTGAATCTGTTTATATTTTGTAAATAAGTCCATTTGTCTTTTTTTTTAGATTCCACATATGAGTGATAGCGTATCGTATTTTTCTTTCTCTTTCTGGCTTACTTCACTTAGAATGACAATCTTCAGGTCTACCCATTTTGCTGCAAATGACATTATTTTATTCTTTTTTATGACTGAGTAGTATTCCATTGTATAAATATACCACAACTTCCTTATCCAGTCATCTGTCAAAGGACATTTAGATTGTCTTAAATGCTTTTTAAATTAGAGAGTCCTACTCCATCTTTCTCTTTCTCTTTCCCTTTGCCATTTACTTGTTGAAAAATCATTTAACCTATAGTTTTTCACTGTCTGGATTTTGCTGACTGTACCTCCATGGTATCATTTAACAGGTAGCTCGGTCCTCTGTTTTCTTTGAGTTGATGGTTGTATCTAAAAGGTTTGATCAGATTCAGATTTGACTTTTTTCTTTCGGCAAGACTACTTGATATGTGCTGTTAAGTTCTTCTATCCATAAACTAATATTCTTATTATCTCTCTGCCTTTTTTATATTAGCAGCCATTAATAAGCCACATCTAGACCCATCAATTCATTAGGGGTTTCAAAATGGTGATATTTCACTTCTATCTTCCCTTCTATGAACTAGAATATTTCTTTGTTAGGAATTTCCCTTCCTCTACCTGGGTGTCCGGTGGCATAGTTTATGTAAGAAAAGCAAGGTAAATGATTTTTTTTCCTCTTTATTTACCTACTTCCAAAATTGTAGTTGGCTTACTAGCACTTTGCAGCGATGACCAGTTAGCTTCAGCTCATTGCAAATATTATGCTTACTGATGCTCAAATTGTCCTATATTTAGCCATGGGGAACCTCTTCAGGTTGGCCCCTTAGTCCTGTTGGCACAGTCATAGGAGTTTCTGATAACTGCCTTGCTATCTGTTATGGCCAAATGTTCTGGGCTCATTTTGGACTTTCCCTGTCCCAGACCCAGACTGAGCCATTTCTCTAAAGAGTCTTGGTTCCATTCAGTGGGGAAATAGTATTTCCGAGTCACAGTCTGGATGCTAGTGGTAGTCACTGCAATTGGTCATCATTTTCAGGCCTGAATTTCAGTTCTCAGAGATAGGAAATATGATTGTTGTTTGCTTGCTTTTTTTTTAAAGAACAGTATATTTTCAGTTCCTACTGATACTTTCAATTCCTATTTTGTACTACAGGGTTCTTACAAAACTGCTTTTATCTTATTTTCGTATCTCCTTTCTCCTCTACTGAGCATCTCACTTCTCAGTGACATCATCAGTGAGAGAATTGGGCTATCACATACTGATCTGTTTTACCCCACTGTGCACTCCCAGTGATCTAGCAGTAACAGTACCAACACTACCACTAATGCCTGGAAATGTTACTTTAAAATCTTCGAGGGTTTGTTTTTTTTTTTTAAGTTTAGAATGCCCTTTTCTTTCCCTTGTCTGCTTGGGAACTTCCTGTTTATTCTTCAGGACCCACTTGAGATACTTTCTTCTTGGTGAAGTTTGGCTTTACTTCTCCAGGTAATATTCCTTACTTACTTCTCTGGGCTCTGCTACAGCTCTTTGTTTGTTTCTCTCTTATGGCAATTTTCTTATTAACTGTAACCTGATAGACTGAGAGTTCTTTGAGATTTATTTACCAATATAGGCCCAGCACTCAGCAGGCATTTGGAGAAAGCTTGATTTCAACAAGTGAGGATTATATACATACCATGCGGCACTCAAAACTTTCCTGGGATATTTTGCCAACTTACTTGGAAATTCTTGTTTATTCATTGAAGACCCAGTCTGTGCTAGATGCTGGGCTACTGGTGAACAGTGGAGATAGGTCCTTACTTTCCCTGATTTTGCACCCCAATTTTATATCTCCTGCATCACACAGACTAGCAGGCCTTACTAAATTAAAGAGAGAATCGTTACTTTGGGAACTTCTGGTTGAAACACTCCAGGTCAGACAGTGGTGACATTGTCCAGGCTTGGATGCAGGGAGGGGGCCAGGAAGGAAGCAGAGCATGCCTGTGCCACAGGGGGCCACCAAGGTGGGGAGCTAGCAGTGGCCAGGAGTCAGGTCTCAGGCCTGGAAGAGGTGAGGGAGTCCTGGCTGATGGTGAGATCATGGACCAAATCTGACACAAAGGATGGTATCATCTTCCTTGCTACCCTCAGCCTAAGCCCCAGGAATTCCCAGCCTCTGCCCTGCAGGCCACCTATGAAAAGTTGGCAGCAGGAAAGGGAATTTTTCTGCCTTCATGTCCTCCTCCAGTCTTGACATTAATTTGGACCAGACAGCTAGAAAGACGAGAGAGAAACAGAATACATATTTATGAAAATAAAACCTTTAGTGCCTGCCCTGTGCGCTGGTTTGTCCCTAACTTTATTTAGCAGTTTAGAAACTGGAGCGATGTTTACCAGGCAGCCAATCAGGACTTTAGGTTCCTCCACTCCAGCAGATTACAGCATCCACCCTCCAACCACTTTTCACAGATATTTTGTTGGCATTTTTTCCCTTTTCTGGAGCCAGTAGATGAAGACACACATCCCCGGCCTCAGGTTCACCTTCCTGGGGTGCTCAGATGCTGACGTCATGTTGTGACACTTCCCCTGATGAGGTCGCCACGGAGGCCTGGCTCGTTCTCTTAGGGGGAAGGCCATGCATTAGGAACCCCTTCTTTAATCTCCCCTGGACTTGACCATATCTCTAGCCTCTCTTTCCAAGGTCTCATCTCTTACAAATCCTCAACTAGGTTTACAGACAGATGCCTCAAATTCATTATGTTCAAAACTAAACTCATCCCCACAACAGCTGGAGCCTCCTTATATTTTCCTGTCTCTGTGAATGGCACTACCATCCACACCACCCTGACTTCAGACTAAGTTAGATTCTTTATCATACCCTCTCATGGTATCTCACAGCTATAATTACATAAAGAATGTTTTATGTATTTGTTTCCCCTGTACTTTCCCCTGCTAGACTGTAAGTTTCTTGAGAGTTGGGACCATATCTGCCTCATTCATCACTGTACCCAGTCCCTGGCACGTGAGTCCTCCGTCACTATTTGTTAGCTAAATTAAGAAATCTACCTAGTTACCCAAGCTGGGAACTTCCATCAGTGCAGATTCCTCCCTCTTATCGTCCATGTTTTACCTGTCAGAAGACTTGTCTACTCTACCTCTGAAATACTTCTTAAATCTGTCCTATTAGTACCATACCCAGCATTCAGGACCCAATCATCTCACATTTGGACTGTGGGAATAACTTGATGGGATTCTCTGTCTCTTTTCTTTTCCTCCTTCCAAACCATCCTATATGTAGCTATAGGGGGTCCGTGAAAGTGTATAAATCTAGTTGCGCCTTTGACTGTGTCACTCTTCTATGTAAAAAGGTTGTTTTTTGTTTTTTGCCTCCTATTGTCTAAAGAAGTAAATCCAAACTCCCTGGATTTCCAAGATCTACCCCTAATCTATCTGCCCTACCTCATATCCTGCCAGTGTCCCCTGTATAACCTTATGTTTCAAGAACTACAAACAGCTCTCCTGTTCCCAATTGTTTTTATGTCCCTCCATATTTACTTTTATCTTTCCTCCTCTAGCACCAAACACAGGGCAGTCACAAAGAAGAGAGAAAGGAGGGTGGGGGAAGGTAGCTTTGGGATCTGTGTCAGAGAAAGTCACTGGGTTTCCAAAGAAATAGAGGAAAACTTTAAAAATTGTCATCTCCCCTCCAACAGTGAGTCTTCCAAGGGCATCTAAATCAGGGCTCAAGTCTCTAGGTTTGGGGAGCTGGTGGCAGCAGACTTCTCTGGTGTTGAACTTACAGCTCTGAATCCTTTCTGTATGGGGGAATCTTTACCTTGAAAGTTACTCTTTTTGTTTTTCAGTTCTATTTGAGGGGTTTTGGTGTGGTTCTTTTGGACATGGGCTTCCACAACAGGGAAGCAGAGTGACCAAAGCCAGCAGGAGAATGATGGAATGAATGGTCCCAGCCCGCAACATCGGGACGGTGCCCACACTGAAGCCTAGTCACCTGTTTAACAAACAGAAGTTAAATATCGTTGAGTACACGTGTCCTTCAGCTGTTCTTTCTCACCTGTGCATTGTCATTGTGACTGTGCGCTGATCTGGAGTGAAGTATGGGGCAGGTGTCGGCTGCTCCAGTGCCCTGCACTCGCCTCTCACAGTCACGTGGTGTGCTTCGCTCCAGGTTCGCCCTTCATCCCTGAAATGGATCTGTCCTTACTCGGATATCTTTTCTCTGGAGTGTGTATGGATTACCTAGGTGATCCTCTGCTCCCTTTTGCATCCTCAAGTGGCCAAACAATGTGAACTTTGGTTGGGATTCATTGGGAGCCTGAAAATGTGTCTTTGGTGATCCGATACTGGCCAACTGAACCTAAGGGTTGCAAAATAAATACCTCACATTATGTCTGTGTTTGTCCTTTGTGACTTTGATTTCAGGTTCTTCCCTGATGTTTTATCTTCAGCCTGCTGGAGGCTGCTGGGAGTCTGATTTAATGTGCTAGGACTTGGGGTGTGGGGGTTAAAATGGACATCAGAATTTTTTCCCCTCTAAGTACGGAACAGTAGGTTTAAAGAACTTGCTTACTTATAACCTATTTTGACATACAGATTTTAGAAAATTCTTTTAGGGCCCTCTGAGTACCTCTTCAAGGTGGCAGGGCTTCTTGGCTAGAGTGCTTAAAAGGGAGAAACCAGTGATACCTCAGAGATACTCTGCTACACTTTTTATTCAAAATGCACACCATCTTGGAGGCTGAGTTTCTGCCAGCTCAGGATTGCTGATTCCCCACTGTGTCTGTTGTCCTCTTCAGGACAGGAGTTCCCTGTGTATTTCTGACACAACTACGAAGACATATTTGGACTTAAAAGGCTGACCACACAGATAAAGGAAGATGCACACAAATCCAGGCTACGGTGAGCTTAACGTCACCTTGGCAAACCTCCCATCAAATGCTGAATATCACCCCCATTAACTTATTCAACAAATACATATTATGCACCTACAATGTGCTGCTGATCACCATTCTAGGTACTCGGGCAGCGAACAAAACAGAAAAAAACCCCGGTTCCTGTGGATTCTATAGTCCAGTGATCACTGCTAAGGGATGACCAGCCTCAGCCTCTCCAAGGCAGCCATTTCCCCCTGAACTGCTCTTGCTCTTAGAAGCGTCTCTGCAGCTTTCACTGGGTGGTTCAAGCGCTAACCCTGGGCCCTCAGACCAGGTCTGAACTTCTTTCCTTTTGTTAACTTCAGGTCTTTGAAAACAGCTGTTCGATATCCCCTGAGTCTTCTCCAGCTAAATATTTCTTTTGTCTTCAAGGGCTCTTCAAAGAACTTGGTATTCATACTTTCCAGTCTGAACTGGTGCCCCAGCTCACTCTTTCCTTAATACTTAACTCCTACTGCCCAAGACAGTGATTCTTATACATGTGGATCCTGTGAATTCCCCTGTGCAAGCCATCTGCAACCTCCCCTTCCTATCTCTTACCAAAAGTGACAGAATTTTTCTCCTACTGAAGAACAGAAGCATATTGTGAAATAATAAGAAATATATATAAACCGGTTTCTGCCCCAGTTCCTGACACAGAACCCCTAAGACCCTTGTCATCTCCTGAGTGACAGGAGTATCTGACAGAGTTCCTAAATTCCTTGGAATTTCCTGGGGACTAGAGTATTTTTGGATCTAGTTAGGAGACTCTTGGGAACTCCTGGACGGAGCTGGTCACCAGAAAGATCAAGCCATGATTAGAAGCTTGAAAATTTCATCCCCACCTCCCATTCTCTGGAGAGAAGTGAGGGGCTGGAAATAGGGTTACTAATCAATCATACCTATGTGATGAAACCCCCATAAAACCCCAAAGGAACGGGGTTCAGAGACCTTCTGGTTTGGTGAATACATCCATGTGCTGGGAAGGTGGCACACCCTCAACTCCAGATGGGCACCAGCTCCTCCACATGGGACCCTTCCAGACCTCACCGTATGTATCTCTTCCTCTGTCCTTTCATTTGTGTCTTTTAAAATGCTCTTTGTAATTAATCAGCAATGGTAGATTAACTGTTTTCCTGGATTCTGTGAACAGATTGTCAAACCCAAAGAAGGGGTTGTGGGACCCTCCAATTTGTAGCCAAGTCAGACAGAAGTCATGGGTAAACTGGGGACCCACTGCTTGCAATTGGCATTTGAAGTAGGGGACAATCTTGTTGACCCACAGGTTCTGCACTAATTTTAGACAGTATCAAAATTGTTTAGTGTGGAAAATACACACATCTGGTCACAGAAGTGCTGTAAGTGTTCAAGTAGAGGAAAACAGTCATTTTTTTCCCCCCAGGCACATATAATTATCTGAACTTGAAGGGGAAATTAGTTACTTCTAAATATTTTTAAGTGTGGTATGACTGGTACATTTTTCCAAAAATATGTTTAGAGATTTTATGATACAGTGGTCATAATTTAATTTTTAAGTAAGGATTTTAGACACAACCAGCATCATAAATTAGCACCAACATCTCATGAAAGAGAGGACATCGTAATATCTAATAATCTGGAAGGGCATAATCTCAGTACTAAAAATTTGAATAAATTTAGCTTATGAAAACCCAACTACGTTGTGCATTCTTTCTCACTTACCAAGTATCAGTGAAAACTTCACAAACCAACCAGCCTCACCCTTTCGGAAGCCACTGCTCTTGGGACCCCCATGTAGCATTATGAATTGCATTCAGCTGTAAAAGAACCTGGAAAAGCAGTGGTTTAAACAAACTAGCAGTTTCATTTTTCTCACGTAAATGGAAGTTTAGGGATAGTCCCGGGTTAACACGGCTGCTTCATGAGGCCATCAGGGAATCTGCCTTCTATCTTTTAATGTTCTTCTGCTCAACAGTCTTTAGCATAAATTTGTCATCCTCTGGTCCCAAGATGTGTGCTTCTTTCTCCAGCAAAGTGTAGGCAGTGAGGAGTCCAGCTCTAAGTCAAAAACCTATCTGTGAGATTTCAGGCCCAACCATAGGCAGTTACAAAGCTTTACCCATGGGCCTCCTGGGAAGGCCCACACCAGACAGGTACACAGCCCATGCACTGCGCTCTCTGAGGGAAGTTGCAGTCAAGGATTTTGGCCCCACCCCTACCATCACCCAGCCTTAGCCCAGGCTCCTTTTGGAGAGAAGGGGAGGCCCTAGCCATGGCCTCTGTTAGGTGCCTCTGCAGAGACCTACTTATTGGGGTAGAAGGGCAAAGAAGGGGCCTTGAAATGTGTCCTCCTTGAATGCTGACTCAGTACGTAGTACTTTTCTACTCCTCGCCCTGCCCCCCTCCTCCCAGCCTCCTGGGTCTGCAACATGGCAGGAGCATTTTGGTTAGGGATCCTCCAGCAGTGATACAATCCTGGCATCTGCACTTATCCACCTGACTCTTGCCTGGCACTGTTCCAGGGAGAAAAATGGGACATTAGGGGGGCCAGCACTTTCTCCTGTTTAGTCTCTTGCTTATACTGTCACAGTAGATGAGTAAAGCTTTGATTGTTAGTTTCATTTTCACTACCCTACACAGACACCTGGCAGCTCAGCTTCTGATGGGCAGGAAGATGGCAAAGGGCAAAAGGAGTTGGCCAGTTGAACTGATCTGTCTTTTGATGGGCTTTCTCCACAGCCCCACTGCTGTCTTATGTTTATATCTGATTGGTCAGAACTGGATCACAGGATCATCTCTAGCTGCAAGGGAGGCTGGGAAATGCTCTTTAGCTGGGCACACTGCCATCCCAAGTGAAACCAAAATGGGTTTTGGATGGATAACTATTACATCTTGGAATCCTCTACTTTTAGAAAAGTTAGTGGGTGGTGATTTGTCCATCATCTGTTTGATTTCACTGGTTGGCACTGTATAAAGGATTGAGAGAAAAGAATTCTGGGAATACAGGAGTGACATTTTATAATCTTCCTGAATTCTCCCATAAAAAAATAATAAACAGAGTAACTGGGCTAGCAAAACCAAAAACCTTTGGATATCTATAACAAAACTGGGTGACAAGATAGCAACCCAAACCCCAAAATTCATGTAGGTGGAAACCACTGGCAGCTCAAAGAATTGTGTTATCAGCATTTTTGTGGAAAGAAGCAGAGGGAAGCAAAGAGTGCCTAAGAAATATGAAAATAAGAGAACCTCAAAATAGACAACAGGTGCTCCCTGGAAAGTACATGGACCAATAGGAGATCAGCAGCAGGAACTGATGGGTGGGTGGTTGTATGACCAAGTCTCCAGCTGATGAGTGCAAGGGGGCCCAGAGTGAGGTCTGAAGAAGCTGGAGCAGCCCAGATCCTGTGAACCCTCAAAACCAGCCAAAGTATCTTTCCAGGACACCAGACTAGAAACTGTGGAGAATAGATTAGAAATAGGGTAGGCCAGGGAAATTTGGGGCAAAGGAAAGGGAAGTCCAGATGAGAATGGGGGAGGGGAACAGAGCCAGGAGATCTCAGAAATTATGAAGCCATACTTTTGAACACTTCATGAAAACACAGAAAAGGAATCATAGGGCCTTGGATTTAGCAAAGCTATCCTAACTCACCCCTCCAACTAAATGTGCAGGAAAACTAATTTTATATAAAAATGAGCAACAGAAAGGACTGCAGTCAAATCTCTAATGAAGTTATTATAAGAAAAATGAGAACAAGGAGCAGAAAAACATCCCTAATGAAATGAATGCATTCCAGAAAGACATGCCCACAAAACCAGATAAAAACTGTAACTTAATATTTCAAAATGAGCTAAAGTAGTTTAAGGAAATAGTATAAGATATGAAAAAAAATCACAAGTCAGAATTAGAAAGTAGAAATTAGGTAATCAAACTCAGGAAAGAATTGGAAATAAAAGGGAAAACTAATTTCACAAATGAAGACTGAACTAGAAGGAATATCAGAGGAACATAGCTTTTGCACAATGGATAATGCCTTAAGGGAATAAAAAGTGAAAAGAAGGAAAAAATTTAAATTCTAGAATGAGTAAAGAAAAATCTGAGAATTCAAGAGAAAAATGACAAATATAGAAGCTGGCAAGAGTATCTAAAACTATTATACATGTCTTTGAAAGAGGGGAAAAAATGAGGCAATGGAATAGAAATATTATTTAAAAACTGTAATTAAAAAAAAGCTTTCCTGAAAAAAATTTAAAAGACTCAATGCTGAGTACAGAAAAAGCATACCTTATTCCTGGGGAAGCTACTCGGAAGATCAGCACTGAGACATATTCTAGTAAAAATAGTGAATTAAAAAAAAATACTGGGGGCATCCAGGCTAAAAGACAAATTCACTTATAAGGGAAAGAAAATCAGATTGCCATCAGACTTGATAACAGTACTTGACATCAGAAGACTATAGAGTAACAACATATCTAAGGCACCAGACAAAGGAAAGGATTTAACATCCAGCCAAACTGACTTTCAGGTGTGAAAGCCACAGATTTAATATTCCCAACATGGAAGAACACAGGGAATATTCCTTGTGGGAACTTTCTGAGACATCTTCTAGGGAACACACCTCAGACAACCAGACCGGTGAGACATTGATGTAGCAGGTGGAGAGCACTTAATATATATTTATTTGTAGAACTAAGAATGAATGATGGTTATAAGGGAGAGAATATTGTTTATAATGGTTATGTGCCCTTAAAATAAATATACAGTATAACTAACAAAAGTAAAAAGAGAACAGGAGAACATTTACAATGGGCAAACTTGCTGATTGCCTTATAGTTATTAACTAAGAGTAACAGAATATTACTTCAAACCAGGTGCTGGAAAAGAGGGAAGAAGGAAGAAGTTGCTAATCAATGTCAGTGTTTTCATAAGAGGGAAATAATCGACAATAACTGCTCTCCCTAAATAGAGGGAGTTAAAGATGTTATATAAGGGAAATGATTAAGGCAAAAGCACAAATCTTTGTAAATATTAAAAGAGAAAAGGGAGTGAGCAAGCAAATCGGCTGTACAGTGAAAAACCATATAAAAGAGTTGAAATGTTCAAATAGATATGAGTGTGAATCTTTGCTTCACTTTACCTCTCTCTGCTTGGCTTTCTCTGTAAAAGACTATATATGTATGTATACTTGAGTGCCTGGGAGCATATTATATATATGTGTGTGTATATATATATATGTATATACACATGTGTAATATATATCATTCACCTTGAAGGCAAGTGTGAGCCATTTCTGAATCATGTGATATGACTTGCAGTGTCCAATATATAATAAGTGTTCAACCAAAGCAAGATGTCTAGCCTTCTCAGCAAAGCTAGGGCTTGAATGTAGGATTGTCTGGCTCCAAGGTTTGCTCTTTCTCTACTGTGCTACTCAAGGCAGGACGTATCCACTGAATGGTGGGGTTATAGGATCTTCAGAAGAAAGAGAGCTTCAACAGGAAAGGCTTCATGGAAGACATAGCATTTGAAGACATGAGAGTCCAGCTTAAGTAGAGGCATGAAGGAGAAAAAAACAAGATGTGTTGGGGAGGAAGTGAGAAGTCTGTAAGTAGATAGGCTTTAGTTTCTTAGACCTGTCCTCATCCTTTTTCCAAGAAAAACTTATAAACTAAAAACTGATAACCAGTTCTATCAGTGTATTCAGTGAGAATATGTTTTAGGACAGTGAATGTCTAAAGATAGGGCCTCGTATCCTAGACAGGAAAGTCCTGATAGCAGATACTCTGCTCCAATGGGCACTCCCCCGGCCCAGCACAGTGCCTGGCACATACTCATTGCTAAGTAAATTCTGGTGGAGTAAATTAATAAGGTAATACATAAAACACACACCAAGTTTTTCAAGGCATTTTCAAGCCCTCTTCAAGTAACTGCATTTACTGACTCACCATTTATACCATTTGGGATAGGTTAGATTGTTCTTCAATAACAAACAACTCCAAAATATCAGCAGTTTAAAACAATGAAGTTTTATTTCTTGCTCATGTTACAAGTTCATCACAAATTGGCAGGGACACTCTGTTCGTTGTAGTCACTCAGGCCTCTGGGTTGACAGATCGAGCACCAATTCATATATTGTTGGTCACTATGTGCCAGAGGTAAAGAGCTCTGAACGGTCTCACAGTAGCAATTAAATCTTCTACCTGTAAGTGACACTTGTCACTTCTGCTCCCAGTTCGTTGGCCAGAAGTGTCACACAGCCGTACCTAACTTCAAAGAAGGTTATGAGGTGCAATCCTACTATATGCCTAGAAAACAAGAGAGCTGAAATGCTTGGTGAGCAGTATTGATGACCACCACATTATCTGAAGGTGGGTAATGTGGCTGCATTTAGCTAGGTAGATAGAAAGAAAGAACAGTGTACACTAGTATCCCGCTTTTTACAGCTGAGGAAACTTGTGCACTAAGAGGTTGAGTTCCTTGCTCACACTAACCCACTATTAAGCAGGGAGCTAGGATTCTACTCTGTATCTGTCGGACTCTAACGCCTTTACCTGCTGCTTACCAGGAACTTCTCCTACCTTTGAACCTGCCTCTTCCTCATATCCTTGGAAACAAAGCACCAAGTAGCCTCAACTTAACCCATAGATTTTGATTTACTGTCTCTGTGTTACCAACAGAAGGTTAAATCAGACTTTGTAAACCACTGGTTTAAAAGGGGGGGGGGGAGCCATTTCTGAAGCCTGGATTACATTCTTTGTTTGTACTGTGTGGGTTTTCCCTCAAGGATCTTCCTCTCTCTTCATTGCTCTTTACTTTGAAATCTGATCCACTACACAGCCATGAAGAGATGCAGCGTGGCTCCAGAGAGGGGCTATCAAAGGAAGGAGGAGGAGCCTTGGCCTCATTTTCAATTTGGTGAACCTTTCTAATTCTTCCCCAAGGCTTGAGTTTGGTTAAAAAAAAAAAGAAAAGACTTATGTTTATCCTAGGGAATACGTGTTTTCCATGCCCCCTTAGGAAATATCATGTGTTTTTATTTATTTTTTGCTAGACTCATCAAAATACTGTTGCACAAGAGACTTTGGATGTCCAAGGAGCTGTCTTTTAAAATAAATGTCTTTTATTTGCCTTTGGAAATAGCTAATCACATTTTATCAAGAGTCAGCAGCCTTCTCTCTTCAAAGGACTGGATTTGACAATGAACACAGTACAGATGGGGAGAGAGAAGGGTTATTTGCCATTCACCCTCTAATATTTATCAGGCATTTATATAAGATACCTAGGACTATACAATATGAAGATTTTGAAATGAAAACTTTAGGAAAATTATGGCTTATTTGAAAGTATTAGGAAAATTTGAGAACAAAAGGTAATTCTCACATCCTTGTACCTTGTTGGGAGAGGGTGGTGGTTAAAAATGAGAGTGCAGAGTCTTCAGGGTGTCCCATTATTCATATGTTAGATCTTGTTTGCCTATCTTCCCTATTTATTGCTTTTAAAAATTCCTTTTTGTTTCTCTCTTTATTCCTTTTTGATTAAAAAAAGTCATCCCTTTGTTATGGCATTAATCTTGTGTTTCTTTGCTCTTGAGTTCCTTCTAGTTCAACCTTCATTTCTATAGTGATTTTTCTTTTCTTTTCTATTTCTTCCTGGTGTTCTATATCATAATCCTGAGTTTTTCTAGTACTAGTTATTATTGTTCTTTCACATTTTGTATCATTTTCTTAATTTTATTCCATTTTGGAGGATTAGGTTATAGTTCCATCTATTTAGTGTGTGTGTCTTTCTGGTATGCCTTTGTAGTCTATAGGGATGCTTTTTTTTGACATAAGCTAAGAAACATAAAGTGACTTTCCCAAGATCAAACAGCTAAGTGGTAGAGCAGGTGTTCACACCCATGTTTATTTAACTCCAAAGCCTATAACTTTTTACTAATAATATTTATCATATATTGAAAGTCTACTGTGTGGCAGACAAAATCTCATTTAATACAGCATCTTGAACTTTTTTTTTTATTACTGATGAAGAAACTAAGGCTCAGAGAGCAACTGCAGATGGTTGTGGGCACTTGAGGGGGTTTCAATAGCTGCAGGGTACTAGCTCCTTCATTCTTGCTCAACAGTCATGGTGTGGTTATAAAAGCAGCAGTGGAAATAACCCCAGCAGCTCAGCACTGCATGTGGGCTAATGAGCACTAAGGCAGAGGGAATAGCATCTTCCTTATATTTGGGTAATAAATCCTTTCTCCTTTTTGCAACTACAAACCTGTTCTTTCTCCCCTATGCTCTTTTAGCCCTTCCAATACTTTTGTTATCCATTCTCTGAATTAAATCCCTCTTTGATATAAATCACAAAGTCTTTTGTACTGAATCAGACACTCTCTGATGCAGTTACTTGCTTCCATTCATTCATTCATTCTTTTGTTAATTTAGCAAACACTTATTGACTACCTACTAATAATATGGGTATTTTGGAAACAATGATTAACAAGATAGACAAAGTCCCTACTCTCATGAAGACTGTAGACTACTGGGAAGACAGATAATAAATAAGTAGTTACACAGGATGATTTCAGATTGTGATAAGTCTATAAAAATAGAAGTGGGTTAAACAATAAATGTCTCTCTTGTATAAATGAACTCAAGAGGTAAAGACAGGTAGCTCAAGAACGTATGATTGCTCCAAGTAATTGTCTCCTTTTATCTCAGTAATTGATTTTGTCTAGAGTGTGACCCTCTTCCTGTGGTTCAATATGGCAGGAAACACAACCAAGTTCCATACAGCTGGATGGAGGAAGGGATTAAGAAGGGGCAAAGAAAGTGTACTAGCTCTCTTTTAAGGGTCATTTTTAGGAAGCTATCATGCAATACTTTGATGATATTTTATTGGCCTGAACTCCACCACCTGGCTCCCCTTAGTTGCAAGAGAGCCTGGGAAATGTAGCCACATGCCCAGTTATAAATGGGGGCTAGGAGCTCTACTACAAAAAAGAAGGGGAGCATAGTTACTGGCATAGACAACTACTAGTCTTTACCAAAGGAACTAAACAAGGTGATCTGATCGCAAATAACCAGAGGTGTGTTTATGGATACTTATTTTAAATAGTTCTTTATAATCTTTCTCCACCACCAGATAGGTTTCTTCGTGGCAGAGACTTGATCTACCTTTGAATTTCCAGTCCTGCAATACCTCAGATTTGATTGATATTAAATATTTTTGGAAGTGAATATGATGTAATCTTAAAACAACCCAGGAAACCATGTTTAGCAGACACTGCAGAGCAATACATGTGATCACAATTTCTCTCACTAGGCTGAGTTTCTTTAGAGTCAGTAAATCACTGAATCTGTCTTTCTAGAGTACTGAATGTGGTATGTAATTGAGTATTAAAAGGTGTTAGCAATATGCCTCCAGGGAGCTCACTGGGGCCTAATGCAATCAGAGAAGGATTCATTAAGTGGGACTTAGGTTGGTGAAAAGCCTTTTTTAACTCACTGGCAGGAAATTAATGACAACCAATATTTGTACAGCATTTTATTACATATTCACAACATCCTAGGATGCCATCTTCATTTTTATCCTAATTTTATAGATGAAAAAACGGAGGCTCAGGGAGGGTCAAGATATTCCACTTAGCAAGTTGGCAGAGTTGGAACTAGAAAGCAGATTTTATGAAACCAAATGCAGCTACAGGGAAAGAGATTTTTTCATTTCAGTAAAATTAGTACTTTTGTGGACACGACCACAACATGCTTTGATTTCTCTTTAAGGCGGTCGATAAAGTAAGACAGGTAGAAATGAAGGCAAATCATCTTGCCAGGTCTTCCTAATTACAGAATTCTGATCAATCAACACTGAGTAATAGAGGCTTTATAAAAGACTACGATTCCCAGCATGCCACAAGGAGCGTCCGGGAAGACTTCGATTCCCAGCATGCTGTACACTGTAACTCCGAGTCCCAGAATGCAACGCTTCTCCTTTCTTCCAGAGGGTCGTCGAGACTTCAATTCCCAGCATGCAGCGCCGCCCCCAATTTCTGGCGCCTGGGTGGACCCTGCTTCGGAGAGACCTTTTGGACTCCAGAGGGAGGACCCTGGAGTCTCAGCACCCTTTGGGGGTCGGGTCTGCGGGGCAATTCCGGCCCTTTGGGCCTGTCCAGACGAAACCCCGAAGGAATGTGTTGGGGCCTAGGCCGGGCTTCGCTCAGGCAGCGTTTGAGGCAGCCCCAATGGGGGCCTTCGGGGGCCTTCCTCCCTTTGAACTGCGGTGGCGGGCGGGCTCACTGTATCCTGCACCCCTCAGAGTAGGGGCCGCCATCAGCATGGCCACGGCTGCGAGTCGGCCCTGCGCCAGCGGGTCGCGGGACATCTTGTGGCGCGTGAGTGCTGTGTGCACTATTGAAGGCGCTCGGCTGCTGCGGGGGTCAGGCTGGGCTGGCGGGCGTTGGTCGCGCGTGCGCGCCGGGCGGGGGAGGGGCGGGCTCGAATGTAGCGTGGGGAACTCGTGGAGTGAGACTGGTTTCAGGGTTGTGGGGGGCACCCTGAATGGAAGCTGGTTACAGGGTGTGGATGTGCCAAAAGTCTCAAGTACAGATTTGTTACGGCGTGAGAGAGGGGTCCTGAGTGGAAGCTGGTCCAAGCGGGAGGGATGACCTGCACGGGAATTGGGGCAGGGAATGGGGAAGAGTTGTATGCAAAGATGGTGTACCTCCTAGTTGCAAAGTTTATAATAACTTGTTGATTACTTGGGCTAAGAAGCGGGAAAGAGTGTCCAGAGTCGGAAAGAATGGCATGGCCTTAGCAGAGACTGGACTCGGGGACTAGGTAAGCAGGACAGGTACTTTGTCAAGTTAGAGAATTGTATGCACTGTGGGACTGAGATGAGGTACTTCCTTGTTGAAGTTCAGTCAGCAGTTCTGCATCCATTCGTTGGACGGCAGAGAGAAATAGGAGTAAGATCTTTCTTAAGACAGTGCTTCTACCGCAGCGGCACTGCCATCTACCTGTATCCCAAGTTACTTAAGTCTTACCTGTGCTTTACCACCTGTATTATCAGTCATCGATGTCCTGTAGATTGTATCTCAGAAATGTGGCTGCATTTTTTTTTAACTTTCTCATTGCCACTGCCTTCATTTAAACACTGACTATAATGTTTGGCTTGAGCAGTCGAGATGGACTGCTTCCTGTTTGTCTCCTTTCTGGGTCTTGTCCCTTCTGATCCATCTTCATCATAGCCACCTTACAACCACAAGGGTGTTTTATCTCCCAAAATATAAATCTAATTGTCACTTTCGTGCTCTAATCCCCTCAGAATCTCTTCTTGAATCACTTATTCAACAGTAAATCTTGTGCCTCTTATATAGTAGGCACTGGTGATTCTGGCATGAATACAACGCAGTAGTGGCCCAATAAACAGTGCATATCTAATAATTGTAAACACAATTAGAGTATACAGATGTTTCCCATAGAATGTATAGCGCTTTCAGATTTTGACATATCAATCAAACCTAGAGAGACAAGTGTAAGTGCTGTGAAATACAGTTGTAAAACTAAGTAGACCTCCCTCACCCCCCTAAAGTGTGATACTTAGTGTGACATCTGACTGAACTAATACAAGCATCAGTTCACTAATGTGACTAGATTCTGTACTGGTATGTAATGTTATTAATAGTAACCAGTGGAGTCTATATATAGCTTCATGGACTGTGTGATCTGGGTGTAAATATTAGTGATTAACATTCTGTATGAAAAGATAGGATTTGCATAACTGAAATAACTGAAATAGTTTAACTGACTTCATGATTGAGTGGTTTTGTTTAATTATAGGTTTTGGGCTGGAGGATAGTTACAAGTATTGTCTGGTCTGTGCTGCTTCTGCCCATCTGTACCACGGTATTTGTAATCTTCAGCAGCATTGATTTATTTCATCCTATACAGTGGCTGTCTGGTAAGTGGTATTCAGTTTGGGGAAAACAAATTTACAGGACACATTTCTCAACATAAAAATTGTGTTATGGTTTAAACAATTTATTTTAATTACTGTATTGACAACAGCAGGACATTCACTTTGAGGTGCTCTTAAGGCATTCCCTTCCTAACATAGAACTTTTCACTACACAATAAGATTAGTAAACTTGTCAGAGACTATATACAATCACATGAACAGAAAGATCATTAGGAGACCACATAAATGAGAACTTAATTTTGTTTATTTGTTTGTCTTTTCTTTTTAGCAGCTTCAGAAGACTGTCCTTTTAAGGAAGAGAAGTTCCTTTTTATCTCTTTAAAAATTGTAGATGGGTAGTGAGGGATAGCTCAGTGGTAGAGCACGTGCTTAGCATACATGAGGTCCTGGGTTCAGGCTTTTTAGAAAACCTGTCTACAATTAAGAATACTTCATTTTTATATTGTGGCTAATGAGAAAAAAATGAGAACAGAGAAAAGGAGGAGTGACTAAGGAACATGGAGTTAAGTTCAAAGATTGAAGAGGAGGAAAAGATTGGAGCAGGCTAACGTTTCTCAAAATCCTCGGAGACAAAATAAAATTAATAAATTCATTAAACTATAACTACCAATTATTGCTACTAGTTATTGCTACTACTGTGTGCCAGGCACCATGCTAAGCACTTAAGTATATTACTTCCTATCCTTCCTTCAACCTTGTGTAATAATGGGGAATTATCCCTACTTAAATGAGGAAACTGAGTCTTAGGTTGTAAGTCTGGGCAGAGACACAGCTAGTGACCAGGATTTGAACATTGGTCTCTGACATCAGAGCCTATGTTTTTCCACTCTGCCATACTAGACTTAAAAAAATAAAAAGAAATGTTCCCAGAGTAGGTTTTGAAGTCTTTAAAAGTCTTGCCTGAGGCTAAGAAGCACAAATACTCTTGAAAATTCTTTTTCTTCCCCCCTCTCAACAACAGTAACAGTAAATTTCTTTTGCTTTGGAAAGTGGAAAGTATGTTGTTAATTTAATTTTTCTGAAGAAAATGCCAGTTTTCAAGGAGTTAGATCTTAGGTCTTTGGAGAGAGGTTGCTGCTAGAGAATTAAAGTGATTTAAGTTTTTTGTTGAGACTTTGCAATCACTTCTTGGGTGTGTCCCACAGGTCAGGTGAAATTAAGCCATAAGCCAGCACCAGGATGGCAAGTATTTCTGTAACCACTTTGCTTATGCCTGCTTCACTCATATGATCTTTGCTGTCTAGTTGGAACCTCAGAATATTCAATCTAGAGCCATTACTAATTGTTCAGAATTGGCACTTGAGATAAAAACTGTATGCCATTTCATGGCCAAGGTTTCTTTAATCCTAGTAACACTTTCTCTCCAGGTTGAGCTTGATTTATGCCATTTTCTCATCAGATGTTACTTGTCCTCTTCAACTTTTGCTTCACTAGTCTTTACAGGGACATTGTAGTCTTTCCTTACTTATTTCGTCACATGAAAACAATTCTTTCACTCTTTTAGCTCAATATAATGCTTGAGTTTAACTGTGGATGCTCAATAAATATTTTTCAATAATTTTGGTCAGTGAATTAAAATTTTCAAAATACTTGGTTTTGTTATGTCAGTCTATTCAACAAGCATGTGTTATTATTTTTCTCTTGTTCATGTTTTTAGGCACATGTTTTAAACTTTGTCATATTTTTTAAATGGAATATTAATTGTTGAACCACTCTAAAATGTGAATATATTAATATTTCAGAAGGATATCATGATTTTTTTTGTTTTTTATTCAGCTTATTTGGATAATTTATGGATTATGCTATTTCTAGAAGTGTTAAGTTTTTTAGCTATAGGGACTAATTGCATTTATTAAGAAGAGATATGAAAAATATTTACATTTTAAAAAGAAACTTTGTTGGTATATTACTAAATGTGGTACTTCTCTGTTTCACATGATGAAGTATGTTTGCATATGGTGTTATTTTGTCTGATGTTAACATCTGGGTCATCTGAAAGAAATTCTAGTATAATTTTAAAGGACCTGGAGCTTAGAATAACTCACACTAGTTCTTGAGTTGATGCCCTATAGGACCTGTCAGCAGTCTAGAAGTAAATTCTTAAAGAAAAGATAACTTTTAAAATTAAAATAATAGTTGTAGTTCAAGCCCCTTTTCTATTGTGGCGTACTAAATTCGACTATATGACTGAATGAACTTACTAATTCATCTCTCTTGTGTTTTAGATTCCCTCAGTGATCTATATAGTTCCTATATAATCTTTTACCTTCTGCTGCTGTCAGTGGTAATAGTAATAATAAGTATTTTCAATGTGGAGTTCTATACAGGTGAGTTTTCAAATATTAACCATCTTCAAAATATCTGAATTTATTTTACTAAGGGCAGACTCAATGCATTTTGTATATGAGTATGTATATACTTTCTCTGTTTTTAAAAAATAATTGGAATTCTTAGGACAAATATTGTATGATTCCACTTATATTATGAGGTATCTAGAGTAGTCAAATTCATAGAGACACTAAGTAGAATGGTGTTTGCCGGGGGTGGAGGGAAGAGGGAACAGAGAATTGTTTAACGGGTCCAGGGGAAAATGGTAAAGTCTGGAGAAAGATGGTAGTGATGATTGCACAGCAGTGTGAGTGTACCTATGCCACAGAGCTATATACTTAAAATGGTTAAAATGGTAAACATTTTTAATGTGTATTTTATCATACACAAAAAATTGAGACATTTTAACAGTTCACGGCTGGTGTTAACTTTGTGATTCAGCAGATATAGTATAAAAATAACTACTTTATAGGATAGGAGACCAGGACCAGGTGGTTTCTAAGGTCCTTTTCAAATAGTACAGCCTGTAATCCTGTGATTTTCCAACAAAATTAAAATGATATGTTTTGCCTTGGGAGAATCACTTGTTAGATTTTAGAGCTTTTTATTTTTTTTTTCAGTTTCTCTCCTTACTCTTCCTGCCTTTTTGGATTCCTTGAGTCTGTCCTTAAGGTATAATAAGAAGCACTTTCTGTACTTCTTATTTTTACTATAACATCATTCCTCTTTTAAAGCTCTTTAGTAGTTCCTTATTAGGTATGGTATAAAATTTCAAATCATTCTCTGTTTTTTTTTAATACATCTTTTTTCTTTGCTTTCTTACTCCTGGGTGATGGGTCTCTTTTTCTGTTCAAGCTGTATACAGATCTCTTTGGTTTACAGCATGTCTTTTTTTCACACTGTCCAGTGTACCTGGGTCATCTGGATATAGATGCCAGACTAGGACTCTCCAGCTAGTCATTATTAACACCTGACTAGTCACTTTGGCTCATTCCTTCAACAAGCATTCTTTATAGATTACTATAATAATACACTGGATAGTATGGGAGTATATAGGAGCACCATTTACCCCAGCATGGGGAGCTTCCTGGAGATGATGCTTGAACCATGCCTTGAAGGATGAGTTGTATTAAATAGACGAAAAAGGAAAATGGTGTTCTAGGGAGAAGGTACAGCATATAAAAAGGCTTAACGACATGAGAAGGTTTGTTTGGTATGTTCAGAGTATAAGTCAGTTGTGCCATCAGTAGGCCTCGTGGGGATTTCTGGTGGGGAGAGAAAGGTGATAGCAGCCTCTTCCCCAAATTGTAAAGCTCCTGACCTCTTTCCCTTCATGCTTAATTTTCCACCTCCCCGCAGTCTCTTTACTTGGAGTGTATTAAAAGAATACATACATAGATAGGCCAGGGAACCCTGTGCCACCTGTTTCCAAAGGTCAACATGCCACACTTGCCACCCCAGCTCACTTCCAGAAAACTTTTTTGGGGTATCAGAGAGGTATTAGAAATTCCCACGCAAGCATTTATTTTACTCTTCAGTGTTGTCATTACTTACCTAGTTTGTGGTTTATTTTTCACAGATGAATTATATGTTGACAATTTAAAATGTTGAAATAAAGATAACTTACTGGAGGGCAAGCAATATCTTAAAATTATTATTATTTATTCTTCTATGGCACTGGGAGAAGTGCCAGGATAGGCACTATTTGAGCTATCAGGAAATTTTAATTAAAAAAAATTGAAAAATGTTAATCATACTATCCTTAGGTTTCATCTCTCTAGATTCTTTGGTTTTTCTTTTTCTGTGTGCATCTGTATTCAGTCTTTTCAAATTATCTTAACTAAGAATTTTTAACAGAATTTTTTTTGTGGCGTGTTTTATATTGACTGTGGGTTTCTTCCTGCGGCAAAGGGTATCTGTGCAAGGATGAGAGGGAATAGTTTAGGTCCTCTAACTTCAGAAGCTACAGGTAGGTTATGAAGCCACAGTCGTGTGTTTTGTTTGCAGTCGTGCCTTCCATTCCCTGCTCCAGACTGGCACTGATCGGGAAGATCATTCATCCTCAGCAGCTCATGCACTCCTTTATTCACGCTGCAATGGGAATGATGATGGCTTGGTGTGCTGCAGTGATAACCAAGGGTCAATACAGTTTTCTTGTGGTTCCCTGCGCTGGTACTGAGAGGTAATAGTGAATATATTTTTCTAAGGGTCTTTGTTTAGTTATTAAGCCAAAAGTGACCTGTATACATTAATAATTTATTGACATTCTTTACTTTCCAGACTTCTATAAAAAGTGCTTATTTATTTATGTCATATGTTTTTGATGTTTTATGTTTGTTGAATTCAGCAGTTTTTAAAAACCGTTTATTCTGTGCAGGTGCTATGCTGGATGCTGTTGGATTGTTTTTTCTATAGTTTAAAAAAATATTTTTTTCTTTTTTTTTAAAGACCTTTTTGGGGGGTGGTAATTAGGTTTGTTTGTTTGTTTGTTTATAAACAAAAGTACTGGGGATTGAACCCAGGACCTCGTGCATGCTAAGCACACACTCTACCACTGAGCATTCTTTATACCCTCCCCCCACTGTTGCATTTACTAGAATAATTCACACATAGACTATAAGCTCCTTGAGAGCTGAGAACAGAAGAGGGAATTAAGACATGGACACAAATGGATGTAATAGGAGAAATAGAATGTAATAGGAAGAAAGTAAGATGTACAGATAAAACCTGTGGGAGTTCAGAGAGCAGGCAGGGATCCATACATGGCTTCTCAGAGGAGGTGGCATTTAGGTTGGGATTTGAAGGAAGGGTAGTATGAGAGAATAGAGAAAAAATTTTAAATAATTAAAACTACCTTCAGTAGAGTACCTTTATAATTTTGAAATATACGGTTCTTGAGCAGATGGCATTGATACAAATTTCAGGTTGATATTCTGACTTTAAAAATTAAAAAAAGATTACTGGAGTAATCTTAATTTCCTTATTATCCAGTGACTTTAAGACATTGTTCATAAGTACTACTGAATATTTGATTTCCTTTTGTCCCTCAGTTACTATTATATAAGGCAGGTTTTTTTCCTAATGTGTTAAATTTTTAGTGAAAGCATCCCCATGGGGGATCGCCTAGTTACAAGGGATGACACAAAGAGAAGCCCAAAGTTATGGCAGCTCTGTCAAGTCTATAGCCTTTATTTAGAGTTCTTCTCAGACCAGATGCAGTTTACCAACTTGTAAACACCATTGCTTACTGTCACAGGGGACATCCTTACCCTTTTCCAGAGGGACAGAACTAGAGAATTAAACTAAAGATCAAATTCTCATGCATCAGGGAAAAGGATTTTGTTAATCTTTTGCCGGTACTTAACCTAAAACAAACCATTTTGTTAGAATTTGAAGCATTTTTTAAGTAATTAAGTCAAAGCTTTGCCTTCAGTAGGTATTGTGCCTAAAATAGTGGTATATGTCCCTGACTTGAATTAATAACCTGAGTTTTTCCCTTCAGCTTAGGTAGCCCTGCTGCACAAACCTGCTTAAATGAGTATCACCTTTTTTTCCTGCTGGCTGGAGCATTTATGGGCTATAGCTATAGCCTCCTGTATTTTATTAACAACATGAACTATCTTCCATTTCCCATCATACAGGTAAGCCATCATTTGAGCATTACCTATGTCAGAATTTGGCAGAGTTAAAATTGCTTTGATATGTGGGTGTATAACTGGCCTCGTCTGATTAATTCAAGATTTGATCAGCAAAACTTAGGACTGAGACCCTCAGAATGCCATTTGGAGAGGACAGCTTTGTCTTCATGAGACTGCAGTGTATGTTTGAGAGCTGTGGTTGCCCTTCCTGCTGCCACTCTCAGAATACCACTTTGCTCCACTCTTTCCCTCCCTGCTAGGTAGTGGCAGTTGCTGTGACCTAGCAGGGCTGGGGGAGGATGATGATGACATTCATGCAGAGTACCTCTGTGCAGCTGCCAGCTTCTTTTTGAACCTAAGACCCTCATGAACTTGAGGATGTACAAGTAAGTATAGAATATGTCAGTTACTGTCTCAAATCCTTTTCAGAACAAGGCATTCTTTGAAATTATTAAATGAGATAAGATTTATAGAGCCTGGCACATAGTAAATATTTGAATAAGTAAATGTGTATAAATAGAACAGTTTTGACTGGTTTGAGTGGGATAGTTTAAACTATCTTTCACTTAGGTTTTTTTAAAATCTACTAATTTGGTAGGAACTCCAGACTCTCTGGAACTCAGAACCACCTCCTCTGGCAGGAGAGAGAAAGACGGGTTGAGATTTCTCCAGTGGCATCAAGGCTCTCCCTAGCCTGTTGCCACTATTCTTAACTGTGCTATTATTGGTTTCATCCCCACCCTATGCCACACTGAGGACTGAGATTTGGAGCAAAACTGTTAGAACGAGCCCCTTCTCACTAGCACCCAGTCCAGTAGGGAAAGAGGGATGTGTAAATAAGTGATGTCTCGTGAGACTGTAAGTATGAGAGTGACAGGTTAAAGTTCCCCTGGTTTAACTAAAGTTTTCACATGCCTTTTGCATCCTTGAGAACAATCTGATGAAAATTCACCCACTCTAAGGAGATAGTGCTCACGGAAAAGAATCTGGCCCTTACCTCCCTGTAGGCTGTGAGTGTATGAAAAGAGAGTCCTGTTTAGAAGTTCTTCATATCATATGAAGATGAATTAAAAGCAGAGTGTTAGCTTTGCCACCTCAAAATCTCACAAGGAGAAAAATCCCATACAGAAATATCCATGGGGAAACATCTTTGATCCACACAAAATTAAGAACATAGAGAATATAGAAGAAAAGAAAATACTGGAGAAAAATGAGATACTCCCAGTACCTTGTTCCTCCATGAACCTCAGTGGAAAGTAACCACCCATTTAACATCACAGATGTGTAAGAGAGTGAACATGAAGAGTCCAAGAATTGACAGTGCTGATAAATTATTGTTTCTGCTGTGTAATGTTGCATTTGTAAAATTTGACTACTAAATTTTTTGTAATTTCTTTTGATAAAATCTTAGATTCATTCTTGTGTATTCTTCTAGACCCTTTACTGTACATTTACTGTACATTTGTATATATAGTAGCTGTAACCTTATGTATTTTGTGGGGTGGGATTTTTGTAAATAGTTTTATATTGTACATATTATTCAGTAACTACTTTTTTCATTTAACAATATGAAAAATTAGATCTTCTTAAGAATCCAGTAATTTGAACAAATTTGCCATTAGTACATTAGGTTTTTTCTTTAAACTTGCCTGTGCTACAAAAACCAGTTCTATTTCCCTTATCAAATTCTTAATGACAGACTGACAGGGAAAAGCAGAACGCTGGCATGGAGTAGGGGACAAAGAAATGGATGAATGCCAAGATAGACTTGGCAAATTTTGGCCAACAAGACTATTTGAAAGTATTAAATGAAATGAGATTTATAGAGCCTGGCACATAGTAAATATTTGAATAAGTAAAGGATAACTTATAGCCAGATCACAGAAGAACCCAGCAGGGAATTGAAAAACACTTCAACTTGGGAGCAAAAAGAGGGTGTATTAGCAATTCTCTGCATAGCTGCTGAAATGCCTGCCTGCTTCGCTAGCCTCTTGGACCCTTGTGAGTAATGGTTGAGGTGAGAGCTGCAGTAGGAATAGTATAGGAACCACTCCCTTTTTATTGGGGGGTTGAGGTGAGGTGGTGGAGCACCCAGTGACTGCAGGAACAGTGCAGCTTCACATGTGGACTTTGAAGATACCTGAATAAACCAGACTACTTCAAGCTGTATGGTTAGTGATTAAGTATTCACACGGGCTGCTTTTTGTAAGATACCGCAGGAATATGCAGACATGGTATGAAGATGTAACCTCTGCTTGAGTACTTGGCTGTTCTTTGGCTTCTGAAATCCTGAAAGAAGGATCAGCCCTAATATAAACACAAAAGACGACCAGAATTTGGGAAGTTCATATTTGGTTCCTTAGGTTTTTTTAGATTCTTTCCAATAATTTAAAAATATATTTTCCACTAATATATTTTTGGGGCAGGCGACCCTTGTTTCACAAGAAGTGTAGTTTTTTCAGGAAAACATTTCATATTTTTTCTCATTTGATTCTCTTCTGTTAGATTGTTAGCATTGGAAGGTACGCATTAAGGAACTACTTAGCTGGGTCAGTCTTCTTATTTCACAGATAATTAGATAGGAGACAAGAATTACTGTTGTACGGAAGGAGGAAGCACTAGAACTCAGGTCTCCTGATTCTTAGGCTAATGTCTTCTTCACTGCCAACAGCATGTGAAAAATTTTTGTATAGAGGCAGTATATGTCATCTTGAAGATTGTAGGCTCTGAAGCTAGCCTGCCTGCATTAAAATCACAGATTTTTGTTTCCTAGCTGGTAACACTGATTAAGTTACTTAACCTTTCTGTGCCTTGGTTTTCTCATCTGTAAGATGGGATAATAATAGAACCTCCTTCATGGGGTTGTTGTGAGGTTTAAACAGATTAATGCATATTAAGTGTTTAGAACAGTACCTGGTATGTGGGGAGCATCCAAAGAATGTGAGCTGCTATTGTAATTATTGTTTTTTTGTACTTACTCCATATCCATAGTCCCTACTATAAGTATAGATTGATATTGTTAATTTTCTTATTTCTGATCTATCAGTGAGATGTTGTATAATGTAAATAGTAAATACTTTAACATCAGAAATAGTTAATTTTTTACCTCTGGAATAAACTTTATCTTTTTATGATGGCACTGTTGTGTTTTACATGTGGACCAGTAGAGCTACATGCTTGCCTTGGAGTAAAGCAGAGGCTCTGTCGGAACGTGCCGTTTGATTCTGGTGTTTTCTCTCCACAGCAGTACAAGTTTTTGCGCTTCAGGAGGTCTCTGCTTCTGCTGGTTAAGCACAGTTGTGTGGAGTCTCTGTTCCTGCTTAGAAATTTCTGCATTGTCTATTATTTTCTTGGTAAGAATTTCTGTTTTTGGTACAGGGTATGTATTAGCTCACAGCTCTGAAAATATCAGTTACAAAGTCATTCTGGATTGTATTTGAATGTTTCCTACAGTTGTAGGTGTGTGATTAGCCCAGCTGAATCATTGTTTAGATTAAATGTTTAGATTTAGATTCAAATGTTCAAGCATATTTAGTTAAGGGAGCGTATTGTTAAATAAAGTGTAGTATATTCATACAGTGGAATAATATTCGACCTTAAAAAAGACAGAAATCCTGTCACATGCTACAACATGGATGAACCTTAAGGACATTATACTAAGTGAAATAAGCCAGTCACAAAAAGGTAAATGCTAATACTACATGATTCTACTTATATGAGTAATCACAAGTAGTCAGACTCTTAGAAACAGAAAGTAGAATAGTGGTTGCCCGGGTCTTGGGGGAGGGGAGAAAAGGGAGTTCAGTGCATATAGAGTTTCAGCTTTGCAAGATGGAGAAGTTCTGAAGATCTCTTGTACAACAGGGTGCCATAGAGTGTATGTACACTTGAAAATGGTTAAGATGGTAAATTTTGTAATGTCTTTTTCACAATGTTAAAAAAATGTGTCCTTTAAAAAAAAAAGAATATATTGTTTGTCATTTGGTAATTTCTCTCTAAATAACATATTTCTTTTTATAACTTTTTGTGACTTGTTACTAATACAGTAGAAATTTGTTGCTGAGGAAACTTTGTAGAATTTGTTAACATGAATTTTAAGCACAAAAATATAGCTTATTTAATATAATGAACAGTACATGTTGAATGGAAAACACTAATCTAAATAGCAACACATATTAATATAAACAGAATCCAACATCCTAAAATACTGTTTTCAGACTAACATTTTCTGATTCTACCTTTCTCTATGGAGTAACTTTAGAAAATTGTTCTATTTGTGTATAGATCATTTTGTTGTCCACTTTTTTACTTTTAGTTTGTGTAATCCATTTTTCTGCATAGCTTTTATAATTGTCATTCCAACGTTAACACTTTGTTGCTTTTATTAACCTACTATAGTTAGCCTGGCTGTTTTCCCTGTTGTACTTTTGGGTTGACATAGCAGCTGTGTCAGTATATCCATGCTTAGCTATTTCTTCTGTAATTCCAGCTATGTTTCATTCAGATTTCATTTCCAGTGTTACTGCTTTTCATTTCTTTGTTGCACTTTGGTCCTTTTGGCCAGTTTCCTCTTTTGGTTGTTCATTTTTGTAAAACGTCATGTGAATTTATCATGGGAGACAAGGAGCAACACAACTACCTGCTTTGCGCTCTGTGCCAGAACTAAATAACAGATGTGAGTGACCAGTCACCAACAGACTTTGAAAGAAAGGATGTCCGTCTCTTATCTACACACTGATTGTATACTGAAAAGCTAGAAGTACTATATTCAGTTGCATACAGCTGAAATTTGAATTGTGTCGTTCGGGGATTGGTGTTTTAACTAAACCATGGTAACTGAAATATGTACGTTTTAGATCTGTGCAAAGCAAAGACTGCCTGTATTTAGAAATTAATTCTCTTTTTTTTCCTGCTCACACCTAATCAAACAGTCTAGCATTTTGACTGAGGTCTTGGTGTCAACTTGGCCATCTCATCAACCTCATATTCCAAAGCACGATTAAGATTTGTTTTGTTAACGTTTTGTAATCATAGCATAGTATTTTTTTCTTTCAGGCCATATTCCCAAAGCTTGGATTAGCACTGCTATGGACCTTCAGTTAGATGAGTAAGTGATACATGAAAGGTCTAATTTTAACTCTTTAAATTGTCTCCATTCTTTTAGATGTTTGCTACTTTCCAGATGTTTTATTTAGATTTAGCATTTAAGTTTTTTAAGAAGTATTCATTTTTGAATACACATAATTCACATAATTTAAAATTCCAGTGGTATATAAAAGGGTATACAATAAATCTGTTGGCCCCGGTCTCTAGTCAGCCAATTCCTTTCCCCAGAAATAAGAATGATAATTCATTTTTTGTTAGATACAGCTGTAATATAAGTGGACTTCTTGAGTTGCATGGCTATACCTGTCTTCAGTTTTTCTCCTCAATAATCATTTTATGCTATGTTGTGGTATATAAGCACAATACTGTGGTGTCACTCTAATTTTCCCTGTGAAGAAACCAGATTTGAGTAGAGTCACGTGACCCGTTGACAGCCATAGTAGCAATGGGGTGGACGTGACCTGCTGACAGTCATAAATAGCAATGGAGTGGCAGAAGTGGGATGTGTTGTTCTAGTTAGTCCCCATGCACTTTGTTCATAGGTAAAGCTTTAATCTTTATTTGGTATATAAGTATAAACTTCTCTATTAGTATTTGTTCTTCTAATTATTGCTTATTCCACTGTAATTTGTGTAATTTGTGTCATATTTGAACTTAACTACTACCACTTCTGGGGAGTGGGAATATTGACACTACTGGTGTTTGAGATATTATGGTTGCTACAGTGTAGATTTCAGTTCCTGACTTTTAAAATTTTCTAGGTAAAATTTAGTTTTGTTTTCTGCTTAATGTCTTAGATATGAAACCAAATTCGTGGGTCACTTACTATGTTATATTAGTCCAGGTTTTAAACCGGGTCAAATAGAAAAATAATAATGATATTTAATAGAAAGTTAACATAATGTTTAATTTTTTTCCTCCTTTCATTTAAAAATGTTTTGTTTGTATGGAAGTGCCTGGTATTCTGGCCTTAATATATGCCAGGCCCTCAGTAATATTTATTTAAAAACTGAAAAAAAGCTTTATTTATTGCACACTCACCTCCCCCCACCCAGCCCCAGGGAATGTCAAGTACTATGCTGGGCACTCCTAACAAACTGTTTTAAATGTCATAAAAACCCTGAGAGATAGAATGAAGAGAATATGCCACCATTATATTGATGAGGAAACTAAGGGTAGATTGGATCAAGTTGTTAACAAATTCACAACATTTACAAATAATAGAGTCAGAGGTTCTAATCCTGTTTTCACAATTGCAAAGTGTATGATTATAGGATTATGATGACTTTGCAAATTGATCTATTCAAGGTTTTGGTAAGATCACATGAGTTCACTTTATTTAGCATTCTAACAGTTTTTTAAATTATTTTAAAAGTTTGTTATGTGTAGATAGTACTTTGTACTCTTATCTACTATGAAACGGTTTATAAGGTATACAGATAGAGTTGAAATCCTGTCCAGGAGAGGTGCTAGTCATGTCAAATGGTTTTTAAGCAACAAACTACAAAACAACAATAATAAAATTTTACCCAGCCTCTGGGGGAGGCTTTTTCCTCTGTAGAAAATGACGTGAAGATTTGGAATGCAACAAACTGAGAGCTAGTTTAGGTCTACGCTTCCTTTAAGACTCCCTTGTGCACTTTATAAGACGGTATTAGTGAAAGAACTCTATAGGGTACAAAAGGAGAGGAATCTATCACCATTATTATCTAGAAATAGGATTTGTTTCTGTGTGGGGTCCCAGGTCTGTTAAATGCTTAGATTGTATTTTTCCCACAGGATTAAATAGTAATTTCTGCTTTCATAGGCAGTTTCATAGGCCTCTTGACACTGTGAGCGGCCTCCTGAATCTCTCATTACTCTACCATGTCTGGCTATGTGGTGTCTTTCTCCTGATGACTTGGTACATCTCATGGATACTCTTCAAAATTTATGCCACAGAGGTTAGTATTGAGTTTTGGATCAATACTTTTCTGTTTTGGAGTACACAGACTTATTTTTAGTAGAGCACTGATTAGCATGCTGTTGTGCCCAAAGCCATTTTGAGAAGTTGGGTTTTGGTCTTTCTTCTCAGACCTCTTAAGAGATGTATCATTTATAACCATCATTTATTTGTACTTTTTTCTGAGGAACAGTGTTAGTATTCTTAATGGTTGGAAGCTAAACTAAATGAATTGTTAGTGGTACTGACTGTGCTTTGTCTATAGTGTAATTCTCTTCTGAAGGTTTCCGTTTCTCCACTGAGCATATCAATTTGAATTTTAAATTAATTTTACGTGCTATTGATAGAGACTATTAAAATATTTAAATATAAGGCAATAAAATACTTGTTCTTTGAAGGAAAGTTAAAAAATTCATATTGAAGAAATGATTTTTATAATAAATTTTTTTAATTTTTAAAATTCTAATTTTTTTTTTAATGGAGGTACTGGGGATTGAACATAGGACCTTGCACATGCCAAGCATGAACTTTACCACTGAGCTATACCTGTACGTCTCCAAGAAATGATTTGAAATGAATGGGAATTGCATTGTTTTTATCACCCAGATGTTTGTAACTTAGAAAATGAAGTGTTTCTGTTTTATTTTACCATCTCTGTATGTTTATATCCTTCAGCGGCTTCAGACAATCTTTGTTTCTTAAATTTGTTTCTATTGTTGGAAGCCAGAGATCTAGTAAAATCGGAAAAGTAATATCTTAAAAAGTAGTGTATTTGGATGTTTATAATTTTAATGCAGCATATTTTTGCAGGGAACGCTAATGATGTTAATTTGGTTGTATTGTCTTCCTTGTAATAAATTTCAAGTGCTAATTTACTGAATGTAATTAAGTCATGAAAATAATAATTTTCATAGTCTTTATTTTTTATTTTATTTGATAGGCTCATTTGTTCCCTGTTCAGCCACCATTTTCAGAAGAGTCAGATGAATGCCTCCCGAAAGTTTTAAACAGTAGTCCTCCCCTCATCATAAAGGTATCAAAACTATGCATTTTGTGTCTCTACACAGTCATCTCTAAACTATTTTGTGGAATAGACTTAATGTTTAGCATATTTAAGTATTTAGATACATTTTTGAGGGCCTAAAATATTCTAATAATGTAAAAAGTATTGTTAAAAACACCTACATGCTACAGTGAATGCTGTTTACTCTTTCAGTTTTCGTTCATTCCAAATGACTAAAATGCAAGTATGTATTGCAATATATTTGTATAAGCTGGGCTTTATTCAGAACAGGTATAAAAATATTTCAAGCATGAAATATAATGATCATATGCATTAGCTTTTCACAAACTCCTCATGGTAGCAAAACCAAGCACTACTGATTGTTGGTTTTTTTTTTTTTTCCTGAGACAAGGAATCTCATCAGTGAATCCCCCCAAACCATGTTTTTCTGCAGCAGGTTTGTCAACCTCAGCCCTGCCAGCATGGGGACCCCTCCCTCCTGCCCACTGCCACATGCCCTGGGAGGGGCACCCTGGTTGAGATCCAGTCACCTACAACTTTTGTTTGACCCTCAACAGCAAACTGAGCCCTCCACCTGACAGGGGCCACAGCCCCCTCTGCCCCCTAGGGCCCTGGTCTGGATGATCATATATAGGGTTATGGTTGGCCCATCGAGGGGCTCCACACAGGGGCCTGACCTCTGCCTCACCCACAGGGCAAATGCCAGGAGTGACCCTTTGGCACTCCTTCCAGAATGACCAAACTGTCTCCTGCTCCTTGTCAAGGGTCCTCACAGCATAAGTGCTCATGGACCAGGTGGCTCCAGACCCCGCACAGGGAGTAACAGGTCTGGACAGGACACAGGCCGCTGATACTGGCTCAGCGGCTCTCAGGCAGGGAAGCAGGTCACACCTGCCCAATGCTTTCTTCTACAAAGTCTCCCCCAGACAGACTACTGAATGAAGGAGACCCTCTCTGAGTCAGTCCCACTGTGCCCGAAGCTTGCCACGTGCTCATACATCTCATTTAATCCTCACAACGAGCCTTACTCTATGAAAGAAGAAAATCGTACTGTCCAGCTACAAACCATTCTTAGTGCCCACTGTTCTGAGCACTGAGTGTAGAAATAGCCGCTTCCTCTGTGCTCTGACGTCACGGTGATTCTTTTTTTAATCATTGGATTAAGACACATTTTCACTCATGTAGTATTT
This sequence comes from Camelus bactrianus, assembly GCF_048773025.1. Taxonomy (NCBI): domain Eukaryota; kingdom Metazoa; phylum Chordata; class Mammalia; order Artiodactyla; family Camelidae; genus Camelus; species Camelus bactrianus. The sequence continues at coordinate 40,661,038 of NC_133551.1, forward strand.
TTGGCTGTCATGATCAAAGGGAGTGCTTGATAGTGTGCACATATTCAGTGAACTCTCTTAAAATATGAACAATGACAATGATCCTAAAACAAATTTTAATCAAAAGAGTCTAAAGAAGTTGCAGTAAGTATAAATCAACCTAAGTAGGAATAAATTGTTTTGATTTAAATTGCATTTTGAATTTTTAAAGTAGAACTACGATATATGTGATCTGTTAAGAAGTCATAGTACTTAAAAAAGAATTAAAGGAAAATAGAACCCAGAGTTTGGATTACATTCTAGAAAAGTTATAAACTAAAAAGAAAATGACCCACTGATGTTCTGAATAGCTTTAAATATCAATCATGACTGATTTATTAGATAAACAAAAATATCAGTTACTCATTTGGTTATTCAAGAAATCTTTATTTACTGGGCAGGTGTCAGTCACTGCTAGTTGCTTAGGGTATAATGATGAATAAGATGTAGCACAGCCTAGTCGAAAGGGCAGATATACAAAATGAGGAACATTTACTGTGGTAAATGCAGTGGGAACCACTTATTCTGCTTGGGACCAAAACAAACCTTCATGGAAAGGTTGGTGTCTTGAATAATGAGCGAAGCAGTTTGCCAGAGAACAAAATGAGGATTTTCAGTTAAAAAAAAATACAGCATATGCTGTCTATCTACTGTGTGCTAGGTGTTACCTCTAGATGTGGTAATGAGCAAGACATTGTTCCCGCCTCACAGTTTAGTGGGTGGAACCAGATAAGATGAGAAAGCAGGCAATTACAATAAATTATGTTAAATGCCACGATTGAGAGCTGTGTGAGTGTATGTTTTTGTGCGGGAGGGCAGGGAAGTTCCAGGAGGATGTGATGTTTCAAGTTTCCCATCACTAAGTGAGAAGGAACACAGAGAGTTCTGTAGTTCCTAGTAGCTGGAGCCTACGAGGTGAGTGGAGTAGCCTGCAGAGAATAAAGGCAAGAAAGTTCTGAAAGTCTAGAAAGGCAGATTATGGTGGAAAGTATTCCCTTCTTGAAAAATTGCAACTAATTTCCCCTTAGATATATAATGTTGAGCCTAATTCATAAATAAGGTTTTATATAGAGGTTAAAAATTTAAATAATGTGTATTTTTTTCCTTTTAGTATTTGGCCTTGCAGGACCTGATGTTGCTTTCTCAGTATTCTCCTTCACGAAGACAGGAAGTTTTTAGCCTTAGCCAACCAGGTATTGCTAAAAGTAATCGGATGTATATGCAGAAAGTGTTCCACTTAAAGTTTTTAGTGAGAGAGATGTATTTATTAAAATATTACATATTGATTTAAATCTTATGCAAAGTATTTGCATTGCTGTGGTTAAAAATTACATTTCCAGGAAAAGTATTTTTAAACTTTTATAGTATTTCCTTCAGCGCCCTCATTCCCTTCACCTGGAGAAATTATGAGGTAAGTTGACAGTTTTAGAGTGGAAAAATACATTTTAAGAATCCTAGAAGTTTTAATGCTACGAGGGGGCCTTAAAAATCAAGTGGTCTAATCCGTAGATGGAGGGCCTAAGTCTCAGAGAGATTAAGTGGCTTAATAAAATAATGTCAGAGTTGGAATAAAAAATTCTGTCATTTGACTCCAAGGGCAGAGCTCCCTCCTCCTGCCATGCTACTTTGCCTGCCTTTAAAAAAACAAAAAGTGAAAAGGAACTAGATTTAATGGTGACCAAGGATACTGCTGGCAGCTCAAGCACTTGTCAGGCTCAAGACTGCAGATGTGCCAGTGGTGCTCTGCCTTGTTCCCGGAGGGAAAGCCTTCCTGCCCAGCCGTTGGTGGGGACAGAGAACCTGGGTAGCTTTACATCTCTCTAATCAGCTCTTCATTATTTTGTCCTACTTGCCAGTTCCCACTTATAAAATGAAACTGTAGTTACATGGAAATGAAATCCAGTTATATAAAAATATAAATAAGTGGAGCTGCTCTCCTTTTGGTAGCATGAAAAACCCAGGGCCAATGCTGTGGGAAATTATCTGCAGCAATACCTTTCTAGCAGACTTAGGTTCAGTTAGGAATTCTGTGTACACTAAATGTTTTCGCCAGATATTTAAGTAAACTGTAACTGAGTGGCATGTTCTCTGCCAGAGAACATATATTAAAGTGTTAACTGGTCATAGAGAAAGAGACCTGATTTATGGCTACCAGAGGCAAGGGTTGAGGGAGGGGGGGTTAGATGAAAGCAGTCGAAAGTTACAAACTCCCAGTTATGAGATAAAGAAGTACTAAGGATGTAATGTATGACATGATAAATATAATTAACACTGCTGTGTGTTACATATGAAAATTGTTAAGAGAGTAAATCCTGAGAATTCTCATCACAATTCTCATCCGTGTAACTACAAGGAAATACATTTTTTTCTATTTCTTTAATTTTGTATCTATTAGAGATGATGGATGTTCACTGAACTTATTGTGATAACCATTTCATTATGCCATACACCTTAAACTTATACAGTGCTATATGTCAATTATATTTTAAAACTAGAAGGAAAAAAAGGTAACTGGACCATTGCATAGTTCCGTAGTGGTCCTGAGTTACAGCAGTATAAAACATCCTGGGGCCTATTGATGGAGTATTTTGTTTGTTTTCAGGTTGAATGGTATTCCTCTTGAGTTGTAAATGGGGGAAATATTTAAGGAGGAGCCTAAGTGAAGAGAGAATGATTCTCTGGCACCCAGGCTGGAGAAACCAGTTTTCAGTGGACTCCTTTGCTATTCTCAAAACACAGTGAAGCACAGTTGATTTTTATATGACAGCTGTAGGAGATAAATGTCTTAGAAAAATCAAAAGAAAATGAGAATTAAGGGATTTTTTAAAGATTATTTAGTTATTTATTTATTCATTTATTTTGTTTTGGGGGGAGGTAATTAGGCTTTTGTTTATTTATTTTAATGGAGGTACTGAGGATTGAACCCAGTGCATGCTAGGCACACACGCTACCCCTGAACTGTACCCTCCCCCCAAATTAAGGGAATCTGGATCATAGTAGTTTAAGTTAAATAATAAGCTAACAGATAGTAAACTCTCCAAGTATAAAGTATGATCACTATCAAATAACATGTCACTTCTATAGGTATAATAGCAAGTAGGGGCTCTTTTGCAAGTGAAAATATGTGGAAGCACAGTGGGTCAGACACAACAGGTTAGGGGTCACTAGGGACCATGGGATACATCTCATTAGACACGTTCATTGTCTTAGTCTTCAGTCTGCTCAGTACTGCTGGTGGAGTAACCTGGGTCTTTTTCACTCAAACTGTGCTCCAATGTTTGGCTTTATTTTAACAATTTGAGAGTAGTTTTTTAATGGTAAAATAGCAAATTTTTGCTTGTAGACTTTTAGGAAAATTATTTCATCCAAATATTTATTGAATTCCTGCTGTATATTAGATGGCATAAGTATAAATAGTAGCTCAACTGAGAAAAATGGGCCCTGATGCAAGGTATACAATATAACACTATTTAATGAATAAAGCATGTCTTAATTTTTTTCCCCATTTTGAGAAGAGACTATATAAGATTATCTACATTTTAAAAGCTGATATTTGGACCTTGTAGGTGGACATCCCCACAATTGGACAGCCATTTCAAGGGAGTGTTTGAATCTTTTAAATGATATGACTCAGAAACTTGTGCTCTACCAAGAAGCTGCTGCTACAAATGGGAGAGTGATGTCTTCATCATACCCAGTGGAACCTAAGAAACTGAATTCTCCAGGTAACTCCTCGTACTGCTAAGAGAGGGGAAAGCATTTATAGTCATTTTCTAAGAAAGATAATAGTAGTTAATTTAAGAATATATATATGAGTATGAAGTACATATTTTAGGGGAAAATTGATCTAATATATGAGATATTGTACTGAGCCAAGAAAAAGGCTTGGGTATCATTATAGATTGGAAAAATTAAGTCAAGGGTGATTAGTGGTGGTGGTGGTAGTAGTGGTACAAAGACTAACAAAATGTTGGTCATCAAATAGAAGGCTTCAGCTACTGTTACGGTTGCAGTATCCCAGAGACAAAAAGTTGCTGGACAGTGCCCAGAGAGGAGCAACTGAAATGACTCAGTGATTTGGGGGCAGGGCCATCACATTCATTGTTTTAAGATTGCTAAATATAATGTTTGCAAGGTGAAAGCTGAGAGGAAGAAGTACAGGCGGAAGAACCTTTGCTATTTCAGCAAACCCCTTAAGGAGAAGATACATAGGAATGTAATAGTGATAAAAGGACTTAATGTTCTGATGCCTTTTGGAGCCAGGCATTTAATGAAAATGGGCAAAACTGGCTGGGTGAGGACTGTGGTAAACTTGAGAGCGCAGACTTCATCTGAAATGGAAAGTCGTGGATTAGCTTCAGTACGTTGTTCCCAGGGGGGAAATTTGGACCCAGTATCTGAACTTCTGATCTTGGTTTTCTTTTAAAGAGAAGCCTGAAGAAATTTTTGGGAAAATCTGCTTTTTAAACATTGACAACTAATCTTGGTATTTTAAAAAAATCACTATATGGGCCAAAGCAAACACATCTCTGTCTTTGACTTCATTACTCTGGTGGGGTCATAGACCAAAAACAAAGAGATTAGTAAAGAAAAACAATTTAGATAAGTTCAATGATTTTAAAAGATTCTAGAGTGTTTCATATGTTATCAACATTCAGATTAGCATGTATTTATTCAACAGGTATTTATTGAATGCCTAGTATATACCAAGTACTATGCTAGAAGCCAAAGGATCAAAGATGAAAAAGCACTCTTGGAACTGATCCTTTCATGGGAGGCACACAGATAGCCAGTATAACTGCTAAAAGGAAACCTGTCAAAAAGGAGTCTGAATTGGTAGGATGATGTTTGATAATAAAAGGAGATCTTGTATGTTAAGAAGAGGAGTTGAATTTTATTCTGTGGAGCCCTTAGAGAATTTTGAATAGCTATAGTTATATCAAATTAGCATGTTAGATCATTATAATCCTGAGCTGGGGGAGCGCCTTGGTCTGACCAAAAATGGATTATTCATTATTTTAAATTGTTGTCATATCCCATCACTCAGTCAAAATTTGCCTCTAATTTTGAAGGATAATTGCGAAACTTAAGAACCCCAGTCTTAAATTTTAAATTGATTCTTCAAATATTTCCTATTGCCATTAACCCTTAATGTCATATAATGAAAATATTGTACTTTAATTGGTTGATATCTTTTGCCAGTTTTTTTTTAATACCAGTTTCATTAAGAAGATAGAGTACTCGTATAATTTATTTGTCTTTGTGTCTTGTACTGGAGTGGCAGGAAAAATGTTCTTTTGTTTTTGTATAAGAGGCTCTATAATTTGGTAGAATTGTAAGATTATTTTTGAAGAAGCTGTTTATAGATCAGATTTGTAGATATCCTGAGCAAATTTGTCTCTGATGTGACTTTTGTTGACTTGAAGGAACTCTGGGGAAAATGGGATAAGGTTCATGCTCTCTTTCTGTACATTTTCACACTATAGATTTGATTTAGCCAAGTAATAGTTCCAGTAAGAACATTCAGTTAACACTGGGCATATTCTAATGCAATAAAGTTGTTGCCATTTAAAAATAAAATATGAATTGGTAGGTTCACTTAAAATAGCTTAAAGTTAGAGAAACTGACCTTGAAGATGAAGATAACCTGTTTAGGGGAAAAAACAAGAGAGGCTGTACCAGTCCAACAGAAAAAGATGTATAAAGCTCATTGATTGAGAGGTCACCGGGTTGCAGTAGTGAAACCTGGATGTTGAGAATGTAAACCTACATGAGAACAGTCTGCTGAGCCTTGTTTAAATGAGTTAAACAAACAATTGAGGCGTGTAGAATTTGAGAACCCCCACGCTGGCCTGCTTGAATCAGGTTACCTCTTCAGCACTGGATCTGTTCTTTTACAGAAGAAACTACTTTTCAGACCCCTAAATCTAGCCAGGTGCCTCGGCTTTCAGTGCCATCGTTAATTAAGACATCGCTGCTTTCCTCAAAATTATCAACACCTGATGTTCCAAGTCCCCTGGCAACCCCATTTGGCTCTGGTGTAGTGAATCGGATGGCTGGAATTTTTGATGTAAACACTTGCTATGGGTCACCTCAGAGTCCTCATCTAATAAGAAGAGGGCCAAGATTATGGACTTCAGCTTCCGGTGAGGACTGTTTATTTTCCAAAATTTGAAATGTCATACTACAGAGAATCAGATCGTATAAGTTTTTACTTCTTGGTTTTTTTTTTGTAGATCAGCAAATGACTGAATTTTCTAATCCTTCTCCATCTACCTCTGTTAGTGCTGAGGGTAAGACAGTGAGACAGCCCAATGTGATATATTCATGGATTCAGAATAAACGTGAACAGGTAGGATGTTATGGGTGTAGGATTCATATTTACAAATAACATTGAGAGCATCAAGGATTGCACATGAGTGAGCCATCAAGAATAAATAGGACTTTTGGGGTTGCTTTGTGTTAAGTTGACCCACGTGAAATTGCCCGTATTTGACCAGGTTTTAGTTTTACAATTTGCAATTTCATATGGCTTAACCTAATTCAGTGCCTTTGAACTGTGAATTCTTTCACTTGAGATGTTTATTGAGTTCTTTATATATACAGGGTGTGGTTTTAGGTAGTGGGAAAACAGCAAATAAAAGTCCCTGACCATATATTTAACATTCTAGTGAAGGGAAAGAGATGAGCAAGCATGTGTATTGTACTATATTTCTTTGAATATAAAAAATGCAGTTGGTCCTTGAACTACATGGGTTTGAACTGTGTGTCCACTTGTATGCAGATTTTTTTTTAATAGTAAATACTGTTGCATTTCACAGTCACAGCTGGTTGAATCCACTGATGTGGAACTATGGGTATAGAGGACCAACTATAAGTGATATGTGGATTTTCAAATGTGGGAGAGTCAGTGTCCCTAATTCTGGAGTTTTTCCAAGGGGTATACTATTAATTGTAAGACTTATTTTATATACTATTTTTTTTAGAAAATCTTGCCAGTTAAACCATGACATGCTGTTGACTATATGCATCCTGATATGTCATGTTCAAACTATGAAAAATACATGTCTTAAAGGGGAAGAAATTTGATGTCTTTGGTGCTAAATAGAAAAATAGAGCAGGAAAATGAAAGAGCAGCTGGAGGAAACGAGTACCATTTTATGTGGGGTGATCAGGGGAAGTTTCATTGATAGGGTGACTCTTGATTGGAGACCTGAAGGGAGGGCAGGGAGCAGCAAAATGCAAAGGCCCTCAGGTGGTATCTGCTTGGCTTGCGTGAGGAACAGCAGGGACACTCGTGTGGCCAGAGCCGAGTGAGGGGAGAGTGGTAGGTGGGTGGTGAGATCAAAAGAGGTAGCCGGCACCCAGAGCTCATAGGCCCACTAGCCAATGTAAAGATTGACATTTTCTCTTTAAGAGATGGGTAGCCACTGTGTAGTGTTACCCACAAGAATAACATGATGTAACCTTAATTTTGAAACTGCTGCTGTTTGAGACTAGATCCTCGGAGGGCAGTAGTGAAAGCAGAGACAGTAGTAAAGCTATTGAAGTAATCTAGTGGGAGATGATTGTATCTGTGACCAGAATGGTTGTGGAGACTATAAAATGTGATCAGGGTCTGAATATTTTCAAGGTAGTTATAATAGGATTTGTTTATGGTTTGATTGTGGTGTGAAAGAGTCAATGTTGATTCTGAAGTTTTTGGCCCGAGGGCCTGAAATAATATAGTTGCAATTTATAGAGTTGCAATATACTGATGATTCTGGAAGAGGAGATTTGATAGAGATGAGGTGGGGAAATCACGAGTTTGATTTTAGGCATGTCAATTTTGAGATACTTACTAGACAATAAAGTGAAAATACTGAATAAGAAATTAGACATGTATCTGGAGTCCAGGGGGAAGATCTAGGCTAGAAATGAAAATTTGGAAGTCATCAGAGTATAGACAGTATTTAAAGCCATGAGATTCCTTGAAAACTCTTGGGGATTGTAGATATAGAAGAAAAGAAATGCAGATCCTCTAATGACTAAGGGTCTGGGAGATGAGGAGGAGGCCAAGCACCATTGAGGTGAGAAAGAACCAAGAAAAGGGCGTTTCAAAGAGAAGCGAGTGTCCGATGTTGCTGATAGGTAGCGTGGAATTCAAACTAAGAATGAACTGTGGCGGTCATTGAGTCCTTGACAAGAGCTATTGGATGGAGTAGTGGGGATGAACACCTGATTGGCATGGGTTCAGGAGAGATTGGGAGAGGAACTGGAAGCCAGAAGAAAAGCTGGATCTTTCAAGAAGTTTTGCTATAAGGGGAGTAGAGAAATGTGATAGCTGGGGGGAGTTGAGGGATCAAGGGAGGATTTTATTATTTAAGATGGGAGAAATAACATGTTTGTGGATTGAATGATTAATAGAGAAGAACTGAAGGCATTTTACAAAACTTCAGGCTCTATGTGCTGTAAGTACTGCTGTGTCATGAATTTACTTTGAAGTCAGTTGGGTTATGTAGCTTTTAGCTTAATATTAGGAAAATTGTTTTCCTTGTAAATGTCAACCAGTAGAAAACCACTTCATGTCTTAAAGATCTTTTTTTTTAGTAGGGGAAACACTCTTTTTTGGCATTAAGAGGTTAAAGGGTAAGACAGTTGTAGAGAATTGAGAAAGAATTTGGTCTTAGAGAGTATCGCCAGAACCACTTAGAGTTCCTTTTATTCTGACAGGGCTCTACTTTGAGGGTTAGACATGTGTACGTGGGAATGCAGCTTAGGTTAGATGGCTCATCTTGCCTATCCAATTTATAGTACAAAAGTATTTACTTATGTGGTTTACTGTAAATACTGTTCTTTCCCTGTAAGTTGTAAAGTGTTTCATTTAAGTTAGTGTCAGGAAGAACCTGGAAATGCATAATAATCATATTTGGGTAGAATTGAAGACTATGCATGTGTTAATTCTTTTTTTTTTCCTACTCAGATTAAGAATTTCTTATCAAAACGGGTGCTGATAATGTATTTTTTCAGTAAGGTAAGAATGTGTAGCATTCTTTGGAATTGGGAATAGGGGGAGAGGAAACAAAATAAAAAATAAAGTAGCAGATGGGACTTCTAAATATTTAGCTTGATCATAGCAAGCCAAACAGCTTTGCATCATGCTTCACTAAACCTCTGTTTTAACGATAGCTGTTCTAGACACACATCTCACCTCTGGCTTCCTGAGGCTTGGCTCTAGTTGGCCTCCTGAGTCTCTTGGCTGCAGGCAGCTTTGTGCTGATATGCAGTTCCTTTCTGCAAAATCTTAGTGGCCAGTTTAGTGTTCAGAAGAGAGATAACTAGGTTAGACTGCAGGTGTTAAACTTGTATTGGATAAAAGTTGTAATTCAGGCCACAAACTAAATGACTTTCCAACTTGTCTGTCAGCTGCTCCAGCTGCTATAGGAGAGTCAGTTTCAATGGTAGCTGAAGATTTATTCCTATTTTCACTGCTACAGCTGTTGTGTACTAATTAATCTTTTGATGAGCAAAACCTTTGCCCACATGTAGGAGGGAGAATTTTTGTTTTAATTATTTTAATCTAGCTTCTCTCTTTCTGCAAATATTGCAGTATTAACTGTAATACACTCAGTTAATGCCTGCAAGTGAAAGTCTGCATTGGCATACATTTCTCATTTTTTCTCATTTTTATCCTGTGGGAGTCATACTCTGATGGATGGAGAGAGAGATCTGAGTAACTCGATAGAATACAGATACACATAACAGAGAATCCTTTCAATTTCTTGGAACTTTTTTCACTGTGATGGCAGGGAAGATCCACCCAACTAGCAACTATGTTTACCAAAAATAATCTACCGTAGGCCATCCATTAGAGTTCTGGGAAAACTATCAGACCCCCGAGGAAGGTGTCTTGTCTTCCACCAAGAGGAAGAGGGGTTATCTGAAGTTTTACTTCAGAGCTTTGTTTGGGAAGAATGGGGGAAAAACTCACTCTTTTGTCTTATGTATGCCATGCTCTTTTCACTCAAGTTCCCTCATTTAATTTGAACAGCATCCCTGTGAGATGTCTTTGTCCTCATTTTACACATAAGGAAACCTGAGGCTCAGAGGGCTCAGGTAGATAGCCTAAGGACACGTAGCCAGTAAGTGGCAGAGCAGACGCTGAGCAAGATCTTTTCCCTTGGAAGCGAACGGCTACTTTTGATTTCTTATTTTGCAGATGGACCTATTGTATGATAAGGAGTTGTAGACACTGCTGTTTAATGTTGGGAAATGTAACATGCTGTTGTACTTAACAGGCTTCATTGGGTGCATTATGAAATCCAGCACTTACACGGGCCAGTTATTGCTCCACACTACTTGACCTTGCTGTATTAAGGAAGGTTGGGAGGTTTTTCTTTGGAGTGGGGCTGAGGGTAGACAATTTGAGAGAGGTAATACGTATTTAGAAGTTCTTTTGTTTTTAAAAAAAAAAGCGTTCATAACAATTTAAGTGTTCATAATCCTCTGAGGGGGTTTGAGTGTATGTAACTCTTTAAATGAGAAACTGAGGCACACAGAGTTTTGGAAAGTTGGCAAGTCATGTAGTAAGTTGGTAGCAGAATGCTTTATTGCAGTTAAATCATTGTGTAAGAATTTCAAGTTTTAATTCTTGAGAGGCAACTGTGTATTTTTTATTGCTATAGTATAAATACAATTGATTAGATGAAATTATCATTTCAGGGGAACTTACTTAAATGTTTTTGTTGTATTTGTAGCACCCAGAGGCCTCCATTCAGGCTGTTTTTTCAGATGCCCAAATGCATATTTGGGCATTAGAAGGTAAGCAATCTCAGTGAACTGCAACTATGATTTTATTTATCAGTTAAATATTGAAGTATAATCCATGAAAGATCAGTTCTGGACTTTGATCTCAATCTTTGAATTTTCAGATACATTTTTATTTCTTTGTTTTGTATAGATCATTTTTCTTAGGTATCTTTTAGGAGGATACCAAAAGTATCCTCACAACTGTCCCTCCGTTTCCTTATCAGACTTTGTTTTCTTAGTGCTACCAAGCACACTATTATTTAAAAAATTCTTTTCCTACTAGAACTTAAGGCAGAGAATGTCATCTTATTCAAGACTGCTGCAGCTGTGCACCTTTTCAATTCCTCTTCTAATCTTTGCCTATTTTTCTATTGTATTACTCCCTCTTTTTTATGTAGAAGGTTTTTTTTTTAATATATTCAGAATGGTAACCCTTTCTCAAATAGATGTACTGCAAGTAGATTTGCCTAATTTTGATTCACTTTTAACTTTTTTCTTCTTTCCCCTTGAGGTCTGTCTCACTTAGTAGCAGCATCATTTACGGAAGATAGATTTGGAGTTGTCCAGACTACACTACCAGCTATTCTTAATACTTTGTTGACGCTGCAAGAGGTAGGTAGTATGAAGGTTGGGTGGAGGCAGAGGTCTTGTCCCCTCTCTCTGCCCAGCCTTTTCAGTTTGTTTCTTGTATATCACATTGAGTAACAAAACATATGTTGGAAGTCAAAATAATGGTACTATTCTCATCTTTAGGACATTATAATCTAGGAGAGACTTAGAAGATAAACTTTAATTCATTTATAAATAATAATTTTATTACAACAGGAGAAGTATACCAAACCTGTAGGATATACATCTGGTATTAATCAGATTATTTAGGATATTGGAATTCTGTTCAGTGATAAAAATTTGCAACCTTACACAATTTGTAGCTACTGAAAGTGGCCTGTAGTTATTACCCATGCAGATAAGAAGTTGCCTATCGGCCAGAGGCATAAGATGGATCTGAGGCCAGTGGATTCCTGCCACCAGTCTGGGTGCATAGGTTTAAACCTAAACTGAAAGTTTAGGTCTCTTTAGTCCTAGACTTAAAGGAAGAAAAATAAAGCATGCTTCTTATTTTCCACTAGACTGCCTTTCTTAACTTCATGTTGGGTGACATGTTTTACACTGCCTTGTAATATTAGTTGTCTGGCAGATGAGCAATATAAACACTGAGGTCTAGAGGCATTTAGAGGTAGGACTTGGGTATGTGTAGTAGGTTTTCTGGAGGAGGGGTTACTGAACTAGGCTTGAAAGCTAACAATTGATACATCTTTTGGTCTTGGGAAGCAGTTTAAGATATGAAGAGAAAACAGGCTTCACTGTTCCTTTCTTCAAATCTCAATTCATTTTACCTCTTAGAAAGTCTCATCAAAACCAATGACCTTTTTTTTGTTTTTGCTTTGAGTCCTCTTTGTGCCCACTTTCTCATATATGTTACTTGAGACTTGTATGCACAAGTGGATATTTTTATTGTGTTCTTTCCCAGCTACTTTTCTCTAAAGAAATAATTTCCTACTATTTCCCCACAACTTCTAATATTTGTCTTATCTAACCACACAATAGGATAATCATGATTTGAGATATTCATAGCATAGTTTGCTTTTTTAAAATTCTGACTGTGTAGTTTAAAATAAAACAACAGTACACTGCTTTATAGTCTACAGAGTGATTTAATATCTTTTTATCTTTTTGATCCTCAAAACTATCTTGTGAAGTAAGATGGAGGTATTTTGGCCCTATCTTACACACGAGAGAGGTTTGGTAACGCAGTAACTCAACAAGTCAAGGTGGCAGAGTTGAGACTTGAAACTGAGCTGATTGCAGGGCATTAGCAGGGTGGTAGACCCCAGGGAAAGCAGAAGATCCACATCCTTTATTCCTTCTGAACTTATCTACCATTTTATCCTGGCCTTTTTATTGTCATATAAGGTTCTCTTCAGAGAGGATGGCTCTGCCCTTAGAACTGTGGCTTTCAAACTTTGAACCAAGACCTGTATTACGTTTACATTTGACTCAGAATATAAGGGTGTGTGTGTGTATGTGTGTGTGTGACAGAAACGAAGGGTTCTTAGAACAGTGCTTACCTTTTACTATGTGCTATGAATTCTGATGTTTTTCCATTCTATTTCATTTTCTAAAAATGCCGGTTGAAACTGAATTGATTTCACAAGGATCACACTGCCCTAGCGATATCCTTCACCCAAATTACTTTCTTCTCACCTCTCCACCATCAAAAGTTTTAATTCTTCTTTATAGAAGGTTTAAAACTTCTTTAATAGTTGGTTATGTGTAGGTATGACAAGGAAAGCAATCTGTTTATTTGGTTGTGGTCATTCCTACCTTTGATTAGAAAGGTAAGAATTACAGATTTGTTGAAAGGTCAGTCCCTATTTACTTTGAAACAGAGGAGTTGGATGGAGAATACTTTTGAGGGGCAGAGTAGAAAGAGGCAGAGGCATATTTTTGAGAGCTGGGAAGAGATAAAAGGAAAAAAGAACAGCACCAATGACTTGGTACTTGGTTTCTAGGTGTAAAAATTCCTTCTCCTGTGAGGCTTGTGGCATCTGTTCTCTCCTAGGCCACATCACAGTTGGCCTTTTGGTCATGCTCTGCAGTCATCAGATTTTGCAAACTGCCTTTCAGTTTTTCCCACCCCATATCCTGAGGCTGATTATGAGTGATTCAGTGTCCACATGATTATTTGTCCCGCTTGGCTGCACAGTTCTTTGGCTTCCTCCTCTTCGCCACTCTTTTATATACCCATCAGTCTCAGCCTGCGACTGTCATCCGGACCTCCTCATTCCCTGAATTCTCCACTTCCAGAGCTTAAAATTCCAGGATTCTACCCTCTAAGCCAGAATCTTTTAAATGTTTTTGTGCCAAAGATCCCTTTGGCAGTCTTATGAAGTCCATGGACTTTTTCTCAGAATAATGTTTTTAAATATATAAAATAAAGTCTTTAGGATTAGAAAGGAAATAAATCAGTTATATTAGAATATAGCTATGAAAGTGTTAAATTTGTGATACAGTAATGTGTGCTTTTTTTTCTTTCTTTTTTTTGGTCAATAACTAGGAATTGAATACAGGACCTCATGCATGCTAAGCATGCGCTCTACCACTGAGCTATACCCCCAACCCCTCAAAAATGTGTGCTTTCTAATTAATGCACTAAATAAGACCTGTCAGTGAGTCTAGTGACTCATCATTTTGTAGTGTTATGATGAATGGTAATTCATGATAGGTGTAATAGTAATGTGATATGAAGATATTGGTGACAAAGTCACAGGAACTGCTAATGCTGTTGTGACTTGCAACATACATTCATAATTGAAATAAATGCTTAGTTTTAGTAAAGATAGACATGGAATTTTTATCCCGAAGTTTATACCCCCTGAATTCTAATAGGTCTGTGGGACCACGTAAAAGCCCTTGCTCCAAACACTGCCTCCATGCTCTCACTTCTTCCGTGCACTTTCTTTGTTTTTGCCAATATTTTCACTTCCTTTGTCTTTCAGCCCCCTCCTAGCTACATATATGTCTTTCTGTGTCCAGCTTAGACCTCACAGGCTGTCACTTCAACCATTTTATTACTAATTCCTTCAACTCCTTGTTGCCATGTCCATGGGGCAAAACTCTGAGGGATGAGTCCTGTATCAACCACCCATCCTTCCTGCCTCCGCCTTACTTCAGGCCCTTGACATTCCTGACCTGAATTATTACTAAAGCCTTTTGCCCCTGTTAACTCTTAACAGAGATCCTTATTTCTGACTTCAGCCACTATCCTATTCTTCCCATGAGCAATCTTCTCTGATAACCACCATGTACTATTCAGTTTTTTCCCCCAAGTATATTTTATTTTCTTAACCTAACTTTAACTCTATACATGATGCTTTTCTTTCCTTCTTTGCCTGGAACACATTTTTCTGCGACTCTGCCCTGTAATCCCAATTTCATCACCCTATGATGCTGCATTTTAATTGTTTACTTTTATCATCTCTACTAGTCGGAATAGAGGCAGGGATCTTGTCTTGTCTCTGTATTCCTAGCATCTGACATGGTGCCTGGCAAATGACAGGTACTTACTAAATGCTTGTTGGATGATTACTGGATTGCTTCAGTGGGTGAAGACTTCTGTTCTGGAGCCTGAATTGAGTGATGATTCTGATATAATGCTTTAATTAAAGTGGTCTAAAGCCCTTTCATTTTGAGAGGCAGGGATGTGATGTGATGTGATGCATAGGAACCCTGCTGTATGTTTTTGATTTTATGTTCTTTGATGTAGGAGGGATATTTGCTCTTAACAAAGTATCTGTAATTCTAAGTATCTCTA
Source organism: Camelus bactrianus (assembly GCF_048773025.1). Classification (NCBI taxonomy): domain Eukaryota; kingdom Metazoa; phylum Chordata; class Mammalia; order Artiodactyla; family Camelidae; genus Camelus; species Camelus bactrianus. Next base: position 40,676,219 of record NC_133551.1, read on the forward strand.
ATTTAAGACAAGTTATAAAATACAGGCTTCTGAATGTTACTAAGGAACATTTGTATGGAACTGTTTGGTTTCTTTATTTCACTTTTCACTATCAATAACATCAGCCATTTCCCTGTGTATCATTAAAGACAAAATATGAAAGGAAAGGGGGAGCCTTCTCTTTTCGAACCATTCAGAGGGCAAGGAGTGGAGGGCTGGATATTCTAGGACAGTTGTTCCTGATAGTGGGCCAGGCTATCCGGGGATGTTACAAGTATTATAATGGAGTCATGAATCCACACATACATTGCTGTTTGAATAATTAATGTTTGTCTAACATATTTACAGCTATTTTTCAGAGGTTTCTACGTACTGTTTTAGTTAATTAAAATATAAATTCATTTGAAAGCATTATTTGAGTTCATGGTAATTATTTATTCCCTCCATAAGTGGATGGAGAATAACTACTATCTTGTGGAATTCCACTGTGTGTGTGTGTATGTATGGTGTTTAAAAAGCGTTCCTATATTGCAGAAGGTTGGGGATCAAAATGGAAGTTTTTTTTAATTAAAAAAATTTTTTAATTGTGGTAAAATATAGATAAAATTTATTATTTTAAATCTTCTAGTGTGTAGTTCTGTGTCATTAAGTACAGTCACATTCTTATATAACCATCAACTACCATCCAGCTCCAAAATCTTTTTGTTTTCAAGAGTATGTTTCAGATTTTTCAGAAAGCCTTCTATTCTTTGAAAAGTCAGTCTCACCTTGATGTAGGATATCAGCTCTATTATATTTTTTGCCTCATCATCTGAAGGTCAAATTTTGATACACTTGAAATGTTGAAGTTGACCTTCATGCCACTCACAGATCCATTCATCCAGTGAATATTAATTATCAAATGGTTACCATGTGCTGACATATAGAATGAGAAAAGGCAAAATGGTTCCTGCCCTCCAGGAACTTACAGACTATAAAACAAAATTGTACAAATAACTACAATTGTAATAAGTGCTGCAGTGTGCAAAAATACAGGATTATCAGAGAACATAGGCAAATCTAAGTTAATGTTGTGAATGGGGGACTGAAAATAGGGGTTTGATGTCATGAAAGGCTTCCCTGAGGAAGTGATGCAGAAGTTAGCAGGAAGAATGGGGAAAAGGAAAGGAATATTCTTGGGTGCCAGAACTGTGGATTTGAAGGCCCAGAGACTCTTGATCAATACTCATCTACAAGTCACAGTCAGTTCTTTGTTTCTTTAGAATCCTATGCTACTTTACCAAATATTTATGTAGTACTCCAAAAGAAGTACTTTTCTTATAATCTTTGTAACAATCCCATAAGGTTAGAATAAGGCTAGTTTTGAGTGATTGAGTCTCTCAAAAAGACTATCTATTGGTATGACTTATTCAAGATCATGCCTGATAAATGGTTGAGTAAATTTGAAAACAAGGCTTTGAGACCCCAAGTTCTTTGCTGTCCACTGTATCAGATTACGTCTGTGAGGGCTTGGCAGGGGCATGCATTTCCTAACCTCCTTTCTTAAGACAGAATGGCAGCATGTCGGAGGGCCAAAGTGTGAGATCTAGAGCCAGATCTACCTGTGTCTGAATCCCAGCTCTTACTACTCTTAGCTGTGTGAACTTGGAAAAGACATTTACCATATTTCATTGACTGTAAGATGCTGTTAATTAGAAGATACATCTCCACTTCAGAAATTATAAAATGAGGGAGGGAGTGCACCATGGTAATATGGTAATAATGATATTATGGTAATCTCTAAACATCTGTTTCTGTATCTGGAAAATGGGGATGATGATAACACTACTTTATAGGGTTGTGAAGAATGAATGAGATCACCTCCATAAAGCACTCAGGGCACCTGGCGCATATTAAGTGCTGAGCAGATGTTAGCTCTTATTACTTCGATGTCATATTACTACATTGTATGACAGAACTCTTACATTGTACAGCAGAAAAGATCTTTAAAGATTTTTTTAGAGTATTGTTGTCAACACTGTAAGCAAGTAGTCTAGATGACAGTGTCAGACAGATGCCCAGGCTCCATTACTTTCTGGGTGACTGAGGGCAATTTATTAAAGTTTTCTGAGATCAGTGTCTTCATCTGTAAAATGGAAATAATATCTTACAGGGTCATTATGAAGGTTAGAGATGGTATCTGTAAAGAGTCTAGAATAGTTCTTGGCAAGTGTTAGATATGCAATAAATAGGTACTATTATAAAAACATTTAATTAAACAGAATAAAACGAGTGGTTATCATGTATGGCTTTGTTGGCAAATTGTTTTATTATTTAAATGAAATAATATCTATATGACAGTTAACTCAGTTCCTGGCACATGATAACTGCAGTCTGTCATTTAGCTATCATTATCATCATCTAATATTGTTATTATTCTATAGCAGTGGTTCTCAACCAGGGGTGAATTTGCTCCCTAGTTGACATTTGACAATGTCAGGAGACATTTTGATTCTCACAACTAGGGGAGTGATACTGGCATCTACTGTGTGGAGGCCAGGGATGCTGCTAAACAGCCTGTAAAGCACAGGTCAGTCCCCACAAGAAAGAGTTATCCAGTCCAGAATGTCAGTAGTACTCAGGTTGAGAAACTCTGCCCAAAGTCCTGATTTCCAATAACAAAGTCTGATCTTGTCTTTAGCATTTGTTTGGGACTCTGGCTTTGGTGGAGTAAACTTTTGTTTTAACTAGGTTGTAAGTAGAATCCTTGAGACTAACGACTTTCAAGGATCTGCACAGTGGACATTTATTAATGACACTGATAGGTAAATATTCAGGGGAGAACAGCCGGGGTTTTCTCCTTATATAGTCTTTGTGCATATATGATGGCATATAAGTATAAATGGGTATATACTTATATAAGTATAAGCATAAAAGTGCCTGTTTCCATAGTACAGCCCCTTTTAAGGCTTCTGTTAGGGCCAGATAATTCTTAACTACATATTTGAGATCCCAGTTGTGTGATCTGAGTCTTTGGGGCAAGAACCATGAGTGGTGATTTGCTCAATAAATACTTGTTTAATCTCTCATCTGATTAAGTACATCAGTTTTCCTAACCATGGGGCACATCATTAAATACTGTAAATCAGTGTTTCCTAGATTTAAGTTATTCACACACTGCCTTCATAGTTTTTGCCATAGCTGTTTATTACCACATACTATTGTCATAATTTTAGTCATATTTATATACTACCTGAATGAATTATTATTTACTTAGTATTTTAAGTCATTCATATTTAACTTAAACTTATTTAAAAGGAAACTTTATATCAGTATTATAAAAGGAAAACTAATTTGACTTGCAGCAAATAGAATATAGGTCTATAGCACAGAAAAAAAATGTGACAATGAATATATGTTCATGTATAACTGAAAAATTGTGCTCTACACTGGAATTTGACACAACATTGTAAAATTATAAGTCAATAAAAAACATTAAAAAAAAAAAGAATATAGGTCTAGAGTACCTTATCTCAGACCCTAGGATATATTTCAAAATTGTGGAGTCTTTTGGAATTTTCAGAATGTAACGTGGTATACGTATCATCCACTACATAACAGTCTTATTACTATCTGAGGTGGGATCCCTTAATCAGATACTGTAATACTTTTCTCCAGTGAAATAATCTGAATATTTGTGTAAGTTGGGTAAAGAACATAAATAGCCTATGTCAGCCTAGGTCAGGTTTTACTGCCAGATCAGGGCTTTTTGGATTTCGGTATTGAGGATAAGACAGTTAAAGAGAGAAAAGACAATAATTTTAGGTTCTAACTTGATACTGTTTGCTGAAGTCCGTAAACCTGAAGCCTGCTTATCCTTTGCTACAAAAGGAGATTAGAGAGAATTAGAGATGTGCTAAGGACAGTTTAGCTCCAAAGTGAGGCTTTTCTCCCCAATGTAAGTTTTATACCATTAGGGGCTGTTAGACCCCATTTATTTTTTGCCTTTGTTTTTGGAGCTGTTCCAGTTATTTGTAAGGATTGATATTTTATGAATTTTATTCTTTTTTAGAAATCTTTGCAAGAACAACGGAAAAACAAAATTCATTCTTTTGCAGTTACCCTTTGGATCCTTTTAAAATTTAAGATGTATTATGGAATTCTAGTGATTTTACATTCCCAGTATCTTGAAACAGTTTGCTAGTTGATCATCCTAGGGATTATTTCATCATTACTCATCCATTACTCCAGTTGTGGTAAAAAAAAAAAAAAAAAAAAGACCAATGAGAAAACAAGAATGATGAAATCATATAGTATTGCATCATCTTTTAACAGAAGATATGTAAGTAGTATGAACACACATCTTTTATAGTTTTTTTTAAGCTTTCATTGAATGCAGTTGCTAATTCAGTTTTTTTTTTAATATTAGAAAGTATAATTTATTGGGAAAGGAAATACCAAAATGCCCAAATAGGTTTTGATGAAATTCCAAATCCATTATTGATTAAAAGAAGAAAAAAATTCCTAATATTATAGGAATAGACATGTTCTTAGCTTGTTGAGGATGAATGATTGAAAGCTCTCAGTGATCATCACAGTTAACAGTGAAGCACTAATGACTTACCATTACAGTTGGGAATCAGCCGGGAGGACTGCTACTGAGGGACAAGGAAGAGAAATGAGAATAAATAATGAAGAGGAAAGATCAAATTATCTGCACACCTAGAACATTTCAAGAGTCATTCAGATTTTTAAAAGTTTCTACCGATGATGGTAAATGAAAGAAAATTGCCAATATGTTAAATAATTATTCAGGTAAATCAGAAGATGAATGTAAAGAGATAGCACTCTAGACAAGCTCTGTCTTATAGGAATATAATGCAATCTACATATGTAACTTCACATTTTCTAGTAGTTATATTAAAAAAATACAGGTGAGGTTAACTAATAATATACTTTGTCCAACTCTGTTTAAAGAAGTACGATTTTATCATATAATTGATACAAAATTACTAACGAGATATTTTATATTTTTTATGCTATGTCTTCAAAATCTGATGTGTATTTTTCATTATTATAGCATATCTCAATTAGACCTGCCACATTTCAAGTGCTCAATAGCTACATATGTCTTATACCACATTGCATACTGCAGCTCTAGACTTTAATGATGATGGTGAAATTGATCATGTAAGAGGGATTTCAAATGATAGTATTCTAAATATATTTCCTCAAACTCAGGAACTGACGACAGAACAATTCTTTTAAACTATTTTTTTAATTGAAGTATAGTCAGTTTACAATGTTATGTCAATATATGGTGTACAGCATGTTTCAGTCATACATATATATATTCCTTTTCATATTCTTTTTCAGTATAGGTTACTATAAGATATTGAATATAGTTCCCTGTGCTATACAGTAGAAACTTGTTGTTTATCTTATATATAGTAGTTAGCATCTGCAAATCTCGAACTCCCAATTTATCACTTCCCACCCCCTTTACTCCCCGGTAACTATAGGTGTGTTTTTTATGTCTGTGAGTCTGCAGAACAATGTATTTTTTAAGGAGAAAAAGGAAGTACGTGTGATATTCTCAACTAGTAAGTCATTCAAGAGGAACCACTTTGTCCCACAATATTTTATAATAAGAACCTAAATCATCCCATTTTGCTAAAAGTAGACATGACAGTATTCCTTCATCTTCTGTGATATTTGCGCACCAAAATTTTCTTTATTCAGATCATAAGTGGATACATGTTGAAGGTATACAAAAGTGTATTCAGAGGTGATTGGAAGGAAACAGATGATGTTAAGATGAAAAAAAGTCACATACAGTAAAATATTTTATATTTGATTGATCGTTTCAATTTGTCTTTATAAAACTAACAATGAAAATGTTTTGCACAATTATGGTTCAAAGAAAATGGCTGAACTCTTCAACAAAATTATGAGCTGTCAAAAGTTTTAAAAAATACTATATTTTAATGGTGCAAATGCAAGAAAAAGAGCCAGAAGTAATGCTAAGCTAGAACCTTTTGGAGGTATATTTTCATAATGTGAAATCGATAATACAGAATGGGTATATTCCAGGTTTATTCATGAAAGCTATTAAGCAGCTTGTTGCATTCAAAAGATACGGCCTGTTTCAGATGTATGTGTCTTAAAAACCTGGAAATATGTTTTATAATCTTACTTAAATTTCCATGAAGTTATACATTATCCTGTCATTCTTATTTCTGTAAATTTTTTGTAAAAAGACTTTAAACTATCAGAAAGGTCCATTGGACCCAGGTATAAATGATGATGACTATTTTTCCTGGTGTACTAAGGGTTAATCAGAAGGTTTGCAAGAAAATTGCAAAGGAAGTAACTTTCCCATTATGATTCAGTGTTATTTCATGTTGTTTAAGTATGTCACTGAATACCACTTCTATACTGACTAAAATTATCTCAAGTATATATCCCAGTCTTGGAAAACACTCTTATAAGTTACTGTTGAAAGAATAAATGATTGGACTTGAAGTTATCCTGGCAGACTGAACACACGCATCATATCTTGTTCCTGCCCCAAACTCTGCTAAACTATAGTAAAAGAACTTTTAAAAAGACATAAATCCATAAATAGGAGAGGAGACAACAGCAACAAAGTTTTCAAAGCTGGAGAGCAGATGGCTGTTGATAACTAACTTAGCAGATTCCAGGGGCAGATGTGAAGTTGGTAGTGAGGCAAGCACCAAGTACCCCTGGAACCAAGAGTGTAGGGACGTCTGGCCAAAGAGCTGTCTGAAAATCAGGTAGAGGCCTAGATTCTCCTCGGTGGTGTTTCTCCCTCATTCCAGTGAAAGTCACAATTTATCCTCTAGAGAGGGTAAAACACCTGGCCTCTGGACTGGGAGAGTCCACAGCTGTGGGTACTCTGCTAAAAGCAAAGGGAGCTGCTCGATTAGCTTTGTTCCCCACTTGGCTCCCCTGAGCACTGGGGACCAGGCCCTCCAGACAGGGTACTGGAAGACTGCTGTCTGGGAACCCTCACCAAACCAAATTGCTGAGGTGAGCACTCGCCCCAAAATATCCACATAGAACACCTATTGTGAAGCCTGTTGTCAGTAACCTCCACCTGTGTACTCAGAGCAGTTGTCGGTAATCTCCAGTTATGTACTCAGAGGTTTTGGTCAACTCTTTAGGAGGTCTCACTCTCAGTCATGAGCTAAGGATCACTAGATTTGGGGGGAAAGTCTCTAATACAGAAGATAGAGACCAAAAGAAGCTAAGAGGGAAAAAGTAGCTTGGAAGAAACTATAAAACAAAAACCCCAAAACATAGTAAAAATTATTGAAATCCTCAGAAATAAGAGAGGGTATTACATCCTTGAAACAAAAATAGGATGCTGAAATGAAAAGGATCCCTCAAATTATGTAAGAGAGTACCTGAAATTAAAAATATGGTAGAAATCATTATAACTACAGTCTTAAGTACTTTTGGTGGTTACATCCATAACTAAATAGTAGACTTATACTTATTTCTTGTCACTTTAGACATTATCTTGCTGTAGATTAACACACTTACACTTCTCAGTCTTCTCCCTTCTCTTAATATAGTTCTATCATTTAAAAATTATTTTATCTTTGGCCTTTAAAAGTTATGCTTAAATCTCTTATACTATCAAGTATAAATAAAATCAGTTCCACTTGTGAATTCCCTCTCCCCACCTATTCTTGCTCATAGATACTTTATCATCTAGAATTGTAAAGGCAGGTAAGTTAGTTTGGTAAATTATTTATGTTAAGTATAAACTTTTGGTCTTTTTTGGAGCTGAGATTTACAACATAGGTATTCTTACCTGTCATACATCATAAGCAGGGTAGAATATCTGTGTTTCACTCCCCAACTTTGCATATTCGGGGCTGTTGAAGTGCGACTCTTTTAGAGGACAGACCTGGACTTTTCCCTGGAAACTGCTGAAGTGGCAGCACCTCTTCTGCACTGGTTTTCAAACCGTTTTGACTATGATCCAAAACAAATATTTTATTGTGTGTCTGTGTATGTATATATCTCTGTCTGTCTGTCCATCCATCTGAAATTAAATCTCCTTAATTCTTTGGACTAAGTTGGCTTTCTTGATAGTCTGAACTAACATCTTTTCTTTCTTTCTTGATGTAGGCAGTTGACAAGTACTTCAAACTTCCTCATGCTTCCAGTAAACCACCTCGGATTTCAGGAAGCCTAGTGGACACTTCTTATAAAACGTTGAGATTTGCCTTTAGAGCATCACTAAAAACTGCCATCTATAGAATAACTACTACGTTTGGTGAACATCTGAAGTAAGTTTACTTGTTTTTGTTTCATGGTAATCCACTCTCAGGAGTTCCCCTGAGAGATAGGTTTGAGAATTGTAAAGGCTTACATGTTGAAAGTATTCTTTGGGGACTTTCGTGATTTCTACTGGGAATTAACAGCTTGGATTTAGATTTAATATTCACATTTTAAAATTAAGCCTATCATAAAAGTTTGAGGCCTTCTTTTAAATGGATTTTAAAAAGGGTAGAAAATTATAAAGGCAGCAAATGTAATTATATATATATTTTTAAAATACTAAAACATCCTTCAGACAGAAAAAAGGCAAAATGAATACCTCCCCAGAAAAGCATATTAAAAATAATTCTGTTATTACATCTTGGCCAGTAAACTAAGACAGGGTGAGTAGAGTATTCCGTAAATGAATCCTTGGTGCTTTGTGAATCATGCTGGAAAAACAGTGACAGATCACAACACCTTCAGAAATGGAACCAGAAAGAAAACCACAAATGCCAAACCTGTTTATATTTAGTATCATTGATGTTTACTGCTTTCTTCTTATGAAATTATCTAGCAAGGCATGGTAAGGGAGACTAGTTTTACTAACTAAATAATGTTTATCATAATTATGAATGAACTTTAAAAGATATAAGAGATTGCTCTGCTTTTTCTGTATGCTATCAATAAATAGTTTAGAATTTAGTCATGCCACCTGCTTTTAGAAACAGTAGTGTATTTCCTTTTACTTACATAAGGCAAATACTTAAGGCATTCATACATATATATATACATACATACATGCATACGGCAGCAGCAGTAGAAGCAAGTTTCTGTGGAACACTTTGGTTCTGTGTGGAATACAAAAGAGTTGTGGATAATCCTCTGTCCTTAGGAAGTTTATTCACATGTTTAAAAACAAACAAAAAAATCTATTGAGTGCCTTCTAAATCTGCACCCTCCAATATGATAATTACGTAAGGCTGTTTAAATTTAAAGTTAAATGAAGTTAAAAATCCAGCTTGTCAGTTACACTGGCCACATTTCAAGTCATCAGTAACTGCATATGACTAGTGACTGCCATATTGGACAGCTTAGGTAAAAACATTTCCATCGTTGTAGAAAGTTCTGTTGGGCAGTGCTGTTCTGGACAATACACTCAGCACTGTATATATAGTTTTTTCATTTACCTCTCTCAAAGAGCTTATGAGTTGTGGAAATTATCATAATTGTACAGACATGGAAAAAGAGGTTAAGAACTTGCCTAATAGCGCAGTCTAGTCAGTGTTAGAACATGGACCTAAAATCAGGTCTTTCTTGCTCTTAGAATCCCACCACCTTCTCTCAGCACCACTGAGCACGAGCACAGGCAGGCGTAGAGCACCAAAGGGAAAAAAAAAATCTACCTTCTTACCCTGTACAGCACTAGACTGCTTCTAAGATGTAAACTACCATGTAGGGTACTCTCAGAAAACACTCAATAAATTTAAATACTGAGATAGATATGATGTATGTTAATTGTACAGCAAAAATAGGGAGAAAGGGGAAAAACTAATTTTTGTTTTAGATAAGAAAGATAAATAATTTAAAAAATTATGAGAATGAAACTCTGCCTTAGTTTCTTTTGTCTAAGAGCCATGTTTTATATATGTACCAAAGCTGATCAGGTCATTAGAGACTATTTTGTACAAATGTAGGAGAGAATGGTAGCATAGAAATGTTGGATTTGGAATAACAACATTTGGATTTATGTCTGGTCACACCATTGACTATCTGTAGTTGTGGGCAATTTATGTAATGATTTAAGTAACTTGCCCTAAATTATGCAGGTAGTAAGTTGCAGAACCAGAATTTAGACTTAGCTCCACCTCTGAAAACCAGGTATAAATGAAGTAAAACTCTTGAGGCATGAAAATTAACACAGCCCAGTTGCTCATTGGAAACACTCATTTAATACCTGTTTACTCTTAATTCAGGCAACTTTGATATACTGGTTTTTCCAGCCTATAATGGATTAAAATTTGAGGGGAAGACTGCTATTAGAGCCAGGAGGACTAACAATAGTAAGAGATGGTACAGGGCCTGCTAGCAGAGGGCAGAGTCACTAGAAATGCTGCAGACTTGGCATTTGAGAGAGTTCAGAGCTATTTAGTTACAGGTGACAGCCTCCCTGGTACCTAAAGTGAATCAGAACAGTGAAGTACACTTGAGGTGGTTCAGTTAGAGACAGCTACCTGGTTTAAGAAAGCAGAGATACCCTTTCCGGCGGTGACGACCTCCCCACGAGAACATGCCTCTCGCAAAGGATCTACTTCATCGCTCTCCAGAAGAGGAGAAGAGGAAACACAAGAAGAAGCGCCTGGTGCAGAGCCCCAACTCCTATTTCATGGATGTGAAATGCCCAGGATGCTATAAAATCACCACCATCTTTAGCCATGCACAAACAGTAGTTTTGTGTGTTGGTTGCTCTACTGTCCTCTGCCAGCCTACAGGAGGAAAAGCAAGGCTTACAGAAGGATGCTCCTTCAGACAGAAGCAGCACTAAAAGAACCCTGAATCAAGATGAATGGGAAACCGTCCCAATAAACACATTTTGGATAAAAAAAAAAAAAAAAAAAAGAAAGAAAGCAGAGATAGGTTTGCATAAGGCATTTGAGGATGATTTGTAGCAAAATTATTATAGTAAGACTCTTGACACTTTTCAAAGTGATGACCTTCAGTCACCTGGAATTTTATGATTCAGTAAGTTGATATATTGCTTTCAACAACTGAAAAACGAGAATCTTTCATTGTATTGAATTTTTGCTGAAAAGTTTAAAAGGGAATTTTATACTAGTTTCAGTACACATTTGCCCTAGTTTTATTGAGGTGCTGTGTTTTTGTGGGGGCAAGGGTGGGAGAGAACTGTTTCCCCATCCAAGATGTAGCTTACGTTCAAAGGGAAAGTAAGCCTACTCCAGCAAGCGGCTACCTTTGAAAATGGTTAGTGGGGTCTATTGTGTTTTAACCAAACATTTTAGTTTAAAGGGTTTTATATAAAAGGCAATTCAAATACTCCACAACTCAAAGATAATGTTGGATCTGGTTTAAATAAAGTAATAAAATCCAGAAAATCTACTGCAAGGCCGGGAACTCTGCACAGCAGGTTCCGTAGCAGAGCAGGTTAAAATCAATGCCTTCACTTGTCAGTCTTAATTTGCTTTGGTCTTTTAGAAGGTAGAGGCATGCTATTACTGAAGGCAAGCCGCCCTCCTCGTTAGATTAAGGAGGGTTTTCATCCAGCTTTTTTTCAGAAGTACTAAATAAGTGAAGATTTCTATTCGTTTTTAATTGTTTTGAAAAATATTGACTCTGTGTTCTGTGGTTCACTTAATATGCTTAATGTAAAATAAAGCTTATGCTTTGAATTTATGTTTCATTTAGTGCTGTGCAAGCATCTGCAGAACATCAGAAAAGACTTCAACAGTTCTTGGAGTTCAAAGAATAGTTAAGTAATATAAACTGTGTTCATTACACTGCTGATACAACTACAGATGGGACAGTAAATGTTCAGCATTCTTGGATCAGAAGAAAATGGATTAATTAGATGCTTCCTTTGTCGTGGTGGTTGCTTTGAAAATTATACTTTAATGGGAGAAATCATGGAAAGAAATTCTCAACAGAATAACTGGAAACTGCTTTTTCTGTACCGATTGCTTTTTGTGTGTGTGGTATAATAAAATATTCGATTTTACAGAAGTATCTATGGCACTAGAAATGTTTGTAGCTTATATAGCTTAATAATAATAACTAGAAAATGTATAAAATTTACTTTTGGGAGGAGTAGAGCCAGTTCAGAAGGTAAAATAGTTTAACTTGATCCAGTCTTCCTTCCTAATTGTTCTGAGAGTTTAGCTCTCTGTAAACTCAAAATACATAAACTTTTTTGGAGTAGGTTCTGTTTACTGAAGGATAAAAAGGGTAACAGTGGGGGAAAAGTCACAAAAAATATTGTATAAAGGACATATTTTGTTAATCTGTTAGGTTGTGTTTTTGTTTCCAGGAACAAATTAAATTTGCATGATTGTCCAAAAAAAAAACTCAATTTACAGATGCTAACTCTGTATAAAAGAATGTGGAAAAATTCAGTTCTTAAGTTACAAATTAAACATTCACATTTGGTTTTTGAAAGACAATTGACTTACCTCTATGAATTTATTTTGTATCATGCTAGTAAACAATAAGTGTATGGGTATTTCCCCAACTAGTTTTGCTTTCTTTTTCTGGAACAAAACTAAATGTTTCAAATGAGAGAAGTTTTCCGAGAGAAACCAGGAAACTTTCCCTTTGTTCCCCACCCTCATCTTCATTAGATCAGGTTGTTTTGTAAAGCTGATTTGGCCTCACAGAGGGTGCAACCCATGCCATGTTAACTGGCTAGTTGAAACATATTAGGAAGATCTTTACAGCCAGAAGCGACTTAGTCATCAACTAGCAAGTGAAACCGAAACGTCAGAGGGATTACTGTCCTTAGAAGTAGGTTGTATGTCCCCAAAGTAAGTGAGGTAATTTTATAATTTATTAGATCAACTTCTTTGGAGATGAAAGATTGGAAATCTTAATGGTAGATATTCACTGGACTAGCTTTGGACTGAAATGCTCCCTAGTAATTCTTTTTCTATTGCATTTTCCCTCCAGTGTCCCCCAAGTTTTTCTTTAAAGTCAGCGCAGTAGTTATTGTCTGTGATTCTTTAATGTGGTATATATGTCTACCATTTGTCTGATTACTTGATGTATTATATCTTGATTTATTTGTTGCCCCTTCAACCAGTACATGCCAAATCATAAATGAATCCTGCTGGCCTTCAAAGTGTCTTTATGAGGCATTTCCCTGGTCAAGTGCTTAGAGTATCTAGGCTGTTGCCTTTTTTTGTTGGGTATTTTTTTTTCCCCTTTGGTCTGAAGTGGAGTTGATCTCTCTTTTGAATGTAAACATTGAAATTCGAATGTGGAAGTTACTTACAGATAACAAGAAAATTATGCTAGGTTGACTGAGAACTGTTGAGTTTCATGTTTTAAAGCCATTGAGCTTTTTATAATTCCATGCTCTGTGCTGCCCATGGCTGAGGCATTTGGGGGGAAAAGGACTCTTAACCTTATGCTTCCATTAAAGAATTGTGGTATTTAACCCATTGGATTCCTGAGGCTGACAGTGGGATGAATCCTTTAAACTGTGACTTACTTGGATAAAACATCTGGCTAAGTTTAGGTTTTTGTCATTTCCCATATACTTTGGTCAAACACATTTGAGGAGCAATGTGAAAATTTCTAAGGTGTTCATCCCTATTTTTTCTCAAGAGACTGTGCTGGATACACACTTCACACAATGTCTGCCTGGTGCAAATTTGGAAACTGCCTCCCCAAATCTGGATTGTATTTAGTAGATAAGGAAGTCAGTTGTGTGTTGTTAATCTCCACACCATCTGTTGGGAGTAGGGCATGGCTCAATCACCTGCTATTAAAGAGAGCCCTTTCGCCTTTGTACAAGGAGGAGGCTCTTAGGAAGGCCAGCAGGAGGAGACAAGCATTTCCTTTAATGAGGTCACACCCTGCCTGTGAACCCATTGGCCTGAAAACTAGAGAATGTTCTTTAAAAGCTGTTTTCTGACTGTCAGTACAAAACACGATTGTATCAGCTCTTGTAAAATGTTTTCTTGACCCTCACAGAAGGTATAAATCCACATAACTTCATTCCTGGAGAACTGGCTGAGGTGGGAAGCCCCATAAAAAGACTGGCAGGACCCCCAAGCAGGGCCACTACTCTCATGCTGGCACCATCCGGTTCCCTGGCCCAGAGGCTCTATCTCACTTTTTGCCTCTGAAATGGCTTACTTACCCCTAAAATTCTATTGGTTCCCTGAGCTCACTTCTGATTGGTTATTTCCTTCACTCCTGACTGGTCCACTTTCCTAACTTCTGATTGGTCTGTTTGTAGTACTTCATTTGCATGGAGCTCACTCCTGATAGGTTATTTCTCTCACTCCTGATTGGTCCATTCCCCTTACTCCTGATTGGTTATTTCTCTCACTCCTGATTGGTCTAGTTCTACAAAGCTTGTTCCTGGTTGGTCAATTTCTGTTATACTTTATTTGCATATGACGTTGCAAAGTGTAAAACTGGCAGCCTATAAAGGCCTGTGTAAACCTACAGACAGGGTCCAGAGCTTAGAGTGTTAACTCCTCTGGGCCTGCTGGCGTAATAAACCTGAGTTCTCCAACTCTCCCCGTGCTGCTTGATCTCTCGCCCGGATCCAGGCTGCTGTCACCACTGAGCTGTAACACATTTTTCTGCAACATTTCAAACTGTTCTAGAGTACAAACAAACAAACAAACAAACTTGTGTAGTTGAATAGACATGGATAAGCAACAATTTGTTATTTTGCTGGATTTATTCCTTGGTAATTGTATGTCTTCCTGTAAATATGGTAATCTGTGTATATTCTTTTGTGTATCACTGACACTGAATTGGGTAGAAAAATAAATTGACAGGTTTTTCAAATGAAACTACTGAAATACGTATATCTGTGGGGTCAGTTACTTAGTATCTGGTATGTGTGTGTGTGTTTCCTTAGTCACTTCGATTATCTCAGAGTTGTTGCTTATAGAACCTGAAAAGGTTTAATTTTTTGAGAAATCAGCTTTTGCCCCTAACTGGACTAATCTAGTGGGTGATCTGTGTTTAATGGTAACTCTAAGGAGTCTGAATTCTAAAAGTCTCTTTGTTGTCCTGCCTATCTTTCTTCCAAAATTAAGCAAAGGATGCAGGTGGTAAGAGCTTTTTTTCTTGCCAGAATAGCATTTCTAATGAATCATATTCCCCCAAACTAACAGTTATGTCTGTCAGCTTTACTTAAATTAGTCTAAACTTCACCTCAAGATAATTGAGGTACTATACTAAGTAAGGCCCTCAGCTTCCTCTTTTGCTCTCCCAATTCAGTCATCTTTCTTTACAACCAAATAGTTTTAAAGCCAAGATGACTTTAATTTGTCAGTTAATAATCCAGCTATTTCTTAACAAGCTGCTGACCACCATTTAAAAATAAGTAAAATTGTTATTTTTTGGAGGGGGTAGGAAGAGGGCTAGGTAAGCACATACCCCTTTAAGAATTCTCAGTCATGGCCCTGAGCAGCCTTGGCAGTTGCTGTGGTGCTGTGCATGTTGATGGAGAGCTAGCTAATCATTCAGAAATATTCACTGAATATCTGTTATGGCCAGCTGTTAGAGACAAATTGACCATGAACAAGACAGCCCTTGCCCTCCAGGAGTCTATCATCTAACGCAGTGGCGTTTGAAACTTGGACTCAGAAACACCAGACTCACAGAGAGTGCTTGTTAGAGGTGCGGAGTCTGGGTTCCCCTTTGGTGCAGATTCCGCTTCAGGCGGTCTGGACTGGTTCCCAAGAGATGTAGTTTGTAACAAATTCCAAGCAGTGTTCTGAGAAATCACACTGTGAGAATGGCTTATCCTACATCAGGAGTTACCAAATTTAACACGCATCAGAATCACTTAGAAAACTTGTTGAAGCACAGATTACTGGGCCTCACATCCAGAGTTTCGGATTCCGTAAGTCTGGGATGGGGCCCACGAGTCTGTATTTCTAACAAATGTCCAGACAGTATGAGTGCTGCTCATCAGGAGACCACACTTTGGGAACCACGGGTCTAGTGGATTTTCTCATAAGTGGTGTTCTCTCAGATGAGTGCCTGAAGCATATGAACTACGACTTGCTGTGAGGTAGAGTTCTTCCATCTGATTCATCTGTTGGGAAGCTTGAAGAGTACGGCTAGATCCCATAGGTAGTGTTGGAATGCTGAGAAATATTCAGGTGTTCGTACGCTTACCTTGAAATTGCAGCAGGGGTTTGACATGTGTTGCTCTCTCACACCATTATGTGCTCGTGTCCATTTTGTTCCCCTTTGCCTGAATTTCTGTCTTGGTAAACTTCCTATTTTTCGCGATGAGCTTTAGCTTTCCCACATACCCCCAGATGGATTTCATTGTGTTTTTTCAGTGCTCTGTCATTCTTTTTTGGACTGTATCACGTTGAAGTGTAACTTAACTGATTACAAATCTGTCCCCTTGTAGATTATGCTCCCTCTCCTTCCAGGATTCCAGTTACACTTTCTCCATGTATCACCTGTGTCTTAATCTGTCTTACCTAATTTAGTATTTTTGACTTTCCATGCTTTATTCTGGATAGTTTCTTCTGACCTATCTTACAAGTCATTTTCTTCAATACTTTCTGTGTTGAATCAGTTAAACTTATCTCTTACACTAACAATAGCTTCCCAATATATAAGTGAAAATTAGCAGTCCTTTTTAAGGTTACTTTAGTTTTCATCTTTAGTGGAACTTCTATAATTCTGAAATCCAAAGGTTTTTTTAATTGGAAAGTTTGGTAACAAAATATGTTTGGCAGCTAAACCTGACCTTATCTGATATTAGCTATTTGTAGACCTAATGTATTCCACATAGTATGACTGTGTTTACATTCAGTGTAGTATGTTTGATTATGAGGTGCTGTCCCAGACCCTAGGGGAGCGTTATGTAACATACATCATTATTACCTTTCTAAAAATCTGAAAAATTCTTTATTCTGAAATATCTAGCCTCAGGAGTTTAAGACAAGGTGTGGTAGACCGTTGTAGACCTGTTTTTGTAAAATTCTGATTCATCCATTTACTCATTCAGCATTTACTCACTACCTGCTGTATACCAGGCCCGTGATAGGCACTGGTGGTACAAAATCATAGACCTTGCCCTCAGAAGAGCTCACTGCCTTGTGTGAGAGAAGTAAGTGGAGGTAACCCTTGCTTGCAAAGACCTTTTCTCTACTAATGTACGAAACTGGTGTGTCTTGCTGTTTGGCTGTTGATGAGCATCTTTTCCATTCCTAGCCTGCCTGACGTGCAGCATCTCCTTAGGCGTCCTGATTCCAGCCCCTTTTGTCACTTGCATTATTTTGCAGGAGCCGTGTAGCCCAACCTTGTCTTCAGTTCCTCATGTTCTCTCTGCACACAAGTCTTACCAGATGCTGTTGAGTGTGCCTTGCAAGTGATCCTGATGGTAAGAAAGTTCTGGAAGAACCGGGGGATGTCTGTGGCAGAGAAACATTGGAAGATGACCTCTAAATCACAGGCTTTTATTTGACAGTCTTTTGAAGATAGTTGACTTGTGATTGACTTACCCTTTTTAATCTCTCAATTTATTAGTAACAATGGTCTTCAAAGAATCTGAAACACTAGTTCCTCCTAACTGTATTATGTTTCTTAGTGGCAAAGACACAGTTTTCACTTCTACTTAGCTTAAGCATAAGGAGAGGAGTTGACTCCTAAGAGCATAGGAATCTCAATGAGCACAAGTATAGATTTGCTTCTGGGCCCCATGAAGAACCTGGAAAGCTCTCAGGGTTTCTAAATGGTTCTTCTCTGCTTTGTGCCTCAAAGCTTTATTCTCTCCCACCTAGTGGCTTTCTACCACTCTCTCTGTCTGCCCTCTAGCTCCTGAATTTACACATAATATAGACTGACCAGTTATGTTTTTTTTATTTGTTTTTTGTTTTGTTTTGTTTTTGTTTCTGTTTTTGAGTAGAGGTACTGGGGATTGAACCCAGGGCCTTGTGCATGCTAAGCATGCACTCTGCCACTGAGCTATCACCCTCCCCCAACCAGCTGTTCCTGAATGCCAACCAAATTCCCATTAGAAAGAAATTAGCCTAAGTGGATCAAGTGTTCAAAGGTCTAATTAGGCTTCAAGGACAGGGTCATGCAATGCCAGCCTGGTTTCTGAGAACTCACCTTTGTTGGTCAGGATAGAGTGGCAGGTAGGGGCAGGCTCCAGAGCCTCCCAACACAGGGGACAGAATTCAGGGTTCAGGGCCTGGAAAGAGGGGCTGGTAAGTACCCTTGCTTTGGGTTGGAACCCCAAAGAGACCCTTAGAAGAAGGGTGAAGAGGAAGTAGATTGCACTCTAATTGAGTTAGAATCCTCATTAAATTTAGTTGCAGTAATCTGTGTTTGCTAGTGTTTCTAGGTCCTTGGAGAAGCTATCATAAATCCTCCCTAGGAAAACAACAACCTGGCCCTCAGTTATTTCTACAAACAAGTTTGTAAATACAATGTCTGCACACAATTAAAAATAACCAGTCACAGGAAGAGACAAGACAACATGAATGAGAATAACAAAAGAAACAGAATAACTAAAATTAAGAGGTCACTGGATGGGTTTACCTGCAGATTAGATGTAACTGAAAAAAATGACTTACAAGGTAGATTAGAAGAAATTATCCACGATAAAGCATGGAAAATAAAAAAAAAATTAAAATATAGAAGACAGATTAAGACAGAGGTGGTATAATGAGAAAGTTTGTCAATGTAATTGGAATCCTGGAATGGAGAGGTGATGGAACAGAAACAATTCTGAAGATTTAACTGCAAAGAACTTTCTAAAATTGATAAATAGCAAACCACATATGGAGAAAGCTCTATGAACCCTGAACAGGTAAATAAAAAGAATGTACACTGAGGTACATCATAGTAAAAGTACTAAAGACCGAAGACAAATTGTTCAAAGTAACCAGGAGAGAAAAATAGACCACATTCAAATGAGTTAGACATTAGCTAATATTTCAACAAAAACAATGGAAGGAATGGAATGGAAGTTTTAAAGTGCTTTAAGAAATTTACTAACCTGGGGGGAGGGGCATATAGCCCAGTGGTAGAGCACATATTAGCATGCATGAGGCCCTGGGTTCAATCCCCAGTACCTCCATTAACAAAAAAAGAAAAAAGAAAGAAAGAAATTCACTAACCTAGAATTCCATATCCAGCATTAATCTAAAAAAATGGTGGGAAAATTCAAAACATTTTCAGACAAAAGCTGAGAAATTTCATGAACAAGTTACACTACAAGGAACTTAGTTTATAAAAGTAGTGTTTTCTAGGAGAAGAAAGAAGGATAGTCAGAGAAGCAGAAAGAAATTAAGAACAACGAAAAAGGTAAATATGACTATTGACTTACGATACAATGTCTGATGGGGTTTTAAATATATAGAAAATTAAAGTACACACAAAATGGCAAAGAAATCAGCATCTGAGACTTTAAGGTCTTTACATTGGGAATAGAGTAAAAGTGCCAACGGTAAACTCTGATATATTAAAAATGTGCATTGTAACACAAGGATAACCTCTAAAAGAATGTGAAAGTTTCAAGCTAAGACAGGGAAAGAATGGAATAACAAAAAATAACAGAAAATAGGTAAGAGGGAAAAAGAAATCTGGAATAAGCAGGACGAAGAAGATGCACACAGTAAGGTGTAGATTTAAACCCAAAGTATCTGCAGTTACATATACATGAACTAAATGTTCCAATCAAAAACCAAAGATCATTAAACAAAAAGACAAAGTTGAACTATTTGCTGTCAACAAGAGCCACTTCTAAAACAAGGACAGAAATGTTGAAAGTAAAAGAAAAGGAAAGACAAATATGCAAACACTAAAAGAAAGCGGGTATACTTGTATTAATTTCTGACAACGTATAAGGCAAAAAGCCTTACTAAGATGAAGAGGGGCCCTTCAAAATAATAAAAGATTCAATGCATGAGAAAGGTAACAGTTCTAAATGTTAATGCAGCTAATAACATGATCTCAAAGCATGTTAAAACAATATGGGCAAAAGATTAACAGGCACTTCAAAAAGGAGGATATTCAAATGGCTTATAAGAGAAAGTAGGTATTCAGTGCCATTAGTTATTAGGGAAATACAAATTTAAACTGTACTGAGATACCAATACACACCCATCGGAAAGGTTAAAAAGACTAACAACGACAGGTGTTGATGGGGATGTGGAGCAACTAAAACTCCTAGTTGCTGGAAGGAGTGAACAAACGGGCACTGTCTAAACTCTAAACATGCCAAACTTGGGCCCTGTCAGTTCCATGAATTGTTACATGCCCAAGAGAAATGAGTGCATGTGCTCACCGAAGTCATGTTTACAAGGATATTTATAGCAGAATTTTTCACAATAGCTCCAAGTTGGAGACAATTCAAATGTCTGTTGATAGTAGAATGGATAAATTGTGCTATACTTTTGCAGTGCAGTTTTACATGGAAATCAAAAGAATGGACTACTGCTATGTGTAACAGCATGAATGAAGCTCAAAGACATCATATTAAGAAAAATGAGCCAGACACAAAGGAATATGTACTGTATGATTGCATTTTTATGCCTTTCAAGAACAGGTAAAACTGTGTTATCACCCTCGGTCAGAATAATAATGGAGAGAGGAGTAGCATATTGACTTAGGGCAGAGGAAAGCCTGAGGTGCTGGGAGTGTTCTGTGTCTTGACTTTGATTATGTGGGCACATACATGTTAAAACTTCATTGAACTGTGTATGTAAGATGTATGTACTTTATGTATGTTATACCTTAATAAAAAATACACAAAACAGGAACTGACAACCTCTTATAAGGAGAAACAGATAAATCCACAATTATCGCAAGAGTCTTTACACACCTCTCTCAGTAATCGATAGAATGAGTAGATTTTAGTAATCAGTAAGGATGTAGAATATTTGAATGACACAATCAGCAAACGACCTGATGGGCACAAGGAACACTGCACCTGACAAGTGAACAGGCATTCTCTTCAAGGTCACAGTGAACATTTACAAATCTGGCCATATGTTGATCCATAAAGCAAGTTTCAACAAATATCAAGGGATTCAAATGATTCAGAGTATATTTGTAAGGCAATTAAGATAGAGATCAATTAAAAATGATAATGAGACTATTCCATATGTTTGGAAATTAAGAAATATACTTCAAAATTGCCCCCAGAAAATTATGGGTGATTAGAAAATTAGAAAAATGATTTAAAGGAGTGAAAGCGCTTGTTGAAACTTGTGAGACATAGCTAATGCCATGAGTAGAGGGAAATTTATACCCTTAAATGTATATATTAGGAAAGAAGAAAGGCAGGACATCAGCGGGCTGAGCAGCATCTCAAAAAGCTAGAAAGTGAATTTAATCACTTTTGTCTTTACTACTTCTATACCTTTCAAAGCACATGTCATAATATATTATAATTAACCAACTTACTTGGTCTCACTGGAAATGGTGATCTGTGAGTTCTTTAGGTTCAAGGATCAGGTCTTACTATTTATATTCCCCAATGCCTGTTAAAGGAACTTGCACATGGTTGATAATTGTTTTAACTGAATTCAGTTCATCATCAGTGCTTTAGGGTGTTTAGAAACCTAGGGTCTCAGACTCAAGAGCTTACCAAAGCCAGACAAGGCATGTGATGAGTAAGGCTACCAGGATGGGGAACACAGCAAGCCGGAGAGCATGTGCCCCATCTAAAGGAATGGCTGCTGCTTGGCCCTGGTTGATTGTTGCTATGGGAGAATGCTTGCCTGGTATGTCTAGATTTCCCCATTTGTTTTCAAGAAGGCAGAGATTCAGATTTTGCTGTGAAATCTCCATTTAGAAAAAGTGTTCGAAACTCATTCATTAAAAAAAGATAGAGTAAGTGCCAAATCAAACCACATAGCCCTATGGCTGCCAGTTTGCAACCTCTGTTTTATTTCATACCTTAAGAGTTGGGAATGTGTTTCATGTCTAAATATCCCAGCCAGTCTCGGGCAGCCTCTTCCATCAGGCATGTTTCTGCCTGCAGAAAAGGGTCGTGACTGCTTCCTAATTGGATTTCTGGGTCATATCTGTAAGAGGTTTGCAGGATTTTTTAAAGCTTTCTTTGTAGCTGGCTGTTCACCCCAGCTGAATCAGACATGTGTTCCCAAAGATTTTTTTTTTCCTTTTGTTGTAATATTCTTAATGATGCATTCTGACTTTTTCACTCTGTTTTCTACACATTTGTCACCACTTCTGCTTTTGGATCTTCATGCTGGAAAATCTGAGGCTTACATGGAAGATTGATTTTTAATGCCCCTTGCGTTGTTTTTCGGCTGTAACATTTGCATGCAATTATGACATTTTAAAAATAGGAGACCACGAGGTTTGAAAAAAAAAAAGAATCTTCTGGGTGGATGAGCAAGTGGAAAGGCCAGCCTTTAATTTTGTTAACATCCCAATTACATCGTGGTAACCCTTGTGACGATTTCTGTCCCTTGTAATGCAACACCTGGTTTTTGTTGCAGGGACAGGGAGAGACCAAGCCTGGCTGACTCAACTCTTGCTCAATCGTGAGAGTTGGTTGGAAAGCTCATGTTTTCCAATGGCCAGCAGAGGTCACTATTTCAAAGTTGTTAGAGGAAAAATTGTCTATGGTCCACACCACTTATCTCTTGTTTGAGGAAAATTTTATTCTTACAGTGCTGGTGGGAGATTTCTGTTCATACTTTTCTATATTTTCCAAATGTTCTAAAAAAATTATATGTTTTATTTAAAAGTGCTGATGGCTTGAGTGGGCTTCTGGAGATAGTTGCTTATGGAGGATGACATTTATTGAACACTTACTAGGAGCTGGACCCTGTGCTCCACACTCTGTACTCTATTATCTTTAATAGCCAAAGATCTTCCAGGTGGTTGTGAAGTTTTCCTCGGTTTTCCAGAAGAGAAGCCTGAGGCCAGGAGAAGTGCGAGGGTTAGCCCAGGGACAGATAGGATTCAGATGCAGAGAGAGCTGCTTTCAAAGCCAGGGTCTTAATTTTCTTGGGACCTGTCTTTTTTTTTTTTTTTTTTCTTTTTTTTAACAAAAAGGAATATTTTAGCAGGTTGAAGTACCAGTCATCAAGAATGTATGCGAGGAATTTGTATTTTTGAGGCCAAACCTTAGAAAGAGCTTGCTGTTTTTCCTTTGCAAATTTCAGCCCATTATTTTCTTGAAGAAGCTAGACTTGCCTTTTTGGTCTTCTTTGAAGATTGAACTATGATGTTCTGTCAGGCTTTGTTCCTTCTTCACATGAAAACAAATAATAGTAATACAATGTCTCCAAAAATGTCTCAGTGTTAAGACCTATTTAGTGCATAGTTTACTAAAAAGATTTCTTATTTCAGTTTATAAGTCCAATGGAAAGCTTCCTAACTTTGACAAGAAATGAGCTGTTTGTGAATGAAAAGATAAATCTGTTTTTGTGGGCTTTTATTTATTCATGTTTTAAGACATTAATACACCATCAGGATTTTCCATAAAGCTAGAGAGTTATGAGAGGACAGCTGTGTTCATCAGCAGATAATGAGGGGTCAGTTTGACCCCCCCCCCCCCCCCCCCCCCGTTCTCACTGAAGAGGTCATATGAGAACAGTGAGAAAAGACTTTGTATCTTCTGGGCTGCTATAAAAGGACATTTGGTTCTGGAGTCAGTCTTACAAATTGGCCTGGCGTACTGCTGTCCATCATTCTTATTTCAATTTTTTAAATGTTTTGTGGATGCTGTTAACTATAATAATAGTTATTATTAGAACAGAAAACCATATTACCCTTATAGATAGTCTTAATAAACTAGTAAGATGGAACTGGCTTATTTTTGTTGCCAGCAAGGATTTAACAAGTTTTCCCAGGGATAGCAAGTTGCTCAGAGTAGCAAAACTCAAGGGTGGGAGGTGGGGGGAGGGGGGAGATAGACAGTGAACATAAACAAACGTCATGTGGTGGGAGTTCGCTGGAGAACAAGTAGATAGGAGATAGTGGGGTGGGATTCTGTTTTAGATAGGGTGACCAGGGAAAGCCTTCCTGATAAAGTGATGTTTGGCCAGAAGCCTGAATGAGGTAAGAGAGATAATACGTGGATATCTGGGGGAAGAGTTCCAAAAAGCAGTGGACCTGCAGACCAGAGCACGCCTGATAAGTTCAAGGGATAGTGACGGGGACAGGGTGGTGGGGTTCAGCGGGTGAGGGGAAGAGTGGTAGGTGAGGTCCAAGATGTGGGAGGGGACCAGATCCTGTCAGGCCTGGTCGGCTACAACAAGGACTTTGCTCTGACTCTGAGTCAGGAGCAGCCGCTGGGAAGTTCTGAGCAAAGGAGTTACATGGGCCCAATGACGTTAAAAAAATTAAATCTGGCTCTTCTTTGGAAGCTGACTGGGGAGAAGGGGTGGCAAATAAGAATGAAAGCAAGGAGACTAGTTAGGAAGCTGATGCTGTAAACCAGGTGAAAAAGGATACAGTTGACTCTTGAGCAATGCAGGTTCAAACTTGTACAGGTCCACTAACGTGCAGGCTTTTTTCACTGACTGTGCGACAGTGCTATACAGTCAGTGGTCGGTTGAATCTGTGGCTGACTGTTAAGTACTATGCGGATTTCCCTACAGAGGGTCAGCCCCTCTGAGCCCTGTGTTGTTCAAGGGTCAATTGTAGTAACTGTGGCCAGATGACAGCAGTGAGAGCAATGAGAAAAAGACAGGTCTGGGTTTATTACAAAGAAAGAGTTGATGAGAATTGCTGGTGGAATGGTTGTGGGGTACGAAACAAAATAAGTCACTCATATTGTCCCCAAGGTTTTTGGCCTGAGCAGTTGGTAGACCGAAATTGCCATTTACTGAGATGGGAGAGGAATGGGTTTTCTAGTGGGGCAAGTAAGATGGGTTAGTTAAGTTTGGCTGCATATAACTGAAAAACTCAAAGTAGTGGTAGCTTAAGTAACATAGAAATGTATTCTTTTATTTTTTCACATAAAAGAAGATCCAGAAAGAGGCTGTCTCAGAGTGAATTCCTGAGGTTATCAGGGCTTTAGGCTCATTCTAGTTCTCTACTTAGGTGTCCCCAAGGTGTTCTCCTCATCCTCATGGTCCCACATGGCTGCTAGAACTACAGCCATTATATCTGCATTCCAGGCAACAGGAGGGAAAAAGAGGAGGGAGAATGGTATATCCCCTCCCTTTTAAGGAGACTTCCTAAAAGTCCACACAGTTACCCTTGCATCTCATTGGCTGAAGCATAGTCACATGACCACATCTGGCTACGAGGGAGTCTGGGAAAGGTCCTTTAGAGGTTGTGTGTAACCCCTAAATAAAATTGGGGTTCTGTTACTGGGGCTCTGAATTAATAGTAAAGTAGGCTGCCAGCAGTCTCTTCTCTAGAGTTGCAAGTTTGATTTTGGAAGAAATGAAGTCTAGTCTTATCTCTGGGACTATCTAACTGTGTGCCTTTGAGCCAAGATTTCATCACCAAACCTCTCTTTCAACTGCAAAATAGAAGAATTGGACTGAATGTTTTTTGAGTTCCCTTCTAACTGTAACATTGCATGAGTGAGTTCATCACATAGTAAGGTAAGTATAGTTTTCATAAAAGAGATAAAAAGCCTTAGAAGAAAAGATTATACAAGATGTCTATCAAATGTCTCAAAATTGATTTTTGTATTTGAAAGATTCACTTAAAACCTATTCATGAATATAGTTCCATTCTTCTATTTCTCAGAATGCTTTCTGTTTATAGATATAGATGATTTTAATACTGACTCAAAAATAAGCATGTGAGTTACATAATACTAGTGTGTACTGGATGAACTTGATACTTATTTGAATAAATGAAAGAATTTAATTAATAAAAATGTGAATAATCAACTATCTCATTCCTTACTCCATATATACATTGCTGTAGCCTCATTTGCCAACTTTTTGACCTATTCAAACAATTTAGTACATGTGTTCAAATCCACACACTACTGATTATCTCTCATACACATGGAAAGTGTGTGCCTGCTAGGGCCTGCAATTTATTGTTGGGAATACAGTAAGTACACAGACAGGTATGTCATAAGACAGAAAGCAAGTACTCTAAGAGGGGCTTTGTGTGTTGGTGTTTGGTTGGGAGAAGCAGGTTATGTGGAGAAGGGACTATTTGAGGTGAGCCTTCTAGATCTGGATGGGTCCAAGTGAAAGTGGTCAGGCACAAAGGCATTCTGGATGAACAGAAAAGAAAGGTCAGGTGACAGAGAACGTTCCGGTTCAGCTGGAGATGAGGTAACAGTGGCACGGTGGAAAGATCATGGTATTTAGGATCAAGCAGACCTAGGGCTGAACCATGAATCTGCCACTTGCTAGCTGAGACCTCGGGCAAGTCACTTAATTTATTTAGGTCTCAACTTCCTCATCTGTGATAAGAGCCAATACTGCTCTCTTCGTAGGTCGTCATCTGAGTTGAAAACATGTTTGTAGTGTCATCTGCAGTAATTTATTTAAAAAAAGCTGCCACAGGGCATTCTACACTGTGCTTCCATAAATAACAGGCCCCTTCTCCTAAATGGATAACCCATATTGTCCCTCATAAGTTTTCAAACTGTCGATTCTTATTGTCCTCATTAGCAGCGTTTGATGTGCATTTTAAGTCTGACTCTGTTTTCCCTGCAAATACAGTGATGTGCTAAAAACCAACTAAAGTTTTTATGGAAATGTATTTGCATAGTAATGAGAGTGAAGAAGACGTATAACTTAGCAGTCTGTTAATTGTGACATCTTTGCTTCCAGAAACCACCATTAAGGATGAAGAATGCCTTGGGCCACCCAGCGGAAAGTTCCAAACTCTAAAACTGCTATTTTTCCAGACACGCAGCCTCTCCTTTCTCTTCACTCCCTTCACTCGATCACCATGCTTGTCAAGTTTACTTTCTCAATGAAGCTGCATTCCAGCCACCTCTCCCCATCTCTGCCAACTCCTGGCACCAGAGCCAGGGCTCCTCAGCATCTCTCTTTGGGGTTTATCCTGACTATTTTTCCAGCATCCACACTCGCTCCTTTCTTAATGCATTTTCCGCACAACAGCTAGAATGATATTTTCAGAACAGGTCTGATCATGTCAGTCTCCAACCCAAAGTTCTTCATTGATTTTGGATCCAGCCCTTTCCCTTTCCCAGTCTCATCTGGTGCCTTCCCTTCCCTCACTCTGGGCTCCAACCACGCTGCCCTTCTTTTGCTGCCTGGAAGGAATCTTGGTTCTCAACTCTATGACCAGTAACTTCTTATCCTCTTAGATTCTAGTTTAATCATCACCTCCTTAGGGAAGACTTCCTTGATCCTGCAGATTCTGTCAAGCCCCCTTCCCTCCTCCCCACTTCACATCCTCTCCTAGCATTTCTATGAGCATTTATTTCTCCTTTCAGGCCTTATCCTTGTTTGTAAGCATGCATTTGTTTGTACAGTTAGTTGAGTACTTGTTGTCCTTCACCAGCAGGAAGCTCCCTGAACCTCTGGCACTAGGACACTGCCTGAGACATGGTAGGTACTCAATCAATATTGTTGGACGAGGACAGAGATTGGGATACAAACCTTGGTGCTTCCTCTTTGCACTCTTAGCCATTGTCTTCTGACCTCTCTGAATGAGTTTCTGGAGCACCTGCACATCTTTAATAACTCCTTCATTAACTTATGCATTTATTCAACCATCATTCACTGAGTGTGCAGGGACAGCAGGTGCTGGGCTTGGTACTAGGGCTACAGAGGCAAATAAAACAATTCTTACCTCCAAAGAGCCAGGGGCACTCAGAAGGCTTTAAACTGGGAGAACAACTTGGTTGGGTCAGTGATTTAGAAAGACCACTCTGGTTGCAGGGAGGAGGATGGACTGGAGGGACTAGGATGGAGGCAGGGAGACCCAGGTGAGAAGCTGGTCCATGGTTCACGCTAGAGATGATGAGGCTGGCAAGGGCCACAGCTTTGGAGATGGAGAGAAAGTACACTTACAGAAGGTGCATGGTGGGTAGGAGTCACGGGCCTCGGAGTCTGTGGATGGAGAGAGAGAAGGGACTCTAGGTTAACCCGTAGGGTCCCCTCTTGGTGGTGCCATCATTCATGTAAGAGAAAACATAGGATAAGGAGTAGAGAAAGGAGAGGGAGACGGGGAGGAAACGAGTTTAGTAGAACTTGGCTTCCCAAGCCGTTTAACAGTTTCTATTTCTAAAGAGTGTCTGATGAAACTGAAGCTTCATTCAGAAGAGACTACTTTTAGGAGTAATCAACTTGACTCTTTGTTTTAAATTTACATGCAGTAAATTCACAGTGTACAGATCTACAAATTTTGACAAAAGCACAGAGTTGTGTAAACATCTCCACAATAAGATACAGAACAGTTTTCTCACTGACCCTTCCTCTCCCAAATTTCCTCATTCCTTTGCAGTCAGATTTTTCAGGAGCTCTCCATCCTTAACTCCTGGCAACCACTGATCTGTTCTCTATAGTTTTGCCATTTCCAGAATGTCACATAAATAGAATCATACAGTCTGTAGTATTTTGAGTCTGGCTTCTTTTACTTAGTGTAACGCATTTGAGATTCATCCATGTTGTTACGTACATCAATACCTGTCCATGAAGATTTTAACAGCTTTATTTGTAATCCTCAAAAATGGGAAACCAAATGTCTCCCAGTTGCAGAAATGATAAACTGTGGGAAATCCCCGGAATGGAATAATATGACAATAATACTACCCGCAATGTATGAGTGTTCCAGTTGCTCCATACCCTTGCCAGCATTTGATATTGTTAGCTTTTTGTCTTGTTTTTAAATTTTAACCATTCTAAAGGTGTGTAGTGGTATCTCAACATGCTTATACTTTGCATTCCATAACGATGAGCATTTTTTCATGTGCTTACTTTCTATCTGCGTATTTTCTTTGGTGAAATATTTGTTCAAATCTTTTCCCCATTTAGAATGTTTGATTGTTTTCTTTCTATTAAGTTGTAAGAGGTCTTTACATATTCAGAATACAAGTCATTTGTTGGCTAAATGATTTGCAAGTATTTTCTCCCAGTCTCTGGCTTGTCTTTTCATTCTCTTCATAGCCAGAATCTTTTGCAGAGCAAAAATTTTTTATGTTTGATAAAGTCCCACTTAAAAATTTTTATTTTATGGATTGTGCTTTTGACATCATTGTCTAATTACTTTTTTTACCTAACCTAGATCACAAAGATTTTCTGTGTGTTTTCTTTTAGAAGTTGTAGCTTTGCATTTTGGTCCATTTGGAGCATAGGGTGTGAAGTACAGGTGATTCATTTTTTACAAATGTATGTGTAGCTGTTCCAGCACTGTTTGTTAAAAGACTATCTTCTCCCACTGAATTGCTTTTGTACCTCTGACAAAAGCATATGGCCATACGTGGGTTCCATAGAATAGAAACCCATATGTGGGTTCCATTGATTGACATGTATAATACCATACTGTCATGATTCCTGTAGCTTTATAGTGAGTTTTAGAATCAAGAAGTGAGTCCTTCAATTTTGTTCTCCTTTTTCAAAATTGTTTTGGCTATTCTAGTTCCTTTCCAAATAAATTATAGAATCAGATTGCTGATTTCTATTTTAAAATCCTACTGGGATCTTGATTGAAGTTATACTGAATCTAAGATTAATTTAGGGAGAGGTGACATCTTAACAAAACTGAATCTTCCAAACCATGAACACGATATACCTCTTCTTTTATTTACATCTTCTTTAATTTCTTTTGTCAGAATTTTGTGGTTTTCAGCATATAGATTCTGCACATGTTTTGTTAGATTAATATCTAAGTATATAATTTTTCAGTGCTATTTTAAATGACATTTAAAAACTTCATTTCTAATTGTTTATTGCTAGTATATATAAATACAATGGATTTTTTTAAATTAAAGTATATCTTGCAATCTCAATAAACTCATTTATTAGTTCTAGGAGCTTTTTTATTTTGGTAGATTCCATGAAATTTTCTGCATAGATGATCATGTTGCCTGTCAACAGTTTTATTTTTTCCTTTCCAGCTTGTACACCTTTCTATTTATTTTTTCTTGCCTTACTGCATTTGCTGGGACTTCTAGTACAGTGTTGAATAGGAATACTGAAGTTAGATACCCTTACCATGTTCTTGATCTTAGAGGGAAAGCATTCAGGCTCTGTATATGTGTGATGTTAGCTGTAGGTTTTGTTCTGTTGTTTTTGTTGATGCCCTTACCTAGTTAAGGAAGTTTTTTTTTCCTATTCCTAGTTTAAGTGGTTTTTATTCTCTAATCATATGTGAGTTTTTATGTAAAACATCCTCACTGGCCCTTTGTGACTGTGTTTCACATTGGGATTCTCCAGGGTTTGTTTTATTTGGTTTTTAAAAGAGCATCTTCAAGTTATAAGACAAATTCTAGAAATGGTAGGAGAAGTAAGTTGGGTATTTCATTAATCATCATCATCATCACTTTTCATTTTCTGGTTGATTTTATCTTTTTCCACCTTCTCATTGAGTCTCCACGGAAGCTCTGGTGGGCCAGGTGTTTTCACCTTTATTTGACAGGTGTAGTATCAAGAACCTGGGATGGTGACCTCTCATGTCCCTCAGCTTGATCGTGCTAGAGCTACAACCATTGTAGAAGCCCTTGTGGACTGCCCCTAACGAAAGTCCTGAAATGCATGAAGAAAGCCCAGGCTTTAAATTCCGGTGGGCAATTTTTTAATTTCAATTCAATTAAAATTTTTTATTTCAGTGAAATTCATATAACATAAATTAGCCATATAAAAGTGAACAATTCAGTGGCATTTAGTACATTCACAATGTAGTTAGTAAACCACCACTTCTACCCAGTTTCAACATTTCTTCATTACCTCAGAAGGAAATATATACCCATACCCATTAAGCAGATACTCTGCATTGGTCCCGCCCCCCAACCCCTGTCAACCACTAATCTGCTTTCTGTCTCTATGGATTTTCCTATTCTGGATATTTCACATATGTGGAACCATCCAATAAGTGACCTTTTATGTCTGGCTTCCTTCACTTAGCATAATGTTATTGAGGTTTATCCACATTGTAGCATTTTTCAGTACTTCATTTCTTGTTTTATGAATATATATATTCACAATGTGTTTATACACTCATCCATTGATGAATATTGGATTGTTTCTACAACAGTGTTTTTTTTGGGTGTATATCTAGAAGTAGAATTGCTGGATCATATGGTAATTCCATGTTTAACTTTTTTTGAAGAATTGTCAAACTGTTTTCCACAATGGCCGAACCATTTTACATTCCCACCAGCAATGTATGAGGGTTCCACTTTCTCTACATCTTTGCCAACACTTGTTATTTCTGTTATTTTTGTTTTTAATTTTTAAATTGTAGACATCCTAATTAGTATGAAGTGACATCTCACTGTGGTTCTGATTTGCATTCCCTAGTGACTAATAATGTTGAGCATCTTTTCATGTATGTACTTGTTGGCCATTTGTATTTGTATATCTTCTTTGCTGAGGTATCTATTCAAGCCCTTTGCCCATTTTTTGGATTGGGTTTTTCGTTGTTGTTGAATTGTAAGAGTTCTTTATATATTCTAGATACTAGAGTCTTCTCAGTTGTATGATTTGCAAATATTTTTCTCCCATTCTATAGGTTGTCTTTTCACTATCCTCATAATGTCCTTTGATGCACAAAAGGTTTTAATTTTGATGAAGTCCAATTTAATTTTTCTTTTGATGCTTGTGTTTTTGGTGTCACATCTAAGAATCCATTGCCAAATCCAAGGTCACAAAGATTACCCCTATGTTTTCTTCTAAATGTTTTATGGTTTCAGCTCCTATATTAGGATATTGATCCATTTTGAGCCGCTTTTTGTATATGGTTTGAGATAGGGGTCCAACTTTATTCTTTTGCATGTAGATATCCAGTTGTCATAGCACCATTTGTTGAAGAGACTATTCTTTCCTCAGTGAGTGGTTTTGGTGCTCATATCAAAAATCAGTTGGCTGTAGATATATGGGAGGCAGCACTTTTGATTGTGAGAACTTTGGTAACTCACTTACTTTTGAGCTTTTATTCTCTCACCTATAAAATGGGAAGGATAACCTCTTTTTCTCAGAGTTGTCAGGATTAAATGAAATTACCTATGGAGACTGTCAGCCATAGTACACGGCACCTAGTCAGTTCACCAGTGAATGTTAATTCTTCTTTTGCAGCAAGAAATGGAGGTAGGGGAAGCAGTGAAACAGCCATTACCTCTATTCCTTCTCCTTCCTCATGTCTCCAGGACACAGGAGACCCTAAACTTCGAGATGTCTATTTTTGGCTCAAGCATTTGCTAAATATATGCTTATACCCCTACAGAAGAGTGAGGGGATGAGGGAGGATCACTTGGTGGTGCACTGGATGGGTTGATGAGCTACTCCTACTCTTTTTTACCTCTTACCCTCCTGCCATAAAAGCAGCAGTAATCTCCAGTCCAAACCCCTGGATGGAGGCAAGACCCTTGTGATGCCCTATGCAGCCCATTGCCCTTGGCCTGTGTGTAATGGGTGGGGTTGGCTGACATCCTGTACCTATTAGGGGCATGATGGCTGGTATAGGAAGAAGAGCACTGGACTGGGAGTCAGGAAGCCTGGATTCCAGGGCCGGCTCTGCCACTGTGGGCCAGTCACATCCTCTCACCTCTGAACGTAGGGGTGGGTCTAACTAAATCTCCAGGTCCTTCTCACCATGATGGCTCTCTAACTGGAAGATGCTATATTTAATCAATGATAGGAAATCAGATTTTAGGATTCTGTAATTCTAAAATCCTGGTTTTCCAAGAATCCGAGGATGCTGCTTGAGGTCTCTTACCCTGTGTTGTGAGACCTTGCCTACTGTGTAGTAGGGAGGGGCTCCACATACATTTTTCAATTAGAGACCAAGGTCAAAGAGACCAGACCCCTCTCTACAGACTGGGGAGCCAGGCAGGGCCCTCGGAGTGGGCCCAGTTCACCAGCCAACAGTGTAGAGTGGCGCAGGCCAACACGAAATGCAGGGACCATCTTAAGGGCCTGGCTGGGGCCTCCAATAGCCTTGGAAGATAGGCCTGGCCTGGGTGAATAGCCCCATTTTACACTGGAGTAAACTGAGGCTCATGGAAGGAAACTGAGCTACCGTTTCCAGTCTCCCAGAAGTCTTGTTCTTCGTCCATTGGGCAGAGCTCGCTGGGACACTGCTGTCTGTGAGGGGAGCTCAGAATACAGGGGAACAGGATCCAGACCCTGGAGGAACTTGGAGGAGTGGGTCTCAGCCCCCAGGGCTGTAGGGATCTTGTGGGAGGTAGCGAAAAATTGGGGTGTTGGGACCCTAACCCCAGACAGATTCACAGATTCAATTGGATTATTTTTTAGTTGCGATCCAAGTATCTATTTTTGTTTGTCTTTTAACTTAGGAATGAGACCCTCTAGCCTGGTTTCTTTTCGGTGAAAAACACTGCAAAAACATAAGAAAAGTGATTCGAAAGCTCTGGGTTCGGGGCCCAACTTCGCTGCAGACCGCTGTGAAATGTGTGGGAGCTCCGGAGTGAGCGGGTTGGATTCTGCAGGAAAATTTGAAAGCACTTTCACATCCACTGCCTCCACGTTAGCAGGATTGTCTGGTCCCATCTGACGGGGAGAAAACTGAACCTGACAGAGGAAGGGTCCTACCTCAGCCACTGGTAAAGGCCACTGGGAAAGAAGAGCCAGGTTGGGGTCGGCTCTCCTGACACCCAGTGGGCTCCGCTACCCTGGCCGGCCCAGCCCCGGAGACCGTGCCCAGGCTCTCCCGCCCGCGGCACCGCCCCGCCATGATCGGCAGCCGCGGAGGGGGACCGGGCAGCACGGAGCACCGCCGGCTGCCACCGGCCGCCGCCTGTCAAACCCTCAGCCCAGCCTAGCGCCCGGCTGGCCCCGACCCCAAGGCGCGGAGGCCCCTCCCTCGCGCCGCGATTGGCCTCGGCGGGGCGGCCGCAGCGAGCCAGTGGCTGGAGCGGCTGTCAGGTAGGCCTCGGCCCCGCCCCCGCCCCGGGGTGCCGCCCCGCTGGACGCGGCGGCTGTGGGGGCTGCGGCGCCAGTGGAGGCGCGCGGAGCCTTGCGCCCCGCGAGCGAGTTGCAGCGGTCCGAACGAGGTGAGCCGGGGAGAGGTGAGATGGGGTTCGGCCGGCAGCCGGGAAGGGGGCGGTCGCCCGGCCCGACATCCGAGGCTGGTGTCCCAGGGACGTTGTAATTGAGGAGTTTTGGGATGGTGCGGGCAACGCGAGGGGAAAAGAGAGACTGGGGGCCCGGGGCCCTTTTCCAGGAGGGGTGATGGAAGGCCCGAGGCTCTGTGGAGGGCACCCAGCGCGCGCGCATGTGGAGTATGAGACTGCGGCTGTTAGTGTTGCTGAGAGTCTGAGCGGGTGAATGAGGGTAGTATGTGTGACACGCCGTGTCCCCAAGTGTGCATTTGCAGCGTGCGTGGTGTGCGTGGAAGCTGACGTGCATGGGCTACTGACTTTGTGCGAGTTTGCACGCGCGATTGGTTCATTTTCTCAACTGCGCGTGGGAGTGTGCGTGTCTTAGTGCCTGTAATGGGTTGGAGTCGCACGAGTGAGCGTCCATCCTCCGACTCCCACTTTCAGGGCTTGGGGGGTGGGGGGTGGGGAATCAAAGAGGGTCTGCGCCCTGGCCCGTGTGTGCGCAGTCCGCGGTCCCTGTGCGCAACTGGTTCTCACAGCGCCCACGAGGTGAGGCGTGCAGCCCGTGACCCGACCGGAGCAGTCTCTGCGGCTTCGCCAGAGCCCTGCCCGAGGAATCTCTGGTTGCTGCACTCTCCGTCTCTCACTGGGTGACGCGCACAGGCGCTCTCTCTTCTCGGGGCCTCAGTTTCCCCATTCGTCCAAAGAGGGCGGTGGAGGCTGATTGGGTGGCCGAGTCCTCCACAAGCCAGGGAAAGACGTGCCAGCCGCTCCTGCGCCCTGGAAGGGGCTTTTACGTGGATCAGGTAGGTTTCTCAGGTTAGGGGAGTGTGGTGGCGCTAACCCGTTTTAGAGACGACGAGTAAACCGAGGATGGTGACCTGCTCAAATCTCGGCCCCGGGACTAGAAGGGGACCGCTCCGCTCGTTCTGACGCGCTTGTGCTTTCTCCCCTCCCCAGGAACCCTGAGCGACCTCCAACGGTGCGCCCCGCCCCGGCGCCATGCACTGCGAGGTGGCCGAGGCGCACTCAGACAAGAGGCCAAAGGAGGCCCCCGGCGCTCCTGGTCCCATCCGGGGGCCCGCTGGCCTTGGCCCGCACATGGCCTTCAGGGTCACCGTGAGCGGCGGGGGGTGCGGGGATGGAGGTCCGCGTGACTTGCTGCCCCGGCCTCCCGCGCCACCGCGCGCCCACGACCTCCTTCGGCCCCGGAGCCCCCGAGACTACGGTCCGTCCAAGGCCTCCGCCGCCGCCGCCGCCGGGAAGGGTAAGTCTGCCCCCGCCAACGTGCCTGGCGGCGTGTGTGGAGGGACTCGAGCTGCCTGACGTTTCCATCGCAGGCCTTTGTCAGAATCCTCCCAGGAACTTGGTAGAACTTTGTCCTGAGTTCATCAGTTTCTCTCTAGTTGTTTGCGACTCGCTGGTCATTCTGAAACCATGACTGTTAAGGAAGCATCTAATTTAAACTCAGTAAGCCTATTTTAGGGGAGATGTGTGTATAGAAAGCTCAGATTACATAATTTTGCTTCTGTATGTTTCTGATAAAAGTTGTGTGAAACTTGTCAAAATCCTATTATAAATTAGGGTGAGTAGCAACTCGAGTATGTCTATCTCTGAGCCTACAAAAGGCATACTTTGAAGTATTCCAGTCTCCCTCAGTAACAAAAACCAGAAGACTTCAGCAAGACCCTCCCCTCTTGGGACCTCAGTTTCCCCATCTGTCAAGTAAGGAATTAATTATACCAGATGATTTCTGGATTCCTGATGGAACGTTTTATGAATCTATAATCTAGCCTGAGTCAAGTCCTGACTTTAACAATGGCTGTTCTGTACTTGATGCTTCAGAAGGATAGTCTTTGGTCAAAAGTTGGTTTGCAGTACCCTTCCTCTATCCAGTGAGGCTCTTGGGTGTAAGGTACAGGCTGCAGTGTAATTAATGGGTCAAAGTCAGCTATGAGGCTGGATTCTCATGAACATGCTCTTCTCATCGCAGTTAATTATTATTGAGCCATTATTTATAAGTTTCACGCTGACAGATAATTAACCAGAAATTGGGGAAATTGTTGAAGTACTGTGTCGCCTTCTTTCTCCTGGGAGAAACTAAAGCTTTGGGATTTTATTATTTTAGTATTTGGGATCTCTTGGTTCTATTTCCAGCTGATTATTAAGGAGGACAAAATGTTTGTTTTATGGCTCTGTAAGCTTCACTGCTTTAGCATCAATTAGCTGCAGCAACTTAGAAAAGGTAGGGCGGCTTGCTTTTAGAGATGAGAACTCCTTCTGGGGGAGGGGGAGGAACAACTCCTCAATTCAAAGACTGGTCAAATGAAATAAATGCAGTTTTTTTTCTTTTTAATGAAAACACCTGACTTTGTAGGAGAGCATTGTCTAGTTGTTTTAAATGTCAGTCTCTTGTCCAAGAGGTAGAGGTTTTCTTTTTAAAGGACAGATATAGAAAAAATGCCTTTAGAGTATTATTGCTGGAACACACACGCAAGGTTCTCATTTACTAGGGAGAGAGGAGGGCTGTGCAGTAAGACATGAATAATATTTGCTGCCCTGAGCTCCCTCGCTTGCCCCCCTCCATAAACAATTCTCCCTTAAACAGATACCCTCCTGAAACATTTTCTATTTAAAAAAAATAGCTGTCAACTGAAGATCCAGTTCTCTGCAGACCTAGTGAATGACTTTGCCAAACACAGCCTTTGTTCCAAGCGGTGGTTAGAGACTTTTCATCTAGATGCTCTGTGTACCACCTTCCTACTTCCATTCCCCCAGATCCCAATTATTTTTATCCATAAACACCCAATGTCTGAAATATGAGGTCTTTCAATCAGGATTGTATTTGGAAAGGGCAGAGGAGGATAAAAGAATGGGAGGAAGCACCTCTTTCTTTGTGCCTTAAGATGGTTGTACTGACTAAGCTTTTTGTAAGAGGCTTCTAACTTTTCTTCACAGCCTCCAATGTGGCTGTTGGGGTAGGATTTGTCACACCCATTTAAAAGATGAGGAAACTGAAGCCTGCTGGGTGTGGGTCTCTGGCCAGCCCATTGCTGATGGACCTGGGCTCTGTCCCTCTAGGCAAATTCTTCCCCACAGTCAGGCCCCCCAGTGGTCTGAGACAAAACCAGAGCTGGGCAGCCTTCTTAAAAAGGCCATAAAGGAAACCTTCTTACTTCCCCTATTCCCACCCAAATATTTCCTAGACTTTGTAACCCTTTGAATGTTTGGTGTCTAGCTTAAGTCTCAGGCTTATTGGAAACAGACAGATAAGAAAACCAATTGAAAAATATTTATTAACTGTGCTGGAAATTGCAAGACTCTGCCACCTAGGATCTGTGGGACCTGAGGAAATTTATTTCACTCTTTGAGCCTTAGTTTCCTCATTTGTAAATCTACCGTGAGGCTTACTTGGAAAGACTGAGGAGAGAGTTAGCGTTGGAGTGTGAAAGGGCCGTGTCAGTGCCTGGTTATTTTGGGGATTACTTTTGTAATGTGTTTAACTTTATCAACCTCTGGTTTTTTATTTGCACGAGTGGTAATAATGCTTACCTCCCAAGGGAAAATGAAACTATTGTTGTAAGAATGCTTCATAAACGTGAAAGGTAGAAGGGGTCACTGCAGGGCACCATGTTAGGGTCAGTGATACTTGAGATAAAGAGCGTAGTGTGCGGAGGGAGAGAGATTTGATTTTTTTAAATGTTGACTTTAAGCACTTTAACTCTGGTGCACTAGCCAGGGGAAGCTGAGAGGAGCCAAGCTTCAGGTCTTTTGTGGCCACTGCTGCCCAGTGACCGGAGAGAAGACAATATTGCTTGGTTTGGAATCAGGTTTCAGGTGATCTGCCTTCTGCTTCGGGCAGACCCTAAGCCGAGGAAGGGAGTAAGCTCTTGAATCCAGCAGCGATCTGTAATGTTGGGGTCCTCTGTGTTTCCAGCTCTAGAATTAGGAGGCACTGGGAACGGTGCAACGTCATGGACTAACGTTGTCATCATTTACAATAAGAATCACAATCTGTTTATGGCAGAGTCCCGTTTATCTAGATTCCAAACAGCTAAAAAGGCCAAATTACCAGATGCTGCATTTTTTTCTTTCTTATTATTAAACACTCGATGTTCTGCTTTTGAAAGTCCTGACAAAGAAAGAAGGTAAACATCTGGGCTTGATGGAGCCGGTCAGCTTTGTGGCGATGTCCCAGTGATGCTCATCCTCTGTGCACAGTGCTTTGCAGTTTTCAGTGTGTGTCCCCGCACATTCCCTCATCTGCCCCCACTCCAGCTGAGCTCTGCCTACCTTGTGAGCTGTTCTGAGGGGACAGATGGAGAAGCGCTTTGCAGTCTGTAAATTACCGGGCAGCTACTGGCCCTTATTACTGTGATTCCCATTTTATAGATGAAGGCATTAAAGTTCAAGGATGTGCTCGAAGCTACAGACAGTAAGTTGCAGCTTCTAAGGCTTCCTGTTCCAAATTTTGATTCTGGGTCCACGACTTGTACTTTGAACCGTGTGTGTGTTGGCAGCTGAGAGCTGGAGTTCATGATGGTCTCCTGAACATTCTCAGAAAATCTAACATATTTTTGCTTTTAGTATTTCTTCTGTGTCAAATCTTCAACAGTTGGTCACTAGCCTCTGTGCCATCGTTAGGAAACAGCTTAGTTTACCAGATGATTCCATTTGACCAGAATTGCTGCTTCCAGACCAAACCAGATAATGAGCTCACTATTTAATTCTCA
Source organism: Camelus bactrianus (assembly GCF_048773025.1). Taxonomy (NCBI): domain Eukaryota; kingdom Metazoa; phylum Chordata; class Mammalia; order Artiodactyla; family Camelidae; genus Camelus; species Camelus bactrianus. The sequence goes on from NC_133551.1 coordinate 40,715,090, forward strand.
GCGACTCACTGGGCCCTTTTCACCGTGTGCTGAGATGGGATACGTCCTGGCAATAAAAAGGAGGCTGATAATAATAACAAATTTGGACTCTGCCATCAGTAAACAACCGTCAACACGTGGCAATAAATGCTAAAAAGTAGTCAATCTTGCAACTTTTAAAAAAAGAAGCTAGCATATATATATTTTTTGCTTAAAAAGGAAAACAAAAAAGAAAGCTATTGTAGATTGTGTGTAGGGGCATTAGGGGCTGGTGGTGGTGGAGAGTAAGACAGGACGGTTTTGGTGACATTACCTGGTAGAGTTTCTTCATTTGAATCAGATGCCACCGTGATATTCTGGGGAGGCCTTGGAGGGCCTAGCGCATCCGTAATAGAAAGGTATGAGTTATTTTGAAAGCATCTACCCCCTCCGGCTCTAGTGGGCAATTTGCTTGCATTTCATCCATTTTAAAGTGCTGGTCCTGTGATCCGGAAATAATCAGATCCAAATTTTTTCAGTGCTTGAGGTTTCAAATAAGGGGGAGAAAAACCTGCTGGCCAAATGTCAGGCTCAGTGAGACAAAGAGAAGCATGTATGTGTGTGAGGACACAGATGAGATAGCAACATGTTGCGTCTACAGTTTTAAGAATTATGTATCTGACAAATCTTCTATAGACATGTAGTGGAAATATTATTCCCAAAGATTCCCTAACAGTCTTGTGTAGCTAGAACTTCTCTTCACTTCCTGCGTCCCAAGCTCTGTAGAAGCTGCTAAGACTTGGCGTGCAAAATGGAAAGGGACCATCGCATGACATCGTAGCTTCATGTAGGCTGAGTTGTTTGAGTCGCTTACCTGTCGTGCCCAGCTGGGCTGAGGTCTCAGGACTGTCTTAGCTGTGCAGTCATATGGATAAACTGTGTTGCTCTGTCTGTGATTAAAAAATATAGGTTACTTTATATGCCGTGGTTTTCCTTCATACTTCTGAAAAAAACAAAAACAAAAACTCTCCCCATCTTTGAGTTACTCATCTCCCTGTGCTACATTTGCGTGAGAAGCTAAGTGAGCTGGCACACTTATTTTTATAGTGCGTTAAAATCCCATTACGGGCATAAGTGCACAATGAATCATTTAAAAAAATATATTCTTTGTTCTGAATGTTCCATAATTATCATCATTTTCTTTGGTTTTATTTTGTGGAGTTTGGCCAGCATCCTAGAAAAGGGGAGAAACTAAAGTTTGAAATAGGGTTTTCAATCCTTCTTTTGGAAAGAATTAGAAAAAAAAAAACAACAACAACAAACAAATACCAACTTTATTTGTAAATTGACCAGCGACTGTCGCTAACATGGATTTTGCATAGAGAGGATCATTTCCCTTCCTTTTCTCAGTTTTTTCCTGCAAAAATAGTCCTTGTTTTGAAGCTGATGTGGAGATACAACCGTACCTTACGTATATGATGATTATTGAAAGTTAAATTATAATGAGTGGTTTGCTAATTTTTTTTCCTAATACAGATTTTAGTTGCATTTAGTTTGGACTTAGAGACTTGTGTTGTTTCTTTTAGTAGGGGGTAGTTTATTTTTGCAATTAAAGAAACAAAGACATTCGATTCAAGAGGGAGAAGAAATGAAACAAGTTCTGCCATGGGCTTTGAAAAATTCAACTGCAACATGCAGAAAGCCCAGCTGTAATACCAGGGCCAGGAAAAAAGAGCAAACTCCTGAAATATTTGTGCTGCTCGCCTTTCCTGTGCTAATGATTCTAGCAGTTTAAAAACGGACTTCTTGTTTATCAACAGCCGTTGCCCGAATTAATAGTTTACAATGAGGGGAAAAAAAAAAAAACGCTTTCAGCATTAGAAGCAAAGTCCGGGACTGATAGCTGAGTTACTGAGTTAAGGAAAGCAGAAAGGAGTGGGGAGTGAGTTTTGTGGCTGCTTTGGTCTCCTAAAGCCTTATTTATAACAAACTGAAAGAAAACAGAGGCCTGGGGTGGGGTGGGGTGGAGAAAATACCACCCTAACCCAGTGGTCTTTGAGTTTAAAGTCCCTTGAAGCATCTGTTTTCTTCTTTTCCCCGTCTTCCACTGAACTCCAAAGGGTTATTCCTTCAGAAGGTTTCCGGTGGATTGAGGAGGATTGTGTTAGCATTACGAGCTGTGTTTTAAAGTCAGCATTTGAGTCAGATGCGCTGAGAGGAGACCTTCAGTCCGCTCACTGAATAATGCATTTCCTGTATGGCCTGAATTTATTTGGTGGTTATGGTTGGGCCTGTCTGGAGCAAACACATGCGCCATTGTACAGCCTCAGTGCACGTTGGCCATGCCCTTGGATTTGAGTCTCGTTTTCCTCATCTGTAAAATGGGAAGCAGTTCGATGGGATGATGCATTGTCCCTTCTGCTTTGATGCTCCAGGATTCCACATGAACTCGGCTGGAATGGTTGGGAAGGATCTAGGGTATGGAAAGAGGTCAGTTTCTGGACTTGATCTCTCCTTGGAACTCTTGACCCCTGAAGCTGACCACAGAAGGAACCAGAAGAGGGAGGGAGGTCAGCTAACCTTTATCGAGCACCTACTCTTTGCTGCTCTATTGCCGTGATTGCATTTGATGCCCAATAACCCTCTGAGGAAGGAAGGTATTATTCTAATTTTACAGAGGGGGGAAATGAGACTTGGAAAGGTTAAGTGATATGTCCAAATAATGAGCTCGCTATTTAATTCACAGCAACTCACTGTATAGGTGGTAGGTTGTTGGGCCTGGAATTTGAACCTAGCTCTGTCTGACTGTAAAGCCTGTGCTTTAGACTGTCTTTAAAACCCAAGCAGTGGCAAGGGGTCACTGTGGCTGAAGAGTGTGCCCTGAACCATGGGGGAGGCAGCAGAAGGCCACAGGTTGGTCCAGACAACCAGTCCCCGGAGCAGCCTTCTGAGTCTCAGCTAACAGGCCAAAGTGTGATTTTTAAGGGGAGACTCTGTCTCTGTTAGGGCTCTGCCCATTACTCTGCTGCAGAAATTAGGGGGAAGGACACTGGTTCCCAGTTGTGAGATGGGGTCCTCGGGCAAGGCCTCTCTAGGACTATGGAGGGCCCCCCTAAAAGCAGCCCCTTCTCAGAAGCAGCGGCACCCCCTGCCCTGCCCTTCCACAGGTTACAGGTTCAAGTCCGTATTTGAGCCTCAGGCAGTTTGGGGGGATTCCTTGCCCAGTCTCCGGCTGCTGTCTCCTTTCCACAGCTTTTGAAGACATCTGTTTGAAGAGAATTCCTCATGATCCCACCATGCCTGGTGTGTAGAATGCATGCTTCACTGGGCATGATGGCTCAGGATCTATTAAATAATTATTTCTTATTAAATGCTTGGTGGGATGAAGAAAGCCTTGGGAGAGAGAACAGGCCAGGGATAAGAGCGGACTTGAGAGTTTGTGGGAAATGAATTTTTTGTGTCAAATGATGAATGAGCCATACAACCCCCTCTGGAAGGTTGTGTCTGTGGGCTTGCACGCGGGAGAATGTGCGTGAGTGTGCGCAGCCTCGAGGGATCATACTGCTTCTAAAGTTGAAATTGTAGGAGTCTTTATTGCCCAAGGCTTCTTTGCCTTTGGATATTGACACTGGGGCTGAAAGGGAGAGTAGGAATAAGTCTCAGGGATGGCCTGATTGCACGGTGGCCCAGCCTCTTCCTATTTGTGTCTTTTTAGCAACCAGATCACTTTTAGATATTGTTGTTTTTGTTTTTAAATAACAGGTTAGATGGCAAATAAGGCTTTTAACAAGAAGCCAGGGAATATTTTAAACCCAACTTTAAAAATACAGATCCCACTTGCTGTTTTAAGCTCTCTGGAGGGCTGGAGATTGGGTTTATTTTGGAACGTTGCTGGACTATATGAATTACTTCTCTGAGGCTTGGGTATTTAATACCTAGTAGAAGTTTGTGTAAGAGTTGATGATGTATTTTGCCGACTTTCCAACCCTGTAAATAAATTACACGTGCCAGCAGAGGCTGCCAGGATCCACTGTGTCAATTGAAGCTTAATTTTTATCCCAAACCACTTAATACTTTTGTCCTAGCGAGAAAAGAAAGTTCCCGGGTTTCGCCCAGCAGCGGGCCCATTCCGAGACGTAGAAGGTTTCCCCGAGCTGGTGAATAGGCCTCTGTGGATTCACCGATCTTGACACAGTTTTCGGTGGTTAAGTAGCTTCAGCCCTCTCAAATCCAACCCTCAAGGCAGAGAATGATAATATAATTTTAAGTGTATCGTAAAAATGAAACTCAATCGCTTCCACTCCCCAAACCTGTCTCGCTCCCCTTCTCTCTGGAGAAAACAGCCGTAATTGTGTGTTTAATCTCAAGACCGCCTTTGCATTTTATCTTATTTGAGTGCAAAGCCCAGGTAATAACGTTGGCATTTCCAGTGCGAAACAAAATAGGGTTTCTAATTTGGAGACACTATTAAATATTTCATGCTTCAACCAAACTCAATTCTTTTTTCCTATAATAAGTTTAAATATTAATTCTCTGGAATGTCAGATGCCTAAAGCTAGGCATTTAGTGATCTGCAGTTTCAAGTATCTCGAAGAAGGTTTATGAAACAGGATATTTCACTGGGAGGGATGAGTAGTGTGTTTCAGAGATATCTGAATTCAAGGCAGCGTCTTCTGATTTACTTTTTAAAGGGAAAAGGTCATAAAATAAGTTGCTTTATGTGCTGAAGGATTAAGTGGCTTAGGCTGAAATAACAGCAGAGGCTTTACTGTTTTTCCCCCTGTTATATTTTAACAATGCTTTTTGGGGGAGGGGGTGGGACATTTTCCCGCCTGCTTGTCTCCTCCCCCATCCACCTCCCCCCCACCCCCACCAGATGGCTTTAATTCTAACCAAATCCCACGCTGAGGCCCAATGATTGATCAAACAGTCATTTGTACTTACGTAGCTCTCTTTGTGAGAATATCTCTGCATTGGAGCTTCTCGCTGGGCTAGGCTCATCCTTGGGCCTTCAGATGGTTGATTTCCAGCTGGAGAGGTGGGGGTATAGAGTGGGTTGAGGGCAAAAATCCCAGACCCAGAATCCAAAGAATTCCTTGTTTAAAACCTTTTTGTTACTTCCCATCCCTGACAGCAGAGGTAACCGAGTTTTCATAATACAAGGACAAAAATTTCTATCCCTTGTCCACATGATAGTGGTTATATTTGTAGTATCTGTTGGTGGAGAAGATACCTAGGGCTTTTCAGAGATCTTTAAAATAGATTTGTATTTTATCAACCACTCATATATCGTAGAGACATTGATTTGTTCTACAGACAATCTTTGGTACATGCTTTAAAGCTCTCTCCTGAAATTACAGCTTGGCTTGTAGATCGGCGACTGGTGGAAAAAATACGAGCCCCTTGATTTGGCATTCAAGGCATCGTGGCCGGTCCAGTTCCATCTCTTCTGGGTGCCTGTTTGCTTGTCCTTTAACAGTGCAGGACTTCTCCGTATGCGGCTTCAGACCTGGAATTTTCTCTTTACTTGTCCTTCTGTCATTACACACTCTGAGCTTCTTTTTATTCAATTTTGTGCCTCCTTAAATCATTTTTGGAATGTAAAATAGTTAATACTCAAATATTCATCTTCGTACCCTTGCATCCAGTACCAGATCTGGCACAATGTATGTATCTGAGAAGCATATAGGGTGCTAATTGAGGCCGTAGGCATGGTACTGGACCACTAGGTTTGAATTCTGGTTCTGGGTACTAACTTGGGGATCTTGGGCAAGTTATTAGGTTCTTTGGGCCTCCATATTCTTATCTTTAAAATGGGGATAATAATAGTAATGGTCTCAAAAGGCTGTTACAGGGATGAAATGAGTTAATATACGTGTAAGTGCTTAAATATAGAGATTGGCACATGGTAAGATGCTCAGTTAAAGTTGAGATTATTATTGTCATTGCTACCATGTAAATGTTTGGTAAACAGAACCTCTTCGAAGGGCCTTCCTCCTCTTCCTTTTCACCAACCTGACTCCTACTTATTCTTAAGACCCAGCTCAGGTGCCACCTCTTCCGGTTATGCTAGAGCTCTGGCACCCACAACCCTTATCCTTTTGCTGTAGCACAGGTCACACTCTGACAATTTTCCGTTTACTTATGTGTCCTTGAGGGTGGGGCAGTGTCTCATTATTTCTGCACCCCATGTGCCTAGCTCAGGGCCTGGCTCAAAGTGGGTGTCAAGGAAGGTTGAGAATGGAGTCCAACCCAGTTTCTACCCTCTAGGAGCTTGTAGTCTGGAAGGGAGAAGCTGAGTTTTAGGTCTTTGTTTTTCTTACAAGATGGAACCCACAGTAAGCTCTCAGCACATGTGGGACTCCAGTAAATGCACAAGGAGTTCTCACGTGCAGAGCCCTTTTCTCTTTCCCACACCATCTTGGGACTCTTCACAACATGGTCTGCCCTGCTCTGACTTGACATTGGGCAAGCCTTCTCACCTCTCTGGGCCTCCCATTCCTCTCCTTTTTGGGAGGAATCGGCTTCATTTATCACAGACCTTTCTTGGCCGCTGCCAGGCAATGGGCCAGATGGAGGAGCTGGTGGCCTGATGGCTGTCCTGGAACCACTGGCCCAGATCGTGGGAACTCTTAGTGACACACCTGCCCTCCCTTCTAGGCAAAGTCCTAGCTGCTTTAATGTGTCATCTTGTGGTTTAAAGAGCAGATATTGGTGGTTACAACATATCTGACCCAGATTTCTTGTTTGAGATTCGCAAATGTTAACCACTATATATAAAAATAGATAAAAAACAAATTTCTTCTGTATGGCACAGAGAACTATATTCAATAGTTTGTCATACCTTTAATGAAAAAGAATATGAAAATGAATATATGTATGTATATGCATGACTGAGACATTATGCTGTACACCAGAAATTGACACATTATAACTGATTATACTTCAATTAAAAAAAAAAGAAAAAGAACCACCTTGGAAATGAGAGCCAGGAGCCCGCTCTTGACATCCCTGCTGGGGTAGAGATTGGTGTATACACCCCAGATCTCCATTCCAGGATAGGCTTAGATAGGCCCCTGGGGGGATTTTGTTGACTTCCTGGCCCCTCTCTGGGTACCTTTGTGGTTTGAGTTTTGTAAACTGTAATGCTCTGCCCAAATCATTATTATTTGTTCAATCCCCTTATGAACCGATGGGAAGACTAAGAGTCAGAGAGGCCATGTTGCTTGTGCAAAAGTGGCTTTTGGAGTCAGAACTGGGTTCAGATCCTGACTATACGATTTGCTGGACCTTGGGAAAGTTTATTGGACTCTGAGCTCCAGTTCTCCTCATTTGTAAAATGAAGACAACGCCTATCTCATGGAATTGATGTGGGGATTCAGGTGAAAAGTCTCTCAAGCACCTAGCTCTGGGGCTGGCACATAGTAGGTATGTGACAAGGTGAGCTGTTGTTACTGCTCTTCCCGAGTGACAGAGCTGGGCCTAGGTCCCCAAGCCTGACTTGGTCTGATGCTGTTTCTCCCCTCCACTGCAGTACCCCATCCCCTTACCTCTGGTGTTTTGTTTTGTTTTGTTTTGTTTTCTTCTTTTTTCTTTTTCTGGAGAAATTAAAGAATAAGGACTTTGGGGAGTAGGGGTAGGGTATATATAACTCAGTGATAGAGTGTGTGCTTAGCATGCACGAGGTCCTGGATTCAATCCCCCGTACCTTCATTAAAAAAATAAACGAGTAAACCTAATTACTTTCCTCCAAAAAAGAATAAGGAATTTGGAGTTATAGAGAGTGGGTCATAATCCCAGCACTGGAGGACACAGGTCTGAGTGGCTGGTATCATGGCTTCACTGAGGGTTGGGGGAAGATTAGGAGCTGTCTACCTCCCTTGCTCAGGTGGGTGTGGGCTGCTTCAGTGCAACTCTGACAGGTCCTGGGGTCAGTCCGACACACTCACCTGTGGTGGCTCTGGTGTCTGGCAGGAGGGAGGTGTTTATGGGGTGGGTCAGGAAGCTCAGACCTCCCTCCCCCATCCCTGGGTTACTGGGTTGGAAGTTGCATTCAGACTCTACTATCCAGCTGAATTACGTGGATTCTACTTCCTCATCTCCCGATGCCATTCCTGTTCTGTTCCTACGTCCCCGTGCTTGCAGGTCTCTGCGGCACTGTGATGACTGCCATTTGTTGAGCCCTGCTATGAGCAGAAGCCATTCATTTCTTAGGAGATGAGTGTCATCATCCCCACTTTACAGATGAGAAAAACTGAGACCCACAGAGGCTAAATGACCTGCTTAAGGTTCTAGAGCTGGTACGTGGCAGCTGGAGGCCTGACTCCAAGACCCTACCCTTTCTCACACCTTGCCACCTCTCTGGGGCTTCCTCAGTTCCTCTCGAACTCTTCCTGTTGGCCTTGGGTCCAATCTTCCCCATTCGTCATGGTCAAGAAACTGCCTCCTCCAACCATTTCCCTCCTTCATCTTCCACTGCCTTTTGTCACTTTTCTCCCATTGAACAGTCAGGTATTATAGATGCTCCCTTCCCGATGAAACTGTGGGCTCCTTGGAGCAGGGTCTATAATGAACACTTTTCTGATTTGCAGAGGGAGTGTGGGAAGACCAGGGAAGAGAATGAACGCAGGACCCCAGCAGAATTAATCTGTCCTTCTGCAGTCAAGGTGTGGCCTCCTGCTGAGTTCCTCATGCATATTTTTAGGACAGCAACCCAAAGTGGCTTTCCATGTCCCAGCCTTGGACAGTGATCTCTGCCCGGTCAGTTGTCAGGAGCATATGGGATGGCATGTGGCGGAGTATCCTGAAAACGGAAGGGCTGCATCTGGGTTTGGTTGTTGATTGGTTCATTCATCAATATGTGTTGAATGGCTACTGTGTCCCAGGAATTGGGTTGAGCCCTGGGACACTGTGGTGGGCAAAGAGACAGAGCCCTCCCCTGCATGGAGTTCGCAGTCAGCGAGGAGGGAGGGGCGGGGGGGGCAGTGGGTGAGTGTCTGCAGTTTCCCTCCCAGCCTGGCTGGGCCCCCAGACCTCACTTCACCACCTCATCACCTGGCTCACTGTCCTAAGCAGACTCCTAAACTCCAGCCAGTCTGAACGTTGTGACCTTGGACAATCTCATGGAGCCTTGGTTTGCCAGCTTGTAAAATGGAAATATGTAGCTTCTCTAGCAAGGCTAGGGTGAGAATCAGTGAGGTCCGGGGGCAGGGAATGTGGTAGTGCTGACTGCTGGGCCTCTGAGGTCGGGCAGGAACACAGGTGTGTAGCGCATCCTTCTTCAGGGCACAGTTTGGGGAGCCCATGCAGGTTACACAGCCTGGGCTTGGGGACACTTTTGCCAGCCCTTTTCCTGAACCTTTTGTCAATTCCCGCTTGTCTAAGCTTTCCTCTTGGGAGGGAAAACCCTCTCTCCCTGTCTCTGGCAATAAAAAGTCCAGAGTTTTTGTTTTGCAACATCTTTGGAGTCTCTCCTGTGCCAGCCCCACACCTGTCCCTTTTCACTTACCCCAGTCTTTCATTCTCTCAATGGCTCTGGCTGCTGTACACTCAGAATACAGCAGATCTCTTTGCAAGGGAGTGATGGAGACAGGTAAATTCCCATTGTGTGATATTGGCCAAATAGGTGGGGGCTCAGGGACTGCTAGAGGCCCTCCTCCTCTTCCTCCTCCCCCTCATTTTCAATATCTGGCAGTGGTCATCTGTCAAGCACTGCAAGACTCTAGATCAACTTTTTTTTTTTTTAATGGATCATCTTGTGTAATCTTACAGTTACCCTGTGATGTAAGTGTTCTTATTGGAAGAACTTACAGCTATGTAAATTTAAATTAATTACAATACAGTAAAATAAAAAAATGAGCTCCTCCATCTACTAGCCACATTTCAGTGCTCAGTAGACCCATGAGACTAGTGATTACCATATTGGGCAGCAAATATAGAACATTTCCATTACCACACAAAATTCGATTGGACAGTGCTAGTCTAGAATACCATTCCTTAATTTATTCATTTGTTTGGCAAACGTTTCCTGGAGCCCTATTGTAGGCCAGGCTCTCTATTAGGCCCTGGAGAAGCAGGCTTAATGCAAGCTTGGCCTCTGCTTTGGGGAACATACTGTCGAGAGGGCAGCAGATGGACATACCAGCTTGGAGGTGGGGCCAGCACGCTGGTTACCAGTTCTGGCTTCTGCTGGGGATGCAGAGAGCTCACAAGCTAGGCTTCCTGGAAAGGGGGCCTTTGAATGGCCAGATCCTAATGGGTGTGTTGTGCTGATTCTCCCAGCAAGCAGCCCAGAGAGGGCAGATGGTTCATGCGGGCACATCTCTGCAGCTGGAATCACGCTCAGAGCTTTACAGATGGGATCCTGCATAGCCGCTTAGACACGATGGGTTCCTAACTTTCTCCAAATTACTTGATCTTATTCCTAATCCTTCTTTGGTAAGTGGCTGACCCTTTAAAGATCGTTTAATTTAATAACCTTTATTTTTCCTGCTGATGTCAGTCGTATATACTTACTGTAGAAAATTTGGGAACTATAAAAGCCTTTAAAGATGGAAATAATATTTGCTCATAATCTCACCCCCAGCAATGACTACCACTTACATTTTAGTATATTTTCAGTCTTTTTTCTATGCTTATCTGTAGATTAATATTTTTTGTTATCATTAAGATCATAATGAAGTCTGTGTACATATTTTTAAACTTACCATTCTAACATAATAAACCTTTCCATGCTGTTAAAATTCTCTATAAACATTCAAAAATGTATCACATTTTATTAAATTTGTTAAGTTATTTTGAATAGGCGTTACATGAAAATGGTTCAAAATTCAGAAGAACCCAGAGGGAGGGTATAGCTCAAATGGTAGAGTGCATGCTTAGCATGCACAAGGTCCTGGGTTCAACCCCCAGTACCTCCTCTAAAAATAAAGAAATAAATAAACCTAATTACCCTCCCCCAACAAAATAAGCAAATAAATAAATCAAAATTCAGAAGGCCCAAAAAGGGCTCTTAGGAAGAGCCCTCCTCTTCTCTTTTCCTCCTGTCCCCAGTTTCCTTGTTCCCTTTGCTGGAGGCAACTAGTAACGCCCCCTGCCCCATTTTTGTCTAGCCTCTCAGAGATAACGGATGCACATACAAATATGTATATATATTACTTGCATGTGCATGATGCTTAGGATTTTTCACCTTTCCCCTTAGCATAGATAATGCTGCAGTGCCTATCTTTATGCAGTAATCTTCGTTTGCATCTCTAATTGTTTTCTTAGGATAGATTCCCAGAATTGCAAATCACTGGGCAGAGGCTAGTAACATTTGACTCACATATTACCAAATAGCTTTTTAGAAGGTTGCATGAATTTTCACAATTGCAGGCAGAGTCGTAGAGAACTTACTCTTCTGCATCTTCACCCGTGTTTCCAAAGTAATTTCCTAATTGGAAAGTGGCACTGACATCTGGTTATCGTTTCCTTTTACATTTATTTGATTTTTAGTGTAGTGGAACATATACTGTGTGTTCATAGCTCCTATGTTGGGGTCTGAATATTTTACTTATAAAATTTAAAACTTTACGTATTTTAAAGTGCTCAGTAAGTTAAGACTGGTAACATTTTGTTCATCATATTTGTTGCTAATATTTTTTGAGTCCACTGTCGAAACAAGGTATTTATGATGAGTTTGAAATAAAAATAAAAATTTTTTATGTAATCTTCTTTTCAGTATTTTCCTTCGTCATTTCCTTCATTGCTTTTCTTTTTGTCTTTTGCCAAGTCCTGTTGTTTGCTATTATTACTCTTTTGGGAGCTTGTTTTATTAACATTTCTAAAAATAGGGGAGGAGGGTATAGCACAATGGTAGAGTGTGCATGCATGGGGCCACAGGGTCCTGGGTTCAATCCTTAGTACCTCCATTAAATAAATAAACCTAATTACCCAAAATAAATAAATAAAATTGATATTTAAAACAAAACAAAATTCTAAAAATAAATTTTTGTTTTCAGCAAAATAATGCTGTACGTAGTTTTAAAAATCAATCTAATACCGTGAGATTTTAAAGAGAGTCAGTCCCCTTGCTTTCACTGTCACACGCCTGAGAGGCAGCTGCCTTCAGCCAGGGCTGCTGGGGTGCCCACCTCCAGGGGGCTCCGCTGATCCCCATCTATGTGGATGGTGCTCCGTGGGCTTGAGCAACACAGTGGCCCTGCCTTCAACTAGTTGTCATTTTCCAGTATTTTCTTCAGTGACGAAAATAAAAACAATAATGGCTAAAATGGTGCTTATTGTCACGGTCCAGTCATGCTCTAAGCACATTACAAGTGCAATTCCTTTGATTCTCCCAACAACTCTATGAAGGAGTTACTGTTATTATCTCCAATTTTCAGAGGAAGAAACAGACCCAGAGGAGGGAAGTGACTTGTCCAAGGTTACACAGCTGGTGAGTGGCAAAGCCTTAACCACCAGGCTGCGCAGCCTCTGTGTGGGATTTATGCTGCTGTTTCTGGATCAGCTGTACTCCCTGTCTGCTGGCTTCTTGTATGATGGGTGAGGGTTTAGCTCTCTGAACCGCCCTCCACCCAGTTCTTATCCCACTCGCACTGGCCCTCCCCTCGCTTCTGCTCTGGCTGCACCGGTGGGGCTGGGTGTAGCAGGATGCCACTGCCAGGACTTTGCTGGCTTGGTTCTGGCTGAGCCCAAGACAGTAGGTGTTGACAATAGGCATTGGCTGCTACCTTCTAAAGTGGGACTTTACTGGCTTCTAAAGGGGGACTTCAGGTACCTAAACTAAACTCTGGTTTTGAGATCCTTACTCGGCACACACCTTGAGGGTGTAAAAGGGTTGAGATGGAAGAGGAGAGAGAGAGAGGATTTCCTTGGAGAGAGTTGTTGAGAAAGTCGTGACACTTCCTCCCCCATGCCAGGCGGGCAGGGAGGGGATGATTGCTTTCTCCTCACCAAGACTCGAATGAGAGGGGCTCTGAGAGGCTCCCTCAGAGGGCAGGGCACAGCCCCATAGTTGGAGGAATGTTGTGTTTATCTGTGCCTGAAGGTCTTGAAGATGAAAGCTGTGGTTGGAGTGGCTGCCATGTGGCAGAGAGAAGAGAGGCGGCTGCATGATTGTTATCATGGGCAGAGGGTTGTGTTCCAGGGGTTCTGGCTGGTGGTCATTTTCAGACTGACCCACCCTGCCCACAAGGGCATCTTGCCAGACAGAGGTGAGAGAGACTGGATGTTTCCCATGGGACACAGTGGGGTGGAGGGTGTCTCCCAAACAGCAGATTTCTCCCGGGAACCCACATGAGTGGACACTGAACATCCAAGTCCAGAGAGCCCCCACTGTACCCAGCAAGGGAGCCCCTTCCTGCTACTCCAGTAGACAGAGTAAGGGCAATGGCGACACCGCCCCTCCACCCTGCTCAGGGCTGGAGGCAGGGTGGAGTTGGGGAGGGGAGGAGCTTGACTATAAATGAAGCTCAGAGTTGAGATTATTAATCTGGACAGGACATCTTAATTACTAAACTGAGACTGTTCTTGGGACTAAAAGTGTCTGGAAGATGTTTTATGACCTAAGAATGATCCAAAGAGTTAAGGGAACTTCTGGAGATTTCACAGGGGTGGGGCATAGGGATGGGGAACAAGTCTGCAGATTGGATTTTAAAAGACCCGGTGGGGGTGGGGTGGCCAGGGGGTTGGAATTAGAAATTGTTTCTGTAGCACCCTCTGGAGTCTACTTTTTCAGCATAGTTGGTTACATTTGAAACAGGATGTTGAATTAAGTCACACGCTGTGGGAACTTTTCCTTTGGGGTACAACATTTTGTTTTCCTGGGGTTAAATAAGACCTCTTTTTCTCATTTGCTTAGTTGTGTATTTATGTATCTATTACCATTTCCCCCCAAATATTCTATCAATTTTGTCAAACAAAATAACAAACAAATATTCCAGTTTTGTCAAACATCTGTCCATCATACTTCCCTGAATGCTCAAATGCGGCAGGTTATCTTAGGTCCATTTCTCCTGCACCCTGGAGAAGCAGGGAGCACTTCCGCACAGCTGGCCTCCTGGGACTTCTCACTGATGCTCTCCGATGTTGGAGTCCCTCACTCCTGCCCCACATTTGTATTATATACTCTGGCTGGTTTAAGCAGAAGAGATTTTATTAAAAGGATGCTGGGTGGCTCTCAGAATTTCTTAGTAAGCTTTGGAAGCTACATCCCCAAGAACCTTACCCTAAATCCTGCCACAGAGCTGTGCAGTGAAAACAGTGGGTGCCAGAGATTGGCGGCAGAGCCACTGTCCCTGGTCACCGGCTGTCGTTGACCCCTTGTTTTTGTCACTGCAGATGGATTTGAGCCATCCCTCAAGTGGATGCTTCTAATTGGCAGAACGAAGGTCATGTGCCCGTGCCTCGGCTGCAAGGGAGGCTGGGAAAACACATCATTTCTTCACTCCACAAATTTCTATTAAGCATCTGCTGTGAGCTAGGCACTCTTGTAGATCCTGGGAAAATAAGCAAACAGGCAATAGTTTCTGCACTTACATTTTAGAGGGCAGAAGATACAATGATCAAATAAACAAATTAAATACAGAGTTTACCAAATGAAGGTACGTACTTTGGGAAAAAATTAGGGAAGGAGTTTGGGGGACTACTGTTTTACAGTGTGGTTGTGATAGTGTGACATTGAGCAAATACAAAGTCTGTGAGGGGTCTGAAATTTTCAGCTCCTGTGTGCATTTTCAGTGTGTGTGTGTGTATGTTGGTGTAGAGTGGAATTTTTTAACTTTATAAGGTGAGTAATTTTCCCAGTAGAAGAAAGGTGTTCAGATTCTGAGCACCCAAAAGAAAGGGCAAATGTCCTTTGCATTGTGTTTTCCTTTTTCTTGGTTTAACCCCATAGTTTGCTGGAGCCCATCCTCCAATGACTTTGTAAGAAAGGTAAGTAAGGGTGTTTGTCTGAAAAGTGTCTCATTCCTGACTAGTAGCTTGGCTGGAGAACTTTAATAAGAAGACTAACCTGTTAAGTGCTTATTGCCATGTGCCAGGCATAGTTCTAAGTGCTCTACTTCAATTAATTCATACAGCAATCCATTGAAGTAGGTGTTAGACTATTATTATTCCCATTTTACAGGTGAGGAAACTGAGGGTAAGTAACTTGGCCATGGTCAACACAGCTAGTAAGTGGCAGGGCCAGGGTTTGGACTCAGGCTGTCTGCCTTCAGAGCTGATCCTGCTAAGAATTTTGATGATAGTTTCCCATTGTCTCCCAGTTCTGCTCACTGCTGCTGCTAAGTCAGTGGCACGCTGATTCCTGAAAGTTCACGTAGGTTCTCCCCATCTCTCCCCTAGTCTATTTTCTAGAAGCTTTCAGGTTATCCTCTTCATCCCTGATGTTCTGAAATTTTCCACTGATGTGCCTTCATGTGGGTTTTTTTCCCCATTAATTGGCCCAGGTACCTGGTGAGCCCTTTGTTTTTGGAGATCCAGGACCTTCAGTTCCAGTCATTTTTATGTATCAGTCGTTGGACAATTTTCCCATACCCTTCCTCTGTTGTCTTTGCCTGGAAATCCCACTAACTGCATGTTTTGCTTTCTGTATAGATCCTCTGATTTCCTTACCTTTCTTTACCATCTGGCTCTTTGTCTTTTTGATCTGTTTGCTGAGGATTTCTTTGACTTTCCCATCTTATTTAAAACTTTTAGTGATTTTTAGTTTGCAGAAGCACTTTCAGGGTCTCTCACGGTTCCTTTTCGTGCATTTTGTCTCTGGTTATGGATGCGATATGCTATCATACCTCTCTGCGGAGATTGTAGGATTTTAAACCACCTTTTCTCCTATTCCATGTTCCTGTTTTCTGCTTGTGGATTTCCATTTGTTGTTGTTTGGTCTCATTCTTTCAGGTTGGGGCTTTCCTCACATGCTGGTGACAATGACCTGACCTTGTGAAGACCTCTCTTCTGCTAACCCTGTGGCCTTTTCACTGCCCACGGCCCCTGGTGTGCTCGCTGCCCTCCTTGCTTGGCTTAGAGTCTGTCCTTAGGCTCACTTCTTGCAAACAGCCTCCCTGCTGGATGGCGCTGGAGGAAACAGGGTGCTGAGCGGTCCAGCCTCCCCGCAGCCCTCCTCCCGCTCCTCCCAGGTGTGCTCGCGGGGCCCTGGCTCCTGTCGAGGCTACACTGTCCTCACATGTTCTTGTCCTCCCTTCTCTCTTTTTTCCTGGGAGACTTCGCTTCTGTGGTTCCCTCACCTGCAGCGTGAGTCTCCCTCTCTAGAGGGAGCGTACAAACTGCTCCAGAACCTTTCAGCCTAAAACTCAGAGCCCACACTGCTTCCTTGAGCTCAGGCCGCCTCCTGCTCCTGCTCCAGCTCCACTTCTCTGCTTCTGCTGAGGCTGAAACTTCCTCAAGGAGTTGCCTCGGTTTTCAGCCATTCTTCCGTCACCTCCAGGCTTGGGGTCCCCGGGGCCTCCGCGTGGCCGGATGTCTGTCTCCATCTCAGCACCTGCACCGCAGCATCAGGGCAGTGACTGCTCCTGGTTCTCCCCGGCCTCCTCCCTGCTCTGGCCACCCCTTTTCACTGCCCTTGTCGGTTCTCCACCTGCAGTGCCCAAGTTCTGGTGTCGCTGGGCTCCGGGCTCAGCCCTGCGCCTCCACCACCGGGTCCAGCCCACTCCCCGGCAGCCCTCTCCTGGGAGTTGCAGGAGTCACCTCATTGGGCTCCCTGCTGCCACCCTCACCTCTCTGTAGTCCAGTGCTAAGTACATGACTTAGCATGTAAATCGTACCACAACACTTCTCTGCTGAAAGCACTCCTTCCATTTTCTGTTCTCCTGTCCTGGCTTCTGAGGCTGTTGTGATGTCGGTCCTCATCCTCTGCAGCGCTCCTTGCCTCCCTCACTGCACTCTGCCACATGGACCCTCCTGTCCGTGGAGCACAGTAAGCTTGTCCTCTCATTAGGGCCTTTGCACGGCCTGTTCCCTCTGCCTGGCTTGCTTTTCTAGCTCATCTTCGCACGGTGAATGGATGCAGGTGTCTCCTTTAGGGTCACCTCTCAAAGAGGCCTTCCCTGACCACCCAGTTCCTTTGGGTTATTTTACTCTTGGATTTTCATCTGAGCGCTTGTTGTGACTCAATGTTTTCTTGGTCACAGTCATCCTTGACTGTCAAGAATGAAAACTGCAGGAGAAGCAGGGACCTCACAGGGCCTAGAACAGGCAATTGGGGTGCCCTCCCATCACTCCTGTCCATCTTGGCAGTGGTCACACTGTGATGTTCGTCTCCCAGGGAGGCAGGGCCACACTTCATCCACCTCTGGGCCCATCTCTGCACGGGGCCTGGGACAGCTTCCGTAGAGGCTTGGTCACTTCTTGTAGGAAAAAAATGCATTTCGTGTTTATCTTGTATAGGCCTTAGGTTTTTGTTTGTTTGTTTGTTTTTTGTTTTTTAATTTAAGCATAGTTGATTTACAATGCTGTGTTAGTTTCTGGTGTACAGCATAGTGATTCAGTTATACATACATGTATTCTTTTTCATTATAGATTATTGTAAGATATTGAATATAGTTCCCTGTGCTAGACAGTAGGACCTTGTTGTTCATTTTATATATAGTAGTTTGTATCTGCTAATCCCAAACTCCTCATTTATCCCTCCCCTCCGCTTTCCCCCTGGTAACCGTAAACTTGTTTTTTATGTCTGAGTCTCTTTCTCTGTTTTGTAAATTAGTTCATTTGTATTACTTTTTAGAATCCACATGTAGGTTGTATCAAATGGTATTTGTCTTTCTCTTTCTGACTGACTTCACATAGTATGATCTCTAGATTCATCCCTGTTCTTGCAAATGGTATTATTTCATTCTTTTTTTATGGCTGAGTAGTATTCACACACACGCGCGCGCGCGCACACACACACACACACACACACACACACACACACATTTTCTTTATCCAGTCATCTGTTGATGGAAATCTAGGTTGCTTTTATGTCTTGGCTTTTGAAAATAGTGCTGCTCTGAACACTGGGTGCATGTATCTTTTCAATTTAAAGTTTTCTCTGGATACATGCCCAGGAGTGGGGTTTCTGGATCATATGGTAACTATGTGTTCAGTTTTTTAAGGAACCTCCATACTGTTTTCCAAAGTGGCTGCACCAAACTACATTCTCACCAACAATGTAGGAGGGTTCCCTTTTCTACAACCCTCTACAGCATTTATTGCTTGTGAACTTTTTAATGATGGCCATTCTGACCACTGTGAGGTGATACCTCATTGTAGTTTCGATTTGCATTTCTCTGATAATTAGCGATGTTGAGCATGTTTTCATATGCCTATTGACCATTTGTATGTCTCCTTTGGAGAAATGTCTGTTTAGGTCTTCTGCCCATTTTTTTGATTGGGTTGTTTGTTTTTTCTGTTATTGGGTTGAGCTATTTGTGTATTCTGGAAATGAAGCCCTTGTCAGTCACATGGTTTGCAAATAATTTCTCCCATTCCGTAGATTGTCTTTTTGTTTTGTTTATGGTTTCCTTTGCTGTACAAAAGCTCATAAGTTTGATTAGGTCCTGTTTGTTTATTTTTTGCTTTTATTTCTGTTGCCTTGGGAGACTGACCTAGGAAAACATTGCTACAATTTATGTCAGAGAGTGTTTTGCCTATGTTCTCTTCTAGGAGATTTATGGTGTCCTGTCTTATGTTTAAGTCTTTAAGCCATTTTGAGTTTATTTTTGTGTATGGTGTGAGGGAGTGTTCTGACTTCATTGATTTACACACAGCGGTCAAGCTTTCCTGACACCACTTGCTGAAGAGACTTTTCTCCATTGTATGTTCTTGCTTCATTTCTCAAAGATTAATTGACCATAGGAGTGTGGATTTATTTCTGAGCTCTCTATTCTGTTCCATTGATTCGTATATCTGGTGTCGTGCCAATACCATGCTGTTTTGATTACTGTATCTTTGTAGTATTGTCTGAAGTCTGGGAGGGTTATGTCTCCAGCTTTGTTATTTTTCCTAAGTATTGCTTTTGCAATTCTGAGTCTTTTGTGATTCCATATAAACTTAAGGATTATTTGTTCTAGTTATGTGAAAAATGTCATGGGTAATTTGATAGGGATCGCATTAAATCTGTAGATTGCTTTGGGTAGTATTGCGGGCCTTAGTTTTGATGCTACCTGCAGCTGATAGAGTAGAAAAGGTGGGGGGCCATTGTGGACCTGAATTCTCATACTGTCTTGAGCACTGGGGCTGTGGTGTAAGATCTCTTAGTTTTCTCTTCTGTGAAATGGGGCAATAATGCATGCCCAGGCTTCTGTGAGGCTCAGAGGAGAAACAGGGTAGGAAAGGGCTTTAAAAAAAATCTAATAAAGAGAATATTTGTGTATTCCATTCTGCACTTCAAATGCAGTGACCATTTATGAAGCACTGACTGTGTGCTGTAGCAGGGGGCTCTGCTTAAGTTTACATAACTTGTTTAATTTTTCAACACTCTTGTGAGGCTACTGGTGATTTTGCCCCTAAAGAAGCTGAGTCTCAGAGATGAGTGACTTGCTGACCATTTGTGGAGCTTGTGATGCCTCTGTTTTGTTGGGCTTAGCTCAGTTTCCTACTAGTTTTGGACTTTGTCTTTAGACCAAAAAAAAAAAAAAAAAATCCAAATTGCTGTTTCCAGTTTCTTTCTTCATTTAGTAACTTTATGGGGGAGGGTGGGGGATGGGTTGGGGAGGTAGAGGGAAATGGGGAGTCCTGGGACTTGCCTGGTCCAGACACATGCCCCAAAGCCCATCCTGGTGTGAAGAGGCCGAAGCCCTCAGGGGACCAGGCGTCCTTTGGTGAGAAGCTGCTGTATACCCTGTGGATTCGTGTCTTCCAGGATGAGCTGGCTACAGTCTTAGGGGCCGCCCTGCCCCTCCTTTCAGAATTCTCTGCTTCCCACCTCTCTCCTCTCCGTCTCTCTTGCTCTTGAGCATGTGGTCTCTTTGTCTCTCTCTATACGTGGTCCCCTCTTCTTTCTGTTTTCAATTCTATTTCCCTCCTTTTTGGCATCTCCCTTTATACTGTCTCCACGTTGACTTTCCTTTTCTTTCCCTCTGGATCCTTCTGTGTCTTTCTATCCACTTCTCTCTGGCTCACCGCCTGTGTTTTTTCCTTCTCTGCCTTTCTGGGTCCATATTCACATTTAGGTTCCCGGTTACCTGCTGTTTCTGACAAGTGCTCCTTTGGTGGTTTTGTTAAAAAAGAATCTGTGTCGTGGTCCATGGCCAGTGGGGGCTCTTCTCTGCATCTGAACCACCTAGAAACCAGCCCCTGTGGGCAGATCTGGGAACAACCCTACCACCCACAATCTTACTCAGTTGAAGATTGCCCTTGCTCCTCCCCCTGTGCAAATCCTGTGCTGGGCACGGGGACATGCCCTGCCCTCCCAGGGGCCTTGCTGGGACATGGGTGGGGAAGCTTCTTGTTGTGAGCATCGCTGGGTGCTGATCATCAGTCCACACACAGGAGGTCTGCATGGGCTTTATGACTCCTGCTGCAGGTGCAGGCGTCTCAGCGGAGGGGTTGCTTGAGCCAGGCCTTGAAGGGTGAGGAGGGAGAGGCATTCTAGGCCCTTGCAATTCAAAGTGTGATTTGTAGACCAGCAGCATCAGTATCACCTTGGAGCTTAGAAATGCAGGCTCTCAGCCCCACCCCAGACCTGCTGAACCAGAATCTCCTTTCTAACAGGATTCCCGGTGATTCATTCGCACATCAAAACTGAGGAAGCACCGTGCCAGCCAAGACTGTGTAAAGGCCTGGTGAGAGACAGCCCAGTGTGTTGGGCACTGGGGAGGAATTAGGTGTTGCAGGAGATTGGCTGAAAGTGGCCAGAATGAAACTGAAAATGGAAAATGGACTCAAGTTGTGCTGGGTCTTAAATAATCCACTAAAGATGAGGATGGGGCTGGGGCCGTGATTGCTACTTCCCAGGACCTGCCGGACCCCAGATCCACAGGCCAGTGTATCAGCATAGACCTTTAGAGATCATCCATCAGGTCCTGTCTTCTCAAGAGATGGGTGGGGAAACTGAAGCCCAGAGACACCAAGTAACTAGTTTAAGATCACACAGCAAATAAGAGGAAGGATGGGACTGAAAATCATGGTTTTCAGACTGGATTCTACAGCTGGTGCTCTTTTAGGAATGTGTTTGCTTGTGGAATGACTGCTACTTATCAAGGTCACACTGCAGGCCAGGTATGGAACTAAGTGCTTCCCACTGGGTTAATGAAATAGTTCACTTCCCTATTGTGGGCTGCATTTAACACACAGGAAACTAAGGCTCTGAGAGGTCAGGGACAGAGCGGGGCTCTGAACTGAGATGTGGATTCCAGGGCCCACTGCTCTGCCCACCTGGAGGGTAGGCAGAAAGACTCGAGCTTTATCCTTAGAGTGACAGGAAGTCATGGGAGGTTTTTGAGCAGGGGAAGGACCTGGTCACACCTGGTTTTGGGGAAGATCACACCAGTAATTCCTTGGGTAGCCTTGGGTGAGCAAGTCTTCTCTTAGTTTCCTCACCTGTTGCGTTCTAGTGGAGGGTCTTTAAGGTCCATTCTGAGTCTGGCTTTGTGTACGTCATGCTGTGATTGCAGAACTACCGGTGAGTGGCTTGGCTCTGGTCCCACAGTGTTTTCCTGTGGGCCTGTAATAGGGTGTGGGTAGTTTTGGTCTTGGGGTGGGAGGTGGGGGGGCGTGTGTAGTCAGGGAAACACGGCTTAGGGGAAGGCGGAAGAGGTGGCAGTTGTGCAGGGGGAGGAGGCTGACCAGCCTCCTCTAGCTCAGCCACCATCGCTGACTCCATCCCACATGTGATTCTGATTAGGGGGCCTGTGTAAAAGTTACCTAAACACCACTCTTATTACTCTGTTTAGGAACATTCACATGCGTGGGAGGGTGCCTGGCACCGGCTTCCCACATGTGCTGGGGGTCTGTGGGGAGGCACCACATTTGCACGAGCATGACTGGCACTGTGTCGGGCTTCACAGCGCCGGGGACAGGCCCTGCAGGACCAGCTCAGGCAGTTCTTCCCGGACCCGGCAGGGGAAGGGTGGGAGGGACTGTTCTAGGCGTTCGCTAATGGTGGAGAGCTTGTTTAGGCTCTCTCACTCTCCCCGTGATATAGGTGGTGTTGTCCCCACAAGGAGTGTTAACAGAGCCTCGAAGGCAAGTTTCAGCAACAGAGCATGGGACTTGGAGTCAGTGGGACGGTCCTCTCACTGTACGACCTTGGGCAAGTGCCTTTCACCTCTCGGAACTTTGGTTTCTTCATTTTGCCTTGGAGGCTTGTGAAGATGAAACGAGATAAAGCACGCTAGAGGACTTGAAATGTTGTATGACCAGGGCCGCCGTAGCTCACAGCTTCCCGGGGTTCCTGCCACTTGCAGTGAGAGTCCATAGCCTCTTGGCCACACACAACCCAAATGTGCGAAATGCAAAAGGCTGCGTGGCTGTTTATTTCGTTTATAGTCTGGTCGGGACGACACCTTACCGTGGACTATGATTCAGAGCGCCTGCTGGAGGAGAGGCATGGTTTAGGGGGCTTGGGTGAGCAGAGGGCAGCACCCAGAGCTCTGGAGCTTCAGCAAGAAGGTGCCCTCCTCTGAGATGAATGGCTTGTCCCGGTGGGGGTTTGCAGAGTGGATGTCAGAGCTTCCCCACTCCTTTAGGGCTGGATGGAGGGGTGTGGGCAGTATGCCATCCCAGGAAAATGGCGACATAGATATAAATCTCTGTGCCTTGTACGTCCCCTGTCCAAACTCCCTGTTCTTCTGTCCACATACTCCCCTCCTATCCTTGTGTACATCTCTGGGTACTCCCAGGTGCCTCTGCATCTGCCCAGCCACCATTGCCCTGACATGAAGACTTTCAGATATCCACTGTTCTTTTGCCCACCCAGCCCCACATCCATCTTCATGCCTCCCTGTATGATCACTCATCAGTGTTTTACATGAGGTGAATCAGAATTGCCTCTGTGAGGATTCATTGGAGGTAGGTGTGGCTTTCTGTCTTTGACATCAAGGAGACTATAAACTTCTTGACCTTCCTTTAAAGATGAATCAGATCAGACAGTAAATCTGAATGCGTCTTTCCCTTCCGTCTTTCTTTTCCCTTCCACCTACATGTCCATTTATCCATTTACCATTCATGTGTCCATCCATCTAACCATCTGTTCCCCCACCTACTACTCACCCACCCATCTGTATAACCAACCATGAAGCCATCTAACTGTCAGGAAGAACCAACTATCCTGCTCCCCACTTAGCCACCCAACTATTCACCTTCATACCATCAACAAATATATTTCCAAGACCCCAGTATGTATGTATGAGCCCTATGTTAGATTCTGGAGTACTAGTCTGGTATATGTCCTGGGTCAGTGGAGTTCCTGGGGTTTGATTTTAAAGTCCCTTCCAGCTCTGACATTTTGTAATACATGGAAGCTCAAGACAGGGATCATCCTTTCATTTCTTTAACAAATCCACGTATTCAGTAGTTATTGAGTGCCTGCTGTGTACCTGACACTTTTCTGCACGCTTGGGATACTGTGGTGAATAAGACAGACAATCCTTGACCTTGTGGAGTTTGCATTCTAGTCAGGGAGGCAGATAGTGAATGAATGAAGTGAGTGCCTCTGTGTGCCGGGTGTGGGCGAGGCTCCCCGGGGGAGTTTCTAGTCTAGTTGGCAGAGAGACAAGTCTGGGCAAAGATACAACTCCCAGGCTCTGTGCATATGTGTGCTGTGTTCCAAACTGGAGTGCATCTGTACAGCAGGGATTCCAGGCGGTCAGAGGCGTGGCGGGGGAGGACTTCCCAGGGAAGGGAGGCCAGGTTCAGCCTAGGAGGCCACAGTACTGTGGGACCCGCTGAAATATGCAGACAAGGTGCCACATAATCCTCAGTGCCATCGATTCCCGGATCCAGCCTTGGCCTCTCTAAACTTGCTGGGTAAAGCCAGTGCCTCATCCACTCTGAGCCCCCAGCCCAGAACCACAAAATTAAGAGTTGGGATGAGATGAGCTGTTCAGTCTTTTAGACCATGACTCTGGGATCTATGAATTTAATTAGTAGGAGAGACATGTTTTATGGTGGCATTGTTGAATATACCATCTTGAGTAATAAGCCTTGTAACAATCTTGTGAGGGAGGAGGTGCTATCCCCATTTTGCAGATGAGAAAACTGAGTCTTCCTACTCTATCAAGCTGCCTTAAGCTTTTGCTTTCCTTTCAAAGCTCTGGGGAAAGCCTCAGTCGGGGGAGTGGATGGACGTGTGTGTCTGGAAGCACCAGTCCTGAGTAGGGCATGTGTTAGGGGTACATGAGCCCTGTCTTTGTCCAGTACCTCATCAAAGATGACTTTTTCGTTTCTTTTTGAGGAAAAAGTTAATAAATGGTTTTGATGCATTTAATAGCAGGAACACTGGAACAGAACATATTGTAATTAACTGCTTTTGTATTAGATGAGGGTCAGACAAGACGCTGGCAGCAGCCACTCGGTCCTAAATATCAGAGCTGGGACTCGAACCCAAGGTTCTTTGACTCCCCAGGCCTCATCCTCTTTCCACCGTCTCCATTTCAGGGATCTCTAAACAGCCTGGGAGAATGCCAGGGAGGAAGGGGATTGAAAGGGAAGAGGGAAGGTATCCTATCTTTCTCTCCTGCATCTTCTGTATGAAGAAAATGGGGAGAAACATTCCTTCCTTTAAAAAAAGAAGCTTCGTGGGCTCTCAGTCTTTTGCAGTGGAGATGGCCAGTTTTTGGTCCAACTAGGAATGCTTTGTGATTTAGCAGGTGCTGCAGACGCAGATTCTTTTGTTGAAGGGTGCTGCATGCACTTGCCTTCTGCACAGGACCAGCTCCAGCCTCCCTATTAATTATGAACATTTAGAAATGTTCCTGACTATACCCAGAGTTCCCGCTCATGAAACTCCATAGGTCAGAGGCCACACATGTTTTGATTTTCTTATTTGAGGTATTATGTGTTCAAGGTAGATTTATGCTGCAACCTTTGTTTATTGACTTGTACTTTTCCCTGTGAACCTAATGGAACATGACAGATGATATTTACAAGGCACGTGTTTCCGATTAAATCATGTGAGACATTAAAGCCCTATAAATGAAAGCCCCTTTGAAAGGCCAGGTTCAGAGAGAAGGAGGCAGTCCCTGATGGGGCCTGGATGGTGGAGTCGCCCCCTCAGCTGGCTGCAGGAAATGCGGAAGGTGGCAGGCAGTCCCTTTGGTAGGGTGGAACCTGTTTGTAGTGACTTCCAGCTAGGGAGCTAGACTGCATAGAGGTCTGAAAAAATGGATATGAGGAGCCCCTCTTGCTCTCAACTGCCTGGGGAAGAGGGAAGAGAAAGAACGCTCCTTCTAGGAGCACCTACTGTGTGCCAGGCTCTGTCTCAGAAGTGGTTTCCTGCAGAGTCTAGCTGAACCTCGCAGCAACTCTGAGGTTGTCACCTTGCTGAAGGGGCATCCGAATGGCACGGGGTTGAGAGTGTTGTCTGCAGCCCGTTGGGACTGCTTTCAGATCCTGGCTCTGCCATTCACTGTCACCATAAAATGGGGTGAATAATACCATTGCTTCACCCATAAAATGGGGTGAATAATACCATTACTGTCTGTGCTCCATAGTACATGAGCCAGTGTTATTGTCACTTGAATGGAGGTGCACAGAGGCTAACTTGCCAAGGTCACTGCCAGTAGGAGACTGCAGCTGGAACCCAGGCCTTCAGGTTCCACAGCCTTTCCTAGTGCTGTCCAGGCTGCTCCGATGGGGCTGTGCTGGGCAGCAGATGGCCAGCAAGGTCCTGCCTGCTGACTCCTGCACTGGGACGTGGGGTATTCCCTTGGCCTTCCTGAGACTTCCCAGGAGCATTAATGGGAAAGCTCGGTAGGCAGGATTAGCCTAATCGGGAGTCTTTCCATGGAGGTCAATTAAAGGATTTGGGTAAATATAAAAAGTGGAAACAGCTTGGGATGGAAGGCTTTCCCTACCCCACCCCATCCTTCTCTCGCCCTCCCTCCTGCTCCCTCCCTACTTCTGCCTCCTGTTGCTTCAGAAGGATAGGGTCAGAGGGTGCTGCCGACCCATGGGACTGAGCACAGCCAGAACACTCACTTTTTTTTTTTCCTTTTCTGAATACCTGGCGGCAGGTGATCTGAGAGCTAAGGAGAACAAGATTGGATATTTTTATATTTAAAATTTCTTTTTAGGACCTCTAACTAGCTTAGCTGCTTTGTAGGACAGAGGAGAGAAGGAAGGATGCCAGCCCCCTCCACATCTCATAATAGAAAAGCTCACTTTTGAAAACGTTGACTTCCTCTCTGTGTAAGTCCTTATGGATCATTATCTGCCATTTCCCTGGAGATTGTACATCTCATTTTCATAGAGATGCAGGTCTAAGGAGGGAATCTGGGGTTGTGGTGAGGCTGGCTCTGGAAGCAGCCAGCTTGGACTCACCTTCTGGCCTTGCCACTTGCCAGCTGGGTGTCTTGGGCAAGTAGCTTTCTCCCTCTGGGCCTCGGTGTCCTTATATGATAGATAGTTGTTAGGGAGTCCGATACCATAGTAGATGTGAAGGTTCTGGACTGAGGCCGACACCAGGTTAGAATCTGCCAGATCTTCCCAGGAGGCAGCACGGGGCCTAGGAAGGGTCCTCAGGAGCCAAAGCCTCCTTCGTTTATTGCCCCGTGCCCTATTAGGTGTGTGCAGGGAGCAGGTGTGAGTCCAAGCTCCCCCTCCTCATTCCCCCTCCCCTGGCCTCCCTTTACTTATCTGCAAAATGGGGAAAGCAGTCCCTTTTCTGCCTCCTATGAGAAGTGCCTATGGAAGCACTTGGAAAACGGCAGACCCTATATATAAAATAATAGCAATGATCATGCTTCACCTGGAAGGTTTCACAGAGCATCGCCTCCTTTAACCTTGCAGCGCTCAACTGGGGTGGCTGTCATCTCTCTCATTATGAGGCATTTCTGGGAGGGAAGTGACCTGCTCAAGATTTGGGGGCTACCAAGTCTCACAGAACCAGAAGCTAAGCTGAGGTCTGTCCCACTGCAGGACAGGCCTGCTCTATCCCCACCCCAATGCTCCATTCTTGGAGAGACCCTGGACTCCCAGAGTTGGAGTGATGCGTTAAGCCGGAAGCTCCTCTAGTTCCCTCTATCCTAAATGGGAGCCCCCCTTCCCCCTCTCCCTCCCATCCCCTTCCTCTCCCCACCCCCTCATCCCGGCTTAGGCTGGTGAGGCTGAGTGAAAGATGGAGAGTCCACTGAATTAAAAGCTCTGGGTACCAACAGGGGAACAACTCTACTGCTAGCTCTGTGTGTCGTTGGGCAAGTTACTTATCCTCTCTGTGCTTTGATCTCTCCATCAGTAAAACAGGATTGGTAATACCTGCTTTATTCCTGCTACAACTTTGTTACAGTGGCTCAAAAGTAGTGCTGACAACAGTGAGCAGGTAGGTTGCAGTTAAAGGAGTTGTTACACAAGGTGAGCACGTTGATCCTGGGAGAAGGCTCCGTGTTCTGCACCCTCTGGCACGAGTAGACATTTTTAATAAGTGGAGAGAGAAGGACTTTTGAAGGCCACGTACGGTCTTAAATGCACAAGTGGGACCAGGGGAGAAGGGTTTTGTTTCTTCAGTAGGTAATGCTGATTCTCAGAACAAGCTAAACAAATCCCCCCTTATTGAAGAATGTTGCTCTGGGGTAGGCTTGATTAAAATTGGAAAATCTAAGAGGCTTAAACGTGTGCGGTTTGGAGGGATCCAGAGTACTTTCGTGCCCTGCATCTCCCTGGCCATGGTTACAGAATCTGGAGGCCACGAAGGGTCTGTGGCAGAGATTGGCCCATCCAGCACCCTGTTTTAAAGTGGGGAACTGGAAAGCCTTCCGCCTGCACAGGCAGAATCCACAGAACCTCCCCTGTCTCTGGGCACCCCGGGCCGGGAAGTTTGTTTTGCGGGCTGTGTGGGGACCAGTTGACTCTGTGGCCTCTTTGGGACGAGGGCTGTGCTATTACTTTCAGGGACTCCAAACCCTGCCGCCATCCACTCGAGGAGTGAGGACTTATGCTTTGAGCAGCTCTGGATGCCAGAGCCTGTACCAGGCACCTTGCATACATGTCTCTCAAACACCTCTCTGTCTTGTGTCCTCTGTAAATGGGGATCCTAATGGTGTCCACTTCCTAGGGTGGTGGTGAAGGTAAAGTGAGCTAGTATGCAGAAAGAGCTCAGAACAGAGGAGGGCACAGGGTCAGTGCACAATAACATCAGCTGCCACAAGGACCCTGCCAGGAGGGTTGGGATTGCCTTTTGCGTTGAATGTGGCTGAGGCTGGCAGGCGAAGTCATCTTCCCGTGCTGGAGAGTGGCAGAGCAGGAGTTCCCTTCTGGGTCCGGCAGACTTCAAAGCGAGAGACGGTCTGCTGAAAGACTTGAGCCCTCAGCCTCGCTGTCGTGGTCTCCGGTGCTCCTCCCCCCATAAGCCCTGCGGGCAGGCTGGGCTTCTGAGGACAGGATCCCCAGGGCTGTGGGAGGGCTTTAGCAGACTGGTCAGGGCTGGCTCTTTGCTTAGGGTTTTATGGCCACGCAGAGAACATGGCCAGAATCTTCTGTGGCTGACGTTCCAAGGCAGACGGTCCCTTGCTGACACAATTGTTCCTTATTAATCATTCAGGGCAGACAGCCGAGTGGAGAACAGCCCCCACCCTTGCACGCTGCTACCTGGGGTTGCCAGCAGGGGCGCCCTGGTCCTGGACGGTGAGTGTGACTCAGGGTGGGCGGGTGAGCAGAAAGCTGGCCCACTGCCTTGTGGCTTGGGGTCAGCCTCTCTCTCTCCTGCTCCTGCCCTAGCCGGGAAGCCCTGCCACCCGCCCCGCAGGCCTCGGGTCTGTGCTCCCCACACTTTGGCAGGGCAGAGAGGGCAAGTGCAGGGGAAAGCTCCCTTGTGCTGACGGGTGCTGTACATTCATCCTGTGCCTGGCCCTGTTCTAAGCTCTTTCTTTGTGTTCACTCACTTAATCTTCACCATAACCCTATGAAGCAGGTGCTGTTATCACCCCCTTTTACAGGTGAGGAAAGAGCCTTGGTATCCTCCTGGGGAGGCCGCCTGGCAAGGGGAGGAGCACCGACCTTGGAGCCAGGACAGGGGTCTAGCGCCTGTCCTATCTTGACCGTGTAACACCCTGCTGGCCTTGATGGAAAGAGATTTGAGGTAGAAGTCAACTCTGGGAGCAAATGCAGGGGCGGAAAAATGCGTGAAGCCTGCCTGCTTCCTATAAACATTTGTTAAATGCCAACTGTTTGCTGGGCATTATGTCCAGGGCCAGGGCACTGGGCTGACTGCAGAGGAAGCTGGGTTTTCTGGTAAAGTAATTAATTGCTAATGGTGGTGCAGTCCTTTAGTTTCCAAAGTGTGTTCCCAGCCTTGTCTTTTTTGACTTAGGAGGCAGAAAACATACATCTAGACAAAACTTGTATGCAGATATTAATAGCAATGTCATCATAGCCAAAAAATAGAAACAACCCAAAATGCCCATCAGCTGATGGGTGGATGAACAAAATGTCACCTATCTGCTCAATAGAATATTATTCCCCCACTGTAACAGAGTTGTGGCAGGAATAAAGCAGGTGTTATCAATCCTGTTTTACTGATGGAGAGATCAAGCCACAAGTATGTAGTGCTGATTATGCTACAACATGGATGAACCTTGAAAACGTTATGCTCAGTGAAAGGAGCCAGACACAGAAGACCCCACACTGTATGATTCCATTTATAGGAAATGCCCACAATAGGCAAATCTCTAGAGATAGAAAGTAGGTTAGTGGTTGCCAGGGGCTGAAGGGAGTGAAAAACAGGGAGTGACAGCTAGCAGGTATGCGTTTCTTTTGGGGTTGATGAAAATGTGCTGGAGTTAGATAAAAGTGGTGAGTGTGCAAATATACTAAAACCATCAAGAGTATACTTTAAAAGTTTTAGTAACACTTTAAAAAAAAGAAAGATTACATCTCAATTTTTAAAAAACAAATAAGAAAAGCAGAACTCCTCCCTGATCTGACCCGTCCCCCTCCTCTAAGGACACATCTCGCTGTGTGCTCTGGGCAGTAACACCTGGTGCAGCCAAGCCATTGCTCAGCGGGCTCTCCATCCCCTTCCCCCTTGGCAGGCTGTCTGGGCCGAGAAGTAAACACTTCATAGATGATATCTTGGGAAGAAACCACAGCTTTGGAGCCACTGAGCCTTGCATTTTCCCATTCCCACCCCTTCCTCTGGGCCTCAGTTTCCTAACCTGAAAATGAGGAGGACAGGATCAGTGGTGTAAGCCTGTTGTAAGGGGGAGACGAGGACGGTGGTAGCCTGGGATAAGTATTGAGAGCAGGAGCACCTGAGTTCTCCATTGTGCGTCAGTTCCTCCAGGTCAAGTGCCTTGTGCACTGTCTGTGTTCCAGAACGTTTGGGGTAGCGTAGGACAGTGGTGGGGCCGAGGCTCTGGGTGAGCATGTAGCTGGGCTCTGCCATCACCTGACAGAGGCTGCCCAGCTCAGAGTCCCGGCTCTAGGTCAGGGAGGCCTAGATTGGAATCCTAGCTCTTCTCTGGCTGAGTGAACTTTTGCAGATGACTCAACCTTTCTGTGCTTCAGTGTCCTCTTTAGTAAACACAGGTTGTAGTAGGCATGCTATGGACTGAATAATGCCCCTCTCCAATTCATATGTTGAAGCCCTAAGCACCCCACCTCCCAGTGTGATGTATTTAGATGGGGCCTCATCTAAACCTAATTCATGAGAATGGGGTTCATGATGGGATTAGTGCTTTTATAGGAATAGACACCAGAGAGCTCTGTCTCTCTCTCTCTCTGACATATGAGGACACATCGAGAAGGTGGCCATCTACAAACCAGGAAGAGAGCCCTCACTAGAAACTGACCCCGTGCCACCCTGATCTCAGACTTCCAGCCTCCAGATGGTAAGAAATAAACATTTGTTGTTTAAGCCACCCAGTCTATGGCATTATGTTACGGCAGCCCGAGTAGACCACAACAAGGCACTAAAAACAATAACGGGTGTAAAATGTGGAGCACGAGGCTTGTGGCAAGCACAACTGCCATTACTCTTAGGTGGCTCCATTTATGACTGTGATGGTCGTTAGCAGTTGTGGGACCTTGGGTGAGTCACTTGACTCTGAAGTGTTGTCACCTCCTCCTCTGTAGAAAGAGATCAGGACGCTGCCCACGCAGGGCTATGGCAGGAATCCAATGAGATCATTGAGGTCGAAGGGCTCGTAAACTGTGAGATGGCGTGCCTGTGGAAGGGGCTGGGCGTTCAGGGAATGGAGCCTGGCAGAGAAACAGGGGAGGGAATATGAGCAGCCCCGTGATGACAGCAGGTCTGGCGGGCACTCCTGGCTGGGAAGCTCTCGATGTTGTGCTTTCAGGAAGGGACTGTTTTGGCGGCAGCATCTGTCTACCTGTGTCCAGGTGGCAGCGACTGGACAGTGGTTTGGTCTTTGTGGCTCACAGTGTCTTGTCACTGAATGGGGAGCCAGGTGGAGGGGAAGTGGGGCTGGTGCCCAGAGGCAGTGGTGCCTGCACAGGACTTGGGGTGGAGGACGGCCTGCAGACAGCTCGTGACCTTGCCGCTTGGCATTGTCAGACCCTGAGTGGAGGAGAGCCCTGGGTAACGGGGAAACCTCACAGGCTCAGGCCAAAAGCTGCCTTCGGGGAGCCGAGGAGACCTTGAAGCACTAGCCGAGTTGGCTCCTGTTCCTGCTCTGTGGCATCAGGGACTCGGAAGTCTTCGGGTGGAAAAGCACCGTCTGGAACTCCTTCCCCGTCATCTTCTGGAGTGCGTCCCATGGGGCCCTCGCCCGTCGTCGCACTTGTCTTCAGAGCTGCGGGCTGAGGTCGTTCCCCAACTCAGACATCCCACACCGGGGCGGCGGGAGGGGCGTGCTCCTGGGAGAGTTTATGGGATTTTCTGCTTGGTTCTTTAATCGTGTCCTGTTTGTTTGCTGTCTGGTCTGGGGCTATGGAGTGGGTGTGGTGGGGAGTCCTCGGAATGTCGGCCTGGGCAGCGTAGAAGGCCTCTCCGGGGCAGAGGAGGGCAGACGTCAGAAAACGGATGTGGAGACAGGGAGGGTTTCAAACATAAGGGGTAAGGGATTTGGTTGCTACAATAACTCTGATCTGGCCCCACCAGATCTTGTATTTCAGAGAGGTATTGGCTGCAGTGGTTAGAAGCACTGCCTCTGAACCCAGATCCGCCTCTGATGGGCTCTGTGACCTCAGCAAGTTTCTTAATCTCTTTACACCTCCACTCCCTCATCTGTGAAATAACAGTAGTAGCATCTATCTCATAGGTTGTTGTTAGGATGAAGTGAGATGATACTGGCAAAGCATTTAGAACACTGTCTGTAATATACATAAAATACATAAACAGCAAGTTCATACTGTATAGCATGGGAACTATATGCAATATCTGGTAGTAAATTACTAGTAAATCTGGTGAAAAAGAATATGAAAACGAATATATATGTGTTCCTGTATGACTGAAGTATTGTGCTGTACACCAGAAATTGACAAAACATTGTAAACTGACTATACTTCAATAAAAAAAATATATATATTATATATATATATATAAGGGGGAGAAAAAACATGTCTGGCACAGAATAATGCTAAGTAAACATTCGCATGGAGGATGGGTAGGTCCTTCCAGCAGAACTGTTCCTCTTTCTTCCTCCGAGTTTCTGTTTAGTTCAGCTCCACTGATGCTCACTGAGCCCTTTGTAGGAGCGAGCCCTTTGCTTTGAGTGGATTCGATCCTCTGAGCCTATCTTGGGAATGCTCACAGCCCGGGTGGAGGCAGCTCAAGAACAGACACTGGCCCACCCAGAGGAGGGAGGGATCGGGGAGGCGACAGTGAACTGTGTTTTGAAGGATGAACAGGAATTTCTTAGGCAGAGTGGTGGGGAGCAATTGCATGTGTAAGGTGACTAGATTAAGAAGTGGGAAATAGGGTGATGAGGCTGGTAACCTGCTCACAAAGGGCCTTGAATGCCAAGGTAAGGGAGTCCAAACTACCTGGTAGGCCAGGGAGACATTGAGGGATTTCAGGTGGTGTCTTTCCCCTACTTTGCTTAGAGAGCCAGTCATTGCATTATTCTTAGGGTTGTATCTGTGTGACTGTCCCTCCCACTACCTGGTTAGTGTCCAGAGGGTCCTTGTGCTGCCTCCTCCCAGTTCCCTTCCTGGTCTTGAGGGAAATGGGCCTCAGTGGTTACTAAGTTCATTTATTAATTCACACAGTGGATCAGCATGCACCTCCAATAAAATCCTGGGCACCATGCTAGGCACAGTGGAGGGGCGTACAGAGATGAGTCAGTTGCATGGTGATGCCATGTTGAAGGTGTTCTGTTCCTAGTCCAAGGTGGCTCTCCCAGGAGGCTGTCACCCAAGGCCAAAAGAAGGTCTTGACAAGACAGAATGCTGCAGGAGTTCCAAGAGGGGACCGCCTGCTCCAGCTCGGGAATGGAGCATTGGTGGGAAGGGAATTCAGGCAGCACTCTCAGTGTGGGCAGAGGCACAGAGGTGGGAGAGCAGAGGGCATGTGTGAGGAGCAGCAATGAGTTCAGAACAGAGAGAAATAGGGTAGGAGGGCCTTGTGTGCCAGGACAAGATGGGGAGGCAGGGAGGGGAGTTTTGTTTCCCTGTGGACACAGGGAGCTATGGAGAGCTTCTAGCTGTGCTCCGCTACCCTTCATTTTTATGCACTGTGGTTCTTTGGAGAAGGGGCAAGAGGTGAGTTAATCAGTCTTTAAGATGGGGGTGGGTCGTGGGTCTTGCATTTGCAGAAAAGTAACTTGTAATGAAACCATCATAAAAATCCTCAGAGATTTCTGCCTTAATGAAGGAGGCAGTTTTTCTCCCACAGATTCTTTAAAACTTAGGTTTTAAGTGGGGAATAGCGACACATAATTTATTTCTCCTGGTGCTTGATCTGAGATCCCATGGGAAAGAACAGGAAGGAATTAGTGAGCTCTATATTACAATTTAATTGCTTGAAGGAAAAATATTATTTTTTATTGTTAGCCATTAGCTGCTTCTAGTTTTATTAAACTCAACCCTCTGCAGAGCACAGCATTAGCCACTTGGAGCTTGCCGGCTCCCTGAGGGGAGGAAAACCCTCAGAATGGTCCCACCTTGTAAAGCGAGGGTTACTGCTGGGATCCAAGTAGCCCTGGGGAGTCTTGCATTTCAGGCATCTCTGTACTTGGAGTGCAGCCTCCTGATAGTGGGTTTGGCCCTCCTTCTGTCTGCTGATACCAGGTACAGAGGTCAAGGGGGGCTGAGGAAAGGATCCTAAGTCAGACCTGAGACTCTCTTAAGATGGGTGAACTTGGCTGCATTGCTTCATCTCCCATTTTACAGATGGGAAGTTTTCATCTCTGGGGTAGTTGCTACAGCTAAATGAGGCACTGTATGTGAACAGAATACCCTAGTATTCAGTAGGTGCTCAATAAGTGCCAGTTAATGGGCCCCAGGACCACAGGCTTCTCTAGGCTGCTTCCCCTCCTCTGTTCTGACTCCAGGCTCCAAGCTCTTGCCTATGGGAGCCCTGCTCAAAGGCCCAGTTCCAACCCCACACCCCACACACAGGGCAGTGGCCCTGGCTCAGCCCGATCCCTCCACTGTGCTGGGCGGTTTACTCCCTGATGCAGGCTCCATGCCAGCCTTAGACAGGCTTCTGCCCTCAGGGAGCTCCCAGCTGGATGGTGAAGACCGGCAAGTCACCCCAATGATGTGCAGAGTGGCCAGGTGGGACCTCGTCCTGGCTGGGGGACAGGGGAAGGCTTCCTATGCAGGTGCCAGAGGGAGTTCTGAGGGACCAGGAAGAATGAGCTTGCTAGGGGAGACGACCTTTGTTGGCTGTCACCCTACCTTGGTGGCCACTTTCTGTCTGGAAGGTGTCCATTCAGCCAGCCCTGATGGACCTCTCCTTGATCTCTACTCCCTCCCTCACCCTGCTCCCCCACCCTTCACCTACCCTTCTTGTTCTGCACACATCTCGGTGGACTTTTTGTGACCTTGAGGGCTTCTAACTCATGCTTTACAGGTGGGAGGTCACCTCGCTGGGGATGTGGCTGAAGTCTAGCAGAGGGCAACATAGCCTGGGGCTTTCCTGTGTCCCACTGACCCCTGCAGACCACATAGCAGGCTTTTTAAACAGATATGGACCTAATGTGGGTTGTCACATTTTCACTGACTTTAGGAACCACTCGCCCCCTGGCCCTGCTCTGTCCTGTAGGGTATGAGAGAGAGCCAGTAATTTTCGCAGAACGGCCCTGAACTGCCTTCCACTGAGGCTGCCCTCGCCCTGTCCCTGCCCCACGACCGCGGCTGCCCTCTGCAGCAGGGCTGTTGCCCGCACAGCATTTCATGCTCATCCAGTAACCCTCTGGCCCGGAGTTTGGGAGACAACCTCAGTTTACTAGGACAGTGAGAATTTAGCTCCCTCTCTTGAACACTTAATGGTGCATGCAGGACAATGCTGAAGCCTTGTGTCATCTTGTCCACACTGACTCCTTTTACCGCAAATCTGGGGTCTGAGCCCCGGAGCAACTTGCCCAAGGTCACACAGCCATTACAAGGCAGAGACGGGGTCCTGCAGCATCTGTCCAGCCTGGGCTTTCTCCCTGGGTGGTGCTCCTGCCTCACCAGTCTCTCCTCGGCATGATCTTAATTAATGGCTGGTGCCAGTTTGGAGCCCAGAAGATCAGGTCAGTGGGGCTCTTTTGGAACACTGGGTCCCTACCCACGGAGAAGGGAAGGCAGATGGGGTCCAGGCCAGGGAGGGCCGGCTTGCAGAAAGGGAGTTTGGAGTCCTAAGCTTGGACCTGAGTCCATGAGGGAGTGTGGGGACAGGCGCCTACTGTGTGCCACGTCCTTTGCTATGTCATCTATCTGTCACCTCCTCCTCCAGCCCCAGCTCTCCTTACCCTGAAAGCACCCTACTCCCTCTGTGTCCGCACTTTCCCCTACTCCCTTCTCTCTGCCTAGAGGGCTCTTGCCTCCTGCTTTATTTGACTAGCTCCTGTTGGTCTTTTAAAACTCATTTCAAGACCTGAGGAGACCTTCCTTGACCCCCAGGCTGGGTTTGGGCTCCTTCTCGGGGCCCCTGCAGGTCCCTGAGCATCCCTTTGCACAGCTCTGACCCACCTGTGTGGTGATCACCTGTTCACTGTCCATCTCCCCGACCAGGCAGTAGATCATGGGGGCTGGGACTGTGTTTGTTCCTCCCTGGGTCCTCATTGCCCTTCATTGGGCCTGGGACACTCAGGGAAAGCTTGTCCAGTTGAATAAAACTGTTAGTCCCCTCGTGTTTGAACTGTATTGTCTGTTTTCCAAAGCACGTTCACGTCCATGGTCACATTGAGCCACATAGCCATTGGAGAGTTAGGTAAGACCACAGTGATAAAGTTTGGAAACCTCAGGCTCAGGAAGCTGCCCACTGTGATGGCGGTGGAGCCTCGCCTCCAAGTCCAAGGCTCCCTGTGCTGTCTCCCCCCAGCGCCTGCGTAATGCCCTGGATGGCACCCACACCCTTGGCGACCCTGAGGCCGGGACTGCTTGTAATCAGATTGCCTTCCCACTGAGCTCATGCTGCTGAGGGAATGGAAACTTGGACCAGTGGGTGGGGATGAGAGGCTGGGGGGAGGGGTGGGCGGCTTTGGCTGAGGTGCTGGGGGACCAGCATGGGGTTGGGGGCTCTGGGTGAACACACCAGAATCAGACTTAGTGGTTCTGGCTTCCCGCCGTGGGGGCTGGTGAAAACCAGCCTAAGTGGTTGGCCAGAGGCCTGCCACACGCGTTTGGTGTCCAGTAGGTTTTGGATGGTCAATAGCAGCAGGGAGATACATCAGACTCCTCTGGCCTTTGAGGTTCATTTGGCTGTGCTGGTGGCCTCCAGGCACTGACTGCGCAGGGAGACCTGGTTCAAGGCCTGTCTGGTCATTGATGCCACTAATTTGACATGAGGCTATGTAAGCCACTTCCCTTCTCTGTGCCTCAGTTTTCTTATCTGTAAAGGGGGATAATGGTAATCTCAGAGGGAGGATTAAATTATTAAACAGCGCCTGGAACATTCTGAGCGGCACAGTTATTTCCTTGTCTGGGTAATGGCCTCATACTGTACCCTGCTCATCTCCCTGGGTTGATGTGAGGTCCAGATGAAGCGGTTTGTACACTGTGAAGTGCTGTGCACCTGTCTTCTCTTAAAAGAATCGGGGTGAATGTGGAAGTCAGAGCCTGGCTCTCGAGCTGTTTTCTGGGGAGGACAGACCCCTGGGGGGACAATCTAGGGCCAGGCTGACAAATGGGTCAGTGCAGCCGGCAAAGATTGGGCATCTCTGGCTAGAACACAGGAATGCAGCGGTGGGTTCCAGGAAGAGCTGGGGGTTTTCTCAGGGTGGCAGTGTCTATCCAGAGACCTGGGCCTGCAGGGTTTCCCAGGCCAGTGTATGCTTCCCACCCAGTGGGGAAAAAGAAGGCTGCAACTGCGATGGCCTGGATTTCTCGAACTTCCCCTCTCAGCCCTGTTCCTCACTGCGACCTCTAACCCTAAAGCGTGGACAGTAATAGCACCCACCTGGCAGCCTTGTTGTGCGCGTTATTATAACCCTGTGAGGTAATGGAAGTAAGATGTTGTAATACGTGTGGAGCACGTAGTAAGTGCTCAATAATTGTTAGATTATATTTTTATTGTTATTGTTGCATTCTTCACATTATTACTCTATTCTTTCCACACACATCCCAAGTACATTGGATACCACTTGCTATTTTATGGTTGTGCCGAGTACTTTTATCCTTCAGGCAATGGAGAGCCATGGAGGGTTTTTGAGCAAGGGTGTGACAGAGAGCTGGGCTCTGGCATGATTAATCTGGCAGTGGGTTTAAGCCTCATTATGAGGTGTGGTTAGCTCAAAAAGGGACTTGTTTTATGGCATTAAAAAAATAACTTTTCAAATCCTTTCCTCTTTAGTTGAGGGGAAAAGAGAGCTTAGATGAAAAGAAAAAGAAAGTTTGTGCTAAGAAAACAGGAGGCAGTTGGAGGAGGTGAGGTATTGAGGAGGGCAGGATTGTAGGCTAGGCTGCAGACCAGGCCTGGGGCTTCCAAATAGTGTCCCCAGGTCAGGTTGTGTGAGATGGAAATCTCCCCACCCTCTCACCCTCATATGTGTGAGACTAGAATCATCAGAATAGAAATCATCTCTGCCTTCAGGGATGCAGACGTCGGGTGGGGCTGGTTTGAACGCGGAACCTGGTCATGCTGGTGGATGTGGCTCTGGATTGGGGTGCCGGGAAAAGGGAGGTTGGGATTGACCATGAGGGGAATATAGAGGCCATTTGGAGAAACTGGAAGTTCGATAAGGTGGGGCTGTGCCAACATAAAGGACCCTTTCTAAGCACACCTGGAACTTGGCTCATGCATGGTTTGATCCTGGCTGAGTCGGCTGCAGGGAGTGACCAGTGGAAAAGCTAGAGGGGAGGTGGGAGGTGTGGGAGTGGAGGGGTGAGGGAGGAGGGAGTTCAGGGAGATGGGGTGTGGGTGAGCAGGTCCCTCAGCTCCTCTGAGCTTGTGTGCATTTGGGACCCTGGGCGCAGGGGTCTTCCCAGGCTTCTTTCTTGGTGGTTCTGACTCATGGAGTCCAGGGTGGATCAGAAATCTGCATTTTAAATAAGATTCTGTGGACAGAGGCAAAGGCCAGACTTGAGGAATGCTGATTTAGGTCCACCTCCAGCTCCCATGGTGGGTAGAGGGAGTGATGTAACAGGCAGCAGGTATTGAGAGGGGCTAAGCCTGGGCCCAGGGACTCCAGGTGGAGGGATGGAGAGGGTGGGCCCGGTCTGGGTGGAGGTGAGGGACCCTGGCCTGAGTGGGTGAGAGTCAGTTCTTAGAGAGCTTTGATTAGAAGTTGGTTGTGAGAAATGGTGAAACTGAGGGTATGTGGGGATCCACAAGCTGGATGGGGACTGCAGAGGGGGTCGACCAGGAAATCGGACTGAGGGGGCAGAAGCAGGGGTGCACAGCTAGGGGGTGGAGGCAAGACCAGAGCCAGCCTGACGATGGCATGGATGGTGAGGGCACAGTGGCCTTTCCCAGAGAGATGGGGCCGAGGTCAGAGCAGGACCAGTAAGCCACCCTGAGCGCCTCACTCTGGGTCTCTTAAAATCCTCCCTGGCGACTGGTTGGGTCTCAGAGCCTAAGCAGGGGTGAGTGCGCTGTGCTGGGGGAGGTAAGTGGTCCCACCCAGTGAGGGGGGCTGCAGGGCAGGGAGCTAAGGTTACAGGTGGGGAGTGACGCCGAGACTCTCCATTCATGCATCCACTTGTTTGCTCATCAAATATGAATTAAGGGCGAGGAGCTGAATAGAGCCCTTTCACAGGCTCCCGTTCTTTTCAGGAGGCATCTGGAGCCTGGATGTGCATCGTTCTCGCTCTTGCCCCTGCTAGCTGGGCATCCTGGGGAAAAGTACTTCATCTTTGTGTTTCTTCATCTGTAAAAAGGGGGAATAATTATACCCACCTCAGGGAGTTGTCATAAGAATGAAATGTCTAAATTCATGCAGTGTGGCCAGAGTGGCACCTGGTTTTTATTATTCTTGCTCCAGCTACACACTGGGACAGCCTGTGCACTGTCACCAGTGTCCCTGCTGACACCAGTCCCTCTGCCGGAATGCCCTCTCTTGCCATCTCTGCCTGTTAAGGCCGAGGCTGAGTGTGCTGCCTTCTGACTCATTTCCTTAGCTGTAAAAAGGGGTTAATCATCCCTGTCCTGCTGCCTCACCGAGTGAAAAGGGAAAAGAGACAGCCTAGGCACACGGAACACTGCTGTACAATGTGAGCTGCTCTGCCGTCTCTCACTAGTTTTACCATGTTCCTTTCAAGATGTAGAAGCTGAGCCTAAGACAAGCTTACTCTGTTAAAGGGTCCTTCCTCCGTCCCAGGTTTTGGCATGTCTGTTCAGGCAGAGGGTATTTGATGTCTGATTCTGGCAGGAGACCACATGAGACCTGCCGAAGCTGTCCCAGCCGTGTCCTGCATCACAGACCTGCAGAGGGCCTTGGATAACACCCCTTCCCCATCATGGTGCTGTTGGGGGAACTGGAGTCCGGGGTGGTGAGAGGACAGACACAGCCCATCCCTGCCTCTGTCCCTGGAGGTGCTCTGCTGTGGTATTGAGTGGGGGCTGAGTGGATGAGGCTCACCTGCCTGACGTCTTTATTACAACACATGGTTCAGGCCTCAGCTGGCCCTGACACTGTTTGATTCCTGTTCTCTGTCCCTTCTGGCCACTGCTCAAAGTGTTGGGGACTCAGAGACAAACCAGATCCAGGCCTGTCTTGGGAAGCTCATAGCTGAGGGGTCAGGCAGCCTGGTGTGAGATAATGACCACACAGGGTGACTTAGGGCCAGGGCACCCAGAGGGAGCCAGGCCCAGTGCAGGGCACAAGAACACTTCATTTCAGAAGAGATTGGATGCCTGGAGAGACAGGAGCCCGCCATCCGTCCCTTGCTCCTGCTAATGTCCACACCTCCTGGCCTGGCCTGACTCTGCAGGATGCTCCTTCTGCCCCCTCCCCTGGGGATGAGGAATGGCCTGGCACACTGCAACTGCCACACTGCACCTGCCACACTCTGCCTTGTCTGTGTTGCTGTCTTTACTCCAGCCACGCTGAATCATGTGCTCTTTCCTCAGATCGCTGTGCCTTTGCCTATGCTGTTCCCTTTGCCTGGGCTGTTCCCTCTGCCTGGGCTGTTCCCTCTGACTGGGCTGTTCCCTCTGCCTGGGCTGTCCTTTTCTGTGTTTTTGCTTATTTCCTACATGCTTCTCAAAATTCCATTCCTATGTCACCTATGCGGAGACTTCCCTGAGCCTGCCTTCCCTCTAACTGGGGTGGTGGCCCCTTGGTACTCCCACCACCCCCTCTCCTTCCTCTGTATCTGACTTTCCATTTCGCTGCGTTGAATGAGTGATTCAAGGAATGGATAAACTGTGACTTTGAGATGGTATCTTAACCTCCCTCATCTCACAGGGGTGGTGTCTGTGGAGATAAGCAAACAACTGAGAGGAAGTGCTCAGTTACGCACAGAGTGGTGTTAGAGCCAAAGGCAGTGCTGCCTTTTATAGAATTACCATGACTCTGTTTTGTCCTCCGTCGATGCCTGGCATAGAGTTGGCCCCTGACCTGGGGGTGTGGCTGGTGCCACATCTGCCCGATTCCTGGGCCTTCGAAAGCTCTGCCAGCAGGTGCCCCTCTGGAGTCCTCAGGGTGCTCATCAAGTGAATTCCCCACCATTCAGTAATAATGTGAAACCTGTCAGCGTGAGAACATTTATTTATTGACTTTCTCATGAGCACGGTTTTCTTCACTGTGGAACATGACGCTTAGGGTGCTGAGGGCCTGCTCTTGAGGAGCTTATGGTCTTGTGGGGAAAGCAAGCGTCAGACCAGGGAGGAAGCACAGGGAAGAAAGGTGTCATCCCCAGTTGGGGTGAACCTGGGAAGACTTCATGGAGGAGGGTGCATTTACACTGGGTGTTAAAGAATGAAAAGGGCTTTAGCAGTGGTAATAGGAGGGAGAGCACACATGGGAGGAAGACTGGGGGCCACACAGCAGTCCCTGGTGCCTGGCTCCCTGGCTTCAGCAAGAGAGCCTTCTCCCCTCCCACCTCTTCCCTCTTCCCCACCTTCCCCTTGCTAAGAGCGCAGAGCACGTGTTGTAGGGACTAATCAAAATACAGACTCAGACAGATTTATCCCCCATGAGCCCATGGTCGCATTCCTGGGCACAGGAGGGGCGCCGGGCCCGTGGAGATGTTTGCAGAGAAAACAGAGCCTAATGAGAGTCTGATGAGGGGCTCCCTGTGAACTAGGGCGGGGCGGGCGCCTCCTGCCACACATAGGGCCAAGCTGGCTGTGCAGGAAACGCTGCTTATCTGGCAGTGGGGACACTCTGGTCCCAGTGGGATGGCTCCCAGTCCCTCAGCCTTGACAGTGGTCCTAATGGCACAAGGAAGCGGGGGGAGGCTGGGGTCCTCCAGGCTCGAGATCAGGCTGTGCGGTCCAAGGTGGTCTAGTTCACCTCTGTGACTGTTTCCTCACCTGTAGCCAGCATCTCTGCCTCACTGTGCTCACCATGCAGAGGAGGTGGCCAGATGGTGTAAGAAAGACCCTTGGGCTGGTTGTGGGAAGTGGGGCTTTAGTCCAGTGATGTTACTTCTTATTTGGGTGGATCCACTATTTGTTGAGCAAACTTTATGGATTGAGGAAGAGAATAAACAAACATACACTCCAGCTGGGCGACCTTTGGGAAGTTGCTTGGCCTGTGATTGGGGTGCAGGTAACAGGGTTGTAGTGGTGTCTCCCACGAGGTGTTCCTGGGAGGATGAAACCATGCAAAGGTTCACACAGGGGCTTAGTGCTGTGAATTTTGGTAAAAGCGGGGCTGGATGATTGCACCAGGTGGTAGATGTTGCCTCAGAGTCTCCTTATAATGGCTGGGGCTAAGTAATTAGTGAAAGAACCCCATGGGAAGACCTCAGGAGACCTCACTTTCTTTCCTTCTGCCATGTCTGAGAGAGCAGGTGAGTGGGCTTGGAGGCGTGAAAGGTGATGCAAGCTGGGCCCATTTCCCTCCCACGTCTGTAGAAGAGGTGAGCCTAGCTTCCCTTCCAAGTCCAGCTTTCCTGCCTGGCTCTGGGTCCGGCTCTCACCTCCCCTTACTCATCTGCCTCCACCCCGTGAACATCTTCCCTTAATTCTGGAAATGCTGACTTCCAGCCCAGGCTCTGCCCCTCACAGGCAGTGTGACCCCAGCTAAGTCACTTGGCTTCTCTGAGCCTGTGCCCCCATAGGAAAAGTCCTGGCATTGGAATAGGTCTCAGGGGCCTCCTATGCACAGTTCTGGGATCCTTTGCACATCAAGGCAAGGGAAGGGCTCAGCTCCGTCAGGAAGTTCAATTTGTGAAAGAATCAGTGATCCTGCAGGACCTGGTCCAGCCTCCCCAAGACTCTTCATGATCCAGCCCCGGTAAGCTCACTGCTTCACCCCTACTCCATTCTGGCCACCCTGAACTTTTTCCATCCTCGGAACACACCATGTGCTCTCATGCTTTTGGGCCTTTGCACGGTTGCTCTTTCCTTGGCTGGAGAGCTCCTGTTTGTTGCTCAAGACCCAGCTCAGACATTCCCCCTTTGACTCCTTCCCATCTCTTTCAGGCAGTCAGTTACTGTGACTAGGTGCAAGCACTCTTCACCCCGTATGCTCATTTATCTGCTCCCCTCTCTCGTTCCCCAGCAGGCTTTGAGCTTCCCAGGGAGAAGAAGAGGGCCGGGTCCGTCTGTGCCTTGTGCATCCAGCTGAGGGTCTGGCCGGGACCACGCATGACCATTTGCCTCTGCTTGTGAGGGGTCTTGCTCCCTTCCCATCTGCTCTTCTTTTCCCCTTTGGAAGA
The DNA here is from genome assembly GCF_048773025.1 of Camelus bactrianus. NCBI lineage: Eukaryota > Metazoa > Chordata > Mammalia > Artiodactyla > Camelidae > Camelus > Camelus bactrianus. The sequence goes on from NC_133551.1 coordinate 40,758,575, forward strand.
AAGAGACAGCACTGTAGATGACAACAGTGTCCTCTGTCTGGGAGGCATTAGAGCTGGTGGAAAATAGAATGGGGCTGAGCCGGGGAGGGGAGAAGTGTGCTCTGTGGAACTGATGGGTAAGAAGGAGCCAGGCTTTGACCACCAGTGCGCTGCCACCGTAACAGGATCTCCATTCATTCATTCAGTGAGGATTTCGTGAGTTCCTGGTTGCATGTCCAGCATTGCTCTAGTTCCCAGGGAAACAGTGGAGACTAGGAGACAGACCCTGCCTGGAGGGGCTCACAGTCTGGTGGGAGAAATGGAGGAAACAGTGACAGTAGGTGAGGCGGCTGGGAGGCAGAGGGAAGCCCCTGGGACCCGGGACCGGAGAGGAGACAGCCAGCAGCCTGGTGCAGGAGTGAGCCTGAACAGGGTGTGTGAACGATAGGGAGATGTGGACTAGATGAAGGGTCCAGTGTAGGGGAGGGCGTGTTTCTGACAGAGCCTGTGGATGAGATGGGTGGGAGGTCACAGATCAGGCTGGAGGGGTCAGCAGGGAGCGGTTCCTGAGGCAAGACGGATGGGGACATCAGTGGCTCTGATCAGATCTGGCTGTGGTGTGGGTTGGAGGGGCGAGGCAGGGGCAGGAGGTCCAGACCAGGACCTGATAACTCTGATAACCATGGCCGAGGCCGAAGCCAGCGGAGACGGGGGGATGGACAAGGGCCTGCTATTTGGGACTTGGTGACTGACTGCATGTGAAAGATTGGGGTGAGGGAGACAGTCCCGGGCAAGTGGGGAAGTGACAGTTGTCTCAGGAAATAACTTGTTGGAAGAGAGGGGAAAAACACAAAGAACTCAGCAGGGATCTCTGCAACTCTGGGTAATTTTGGCTTCGGAGAGCCAGCCCTGCTAATCAGATTGTAAAAATCAGGTACTGGGGTTTTTGCAGAAAATGAAGCAGATCAAAGCCGGGGTCGATTAGGCTCTGATTAAACATGGCTGAGGAGGGTCAGACTCATTACCGAGGAATGTACACAGGCCGGCAGCACTGACGGGGGATAATAACAGATCGCACCGGCAGCGCAGACACCACGGCGCTCTGGGGGCGCAGTGCTCCGCGGCGGGGCGGCCACAAGGAATGGTATGTCCGCGGGCCTGAGGGGAGTGAAGGTGGCAGGGGCACGGGTGCAAGTCCCCCTCTCTGTGGCCTGTCTCCTCCCGCAGCCTCTGCCTGGGGACTGCTGGTGTTGGCAGAGCACTCACCGTGCTGTCTTCGGTGAGCTTGCTCCTGACCTTCCTGCTATTTTGAATGCCTCCCTCACCCTCATCTGTCTAATGTTTCCCTCCAGGACAACTTGCTCGCACCTCCTCCAGGAAGCCTTCCCCGACCCACAGCCCAGGTCGGGTGTCGCCTCTGGGTCCCCACAACCCCCATCACTCAGGGTTGTCATCATCTGTGTCCATGTGTGCCCCCCCATATCCTCCTGACCGTGAATCCCTCGATGGCAACATGCCTCTCTATGTCCCATGTGTCCAGCTTGGGACCAGGCACCGAGCAGATGTCAGGCTGTGTTCACTGATCTGGGTGGAGCCAAGTCCCTGAAACCACACAGCTAGAGGAGAGCAAAGCAAGGGCAGCTTGGCTGGCCTGCGGTGGGCGTCGTCCAGGACTTCTGAGAAGTGCTCATGGGGTGGCATCCTCAGGAGCTCCCTCACCTGCTGCCCCGCCGAGGACAGGCTGTTGGCTCTGCTGTGCTTGAGTGTGTGAAGGAGATGCCCTGGAAGGGAAAAGGGGAATGTGGTTATTGATTTGAGGAGCATGGGCTTGACCGTCTAGACATTGAGAAGCCTCTGAAGATTCTTGATTTGGGGTAGTGACAGAAACTGTGTTTCAGGAGACACCTGAGTTTCTTCTGCAGTCAGAATGGGATCCCTCTGCACAACCAGCTCTCTTGGTGGATCTGACCTCCAGTAGCTGCTTCACCTCGCGGTGCCAAGTGAGGCTTACCTGTACTGGTCCCTGTGCAGGGGCCTGGGCTGGTCCTGATCACAGAAAGGCCACTTCAGCCTAGGAGTAAGAGGGAGCATGGCTGCACTAGCCTGAAATCAGGCTGAGCTTGGTTTGCACACTCCACAAACCTACGCCTACAGTGTGCCGTCTACTGTGTGAGCCCTGGGGATGCTCTGAGTTCAGGCAGCCTGGCTCCCCCCGGAGATGGGAGGAGGAGCTGGACTACAGAGGTCTGGGAGGGGGGACGCCCATCCGAGGGAGACATGGATGCCCCCAGGCCTGGCTGGAAACGTTTGGGGTTTAGAAGGAAGGAACACAAAAGCCCTTAACCTCCGAGCTGGAATGTGGACACTTCATCCATTCTGCTCGTCTGTCCCTCCTCCAGCCCCATAAATGTCCAATTTGGGGAAAGGATTCAGATCTAAGCCCCAGCAGAATAAGGTTGATTAAGAAACTGATCTCCATAAAATTGTCCTTGCTCCGGCAGGCTGGTGGGTGGGGAGGGTCACTGGAGCTTAGGCCTGGAAAGGACAGTACAAAGCCCTCCTCCTCCTAACCCAGGCTCTCCCACTGCCCGAATCTCTCCCGCAGCAGCCCCGGCAATGACTACCTGTGTATGCTCGAGCACCCCTGCCCCACCCCCACACTGTGTACCCACTTCAGGACCATAACACTCATCACTGGACAGGCATTACTGGGCACCTGGGGCGTTCCTTTGCTCCACACAGCTGCCCTGGGCCAGGCCTTCTGCTAGTGCTGGAAACGAAGATTTGCTCTGGCCAGGATGATGGACATCCTTTGTGCACTATGAGGCAGACACGGTGCTGGCTGACTTGTACGATACTCTCATTTGATCAACATGGGGATTCTCTGTGGCAGGTGGTACCATCATATCCTCATTTCACAGATGGGGCCCACAGAGGTAGAGTAATACACCTAGGGTCGTGCTGGAAATGAGAAGCAGAACGGGGGCTTGAACCCGGGGCTTGACCCATGGTTTCTGCTCTCGGTCACTGGGTACCACAGCTCACTGAAAGGGAGTCTTTGGTGAGGGGCTCAGGCACTGGAGACTTCCTGCCTGGGTGATAGCCACATCCCCCAGGTGTGAGGACTGTCGTAAGGGATTTAATGGGTATAAATGCTCAGGAGAGGCCCCACACTTATGCTCAGAGGCGTTAGTGGCGTACACCAGCAGTGCAGGTCGGGGAGTGAGGAAGTGGGACCCAAGATTCCACGTGCCTGGACTGAGTGCATCTGATCCTCACCTTGTGTCCCTGGTCAGTGCAGGGTACCACCACCAACACCTTGGAATTCTTGATGGCAGCTCCCCACTCCCTACTTCCAGTTCCTCTGCAAGCTCTGTTGTCATAACCTCCTGGGTCTCTCTTGAGTGTGTCCACATGTCTCCATCTCCATTGTCACCACCCCAGTCCAAGCCTTTCCAACTCAGTGACCTCCCAGCTGTGCTCTATGTCTCCTCTCTAGGCCGTTTCCCACTCCGTAGTCAGGGTGACCTTTTATAACACAGATGTGATCCTGTCGTGTACCCTCAACTTGCCTAAGGCTTTACTAGTTTGCTACTGTTTTCAGAACAGCATCTACGTTTCGCCCTTTGGCCCACAGGGTCCTGTGAGATCTGGCTCGACTGCCCCAGTGACTTCATTTCTCTGTTGCTGGCCCCTCATTGTCTGTACTCCAGCCACACTAGCTCTCTTTTTTTCCCCTCCAAAGCACGATTCCCTCTGCCTCAGGGCTTTGCACAGGCTGTTCCCATGACCTGGAATGTTCTCCTTTCCTCTGCTGCAGCCTTTACTTACTTAATACTTGTTCATGATTTATGCCTCTGTTTAAATGCCACTTCTGCAGGGAAGCCTTCCTTGACTTCTCTCCTGTGTTCTCATCACTCTCTGTCCACACCCTTCATGCCACTAACAGAGTTTATTCTGCATTTGTTTTTGTGTGATTTTTTGGTTACTTTAGCCCTTAGGTACTAAAGCTCAAGGCAGGGGCATCTGTTTAGCTCCTCAGTATGTCCACAGTGTCTGGCACATGGTAGGCCCAGAAAAAATACTTGTTGAATATAAGTTCAAAGGAAAGACGGGCAGGGTATCTGGGACCTTTGGGAGGAGAGGAAGAGGCGTCAGTGGAGCTGGCCTGGGTCTCAAGGTGGTCCAAGTTTCCAGGGACCCTCCCTGTAACAACTCTACCTCATTGTGGCACTTTGCTGGGAAGCTCACTAGCTGTGAGTTTCTTTGGGTCGGCCAACATCCTCCTCCAGCCATGAGGACCTCTCCCCGGGAGGCAGGGGCAGTCTGGACTAATGAAGCTAGGTTTAGCCTTTCTGTTGGACACTACACCTGGCTTCCTGCCCAGGTCCTGGCCCTGCTTCTCTGTGAGGCCTTAGGTATCCCCTTCTCTTTTCTGGGCCTCAGTCTCTCCATCTGTAAAATGGCAGGGTTGTCTGAAATGATCTTTGAGGACCCTTCCTACTCTTCGATAGTATGATTTAATGCATTACTGCTGCACTTCTTTTTTTTTTTTTTTTTTTTTGGTAAAAGACCTCATAGATTAACCATTGATAAAAGGGCCTCTCCTAACTTGTTTCCTCCTTGCCTGCCCTCCCTGGCTCTGCAGTTATTACTTATGAAGAATCAGTTCACAGGAGTGGATGTATTCTAATAAGTGATGCCAAATCCACCCAGGTGAAAAGTTACCAACCTGCGGCACCAGCACTCGGGGTCACCGCCCAGGCCCTTGGCATCCGCTTGTGCCCCACCATTCCTTATGGGGACACATGTTGAAAGGTAACCTGCAGAGGAAGGCCCTGTTTTGATTACATGCAGTTTATTTGAGTCACATCTACAGGGTGAGAGGTGTGTAGGCCTGGGCCGTCCAGAGTAGACTATGAGCCCCTCATGCAGGGACTCGGGGACTTGTGCCTGACTCACTTCTCATCCCCTGGCCCAGCCCAGGGCCCGCCGCCAGGTGTCAGCTCTGCTGGTGACTATTAGCTGCACAGCTCAAGAAGAGAATGAACGGCTGCAGAGTGGGTACCCCCATCAGGGTCGTTGAAGGGGCTGTGGCGAAGGAGAGAGGCTCCCCACCTTTACAACAGGAAGCATCTGTGCAGGGTTGGTGCCGGATCTGCCTGGAATGGCCCCCGCCGGCCAGATGCCAAGAGTTTATTGCAGGCAGCCTAGCAATTTCAAATTTCCTTTATTCTCCAAGAGCCGATGAATTAGTTGAAAGATTAAGAACACTTGCAAAGTAGCCGACAAAGTGGTTTAAGTTAGTGTAGAATAAACTCAGCACAGGAGTGTGTGTGCATGTGTGTGTCTGTGTGTGGTGGGGGCCAGCAGGGTCGGGGGGGAACAGTCAGGGAAGGTCCCTGAGAGAAGGAACAGACAGCTGACTGAGTGCTTGTGGCTCCACGGAAGGGGATGATGGGAGATCAGAAAACAATTTTGAGTCCCAGCTCTGCCACCTACCAGCCATGTGACCTGGGGCACATCTCTTAGCCTCTGAGCTGTTTAGGAGAAGGTGGGGTGTCCATCGTAAGCTCCCCCAGAGCCAGAGCAGGGCTATGTCTGGAGCAGAGCAGGCACTCCACACGTTCGTGGGACAGTGGTGACTGGTGGGCCCAGGCCCTTCTGCCCACTCCTCCTTGGTAGTCCTCAAAAAGCAGTCAGCCTTCCGGAGCTCTGGACGTTTCAGGAAGTCCAGCCCCTCACTTGGTCAGCAGAGAGAATGTGCATATTCTCTTTCTTGGCTGCTTTTTATTGGAGACGTTGGTCCAGGCTGGCGGCATCCATTTCTGTCCTATTTGCTCACGGTTTTACAGGAATTCTCCCAAGTCTCTTTTTGGGTCCAGGTGACATCCAGGCCCCTCCTCAGCTCTGACCAGCGTATTCCACCTGACTTGGCATCATCTCTGGAGCAGTAAAGAGGCTGTCGCAACAGCCCAAACAAGAGGCGACGAGGCCATGCAGCTCTGCTTCAATGGTCTTTGCCCCAGGCTGCGTTCCTGGTTCTAATACAGAGCATGCCACATGCCCATCCTCGTCCCTTCACACACCTTCCTACAGCCACGAACTCAGCAGGAAGCCCTGCTCTCCCGGTGTAAGTGTAGATCCCAGGGCAGCTGGAAGAGTGCTTTAGTTTTCCTTTTTGACTTAATTTAGGAGACTTGAGGCTTGCATGGAACCAAGGCTGGGGAAGAGGGGCCTGCACGCCTCCCTCTGACACCAGCAGATGGTATCAGAGCAGTCGGGCCCAAGGCCCAGGAATCGTTTACCCAGCTGTGTCCAGGGTTAGGATGATGGGGCCAACGTCTGCTGCAGGGCGGAAGTGTCAGATGGTGGCGAACCTGTGTGCCCTCTTTTGGAGAAGTTCGCCTTGGGTATGGTAAGGGGTAAGGCTCTTGCCCACCCTCAATTCCAAGTCTTCAGACGTCTCACCCTGCTCATTTAAACAGCAGTGGGATTGGATTTGATGTTTTTTTCCTACTGCTTAATTATTACGGTGGATTAGTCTTAGCACACATTCAGATGGTCTGAACAGCTTTGATTTGGGAATATCACTTGTTTTTTTCATTCACTCAGTATATCGGAGCATGACACACACTTGCCTATATCTAACCCTTCCCCAAATAGGATTGATTTGTTTCCTGACCATGTGAGTTTTGAAACCATCTCTGATCATAACCCCTCAGGCTTCTATGCTGTTTACAGTTCACAGAATACCCTTTCTTCCATTATTTTATTTACTGCTCAGGAAGTGAGGGGTTTTTATTATGTCTATTTAGTAAGAAGGAACCTGAGACTCAGAGAGGTTAAGTATCTTGCCCAGTGTGACACAGCCTTGTCAGTAGCAGAGGTCTGTGGCTGTCCCCTTCCCCTGCAGTGTCCCAGTCTGGTACTGGTGCCAGTGCTCATGACACAGATAGAGGCCATGTCTTGCCAAAGAACAGGGATTCATGGACAGGGAAGTAAGTTTTCCTAATCTGTCTTGGGCCTCAGTGTTCCTGTGATGGCATCTACGTGATGGAGATCTCTCTCCTTGCCTTTCCTTGTGAGGACATTAAGGACAAATGTTCTAACTGATATGAGAAGATTTAAAAGCTATTAACTGAGACCTGATGGACCATCTGTGCCTGTCAGACCCTTCCTGGAGTGAGTGGAGGCTCCCTCCCTCTCTGCCTTCTCCCTTCTGCATGCAACAGATATCTGGGGCCATGGCTCTGTGTCCAGGTCTGGGCTGGGACTGGGGACATCCCCAGTCTCCTGGATGGAGAGAGAGTCTGACCTGTACCTGACTTTGAGGAGTTCACAGAATGTGGCCAGGCTGCTTCAGGTGGGCATCCTGGGTGTCCCTCTTTACAAGAAAAGATGGACAAGCTGGAGGGAGGGGTAGAGAAGTGAGTGGGCTGGCGATGCCGGCACGGAGTCCTGGTGGCCAGCTCTGGGCCAGGGCTTTTCCAGACCTCCTCTAGTTCCCTCCTCACACAGAAGTGCAGGGAGTGGGCGTGTACTTTATGGCGGAGGAGATCAGCTCAGGGCAGCACAGTGACTTGTCCAGGCTTGCACAGCTGGCATTTGAACTTGCATCTCTGTGATTCTGAAGGCCAGACTTCTTTCTGGGACACTTCGCCTATAAGTAGCCGTCTGCGTCAGTGGGGAAGTTGACAAATGGAAGTAGAACGCTGGCTTTCTGGGCCCTGGATGGGAAAGGCTGGAGAGCCTGCGGTTTGGGGCAGGAGTCTGGGTCTCTGGGTCTTCACTGTCTTACTCTGGGCGGCCCCTTCTCCCCAAGCACGCCAGGGCTCCTGCCGGGGCAGCAGATGCTGCAGGTCAGACGTTCAGCCTCACATCTGGTCTCCCTCCTACTTTCATCTGAAACCCAACTCAGATTGTCTCAGTAAACAAACAGTAAATTCAACAATACAATCTTCTTGAAATGCCTTGTAGTTATTTTAAGGCTGTTTGGGGGTTTATTTTAATTGCAGGCCCAGCTCCCACAGTCATCCAGCTGCTGCTGGAGGCATTCGTAGCTGCTGCCTCCCTCCCCCCTCCTGGTGGACCCGATCCCCTTCCCACCAGGGGCCCAGGTTACCTGGAAGTAGTGGTGGGAGATAAAGTGTGGTGATCCCTCCCAGATCACCCGCTGTATCTAAGAGCTCAAGGGGCAGCAGTAGCCAAGAGGCCAGCTTTGGACCTGGGTTTGTGGGAGGAATACAAGGAGGTGGGGGATGACCTCCCAGGCTTAGGAGAGATCACCAGGGAAGGAGCAGCCAGGCTTGGTGGTAGGCTCACACTCATTACCAGGACCACAGACACACCCCACTTTATAGCCGAAGTGGGGTAGAGAGTTGGGTCCAAGTAAGTCAGAGTTTCTGGCCAGGATGGGGCCCCGGGGGTCATCCTGTCCTGTGCTCTCCTTTTACAGTTAAGGAGACTGAGGTCCAGAGAGGGCGGGACTCGCGTCCCCAGGCCCAGAGGCTTCACACCTGCTGCGCCCCCAGCTGGTCCTGTCTGTGTCCCTGCTGATCGCACCAGGGGTGGAGCATCACACCCTCAGTGGCGTTCCGTTTAAAGGAGGGGCTCTGGCAGCAGGAGCCATTAGGTCTCAAGGGTACTGGGCACTGGTGGGGGTGTTAGCACTTGGACAGGCTGTGGGCTGATGTGCCATCAGTGCGTCCTGCAGTGACCTGCCCATCACAGCTGAAGGTGGCAGGTACCAGCTCTTTCTCACTGATGTGAACTGGAAAATACTGGGGGCTGGGAGTCTAGAGACCAGGCTTTCTGCATGATGCTGGGCAAACAATCGCACCTCGCCAGATCTCAGTTTCTTCTTCCCTGTGGTGGGGGGAGCAGCCTGCTAGCTGCCAGAACTGAAGGGCGATCTTTGTGCTTTGAAGACAACTCTGCAGCAAGGTTCCTGAGGACAGACGGGCTCCCTTTGGGTGTAGTGCTGGTACGTTGTGTGGATCCCGAGGAAAGGGTGGCTGACCATCTCCAGGGCCTGGTCTGGTGGGGAGCACAGTCAGGAATGAGGACTGTAGGAGGACAGATTTGGTTGAGCTTCCAGCTGTCCACAGCCAGCATGTTTCCTGAGGACTGGCCAGTGCCGGGGGACAGTGTGGAGTCCCACATTTGGGGCCGTTTCCTAAGTGCCAGGCACTATGGTGGGGACATCAGGTGCTTTAGTTCTCACGGCAGCTCTTCCAGGAAGACATCATGATCCCCATTTTACACATGAGAAGACTGAGGCCCCGAACCTTACAGGAGGGAGGTAGGAGCAACCATCGGAGGCCTTGCTCCTCCTCTGGGGCAGGGGGAGAAGGACTGGGCGGTTCGTGAGGTGACCACAGAGGCAGAGACAGTGAGGGGTGTAGCAGACCCCAGGGATGGCGTGAGAACCAGTGAGAAGTGAGGGTCCTCTATGTGGCGCCCGGGGGCCAGATCCAGTCAGAGCGGGGCCCAGGCCCTGGGAGATGTCTGGTCTGGGCCTGGCCGAGGCCCCTCTATTTATTTGTACATCACCAGATGTAAACTAATTTGTTTAGCAAGAAAAAACACATTTTTATTGCCTTCTAAACTGGGCTGTTTTTCCTCTGGTCGGCCGTCACGCGTTGGACGGCCAGGCCGGGGAGCGGAACTTTTGGGAACACGCTGAGGTGTTGGTGAGGCCGGGCTGTCGCTGGTGGGGTGTTTCTCCACCGCCAGCTTGGAGCCAGTGCCTGAAGCCCAGCCCCAGCTCGGCCGCCGCGGGCTCTGAGACTTTGTGAGACTTTGGCGAGTCACTTGGCTGCTTTGTGCCCTCGTTTTCTCACCTGGGAGACAGGGACGACCGCATGTCCTGCGAGGAAGGAGACTGCGGGGCCACCAGTCTTGTTCATTGGTGAAAAGCAGTTTCAGCAATCAGCAGCTCCCAGGACAGCTCATCCACACGCTGCACCCTGGTGATGGAGCTGTCAGCCCCAGCGGGAAGCTTGTTGAACCCCAGCGTGTGTTTGTGATTAGGAGCTGTGGGTAGCGGTGTGCTCTGTCCTCATAGGGACAAACAAGGAACTGTGCCTTGGGAGTGGGGATGGGAGGAGGGAGAACTGGGGTGTCTTGGGCACCTACTATGTGCCAGTTGCTTCGCTTGGTGTAATCATTAAGTGTTCTGAAGACAACTCTGCAGCAGGATTCCTGATGACAGACGCGCCCCCGCGGGGTGTAGTGCTGGTATGTGGTGTGGATTCCTGGGAAGGGGTGGCCGAGTGCCTCCAGGGCCTGGCCTGGTGGGGAGCACAGTCGGGAATCATGGGGTCGCTCACCACCCGATGAGCAAGATAGGTATTATTGATATTGAGACCCTGCAAAATAGGCATTTTTTAAAACCATTTTTAAAATTGAAGTACAGTTAATTTACAATGTTGTGTTTCAGGTGTACAGCAGAGTGATTTAGTTGTATATATATGTATCTATTCTTTTCTAGATTCTTCCGTTATCTTTTATTACAAGATTTTGGATACAGTTCCCTGTGCTATACAATAAGTCCTTGTTTACCTATTTTATGTATAGTGATGTGTACGTGTTAATCCCTGACTCCTAATTTATCCCCAAACCTCTGCTTTCCCCTTTGGTAACCATAGTTTTGCTTTCTATGTCTGAGTCAATTTCTGTTTCGTAAATAAGTTCATTTATGTCAGTTTTATTTTTTAGATTTCCACATGTAAGTGATATTACATGATATTTGTCTTTTCTCTGTCTAACTTACTTCACTTAATATGGTAATCTCTAGGTCCATCCAAAATAGGTATTACTGATGTTCGCATTTTGCAGATAAGGCTCAGGGAGGCCAGAGGGCCTGCTCAAGTTTGCATGACTGGTAAGTGGGATTTGGAGGCATGTTTGTCCAAAGCCCATGTGCCTTCTGGTATGAGGCAGGAGTGAGAGAGAAAGTTTAATGACTTCAAGTGGTTATTAAAGCTCTTGCTCTTCAGTGAGGCTGAGGACGGGGATACAGCCATGGTCAGGCCCTAGAGGGCGCTACAGGGTACTCTGGGGGAGGTAGGAATGGATGGCGCTTCCAGCCCCGGGACACAAACATTGGAACTGGAAGGCTCAGCCCAAGGGTTGGAGAAGGACTGGGTACCTTGCTTATTTCAGCCTGATTTTCCTTAAAGAACGTGTCTATGACAAGCCTAGTGGGTCACCCAGGGTGACTTCTGACTGAGGGCCTGTGCTTGGCATGGGACCTGCTCGCAGGGGCCCCAGTGCAGCAGGGAGGTGGAAGGATCATTGGGAAGACCAGGGTGGGCTGAAGGCTTGTAGCTGGGACGCTCAGGCTCTGAGTTCCAAGCTGAGTGGCTATGCCAGCTTGTTGGGGAGGGGGTGATGCTGGGCTCTTCTGCTAGTGGTCAGGGGGCTGGTCCAGCACTCAGCCTGGCTGGAGGAGGAGATGGAGCTGGGCGAGGAGGATGCTTCTTAATCCAGGCCTGGACTGACTACTCTCTGAGCTTTAAGGAGAACCAGCACTCCTGCCTGAATGGTTTTGTCTTTTTCCCTGTCCCTCCAGTGGAGCCATTAAGGCTGACATCTTGGGGCCTGTGGAATGAGGTATCCCCAATTGTTGCTTCCCACAGACTTGACCAAAACCTCAAAGCCTAAACCGGAGCAAATGGTGCTAATGTGCTGAATCCGAAACCGAACCCAAGGATTAATTTTTTTTCCTTGAGCTGTGAACCAAGTCTACAGTTTCCCCCTTACAATAAAAGAACGTCTGTTCAAGAAGTTTTACATCTTAACTGTGCCTCTTTTTCCCCTTCTGCTTTTGTCTGGGGGTTCTTGGACTGGGTCCTGTGGCTGCTGGCTCCAGGCTGGACTCTCAGGGCCAGGTAGGGAGAGGAGGTGGAATGGGGCAGGGTGGGAGGGCCCTGTGCCAGGGACTGGTTGTGGGTGGAGGTTTGGAGAAGAGATGACAGGCCAGTGAGCCCTGATGGAAGGGGCCCTGGCCCAGGAGCCAGAAGACCAGGGTTCAAGTGCGGGCTTTGTTGCAGTGTGCCTAGTTGCGCAGCTCGAACCCTCTGTTGGAATGAGGAGATGTCCCTTACCTGTGGCTGCGCCTTGCAGCCAGCGGTGAGAGGTGACCAGGCAAGGGCTCCGCTTGTTTGTACATCTCCTTGTTCTCATCTTCCGATTAGATTTCTCCAGACAGATCCGGGAGATGAGTGATATTTTCCCCGCTGGCTTTGGGGCATCTAGGCTCACTCAGATGAGGCTGTGACTTGCCTGACCTGGAACTTAATATGGGGTTAAGCCAGGCACAAATGCAGTTCAAGGAAGCAGCAAGAACATGGGCAGAGCATGAGCTTTGGTGTCACCTACTTAGGACCTACTCTGCATCTCTCATGCTGTGCAACCACAGGCAGATCGTGTAACCTCTCTGAGCCTCATCTCTAAAAGGACAATAATAATCCCACATGAATGATTTTCTTGTCCTTGCTGGGATTAAAGCCATCTACGTGGAGCTTGGGACACAGAAGGTGCTCAGAGAATGATATTCGAATGACTCAATGAATGAATGTGAGTTTAAGAATCGGAGTTGGGAAAAGAGGCTGCTTTGAGGAGGAATTCCAGGTTGCTGGAGTTATTGGGACCCCCACCTTTAACCCCAGTCCAGCAAAGCAGGAGGCCAAAGAGAACCGACTGTCGCTAAGTGAAACACTAGGGCTCCTCACCTTGATTGTCAGCCCATGTAAGGTTCCCGGCCAGGAGCGAACTGGGAGTACTGAGTTGGCCCCTATTGTGTGCAGGCAGCCTGTCTCCACTGCTCTTGGGCAGAGATGAATGAGGGGTCCTGTAGTGGACATTTTGCTTGAAATCTTCTGCAGATCTCCCTAGAAGCCTGTGTCCCGGCCAGTGACCTCAGGCCAGTCTTGCCTCTCTCTGGCCTCAGTTTCCTTCTGGTAGAAGATGGACTTTGCAGGTTCCTGTAGGTTCCTAGCATCCTTTATGGGGGCAGCTTCGGCTCAATCCCACGAGCCTGTGGGTCAGCTGTGAGGTTTCACTCACGTGACCTTAGCCATATAGCTGAGCATGTCAGTACACCTGCCTCGGGTATAACATGCCTTTATCCCGAGCCTGAGCTCTGGAGAACGAACTCCAGACAGCAAGATGGGCTGTGTCTGCTGCGCCTGTGTCCCTCCCAGGGCCTCCCGATGTCGATGTCGGCATTCAGTGACAGCAGTGTGCCTGCAGCTCTCCTGAGCACATTCACATGTATTGTCTTTATATTTCAGGGGTGGAAGAGAACTTGAGTAACTTGGACCTATGATGGAAACCAGTGTTTCTCAAACCTTCTTGTGCAGAAAAATCAGCTGACAGGCTTGTTAAGATCCAGATTCCTGGGCCCCATCCCTAGAGAATCTGTTTCAGTAGGTCGGGGTGAGGCCTGGGAATTTGCATTTCTAGCATGTTCCCAAGCGATGCTACCACTGGACTGTGGCCCACACTTTGGGTAGCCCCAGTCCAAACCACCCTCACATGGGCATTTGCAGTGTTTTCAGCCCCATCTCACCTGATCCTCACCACTGCCCTGAGGAGCCGGGCCACTCAGGTTTCCATTCATTCCTGCCTTCATTCAGCCATTAGCATCTACCTTGTACCAGGCATTGTGCTTGGCATTAAGGGTATAGTGGAGGGAGGCTTAATTCTTCTTCTCAAGATGAAAAATAGGCCCCAGAGAGTTGAACTTTGTTCTTTTGTTCTATCCATCTATCCATCTGCCCATCCAACAGAAACCCACTGGTGCTTCTCTACCCCAGGCCCTGAGCTGAGTGTCCCTCACTGGAAGGAAGTTGGAGGTGCCCATAGCCAGGGGCCAGTGAAGGGTAGGGAGAGGATCAGGGAAGGCTTCCTGGAGAAGGTGACTTTCCTAAGACCACATGATTGATAAACAAAGAGTCAAGGCCTAAAGCCAGGTCTCCCCTGCACTGTGCTGCCTCTCTATAAAACCCTTTTGGCTCATTTTCTCAACACAGTCTAACTGGAGACATGGATTTATTTTGTTTTTCCCTTGTATCTGGGGCTGGGTTTTCCCTGGGCAAGTGGCCTTAATGTTAATCCAGGCCCTTTCAGAGTAATTTTATTACCACTATCTCTCTAAACTACTTCAGTGTTCCACTAATAAAAAAAATTGTGTGGGGACCGGTGTGGACAGGAGATTAAAGACATTAACACTTAGGTTCCTAAACTGAGCATGGGCTCAGGGAGATGGAGGGGGCCTCATGGGGACCCAGACTGGAACGAGGCTTCCATGACCACTGGCGCCTCTCTGGCCTTTATAGGCATGAGATTGTGGGGAACATGACGTGCTCGCCAGCTCAGAAAATAATGCACCCGAACTGGAGTGACCTGGCTGGGCAAAGACCTGGGGGCAGTCTGGCCAGGCTGGGCCTGGGGAAGGGCCCTGCACTGCCTCAGCCTGGTGGGTGGGGTGAGGAGTGGCCGAGAGCCAGGCGACCAGTCCCTGCGGAGAGGAAGGGTAAGGCCACAGCAGCTCCAGGGCGCTCAGCTGCTGAGCACAAATCCATTTGGGGAGGCATGGTCCTATTATGTGCCCAGCCCTGAGCTAGGTACTGGGGGGCATAGGAAGGAGAGAGAAAATAGAGGCTTGTGGGCGAGAGGGGTGTGGTGAGAGGAGCAGGAAGACAATCTGCTCTCAGAGGCTGCAGGAAGACTTCACAGAGATCTGCGAATGCTGCTGGCAGAATGCTTTTGGGCTGGCAGAGAGGCCTTGTCAATGCAGCTCACCAGACTGCAGTCGGAGGCACACAGCACCTGCTCCAAGGCCCACAGTGACATAAATAGTCCAAGGATAGGGGATGTTCTGAGTACTAGAGAGGAACAGAGTAACTCACTTTGGGCCCAGGGACAGGAGGTCATCAGGGAAGGCTTCACAGAGTAGGTGACATTGGCTGGGCCTTAAAGGATGTGTAGGAGTTCACAGACAGGAGAGTGAGGGGGTGTTGCAGGCAGAACTGCATGCAGCTCTGAGTTGGGCCAGGTGGATGGAATGGTTCCATTTTGCACAAAGGAAAGCAGGGCTCAGAAAGATGGAGTGTCTTGCCCAGGGTGATGGAGGCCAGACTTCCTCCTGATTCCTCATCCAGTGTTCTGTCCACTGCCCCACACTGCTTCCTAGTTCCACTCTCAGACACACACAGAGGCCCTGGGAATGCTTAGGATGTGCCCTAGGGATCTGATCCATTTTAGCACCTGCAGTAGTGGGAATGGCTAGGCAGGATGGCTTCAGGGCTGCCTGGAGGCAGGGCTTGACCCCACCGGCCTTGGCCTCCCCTGGAGATGGACCACTGCCAGCTTGGCCAGGACCTGCTGTGTTCCCTGTGCCACAGATGGAGATGTTGAGAATTTCCTCATCCCACAGTAGGGGGAAGTCTGAATGAAGACTCAGAGTCTATTCTTGATAATGAAGGAAATATTTAAGAACTTGCAGGTCAGGAGTGAGGGGAAGGAGCTTTGGAGTTGGGCAGATCTGGGTTTGAATTTCTGCCCTACCTCAGCCATCTTTGAGAGCTTGAGCAAACCATTTTACCTTCCTAAGCCTCGGTTTCCTCATCTGTACTATGAAGATTCCATGAAATAATATATATTTAAAATGGTGCTCAGTAAATCAAAGTTCCATTTCCCACAGCATACATGAAATTCACCAGCCTGTCTCTCTAAAAAATTCCTGATGGAAGGTTTCCGGTCTGCCCTGAATACTCCTAGTGATAGGGAGCTCTCTACTTTCAAGACGATTCTTATATTGAGTGATGCTGATTCTGCTCTGTGAGACCTCAGGCATTGGAGGCCAGCAAGCCCTCTTATCCGGGAACCACATCCCTGGGGCTGTCAGCCCTGGGTATCCTTCTCAGAAAGTAGGGTACCCAAGCTGCTTTTAGAATTTGCTGCCAGGAGCTGAGCTGGGGATCCCAGCTGACTAGCTGGGCCTGGGAGGAGAGTTTTACACCTGAACATTTCCAGGAAATGCAGCTTGAGATCTCAACTTGTGAATTCAGTGTACACAAACATCTCCATCCCTCAAAACCTTCTACTTCTGCTATTAAGACAGGTTTCTATCTTCCTGTTCTGTTAGTTTTTTTTTTTTTTTTTAACGCTTCACGGATAACACTCTAGCAATAACTAGTTCCAAATGAGACGCGTTCTCCCATTTTTTACATCTGGGCCCAAGGCACTTGTAGAGTTTGCCCAGTATTACACTTCTCATCCTAGTGTAATTATTAAAAGAGCCCCCTTTCACTGTCAGACGTGTTCCTGGTGGGGATAAATCACACTGACTCCCTAGTTACGGTCCTTTTGGTTTGAGATAAGGAGGTGCGGGGAGGGAGAAGGAGGCATCGCATTGCAGCTTTGGGGAGGAGTGTTTTGGGGGATTTATAGTCTGAAGTGTTGTTGCCTCATTTGAAAAGCCTCAGGCCACCTGAGTTATTCCTCTGGTCCGTGGTGTGACTTGGGATGCCCCTCCCCTCACTGGAGGTGTGGGTTTGGGCTGGGGGAGCTCAGTTCTTGTCAGCTGAGCCTCCTGGGTCAGAGCTGGGTGAGTGTCAGATCCAGAGAGAGGTCCCGTCCAGAAGTAGGATTCCCACCTGGGCTACAGCTACGGCTGCTGAGCTGCTGTGGTTTTATGCTTTGGGTCCCTTAGATACAAGCAGATAAAAAGCCAGACCAGTCAGCTCCACGTGTTGTCCTGGTGTCTGCGCTAGTTTGACGAAACAGCACTGCTAGGCTGCAAGGTGGGCTGGCCAAGGCGGGACCCCTCACCCAATCCTAGGAGGCGCCGTTTGTTCAGTTCCACCAGCAAACGGTCCCTCAGGGTCAGCCTGGTGCTGAGTGCTGGGTGTGGGGCCCAGGGAGGGGGTAGACCCCAGCCTCTGCTCTCCAGGAGCTCTCAGTCTACGTGGAGCAGATACTTACCAGGCAGTGACCTGTGGTGGGAGGGGCCGGGACGGAGGGAAGCCCGGGGTTGTTTTCCACGGTACATCCTGCACCAGCACGCTGCTGGACACCAAGTAGATGCTCAGGAACTACCTGTGAGATGAGTGACTAGTTAGTGCCCAGCCCGGCCCAGGTATGTGTTTGGGGGGAATCAGTCATCACCCAGTCTTACCTGATAGGAAACAATCTTCCCTCCCTCCCTTTGTGTTTCCTTTCTCCCTTTCTCCCATCTGCCCCTTACTGAGCACCTGCTGGGATCCAGGTCCTGTGTTGGTAGCTGGGTATACAGAGGGGTGCCCCCAGGGAGGAGAACTTGGAGCCCTGCTCGCACTCCACCCATCCCTGTGGGTCCTCCATTGTAGCCCCCATGACACTTCAGTTCAGTTCTCTGTCCATGCCTCTCACCTAGAGCTCCTCCAGGACAGTAAGGACTCGAGCACAGGTCCAGGCAGAGAGGACACATTCAAGGCTGTTGGGAGCAAACAAGAGGAGGCCAGATGAATGGCTCTGGAAGCACTGAGCAAGGAGGGCTAGTTTTAGCTGAAGACCATCTGGGAGAATATCCAGGCTGAGTCCTGGTTCTTCCCCTGAACAGCTTTGTGGCCCTGGACAGTTCACTTTGCTGATCTGTGCCTCAGTTTCCTCATCTACAACGTGGGGTGTCTCAGAGGGTGTGAGAGGGTCAAAGGAGACGGTGGATACAGAAACACTGTGTAAAGGGTAGCCTACCTTTCAGAAGTGCGGGGTGGGTAACAGAGGGGGTGCAGACTGGATGCTAGCTTTCAGGTGGCACTTAACATCCTACAATGCACAGACCCCATAGCTATGAATTCTCTGGCCCAGAATACTGGGAGTTCTGAGGCTGAGAAACTTACTGTGACTGAAAAGAGTTTAATCAGTGGACTGGATTGTTGTTTCTCTGTGTGACCCTGTGGACAGGACACTGTGATGCAGGTGCAGACAGGGAAGAGGTGGAAGTGGAGGGAGATGAGGCCACAGAGCTCGGTGGGGCCACGGCGGCCATGGTGATGAGTTAGATTTTTACCCAAGGACGGTAAAGAACCACTGGAGGCTTGTGAATCTGGAAAAGACAGGTGAGAAGCTGTTTTGAAGCTTTGCTTGGGTATCAGGATTGAGAACGGATCACCGGGCCAGACCAGCAAGACCAGGGGCCAGGAGAGATGACGGGGCCTTAACCACAGCAGAGCTCCACTCACAGGTGGCTGGGTGGCCCCAGGGATGCACTGCCCTTATGTGGGCCTCAGTTTTTTCATCTGTAGCATGGGAGTAACGAGGCCTCCCTCCAGAGCCGTGGCAGCAGTATGAACACTGCAGTGGCTGTGCAGCAGCAAGGGCCAGAGAGGTGTTTTGCATGGGATCCTGGCCATCAGGGCGCTCATGTTTAGGGAGAGTTGTGGGTTGATGAGCGTCACATCTGGAGAGGACAGAATGGTGTTATGCATGGGCTGGTGCCGCTGGGCTCACAGGGGTGGCACACACAGATGAACAGTGCTTTACCATTCCCAAAGTGCTTCTAGCACTTTTAATCTCTTTTATACTTGATATAGCACTGAGAAGTGTACATTATCATTATCCACATTTGCTCAGTGAGAAACCGAGCCTCAAGGCTCAGACACCAGAAGAAGGAGGTTCCTCGAAGAGAATGAACAGATGAAGTCATATGGGGGTGAGCCGCACACTAAACGTTCACCAGGTGCGTGAAAGGAGGTGATGTGTTCCGATAATCAAGGCAAAACGGAGCCACCTCCTGGGAGAGGGCTGGTCCCTGGCTCCGGGGCAGGGTAAGCCCGTCGGTGGAGGCAGGGCCATCATGATGGAGGCACTGAGAGGGAGGCAGAGTCACCCCAGCCCTTTGGCTTCCCAGCCTGGCCCAAGATCAGCAGCGGGGAA
Source organism: Camelus bactrianus (assembly GCF_048773025.1). Taxonomy (NCBI): domain Eukaryota; kingdom Metazoa; phylum Chordata; class Mammalia; order Artiodactyla; family Camelidae; genus Camelus; species Camelus bactrianus. The sequence goes on from NC_133551.1 coordinate 40,777,484, forward strand.
GGGATTTGGTAAAGCACTGTAGAGGACATGGGGGTGGGATGAGGGGCAGTGTACATGATTATTGTTACTATCCAGGGGCTTGCCTGGACTCCCAGCCTGTCTGTGCTGGGCTTTAAGTCTGCCAGACCAGTATTTGGCTCCCCAGGAATGACTGCAGTGGGGTGGGAGGCAGGACAGAGGTAAACCTGGAGAGGGGGCAGGCCAGACTGTAGGGACCCCAAGAGCTGCCCACCGTGTTTGGACTCTGTCAACCAGTGGGATTTAGAGCCCCCAAGTCAGAGTGTTTGGCCCAGTCCCTGTCTGAACAGTGTCTGATCCATTGGGACCTGAAATGCCATCCAGGAAGCTGTCAGTTAAGGGCACAGGCATCGGAGGCACCCTGGCCTGGGTTCAAAATGCTGGTCTCACCTCTGGCCAACTCCAGGCCCAGGTTTCCTGATTTGTGAGGAAGGGAGCTCGCACCTGACCTGCAGCCAGCGGAGGGAGATGCAGTGCTGTCTGGGTGGTGTTTGTGAAGCGCTAGCCCTGGCGCACGGCAGGTGCTCAGTAAGCGGGTGGCCGTGCGTACATCACAGGAATGCAGAGCAGAGCAGCGTGCGTGAGACCGGAGTCCCTCCGGCCAGCTCACCCAGCCTCAGAGCCCGGCTGTGTGACCGTGGCACTCTAGTTAGCCCTCCCTGTGTCTCTTTTGTTTTTGTGCCGCCACGTTGCTGGATCCAAGGGTTGGTTCTGAGGCCTCATCCTAGTGGACCTTTCTGCAACATCTGACACAGCTGCTCACTCCCTCCTCCTTGAAACAATGTCTTCGTCTGCTTCCAGGACACCTCCTGACTCTCCTTCTCTTTCCCTGGCAGCTCCTCACTCACCTTTGCTCCTGGCGTAGAAATGTTCTTGTGCTCCAGGCTTCTCGTCTCTGCCTGCGTTTGCTCCCTTGGTGATCTCCTCCACGCCCATGGCTTTAAATAGCATCGGGTGAATCCCACATTTATACATCCAGCTTGGACCTTGCCCCTGAACGCCAGACTACCTCATTTTTCAAATGGATGTCTTATAGATGGCTCAGACTTAGCACATCCAGAGCTGAGCTCCTGATAACACCCCAGCCTCCCCTATTTTCCTGCTAGTTGCTCAGACCAAAAGCCTTGGAGCCCCCTTCTCTCTCCCTCATCCTACATCAAATTCATCCTCAAATCTTGTTGGGTCTACCTTGACCACATAGGCAGAATCTGATCCTTTGCATCCTGTCCTTTCCCTCCCATCATCCTGGCCTACACCACCATCATTCTCTCCTGGATTATTGTAGTTACCTCCCCTCTGGTGCCCCTTCTTTCACCCTGGACTCCCTGTAGCCAGAATCCTGTTCTGACATAAGCTCAGTGATGTCACTTCTCTGCTCAGAACCTTCCACTGGCTGCACACCAGAATCTCCACTGAGCTGGGCTCTCCCCTGGAATGGAAACCTGGTGGACTCCATTAGGTTATTTCAGACTCTGGCTGGCTGGGGCTCAACTTGGTGAAGGGCACACTCTGGGTTGCCCCTCCTTGTCTGAGCTGGGTTCCCTGCTGGCTTCCCAATCAGTTATACAGGAGAAGGCAAAAGGGAAGTGAGTGGGAAGGGAGGGCCGACCTGGGATGGGGCCACCTGGATTAGTCTTGTGCTGCTCTCCCGGATCCTTTGATAGGTGTCTGGAGCCACATCAGAGGAGGCTTTTCCTCCGACCTGAGCTCATAAATCATGGCTTCTTGTAAAGGGCAGTGTCTGGGGCCGCCCGGCCGCTGGCCCAGAGAGAGCCACTGCTTAGCCCAGAACGTTTTGTCCTCCTGACCCCTGGCTCCGGCACCCTCCCCTGAGAGAGACCTCCGTAGAGTGTGGTCAGCCAGCATTTCTCCAGCTCCAGCTACGTACCAGAGCTGTGCCGGCCGTTCACTGATGTTCACTCCTCCAGCTGCCCGATCACCCTGCCGAGAAGGGGTGCTCGCCCCATGGGACAGACGAGGAAACTGAGGCTCAGCACAGTGAAGGGTGGTGAGGTGGGGGCTCAGAGGTCAGCCTCATCTCCCATCTGAAATCCTGCCCATCGCTCACCTCTGCAGTCCAGCTGATAGAGCAGAAGGCACTTGGATCTGTCCAGTGGCACAGTTGTACCTGGAGGGGTCCTCACGTGTATGAAATGGGATGAGGCACAGAAAGCACTCCGCCCATACCTGGCACCCACGAGCCATCCACTTGCTTCCTGCAGCCCCCGCATTAGCCTCAGTAGCCCTCGGGCCTCCTGAATGGGTTTGGCTTGGTTCAGTGTATTCAGGGCTCGCTGATGCTGGCTCACTGATGCTTTGGGACCAGTCCTGTGCCAGGATTTAGAAGCCTAGGAAAGAACCAGACAGGTCCAAGCCCTTGAGTTACTCACCCTGGGTGTGGCATACTAGTGGTCACATGGGCTGAGATGAGAGGTGCTGGTGGCCTGGACTAGGGCGGTGGCAGTGGCGACGGAGCAGAGTGGAGATGTGAGAGACATTCAGAAGATGGAAGAGGCAGTTTGTTGGCTGCACGTTGCCTGCGTCCAAACCTTGGCCCCAGTATTTACCAGCTCTGTGACCTCGGGCAGGTCACTTACCTTTCTGTGCCCCAGTTGCCTCATCTATAAAATGGGGGTGTTAACAGTCTTTTCTTTATGGGTTCAGGGAGATAGGCTTGGAGGAGTCTTCACACCTATGTGGCGCTCGGTAAACATTAGCTGTCATTACTATTGGTGGCTGATCAGATGGGGGACTGGGGCAAAGGGAGACATCTAGGATGCGGCCTGGGTATCTGGAGGTGGGAAAGGAGGAGCAGGTTGGGGATGGCGTGGTTGGGAGCCTAGCTGAATCCAGGGTACCTGTGGGGCATCCCATGGAGATGCGGAGGCCCTTCTAGGGTTGGCCAGGCCTGTCAGAAACTGCTTCTCAGCCACTTCCAAACCAGGAGTCTGATGGCTCCACAGGTGACAGGTCTGCCTTCAGGACCTGTGGGTTGATTGGTTTTGGCCGCTTACGGTCTCCGCGGCAGGAGATGGGAGAACAGCGATTATCACCACCACCACCACCATCATCATCAGGATAATGGCAATGATAACAACTACCATTTGCGTGGGGATTTACATTTTACAAAGTGCTTTCTCCTCCATTACCTCATTGGGAACACATGGTTCCAATAGAAGGAAAGGATGCATTTCTCTCAGGTCCTGAGGGGCCCACTCCTCTGAAAGTCTGTTTCAAATGATAATAACGCTGCACATTTTTATAGTGCTTTGTGCTTTGTCAAGCGCCCTCACGTCCAAGCTCAACTTGGGCCCTCACTATGGCTCCTCAGAAGGCTTGTCAACCAGGAATTGAACATCTTGTTTGACAAGGAAGTCTGAGGGCCCGAGAATCCCAGTGACTTGCTTGAGGTGTCCCAGTTTGTGACGCTAGGACTTAACGTGGTAGAATGGGGGATTTATGGGGTCTTTATTTTCAGTTGAGCCTTCCATACAGGGCAGGCATCCCTTCTGTAGCAGCAGCTTAGCCACTTGATTACATACCTCCAGGGACAGGAAGCTCACTACCTGAATTGAGCAGAGGTCTGTCCCCCAACCCATGGTTCTCCATCCCTCCCACTGGTTCTAGCTGATCTGGCAGTGCACAGCCTGGTTGAGATATCAGGACAGGAGGTTTGTCTGCAACAAGGTTTGGTTTGGTCTGATGTGCAGCCCTGGCTGAATGACCTTTCAGATGACCAGATGATATCCAGGCTCCCCCCAACATGGTCCTCATCTTTGTGTTGTGTCTGTCTCACTGTCCCTGCCTATCTTGTCCCCCATTAGGGCACATCCTGGGGCTGCCCTAGAGAGGGGTCAGAACCGAGACCACGTGGGGAGTGGAGTGAGAAGGAGCCTTGGGTTGGGCGTCTGGGGGTCTCAGCTCTGCTTGGCCCTGACAAGTCAGAACCCTAGGTCTTCTTGAATCAGAAGGTCTTTAAGGTCCCTCTGGGGCCCAGAAGCTCAGTCATGTCCTCCCCAGCCCCTCCTCTTTAAGGGCCCTGCAACTGTGTGGCCTGTGTGTAGTCTGAGGGAGCTCAGAGGACCAGGCATTTGGGGAGTTTTCAGTGTTGCGGGATTGTTTTTGATAAAAGCAGATTAGGCTTTTCTGGGAATTTTGTTTCAGGAAAAAGTCCAAATGCATAGCTGAGCAAACAAGCCATCATGGTGGGCCTGGCCTGCCTCTTTAGCCGTTCCTTTGCCTCTCTGCCCTCAGTCTCCTCACCCCCATCCTCCTGCGCAGCACAAATACCAACCCCTCCTCTTCAGGAGGCCTTCTCTGACTTCCCTGACTGGGTGACGGGCCTTTTCTGGGCTTCTGCAGTCCTCAGGCATCTTTCTGTCACCAACCATTTGCTTTCTTATCTTTCCAACAGGCAGGGACCTCAGCCTTGTCCCTGATTCCCAAGAACTGTTAACATTTCTCACTTTGCACCTCTCCTGATTGTGTTCTATGAGCCAGGTAGCACTGAAATATTCATACATGTATGCAAACATACACATATATCTCCTTGCTCAATCCTACCACCTGTGGAAGGGTACTGCCCACGGCCACTCAATGGACAGGTCATAAGACATTCAGACACCGGTCTGCCAATGCACATTCAGCCCCCACTCCCCAGGGGCCGCCTCCCCAGGGAATCCCGCTGTGGCTGCCAGCTGTGGTCCACCCTGCCCAGCTTGGGCTTGCCAGTGGACTGCTCTCTTTGTAGTCGATTCTCTCCACTGAGCCCTGGGGGCACACATTCCTGTAAACCTGAGCATCACAGACAGCGCCCACCTCCCCCAACCAGCCAGATGAGAAGATGAGAGGGAGGAATGTCTAGGCTGGCTCAGCTCAGGGGTCCGAATCTGCATGCAGCTCCTAGGGCCACGCTTGCTGCCCCTCTCCCTGCCCCACTCCAGGCCAGCACAAGCCCTCCCCACTTCCCCATGCCAGGCCAGAGGTCAGATTCACGGAGACTGTGTCTAAGCTCTCTCCCTCTCCTTACTCAGCCTGGGGTCCCAGGAAGGTACCTGAAGGCAGAATGTGTGCTTGAGGTCCAGTCTCTTTCCTGCTGGTGTGACCAGGGTCAGTGTGATCAGGGGCCAGTCACTTCCCCTCTCTGAGCTGACTTCCTCAGGTACAAATGGAGTGTGCTATCCCCATCCTGGAGTGACTGTGGCAATTAGGTGAAATTACAGAGGTGACAGGCCTGGTGCCTAACATGGCCCAGAGTAGGTGCTGAATAAATGTTAGCTCTTCCCGCATTCATGAGAAACCAGCCCCTTCCTTCCTGCGAAGGGAGGATGACCTGTGAAGGGGGGATGACTGGTGACAGAGGCATTGGGCGGGGGCAGAGGTGCATTTGAAGTGAGCCAAGAGAGAGTTGCCGGAGGTCTGGAAGATAGGAACAAGGCAGTGGCTCCCTGGCCTCCTAAGGAAGGCCCTAATGCCCTTCGGATGTTCCTCCACCTGGGGTGTCTGGAGAAGGGGCCAGGCTTCTCCTGCACTAATGAAATGGCTCCCCAGCTCAGAGAATGTCTGGGAAAACCTAAAAGAGACGTGAAGAACTTTTGAGCTGGCCAGGACTTTTGCGATCACTTACCCAGGCTGCTGACTTTCGACGAGGCAAAGAGACTCAGAGAGGGAAAGAGGCCTTCCTAAGGCCACTCAGCAGGAAGGGAGCGGACTGGGTCCTTGCTGTTCCAGTGCCTCAAATGGTTAAAAAAAAGTAAACAATTGACATTTATTGAACCTTTGCAACATAGTGGGCCTGTACTGGGTGCTTTTTATCTCTTCTTGTTAATCCTCATACAAACGCTTTGTGGTGGGACCTATTACTATTTCCATTTTGCAGATGAGCAAACTGAGGCCCAGAGTAACTGAATAGCTTTCCCAGGCTGGCACAGCCTTCTCGGTGCTGCAGGCAGAGCCCTGGGGTTAGGATTCGGCATCAGTGGGAAGGGGCCTGGGGGGTGTCTGGGGGAGGAGTTTGCCTGTAGGCCCCCTCAGAGGCATCAGTGGCTCTGCGCTAGCTGAGGAGGGTCTGTGTGGAGTGGTGTCTTGACTGAGAGTAAGGAGCCAGTCTAGCTCTGATATTAACTCACTGTGTAAGCTTGAGCAAGCCTCCGAGCTTCTCCATGTGCATAATGAGGAAGATTGAAAGACTCTCCAGCCCTGACCTTCTCTATCCTAAGAGAATACCCAGTTGCCAAACATCTTGTGATGGGCGGCTCACTACCTGTCTTGTCAGCCCATCCCAGTGCTGGACAGCTCTCCTTCATGTGGAACCAAGCCATCCGAGTGTTTCTCTGCTGCCCGTTGCCCTGGTTTCCCTCTTCCAGTGCTCCCTGTCCGAGTGTGACAGCCAAGCCTGGGGCCTGGCACTTGGCTCCTGCTTTAGAAATGTTTCCTTCCCTCTTCTGGGTCTTCTTCTTCCAGAGGCCTTTGCCAGGGTCAGAGCACCAAGCGGCCCTCAAGGCCCGGGATCATCCCCCAGTGATCCCCTGTTTAACGGGCATCACTGCTCTGTGCCAGGCACTATGCACTAACCTGCCACTGTCCCAGGTCACAGAGGGAAAACTTCAGGCTTGCAGGTCAGCACCCCGTGGCTCCTTGGTATGTCCCCAGGCTTCTCTGTCCTCCCTCCTCCCACAGTGCCTCCCTAACCTCCCCCTCATTCCTTTCAACAGCTAGCCTCTTCATGCTTGCTCTGGGTGGGGCCCCGTGCTGGTCCCTGTCTCTGAAGGGAGGAGAGACCGGCAACCCAGTTACGATAGTGGTCAGCTTGTCCCCAACTCCCCTGGCTGGGCACTGTGGATGCAGCAGTGAGGGGGGCACGTGAGCAGCGCCCATGGTGCGGTCAGGCGAGTGCAGCCAGTGGGAATGGCAGGGGCAGCCTCAGTCCAGATGACTCTCTGGGGGAGCTCCGGAAGGAGGAACAAGGACACCCGCATGGTCCTTCTCTTCCAGGAAGCCCCCTCTGGCTGTTGGGCCCCAGTGGCCTCTCCTGTCTTTGACTTAAACCATTATCTCTGCTGTGCTGCTTGTTGGACTCCTTTGTTGGAATTCAACTTGCCATGTTTTCCTATCCTGTAGACAGGTTGGGACTGGGACGTGTACTGAACTTCCTGCATCATGCATTTATTAACTTATTCAATAAAAACTCTGTTGGACTCTATGCCAGGTGCCATGTTAACCCTGAGCAGACAAAAACCCAAGAGCTTCTTCCTGTTCTCAAGCTTTATAATGAATGTTAAGTGGATAATAACACTACAGGATAGTGAAGGCTGAAGAATCCTAGAGGGAGCCAACAAATGCCCTGAATTTGAGCTGGGCACTGGAGGATGAATGTTTGCCCGGAGACTACAGGGAGCAGGCATTAGGCAGAGGGAACAGCTTGTGCAACAGCACGGGGCCTTTCGAGAGTGTGCTTCATCTGGGGAACGGCAAGCCTAGAGGTGGGGAGGGGAGTGATGGGCCAGGTGTGGGCTTTGAGCACCAGCAGCAGAAAGGGTGGACATGATCAGGGCCTCAGCTTAGCCAGGTCATTGGAGCCAGAGGGATCTGGCTAGTAGGGGACCAGATGGGAAGCTGGGAGGCCAGGCCAGGGTAATTGTCCAGGCTGAGGTGATGAGGAGAAGGATGAAAGGGAGAGAACAGTGAGGATGGGGAGGACGCGGGTGAAGATGGATGACTCACATGAACTACCCTAAAACTTAGTGGTTTAAATCACCAGACATTTCACTATGCCTCACAGTTTTGTGGGGTGGGGGTTTGGGGCAGGGCTTTTCTAGGTGATCCTTCTGCTCCACCTGACATCAGACTGGGCTCACTTCAGTGGTATTCAGTTGGCAGCTGGTCTGATTAGAGCATCCAGAAGAGACTGATCATATGCTGGCACATGGCTGAGTGTGGCTAGGAGGCTGGGCTCAGCTAGGCTCTTGTGTCTCTCCATGCAGTCTCCATGGGGTGCCTCCAGCAGGGGAGGTCAGACCTCTTCTATGGCGGTTTAGGGCTCCAGGAGATCATGAGGGAAGCCGCCAGTCCTTAGAAAGTCAGGCCCACAAACAGACCCAGCATCACTTCCATGCTCCATTTGTCAGGGCAAGCACGAGCCAGCCCAGATTCAGAGAGGGGACACAGCCCCACCCCTCAGTGGGAGGACTGTCGGAGAGTTTTGCTGTCTTTAATCCACATGCAACCTCCCTCCCCCGTCTCCCTCGGAGAGAGAGATTTGAGCTCCTCTGAGGACTGGGAGGTGGAATCCTACAGATGCTGGGTGTCAGCCACTTGACAAAGAAACTTAAATCTGTAGCACAGATTTGAACCTCTGACCTATTAACATACACCTCAACTACTGAACCATCGTACACACTTGAGCCTGGAGCTTACTAGCATATATCAAGATTATTAAGAGTTTAAAGCACACCTGTTTGCTTCAGTGCCTGAGCACACCACCCGTGCTCCAGGCCCAGCACATGCCCCGAGACCCCCCAGTGCTGGAGCCCAGGGCTGGCCAACAGCTTTCCACTTACTCCAGCTTTGCTCACTTGCTTGTGCTGCCCGGAGAACTGTGTTGAGCAGGATTCTGAGCTGAGCAGGAAAGAGATGATGTGATCTATTAGTGATGCCTGTTTTGTCCAAGGCATGGGGAGAAACAGTATTACTCTCTCTCAGCTCACTGATTCTATTGTCCTCTCTCCCCTTAGCACCTCCAGGACCACTGCCAGTGTAAGGATCCCTCTAGTCTGGCCACGTGTACCCAGAGGGTCAGCAGATTTGCAAATACTCGTCCCTTTGGAAGCCTGTCAACACACCTCTGTCCCCAACCCATTGCCACAAGCTGGACCTCCAACGCAATGACCCGTGCCTGGGTTTCGGATGCACCAGCACGCCCAGACAGCCGGTACCCGAAGCCCAGCCTGACGGGTGCTAACACCAGCCTTTATCAGCCTCACACCACATTCCTTAACTTCACCATCTCCCTCCAGCCCCCTCCGACCCCGTTCTCAACCACGGAAGGTTTAATTGTTGCAAATGGAATCCGTGTTCTACAGAAGTCCAATAAATCTGCAGTCTGTCGTCTTGGTAATCAATCACAGATTGCAAATCGCACGAGGAGAAGTCTATAAGATATGTTCTTCATGTCTAGTATGTTGGGTTATTTTCATGTCTTGTGGTTTGAATTTGGCCACTGTCATTTTAGAGGAATTTCCTGCCATCTGCGTTCAATTGAATTTTCTCACAGATTTGTGCTTGCTTGTAAATACTAGGGGCTGGCAGAAAGGGGAGCTTTGTTCTTGGTGACATTTCAGAAATCTGTTAATGCAGCCTCACCGGCTGATCCACAGCTTGGCCGGGAGGGAGATGTGAGGTGAAGGGAAGGTGCGGATTCCCAAATGGCAGCGATGCGTCTCTGGCTCAGGCCAGGCTCAGCTCTGGGGGGTGGGGCTGCCAGGTTAGGGTCTCTGCCTGCTCCGGCCTTTGCTGCCTACACCCAGGCTCCGTAGTCCTCGGTGCTTCTGCTCATTGTGAGGGGTGTGTGCATTTGCCCAGTGAATCCTTCCTCTTCTGCTGGGGATAGGGACATTCAAGCTGAGAGCCAACCTTGGCCCCCCCAGCAGCTAGACCTTGTGGTGTTTTCTGGCTGCACTCCTTTTGATGGGGACAGGGCACTACAAGCCAGGGCACTAGGCATCCAGGCGTCCCATTGTGGGCCCTGCTCTGCTGTAACTTTCTGTGTGACCTTAGACCAATCACTTTACCCTTCGGAGCCTCAGTCTCTCCCATTGTAAATGGAATATTGATCTCCACCTCAGTGGTTGTTGCAGGGATTAAGTGACGTATGGCTCACGGTCAGGCCTCAACAATGGTGGGTCTTTATTCCAGCAACAGTTTATTGCCATTTGGTGTGTGCCGGGCCCTCTGCAAGGCATTGGAAATAAAGGGATGACTAAACACATGATCCTTGTCCTTGGGGACCTGACGGTGTGGACCAGTGACCGCTAAGGTGGGGCACCATCTATGGGGTAGGGGAGAAATATTAGAATGTGATTTATATTTATGACATTTTTGGTGAAATGATGATGATCCTGTGTGTCAGGCACTGCTCTGAGCACTGCATGTGTTTTTAACTCATGTGGTCTTCACAGCCACCATATGAGGTGGGGCTCATTATCTCCCATTTTATGGATAGGAAGCTGAGGTGCAGAGAGGTTACTTGGGTAACTTACCCAAGGCTGCATACCTAGCACACGGTAGGGTGCTTTTGATAATATGTATGTGAATAGTAGTTTTTGTCTATGATTTAGAAATGAATGAATACATTTTATCCTGATAGGGATACATGATTTAAAAAAAAAGTTTGACAACTACTGGCCTAGAGCACTGATTGTCATACTTTAGTGTGCAGGAGAAACTTCCAACGAGGAGGCCAAAATGCAGATTCCTGCCCCACCTGGGCCAGGGTGGCGGGTAGAGGAGGTTTTTAGGCAGGGGGCAGGTGAGGAAGGAAGGAAATTCCAGGGTGACTGTTGGGGAAGTGCAGGTTAGCTGTTTTCAGCCTCAGTGTCCTCATCTGAAAAATGAGGACAGGCCCCCTGCCCGCCAGCCTGCAGGGAGTGTGGGTGTCAAAGGGACCACACGCTAGGTGCCCCTCACCTGCTCAAGGACGCGGCCCCAGCAGTCCCCCTGCTCCTGCAGCGTCAGCTCTTCCTTTCTGCTGAGTCATTCCCACCCCCACATAAGCAAGCTGTTATTTCTGCCGTCTTACAGAGCAAAACAAGCCTCTCGACCCACTTCCCTCTTCAGATACCACCGTGATTCTTTCCTTTAGAGCAAAGTTCCTTACAAGAGTCAGCTGTGCTTTTTGACCTGTTTCTCTTCTGTTCTCCCTGGGCCTGAGCTCGGCTGTCATGTCCACAAGTGAGCTGAAGCTGCTCCCATAGAGGTCCCAGCGGCCTCAGTGTTGCCCAGGCCACCGTCATCTCTCAGTCCCTCTGCCATCAGCAGCATGTACTAGTGCCCACTGCCCTCCTCTCCTGATCTCCCACCCCTCTGCTTCTTCTGGCCCCTTCCCTGGGTCCAACTTATCTCTCTGACCTTTTTCTCTTTCTCCGTGATCTCATCCAGGCTGTGGCTTTGAAGAACATCCATGTGTTGATGACTCCCGAATGCGTATGCCCAGCCCAGCCCTTCCCCTGGAGCTCAGACGTCTACCTCTAGCCGCCTTTCCTGCATCTCTACATGGTTGCCAGGCAGCTCCCCAGATTTATTGTGATCAAAACCAAGCTGGGGATACTCTAGCCCCCCAAAAAGGCTCCTCTCACAGTGATGGCACCTCCAGCATCACCCTCCTCTGTGCTCTGATTACCTGTGTTGCTTGTGGTCCGTATCCTCCACTAGAATGTCTGTTCTACGTGGGCAGAGGCTTTTGTCCACCTTGCTCCCATTCTGTCTAGGTTCAGGACCCAGAACTGTGCCTGGCACAGAGCAGTCCTTAGTAAGTATCTTGTCGAGTGGATGGATAGGTGTCAGAACCTTGGAAATTGTGAAGTTCTGGCCCATGTGTGCAGGTGACCAGCGTTGTCTTGACTGTTGTGCTGAGGGCTCCTGCATCTCTTGGTCTCAGCCGCAAGCCAGGTGGGATTTGGTGATGTCCTTCACAGAAAGATCCCCCTGCTTCTGGTCAGGGTGGCAGTACTTTGGCTGGGAGCCCCTTAGTGAAAACTAAGCCCAATGGTCTCATTAGGACTTGATCCAGGTGGGGACCTTTGCTTTAGGTATTCTCTGTCCTCCTCGCCTGCTGCTGGTAGCCAGGAGGGCTGGGCCAAGGGAGAGCCAGGGGTGGGAGGTGGTGGGATGCACTGATAGGGTGGGGCATGGCAGGGACGCCGGTGTCCCCCTGCTTGTGACCCAGGGCTTCAAGTCATGCCCCCTTTCAACAGGGATGTCTGCCTCACCCTTATCCTCTCTGACTGCTTACAAGCAGTGTCTCCCTGGATAAAACATCTGCAGACACACCTGTGCCGGCTGGAAGCTGGGGTTTCACAGGGGAATTGGGAAGACAGATGGGCAGTGGGGCAGAGGGAAGGTGAGAAGAAAAGAGAAGAGAAGAGAGAGAGAGAGAAGCCAAAAAGAGAGGCAGACACCGAAAAAAATGGAGAAAGGTACCCACTTACTGAGAAAAGCAGAATGGGACAGAAAAAGCCAGAGACAGAAAGAACAGAGAGATGTCCAGAGAGAGACAAATAGGGACACAGTGGGAGGCAGACACGTGGGCAGGGTCTTCAGGCCATGATGCACGCCGTCTACAGGCCTTTCCATGGGGTGACCGGAAGAATGTGGGTCTCGGTGTGGGTTTTGGGGGACAGGGCACAGCAAACTGCCTCCATGGGAGTAGGAGGGACCAAAAACTAGAGGTTTGAGTCCTGCTCATTCCTTCGTTCATTTCTTTGTCCTCAGCCATATGTCCATCCTTCCATCTGTCCATCAGTCCAATGTTTACTAAGCTCCCATTCGAGGCAGGACCGTGTCCACAGCCGCCTTTTCTTCCTCTCCCCTCTTCTAGCCTTGGCGATGTTCAGAACCCATGCTCACCTCCAGGCTGACCTCCAGCCTGGACTCATCCACCTGGCCACAGAGCCTTGCCCACAGTAGGTGCACAGTCAGAATCTCTTGGGAGATGGAGACAGACAGCTGAAAAGAGAGGCAGTGAGCCCCGCGTGTGTCCAGCACTCCTCGTTCCCTTCTGTTAGGTCACTGATCCTCTTGGCAGCCCTGGGAGATAGGATTGCTGCCTCACTTACAAGTGAGGATGTGGAGGTGGAGGATGTGGAGGATGTGGGCTCGATGATGCCCCCTCCTTCTTTTTGGAGACCTTAGCTGGTCCTCATGTCTCCTCGGACTCGTCCCAGAATCTGGGCCCCTCTGCAACACCTCAGTTTTAAGAGAGGCAACATGGGAGGTGTGTATTTCACAAGAATCAGTGCTTCCACCCAGGATGCCCTCCCTCCTGAACCGCAGGACGCCTGTGGAAGATGTCTTTGAGGGGCTCATTGAAAACCTTCAGTGAGTTTTGGTCTGTTCCCAGCCTGGCACTGAGGACTCAGAGATGAGTCAGACACTGTCCTTGCTGTCTGGTGGCTGATGGTCACAGGGCCTGGGGGACATGCACATGTAAACCACCCACCCCAGGTGGGTTTTGGGCTCCCAGAGGGTCCTTGGTAGTGTCATCCTGGCTTGTCATCCTGCCACCCCCTTTCCTGGCCAGCACTGGTCCGAGTGGCCAGCAGCTGAGGACAGCCCCTCAGGAATGGCACATGTGGGACTCACTCCTGGGCCTCCGATCCCAGCCTCCCTGCCCCTGAGCTCCCACAGCACGCCACGCCTCCTGCTTCAATGACCTGGCTCTCCACCGGGAGCAGCGACCAATTCTAGTCTTTGCATCCTCTGCACAGGGTTGGCTCAGAAGGCGTGAGATGGCCCCACATCAGAAGACCCCCAGTGGCATTCCAAGTGTGTGCTGGATTCTTTTTGAACAAGGACAAGGACCTGTCAGGTTCATAAAACAGCCCGGTTTTACAGGTGAAGACACTGAGACCATGGAGCTAGGGTGTGGCACAGTTGAGATTTAATCTGTGTCTGTCTGACTTCCGGTCCTGCAGTCTTCCCCAGTCACCAGCTGTCCTGCAGTGGGTGCACCGTCAACACTTGCTGACCGCGTGTCCCTGGAGAGGCCTTGGGGACTTGTGTTTGTCTCATCCACCCCTTAGTACTCCGGGATAGCCCGGGACCTCGTGTGCCCCACGCAGTCACAGAGGGTTGAACAAAGAGAGACCAGCACTCTGTCCACCAGCCCCGTGGCACCCACGAGGCCGCTGCCCCACCCAGACCACCCGAAGACAGCGTCACGGGGACATGGGTCTTGGTTCTGGGTGGATCTGCCTACTCTGGGTTATGTGTTTCAGAATAGCAACAACACCACTGGGAAAGTGTTCTTGGAAATTATGTGGTTAATTTTGTGTTTTTGTTTAGGCAGGGCTAGGAGCAGGAGCCCTTATTAGTATCAGTTTGGAAAAAATACTGAGGCATTCACGGCCAACTGCTTAATAGTTTTCATTGAATTAATTTTAAAATGAGAACCTTGTTTCCCTTGTTTAATAGTAGAAAACGACTTCCACATTCTGCCCAGTAACAGCCTGGGTTATGGGCTCTCCACAAACAATATGCACATTAAAGGCCTCGCTCTGCCCATATGTGGAATGAATAATTTTGTGCAAACTATTTATTATAAGCACACGATGCACTTAAACTTTTTTCTTTTTTTTAATTTTTATTTTTTACTGTCGTGGTGACAGATCCATCCCAGGACTGGACTGTTAAAAAAGACTCTGGGTCTTTCACGCTGTGAAAAAATGGACTAACATTTGAGAAACGCCATAGGGCTGAAAGGAAATTGTTACCTTATTTGGCCCAACATGCAGGGCTTGCTGGGCCAGTGTGCGATGCTGGGGAAAGGGTGGCCAGGGGGTTTGAGTGGAGGCCGCACTCTTTAAGCCAGTGCCAGCCAAAAAAAACCATAAGCATGGGGAGAGGATGCTGGTGGATGGACCAGGGGAGACAAACGTTGAGGGTCAGGTCCTGCTTTACCTATTTGTTTGTTCATCCATCTCTTTTTTCCAGTTTTACTGAGATACAGCTGCCATATAACATTGTGTAAGTTTAAGGTGTACAACATGATGATTTGATACAGGTATATATTGCAAAATGATCACCACAATAAGTTTAGTTAACGTCATCACCTCCCATAGTTACAGATTCTTTTTCTTGTGGTAAGAACTTTTAAGATCTACTCTCTTAGCAACTTTCAAATATATAATACAGTATCAACTGTAGTCACCATGCTGTACATTACATCCCCAGGACTTAATTATTTTAAGAGAACATCTGTCTGTTCATTCAGTCATTGTTTATTGGACATCTGCCTTGTTCTAGATGCTGAATACAAATCAAAAAAATATTCGTTTTATCCTAGCTTTAACAGAGCATGACACCACTTATTTGTCTCATGATCCCATGAAATAGGTGGTGTGTTCTGATTCCAGTAATCTCTTCCTGGAGTGTGGTCCTTTTATGTATTTATATGTTTTTAATCTTAAATGCATAGAATTGGATTAAGTGCCATAGTTAGTTTGTGTCACTGTCATCTTCGGTGCATTCATGTGGCCACTTCTCTCCCTCCCCCTCCCTCTCCTCCTCCTCTACCCTCCCCCCTCATTTGACCACTAATAAGAAAATACCTTTACTTCTGTGCTCTCCCCTTTCTGGTTTCCCTTCAGACTGGAGGTCATCACTTTACTGAATTTTGTTCCTGCAGTTCTATTTTAATTTTGTTTATATTGAAGTAAATCTTCTCTATAGAAAAGTGCACAAATCATGTGTACAGTTTGATGACTATCAGTCACAATAAGGACATAACTGGGAGATCAGTAATTACATAGATCAGGAAATAGAATATCACTGTCACCCCGGAGAGCCCACTCACACCTCCTCCCAGCACCTCCTGCCCCGGGTGACCACAGGCTGCCTCCCAGCACTGCAGCCTGGTTTTTTTTTGCTTGGTTGGGAACTTTATGTAGCTGGGGTCATAGCATACATAGGCTCCTGTGTCTGGCTTCTTTGTCCCAACAACACATTTCTGAAATCTGCTCATGTTGTTGTGTAGCTCTGGTTTATTGATTTTCACTGATGTGCAGTATTAGAGGTTATTGATCTCTTCCAGTGCCGGTGAAAATTTGGATTGTTTCTGGTTTGTGACTAACATTACTATGGATACAGGTGTACCTGTGTTATGATGCATCTGCATTTGCTCTTCTGTTGTGTGTGTTCCTGGAATGGAATTGCTGAGCTGTAGGGTTCAGTTGTGTTCACTCTTAGTACGTGATGCTGTAGGGTTTTCCAAAGTGACCGCACCATTTTAACTCTACCGCCAGCAAAGAGAGTTCCCAGTGCTTATCACCCTGGCTAACACTTAGTGTTGCCTGTCTTTTCAATTTTAGCCATTCTGATGGGTGTGGTGGTATCTTACTGTGGCTTTGATTTGCATTTTCCTTATGACAAATTATATTAAGCACTATTTCATATGTTTTTTTAAATTTATTTATTCATTTTTTTAATTGAAGTATCTTTGATTTACCATGTTGTGTTAGTTTCTGGTGTACAGCAAAGTGTTTCAGTTATATATATATATATGTGTGTGTGTGTGTGTATTATTTTTTAGATTATTTTTCATTGTAGGTTACTACAAGATATTAAATATGATTCCCTGTGCTCTACAGTAGGACTTTGCTGTTTATCTATTTTATATATAGTAGTGTGTATTCGTTAATCCCAAACTCCTAATTTATCCCAACCCATCCTTTACCCTTTGGTAACCGTAAGTTTGTTTTCTGTGTCTGTGAGTCTGTTCCTGTTTTGTAAATAAGTTCATTTCTTTCCTTTTTTTTAGATTCCGTCCATGTGATATCATATACTATTTGTCCTTCTCTGTCTGACTTACTTCACTTAGTATGATCATCTCTAAGATAATCTAAAACATTTGTGTTTTTTATCTTTTAAGAAGTGTCATAGTCCTGGTACTTCATATGTTTTTTTGACCATTGACTATTCTCTTTTGTGAAGCCTATTCATGTCCTTAAAATTTATTTTGCTTTTTAAATTTAGTATAACTATTATTATTTTAAGCTTTTTTTAGGGGGAAGGTAATTAGGTTTACTCTTTTTTTATTTTTAATTTTTTAACGGAGGTACTGGGGATTGAACCCAGGACCTCATGCATGCTAACCGTGTGCTCTGCCCCTCAGCTATACCTTCCTGCTGTCCTTAAAACATTTTGAGGGGAAGATTATTTGCTGTTTTATGTGTAGAAGATCTTTATTCTGGATCTAAGCCCTCTATTAGTCAGGTGGGCTACAAATGTTTTTCCCAATCTGCTTGTCCTTTTTGTCTCTTCGTGGTACCTTTCTTTCTTTTTTTTTGTTTGTTTATTGTAAGAGTTTCTTTTTTTAAGATTTACTTGTTTATGATTATTTTTTTATTTTGGTGGGGGAGGTAATTGGATTTTTATTTACGTACTTATTTTTAACAGAGATACTGGAGATTGAACCCAGGACCTTGTGCTTGCTAGTAGGCACGTGCTCTACCACTGAGCTATACCCTCCCCTCATGGTGCCTTTCAATGAATAGAGGCTCTTCATTTTAAAACAGTCTAATTTAGCAATGGGTTTTTTTTTTTTTAAGGATTTTTAAAAATTGAAATATAGTCAGTTACAATGTGTCAGTTTCTGGTGTGCATCACAATGTCCCAGTTATGCATACACATAATATTTGTTTTCATATTCTTTTTCCTTAAAGGTTATTACAAGATATTGAATGTAGTTCCCTGTGCTATACAGAAGAAACTTTTTTAAAAATCTATTTTTATATATAGTGGCCAACATTGTAAATCTCAAACTCCCAAATTTATCCCTTCCCACCCCCTTTCCCTGGTAACCATAAGATTGTTTACTATGTCTGCGAGTCTGTTTCTATTTTGTAGATGAGTTCATAGGGTACTTTTTTTCTTTTCTTTTTTTTTTAGATTCCACATATGAGTGATATCATATGGTATTTTTCTTTCTCTTTCTGGCTTACTTCACTTGGAATGATGATCTCTAAGTCCATCCATGTTGCTGCAAATGGCATTATTTTATTCTTTTTTATGGATGAGTAGTATTCCATCGTATAAATATACCACATCTTCTTTATCCAGTCATCTGTCAGTGGACATTTAGGTTGTTTCCATGTCTTGGCTATTGTATGTAGTGCTGCTATGAACATTGGGCTGCACATATCTTCATATTCTTATTCATTTCAATCATTATTATTATGGTTAGTGCTTATTAAGTCCTAGTTAAGAAATCTTTGCCTACCTCAAATTGTGAAAATAACCTCCTATATTTTCTTCTTGAAGATTAGCTGCTTTACACCTTGTCTTTAGAGCTATAATCCATCTGGATTTTATTTTTGTGTATAGCGTGTGGTAGCGGTCAAGTTACATTTTTTAAGTATAGAAATCCGATTGAGTC
This sequence comes from Camelus bactrianus, assembly GCF_048773025.1. Classification (NCBI taxonomy): domain Eukaryota; kingdom Metazoa; phylum Chordata; class Mammalia; order Artiodactyla; family Camelidae; genus Camelus; species Camelus bactrianus. The sequence continues at coordinate 40,795,650 of NC_133551.1, forward strand.
AGCAGCTTTTATCAAATGCCCTGTCCTTTCTCCACTCTCCTTTGCTGCACATCAGTTCTGCAAGTGGGTCTGTTTCTGCATTGTCTCTTTTCCATTGGTCTGTTTGTTAATCTTTGTGCCAATCACAGTCTCAATTGCTACAGTTTTACAGTGAAGCTTGATATCTAGTCGTGGAAGGTCCTCCACTTTGTTCTTCAAGATTACCCTGGCTGTTCTTGACTGGACTTTAAAATAAATTTTAAAATCAGCTTGGTGATTTCCACACACAAAAAGAACCTGCTGGGAGTTTGATTTAGATTGCATTGACTCTCTAGATAAATTGGGGAAGATAAATTTAGAATTTCCAAATTTATGTTTGGGATCTTTTGATGCATGAGTGTGATATTTCCTCTTAAGCCTTAATTTCTCTCAATGATGTTTTGTAGTTTTCTGTGTGGAGGTCTTGCACATATTATGTTAGTTTTTTTCCATAGCTGTTTGATGTTTTTGATGTTATTGTAAATACTATCTAAAAAATTTCCTTTCCTGCTTATTGCAGATAGACACACAATTGATTTTTGAGTATTCACCCTGTGTGTACTGATCTTGTCAAGTTCACTTATGAATGTTGATCATTTGTTTCTAGATTCTTTTTGTCCTCTGTGAATAGCACTTTTATTTCTTTATTTTAATTCTTACATATTTTATTTCCTTCATCCCTGCCTGAAGCAATTTTGTTTATTCTTCTTCTTTAACAGAGTTTTATCCAAAAAAAGTTCTTATCACATACATATGTGTGCCTAAATAATATATTATTTAGTTTTAGTTGAATTCAAACTTTATTCTATATTCTGAGAGTCACTTTTTAAATCAGCATCATGTCATTGCAGGTGCCTCTAGTCAATTCATTTTCACTGCTGTGTAATGTTCCATTGAATGAATATACCACGGTTATTAACCACTCCAGTTGGTCCGTATTCAGGTTGTTTCCAGTATTTGGATTGTTTTCCAGTCTTGACTTGAGTTTCCTTGTGGTCCCAGCTTCCTAACTCATGAAGAAGGCCTTGGGTCATCTAACTCCTACCTCCTGTTTCAGCCTTCTCTTAATAGGTGTCCATCCAGAGTGAAGCACTCACCTCTGGGCCTTTACACTTGCTGTTCCCTGCATGAAATACTCTTTACCTCTCCCTCAGCCTGCTTGTTCACTGCTGCATTCCTCAGGACCAAGCACCGGGTCAGGCAAGACCTGGCAGGTAATTAAAACTTGGATTGAATAGGAACTGGAAGGCTCAAATAGACTTGGGTTCTAATCCCAGCTCTGCCATCTCCTAAATTCTATGATTCTGGGAAAGTTGCTTAGCTACTCTGAGCTTCAGTTTTTCCTCTTGAGTAAAGCAGAAATGAGGACACTTAGCTTGTGTGGTTACCATGAGATAACTTTATGAAACAACTTGCCACGGAATGGTACAGCCCTTCTGCTCTGGCCTCTGCCTCCGGGCCATTGGTTAATGGGGGGTCTTGCTGTTGGACAGAGGGGTCCTCACCATCTCCTGTTGCCCTGGCTGGGCACTCTGCTCACTGAGGGTGGACAAGGGAGCAGGCAAGAGGAATCACTCACTCATTCAGCAAGCATTTCTTGGGCTCCTGCTATGTGTTAGCAACTGTCCTAGACACTGGGCATCAATCAGTGAGTAAAATAGAAAAAAAGTCTCTGTCTCCCAGCAGCCCATTTTCCAATGGATGGAGATAGACAGTAATAAAGGAAACTACGCAGTATGTCATTTGGTAACAAGTGCAACAGAGAAAAAATGAACAGGGAAGAGAGAGGTGTTGGAGAGGGGTACTTGGCACACCCCTCTTAGATAGCATGTCCAGGAAAGGCCTCAGTGTTCATGTGACATTTGAGTAAAGATCCAAATTGTGGGAATAAACCATAAAGCTATCTGGGGAAGAGTGTTCCAGGGAGAGTGCACAGTGAGTGCAAAGGCCTTGAGGCCAGAGTGCATTTGGCACATGTGAGGAGTAGCCGGAGGCAGGTGTGGCTGGAGTGCTTGTTTGTTTGTCTGGTCAGTCAGTCATTTCACAGACATTTACTGAGCCGCTGTATGCTCCAAGCCTTGCCTGGGCACTGAGGAGATGATGGTGACCAATTAAGGTCAGGTGCTGCCCTCACGGATCTCATATTTTTGTGGAGGAGACAAACAATAAACTGACAAACAAGCGAGACAGTCTGCCCTCAACACAGCAGCCTGAGTGATCCTGTCTGAGTCAGCTCTGTCTCTTCTCTGCTATTGACACATGCTGTTATGAAGTGACTCCCCATTTCACTCAGAGCAGGAGCCTGAGTCCTCACGGTGGCCTGCAGTGTGACCCTGGGCCCGGGACCCCTCTGACCACAACATCGTTTACTTCTCTCCTTACATCTTCACTCCAGCCAACCACACTCCCTCCTCAGGGCCTCTGCACTGTCTGTTCCCTTGGCGTGGCACGCCCTTCTGCCAGGTAACTGCTGGGTCAACTCCTCCCTTTCTCCATTGTGTCCACCTCAACACCCTGTTTAAAATGCCCTCTCATCCCACACAGTCATGCCTGATCTTACTACTTTGCTCAATTTTTTTTTTTCCAAATAACTTCACATTCTAACAGCCTATATACCTTTAGTGTGTTTATCTTGTTTATTATTTATAATGTGCCTTCTGGTATGTAAGCTCCCGGAGGGTAGGGCTGTTTGTTTGGTTCACCATCATTTCCCAAACATACACAGCAGCTTTTGGTACATCATGGGTACTCAGTAAATATTTGTTGAAGAAAAGAAAAAGGATATTGTGCCTGAGGGTGACATATGGTGATTTATAAAAAAGGCAGGGTGAGAGGCTGGGGACTGAGAGGGTAGGGGTGCTGTTTCAGGTGCACAGGGCCAGACTCTGGGGCGGTGGCCTCTGAGCGTAGGCCTCAGTAGAGTGAGGGGGGCGGCCCAGCGCTCTGCAGGGAAGGGTGTCCAGGCAGCCTGACTGCAGTGGGAGCTAGTGATTGGGCTGGGGTGGGACAGAAACAGAGACAAGTCAGCTGAATAAATGGTGTCTTCTAGGCACATCTTCCAATATATTGAGTTGACCCTAAGATGAATCCTTGCCCCCTCCTCCACTTTGCCCCTTTGCAAAACAAGTTGGCCTAGAGCATTCTCTATCAGGGAAAGAACACTGGGCTTGACACTGGGGGTCCAGGGCTGGGCCCCAGCTCATGGAATTACAGGCAGGTTAAGGCCCCTCTCAGGCGTCATTTCCTTCCTCTCTAATGTGGAGGTAGCACCATGTCCCTCCTGGCTTGCTGGAGGGATGAATTTGGACAGCGGCTTTGGAAGGGCCTCGTTTCCACTTGTCAGCATCTGCCAGCTGAGGGTGGTGGGAGAAGACCCCCGGGAGCAGAAAGAAGGGGCTCACGCTGGTCTACACCCTTCTCCAACATTACCCCATAGTGCTCGTGGCAGCCTTTGGTAGGTGCCGTCTTGACACAGTCCCTTCATGTTAGAAATGTGCGAAGTGTCCAAGCCACAAGGCTGGTAAGAATCGAACCCACAGCTGCCGTGTTATGCCGCGCCCTTGAAGGTCAGTGGTAGATCTGGCTAACCTCCTCCGTCCCTGTCGCCATTGTACAGATGGGGAGACTGAGGCCCAGACCAGGGTGTGGCTTGTAAAGCCACACCCCTGTGCATGGCAAAGTCTGTACTAGAACCCAGGTTTCTGGGCCCCCAGCTGGGCCCCATCCATTGCCCTTGGTTCAAGTGACTTGACCTACAGGGTTATGGGGAGGGCAGGAGCCTCTGGGAGCCCCCTTCTCCTCCCCAGTCATAATGGGCAGTTTCCTGTTGCTCTGAAGGTTTGTTCTCAAGGCTTGCTGGGGCAAAGGTAAAACTTTACAGAGCTTCTGAAAAGAAGAAACCTGAGTGTAAATCAGGTTTATGATCTGGATAATAAAGTGTCTTTTCCAACTGATACTTTATTCCTCAGTCCTCTTGATTCCTTCCATATGAAGCTCTCTGCTCTTGGGTCCTGGCAGCCCTTGGTGGTTTCATTTGTTCAGTCACTAGGAGCTGGGTCTTGTCAGTCTGAGACGACAGGATTCAGGGGACTCAGACCACAGTCTGTGGGTCTCAGTGTGTCCTGCCCCTTGGCTGTGGGATAGCAAGTGAACACAGTTCTTCAGCATACATTCTCTGAGCACCTACTGGGCTCCAGGTCTTTGCTGGACACTAGGGACAGAGAGCTTCTAGGTCAGGACAGGCCACAAACATGCAAACTGACTATTACAGCATGGGTTGAGGAGCAAGTATAGGGAGCTGGGGGGCCAGGCAGCACCCAAGGCAGCCTGGCAGCAGATCGCGGAGGGCTTCCCAGAAGAGATGATGTCTAATCTGAGACAAGAAAGGTGAGTTGGAGTTATAGCTGCAGAGGGAAGGCAGAGGGAATGGCATGCGCAAAGATAAGAGAAAAGATGGAGCTTAGCTCATGTGAGGCTGGAGAGACAAGTTTTATAGCAAGGGGAGGGAATGCTTTACTGAGTGGGATGCTCAGAAGGCTTCCTGGAGGAGGTGGCATTTAAGCTGGGTGTTACAGGATGGATGGGACTTCATTGGCACATAGATAATCTTTGCAAAGGGCTGGAAATGTGAAAAGGTGTGGTGTATGTGGATAGCGGTGAGAAGTCCCAGTTCCAGTGGAGTACTGCAAAGGCAGGGTTTGGAGAAGTTGGCCGGGTCTGGTGGTAGACGGCCTCATGTGCCATGAAGCAACCTGAAGCTCCCCAGCAGTGTGCTGGCAGGTTGGAGCAGAGGACCCCGGCTCCTCCTGTCTGCAGTGTCTGGAACAATCTAAACTGAGCTGCTCTGCCACTCGTCCCCCCTATCAAAGCCAGGTGGCTCCCCTAATCGCAGATTGCTTAGCTGCTGATGTTTATAATTACAGCATCCCACCGTTAGAATCTTTGTTCATCAGATTTCATAAGCCTGATTTATTTGATAGACACTGATCCTTGCTCGTAATGGGGAACAGAAGCAGGGCGGCACACTGCCTGGGGAGTCATCAGGGTGGGTATGGCCTGGCCCGAGGGGCTCTGGGTCCGCTGGGCCCCTGAGGTCAGCAGGAGCAGGCCTGGGTGAGGCTATATGCCTGGCAGCACCTGAGGGTAGGGTGGACACTTGGTCAAGGAGAGCTTTAGACTCAGCCTAGGGTGGGAGGCACAGAAAGGACAGGCTCTGGGATGGGATTGCCCTAAGCGTGAGACTGAGGTGCTGTCTGTGACAGTTCCCAGCACAGAGCAAGTGCTCAGTACTTATTAACCTCCCCCTTTCCTTCCAGCACAGATAGGCAGGCTGACTGTTCTTTCCCAAGAGGCTGGAGGAGAGGTGGACATGTGTCAGGAGGACATGTTAGGAACATCACCCTCACTCCACCACTGAGGTTGCCTGTCCCCATTGCCCCCTCGTCATCACTGCCCCTCCCACTGTCCTTATCTGTTTAAAGCTCCATAATTCATGAAGTGCCTTCATACCCTCAGCTCATTTGATCTGTGTGACAACCCCTTAGGGCAGAGTTTGTCACTCGTATTTTTTCAGGTGAGGTGCCCAAGGCCCAGAGAGGGGAAGTATGTTTCACAAGGTCACATAGTTGGTGGGTGATGGAGTCAGGATTTGCACCCAGGGCCCTTCCTGGAGTGCTTGGGCTCCACTGCCGCTCTCTGCCTTCCTCATTCCGCAGACAACACGGCAGCTTCTACTGTGGGCACTGGGACATTCCTGCCCTAGAGGAGCTGGTGCGTGGGCATCAGCAGATGGGCAGAGCTGTTCCACACTGCAGAACAGGGCACCAGAGAGAGGACAGCAAGGACAGCACAGGAGCACAGGAGAAGGGTCAAGGAGCACATCCTGGAGGAGGCGAGCACTGGAGCAAACCTCCTAGTAAGAGAGTGAGTTCTCTGAGAGGGAGGGCTTTCCAGGTAGAGGGATTAGCATATGTGAAAGCTGGAAGCCAGCTTCTGCTGAAGGCTGTTGGCCCTTTTCATTCATGGAAGGAAAACTGACATTTCCAGGATGTTATGGTTTTGCTGCTCATAGATCCTTTGGAGATAATGGCTCAGGAAGGCAAGTTAGGCTCTTTGTCTAGATAGATGGGCTGAACCAGGGGAAAGGCAGCAGGGTTCATAGCCAGGTCTGGGTTGAGATCCTGCCAACTCTGTGATTGACTGTGTGTCAAGTCCTCCTGCCCCTCTGGACCTTTGTGTGAGACGTGAGTCAGAGAGTGTCACACCGGAGGGGTTTATGGTCTGAGCTGCCATCAGGTGAGGCCCCTGGATTTTCCCAGGGCTGGCGTGCTGGGATTCTGGGGCGTTTGGGTTTGGATTTCTCCAAGTGCAAGATGGGAGTAGGGGTATTTGTTTCTGAGCTGCCCCCCGCCAAAGAGCAGTTGGCCAAATGCTCCCAGGTCAGGCAAGGAGACAGGCAGACGAATTAACAGGGCTTGAGTTGAGAGGCATTTCTGACTCTGTCGGGCAGAGGAGAATAGAGAACATGAACAGTTCCTCTGGCTGAGTGGGGGTGGGGGATGGCGCTGGGGATGTGTGTGATGGGGTGGGCGCCTACTGCCGGGACGGATTTCATTCTCAGAGCCCTGAGGATGTTGGATCTGGCAGTTTCCTTCTCCACTTAGAAAACCTACCCTCCAGGAGTCTTGTGCTTGAACCTGCTGTGGCTCCCTATTGCCTCTGATAAGCCATAAGCACCTTGAGAGGCAGGCATCAAAACGGCAGAATGACAGGCACTGGGGTCAGAGAGACATGGGTTTGAGTCCTGGCCTGATGACTTTCCATGGCACACAGGGTCTGGCTCTGAGTGTTCATTTTGAGGGTCCCAGTGCCCCATTGTCTGTCCATCTGTTTGTCCAAAGCTCACACAGTCACAGCGACCCTCTGGAGCCAGGAGGCCTGGATGCCGCTGGTTGTCGAGTCCCAGCTGGGCCGCTGATTGTTCAGAAAAGCTGGGGGCTCTTTCAAAGGAAACTGCAGTCAATTAGTGGAGAGTGGAATTTGAAAGGCCCAAATCCCTTTTTTCCCCCAAATTTCAAATCTGGTTTTCGTCAGTGGCTTTGAAAACAAATACCGAAGGAACCCTTTTTTATTATTTTTTTCCTTCTCCCTTTTCCTTGCCCTCCTTTGCGTGTTCTTGTTTCCCAGGCTTTTATCTCTTTGTGGAGTCAGCTCTGGCAGCCCAGCCTGCCTGCCTGACTTGGCCCTGCCATGGTGGCTAAGCAGGTGGCCCCTGGGATGTCACAACCCCCACCCTCCTGGTCCTGGTGGTTGCTGGGGGAACCCAGTGTGACACTTTCACCTATGAGCTGCAGTCCCTCCTGAGCCCCTCTGGTTCATCTCCGTGTTCCCTGAGCCCAGCCCAAAGAATGGGTCAGTACAGGTGTCCTAAAGGAGAAGCGTAAGGGAGGTGATGGACAGAATGCTGTCAGGGCACAGAGAGGACTTCCCAGTGGGAGAGGCGCAGAGCCGGGTCTTCAGGGAGGTGTCCGGCCACCATACCTGCCTCATCCATCTGTTGAGATACTGACTTATTTCTGCCACTGAACACCTGCTCTGGGCCAGCCCCTCTGCTAGAGACCCCAGGTGAACAGACACAATGTTAGCCCTGGAAGAGCCCAGAGCCTAGTAGAGGAGAGCACGTAGCAGCTGTGTCAACCAGCAGGGAGCAGAGCTGAGATTGAGAGAGGCCAGGAGCAGCCAGAGCCAGAAGAAGCACCAGCCTAACTTCTAGTAGTCAGAAAAGGCTTCCTGGAGGAGGTGGCTGCTAAACTGAGTCCTGAAGGATGAGTAGGAGTTTGCCAAGGAAATGAGTGAGGAAAGATATTTTGGGCAGAAGGGGTCCAGAGAGCAGAGGCCTAGAGTTAGCAAAGAGCCAGGCTGCTCTGTGGGAGGTTGGGAGTAGCTGTACTGAGAGCAGGTAACAGTGAGAGATGGGCAGAGGCCAGACTGAGGATGGCCTCGAGGGCCAGGATGAGACCTGTGCTGCCTGCATCTTGTCATAATTCACCTGTGTTCGGCTGTCCCATTAACTCCCAAGGGCAGGGAGTCAATGTCTGATTCATCTCTGCAACTGTATGTCATCTAGTATAGTTTAATCTCTAGGACAACCCTATGGAGGTAGGTGTTATTCCCATTTTACAGATGGGGAAACTGAGGCTCAGAGATTATAAGGTCACAGTCCTGCTATGAATCTCAGCCAAGCCTAGACTCTGGGAGCTGCCTCAGCAGCATAGTTGTGTGTGTGTGTGTGTGTAGGGGAAGATAGTAGGGACAGCAGAGTGGCTCAGGGGACAGACTGCCTGGGTTTGAAATCCTGCCTTGACCTCTTTGATGATTTTAGGTCAGTTACTTAACTTTTCTGCCTGCTAACCTTCCTCCTCTGTGTAGTGGGCCCAGTGCTGGTACTCACCACCTCGTAGGGCTGTGGGGAGGAGACAGACAGACAGATAACCCAGGTAAGTGCTCAGCCTGCTGCCCACACATAGCAGGTGCTTGGTAAACTGCTGTGGTGGTTAGATCCCACACACAGCATCCGACAGGCAGGCTCAGGTAGAGGCCCCGCAGAAGGGCAGGGACCTGGGGACCGCAGAAATCCTGCCTTCAGATGAAAAGCTGAGACCACCAGAGGGGCAGGTCAGGATTTTAGCTAGAAATGGTGTGAAGGAACTGGCCTGTTTTTAAACCAGATGCATGGCCTTTTTATATTCCTTCTATTTGGTTACAACAAAAAGCAGTTGAATCATTAACTTGTTCTAGATGCAGGCTCAGATATTTCCCCCTCTTGCTGGGCATTGTTCATAAAGGGAGCTGGTGTTTGCCTGGCCGCCCGGGGAACCGGCTGATTGGTGCTGGGCAGGCACTGCTTCTCCGACATCTGGGTGTCACATCCCTGCTTCCTGGGACGGGGCCAGCACACAGGCATGCACTATGCTGTAGCTTCCTTTCCTTTTCTTCTCCTTGACTGGCTGCCCTGGTGCCCCCTGTGCAGGAGGAGGGGTCAGGCAGTCCAGTAGAACTGGCTGGAGCTGGCGGCTGGACTCCACTCTATGACATAGTGTGTGACATAGTATGACAAGGTCGACACTTTGACCTTGTCAGAGCCAGCGTGTCCCTTCCCTGAGCACTCAGAATATTATTCATACTAATAGTGACAATCTGTTGAATATCTAAGATGTGCTGGGTCCTGGGTAAGCTATTCATGTATATTATTTTCATTTAAATCTCACCTTACTACGATTTGTAAAGTTGTTTACAAAACAACAATATAAACTGAAGCTCAGCGAAGTGTCAGACATGGAGCTTGAACCCAGGACCGTCAGGAGCAGAGCCACAGCCACCCCCTGCTGGTTTCCTCAGGCAGAGCCTCGTGGAGCACTGGAGGAAAACAGAGTCCTGTGGGGGAAGGCGTCTGCACACCGGGACGCCGCACCGCAGAGTGGCCGTCCTTGTTACTGGCTCCCCCGAGCCCGAGGGTCTATAAATATGCGCTGAGTAAACCTGGGTTTGCTGTCGGCCCAGGAGAGAGGGCTGGAAAAAAACCCCACCCTGTCTCCGAGGTAAGACAGGAAAGAAAATATTATCGTCACCCTCTGGTGGATCCAGGCCCGGCCCCGTCAAATTGTGAATCACCTGAGAGAGTCTGGTTTCACGGCAACGGTAGGAAAGAGTCAGGGTTCCAACCAAAACAGCTTGTGCGCATCTGCTTGGAATTTATTGATTGATTTATAGGATGCCTCCTGCCAGCCCAGAGGAGAGGGACAGGCTTCTCACAGTTGCCACCTTGTGGGCCGAGGGGAGCGGGAAGTAGAGAAGCCCACCAGGACCGAAGAAAACGCCTCTGAATGAGGCGAAGAGGCCCGGCGGTGGCTGAGAGCCTCCCCCAGCAGCCTGGCAGCAGGCCTGGTGCAGCTTCGAGAGGCAGTGGGGGCCTGGGGAGCCCGCAGACCATGCCCTCCCTCTGGGTCACGCTGGAGAGCGCGGTCATCGTCTGGTGGCTCCTCTGCGTCACCCAGTGTAGTTCAGTCTCTAGAACACCCTACTCGGGGGGTGTTACTGTCCCTATTTTACAGATGAGGAAACTGAGGTTAGAGAGACTAAGGATGTGCTCAAAGTCACACAGTTCCCAGTGGCAGATCCGTTTCAGTCCTTTGATATTCAGGCTTGTGCTGTCAGTGCGAAGTTGAAAGGCCTTCAAAGCAGCTGGTCCAGCTCACTCCCTCCGCCCTTTAACCCCTGTCCCCGGTTTGTGGATGAGGAAGTCTGGGCCCCTGGGCCCCAAGGGTTGGGGCGTGACTTGCCTGAGCTCTTCTGATAAGTCAAGGCAGCCCCCGACCCCAGCAGCCCCCTCCCCAAGACCGAAGAGGTCTTGCTGCCTCTGTTTTCTAGCTGCCTGGTCAGGCCCCACTGCTCCCAGTTGCCTCCCTGCCCACTCCCTCCCTGCCCACTCCCTCCCTGCCCACTCCCTCCATGCCCACTCCCTCCCTGCCCACTCCCTCCATGCCCACTCCCTCCCTGCCCACTCCCTCCATGCTCACCCCTGATTTTATGTCCATTGGCTCCGTCTGTTTGTCCCTCTGTTGGCCTCTGGGTGTGTGAAATTTTAGGGGTGGAAAGGAACTTACTGATTGCCATCTGGCCCAAGGCGGCAGTGAGGGGAGCTGGCCAGGGCCATGCGATGGAGTGCTGTTGGGACGTGGACACAGGACCCCCTGCTCCCAGACTGCCCGGTCTGTGCCATTGCTCTGTGCTGGCTCAGCGGCCTGCTGGGGTTGGGAGGCAGCTGGGCTGGGGAAAGAGGGGGACAGGCCAGGTTCAGGGCTGGCATGGCCACTTCTAGACTCTGACTCTGCAGTGGCCCCTGATTAACCCTGTGCAGGTCTCAGCCTCATTTGTCAGCTGAGGGAGGGACCTAGACTCCTGACCAACTGGGCCTGAGCTGACCTGGACGAAATCTGTCCTTCTGGGCCAATATCTGCTTTGCTCAGTTTTTCCTTCCTGCAACCAGTGCCCAGCATAGTTGCTGTGATGGTTAACGAGCTGGCGGGCAATCTTGCCTTTGGATTTTGGTGTCCATCACCAAGCAGGCCTGTAGTTATTATCAATCAAAATGAAAAGAAACAAGGAACCCCCTTTCCCTAGAGATGCCCCTCCTGGTCCCTTCCCACGTACACTGCCTCTTGTGGGTTGGGCCCTGCCTTGAACATAGCACTACGGTTACCACCATGGTCATGGATCCTTCTCCACACCCACCAGAGTGATCTCTCTAAGCTAAACTGGATCCTGACTCTCTCCCGCGCTCAGGATAACATCCAACCTCTGGGGTCCGGCACATAGGGGCCAGCTTTTCCCGTGCATGTCAGTCAGTGTCCTGGCATTGGGTCCTCCCGCCAGGCCCCCCGAAACTCCACGTTCTTTCATGCCCACGTCCTCTGCTCACACATGTCCTATTTTAGAATCTCTGTCTCTTCTCTGCGTGTTTGGCACATGTCTGTCCATCCATGGTTGACACATGGTGAGTGCTCAGACACTAACACCCACTCATATTCTGTAACTCAGTTTAGAAGCTGCCTCCTCCTGGAAGCCTCTCCTGATCTTACTGGATCAGGCTGGGTCAGGCACCTTCTTGCTCCCACTGCTCTTTGTGGCCATTGTCAGCTCACCAGGGAGGAGTGGGGTCTTCTTGTGCCTCTTTATGTCCCCAGTGCCCCCAGCAGAAGGCCGTGCAAAGCAGCTGCTCAGAGCATGGCAGCAGGAGTGGTCCCTCAAGGAAGAAAGAAAGAAGTGGATATAAGTGGGTGAAGCAGGAAGTCCTGCCTGGGAGACAGTCCTGCTGCTGCTGTCACCTTCCTCTTACTCACTCATGGGTCAGCAGGCGTGGCTGGGACCTGCTGTGTGTGAGGGGCTGGGGACACAGGAGGAGCAGACCTGGTCCTGCCCACAAGAAGCTGAAGGAGCTGAGGTCAGGGCAGTGCAGCTCACAGAGCAGTTCGAGAGTGGCCCCTGCCCCCAGCCTGCAGTCCATGAGGGACGGAGGTCAGAAACACACCACAGGCAGAGCAGAGGGAGGCAGAAAATGTCAGGTGATGAGTGGGTTCACAAGAAATCCCAGCGGGCATTTGCTGAGTGACTGAGTGAGGGAGTAGAGGGAGGACTGAAGACCGATAAAGAAAAAAACAAAAACAAAACCCCCCAAAACCAAACCCCAAAACACTGGGTGGGAGTGCTCTGTGTGGGCTAGGATCAGAGAGACCTGGGTGTGGATGTCAGCTGTATTCATACATCCTAAGCCTTTTAATTTATTTTTCTTGCCTTTTCATTTTGGCTGGGACCTCCAGAGTATATCAAATTATTATATAGAATACACCGTGTAATGTAGTAGGAGTGGAGGATGGAGGATGGAAGTCAAGGATGGAGGGCACCCTCATCTGCTTCAACGGGAGGTCTTTAAGCATCTTACCACTAACTGAAATTTATGGTTAGCTTTTTGTAAATACTCTTTACCATATTAAGGAAGTTCCTTGCTTTTCCAGATTGGCTAGCAGTTTTCTTTTAAAATCATGAATAGATGTTGAATTTTATCAAATACTTTTTCTGCAGTTACTGAGATGCTCACATTGTTTTGGTTTTAAATCTATTAATGTGGTGAATAACATGAAATGATAAACCAACTTTGAATTCCTTAGATATACCTGGTCATCATGTGGTTTTCCCATTTATGTGCTGCTGGATTCAATTTGTTAATATTTTATTTAGAATTTCCCCATCTATGTCCATGAATAAAATTAACTTGGGCTTTTCCTTTTTTTCATACTGTCTGTTTTGAGGTTTGATATCAGGGTTTTCCTAGCCTTGTACAATGAATTATGGAATATTCCCTCTTCTTCTAGTTCCTGGAAGATTGAGTATAAGATTAGAACTTCCTTGAACTTCCTAGAAGTCACTGGAAAAGCCATCTGGACCTGGAGTTTTCTTCGGACTGCTTGCTCTTCTGTTGATGCTTCCGTCCCTTGGTGGGCTCATCCCGTCTCACTACGTTTCAAACACCATCAACCTGCTGTTGGTCTCAAGTTATGTCTTGGGCCCTGATCTGGATGCTAAGCTGCAGACTTGTCAATCCAGTTGCTCTTCAGTGTCCCCAGCTGGCATGTCTATTACGTGTCTCAAACGTCCATGACTGAAACTGAGCTCTTGACAATCTCCCCAGACTTGGCCCTTCTCCTCTCATCATCTTGGTAAATGGCAGCTCTGTCCTTGTAGAGCTTCAGGATCAACACCTGGTGTCGTCCTTGACTCTTCCCTTTCTTTCGCTCTCCACAGCCGATCTGTCAGTAAATCCTGGTGCCTCTACACTCCTAGTGTATCAGGAATCCAGCCACTTCTCACCACCCTGGTTGAAGCCACCATCACCTCAGACTAATTGATTGCAGTAGCCTCTTCATTGGGTTCTCTGTCTCTGCCTTTGCCCCATCAGCACGACGGCCAGAGTGGTCCTGTTAAAGTAGGGGTTCTCAACTAGGGGCGTGTTGCCCCCCAGGGAGCATTTGGCAATGACATTTTTAATTGTCACAGCTGGGTGTGTGTGTATGTGTAGTGTGCATGCAAGTGCACGATTGTGAACTACTGGGGATGCTGCTAAACATCCTGCAGTGCACAGGGCAGCCTCCCAGAGCAGAGAATTATCCGGCCTCAAATGTCAGCAGCACTGAGGTTGACAGACTCTGTGTTTGTTAAAACATTAGCGACATTGCTCTTCTGCTTAAAATTCATCCAAATTCCTCATCTCAGCCAGATGTGGGGGTAAAGCAAGATCTGCACAAAGGCCTGGGAGGCCCTACATGATACACACATACACACACACACACCCTTATTCCTCTGGCCTCAGTTCCTCCTTTGTGCCCTCAGGCTTACTCCACTCTAGTCATGCTGGCTTCTTGCTAATCCTGGAATGTGTTAGGTCTCTTGCTGCCTCAGGGCCTTGGCACTGGCTGTTTCCCTTGCCTGGATGTCCTCCCTCTGCAGCCAGACATCCACATGGCTCAGTCCCTCACCTGCATCAGGTCTTTATCTGAGTGACACTTCTCAGTGAGACCTTGCCTGAGCATCTTATGTAGAAGTGCATCCTTCTCTCAGATACTCTCTATCCCTCTTCCTGTTTCATTTTTCTCATTATCACTTCCATTCTGTATCATTTACTTATTTTATTTTACATCCCCCTTTGGAAGGTGTGCTCCATGAGAGCAGAGATTATTATCTGTTTTATTCACTGCTAGATTCCCAGCACTTAGAATAGTCCCTAGTGCATAGCAGGCGCTCAACAGAAACGTGATGAATGAATGATAAATGAATAATACTTTGTAAAGTGTAAGTGAAACATATGATATTTGTGATTATTACACTGTGGTGCTACTAAGGGAGATGGTAGAAACTCTGCCATAAGGATCTAGAAAAAAATAACACAGATGGGGACAATTGGTTAACTATTTGGGGAAAAAAATAAAGTTAAATCCTCACCTACATTATCCTGCAAAATACATTCCAGATGGATTAAGGAGTTAAGTGTGAAAAATGAAACCACACAAAAAATTAGAAGGTATTATAGGGAAATATTTATCTTATGTCTGGTTGGAAAAGGACTAGCTTTACTTAAAGCCCATGGAAGTGATCTCAGCTAAAGACTGTTGGATTAGACTACGTGAAAATTTAGAACATTTTTATGTGTAAAAATTTATAAACAATAATAAAAGGCAATAAGCAAAATGAGAAAATATGTAAGCCTGATATATTTAATACCTAAGAAAAACTCTCCCAAAAGAGTAAGAAAAATGGAGAAAGGATAGGAACAGGCATTTGACAAAAGAAATATGGAGAGCCAAAAAGTATGTTCAAATATTTGTCCCCACTAGTAATAAAAGCCAAATAAAAATGAAGTCTGATTTCAGTCTTGCAAATTAGCGAAGATAAAGGAAACCCTATTGCTTGTTGCTGCAATGTGCAATGGCACTGGCCCTCTCACCAGTCACTGGTGGGGGTGTAAATGGGGACAGCATTTCTGGAGGGCAAATTTGACCGTATGTTCTATGAGCCTGGAAAATATTCAATCCCTTTGACCCAGGAATTCCTCTTCTTGGAAGTTGTCCCGAGGAAGTGTTGCAGACAGTGATTTATGTTCAGGGGTGCTCATCACAGCATTATTTATAATCGCAAAAAACTGGAAACAACCTAAATGTCTAACAACAGAATAACTAAATAAGTTATGGTGAATCCCATGGTGAAATACGATGCAGCCACTCAAAGGGGCTTTGGAGGACTCCTTAGTGACAAGAGAAAAAAATGCTCATGATTTGATATCTAGTGTAACAAATACTAAACAAATGTCAATATGTAGTAAGATGTTAAATATGTGTGTATGTATATATGCACAGATACAGTCACACACATAGATGTAGTAAAGAAAATGAAAGATTTAAAACCTAAGCAGTCTGAGGAAGCAACCCAAGTGTGGATTACCAAAATGCAGTACATACATACAATGGAATATTATGCAGCCTTAAACAGGAAGGAAATTCTGACACATGCTACAATATGGATGAACCTTGAGGATATTATACTAAGTGAAATGAGCCAGTCACAAAAAGATAGATACTGTATGACTCTACTTATATGAGGTACTTATAGAGTAGTCAGAATCATAGAGAAAGAAATAGGATGCGGTGGCCAGGGGCTGGGGGACAGGATAAGGGGGAGTTATTGTTTAATAAGTACAGAGTTTTCAGATTTATAAGATGAAAAAAGTTACGGGGCTGGGTGGTGGTGATGGCTGCACAACAGTGTGAATGTATTTAATAACTCTGAACTGCACACTTAAAAATGGTTAAGATGGTGAATTTTATGTTTTACGTATTTTATCACAATTTTAAAAATCTAAGCTATCTGACAGATAGGGTTATGGAATTTAAAACAATTTTTGAAGATTTTTTCCCCTTAAAATTCACCACAGATGAACATGTCCAGTAGGATAGGAAGGGAAAACCCAGGGCTCACATATTGAACGGTCTAGGTTGACTGTCTCAAGGCCTGTGCGTGCAGGAATGATCAGGAAGGCTCTCCAGAAACCACTTGATTTAGCAGATACTGAGTCCAGAGAGAGTCCTGCCCTCGTGCAGCTTGTGTTCAGATGGGGCAGACAGACAGTGAGCAGCTAGGGTGCTGTGTGGGTAATGGTGTGAGCTGAGAAGGAAGAGGAGGGGATGAGGGGCTGGTGAGTGATGGGGCCGGGGCAGTGGGGTCGGGGGCGGATGGAGCAGGGGAGGCCTCTCACGGGAAGTGAGGTCTGCACGAGGGGGCCAGTGTGTCTGCAGCGGGGTTGGGACAGTGGAACAAGGAGCCCAGCGATGCCTCCCCTTCCCCTCTTTATTTCTGGGTCACAGCCTGTTCTCCGAGGCCCCTTCATGCTGCGTTCGTTTCCAGGGCACAGTTCTGAGCCAGGTGCTGGGCCAGGAAGTCAGGCTGGAGGGAGAACTGGAGAGAGGCCCCAAGAAGCCAGCCAGCCAGCCAGCGGCGGGGACGGCTGGGGCCTGGTGGGGGCTACTGCATGGGGCTGTGAAGCACAGAGGAGATCTAGGAGGGCTTCAAGGAGGAAACACTTGAGCTGGGCCTTGAAGGGTAAGTAGGAATGAGTTCCCCTGGTGGAAGTGGGTAGAAAGGCATTTCAGGAGAGGGAAGAGTATGAAGAGTATGAAGAAGAGTATGAAGCACCAGCACAGGCTGGTGCACACTCAGGGTTTATCAGGGGAATGGTGAATAGCTGCTAGTCCTGGACTGTGTGACTATATGATGAGTGTGTGTTTACGTGTGTGCAGTCATGGCAGATCAGACCAGAGAGGTGGTTTGGAGCCAGGCTGTGAAGGGCTTTGAATGGGCCAGGCCAAAGCTGGAGACTTTCTTTTGAAGTTGGTGGTCAGACACTAGGTGGGGCTGGCCCCAGGCTGGCCGCGGGTCGGCTCAGCAGGATCCACTGGGGCACTCGTGAAAGGACAGCTTCCCGGACCACGTGCCTCGAGATTCTCATTTGCTTTATCTAAGGCAGGGCCCAGATATATTTTTCGAAAGTCCCCCAGGTGATTCTGATGTGCCACAGAGTTTGGGGCCCATTGCGAGCCGGGACTCTGTCCTCTGCCCTGAGAGCCTTCCCCGAGGGCCGTCCCTTCTGACCTCTCAGGGTGTTGTTTGTCCCTGTATTTGAGCCTTTGGTCATTAAATCCATCCTGTCCCCCGCATCCTGCACTTTTTATTTTAACATCTTTATTGTGGTATAATTGTTGTACAGTAAACTACACATATTTCAGATGTACAATTTGATGAATTTTGATGGATGTAGACACCCATGGAACCACCACCACTATCAAGATAGCTCACATTTCCTTCCCTCCCCAAGACCCACCCTGCACTCTGCACCCCTGGCTGCCTGATGCTCAACACACACTTGACTGCGCTTAGACCTGCTAAGTTGGCGAGCAGGGCGGGGCTTTGGTGGTGCACGGAAGGTCCGTGGCAGGGGAGTGGTGTGGCAGCGGGTAGCCTGGTACATGTGCCACTTGATGTGGCCAAGTTGTTTCACCTTCTGAGCCTCAGGTTCCTTGTCTGGTGGGTGGGGGTAATTATCCCTCCCCTTGGGTCAGTAGGGTAAATTGGTATATGAAGTGCCCAATACTAAGGTGTAAGCTCCATGTGGACACTGTGTCTGGTTTATGACTCTATTCCTGGTGCTGGTACACAGTGGGCACCAAAAATGTGTGAGGTGCTCCATAAATATTGGCTTCTTGCCCTGGCCATCCCCCTGCCTTGGTAGATGTGATACTGGTGTTCAGGGTGCTGAAACATCAGGGAATGATAACAACAGCACTGAGCAGCTCCTGGGTGGCCAAGGGAGGATACAGGGATGGATAAGTTCATATTTATTTAAGGCAAGGTATCTGGGAATAAATAAGACAAATACAAAAATGCTGTAAGTCAGGGCTCTTGAGGGAAGAGACCCAAGCCAGGACCTGGCATGATCGTGAGCTCCGGAAGTGACCACCGAAGGTACCCCAGTCAGAGGACACAGCATGGCTGAAGGACCAGCTGTGGAAAAGGGCACAGATCACCTGGGGCACTGGCCCCTTAGGCCGCAGGAGCTCACGCCCTCCGTGTCTGTCTTTCTCTCACGTTGGGCTGTCTGTCTTCCTACATTCTGTTAGTTGAAAGGAGCAGAGCTTTAGAGTCAGGGAGGCCAGGCTATGTGGCTTGGAGCAAGTCGCATTGGAGCAGCTTACAGTCCTCATCCATAAAATGGGGTCAGTATTGTCTTCTTCACATGGTTGGCTTAAACAAAACAAGTCATGTCAAGCTCAGTTCCTGGTCCACAGCAGGCACATAACTAATGCCAGTTCTTACGTCCCTCCTCCCTTCCTGTCCCACCTCCTCTCTGGTTGGTAATCAGCCATAGGAAGTCCCAGTGGATTTCCCAGCCAGGAGGGTTGGCCCAGCGTTCTGCTATCTCTTCGAGATAATAAATATACGAATAAAACCGAAATCCATTATTAGCTTCTTCTAGACTGTCTGCATGATTTATGGCTTCAAAGTGTCTCTAGTTAATCTGTCGAAAGGGATTTTAAATTTCATCCGTCTTCTCTACTGGCAGCCTCCTCTACCTTGAATTCAGCTGTTTGACATGTCTAGTACTGTGGTCCCATTTTAAAAACATTTGCAGTGGGCCAGCAGGAAAAAAAGTCAGCGACGGAGCAGCAAGCAGGAGGCTCAATTTGGCACATCTGCTTTTAATTCTACGCATCTCCAAAAGTGCAAATAACTTGAAAGTTCTCCCAGGGAAGAGGTCTGCTGTGCCCACAAGGGCTGCCGTAGGTGACTTTAATGGAGAGAGGGATAATTACTGAAAATGAATTGTCACTGAAACAGAACCCTCCCGATCGGCTGGGGCTGACCATCTGCTGCTCACATGTACAGGCGGCTCCCTGCACCCCCTCTGTGACTATGGAGCACTCAGCTCTGTGCTTTGCTTAACCTCTGCCTCCTGGCCACTCAGATAATGAGTTGTCCGACTCATGCCACCTGTGGTCTGGGTTGCACAGTGCCCGTGAGTGGCTGTAGTTGTGGCCTGGAGTTAGCGCAGAGGCAGGACTGCCTAGAATTTGGTCCAGCAGACATGTGGTAAGACCCTGTGACCTGTCAGGCCCTGGAGAGTGTGTGTGTGTACGTGCACGCATGAGTGCCCACCACACTTTATAGTTTACAAAGCTCTTCCACATTTATCGCAGGTGGGAAGTTGAATTGCATTCATTTATTTATTCAGTGAAAATGCGTTCATTCAGCGTACTGGTCCCTGTATTGGGTGCCAGATGCAGAGATGAATTAGCCACGGCCCTGCCTTTGGGCATGGGGGTGGGGGTGGGAGATGAGGGAGGGGATGGTGAGGTCTGAGCCTCTGAGGGATCCGAGCGAAGGGGACCAGGAAGGTTGCACTGAGGCGGCATCATTTCGTCTGGGCTTTGTGGGATTCATGTATGTGACAGATAGTTGTTGAATTCCTCTTATTCTCAGATCTAGGTGGTGCTCAAAACAGATCAAGTCCGTGCCCTCAGAGAGCAGGAAATAAATACACGAGCAAATAAACAAGATGCTTTTAAATAATGATGACTGCTACAAAGATGTCAAAGTGGAGGGTGTGAGGGTGAGGCTCCCAGAGTGTCAGGGAAGGCCTCCCAGATGAGGTGGCTTTTGCTCTGAGACATGAGTGGAAACAAGGAGCTGCACAGACCTGGAAGAGGAGAGGCCAGAGAGACTAGAAAAGCAAAGCTCCTGAGGTGTGCTTGAGGACAAACCTTAGATCAGGCTGCTCTAACAAAAATACAGCAAACATTTGTTTCTCACAGTTCGGGAGGCTGGGAAGCCTGAGGTCAGGGTGCCGGCAAGTTCAGTGTCTGCTGAGGACCCATTTCCTGGTTCATGGATGGCCACCTTCTCACTGTGTTCTCATGCATGGGAGGGCGGGGGAAAGCATGCTCTCTCGTGGCTCTTTAAAGGGCACTGATCCCATTCCTGAGGGCTCTACCCTCAAGATTCCATCTAACCCTAATCACCTCCCAAAGGCCCCAGCTCTAATATCACACTGTGGGTAGGGTTTCAACATGTGAATTTAGGGCATGCAGACCTTCAGTCCACAGCATTAAGTCTGGCTGGAGGAGAGCAGTGAGGGGCTGATAAGAGGCAGAGAACTTAGCTCAGGCAAGGATCCTCTGGATGCAGACTAGGGACCATTGGGCCTGGGGAATGGGGGCCACTGAAGAGAGTTTGAAGCAGGAATGGGGGTTCCTGGGGTGCAGTGGCAGTGCGCAGAGCCTGTGACTGCCTGGCTGTGGAGGACAGACTTGGCAGGGGCTCCAGAGAGAGGCATGGGGAGCTGCTTCCTGGGGAAGTTATGAGTTGTGTCTACGGTTTGTTTGACTTGCTTCTAGCCAGACTAGTAACCCCACTAGCTGTAGGACTGGGAACTTCAGTGTTTGGCTGGGATCTGGTCACACCAATGAGAGACGTGGGCTTGGAGTGGAGGAGGCTGGACCATGGCACCATGCCCTGTCCTCTCATTCCCGAGAGCTTCCCCCACTCTGGGCCTGGTGGTTCCACCAGGAGGCAAAGGGACAGAGCATCTCTCGTCATGAGTGGCTGGAGAGGGTGGTCAGTGAGACCAAGTCAGTGCTCTCCCTACAGCTCCAAGGTCACTCAGCCTGGGCACCTGGGGGCTGGCCCCTGCCTCTATAAGGGTAGTGGCTCCACCTCTGCTGGGAGAGGCAGTCAAGGGCGGACAGGTGTGAGCTCCTCAAGGCAGCACTGTGAACACCTGGACCCTGTGCCACTCTTAGGGCCTGACTGCAGCCTGTACTTGGGCACTGTTTCTGCACGGATGGATCAATCTAAATGGGGGTTTGGGAATCAGGCCGAGGTATGAATCAGTCTCTTCTCTGAGCCTCTCATTTCTTTATCTGTAAAATGGAGAAAGCATGAGGTTTAAATAAGATTTTGCTCTTGTAGCTTTGGGCGCAGCTCCTGGCACATAGTAGGAACCCACTCTAGAGTCACTGTATAGCCAGAGAAAGAGCCAGGGCTGGGGATGCGGGATGCTCTCTAGACTGGGGACAAGAATGCCAACAGTAGGGGTGTAGTGTTTGTTGAATGAATACTGATTCAGTGAAGAATAAATGGATAGTACAGTTTGCATATTGGGATTTGGTTCAGACCTGGGCTAAGTGATAGGATCTATGACTCCATCATGATAGGGGATAAAGTTCAAGGTTGGCGGAGCGGCCCACCAGGCCCCCCTGCCCCAGCCCCTGCTTGTCTTACTTCCTGGGCTTCCTCGTCCCAGCTCTGGAATCCTGAAAGCTCCCAATACCTCCTGCTCTTGCATGTCTCTTGCTGGATGCTGATCCTTGCACTTTTGATGCTCTTCTTGCCCTGTGTCCTTGGAAATTTATTTTTCAGCATTTAGCTCAAGAGTCATTTCCTCAAGAAGGTTTTTCTGACTTCTTCCTGCTCGGAAGAAAGGAAAGGAGATCCCTACCAATGAAGCCAAGTATATCATCCAGACCCAGAGCAGCCAGAAGCCAGACTTGCATTTTGTTTTCTCTTCAGAACTGGCCAGTGAGAAGACAGCCCTCCGTTACAGCAGTGATCATCAGCCCTTCAGTGGGTGTCCAGTTGCTCATGTTCCAACAAGCCAGTGTTGCTATAGACCTCTGGTTTTATTTTAATTTCCTGATGACTAAAGATGTAGAGCATCTTTGGATCTTCCTATGTGCACATCTTCTTTTGAGAAGTCTATTCAGGTCCTTTGTCCATTTTTCAGTTAGGGTGTTAGTCCTTTTGTTATTGAGTTGTGAGAGTTCTTTATATATTCAGGATACAAGTGTTGTTAGATATATGTATAGGGAATATTTGCTCCCATTCTCTGCCTTCCCTTTTCATTTTCTAAACGGTGTTTTTCAAAGAACAAAGATTTTAAATTTTGAGTAAGTCCAGTTTGTCAACTTTTTCTTTTATATTTCCTGTTTCTTGTGTTCTAAGAGACCTGTCTCAAGGTGTGTCCTCTTATAGACATTTTATAGTTTTAGCTTTACGTTTAGGTTGATGGTGCATTGTGAATTAATTTTTGTGTAGTGTGAGATAAAGATCAAGGTTCATCTTTTCCATAGTTATCCAATCGTTTTATCAACATTTGTTGAAGAGACTTCTTTCCCTCATTTGTCTTGGCACCTTCAGGAAAAATCAATTGACCATATTAGTGTGGGTTATTTGTGGGTTTTCTGTTTGTTCCATTGATCTATGTGTATGGGTCTATTTTTATGCCAACACCACACTGTCTTGATGACTGTAGCTTTATAGAAAGTCTTGAATCAAATAGTGTGAGTCCCCCAACTTTGTTCTTCACTTTCAACATTGTTTTGGCTATTTAGGACCTTAATATTTTAGTGTATATTTCAGAATTAAGTAGTCAAGTTTTGCCAAAAAGCCATCTGGAACTTTGATTGGGGTGACATTAAATGTATAGATCAACTCGGGTAGAATTGACATCTTAACAATATTGAATCTTCCATCCATGAACATAGTATTTCTCCCCATTAATTTAGGTCTTTACTTTCTCTTAGCAGTGTTCATAATTTTCAGTGTAAAGATCTTACACAACCTTCTTTAACTTTGATCCTAAGAATATTTTTATGTTATTGTATGTAGGATTACTTTTTAAATTCTATTTCCTCATTAATTCCTCTAGTATGTGGAATTATAATTGATTTTTATATGTTAATCTTTTATCCTGTGACATTGCTAAATTAATTTATTCTTTCTGTGTTTTTGTTTTTGGAGATCTCTTAGGAATTTCCATGTAAACAGTCATGTCATCTGAGAATAGAGTTATGCTTCTACTTTTCCTATTTTCATGCCATCTTTCCTTCTCTAATTGCACTAGCCAGGACCTCTAAGGTGTTGAATAGGAGTAGTGAGTATGGACATTCTGACTTTATTCCCAGTCTTAGGAAAAAGCATTCAGTTTTCCGCCATGAAGCATGATGTTAGCTATAGTTTATCACTGATGTACTTTATTACATTGAGGAAATTCTTTTCTCTTCTTAGCGTGCTGAGAATTTTTATGATGAATGAGTGTTGCTTTTCCTGCATCAGTTGAGCTGATCATAAGGCTCCTCTCCTTTATGCTTTTGATTTAGTGAGTTATGTTGATTAATCTAGAACCTTGCATTCTGAGGATAAACCTCACTTGATGAAATATCCTTTTTATATATTGCTGGATTTGATTCATTAATTTTTTAAGGAAAGCATAGATGTCAAACTTGATACTCTCTAACCATAAATATGAAACTGTAAAGGAAGAGCAAAAGAAGTTTGTAAACCATAAAAAAATGCTACAAAATACATAAAGTAATAAACTAAGAATAGCATAAACAGTCCTATCACCATGTGTGTTAATTTCTAGAAACAGACAAACTAAAGTTAAGTTTCTTGAGAAATTAGCAAGAGAATCCCCCGCTACCAAGAAAAAGATAAAAGTAGGCAAAATAGAAAATGGCATTAAATAATGACACAAGAAATATGCACTCGTTTCCTGAGGCTGCGGTAACAAATTACCACAACTTGGTGCTTAGAAACACAGCAGCAGTTTATTGGCTCACAGTTGTGGAGGAGTCTGGCATCGAGGTGTGGGCCCCAGAGGCTGGAGGGGAGAATGTGTTCTTTGCCTATTCCAGCTTCTGGTGGCTGTTGGCATTCTGTGACTTGTGGCCACGTGGCCCTAGTCTCTGTCCCCATGGTCATGTTGTCTCCTCCTGTGTCTTTTCTCGTCTGGACACTTCTCATTGGATTTAAGCCCCACCAGGATAATCTCCTCATCTCGATGTCCTTAACTTCAATACCTCTGCAAACATCTGTTTTCCAAATAAGGTCACATTCCCAGGTTCCAGAGATTTGACATGGACCTGCCTTTTCAGGAGCCGCCATTCAACCTACTGCACGGTGTGACTTCAAGATTTCCTGTGTGAAACATTGACAATTTGATCACTGATAACAAAATACACTGTGTAGTAAATACTAAATAAGAGGACTTAAACCAACCCACGATCTGTGATTCTGACCAGCTTAATATTTTTTCAAATGCTGCTCGAAGCACAAAATGAAAACTTATTAACTAAAACTAAAACCATCTTCTCCAACACAAATGGATGTCATCTTTATAGATGGTTAAAATAAATAAGTTTTGGGTAACTGCTTGGGTAATTTGGGAATGTAGCCACTTGGCGAAGTAATTTGTGGCTAATTGGCTTTTGATGAATTGGTCATTTGACACATGGATTTTCGGCCAACTGGCACTTGAGAACTGATATTCGTCAAGTTGGACTGCCTCCCACACGGGCCTGGGGCTTGATTTCTGGGGCCAGGCTGTGAGGCCCACATGGGCGCCTGGCAGGCTGAGCACTTGGTCAGGGATCCAGAGATTATCTTGGACCTGGAGGAGAGAATCCAGAAGACCTGGTCATCCCCCAGCCTTGGCTACCTGCTTCATCCTGAGGGTCTGCTCTGGGCAAGGCTGTGTAAGATTTGGGGCACGCAAGTCATAACAGAATGAGAGTGGCCTTTATTGACTGAATGCTGGGCTGAGTGAAGCACCCGTGGGCGTTGTCTCATTTGACTCTCACCCACAGGCCTGTGCAACCAGTGTGACTATTTGCATTTTACAGATAAAGGAGGCTCAGAGGGGTTAGGTTCCCTGGCCAAGAGCACACCAGTGGGTGAATGGCAAAGTCGGGTTTCAGACCAGGTAAGTTGTCTGTCCCTAAATCCCACGCTATTAACCACTGGGCCCAAATGGATTGGATATAGTCCTTGTCTTCAAGTAGCTGCTGGTGCAGTCAGCTCCTTCATCAAGAATTTGCAGCCGAAAGGGGACCCCTTTCCTGTTTCTCCAGGTGAAAAGACTGAGTCCTGGAGAAGGTGTGAGTTTTGTCAAAATGAAGGTCACACAGTGTTGGTTTCAGCGCGAGGACTGGAACCATGCGGGTCCTCGTTCCTCTCCACCTGGCTGCCTCTGCCTCCAGCCTGGCTCCTGGATTTCTGCCTTTGTGTTCTGGTCTCTGAAAGTGGGACAGACCCCAGTGGCCTCCCGCCTTCCATCCCCCACCCCTCCTTGTTTATGTCCACGTTAATGGGCCTTTGCAGGCTGGCCCAGCTGCCGAGTGCGAGCCAGCGAGCCACCTGGAGCTGCGTCTGCCACAGAATGTTTACGGTGTGCGGAGCCGAAACGAAACAACATCCATCTTGTTGACTGGTCCTAAACACTGCACTCATTCATGGCCGGCCCGCTGACGGGGTCCCCACGCCTGGCAGTGAGCTGCCACAGCTCACCCGGCGAAACCTGGCAATGAGATGAGGGAGAAGAAAGCAGGAGGGCTTTGGGGAAATCATGCCCTGAGCCCAGGAGGCCTTCCGGCCTGTTTTCTATTCACCCCATCCTTTAACCAGACACATCCGTTAGGATGGTGTACTGTGACGTCACGGCTGGTCTGAGGAAAAGATGCTAGGCACTGAGCTGGCATGAGGAATGCAGGTCAGTGCTAGCCACGGGCCTCAGTAAGGACTGATGAGCTCATCTGTGGGCACATGAAGTACCACGTCGTGGAGGCCAGCAGCCCTGCATCCTGGAGACGGCCAGGGCTTTACCCCAGACAGACTGGCTTGAGTCTGGGTACAGCCCTCATCACCTCCCAGACTCAGTTTTCTTATCTCTCGATTGACCCTTGCCTGGCAGAGCTTATGGAAGAAGCTTTAAGATACAGTCGTCAACCAAGTTGTCCCTATAAAGGTCCCATCTCTGCCAGGATGTGGAGAGTGTTACCCTCTCCAGCTGCCTTTAAAAGGTAACAGAGAGGTACCATGGAGTGAATGCCTGATGGAGGCTCCAGAGAACTGGGTCTGGTCCTGACTTGGCCACAGGGGTATAAATTTGGACAAGCCCCTTGCTCTCTGTGGGCCTCAGTTTCCCTTTTCTGTAAAATGGGAGGCTGAGATTAGATTGTCTTTCAGGGCCATGTTAGCCCTGGCATCTTGCAATAGAATGATGGAGGGATATTCCTCAGTGTGTGTGCACTTCCCCCTGGGGAATGGCCTCCCTGGGCCTATGGGTAGCTCTGTGGGTGAGATGTGGGATGATCTCTGTCCCCCTGGGTGAGGACTGCAGTCTGGAATCACCAGCCTTGGGATTGAAACCCAGGTCTGTTTCTTTCTAGGTGTGTTAATTCAGGAGAAGTCATTTCACCTTCCTGGGCTTCAGTTTCCTCATCTGTAAAAAGGGCTAATTGGTCTATCTAGCAAGACTGCTGAGAGGCTTGGATGAAACATTTAGCACAGTACTCTGCCCTCCAAAGTGTGGACACAACACTTACATCACATGGTGAGGGCTACGGGGGAGTGATCCCCAGAGTTCAGGGAGCAGCCAGCCACATGAAGAGAGGGTGGCAGAATCAAAGGAGGCTTCATGGAGGCAGTGATGATGCTGGAGGAAGGATAAGGGAAGGCAGGTATGTTCCCTCGTCCTTACTGAGGGGAAGAGCAGCAGGATTTCAGTACTGGCATTGATCATCCCAGAGTCTTCTTTCTATTTAAGGGTCCATGTTGCTCATCGGACTGTGAGCTCCCGAGGGAGGTACCAGTGTTTAGCTCATCTCTTTGTCCCAGTGTGCAGGTCTGGCACACATAGGAGCTCAGGGTAAATGTGGGTAGGTATTGTCTTCAGCCCATTCCAGAGGAAGATTTACATTCCTTTGGGAAATGGCAGGCCTGTCAGGTAGTGAGGGGCCCCAAATGCTGGGGTCCTGAGGAGGGAGAAGTCAGGGTCTTCTTCAAGACCAGTCCACTCTCTGGGTCCTAAGGCCTCTTGATGGGATTCATGATGGCTCTCTGGGGCTAGAAGAGACATTTAGAGGCACCTCCAGTCCACTTCCTTTGTTTTACAGCAAAGGAAGCTGAGGCCAGAGGTTGCAGTGAGTCCTCTGGGAAGCCTAGAATGCTGGGCTCTGCTTCCCTTCCTGTGGGGGGCCGTTCCCCAAACTCTTGACCTGAAGTATAAGAAGAAAGTCAGGACTGAGTGCGGGGGATACTGGACCAAACACACGAGCACTGATTGGTTTCTTTTGGATGCGAACCTGGCTCCCTCCTCATGGAGGTGAAATGTGACCTTGTGGGCAGGATTTCTAACCTCTGCAACACATGTTGATGGTGTGTTCCCGAATGGGCTGCCCCATCAGCTGTGTCTTCATGGACACCCTCCCTTGCAGCCTCAGGAGTCAGGGCAGTGTGGTCCTGCATGGGCCGGGCTGTCCCGTCTGAAGACTGAACCTGCAGTCTCTCCGCCGCTCTCTGAGACCTGCTCTTGTTTGGAGTGAAAACACTGCTGGATGCTGCTTCATGTTCCCGCAAACATGTTTTTGGAAATATTCCTTATGTTTCCACTCCCCACCTCTCCAGGGAAATCAGTGGGTTTCAGCCAGTAAAGCCTTGATGGCTGGAGTGGGGTCTGCAGTCTGGCCGCCCCCCGCCCCTCACCAGGGGCCTGTGTCTTAGAGAAAAGGCTTCTGTCTCCTTCTGGGTCTCTCTTTCCCAGCAGCAGAGGTTCGAGTGTCACTCAAGCCTTGCTCAGCTCTACCCTGACGCAGTCTTCTCTGCATTTGTCCTTCAAACTGTCATTTGACACACTTACACGTGAGCCACACACAGTGCGAGGAGAGCTCTGATCGAGGGACACACACGGGGCTGAGGTAGCGCAGAGGGAGTAGTGAAGGGTGCTCAGTGGGGGGATGGCAAGGGCAGGTCTGGGGAGCTGTGAGCAGCTGGGCACAGCTGGAGGCTGCCAGTGTGTTGGGAACCAGCAGGAGAGGGGCTGGACGATGGGAACAAACAGGAGGTAGAGGGTCTGATTTGCCTGCCTTAGGCTGTCAGAGGGTATCTTGTGAATAGTGGGAGCCATGGAGGGTTAGGAGCAGGGGGAAGACCGGATGGTTGCTTGTGCTTTGGAAAAATAACCCTGGCCTCAGTGGAGTGGTGAAAGTTGGTGGTGGTTTGAACTGGGGTGCAGACGGTGAAGCTGGGGAGGAAAGGGACTGAGAGCTGTTAAGTGCGGGGGATGGGGACTGAGGGAGAGGAAGGGGCTGAGTCAGGAGATACAGCAGGTGAAGGGGAAGGTGTGGGGTGGAGGAGGCGGGGATGTGGGCTTGGCCCCAAGGTCTCAAGCCCCAGTCTCTGCTCCCAGGCCTGGGAGAGTCACCTGCCTGCGACCCTCCTGTACGCCCCTCATTGTGTGCCTTTGGAGGAGACCTCCCTTTTCCCATCTGGAAAACCAGGAGTCGGCCTGGTCAGTGGCTCTCAGTGCTTCCGTTTCCTAACAGGGCCTTCATTGTACTACCTCCTTTACTCTCCGGAAATGAAATTCATAGAGAATGAAACTCGCCAGCACCATAGTCCTTAAAAATCCCATATCGTGTTTTGATTGTATCATAAGGAAGAAATGAAAGGGAAGAAACTCCTAAGTAATGTATGCTCCCCATGGAAGCATCAGTCCCTCGCACCTGTGCATTGCATCCCTGACCGGACCTGACGGCTGCAGATACGCACATGTCACAAGCAGAGTGACTGAGGGTGACGTGATTCTCTGAAATGGTGAACAGTTGGTCAAGTTCCAAACAAAACACAGTACAGTCTTTCCTCCATGCACATGGTAGTTCCATTCCTGGAAAATTCAGTGTATGTTAAAATCATGAAAAAAGTACTTTGTGTTTATGTGCAAAATGGGGCTGTGTTCCCGACTTAGATGCCCAGGTTGCTTGTTTACAGATATTTTGAGTATCTGGCAACATATTCAGGTAGTTAGTGTGAGGCTGACCCACCCTTAGCAGTGAGTTGGCCATCCCTGGCTCCTCCGCACTAAATGACAGTGACTCCCAGTCATTGTGACACCAAATGTCCACCCCCAGTGATTTTCAGTGTGCTCCCTGGGGTGGAATCTCCGCTCTGAGAACCCCTGTTACAGTGATGGCTGAGGGAGGGCGCCTCGTGCCCTGGTGGGTGAGGGTATAGACTGGAGCACTGGCTGGAGGTCCTCAGGGATGGCAGGGGGGAAGAGAAGAAAGCCTTGTGGGATATGACTGGTCAGGGAGGGCTTCATGGAGGAGGGGCCCTGGGAGCTGAGTGGTTTCAGCTCTGGGGCCCAGGAGAGGGGGTTTTTCAGAAACCAAAGCTAATTCTATGACTTCTTCAGTAGACTTTGCCAGCCTTTCCCAAGAGTCTAGAAACTCTGAGCCTTTCTGAGGTACAAGGAACTGTTCCCACTGTCTGCTCTGTGCTGCATCTCTGAATGTATCCTTTCCTGAAGGTCCAGGCGTCTTCCACAAGTTGGTGGTATCTTCTCAGAATAACTGATCCTTCCCCAAGAGACCTGAGATGGAGGGAGGGACTTTAAGGTGCTGGCATCTCACATGCCCTGACCCGCCCGCAGCTGCCTGGAGCTGGGCATTTATTTCTCCCCATTGCCTTTATGTCTTCCTTCTTGTTTTACATAATTTTTAGCAGTTTGGGGGGACATTTTGTTGGTTAGAAGGAAAAAAAATGACATGGACACAGGAGTTAACAAATTAGCTTGATTTAAGGGGAGGGAGTCAAAAAGAAGGCCAAACATGAAATAAATATATGCCTGAAATAAACATTATGGTCATGTATTTACTGAAAAATCACAGATGGAATATGTTTGTCTTTGAGAAGATTTTATAGATTTCAACAGCCATTTCCTCTGGATTTCTTGTCATCCCATTACTTTCCTGGCTGTTTTGGGCTTGGACAAAAACAAAGGGTTTTTGGTGACCATAACTATTACTCCCTGATGATTTGGGCCAGGCAGGGGCTCACGTGGGGTTCAAGGCACCCTAGGAAGTGGTAGGCCTTCCGAGCTGAGAAGCATGGGGTTTTGCAGCCTCAAAATCAGAGAATCTTCTTATGTCTGATCCATAACATCATAGAATCTTAGAAGCAAAGTAATTTAAATGCTTAGCTTTAAAAAATTACATCATCTCAGAATGAGAGAATCATGGAATTTTAGAATCCCAGATGCATGGAAATCCCTAATCTTAAATTTTGGAGCCATAATAGCTCAGTGTGATGAAATACGGAATCTGAGAATTTTAAGGAATATCAGAGATTTTTTGCTAGACCACCTTAGCCCCACCCCTGGGAAATAGTTAAATATGCTAAATACTTCCCGTGCATTCTTCTGCTTCTGCTTTGCTTTCTCCTTACTGAACCTGGAACCTGGTTGTGTGTGTGTGTGTGTGCGCGCGCGCGCGCCTGAGGACTCTAGCAATCAATTATACCTAGTGTGGGTGCCACCTTTCCAGGGAAGGACCTGAGAGGAGGAGGAGGCTAGGAGACTGCCTGTTGCAGTCTTGGAGAGGCAAGCGGGGAGAGGTCAGAGGCTCCAGCAGACCCAGCCCGAGGAGAGGACTCTGGGTCCTGAGGACTCGCTGGGCTGCACCTCCTCCTGTCAGCTGTCTTACCTTATGTGAAGGCAGCTGTCTTCTTAGGGCTGTCCTCTTCTGCAAGCCTTTAAGAGAAAGGGTTCCAGGGGTCCTCTGGGCCAGCATCTGGGAGTACCCACACTCTCCCACCCTGGAATTGCTGGCGGTGGGCTGGGAGGGCAGGGGCCTGTTCACAGATGTGTGTGCTGGAGGATGGTCTGTGCCGAGTTAGGGGGAGCAGTCTATCTCAGCTCTGTCTTTGGTCTCTTCTCAAGGATGGATTTTGGCCCAGCTTTTTAAAATTACTGAAAAAACATGAAATATTTTGAAATAAGTAATACAGAGATTTTAAAATATTTTAACGCTTACGTACAGTAGAATTCACTAAGAGTGCGTGTGTGTGAACAGTTCTGTGAGTTTTGTCATGTTACCACCATTACAATCAGAAATCAGAATAATGATGTACTCGCCCCAAAAAAGAATGGAGGTTTTCAAAAGCACTCCTATGATAAAGCCACCACTCTCCCTGCAGCTACTCTTCTAATTCTCAAGTCTTTTCAATACAAAACTCAGATATCCTTCCACACCATTAAGTCTGGTGGCTCCTGCTCTCGCTCTCCAGGCTTCTTGCTACATCATATAAAACCCAGAGCCTCCCCAGGACCCTCAAGACCCTACCAGTCAGGCCCGGCTTCCTCATCACCTGCTTCTCTTACCTTTGCTCGCTAGGCTCCAGCCACACCTGGCCTTCTTGTGTTCCTACCCTGGAGAACACTCCTACCTCAGGGCCTTTGTACCTGCTGCTCCCTCTGTGTGAATGCTCTTCCCCCAGGTGTCCCCATGGCTCCCTCCTTCCCTCACTCAGGCCTCTATGCAGATGTCAGCCCCTCAGAGCCCTGCCCTGATTGTCCCCATTTCTCCACAATTTCTAGCTTCTTACCTTTACTGTAATTCACATTTATCCCTACTTGATATATATTTATGTAGTTTACTTTTGAAATTGTCTTCTCTCTAATCAGAATGCAAACACCATGAGAAAAGAGATTTTCCTTTCTTGTTCATCACTGCATTCCTGTGCCAGGTGCCTGGTTCTGGCCCAGAGTAGACATTCAATATACATATCTTAGATGAATGAATGCATTATAAATGTTTGATTTATTTTTCATCTTATTTACTGTTCAAGTTATTTTTATGTGTATGGAATTTTGAATCTTCTTTTCTTTTTTTTTTTTAATTTTGTGGGGGGAGGTAGTTAGTTTTATTTGTTTATTTTTTGAAGGAGGTACTGGGGATTGAACCCAGGACCTTGTGCACGCTAAGCACACATTCTACCACTAAGCTATACCCTCCCCTGGAATCTTCTTTTTCATTTCAGATAATTCTTACAAATATTTTCCCTTGTAATTAAAACCTTTAGTAAATGCAGTAAAATCCATGATGAGATGCCTTGTGATTAGATGGCTTCATATAAAACACAATTGGCCATTGGCAGTTGCTCCTGTCCTCTGTCCACCCTCTGTACAGAAAGAGTGCTTCTCGTCTCTGAAGTTTGGTGGGTTTAGGAAGTGATTGTGTCATGAGCATTTGAGAGGCTTACTCAGTTCCTTGTGTAGTGTGTACTTTGTGATAAGTGGACTGTTTCTGACATGTCTAATAAATGAAAACATTTTTTTCCCACATATTAACTGGAAAAACCAAAAAACTAGCATTTTAAACTTAACTGTAGGATAACAGAGCTCTGCATTTTTAAGGAATTGAAGTTTTTGGACCACATTTATTGCATTATGGTGGGATTTTATTATGTTTAATAGCTACATAAAATTTCTGCTGAGTAACTTTACTGTAGTTTATGTAACCATTTTTGTATTATTGGATATGCAGGCTCTCTCTTTTCTATTATATTCTTTTCAATTATAAATGACCCTGAATTGCTACATTAACCGATTAAAAAAAAATGAGAATACCCAGAGTAGTGAGAATGCAAGGAAACAGGTGCTTTCCTGTACTGCTGACAAATTGATATATTCCTTTTGGAGAGCAGTTTGAACAGTGCATAGCAGAATTCTTGAAGATTTTTCATGTCCTTTGACTCAGCAATCTCACATCTAGGAATTTATTCTAAGGCTGTAAATATGGATGGACATGAAGACAAGTCTATAAGGACATTCATTTCATGATTGTTTCTAGTTTTAATCTTTTTAAAGAATCTTAATCCTAACTATGGAGGATAGATTAAAGTATGTACAAACGTGTATGGAACACTATGCAATCATTAAAATTATATGTTGGAAGGGGCTTTTTGAATCTGTTTATAGCAAATAGGCTTGTATCAGACTAACCTTCCCTCAGAATAAAATGTAAAATCCAACTGTTTGAAAGTATCAAAGAACTACCAAGATGGCCAGGACTTGAGGGATCAACACCCTGTAGAGAAGGGAAATATGCTGAGGTGAATCTGACTGTGGAACACTTCTTCCTCTCAGGCATTTGCCAGATTGCAAGTGTAGGATGAGGAGTTGGAGAGCTGAACAGGGCTTTCTGCAGTCTTAAAGTGCTAGAGATACAAAAACTGGAGTTTAGGGCCGCCAAGATAGGCAGATCTTGAGGGGCCAAAATTCCATGGAGGTAGAAAGTGACAGAAAGTGAGCTGAATGTTCAGTATTACTTTTCCTTCCAAGATATTTGTTGGTTCTTAAGCGGCATGGGCTATGTGGCTGAGAGTTCAACAGCACGGCAGTTAAGAGGCTGAGGAACTAAGCAAAACTTTCAACAGCCTCAAGTTCTGGGAGCTTATGAAGTTCAGTGTCAACCAGGGAGGAGGAGCCCTGGCATCCCAAGCTCCCAGCTGGGGCCCCTGAAGGGCCGCATCCTAGGAGAAGGAGAGTAACCTTCACCAAGCCTAAAGCCGAGCTTCAAAACAGTGAAATTCTGGACTGGATAAAGATGATCTTCCTCTCTTTTAGCTGCCTTTGAAAAGCAGAAGAAAATTCTCTCTGGAGGAAGAGATCATCTGGAGCCTGTAGAAATTTCATACACAATGTTGCACATTCAGTCAGAAATTACCAGAGATACCAGGAGGCAGGACCAAGAGGGGGAAAAACATGACAAAAACAGACTCACAGGTGGTTCACATATTAGGTTTTTTGGGCACAGAATCTAAAATAACTGTGATGGGGTGGGGGTATAGCTTAGTGGTAAACCGTATGCTTAGCATGCACAAGGTCCTGGGTTCAATCCCCACTCTGCCATTTTTTTAAAAAAAGGAAAAAATAAAATAACTGTGATTACTGTGTTCAAGGAGATAGATTACCAAATAAAGAATTTCAACAGGTATCTGAAAGCTATAAAAATTAATCAAATGGAAAAATTTAAACTAAAAAGTACAAAAAAATCTAAGAACTCAAAAGGTGGATTTAATAGATTAGATGCAGTTAAAGAAAAGATTCATAAATTGGAAAATAGTTTAGTAGACAATATCTAGCTGAAGCATGAAAGTTAAAAAAGGATGGAAAATTCAGAAAAGAGCATAAGAGAGTTATAAAACGTGGTGAAAATGTCTAACATACATTGTTGCCCCAGAAAGATAGATAACGGGCAGAAGTACTGTCTGCTAATTTTCCACAATGGACAGTTTTGCATGTAGGGGAGTGGAGGCTGCTCTTTCCCCAGTGTCAAACGGAAGTTCCAGGCCTCTGTCTAATTAAACCAACTTGCATTACATAGCTCTCTGAGACCATCACTGTGGCATTGTGGGCTGGGGAGGTGAGACCATGCTGATCGGTTCAGACTTCTGCAGCCTGCCCTGGAATATAGTTAATAAGAACAACAATGAGAGCAGACACTAACAGAATGCCTACTGTGTGCCAGGTGTACTCTTCTGGGTACTTTACATGTGGTATATGAACCCATTTTAACTTCATAAACTGTGGCATAGAGCAGTTAAGTCACTTGACTTAGACAAGGTCACAACTAATAAATGGCAAAACCAGGATTCAAACCTAGTCAGTTAGGCTCCAGAATTGGCACTCTCATCTGCTATGCTCTCCCATGTCTCCTTCTCAAGCCCCATTGATAGACAATGGAAATACGAGACCCTGGGAGGGACAATAAAGGAGGGAACAAATACTAGTTGTTATGGACTGGATGTTTGTGTCCCTCCCCAAATTCATATGTTGAAGCCCCAACCTCCAGAGTGGATGTATTTGGAGACGGGGCCTCTAAGGGAGAAATTAAGGTTAAATGAGGTCATAAGGGTGGGGCCCTGATCCAATAGGATTAGTGTCCTTATGAGAAGAGATACCAGAGCATGTGCATGCTCTCTGTCTCTCTCCATGTGTGCAGTAAGGAAAGGCCGTAGGAGGGACTCAGTGAGAAGGTGGCTCTCTTTAAGCCGGGAAGAGAGCCCTCACCAGAAACCAAATCGGCAGGAACCTTGATCATGGACTTCCAGACTCCAGAACTGTAAGAAAATACACTTCTGTTGTTTAAGTCACCCAGGATATGGTATTTTGTTATGGCAGCCCAAGCAGACTAATAGAATGGGGAAGTAATCAGCTGCATTGACTCCCTTAATGGTGTGAAGTCATGTCTGGTCAGCACTGCCTTCCCAGGCTGAGAGAGCTGGGCTTGCATCTTAATTCCACCATTCACCAGCTGCATGACCTTGGGCAGGCCACTTACTCTTCCTCGAAAATGGCGTTAGTAGTTCTGGCATGTAAAGAGCCTAGTACTGTGCCAGGCACATAACGGGCACTCCATAAACTTAACTATTCATGATATGTTACCTAATGAAAAAAGTAGAGTACAAGAAAATAATATCAGCCTTATTTCTCTCAAAAAATATATAGGTGCTTAGGGAAACACCGCAGAGGTTTATCTGCCATCCTGTGTGTCTGCTGTGGCTCTCTGGTTTGTAGCTTTGTATGTGGTATCTTTTCTAATTGTTGCCTTGGTACATTTTCTAATTTTTTTCTACAACAATAGGTGCTAATTAGGTAGCAGTAAGAGAATGTGCAGGGAAACTTGGCCCATACATGTGCTTATATACTTACATACCTGCACCCAAGTGTGTAACCAACCTTGGGCTACTCATTTCCTGGCCCTGGATGCGACAGACCTGCAGGCTCGTTCTCTGCGATGCCGTCCCAAGGTGAGCCTGCTCAGATTTTACTGGCCTGAGTCCCTGTAAATCTGGCTTAGCTTTAAAGGGGAGGCCATAAGCCCGGCGTGAGGCCTTGAGCATCAGGCTCTGTAGCTCCAGAGGCCCTGCCTAGGTTACAGGCCCCCTGATGGAGCCTGTGACACCCCAAGACAGCTCCAGGCCGAGCAGCCCACCCCGCCGGGCTGTGGAGACTGGAGAAAAAGTTTGGCTGTCCTCCTGCTTCTCCTCTTTCGGAAGCCCTCACTTCCTGCTGGTTGCCGGGCCTTTGGGTTTGGTGAGGAGGGAAGAGAGGGCATGACGGGGCAGCACCAAGGCAGAAGGGGCCCTGGAGTGCAGACGTGACAGGTTCAGCCTTTGCCGAGTGTCCTTAGAGGCCCAGCACTCACCCTCCCTGGGCCAAGTGTCCCCAGCTTTCTGGGGTCTCTAGTGCCCCTCCTGCTCGGGCCTGGCACTCCCACTACTCAGAGGGGAAAGCTGAGGCTCAGAGAGGGGGGCCTGGAGAGCCCAGGCTGAGACTCAAAACCCTGTTAACCTGAGGCTGCCTTCTGTGGCCACTGGTGTCACTGCCTCAGAAAGTAAGCTACTGTTGCTGGAGGCATGTCACCCCAGGGAGGCTGTGACTGTGTCCCCTGCCTATCATGAAAGCAGGAGAGGGAACTTTACTAAAGTGCTGACTGTACCAGGTACCACACCTCTGCATGTCTTACCCATTTAATTCTCACAGCCACCCCCTGGAGCTGAGATTCTTATCCCCATTTTACAGATGAAGGAACTGTGGCTCAAAAGAGTAAGGTAGCTCATCTAGGGTCAAGCAGCCAGAAAGTTATTGGTGGAGCTAAGGCTTCAACCTAGGGGTGTGTGTGTGTGTGTGTGTGTGAGTGACAAAAGCTTGTTCTGTTTCCCTAAGTCAGTGTCTGACATATAGTAGCCACAAAAGTGAATTTGGACAGTCATTCCTGCCCCCCTTCCCAGTGTTTCTAAGCACCTACTGCGGGTCTAACCGTGTG
Organism: Camelus bactrianus; assembly: GCF_048773025.1. Taxonomy (NCBI): domain Eukaryota; kingdom Metazoa; phylum Chordata; class Mammalia; order Artiodactyla; family Camelidae; genus Camelus; species Camelus bactrianus. The sequence continues at coordinate 40,832,489 of NC_133551.1, forward strand.
CTAGGAGTAAGGGGAATATCCCCGATGGACCCCAGGTGTCGTGAGAACTTGCTTGCTCTGTGAGTAGGACCAGCCTCTCCCCCATCCAGACCCCTGTTTTCTCTTCTGTATGTAAAATAAGTTGGACAAGATCGTGTCTTAGGATGCACTGCTTTCAGCAACTCTGGAGCTCCAAGACGCTTGTCCTGAAGGATTTCACAGATTCTTGAGGAAGCAAGGCTCTAACAGCACGGCATCAGGGTGGCAGTGCGGAGTGTTACAGTCCCCACCTTGTGGTGGTGATGTGGAGATTTAGAGATCAAACGTGTTGAGTATTTCGCAGATGCACCCTAATTGGCAGCTATTCTCAGGGACTGCTGTCTGCAGAGGTAGGGGAGCTTGGGGAGGGCAGGGGAGACCATGGAACATTCCAGAAGGAGTTGCACTTCTGCTGAACTCTGAGGGCCCAGAGGGGCCTGGGAGATGTCAGGCGCCCTGACTGGAGGGCAAGGGCATGTGCAGTGCAGCAACAAAGCGTCGTGGGATTGCGAGTGTACGGCCGAGGTGAGCCCGGGCTGTGAGGGCCCCCAAGCCAGGCCGGGGGTACCTCCACCTACCAGGGGCCGGCCCTTCAGTCAGAGCTGACAATGGTTTTCACGTCATCAGCGCCAGCTGTAAAATTCTCCACGTTTTACGGATGCAAGAAAGTCTTTCTAACTGCAAAGCTCATGTCTAACACCTGCATTAGATTGGGGTTGGCGTGTTACAGCCCAAGAACCAGTAAGCTTTTTTCTCAATAAGGTTTTGTTGGAACACAGTGCAATCACCTATTTACACATTGTCCGTGGTTGCTTTCCACAGTATAACAACAGAGTCAAGTACTTGTGGCTGACATTGTATGACCTACAAAGCTTAAAATACATACTGTCTTGACTGTTACAGAGAAAGTCTGTTGTCTGAGCCCTACAGTTGCTGTGTGACCTTGGCAAACTGCTTGCCTCCTCTGAGCCTGCCCAGCCAACTTCTGAGTATTGTAGCGAAGCTCATAGGTAATGGCTGTGAAACAACCTGTGGACTGTAAACTGCAGAACCCCGTCACCAGCTTGGCACCTAGTGGGCACTAGAAGTCTGCTTGTCCATGAATGAGGAACTGTTGTCATGTAGGCCTTCCTTGACTTGGCCACTGGCTGCTCCTGGGACAGCAAGGAGGCAGCAGCTGGGATGCTGAATGAATACATCATTGTCCCTCTCATACAGACTTGGCAGTTTTCAGTGTAAATTAAAATTCTTGTGGGGAGTCACCTTATATGTGGTACCACTTTCTAGCCAAGTCATTACGGTAATTTGCACAGCTCTGTGGTGTGTAACTGGAGCCCGTTTGCTTTAGATTTGCTGGCTGTGACCTCATTCAGGTTGACCAGTCCTATAGTTGGTGACCTCTAAACCTTGGGGCTTGTCTTTCTGAGTCTGACCTCAGGGTCATCTGACCTGACCTTCCTGGGGATAGAATACTTCTCATAACAGGACCCTGCCTTCCGACCCCATCCTGAACCCGAGGGTCCATAGAAGAAGGAATTATCATTACCATCACTTTTCAAATGCTTATGTGAGCTAGGCCTCACGCCAAATGCATTGTGTTCATAATCTCACTTAATTGTCACCACAGCCTTGTGAGGAGTTAACCCTAGTTTAAAGATGAGAAAACTGAGGCTTGAAGAGGAAACTAAACCAAACTCTTGCCCCAGGGGTGCCAGTCCAGGTTCTGCTACAGATTTGCTATGTGACCAAGGCAGTACCTTTCCTTCTCTGAGCCTCAGTTTTTTCATCTGTTAATGAAATAGATGGCCAGTCAGTCCCAACCCCGACATTCTCAGTTTTCTCACCAATTTGTGAAAATGAACAGAGGACCATTTCACCCTCCCAGCCTCTAAATAAGCTTCATTTATGTGGGAAGAGCTAGGTCCAAGGTCTGCTCTTGGCTCCGTGTGGCACAGAGGGAGACATGGCTGCTGGGTGCAGACCTCTTCCCAGGGCACCCCCAGCCTGCCTCAGGGCAGCAGAGCCCCTCTCACTTCCCTGCCTCCCCAGAGGAAGTCTCTATTCTTGCTCCTTGGAGACAGAGAGTAAGCAAGGGTGGATCCTGTGACACCCTTGGGGACAGGGAGGCAAAATGCCAACAGGCAGGAAGGCAATGGGAGGGCCTGGGGTTGCAGAGTGACAGTAGCCACATCTTTCCAGTGGTGACAGCATCTCTGGGACACAGCTGCTGGTTTAATTTCCAGTCTCGGAGAAAGCAGGTGGCCCAGGGCAGGGTCTGGCATGGGTCTGGGGAGACCTGGGTTCTGCCCTGGCTAGACCAGCAATTGCCATGTGACCTTGGGTGGCCACTGGCCAGCTCTGGTGCTCATGTCCGTCTGTGAGGTGGGGAGGCCAGTGCTTTCATCAGGATGCTGTGAGGTTCACACAAGATGAGGGCTTGAGTGGTCTTGAAGCCCTGGGCAGTGCCAAACTGTGACCTGAAGGACTCTTTCCTCCTTCCCTCCCAAAACTGCCTATTTATTGTAGGAAAACCTCTTACTGTGTCCAGCGGAGAAGCCACCAATAGGCTCCAATCATTTGTCCAGTAATGATTGTTTCTTCCCCCGGAGGTGATGGGGTTTGCATCTCAACCCAGCCCCTTACTCCGTGTGTGACCTTGGGTAACCCCCTAATCTTCTCTGAGCCTTCGAGTGCTTGCCTGAGATGGAGTGGTCTTACCATCTGGCAGGGTTGTTTTTTAAAGACCGAAGTTTAGGAGTCATTGAGACAATGGAGCCCCGCAGGCTCCCTAACATGATCTTCACTGGAGTCAAGGGTGGGGATGCTTGCTTGGAGGTCCCTGGATGTTCGTCAGTTGGCTGAGAAGCAGCAGGATGAGACTTGGGCTTTGAAGTCTGGGAGATCTGGGTTTGAATTGTGTCCCTGCCTCTTATGGACCTTAGAGCCTGGCGGGAGGCACCTAATTTCTCCACACCTCAACTTTTCTCATCTGGAAAATGGCTGTAATGAACTGCCTCACAGGGATGGACACTTGAAAGAATCAAATGTGCCTGGTGATCGAATAGGTCGGGCTTGATGAACAGAGCTTGATACATGCTGGGCTCCCCTGTGCCTTTACGGGGCTCTGCCTTCCATCTCTCCTCGCCTCCTCCTATGTGAAGGAGGGGTAGGTAACCCAGGGGTCCCCAGCGGGCCTGGTGGGTCCTTAGAAGAAACTTGGAGCCGCCTCCCTGACCCACAGACTCTGGGAGAAAGACCCTGACAGGACAGCCCCATATGATAATTAAGCTCTCTTTGCTCCAAATGCTATTAATGGTCATAAAATTAGCCACAGTTTGCTGAGACCCAGCCCCAGGGTTTGCCTCAGTGGGACAGTAAAATCTCAAGCAGAAACGATTTGAAAAAGGCAGAGACCGCCAAGCAGAGACAGACTTAAACGAGCAGCAGCCTGCTCTCATTAACTCAGACCATTCATATTTGTTACCGGGGATTTCTTTTTAATTAAAAAACAACCAAGTTATTAAAAAATAAGCTTATGAGGGGCTGGCCAAGCGGCAGCCAAAGCCAGTGGGAGCCAGTGTTCCTCACAGCAGGACACTGGCCCAGCGCTTGGCCTGGGAGGGTGACCAGAGGGACACTTGTCTGGAGACTTGTCACTTGCCCTAGGACCTTGAGAGCATTGCAGCCTCGTGTGCAGACTGCAGTGCTCGGCAGGTGAACGCCTGGTGCCTGTCCAGAGCTTTGGGCACAAGGAGGCTTAGCGCTGCATGGCCTTCTGTGAAGAGGCTGCCTGGGGTTGGGGGAGGGGGCTAGAGTTAGGGTTAGGGGAGCTGGATCCTGGAGGATGAGGTTGGGCTTCTGTCTCTCTAAGAGGCCACTTTTTAATTACATAGAGATTAAGACGTGGGGTTTGGGTCTGAATGACCTGAGCCAGAAATCCAGGCCAAACTTTTACTAGCTGTGTGATCTTGAGCAAGTAGTTTAGCCCTCCTGAGCCTCGGCTTTCTCCTCTGTACAGTGAGGATAATGCTTCTCTCTCCCTGCAAGGGCAGTGGGAGGCTCCGATGAGACAGTGGAGTCGGGGCCGGCACGTACTGCTCAGCAAAGGGCACTTCTGTTGTCCTTGTTCTCACGCTGAGCAAGGTAAACCATTAAGATGAGAAAAGAGCCGACACTGGCTCACGATCAGCCCTGAAGCGGACAATCCTTAGGCCTCTTAATGTTTTATTACATCCATGGGACACTTTACACTTTTCAAAGTGCCATTTGACAATAAGAGTGATTTCCACTCCTGGTGCACTGCTGGCTAGGTGTCTGCACTGTGCTGGGGGCTCTGCACCTCAGCTCTCAGGACTTCGCAGCATCTCTGGAGAACCGGCGTGGCTGTCCGCAGTTCACACGGGGACCGGCCTCGGGGAGTGTGGGCCTCAAGGAGGGACTTGCTAGAGTCACAGACTTGGTGGGGGGCAGAAGGGCTCACTCCGGCTCATCAGGCCCCAAAGCCCATGCCCTTTCCTCCTGCCAAGTGATTGGACAGAAAGCCGAAGAAGTTAGTTTTCTCATCACACTGTAGATGAGAAAACTGAGGCCCAGAGAGGGCACGTAGCTTATACCCATCATGCCTAACATTTTTATTATACTTTATGTTGTTTTTAAGGGCTTTGTGCAGATTTCAAGACTAACTGAGGCACATCTGCTTATGGTAGGCACATATGGCAGTTAGCCTGTGAAAGGTCGTGGAGGATGCAGAGGTGTGAATGACTGTGGACTGTGTTTTTATGGGGGTAACGCAGTTTGGAAAACAACGTGGATTGAGCTTCAGGGATAACAAGAAAAAATGCTGTTTAGTGAGCACCTGCTCCTTGACCTCCAGACGTCAGTAACATTCACCCAGCCTGCTGGGCAGCCAGCCCTAGGCAAGGCCGTGCACCTTGTCAAATGAGTGTTAGGTGGTCGGTGTGAGGGTCATAGATCGCAAGCTCCAAGAGATAGGAGTTTATGTGTCTCACTCACCATGTGTCCCACACCTGGGATAGTGTCTGGTCCGTCGGAGTGCTCTGTGTTTGTGCGAAGGTCATTTACCCACTAGAGCTCAGCATCTGCATCTGAGAATTGGGGGTTTTATTACTGATCCTGCTGGTGATTATGGAAATTAATAGGTGTTCCCGTGGCCTCGGACGCAGCAGGGGTTCAGTTAGTGTTGCTCACTGGAGCTCTGTCCCACATGGTACCCCAGTGACTGCCCTCTGCCTATGCCCTCTGCAGACCGTCCCCACTCACCTCATCTCCTCTTCCTGTCTTTCTCTGCGCAGTGAATGGGAGCTACGGCCTCTGCACCCCAGGCTCGGAGAAGAGCCTGCTGGACCTGGACCTTGCGGAGGGCCCTGGCCCCACCTGCCGCCAGGGCCTGTTTCTCCCTGCAGGAAGCCCACCGCCACGGAGCCACCCCCTAGCCTGTGAGAGGCTGCTGCATTTCCCCCACCCCAGCAGGTATGTGCTTCGTTCCCACGCATCAGCTGCCTTCTGTGGATGCTCCGGGAGCCCAGGGACTTAGGGGGCCTCTACACCTCACCTGGTCTACCTGACTTGTGGGACACACAGGGAAACTGAGGCACGGGAGGGCCAGAGACCAGCCAGAGCCCAGTAGCACATGGATGACTGCCTGGTCTAGACTCCACACCGCAGCACTGCAGGCCTCATGAGAGACAAATGGTTTTACTGAGGTGCGTCTGGCTGTTACAGAGAATCAGTCATTTCAGAAGAGGAAGATTCAGAGGATAGGGAAGAGCTTGGAGAGGGAAAACCCAGCTCAGGGTTCGTACACACTGTAGTGTCAAGCCCTGAATGGCTCCTGGAGCAAAGAGGGGTTCTTCCCCACAGGTATCTCCTGCCCCCGGAAGCCGTTGTCCCACACAGCTCTGCCAGGTAACCATCAGTCAGTGCTTGCACATTTCCGGTGACATCCACCTCTGGACAGATGTTCTGTCAGATTGCATATGAGCTGAACTCTGCCTCTTGTGGCTTCTCCCCAGGTCCCAGACGTGCCTCTGTGCCCTGGTTTGCCCAGCCACAGACAGGCCTCTGCACCCACCCACTTGGCCCCAGGGCTCTCACCTGTTGCCTGGGGCTGCAGGTCTAGAGGCTGTTTCACAGACCAGAGATTCTAAAAACTGGCCCAGTTGCGTATTTGCTATTCATTCCCTTTCCAGTCATTTATCAGGCACTGACTCTGTGCCAGGCACAGTGGTTGGTGCCGGGGTGGGTGCCTTGGTGAAGGAAGCGGAAATCTCCCTGATGGAGTTTGCTTTCCAGCGGGAGCCCCACAGCGGGAGATATTACTAATTAGCAGGATACTTATTCTTCCCACGTTCAACAGTTTTTCTTTGAGAATGTGGACTCCCCATGACCCTCTTTGATATTACTGAGACTTCTGATTTATAGGAGTGTTATCAGTCTGCTCAAGCTGCCGTAACAAAACGCCTCAGACTGGGTGACTTAAACAACAGACATTTATGTCCTCATAGTACTGGAGGCTAGAAGAGATCAAGGCATCTGCAAGTTTGCATTCTCCTTGAGACCGCTCTCCTTGGCTCGTAGACGGCTCCTTCTCTCTGTGTCCTCACGTGGTCCCTTCTCTGTGTGCACACCACTGGGTATCTTTTCCTCTTCTTGAAAGGACACCAGTCCTGTTGGATTAGGGTCCCACCCACCCTATGACCTCACTTAACCTTAATTACCTCCCTAAAGGCCCTACCTCCAAATCCAGTCACACTGGGGTTAGGGCTTCAACCTATAGGCTTTAAGGGGATACAAGTACGTGTGTAACAAGGAGTAAGGACTTTGAGTTGTCATTGTTTGGTAATAGTCAAATGCATGTATCTGCTTGATTATTTACTGAGGCTTCCCTGGCAGCATCCAGTTTCTCCAGTGAAATTCTTTCTATCTCAGGGTAGAAGCTATGAAAGCTAAGCAATTGGGTGTTTTTTTGGGTAGAGACGATCAGAAATATCCTTTGTCATTTTGAATGTCATTTTGACAGTTAGGGCACAGGAGAGTCTATACCCAGAACCTTATGCCAGCATCAGTCTGAGTTGCTGCCACCTCTACTACTGATCTGGCTTTTCCAAACTCCCTCCGTTTCCTAAAGACAAAGAGGGTCTGTCTCAGCCCCCATCCCACACCCAGTCGGATCCTGTGCCTTCCCCTTCCCACTGGATCGCCTTGTGTTCAGAGCCTCCCCGTTCTTGCTGCTCCCTGTGATTCAACCAGATCCAAGTTCAGATTCCTGCTCTAGCGCTACCAGCCTTTGAGGGCTCGGGCCAGTTGCTTCAGTTTTCATCAGTGTGAAACAGATGGTGGTCTCTCCCTGGAAGAACTTGGCCATATGCATTCAGCAGATACCGCAAATTGTTGTACTGCTAGGATTCATGAGACTGGTCTGGGAAAGCGCCTGGAGTGGTTCACTCTGTCCAGGAATCTAAGCTCACAGTTTCTAGAGATGCGATGGGGATGGCCCAAGGCACACAGGGCTCCAAGACAGAGCAGGGCCAGAACCACTGCCTGGCCTCACAGAGACAGCTGGCATCCCGAGCCAGGGGACACTAAGGCCTGAGCTGCCCCCTCCCCACTGGATGCCATCCAGGGTCTTGCTGGTGATTATTCAGGTAGCTCCATCGCAGAACACACAGCTGCTCTCTTCTCCTGGTATTGGTGCTTTAACCTGACACTAGTTTTAAAGCGATTGCTCCAAATAGACGCTTACCTGGCTGCCCTCCCCTGCCTGTGCCCACCTCCACCAGGTCAGGAGCACGACCTTGCAAGGAGCAGCTGTGCTTTTATTTCTTTTTAAGCTCCGCAAAATCATAACTTAAAATCAGATCTAGAAGCTACTTGGAGCTCGCTGCTGTCGATGGTGGGCCCAGCGCCCCCACCCTGGAGGTGGGGCGATGCATTTGCTCCTTCCAATTCTACCCCGTGACCGCACTCTGGGCAGCAGAGTTCCTGGGAGGGAAGAAAGGTCTCCGGTGAGTGAGGTGGAGAACTGTTCAAGTGTAGCTGAAAACCAAACAGAAGAGCCCCTTCCCCAGACTCCTATCCAGGCAAAACTCCAGGTTTCTGCACATGAGAACTGCACACACCTGGGAGGGAGACGGGGTGCCTGGGTTCTGGTTCCAACCCTGTCGCTGGTTTGCTCCTTGTGACTGCGGGCAAGCCATGCGCCCTCTCGGTAGTGATGCGGTTGGAGCCTATGCTCTCTGAGGGCTCTGGGCTCTAACTTTGCTTCTCCCCTGTCCTGTCCCCTCCCCTCCACCTCACGGCTGGAGCTGAGGATGCCACAATTTCTGCAGGGAGCCTGAGAGGGAGGGGCTGGGGCTGCAGGGCCACACTGAAAGCAGAGGGACAGGGGATGGCCCCAAAAGCCCTGCTGCAGAGAGCCTCAGGACAGCGGTGGTGATCACGGCAGTGGTGTTGGCACCACTCACCTGGCCTCCTCTTTCCAGAGGGCTGTCATAGCATCTGTTTCCTCCCTTGATCCTGGTCGCCCGCCTCTGAGTCGGGAGGGTTAGTCCTCATTTCACAGGTGAAGAAACTGAGGCTCGGATGGGAAGAGGTTTTTGGATGCATGGGGTGTCCTCGTCAGACTTTGGGCTCATAAGCAGGCTTTTTGTTCTGCTCAGTCAGCCATTAGGGCTTCTCTGACCCTGAGTCCAGTGTCACCTTGCTGGCCTCTCCTCTTCTCAGAGTACTCTGGTGACCAGCAGGCCCTGGTATCTCTACCTGCACTTACTTGTCCCTCATTTGGGAGAGGCCCCTTTAGGAAGGCATGTGCCACATGTGTGGTGATGACAGCATCCTGGGGATCCGGGCTCTGCCCATCACACCATCCCCACCCTCAGGAGGCAAACCATTAGATGTTGAGGTGCAGAGAATGGCCCAAAGCACCTTGCCAAGGTTTGCATGGCCAGGAGTGGCTGAGTGTGGCCTCAAACCCAGGTCTCTTGCTGCCTCGCCTGGCCTGCCTGGCCATGGCTTCCCCGAGAGATGCATATTGTGCACTCACGGTGTCTGGGTTTGAAATCCCGGGACACCTTCCCCCGCCCCCCTGCCACACCAAGAAGCTTTTTCTCAGTTATTCCTAGGATGCCCCCCTGTGACTGTGATTCAAACCCCCACCCACTGATGTTCATAGTGGAAAAGACAGATTGCTTGGGGTAAAACATAGCAAAGTTAACTTTTTTAGAAATTAAGAAAAATTACAAGATTGAAGGGACAAGTAAGCAGAGTTTAAAGCAAAATGGACTTGGTATCCCTCAAAGAGCCATCCTCAGCCTTCTTCCTTCACAGTTCACTGGAAGGTCATGGGGAGAGGGGCAGGGCAGACCCAGGGAGGCCTTGGAGGCAGGGTGGATGGCGCTTGGGCTGGAGAGGCTGGTCTGGATTTGGCAAGAGGATGACCCGTGCTCCTTGCTGGCGTTCTCCTGGGCACATTCATGTTTTCAGACCTCCCACTCTCTCGAACCTCTCCCCAGCCCCCTCCTCTTCCTCGCTCTCTTCTTTTCCCTTCACACTCTTCTTCTGCCCGGACAACCAGAGTTGCCCAGAGTCCTGGTCTCTCTGCTGCCAGCCCTCAGCCTCTCTTTCCTGCTCTGGGCTTCTCCACCCCTCTGTCCTCAGGCTCCCCGCTGTCCCCTGCCTGGGCCTCCCCACTGTGGACTGCCCATCCTCTCACGACCTCTCTGGCACTGTCTTCCAGGTCGCCCAGGCCCCAGGCCACATATGTGAACGGCAGCCTTCCGGCCACACAGCACATCAAGCAGGAGTCCCTGCCCGACTACCGGGCCATGACAGAATCTCGTGCGCCCCTGTCCGCCCACTGCCGGGCCCCGCCCGCCACGGGCCTGCACACGGACCTGGACCTCCCGGGCCGAGGCCTTGCCACCCCTGCACCTTCCTGTTACCTTCTGGGCAGTGAACCCAGCTCTGGCCTGGGCCCCCAACCTGAGGCCCACCTCCCCGAGGGTGGCCTGAAGCGCTGCTGCCTCCTGGGCCTACCTCCCACCTCCTCCATCTCTGCCTCACCGTGCGCCTCCTCCGATGTCACCTCCATCATCCGCTCCTCCCAGACAGCTCTGGTCACCTGTGTCAACGGACTCCGGAGCCCCCCTCTGCCAGGAGACCTGGGGGTTCCTCCCAAACGTGCCCGGCCCACCCCTGCGTCCACCGAGAGCCACGAGGGTAGTTTGCAATTGGACACCTGCCGGAAGGCCGGCTTCCTGAAGCAGGAGCCTGCGGACGAGTTCTCAGAGCTCTTTGGGCCTCACCAGCAGGGCCTGCCGCCCCCCTACCCCCTGTCTCAGCTGCCGCCTGGCCCCAGCCTTGGAGGCCTGGGGCTGGGCTTGGCGGGCAGGGTGGTGGCCGGGCGGCAGGCGTGCCGTTGGGTAGACTGCTGTGCAGCCTATGAGCAGCAGGAGGAGCTGGTGCGGCACATCGAGAAGAGCCACATCGACCAGCGCAAGGGCGAGGACTTCACCTGCTTCTGGGCAGGCTGTGTGCGCCGCTACAAGCCCTTCAACGCCCGCTACAAGCTGCTCATCCACATGAGGGTGCACTCAGGCGAGAAGCCCAACAAGTGCATGGTGAGTTCCCCCGCTGCCCAGGCAGAGCGGCCCCCACCTTGCTGCCCTGGGAGAGGTCTGCCTGGGCTCCTCACCGGGGGCTGGCTGGGATCCCCTGTGCTTGACGAAGGAAGGACCAATGTTGTAGATGTGGCCACTGGTCACAAGGGTCAGTGCCCTGTAACTGGGAACCTCGGCAGAGGGCACCTCGGACTTGCCAGGTGCCCCATCCTCCACCCTCCATGGCCTGGTGTCGCACACACTCATTCAGGTGGTGACACGTGCTCTGAGTCAGAGGGGCTCAGCCAGCCTTCTCTCTTACATACAGAAGCTGAGTGTCCCAGTGCTGATGGCCAAGTGAGTCATGGGGCACATACTTTCCCCTAGTGCTGGATCTTCATCTGAAGTCCTTCCCAGGGAGGCTCCCTGGGCCTTCTGGGGGCAGCCACAGGCTTGGTTTCCTCCAGGGAGCACTGAGTCCTCACAGGCATCTGACTTGAGAGCTGCGGGTCCCCAGGGCAGTCCTTGGGGTAGGGCCAGACATTAGCTGATAAGGCCCTGGATAGCACGGGTAAGTCAGAGGAAGGAAGCAGCGTGTCTGGTCTGCAGGGCCAGTGTCAGAGCCAAGGAAGAGTTCTACACTCATGTCTTACCACTGGCAATGGGCCCTGCCTCATGGAGAACTCAGGCTGGGGAGGGGTGCAGCTGGGGGAGAGGTACACCTCTGTTCTGCTCAAAGCCCAGAGCAGTGTTTGCAGGGCCGGGGAGGGGGCAGGAAATATCAGCAACCAGCAGCATCAACTCCACCCTCCTGGGACCAGCTGTTGGCCCATGGGGCCCATCTGCTTGTGGAGCTGTAAGCTGGGCACCCACTGAACCAGCTTATTCAGCTTTAAGGAGGCTGAGTCTTGAGGATGAGAAGGAATTCACTTTATAGACAAGTGAGGGGCAGGGAACAGCCTCTGCCAAAGAGAGGAAGCACGATGGATCCTGTGGCTGGTGTGCCGGTGTCATGGGGAGAGGCTAGAGTGAGCAGGCTGAGAAGGTGAGCTGTATCATGTGCCTTTGGGCCAAGGCTGTGCTGGAGGGAGAGCTGGTGGCTGGGCCAGTCCCTGGTGATGCCCCAGTTCACTTGGGGTGTTGACACATGACTTGTCTAGGAGTTGATGCCCAGCAGACATTATAGGGCAAGACTCCTGGACAGACGGGTCCCACCTCTCTCTGAGATCCTGCTGTGGACAGCCGCTGAGCTGTAGTTCTCCTTTACATCCTCTCTCCTGGGGTGACCCCACTAGTGTCTGTGGAGCCCTCATGAAGACCGCCTGGCCTGAACACCGGCATGGTGTGCTTGGTGGCCTTCTAGCACTCGGGCTCCCATGTGGAATCACAGCATCCTGGAATTTCTGTGTTAGGCATGAGGAACCTTGGAGGTGATCTGGACCTTCCCTGCCCATTTTCCTGGTTGAGAAATGGAGGCCCACTGAGGGGTCAGAGAGGCTCAGATCACTCAGAGCAGTCTCGGGATCTCTCTGTAGGGTTTCTTCTCCTGGGCCAGCCTGCCGGGATCTCTTTGGTTCAGCAGAGTCCACAGGACACTGGCTTACACCTGGCTCATGCCTGGCTCATGCCTGGCTCTAGGGACCCAGACCTGGACCTGCCGAAGTCTTTGCCTGGGGGCAGTCACAGTCAGGGATGGGTGGAAGATGGGTGTGGAGACCAGTGACAGGGTCTGGGATGGAGTTTGCCTCGGCCCAGAGAGAAGAGGCCTAGCAAGGCTTCATGGAGGAGGTGGTGTTCAAGCCATGTCTGTACTCGCCTGTGGTTGCATTTAATCTTTATAAGAGTCTTGTAAAACACGGTTTTTACAGATGAAGAAACAAAGATTCAACAGGGTCCAGCTGGCCTTCCACTTGCTACTATGAGAACACTTCATCTTGCCTCTTTGGGGGTTTAGGATTTGGGTAGTAATTACAGCAAGTAGCTCATGAGTGCTGACTGTGTTGGGGGGCTGTTAGTCCTGTGGTCCTCATGCTCCATGTGGTCCTTGTAACAACCCTATGGGGCAGATACTATTAATCCCCACTTTGCAGATGAGGAAACTAAGGCTCAGAGACATTCATAATTTGTTCCAGGTCACACAGCTAGTTAGAGACAAATAACAACAACAGTAACAATAGAGGCTCATACTCATGATAGTAATAATAGGAACAACAATAAAAATAACTTGCCCAAGGTTACCCAGCTAGTAACCATTGGAGTGGGAGTTGAACCCACCGCTTTCTAAACTGATGCTCTTGTTTGTGTATATCATCTCCTGTTAAACTGATTATTCTCGGGGGTCCTGGGGCACTACCGTGCTGTCCTCTGGAGATGGTAGCAGAGATCTGTGAGCTCCGCCTTGCCGGCCGTGGGCATGCTTCCCCTTCCTGTGAGGCTGGCGCAGTAGGTAACCCAGGGGAAGGGGCGGGCCCTAGCCCGCACCCAGATAAGTAAAATCTCCCTTCCCTGTAAAATTATTAATTTCTCATGACAGGCCTCTGCTACCATGTGCTGTAATAGACAAAGGAATTTTGGACCCGGAGTCTCTGGAGAACAGGAAATAGATGAGACACTTTGATTGAAGAGTAAATGGCCCACTAAAATAGCAGTTAATCCTTTTATTATCTTTCCAGCAGCCGTTTCCACAGTTCTTTCATGAGGTAAGCCTTCCCCGCCCCGTCCAACTGTAACGCTCCTGTCTTAGCAGCTGGTTCGCATTTAGCCTGCGGAGCCTCTGCTCCCACACCAGGCCGGCCTGGACGAGCTTCGAGGAGCCCAGCTCTCCTCTGCCCAGGCCGTTAGTGCCCAGGCTGTTCGGGCCAAGCTGGGGACTGGGACTCGCCTTGCTGGCCCCCCGGGGTGAACTGCACCGCCTCCCACCCTGCCCTCTCCACGGCCCGTCCACGCCATCCAGAGGAAGCTCCCTAATCTCTTTGCAATATCCTGTTATGTTTCTTACGTTGTCGGAGTTGTCTTAGCCTTATTAAATTGGGGGTTTCATCTGCGTTACGATAGCAAGGTTACGTCCAACCCAAATACTGACGCGACGCCTCGAAGACGTTAACTTTGAAAAGATTAATTTCTTGCTTTCTTAGGTTGGCTCTCCCAGACAGTTGGAATTCTGATTGTCTGAGACTGCAGAAATTAGCAGACTGTGAGTTTGCTTTTCCCCACGTCGAGAAAAAGACAGGCTGAGTGAAAAAGGAAAACTCATATCCCTGGGTTTTATGAAATAATCATGACAGCAACCCCTGACTTTTGTGATGAGCTTGACCAAAGCTGTGAGCACAGCGTGGAAGGTTTGTGTGAAAGACACGTGAAAGCCCTAGAGTGAGTCACACTGACCTGGGGCCCTGCCACCTACCAGCTGTGTGACCTCAGGCAGGTGGCTTAGCCTCTCTGAGCAATAGCATACTCGACTGTAAAATGGGGCGATCATAGTACCTGCCTTTTTGGACTGTTGTTATAAAGGTTAAAGGAGATGATTTAAGGAAGTGCTTAGTTAATTCTCTTCTTCCCAGTCACACTCTTTACACTGATCATCTTAGGAGATTCATCCAGTAACTCTATGAATTAAGACAAGATCATTTATGGCTGTTTTACAAATGAGGACCCTGAGGCTCAAAAGAGCCAGTTAGTTAGTAGAGCCTGGACTTGACCTCTGCTGTTGGTGAGGTGGGCAGGGCTGTCACTCATGCTGGTGGCCTTGTCAGGTGTCTGCCAGCGATGCAGAGCACCTGCTCGGTGTCAGATGGTGTCTGTTCAGTGTGACTGAAGCTAGGAGAGGAGTTGGGGCAGAGGCACAGGGAGGAGGCTCTTGTCCCTGCTGGCTCAGTCCTGATGCACAGCTGGAGCCTCGAGGCTACTTACATCCTTCCTGTCTGGGTTCCTCTGGCAGCTGCAGCCACACTGGCCACTGGTCCCCATCCCCTACACCTCTGCAGTCTATCCCAGGTACCAGTGGACCTGAGACCAGGGACATAAATCAGAGAGGCTTGACCAGGGGTCTGGGATTGTATCTCATGGGAAGTCCTGAGGGAGAAGAGACCTAAGGCATTTGGAGACAAACTATGCCTAGCCATGGATTACCATGCCCAGAAGAAGAAACTGACGTTCACAGATGCAGTGGCCTGCTCTGTATCACCTGGTGCAGCTGCCTGGACCATCCCACGGGCCATGCTGCCCTCCACCTACCAGCCTTTGCCCAGGCTCTCCTTTCAGCAGAATACAGTCCTCTGTGCTTCTCATATCATAGTGGGCGGGGTCCGGGGCATCTACTTCTTCCCCCAAACCCATGTCCTGAGACCAGCCTCGTGGGTTGCACGTATTCCTAGGCCAGCTGACACTGCTGACTCATCCCAACATCTCAGACTCATCCCAGGGATTACTAGGGAGTTAGAAATGTCTGTTTCAGGCTGGTTTACCAGTCCATCCTCATCATGTATGGAAGGGGCATGGGGAAGACAGACCCTGAGAAGATGGGGAGCCAGGATCACACAGGAAATGGGGCAGCTTCAGCGAGCAGGGGGTTTCCTGAAGGGACTGGTAACCAAAAGCTGGGGAACATTACACTGTGGGAAAGTGACCCTCAAATGAGGGAAGCATCCTTCCCTGAAGCACTTGCCTTACCCGAGGGGCAGGCTCCCCTGTGTGCCTGCCCTAGTGCTGGGAGCTGGGGGTCCAGAGACATGGTGTGATGCTAGACTTCTGGTGCCGTGGGAGGGATGCTACCCTTGAATCTTGTGATCTTATTGCTGGAGGACGGAGGGAGGGAGGGGAGCCAGGAGCTGAGGGTCTGAGCCTGACTGCATAACCTCGTCCAAGTCAGTCAAGGGGTACAGGAACATTACTGAAATACTCACTGGGTGTTTTTCAGTATTTAGGGCTTCCACTCATGCATGATTTCAGTGCTTAGAACATTTCTGGAGACTGGAATTATCCTCATTTTACAGATGAGGGAAGGATAGTCCAGTTCATGCCGAAGTTCAGGCCCCAACTGCATCATGGGGTCAAATTTGAGACTGTGTGCTAGCCATGACCCCAAGCCACCTCCCAGGCAGAGAATCATCAGTCTGCTTACAAATGTCGAGAGAACATCCAGATCTGAAACTCATTCGGCAAGCTGACACTGAGCAAACGTGCCTCCTGTGTGCTAGGCCCTGGTGGGCTATGGGGTCATAGAAGGGAATCAAAGCCAGTCTGGGCTCTCAGAGCCCTGGTGAAGCAGGGAAACGGACTGATGTCTGCTTTAACTAAGTTTCCCAGGCCAGCGCCCCATCACCTTGAGAGCCTGCAGGTCCCCTGCCCTGCTAACATGATGGGTCTTTTGTTCTGTATTAGAGGGGAGAGCACTGTGGGATGAAAAATAAGACATTTCACCTTCTTTAAAATAAGTAAGTCACTTGAAAACAATATCTTCCTTTCTGGAGGCTAGGGTTTCTGATGAGGTTAAAAAGCTGTAAAATGGAACATGGTTTAAACCCCCCTGCCGTGGAGGATTCTGCTGTGCATGAGCCCAGAGAGGCCAAGCTGGTCCAACCAGCTCAGCTCGCCAAGTCCACCCACTTTGGAAATGGGGGCCTGAGCCTTACCTTATTCTTCTTGCAGGGGGTGGAGAGGGTCTGGGTAGGAAAACCTTTCTGGGCAAAGGCAGCCATCAAGTTGGCATCCAGATGTGCCCTCATTAACAACGCCTACTGGGACCATGTCAGTTCTTGTTTCTACTCATGGTTAGATGGGTAAGGTGAAGGCCAGAGAGGGGGCCTCAGTAGCCCAGCATCACCCAGTGAGTTAACAGTAGGCCTGGGATGTCTATTCTACTTTGTTCCTCCCTGCCCTGAAGCTTCCTCCCCTCCCGAATTCCTAGTGAGTCCTCATTCCAGCTTCTTTCCCTCCTCTGGGCCTTGGCTTTTGCTGGTACCTATGTCTAGACTGCCTTTTCTGGCCCAACAAACTCCTAACCATCCTGCACAGCCCAGTCCAGTGTCCCCTCCTCAGTGCCCCCTTTCTCTATGCCTCCTGCTCTCCCAGCACATGTTGCTCCATTTATAATCGTATTCCTGGTGTGGACGAGTGTCTTGGGGACCACATGCCATTTGACACCTGGCGTTGCCTTGGAAGCAAAGGAGTTGAGCCTACCCCCTGGTACAAAGGCTCTGCCCTGGTGGCCATCTGACCTCTCTGTTCTGAGGCTATGTGAATTTGCCTGGACACTATCTTCCAGAGCAGTTTCCTGTGAAGTCGCAAGATTAGAGGGACCTTAAAGATGGTCATGTTCACCCACTAATCTGGTGCGTGAAGTTTTCCTGCAGGAAAGCCTTAACTTGAAACCTGGCTTTGCCACCAATCAGCCTGTGATTGTGTGCAAGTAGCTTGACTTCTGCAAGCCTCTGTTTTCTTTTTAACTTTTCTTTTTTTATTGAAGTGTAGTTGATTTACTGTGTTTCAGGTGTACAGCAAAGTGATTCAATTATACATATATATACATTAAATATGTATTATTTTTCAGATTATTTTCCATCATAGGTTATTACAAGATATTGAATATAGTTCCCTGTACTATATTGTAGGTCTTTGTTGTTTACCTATTTTATATGTAGTAATGTGTACCTGTTAATCCCAAATTCCAAATTTATCTCTCCCCTTCCCTTCCCTCTTTGGTAACCATGAGTCTGTTTTCTATGTAGGTGAGTATAGTTCTGTTTTGTAAATAAGTTCCTTTCTATGTTTTTTTTTTTTTTTAGATTCCACATTTTAAGTGATATCATATGATATTTGTCTTACTCTGACTTACTTCCCTTAGTATGATAATCTCCAGGTCCATCCATGTTGCTGCAAAAATTTCATTCTTTTTTATGGCGTAGTAATATCCCATTGTATATATATCTATACATATACCACATCTTCTTTATCCAGTCATCTGTTGATAGACATTTAGGTTGCTTTTGTGTCTTGGCTATTGGAAATAGTGCTGCAATGAACATTGGGATATATGTATCTTTTTGAATTAGAGTTTTCATCTTTTCTGGATATATGCCCAGGAGTGGGATTGCTGGATCATATGGTAACTCTATTTTTAGTTTTTTAAGGAACCTCCATACATTTTGATAGTAAGCCTCTAAAGCAAGCCTCACCTGTAAAGCAGAAGGAATAGGACTATGGCGAGGCTTTGATGAGGTACCATATCCCAGATGCTTGTGCAGTGCCTGGCACACAGTAAGTGCCCAACAAATGGTTCTGACTGCCCTGGGTAGTCTGCATTAGGAAAGGAGAAAAAGGAGAGTCTGAAATGCATAGTGGCCATGTAGTCAAGAGTGTCCCCAGAGGAACAGAAAAGGTTGTTGTAAGTCCCAGCTCTGCCATGGATGGGCTGTGTGACCTCGGATGGGTCACTTGGCCGTGCTGAGCCTCAGTTTTCTGAACTGTGAAATGGGATTAATGCCTAACACTCTGTGTTCCCTGGGGGCCCAACAAATGCTAATGCCCTTTCCCCTCTTGAAGCCAAGGTTCCAGCTTCACAGATCTTTGCTTACACTGAATGCCTTCCTCTCTTCCCTAGTTTTAAAAAAATCAAACACAGAGATCTTCATAAGGAGAGACTCTGTAAACTTCAGCTTTGTGATTAACTCAGAGCCCTGAGGATCCCCTCTCTTCACTGTACAGAGGAGAAACTGAGGCCCCAGACAGAAATGACTTGCTGGGAAAGGAAAAGCCAGAGGAAGTGGGGAGAGATGGAGATAGAGACTCCTCCCAGCTCTGCTGCTCACTGGCTGTGCAACCTTGAATAAGTCACTTCACTTCTAAGCCTCCATTTATGCATCTGTGAAATTGGGCTTGTGGTGCTCACCCCAGAAGAGTTTCTGTGCTCCACAAACTGCAGAGTGCTCTGCAGAGGGGATCAAAGTTGAATGCCTGACTCCTAGTCCAGCACTCCTGCCTATAACTGGGCCCGGAATACACAGTCACCCTCAAGGGCGCATTCCTCCCAGGTGGGTTTCCCATCAGGCACACAACTTTCTAGTCACATGCTCCCAAAATGCAGTTCTTGGCCTTTTGGCCTCTTTCTACAGCTCTCCTGGCCTCCTCCTTCCCTGCTCCACAGCCCACCTTACTCCATCCCCCACCCCCTCCCATCCACCCCTACCCACTCTACTCCTGTTCACCTCCCCATCCCCAGCCCTACCTCCTCTCCCTCCCTGACTCCCCGCCCCCCATCTCGTTTAAATTCTGAGCCAAGAATTGGTGAGCCAGGGTGGACCAATGGGTAAATACATAGGATAACTACTAGGGTTCAAATCCTCGCTCTGCCCCTTAACCAGCCATGAGACCTCAAACAGGTCACGTGGCCTTTGAGCCTCAGTTTCCTGTCTGTGTAAAAGGGAGAGTGTTGTGAGAATTAAATGAGATCATGTATATGGAGCACTTACCTCATGCCTGGCAAAATACTCCATGCTTGAAAACAGGAGTCCTTGTTCCCCTTTTTTTTTTTTTTTTTTCTGAGTCATCAAACCTGAGCTCTCGTAGACATGAGAATTCCTAAGAGCACTAAACTCGAGGGTACAGGAACACTGGCCAAGTTTTGTGAACTCAACACTGCTTTATGGAATATGAAAAAAATTAAGGATAAAAAAAACAACCCTCTGAATTGAATTTAAACTAAGAAAAGGAGAAAAAGCTTTTGATTTTATTGGAATGAAAAAGTCAGATAAAATCAACAGTGACTCGAAGAAAGCGTCCAGAACATGTTTTCTAAGAGGGACATCCTGGAAATGGTAAACTTCACGACTGAGCGTTAATAGGCTCTGTCTCCACTGGATGGCAGATGGGTCATCTGAGCCGACTTCACGCGCCTCCCTTGGACTGCTACAGTGACGGCCCTCAGCGTCCTGGCCTCGTCTGTTAAGTGGGTGATGGGCCACACCACACCTCTATGGCCTCAGTCTCCTCGGACGCTCCAAGACTCTGGACACTGGGCTTGCCTGTTCCCTTCCTCACAAGGGTATCTTGGGCTCAGCTGTGTTGTCTTCCCCCAGTTTTTTAGCTCGGCTTTTTTGATACCCATGCTGTGCCAGGTTCGATGCTAGAAGCAGGGGGTACGGCATCAAATGAGGAATGGTCTGATGGCGAGGAAATTAACCACATGCTGCAGAGACACAGAGGGCGGAGAAGACTTCCCCAGGATGTCATGAGAGCTAGGCTTTGAAGGGAGGTTAGGAGCTTTCCAGGGGCAGACCACGAGGAAAGGCATTTAAAGGAAAGGGAACAGTACATACAAAAGACGTGACAGTCTTGACACTTGCGGGGAGCATAGGTGTCCTCTTATGGTTGGAGTGCGTTCTGTGCATGGGGGCTGGGAGCAGACATGGAGTTGGACCTTTAAGAGTGTCGAAGTCCAATATGAGGAGCTTAGGCTGTACCCTGAGGGCAAGGGAGAGAGTGGGGGAAGGGTTTTGAGCAAGAGAGTAACACAATCAGCATTAACATTTAGAATGTTGGTGGTGTGGCAGGTACATCTGAAGGGGAGCAGCAGGTCCCCCTGACGCAAGCAGGCAGATGAGGACATAGAGGTCCAGGAAGGAGGCCTTCTTCCCACCAGAGCCGACAGCAGGGCCTGGCTGCCAGCCAGGGCCTGGGCACCACAGACAGGCTGGCTCAGCCCAGCGAGCCATGCCGGGCAGTGTCTGCACCTGATTGGTTAAATGGAGCTCAGTCGGCCTTTGGAAGCAGCGTTCAGCACATTTACCAGTGGGAAACGGGAAAGGCATTTCCCATAATGTGGCTCCGTAAAGTTTGCACAACTGTTCTTTGTTTTCTGTCCATCCCCACAATAAATCTTCCTCTGCTGCCAGGACTGGGGCCTCTGCGGTCTGTAAGTGATTACGGCGCTGACTCGTGCAGTGCTGCCTCCTCAAGATGCATTCTTCTGACGTGGGTAATGATAAAATGAGAGCCCATCACTGAGACTCCACAGCTTTGCAAGTGGCGATTTCCAAATGGCTGGAAAGTGGCCGCCTGATGGAGAGCAGCCTGCTCTTGCCTCGTCCACATGGCACCTCCTCAGCCTCGCTTGCTAAGTCTGCCCTGCTGGGGGCATAAGGCCCAGAGAGCAGTCATGCACGGGAGTCCTGGGCTGTGCATTTCCTGGAAGTAGGACAGGTGGGCTGGGGGCCTCTTTGGGTTCTGCATTCCTTGGGGCAAGCCCGGGAGGTCTCTGCTGGGCACGGAGGAAGGCGAGCACCCAGTGAGTGTTCGGCTGATGGACCACCCACCAGCCTCTTTGTTTTACTGAGTCAGAAAGCATAGGATTTTTGAGCTGAAAGGAACATGTGTAGCTTCCCAGGGCATGACCGGGCCCCGGGGTGCGGAGTTTTGTTGGGTAGTTCCCGTGCTCAGGGAACGCACAGGGCAGCGGCAGGATCCCTGGTTTATGACAGGCGCACCGAAATCCACAGAGTAGGAGCTGCCTGGCCAGGTGTCACGTCTGGGAATCCACCTCCTGCCCCTGGCTCTCTGCTCTGTCGTCTCCCTACTGCCCACAGTTGCCTTCTGCACCCCTATTTAGCCACAAATCTTTGTTTCCTGGAATCTGCTGAGCCCCTCATTTGGGGAGTCAGTTTGTCCTATGGGGTCATTTCTGCCCAGGTTTAGTTGTCAGTGAACATGATCGCAATTGGAAGTCAAGAAAGGTTGAGTCTGCTGTGCATCTAGTACTTCCTCAAGATCTCTCTCCTCTCCCATCCCCCTCTGCCTCCTCCCATTCCTCTCCCCAGCCATCCAGGACAAGAGGAGATGGTTCCTGGAGGCCACAAATCCTAAAGCCTCTGTTTGCACTCTTGCCGATGTGGAAACAGGTCTGTAGAGAGGGTTTGGCTCATTGAGATCACAGAGAAAAAGAACTAAAGCTCAGCTCCCTTTGCCTCCCAGCCCTTTCCGCTGTGCAGAGTCGCTATCTCTTGAGTACCTACTATGTGCCAGGCCCCGGATGAGAGCTGACATACATTGCCTCCATCTGTACCATCGCTGCCTCCCAAATTCTGGAGGACTCTGGCTTGTGTTGTGTTTGCACTGGGGAAGAACCTTCAAGGGCATCTTGTCTGATGCTGCTCCCAAGCCCTGCAAGCACCTTTGACAGATGGGGACCTGAGGCCCAGGGCTGGAGGATGGCCCACTGGAGGTCACGCAGGGCAGATGGCTGGTGGCTTATGCAGTCCACAAGTGTCAGAATCACCTTCCCTCCTGGCCGGATCGGGTTCAGGCAGCCCTGCCCCTCAGGCTCCAGGGAGACTGTAACCAGCGGTGGGTTTCAGACATCACAGCTCCTCACGTGCGTTAGAAGAGCATGGTGATAGGTGGCTGTAGGTGTTAAGCCTGGAGGAAGCCTGACTTGTGCGAAGGCCCACTCGGATGAGCGCCAGCACAAGTCTGCAGCCCCTGTGCCTGTCCCCACCCCTTACCTTCTTCATGCACACACAGCCACCTGGCCTTGGGCCTCAGTTTCTTGGCATGTGTGAACTTTGATCAGTTCCAAGTCCTTGAGTTTCTTGACCCTGACTCAGCCAGTCTGGGCAGAGACCGTGTGCGCCAGGGGTTAGAGCTCGTTTCCCTCCCCAGCTCTGCATTAGACTGCCTTGTGGCTCTAGGAAAGTCACCAGGCCTCTTTGGGGCCTCAGTTTTCTCTACAAAATAGAAGGCTTGGACTCCAGGATCCTTAAGATCCTTTGAACTCAGACAGTTATCTTTCTGCATTTCTGGCAGGGCCCAGGGGAGAGGAAGGAGATGGACAAGGAAGGGGCAGGTATGGGTCCCTGCTGAGCTCTCTGACCTCAGTTCCTTCCGTGCTTTTCTCTCTTGCTCTGCTCCAGCCGCACTAGCTCCTGGTTCCTCCTTGGCTCACACATACCAAGTTAATTCCTACCTCAGACTCTCTGCATGGCTCTTCCCTCTGCCCAGAATGCTCTTGCTCCAACCCCGTCTCCCTTCACTCAGGCCCATGAAGGCTTCCATAGAGGTCCATGTCACCTCCTCCAGGAGGCCTTCCCTGACCACCTGTCTAAAGTAGTACCTTCAGCCACTCTGCCTCTCATGCTACCCAGCATTGTGTGTTTACCTGTGATCTTTTCACTCCACTAAGCTCCGTGAAGTCTATCTAGAACTTTTTATGTTTTGTTCCTTGTTGCATCTCCAGGGTCTCAGACAGTTTCTGACACACATCGTGTGATTGACAACTATTTGCTAAATGTGATTGAGAGGAGAGTCTGACTCAGTGGAGCAGAAGTGATGGGGTGTGCTGGGAAGGGATTTTGCAACACACTCACAGGGCTGTGGTGAGGATTGCATGGATTGCTGTCGGAGAGGCATTTCTGGGTTGGGCTAGACAGGTAGTGTGTCCAGAGAGCCCAGCACAGTGCCCAGTGCACAGTTGGTGCTCAGCACATGTTGGCTCCCTCCTCCTGCCTCACCCCCAACCCTGACTTCCCTCCCTCCTTGATTTGTAGTATCAGCGTAAAGGAAAGTCTGCACCCCAAGTCTTCCAGCTCATGGAATGTCAGACCCAGTCAAGAGCTAGAAGCCATCTGGTTCAATCCTGTTTGTGGATTTGGAAACTGAGGCCCAGAGAGGAAGAATTCCTGTCCAGGTTCCCACGCTGTTTCTGGGGCTTGCAGAGAAATTTACAGTCAAGCCTTCCGCATAGTGGATGCTCTGTAATTAGCTGCTGCTGCTGCAGCTGTTCATCATTAATTCAGTCTCCACAGATCCTCTCTTTATGACCATGGACCCAGAGGTAGAGCGAGAGTACAATTTTGCGTTAATTGACAACAAAAAGACTATTACAACCAAGAATGCAACAGGGGAAGTGATTGAACTGCCCCAAAGCAGCTACTTTAAAGTGGGAGGAGAGAGGGGAAGTCGCGTTTGTTGGGAATGTGCTCTCCTCCAGATAGCAGATAAAGCCTGTCGTCCTCTATTTTCTTGATGAGTCTTTTGATGTCATTACTGTCCCATTTTATGGATGTGGAGACTGAGGCTGAGGGACATTAAGTATTGGGATTCCCATCTCTGGCCTGCTGCTCCAGGATACCCTCTGTGTCAGCGCTATTTTCTGTAATCAAGCATGAGCTGCTCGCTCCCTGTTTTCATTGAGCTCAGTCTAGAGGACCCCTGACAAGGCATCTTAGTTACTGCAACTTCTCAAAAACAATCAAACGTAATCTGGGTTTCACATGGGCCCTTCCACTTAACCTACACCAGGGGCTGGGATAGGTGTTGCTATATTGGGAGTCAGCACCAGGAGCCCGAGGCATACTTGTGCCCCACTTCCCTGGCTTCTGTGTGCAGGGAGCCAGTGACCTCACAGGTTGGGGAGGCATGTGGGGGTCAAAGGAAAGGAGGGGTTGGGGGGCAGCTGCCTGGGGCTCCTTCCCTGAACACAGGTGAGAGAACCAGTTCAGGGTGGAGTCCTCTGCGGTCCATGACAACAAACACCAGGCAGAAGAGAGCATGTGGGGAGGTCCCACAGCCAGCAGGAATGGGAGTCGGGATTTGAATCCAGGGAAGCCTGAAAGCATAACAACTCCTCAGGAAGAACTGGGTCCTGCCTTCAAGTCTTCTGGGATCCAGTTCTGATCCCATATTCACCATGACCTTGGCTGGGCAAGCTATTCCCTTGTTCTGGTCTCAGTTTCCTTTTCTGTTTAGTGGAAATGATAATCTTTACTCATCTGCTCATCACCCCATATCATCACCACGACAACCTTATATTTTTGGCACCATTGCCCCATCTTCCCAGTGAGGACAAGAAGGGACCTGGTAAGGCAGGGTGACCAGCAAAGGGGCACACAGCAGGTCAGTGGTGATTCCTGGGGTCACACAGCGGGTTAATGGTGATACCCAGGGCAGGCTATCCCCATGTCACCCCTCTCCTTTGAGTTCTGTTGCTGCTTGTGCCCCAGATGTGATGGTGTTTGTCGGGCTGGCTCTGCTCCCTCCTCCTGCTGCCCCCACAGTAAGTCCAGCTCCTGGGCTGGGGGATGTCGAGGTGTGGTCCTGAGGAGAGAGGAGCAGAGGGCCTGCTGCTTGCAGTCAGCACCTCTGTCAGGATGTTCGCGGCTCGTGCCTTCAAAGCACCAGCCCTTTAATCGTCTCCACATTGTGAACCCAAGAACTTCATCCTGACAACTGGTTGGCAAAATCAGTCAAGGGTTCCCCCTCCTGCAACCAGACAGTGGTTTCAGCCTTTCAAGAGCTGTCTGAGGTGCTTACTGCAGGGTATAAATTAGATTCACCTGGCAAGGCCCCACTTCCCACTGGAATCTTTGTGGAAATGCTCCCTTTTGGATCCTGTCTGAGACGGAAGCATGAGAAGGCCTGGGCCCCCAGGAAGCCAGCAGGTGGGAGGTAGGAGTTTCCCAGACTCGTGGGTGAGACGGGTAAAGCCAGCAGGGCCTTGTCACAACACTCGCCGACCCCAGCACTTCTGGCTTCAGCCTCTTCCTCCATAAAAAATATTAAAAATTTCATTTTATGATGGCATTGGCTTAAAGACAGCATATTTATATTATGTATTAAAACTTTTTCTTTGACCTAAAAGAAGTTCCTTTTTTCTTCTGATTTTAAATTAAATTACAACGTGTTCATGTGTCCCTAAAAGTATTGTGGACACTGTGTACTTTGTGTGCTGTGCCTAGTGGACAAGGCAGCCTGTAGCAAGGCCTGCAAAGGCTGGGAGCACTTGAGGTTCAATCCAGGCCTCGCCTCCCGTATCCCTTCCTCTAGGCTTCAGTTTCATCCTCTGTGAAGACAGATACGTGGAGGAAACACCAGAAAATCCTGCTGTGATGTTCTACTCTGTCCCCTCCTGTTCTAGGCCATTTTATTCCTCGTCGTTGAGTTCTTGTCTTTCATTAAGAACTCTGGTTTACAACAAAAGATGTGCATGTAGTTAAACTGACATAGATTACAGAGAAGGACATAAAGACATGAAAACCCTAATAAGTTCACTTAGTTATTGTGATCGAAGCTGGTATTTACTAGGGATTCCTGGAAGCCAAGGCAAAGAAGGCAAGTTGCTGAATTGTAGAATTCTTACCATTTGGGAAAGGGAGCAGAGCAGCCAGCGTGTGGGCAGGGGCCAGTTTTGTCTGGATCGCAGGTCTTTATGCGGCCTTGGTGAGAGTCACGTGAGCTGATCACTGGAGGAGGGCTGTGCAGATCACTGACGATTACGCAGAGTCACTAAGCAAAGCTATCGATCTTGTTTTCACAAATAACTTTGCTAATGTTCTTTGAGAAAAGCCAGGGCCAAGTAGATACTGGCAATGAAGGTAACTTCTCTGTGCTCTGTAGTCTGTGTCATACTGTCAGTCTGTCTGTACAGTAGCCCTCTGAGGTTTGGCATTCTCACTTTACAGATGAGGAATCTGGGACTCAGAGAATCTAAGTAATTGACCCCAATCACACAGCGGGACCTGACTTCTGTGGCAAGCGGGCCTCTCTCTACAGTCTTCACGGTTCAGTCTATTACTTGGGCAGATTCAGCCCCTTGCTCAAGAGGCTCATAGCCTAGTGGACTCTGTAGGCCCTAAACAGAAGAGGGTAACACTGAGACACATGCCTTGAGGAGTGCTAAGGGGGTGATGGGGCCCAATGGGAGGAGAAGCTGTCAGCCTAGGGCTAGAGGAGCAGAATAGCACCATGGAGGAGGTGAGAAAGGGCACTAGTGTGGGCCAGGAGATGAGATTGTGAAGCCTGGGTCGGGGAGGTGGCAGAGGAGAGAAACAGCCACCTGCCAGGCTACTTACTTATAAGCAGCAGAAACCAGCTCTGGCCATAATGAGCCCTGCATCCCCTCCCTCCCCCCGACCAAGAACTTGTTGGCAGGCCCTTGTGACCTCAGACCGCTTATCTAAGGAAAAAGGAGCAGACTTTGGGGACAGGGAGGATCCCAGGACCCCAGAGTCCTAGAGGCGGGGAACCTAGACCTGCTTCTCCAGGGACAACAGACTGCCCAGACATCATGCCAGGATCCTTGGCCTCTGGGCTGCCTCTCATTCTAGGGCCAGAGCTGAGGAGGGCATCCCACTGTCCAGCTTGCTGAGGATTGCCCCCTCCTTTGTGGGAGGCATAAAGGTCCTTCCTGTTCACACTTTCACTTTCTACCCTAAGGATTCTTTAATATTGGGAAACTGGGCAGCCAGTCAGATCAGCACACCTGCAGCTACAGAAACGATTGGATCTGAGAGAGAATTCAGGAGAGGCTGCTCTGTGCTCTGCTTTGTCCTGCTCTGGAGATGCTCACCGTCTAGAGGTGGGGCAGACTTGGAATCTGAGTTAAACCCCATGATAGACCACCTCGAGGAAAATCAATGGGAACTCAGAGGAGAGGATTTAATCTAGAGTGGGGAGGCCTCCAGAGAAAAGCTGGGTAAGAGTTATCTAGGTGGAAGGGGATGAGAAGAGTGTCCCAAGGAGAGGGAACAGTGTAAGAAAAGGCCTGGAGGTGAGAGCTGGGAATGGCTCAGTGATGGAGTGATGGAGAGGTGACCTGGGCTGCTAACAGAGGACCTTGTATGTCAGATGGAGGAGCTCGAGCCCTGTCCACAGAGCAGCAGAAACCCAAGGGTGGGTTGGAGCAGGAGGGGCATGAGGTGCATGTGAATATAGATGTATGTGTGTTTCCTGTGCCTCTTGGGGGCCAGCATGCACATGTTCATGCCATCAGCTAAAATCTCTGCCCCACTTGTGTTAATTAACAGCTAATGACTTAATTCTAGAGGCTTTTCCAAGAACAGAGTTAGTGTCTTTGGTTGCAGTTTCCCAGGACTCAATAACCCCTTTCCTCCAGATTTATATAGGCTGCTGGAGAGCAGTGTGCTTGCAAGCAGTTTTCCAACTTGGCCCAAGAATCTTCTTTGCTGGGCCAGGGTGTCCAGTGAGGGCCCCTGACAAGACGTCAGGTCCCCAGGGGGCCACGGCTCTGCCCCTGGACTGATTGCACCATTTGTGGAGAGGGTCCCTCTGAAGGAGCCTGAGCTTTGGGCTGACTGGATGTCCCCCCTCCAGCCGGCCTGTGGTCAAACCCTGGCTGAACTTGAGCCTCCTCTTAAACATATACACATCTAGACCCCACGGCTAGGCGGGGATCCCAGTGCCCCTTGTTAATGGTACGGCTGGAACCACGACTGTGGCTTGGACACAAGGGCAAAGTAGGGCTGCTTCCTTTACCCGTACATACTAGGGACCAGCAGACATCGGGACCTCGCCAGCCTCCCAGCCAGAGGAGTCAGGGGGTTGCCTCCCCAGAACTAACTCTCAAGAGCAGCTGTGCTGTGTGACATTGAGAGAGTTACTTTACCTTTCTGAAGCTTCCATCTCCTCATCTGTAAAATGGTACTTAGGTGGGTGTCCCAGAAGCAGACCCTGAGAGGAGGATTTGTGTACAGTGGTCTCCCAGGGGAGACTGGGAGGGAGGGTCTAACACGAGTGGTGGTAACGATTCCTGTCTTCCAGGGTGGGGACGGGGTTCATTCATTCACTCAACCATCTGATTGGGTCCTTGGAATATGCCGGCAATGGGTAAATTGCTGGGGTGAATGGGAGAGGTGAATGGGAACTGGGAGAAAGGCAGTCCGGGTGCAGAAGTTGCAGGGGAAGCTTACCAAAGGCCCAGCGACATCTGAGGAAACTGAGGCTCAGAGCTATGCTCCGCCAGGGTCTCACACACCTCAAAGCAACTCAGAGCCAGAACACAAAAGTAGAGGTCAGAAGTGCAGATGGTCTCGGGGTGGAAGAGGCCCTGTCCAGGATCACAGCGTCCCGCTGTCTGGAGCCCCTGGAGCAGGCTGCGGGGATGGTGTGGGGAGCAGTGGGGTCTCTGTTGGCACCAGTTAAAATTGGCCCAAGGCAATTGCTGCTCTAATTGTCATTGTCCTACAGTTTGTGCATGGAATTTGTATGCCATGGAATAGAGAAGAGATTAGGCCCTGAATGTCTGTTTATGCCGTCTCTTAAAAAACCCCTCAGATGCCAGGCTTGCTGAGAAACCAGGGGGAGACCTGTGGTCTCCAGCATCAGCCTGAGCTGCCCACAGGGACGTGTTCAGGGTAAATCAATTCCATTTCTAGGAAAGCACAGAGCCTTCCTTCCCTAGCGGGCTCTGACCCTGGCTCCCCAGTTTCTGGGGTTCTGAGGGCCTGTGTTTCAGGGTGTTTTCCTGGCTCTGGGTGCCTATCACTGTATCTTCATGTGCTTGTAGGGGCGGTGTACTCACAGGCATGCGTGTTCTTATTTATGGGCATGTTTGTATTGTTGGATGTGTCTCCAGGGGTCAGGGTGTTCCGTGTGTTCCTGTGAGTGGGTTGGTTTGTGCGTATCTGCTGTGTGTGTCTGCATCTCTCTCTGTGTGTCCACACAGCATGTGTCTGTGCATGGGGGTCCTACGAGCCTGAGGAAGGTGTCATTCCTCCTGGTCAGGGTGCCAGCAGAAGTACCACTGAGAAAGGCAGCTGGATTCGGGCCCTGGAGAGGGGGTACAAAGGGAGTTGGGGGAGCTTCTCCTCCCCACTGTCCTTCCCACATTTGCAAAACTCAGAGCTGTCAGGAAGCGGACTCAGCTTAGTACCAGGAAGGACTCAGTAGCAGGCAGGAAGCTCCCCTAGTGGAGGGAAGTGTGGGAGCAGAGGCTGGCCTGCCACTTGGCAGTTTAACTCAGCAACAGTCCCTGAAGCTTCTTGTCCTTTCTCAGGCCTTGGTCTGGGCCCTGAGTCAAACATAATTCGGGCTGAGTTCCAGGACCCACAAACTAATGGTCACCCTTGAGACTGGGTCCCCAAAGGAATAGCAGTAGCTACAGTGATGGAGCCCTTCCACTGCTGGGCACTGTTCTAAGCAACATGCTTGGGTCAGGTGCTGTTTCGCAAATGAGAGATGGAAGCCCAAGTGATGAAGCAGCTTGCCTAGGTCCCTGCGGCAAGCAGAGGCACAGCTCAGAGTGGGACCGGCATCCCTAAGCAGGAGGACTTGAGCTGCTGGCCCCCTTCCCTTGCCCCTGCTCCAGGCGATGGTGCTGGCCAGGTCCTAGAAGAGGCTCGTTTCTGTCCCTAGAGCTCATGTGCATCCAAGAGGTGCCTGTGCCATCCTGCCTATTCCCTGCCAGCCATCCTCTGAGAGCTCTTAGCACTAGGCCAGGTTATTAATCACTAAGGCCCGGAGGCCACCACAGTGCTGGCTGAGGATTTTAATCCACCAGAAATGTAAACGTCCCCTGATTGCATGGGCTCTTGGCCATGGTGCTGCCTGGATCAGTTGCTCCTCTGACAAGATGGGAAAGAGTCACCCTGCTGCAGCCCGTGGGGGTCTGGGGACACCAGGTGGAAAGGGCAGCACAGAAGGAGTGCTAGGTGGGGAGATGGGGGTGGCCTGGGTCTCTGCCCTGCCACTGCCAATGTTTATTATTATTGTTATTAAGAGTCATAATCAAAATGGCAAACCCTTACTTAGTGCTTAATATATGATACTGTGCTAAGTTAGGATTGACTCCCAACACCCCAGGAGGGAGGTGTCACTTTACCTATTTTATAGACAAGGAAACAAAAACTTCAGAAAGGGAGGAGATTTGCCAAGGAGATTACACATTAGGAAGTAGAGACACCAGGATTTGGACTAGCACTGTTTAGCCCCAGAGCCCTGACTCATGTTTACATTTTCGAAAATTGTGTATTTGGTACATTGAAAAGAATACATGCAAGTATGTGTAAATAATAAAGCATAGCAAAATGAACATGAATTTCTGGAACCACAATCATTTTCTGTTCAGCATTCTCTGCTTTTCTTAACCTGGTTTCATCACATATATATATCTATAAACAATGTATTATTTAGTTTTGCTTGGTTTGAAGCGTTATAAAAATAGTCCCATACTATATGTGGTCTTTGCCATATTTTCGCTTAGTATTATGTTTGATTGTATCCATATTATTGTGTGTAGCTGTAAATCATGCATTCTCACTACTGTGCATTATATTGTGTGAATAATCCAAGCTTGAATCATTTTCTTGTTGATGGACATTTGGGTTTCCGTTTTCTGTTAGTTCACAGTGCTGCTGTGAACAGTTCTCCTTATGTGTCTTTTCAGACAAATGGGAGAGTGTCTGTAGAGTGTGTGCCTAGAAATGGCATTTCTGAGAAAATGTGAGAATGGCACCAAATGGTTTTCAGAAGTGGTTGTACCAGTTTACCTCCCACTCACGGTAAATAGAAATTCTGTTGTTCCATAGCCTCAAAAGTATTTCAGAACTTTGTCAGTCTGGTGGGCGTGAAGTGGTGGTGGTCTTAATTTTCATGTAGCTGATTGCTAATGAGGTTATGCACCACGTGATCATTGGTAGGCTGTTAATGTTTCCTCTTCTGTGAAATGCCTTGAATATCCTTTGCCTATTTTTCTATTGGTTAGTCTTTTTCTGATTTATTTATAGGAATTCTTGATATTTTCTGCTAGTTGGTGACTCACATTTTCTCTTTCTTGATGGTGTGTTTGTTGAATAGAAGGTCTTAATTTTAACAAGTGAATTGATCAGTCTTTCCTTGGATTGTTTACATCTTTTCTTAAAATGAATCCTTCTCTACCTTGATGTCACAAGTAAACTCTGTTGTATCCTAGTGGGAGGATTTATATTTAAGTTTTCAAAGTTTTACTTTCATTTAAGGTTTTAAGACATTGGAGTTAGAGTGTATGATGTGAGGCTAGGGACCCAGTTTAATTTTTTTTCCATCTAGGTAGCTGTTCATCAAACTGCCCATCCTTTCTCCAATGATGTGCAGTACCACCCTATCATATGTCAGTTTCTGTACATTTATAAATCTGTTTCTGGTGTTTCATTAGTCATTTTTTTCAACCCTGTACCAGTATTACACTATTTTAATTACCATAGTTTTGTAAGAAGTCTTTGCTAATATCTAATAGGAAAGTCCACCCCCCACTGCCACTCCAGTCTTTTTCAAGTGTTCTTTGGCTGTTCTTGGAACTTTACTCTTCCAAGTGTGTTTTAGAATCAACTTTAAAATTTCAAAAACATGACTTTTTTTTATTGGAATTGCATTTACTTTAGAGATCAATTGGGAGAAATGATGTTTATTCTTCCTGTCTATAAACATATTCTTTGTTAATGATTTTCTGCAAGATTTTATATGTTTCTCCATACGCATATTGCATATATTTCTCTTAAGTATTTATTCATAGGCTTCTTTTTTTGTTGCTAGTGTGAATTATATCTCTTTTTACATTATCTTTTTTGTTTGTTCCTGAAGAATAGAAATACAATTGCTTTGAGTGTATTTATTTTATACCCAGCTATCTTAACACATTCTCTTATTAGTTCTATTAATTTTTATGTAGATTCTTTGGGGATTTCTGTACAGACTCTCATATATGTGAATAATGATGATTTTATTTCTTCCTTTTCAATCTTCATACTTCTATCTCTTTGAAAAGAAACAACGGTGGTGGACATTCTTTTCTTGCTGCTGATTTAAAAGTTTTCTAATGTTTTACCATTACGTATAATGCTTCCTAAAGGATTTCTGTAATTACCTTCTATCAGATAAAAGCCATTCCTTTTTTTAAAAAGTTTTATTTTTAGGGCAGTTTTACATTCACAAAAAAATTGAGTGGAAACTGCAGAGGGTCCCCACCTTGTTCACCACTCTCACCCACAGCCTCCCCCACTATCAGCATCCTGGACTAGAGTGGTACATTTGTTACAACCAGTGAATCTATGCTGATTCACCTTATCCCTCCAAGTTCATAGTTCACACTGAAGTTTACTCTTGGTATTGTACATTTGTAAGTTTAAAAAATGTATAATGACATATATCCACCATTGTAGTATCAGACAGAATAGTTTCACTGCCCTAAATATTCTCTGCTATGCCTGTTTATCCCTCCCCACCTCCTAACCCCAAGCAACCACTGATTTTCATAATTTTTCCTTTTCTAGAATGTCATACAGTTGGAATCATACAGTGTATAGCCTTTTCAGATTGGCCTCTTCTGCTTAGTCATATGCATTTTAGTTTCCTCCATGTCTTTTCATGGCTTGATAACTCATTTCTTTTTAGAATTGAATAATATTTTATCCACAGTTTACCCATTTATCTACTGAAGGACATCTTGGTTGCTTCCAAGTCTGGGGAGATACGAATAAGGTTTCCGAAAACATCCATGTGCATTTTTTTTTAATTGATGTATAGTTGATTTACAATGTTATGTTATTTGCTGATATACAGCATAGTGATTCAGTTATACATATATATTATTTCTCATATTCTTTCTTATTATAGGTTATTGCAAATTATTGAATATAGTTCCCTGTGCTATACAGTAAGACCTTATTGTTTATCTATTCTGTGTATAGTAGTTTGTCTCTACATGTGCATGGTTTTGTGTATACATAAGTTTTCAACTCATTTGAATAAGTACCAGGAGCAAAATTTCTGGATCATATGGTAAGAGTATATTTATTAGTTTTGTAAGAAGCTGTCAAAATGTCTTCCAAAGTGGCTGTGCCATTTTGCATTTTTATCCGCAGTGAATTAGTGTTCCCGTTACTCCACATCCTCTCCAGCATTTGGTGTTGTCAGTGTTTTGGATTTTAGCCATTCCAATAGATATGTAGTGGTGTCCATTATTGTTTTAACTTGCAATTCCCTAATGACATAAGGTGTGGAGCATCTTTTCATATGCTTATTTGCCATCTGTGTATCTTTTCTGGTGAGGTCTCTGTTTAGGTCTTTTGCCCATTTTTAACCAGGGTAATAGTCCTTTGTCAGATATGTCTTTTGCAAGTATTTTCTCTCAGTCTGTGACTTGTCTTCTCATACTCTTGACAATGTCTTTTGCAGGGCAGAAGTTTTAAATTTTAGTGACGTCCAATTTATCAGTTATTTCTTTCATGGATCATGCCTTTGGTGTTGTATCTAAAAATCATTGCCAAATGCAAGGTCACCAAGATTGTCTATGTTATATTCTTGGGAGTTCTATAGTGTTGCATTTTATGTTTAGATCTATGATCCACTTAGAGTTAATTTTTGTGAAGGAT
Source organism: Camelus bactrianus (assembly GCF_048773025.1). NCBI lineage: Eukaryota > Metazoa > Chordata > Mammalia > Artiodactyla > Camelidae > Camelus > Camelus bactrianus. The sequence goes on from NC_133551.1 coordinate 40,866,252, forward strand.
GTAAGATCTGTGTCTGGATTTTATATTATTGCAAGTGGATGTCTAGTTGTTTCAACATCGTTTCTTGAAAAGACTGTCTTTTTGCCATTGTATTTATTACCTTTTCTCCTTTGTCAAAGATCAGATGATTAGATTTATGGGGGTATATTTCTGGACTGTCTGTTCTGTTCTACTGATCTATTTTGTCTGTTCTTTCACCAATACTACATTGTCTTGATTACTATATTTAGAGCTAGTCTTCAAGTCAGGTCGTGTCAGTTCTCCAACTTTGTTATTCTCCTTCAATATTGTGTTGGTTGTTATGAGTATTTTGCCCCGCTGTATAAACTTTAGAATAGGTTTATGAATATCCACAAAATAACTTGCTGGAATTTAGACTGGGATTGTGTTGAATCTATTAAGTTGGGAAGAACTGGCTTCTTGACATTATTGTCTTCTTATCCCTAAACATGGAATATCTCTCAATTTATTTAGTTCTTTGATTTCTTTCATCATGCTTTTGTAGTTTTCCTCAATATAGATCTTGTACATATTTTGTTAGATTTATGCCTAAGTATTTCATTCTGGGATGGGGGGTGCTAATATAAATTCTATTGTGTTTTTAATTTCAATTCCATTTGTTTTATGCTTGCATATAAGAAAGTGATTGACTTTAGTATGTTAACCTTACGTACTACAACTTTGCTATAATCACTTCTTAGTTCCAATACTTTTCATTAATTCTTTTGGATTTTCTACATAGACAGCCATGTCGTCTGTAAAAAAAAAAAGACAGTTTTATTTCTTCCTTCCTAGTCTATATTTATTTTATTTCCTTTTCTTGTCTTACTGCATTAGCTCAGACTTCCAGAATGATGTTGAAAAGGAGTGGTGGGAGGGGATATCCTTGTTTTGTTAAAGACATTCCTTTTTATTCCTAATTTGTGAAGAATTTCAGAATATATGAGCATTGAATTTTATCAGTGGTCTTTTTAAATCTATTTACTCTATTGAGGTTATCATATATATAGTTTACTTCAGTTTGTAAATATGGTGAGCTAAATTTATAGATTTTTCCCATGTTAAATCAATCTTACATTCTTAGAATTCATTCAACTTGATTATGATGTGTTTTCTTTCTATCACTTAATTCAAAAATTTTAAATCTTTATTAACGAGTGATGTTTGCCTATAGTTCTCCTTTCACATGTTTTTCTCATTTGACTTTGGTATCAGGATTTTATTGGCCTCATGGACTGAGTTGAGGAGTAGTCCTCTTTTTTCTATCTTGATGAATTTCTGTAAGATTGGAATTATATGTTCTTTGAATGTTTGGTAAAACTTGCTTATAAAACTGAGTCTGGTGTTATCTTTGTGGGAGGATTTTAAACTGCTGTTTCAATTATCTTAGTTGTCATAGAACTTAATAGTTCTAATTAAGACTTTTTATTTCTTCTGAAGTCAGTTCCCCTACCCCTAGGAATTTGTCCATTTTGTATATGTTTTCAAATTTATTGGCATAAAATTGGTTATAGTGTTCTCTTTTATTTTTTAAATCTTTGCTGGATCTGTAGTTATGTCTCCCTTTTTATCCCGAATATTATGCCTTTTGTGTGCCTTCTCTTTTTTTCTTAATTCATTTCACCAGAGGTTTGTCTCTGTTATTACTTGTTCCAAGAACTAATTGCTGGCTTTGTTGGTTCTCTCTATTGTATCCTTGTTTTCTATTTTATTCTTTTCTGCTTTTTTATTTATTATCTTCTTCCTTTTATTTTTTTAGTTTATTTTGCTATCCCTTTTCTAATTTCTAAAATGGATTGCCGAGCACTTTAATTTTCAGACCTTCTCTTTTACTAGTATAATTATTTGCAAAATAAGTTTTTAATGTTACTTTTTCTGCATCTCAGAGTTTTTTATATGCAGGACTGGCATTATTGTTCAGTTCTAAGTAAGTATTTTAAATATTCATTATGATGCTTTGATTGACCCAGTAAGTCTTTGATTTTCCATAGGGAAATATATTTCCCTTTTTGTTATTGACTTGTAATTTAATTTTACTCTAGTTGGAGAACATTTATTTATATGATATCACCCATTATGACTGCAGTTATGACAGTTTTTTGTAAATGTTCCATGTGCTTGAGGAAAATGCGTATGCTCTGCTTGTGTTCAATAGATCAAAAGTCTTGTATTATTCAAAATTTCTATAACTTTACTAACTTTTTTATTTGACCTGTTAATAATTAAAAGTGTTGAAATCTCCCACCAAAATGGTAGGCTTTGCATTTCTATCATTATTTGCAACATCATTAGGTTCCTAGAAGTTTAAAACTTTTATCATTAGATAACTCCATCCCTAATATTTTTGGGTTTAAATTCTACTTTATCTAATATCAATATGGCTATACCAGCTTTGTTTTGGATAGCATTTATGTAGTATATCTTTTTCTGTCCTTTAACTTTCAACTTTTTCACGTCCTTAAGCTCTAGGTGTGTTTACTGTAATTAGCAAATTACAGTGGTAGATTGCAGCAAATTACAATGGGAGAAAAAGTGGGAAATGTGGTTTATTTTGTTTCTTTAGTTCATTCTGATGTGCTCTCAAGTTTAGTCCATTTTCAGTTATTATGATTATTAACATATTTGGACATGTTTCTGATATCTTACATTTTGCTTTCTATGGCTATTTCTATGCTTCTTTTTTATTTGTTTGTTTTGGCCTAGTTTTTGCTGTTGTATATTTTGCTTTTTTGATAGATTAAGAGAATTTTTTTTTATTATCATTACTTTTAGCCCTCTCTACTGGTTTGGAAGTTATACACTCTAGACGTCTAACAAGAACCTTAGAAAACCATCTCTAATCACTGCATCCAAACTTGTCACTGCTGTTGTGCAGTGTTCCAGTTCTGTCCTTGTCTCAACTCCACAGTTAGAGAGCATTGTTGTCTTATAAAACAGTGTTTGTTTAGCTCTGCATATTTGCCCTTGATCAGTCTTGTGTATCTTAGACCTTCCTTCTGAAATCATTTTCTTTCTTCTCAAAGTTCATGCTTTAGAAATTCCTCAAATAAATCTGTCTCATTTGTTTATCTGAAAATGTCTTTTCTTTCACCCTCATTTTGAAAGATAGTTTTTGAAGTACCCATTCTAGGTTGGCAGTTATTTTCTGTCAGTACTTTAAAAATAATTATTTCACTGCCTCTGGCCTCCATTTTGTTGTAGAGATGACTGTTGATGTAATTGTCATTCTTTTGTGGGTTGTCTGTTTTTTCTCTCCATTATTTTCTATGTTAAGGCCTTCTACTTTGGTATTCTGAATTCTCATTACCCTGTAAGTAAGTGTGAATTTCTTTATTTTTTTCCTCCTTGTAGCTCTTGAAAATTCTCAGCCATTATCTTTTCAAATATTCCCTCTTTTCCACTTTTTCTTCTTTGCTTTTGAGACTTTGGTAAGGGTATACTGTGCCTTTTAACTCTGGCCCCCAAATCTCTTATTTTCCAGCTGTTTGTCTCTCTGATCTAAATTCCCTGGAATTTCTTCAGCTTTTCCAGCTCAGCTGTGTCTAATCTGCTGTTTTACCCATTTTGGTTTTAAAAAATTTATTTTAACAATTACATTTTTAATGTCTAGAAATTGTTTCTTCCTTTTCAAATCTCACTGGTTATTTTTGATAGTCTCTTATTACTTGGCTGTATTTTGTGATTCCATCCTTTATTTATGGGTAAACATTTCACCCATAATCATTTGTATTCTAGGTCTGAGAGTTCTAAATTTTGAAATCCTGGATTGAGGGGTGCCTAATTTTGTGGTTCTTTGTTTCTCCAGGTTCTTCCTCTTCTGGTCCCCTTGTGTGCTGGGTAATTTTCAGTGCGAAGCCATGGGTATCTTTGTCTCTGGGTGCTCCAGAGGCCTGAGATGAACAATGCTTTCCTCCCTAGAGGAAACCCAGGAGCCAGGAGCACTCAGAACCAGGTCGCCCTGAACCCTGCTCGGGTCCCCAAGCCCTCACACTTTGCTGTAGTCCTGATGTCAGCACCTGCTTCAGAGCAGCCCTGACCCTCACTTGTCTAGTTTTAGCTCATGACTTCTTCCTTTTGCTTCTCCCCAAGCCTCTGAGAGCTTCCTTACCTTCTAGGATACAAGCAACTCAGCAAAAACTATGCATAATCTGGTTATTTTGCAGTGGAAGGGACCCGGAAGCAAAACCTCAGTTTCCTCATCTGTAAAATGGTCACCAGTAGTAATAATAACATTAGTAACAACAACTACCCTACAAGTTTTTCAAGAATCATAGGAACTCACAAATGGCAAAGCACCTGTACACGTGTTAGTTTAAGAATTAGCTATTGATATTTTGTTGATCTTTTACAATGCTGAGTGCTTTACATGCATATTTTATTTAACCCTCCAACAGATCTGGTTCTGCCATCACCTTTGGGAGAAAATTGAGATTTCAAGTGGTTAAGGTTCACCTGCCTCACTGTTACTGCTATCACTATTGTTACATTGTTGGAGGAGAAAGAAATGAACATCCCTGTGGGTATAACAGGTCTGAGGGAGTGGGAGTCAGGTGGGGTGCCTGCCTATTGGTTGAGGGGTCGTGTGGTGCAGTGAGGGGCTGGGACTCAGGAGAAGGGGTAGGGTTGTGGCTCTGACAGGTTCTTGCTGGCTGATCTCGAGCTAGCTCAGCTCGTGATCTGGGGTGCTGGCCGCAGGATCTCAGCCTGCTCATCTCTGAGCAGAGGGGTGCGATATGTGTGCAGGAGTGTTTCCATGAATCATGAGTCACCACCGAGGTGTGGTCCCAGCCGTTTCCCTGGAAGGGTTGTCCTTCTCTGATGTCCCTAGTTCCTTCTGTGTCTCATTTCTGTGTGCAGTAGAATTCTAGGTGCCCTGTGTTCTGTTTACCACTTAGCTCCTTGAGTGTCAGAGCTGCTTGAAGGCAGGCACTGATTCTTCTTGGCTCTTTGTCACCTGGCAGGGGCCCGGCACACAGCAGTAGCTGATGGCAGAGATGAACAGTGGTTCTTCTCTACAGCACTGTGCATGAACCCCACCTACAGCATCTTTTTAAGCCTCTGGTTCATCTCTGGGAAGCTCACTCCATCCCCTGGTGTCATGTTCTGGCGTCATCCCACATTCAGATGCTCTGTTGCATTGCCCTCATAACAACACTTGTATTTGTCATTCCTGATGGATAGATTTTTGGTTTGGTAAATAGGATCTCTGTTACCTGCCTGCCCCAAGTCCTTTCCTCATGTGTAACATGGAAAATGGCTTTGGAACCAAGCAGCCCTGGATCCAAACTGTGGCTTCTCCAACTTGCTGGCTCTGTAGATAAATGGCATAACCTCTATGAGCCTCAGTCTCCCAACCTCTAAAATGGGGCTAGGCAAGCCACCCTCCCAGGAGTGTGGAGAGATTTGCATGCTGTAGGTTTGTGGTGAGGGTGAGTTCCCTCCAGTTTCCCTGGCTGGCCTCTAAACGTGCTCTGTTTGCTGGCCTGTTCCACCTAGCTGGAACACTCTGGCTCCCATGGGCCTGAGCTCCTTTGGCCCCACATCTTGGGGTGACAGCTCCATAGACTGCTGGGCCCATTGGCTCCCTTCAACCTCTTCCAAGCCCAGCATGTTCTGAGGCTTCGCAAGAGTGGGCTGGGCCCCCACCCCAGGCCCGTTGCTCTAGTTTTGGGCAAGCCTGGAAGCAGCTGCCAGCCAACTGTTTACCTTGGGAGCATGGTCTCCTCTCCGGCAGCATTTGCCAGCCATGCAGTGAGGGCAGATTTATGAACTTGGTCACACAGAAACTATTTAAGGCCCTGGTTGGCCAACAATAATGTAAAGACATACAGTGCGTGTTTGAAAAAAGATTGCATTTAGGTGCCCACACTTTGGTCTGATTTACAGCATAGGCCAAGGCTCCAATTAGCAGTCACAGCCCTCTTTTAGCTGAAACCCAGCGCCTTTCAGGATTATGCAGACTTTCCAGGGCCTGGGTTATGATGAAATTATAGCTGGAGGCTTGTAAATTCATGCACCATTTATAAATACATTTACTTCCCTGCTGCTCAGCTTACCTGCAAGGCCGGGGCCCCTGTGGCCTAGCTGCATGTTAAAGTGACCCTAGGAGATTATTGGAAGGAAGGACCTGGCTTCAATCCTGGCTCTCCATTCCTTGCTGTGTGACCTTGGACAAGTGGTCTAGCCTCTCTGATCCTAAATCTCTTCATCTGTAACTTAACTAGTGTGGCAAGATAGGACTTGAATAACAGACACCACTTTGTGGGAATCAAACTGGGTACCAGCTGTGGAGAACCCGTCACAGTTCCTGGCACACGGTAGATGCTCAGTAATGACCTGTACCTTAGAGTTCCTGAAATAAACAAAAATCCCTTCCCTGATACCCTGCCTGGCTGCCAAGTAGGGGCAGGAGCCAGAGCAAGGACAGGCAGCAGAGTGTGGTCTGTTGCCTGTGGTCCTTCAGGCAGCAGGGCCTGGAGTCACGGGCTGGGTGGATGCTCCACCCTGGAGTGAGCCCAAAGACTCATCAGCATCATGGGCTGAATCTGAGCATTCTACTGAGCAGGCTGTGGTCAAGGTCTTCTTAAAGCACCTACTATGTGTATGACTGCCCCAGTGCCTAGCACAGTGCTGGACTCATAGCAGGCCCTCAACAGTACTTGGTGAAGGCATGATAAAGCCAGGTATGCTGGTGTGTTCTTAAGCCAACCAGACCTTGTCTCCAGTCTCCTCTGTGCCCCACCCCATCCTCCTCACTGCAACTTCTGCCCTCACGGGGTGGGGGAGGGCCGACTGATCGGTATTGGAGGGAAGATGATATCAAGTCAGCATGTGGACAAGTTTCTCCTGATCAGAACTGTCCATAGGTGTAACCCCTTCCCTGCAAGTAAGGTGTGAGCTCCCATCACTGAGGTAGGGAATAGGCTGGGTAATGCCAGGGAATTCAATCACCGAGCAGGAGTGGGCCTGGTGACCTATGGGGTCCTTCTGCTCCCTTCATACTGAGACACAGCCACTCCCTAGGCACTGAGCAGAGCTAGCATTCCTTTGTCTGGCTTCCCTGATGGGCTGTGAGCTTCCCCAGCTTTGTGTTGGATTTGCTGTATGTCCATTGAGGAAGTGGTCCCTGCCTACAGCAAAGTCTGGTTTAAAATCCTTCGTATTGCTGAGTGTCCAGGACTGAGAATTTGGCTATGGGAACCTGGCCTGGGAAGTCAAGGAGGGCTTCCTAGAGGAGGAACCATTTGAGTAGGACCTTGAAGGATGAGGAGGTGTTAGCCAAAGGAGGAAAATGGCTGTTCCAGGAGAGGGAATGGTGGGGCAAAGGGGCGCGCGCGCGTCTGTGTGTGTGTGTGCGCGCGTGTGTGAGAGAGACAGACAGACAGACAGACAGAGCTCTCTCGTGTGCCTGTCAGGGTGGTCAGCTGCAGGGGGCTGAGATGGGCTGGAGCTGGGCATGCTGTGGGAGGATTAGCAAAAGGAGAGACTCACATGGGGCTGAGAACCAGACCCTTATGCCACGTAAGACAATTGGTCTTGACCCTGAGGACAAGGGTGTCCCTCTGCCTCCCCGCCCTACACGTCCGAAGCCCGGGCTCCCATCACATTGCTTACTCATCTTGTGCATTTGACAGTGCACCCTTCCAGCCTGACAAGCAGTGCCCACTGCAGGCCTGTGCTGCAGCCCCTGCTGGCCCCATCCCTTACTATCCAGAGCCCCATTCCCCATCTAATCAGTGGTTCCATCCTGCTTTGATTTGGGGCTCTCCTAAGGATGTTTGATTGGCAGTAACTGGAGTCAACCATAAGCTCATGCGAAAGGGCAGATTGTTTATGTGTTTTCTGCTGTTCTGTTAACAATGACTTCAGAAGGGCATATGGAATGGATAAGGGATTATTTAGAAATCAGAAATTTGCAAGAGACTGGAAAGAACTTGATAAAAACCATCTAGGTACTATAACGTGCTTCATTTAAAAAAAGATATATATTTATCTAGTCCTTCTGATTTTACAGGAAGTAAATTAGGAGAGGTATTCAGAAATGTTATTGGAGTGACAAGATACTTCATGGAAGCTGCTGGATGGTACCATGTGATCTACCCTGTGTCTATTTCAAGGCCCACCTGATGGGCTGAGAGGGTCGGTCCTTCCCATCCTTAGCCATGGAGTGTGGTTGCTCTGTATCTGGGTACCAGCTGCCACCCCCACCCTATTCCTCCACAACCCCAAGGGGCTTTCTGGATGTTTCCTCCTTCCCTACATCTAGTTGGTCACCAAGTGCTCAGACTTCTAAACCTCTCTCTCCTGCCAGGCTGCCTGAGTCAAATCCTAGTTGCTACTACAGTCATTCCTGTCATAGGGACCCCCCCCCCCCAAACCCCCATAGATACCAGTCTGTGGATTCTCAAGTCTTTATATAAAATGGCCTAGTGCAGTATACCTTCTGTATCCGTGGGTTCCACACCACAGATGTGCAGTTGGTTGAATCCACAGGTACAGAACCCCTGTGGATACAGAAGGCAGACAGTGCTTTCCATCTGAGTGAATGGGGCATGTTCCATAATGCTGTGTGCGTCAGTTTGTTCATCTGTAAAATGGGGACCATGATGATAACACCTGCCACTGGAGCCGTTCTGGGGACTTGATATAAAGTGTAATATCCAGGGTGTCTGGCAAATAAGGCACAAGTGTGCCGAACAGATATACCCTGTTTCCAGTCCCAGCCCTGGGGTTTAGGAGGTGAGCGAGTTTGTGGCACTGGCCCTGCACTCCTCCTGTGCTGGGTACACACCACCCTGGGCTCCAGGCTGCTGTCCCAGAGGTGGTCACACTGGCTGTGAGTGGTGGATGAACATGGTCTACAGTGTAGTGCTCTCCTCCCTGAGAGCCTGAGAGTATATTCTTTTGACTGAGTGCAGCTTCCCAGCATGCCTTGTTTCAGAGTTGAGGGCTTTCATTGCTCAGACAGTCCTGAAGCTGGACAGCATAGCCAATCCCACTGGGATGGGGTGACTTGGTGCCCACATGCACGCACATGCTCACCTGCACGCCCTCATCCAGGCCCCTTCAGTTCTGCTGGAGTGTCCCGCAGCTTCTCACAGCTGGCCACTGCAGCCTGGTAATAGGTCAGGATTGGCAGGGCCTGTGTCACTGCCTCCTTACCTACACCCTCCCTTCCCCAGTGTCCCTGTCACCAACAGACTCAAACCTGAATCCAAATCAACAGCAGAAGAAACTTGCCTGAACTAATGAACTGCTTAATTAGTCCTATGGTGCCAGACTTGAGTTAAGTCTTGACTCCTCTTCAGATTTGCTGCGTGACCTTAGGCAGGTCACTTACCCTCTCTGAGCTTTGGCTTACTAATTTTATAAGCTAATTTATGTAAATAGCCTGGCACTGTGCCTGGCCCCTAGTGTCTGCCACTACCTCAGTTATCCAAGTTATCCAAGGGTTACCCCACAGTGCTGTGGTTGGGTTGTTGGGGTCCTCCAAAGGGGTCCTTTCTTTGGGATACCCCAAAGAAAGGGCTCAGATTTACATCCTACTCATTGTGTGACCTCAGATGATAGTTCTGCTTCTTTGTGCCTCAGTTTCCTCATCTGTCGAAAAGAAGTTGTCATGACTGCCCCTCCCTCCCTTGTTTTGAGGATGCTCAGATGGGTCTGCATATGTGAAGGTCCCATACAGGCAGGTAACCAAAGGTGAGATGTTATGTCCAGGAATGCAAGACAGACTCTTATGGCCTTATGGGTGCCTGATAGTGTTCTCTGTGCTGGGAGGCAGCACTGACGGGGTCCTTGAGCCAGACTTAGGGTAGGCCCAGTGTCCTCTTTTCTCTTTAGGGCCACCCAGAGAGGGTGATGCTACTCCATCTCAGGAATCCCTGTCTGCTAGAACACTGGCCACACTCTTGTTCTGGCCAACAAGCCATGTCCACCTGCTTCTCTGGACCTCTCTGGCCACCCTTTCCCTTGCCCACCCTACTCCAGCCACACTGGCCTCCTTACTCTACCTCTTTTCCTACCTCTGGGCCTTTGCACTGGCTTTTCCTCCTACCTGGGATTCTTTGTCCCTAAAGCTTAGTGTGCCTGGCTCCTTCATTCTTGAAATCTCAAGTTAGATGCCACCTCTTCAGAGAGGCTTACCCTGGACACATCCTTCCCATCACTAGGCCAAGTGCTTTTTCTCATAGCAATCACATGATCTGACATTATTTATTTACCTGCTTCGCCAGTATCGGTGTCACCCCACTAGCATGTTAACCTGCACAAGGGCAGAAGCCATGTGTGTCTTGTTCACTACTGTGTCCCCACCAGCTAGAATAGTACCCAGCATTTTGTAGGCACTCAACATTGGATAGGTGAGTTTGTGGATAGATGGCTCACGGTTGGTTGGAGAGGTAGTGGATGGATACGTAAAGGCTGCCTCAGGTAGGGGCACCATCTCAGCAGATGTGTTAGCCAAAGGGGATGGTCCCTGGCAGGGGGCCATGGAGTAGATTCCTATCCTGGGGGAAGGTGGATGAGGTAACCCCACAGGTCCCTCCAGCCCTGGCTGTGCTTTCCTGGTGTATCCCAGATCTGAAGCACAATCTGTGTTCACCAAGCCTTCCAGGGGTGGGGTTGGCTGTAGCTGCCAGACCAGCCAGTGTCTTAAGAAGGGCAGAGAAGGTTAGCGGTCCCTTGCTTCAGCTGTGCAATCAGCTGGTATACCAGTCCCGTTTTGCCTTGATTGGGGCCTGACACCCACTGAGGACTTAACGAGTTACTTACTACCTCTAAGCTCAGTTTCTTCATATGTGAAATGGAAACAACACTAGTACCTACCCCTTCCCCAGGGTTAACTATTTAAAGGGGCTGATTGAATAAATGGGAGTCTCCTATTCTGTAGCTGAGGTAGTTTGTCTACATCTGCCCGACTCCCTCCTTGAGAGTTGATGATAAAAATAAAAATAGAAAACTCTCACAGAGGTAGTCTCACGTGGGGCTGTGGCCCATGGTCCAGCCAGATCCTTCCCCGGCCCCTGGCCTCCCAGCAGGAGGGAATGAGCTGAGTGGGCTGAGAGGATGGACAGCAGAGGGGATGTTTCTATTAGGCCATGGAAATGTTTGCTTTTCTTCCGCAAGAACTGGTTGTGGTCACGTAAATCACCCTGGAGGAAAATCAGAGGGTCCCCAAACGCATCTGTTGGTTTGGGATTTTAGAAAAAAAGAAAAGAGGACAAAGACAACAATCTTTGTGATCGGCTTAAAAGTATTTTAATCATCAATGAGCAAGGGAAGAATAAACCCCCGGAGCAGGCAGGAACGAGGCCAGGGACCTGAGAAGGAAGGCCAGGTGGGGCTGCCCGTCCCCGACACTTGGGTCCCTCCGCACCAAGCCGGCACGTGCACGGGGCTGGCGTGTAGGTGCACGGGGCTGGCGTGTAGGCTCACGGGGTCCTTGCCTGGTTCCACCCCCATGCGGACTGCTCTTCACACATGGAAGTTTAGGGTTAGGGTGTATGATGAGGTCTGGGGAGCAGATGGGGAGAGCCCCGGGGTTCCATCCTTGGGCGTGGGCAAGGGGTCTGTGAGAGTTTGTATGTGTGTTTGTGTGAGTAGGTCTGCGTGGAGTGTACTCTGGTTGTTTGCAGCGTGACTGAATGTGTATGGTTGTAGAGCTCATGCTTGGGATTGGAGTTGGATGTGGGGGGATTGGTGTGGGATGGGGGTGTTTAGCAGTTAGGTACGTGCATATTGAGGATGTGGTTGGGGAGGATGTGGTTGGGGAGGATGTTGCATATACCCATTGCACACCCTTGTGCCCTACACATCAACACCCACAGCATACCCAGACACCCAGTACCACACCCAACACACATGTAACACACTCTCACACTCCTCCAGTAGATGTGCGTGTATGTGTGGGTGGCTAGGCTGAGTGAGTGTGTGTATGTATGTGTGGGGTACGGGTTGGAGTTTGAGTTTGGGGGTTGTGGTTACACTGAGGGGAGTGGTTTGAGAGTGTGGTTGAGTGGATGTGTGTCGTACATGCAATGTGTGTGTGTGTCCGGTGTATGGCGTTACATTGGGCATTGACTGTGTTGGGTGTGCGTGTGGTCAAGGCGCACATGTTTGGAGGAGTGTATTTGAGAATCTGCTGTGTGCGTGTGTATTAGGTAAGGGAATGTATGTTGGCGCTGGGTTTGTGTATGTGTATTTAGGTGTGTGGTGGGATGTTGGATGTGCATTGAGTGTGTGTGTGTGTGTGTTGGGTGTAGGGTGTGGAAGCAGAGCTCACGCTGACTGGGAGAGATGAGTCTCCTGGCCCAGCCCAGGCTAGGATTTGAACCCAAGAGCCTGTAGCCCTCACTTCTTCCCCCTGAAGTCGGGGTCCATGTAAGGCGTTGGAGGGGGCATCTGGGAGTGAGACTGAGCAGGGCCTGGAGTGGAGTGGTGAGGAGAGCACTGGTGCTGGCGGACTTCCTAGGCAGAAGGACCAGGAAACAGATCACCCTGTGCATCCAGAGAAAGCAATAGTGCGAAGGGGGAGGGAGAGCAGTAGGAAGAGAGGCGTGGGTGTGACGCGGGGACTTTGAGTGTCAGGCCAAGGAACGGAGACTTGATTCTGCAGGCAGAGGGCAGAAGAGGTGGAGCAGGCGTGACTGCAGGGCTCACAAATGGACGAGGCCCTAGTAGGGACAGTACTGCCAGCAGCGCTCTCAGGTACTCACAGGGTCCCTGAGAAGGGCACCCCTTCATGAGGCTTTGTGTCGGTCCTCCAGGGCCCTGAGCCGCCTGCAGTAGAGCGACTGTTTGACCTGGCATCCTCCCAGCACCCAGGGAGGCAGCAGGGCAGAGGTTGTTACCCTGTTTGACAGATGAGGACACCAGACTAGAGGGGAGGGAGAAAGAGGCCTGAGGCTCCTCCTCCCCGCCCTGGGCTTCTCCGCCAGCTGTGAAAGCCTCCATCCTGGGGACCTGGGGACATGGGGACAGGGTGCCAAGTATAGGTGGATCACCACAGTTCCCAAAGCACTGCCTCGTGAAGTCCAGAGGCTTCACTGCATCCTCGAGAGGCGGGTGTTTTGAATTTCTTTGTGCAAGTGTGACATAATCATAGGCTAGAAATTTTGCAAAACCAAAAAGAACAGATGACTCAAACCACCACAGTGGAATGTTTTCTTTGGTCCTGTTCCTGTCCATGTATGACATGGTGCTTAGTACAATGTCTGGCACGTAGGAAGTGCTCAACAGGAGTGATTTCAAATTCATTACAGGGATTTTAGAGTGAGCAGGGTCCGAGTCATGGACCAGTGTGGGCCTCATCTCAGAGCTTCCTTACATCTCTGTGCCTCAGGTTCCCAATGCGGTTGTTGAGAGGATTCTTAACAATAACGAGCACTGATAAATGTAACGCTGGCTGAGCAATTTCCCGTGATTCCAGGCCCACCATTGTCACTGTTTTTCACAGGCGCCTTTAGTCCATCGTGAGCGTTGCGGTCGTTTACTCAGCTTTTCTCCTATTGTTGGATCTCTAGGTTGTTCCTTTTCTTCCACTATTCATATTTTGTTACAGGAATGTTTCATTAACCATCTTCTTGCATAAAGCTTGTCTGATCTCCAGCCTGGGTGGGTACCCAGAACCAAGATGTCAAAGGGCACTGGAACCTGGCTCTTCTGTGCACAGGCACAGCTAGCCATCCAGCCCCTGGGGCAAGACTTTCTCCCCTCTGAGCCCTGTGTCATCCCCCCCAACCCCCGCAACACCTCTTTCCTGCCCAGGCCTACTGCTGAGAAAAGCCAGGGAAGCTCACTTGCTAATGTGTTAATGGGCTGGGCTTGGGCTCCCTCCGATGCTAATGGCTGAAAACATCACCCATAATTTGCAGTGGGTCAGTTCCTGAGCCAAAGTCTGCAGTCTTCACCCAATTTGAGCAGGCACTGCTAAAGGAAACAGAATCCTTCCTGAATTAAATTGAACCCAGGTTCCCCAAGGTTGGCGAAGGAGACAGAAAACCTTGGAGGTGGGCTCAGCCTGGTGGCCCTGGCTCCTGTCCCAGAGTTGAGTCCTCCTTTAGGGGTCCCTTGCTGCTCTGCCCCATATCAGTCCAGTGAGGCACCACTTCGCAGTTGGTGCCATGGCCAAAGGGTGGGCCATAACCTTCCCTTAAAGCCCCAGAGCTTCCGCTTTGCCCCTTCCTTGATGGGTGACGTGAGTAGGATACTGATCTGTGACTCTGTTTACTCATCTGTAATATGGGGATAATACCAACAATAACAATAAAGACTTGTTGCGGGAATTAAAATGCTTACTACATGTAAAGCGCTTGCAACAGGGCCCAGCACCCAGTAAGCCCTCAATAAATGTTAGCTGTTCTTTGTTTAGCTCCAAAATGACTTTACTTTTGCAATCATGTTTCTGATAAGGGTCTTGCACCCAGCATATGCTAAGAACTCCTACAATTCAATAATAAAAAAGATAAATAACCCGAGTAAAAAATGGGCAAAGGACTTGAATAGACATTTCTCCAAAGAAGATACATGGATGGCCAAAAGCACATGAAGAGACACTCAGCATCATTTGCCATCAGGAAGCTGCAAATCAGAACCATAGTGAGATACTGTTTCACACCCACTTGGATGGCTTTAATGAAAAAGATGGGTAATAACATGTGCTGACAAGGACATGGACAGATTGGAACCCTCATACCCTGATGATGGGAATGCAGAATGGTACAGCTGCTTTGGGAACCAGTCTGGCAGTTCCTTAGACAGTTAAATGTAGAATTACCATATGATCTAACAAATCTGCTCCTGGATATATACCCCAAATAAAAGAAAGCATAGGTCTTCACAAAACCTTGAACATGGATGTTCATAGCAGCATTATTCATGATAGTCAAAAAGTGGAAACAACCTCAGTGTCCATCAACTGATGAATAAGTGTGGTGCGTCCATATAAGGGAATATTACTTAGCCACAAAAAAGAATGGAGCTCTGACACATGCTATGACATGAATGAACCATGAAAACATTATATGAGCAAAAGAAGCCAGTCACAAAAGACCACATATTGTGTGATTCTACTTACATGAAATGTCCAAAATAGGCAAAGCTACAGAAATGGAAGGTAGATTAGTGGTTGCCAGGGGTTACAGAGAGGAAGGAATGACTGCTAATAGGTATAGGGTTCCTTTTTGGGGTGATGAAAATGTTCTAAAATTGTGGTAATAGTTGCACAAGTCTGTGAATATACTTCAAAACCACTGAATTGTGTACTTCAAATGGATTGATTTTATGGTTATGTGAACTACATCTTAACAGAGCTGTTAAAAAAAAAAAAAAAAAGACTTTACTAAAGGCTCACAGAAGACCGCAGGAAGCAGACACACATTAACCAGGAAACCTGGCCCACCCACGACATTCCTCCTGGTTTGCTTTCACAGGGCAGAGGCTAATCCTCACCTTGCCAGAGCAGGTCAGCAACTTCCAGACTCCTATAGGCCTGTCCCCGAAAGCCAGACCCAGAGTTGTGGTTGCAGTGAAAGGCAGTGTGGCCATGTGTGGGAGCCTGAGCTGGGATAGCATTTGCCTGACCGTGTTGTCACAAGTTGAACGCTGTCACAGATTGAGTGGAAGTCGTGGGTTTAAGTGTGTGGCCCAGAGCAGGTGTCCACATGTCATGTGTGGCCCTCCTCCCCTTCCCCTTACTGCCATGAGAGTCTCCCCACACACACCCCTCACGATGGACATGGCAGTACCAATGGCAGCACACTAAAGGTCTGGCAGATAAACACTCAGTGCTGCACGCAGACCCCAGTTTCCCCATTAGGGATGTGCAGAGACGGGGCCTTTTGTTGCAAAGGTCGAAGTCCAATGTTTGTGTGAGCAGGGAGGCCCTTGGACTCAGCCCTTAGCCCCGCCTTCAGGTGCACACAAGGTGTGACATGCCAGAGCCAGAGGGACCTGTGACATCATCTTCAGTCCCCGCCCTGCCACCTTGTATCTTACAGATGGTTGAGTGAGGCCCAGAGAGGGGAGGTGGTACACTGGGAAAGGGGAAGTGCATTTTTGCATTCAGGTCCGCCAGGGACTCTGCGGTGGCCTTGGGCAGGAGTTGTCTTTAAACGGGGAGCTGTTGAGAAGGATAAACAAGCTGGCCCAGGGTCCAGTTAGAGCTCAGCAGCTGGAGGGGAGAGATTCAGTCCACATTCAGCTCAAACCACCCCCATGCAAAGAAGCAACGAGAGAGACAGGCCAGCAGGAGGATTCTGTCCTTGAGTTTTTATATAGAAAACCCTAAAAGGTCCACACAAAAACTACTAGAACTAATCGAAGAATTCAGCAGGGTAGCAGGTTACAAGATTAATGTTCAAAAATCAGTTGCATTTCTTTACACTAACGACGAATTAACAGAAACAGAAAGTAAAGGAACAATCCCTTTTAAAATAGCACCCAAAGTAATAAAATACCTAGGAATAAATCTAACCAAGGAGGTGAAAGACTTATACATGGAAAACTATAAACCATTGATGAAGGAAAGATATCCCATGCTCCTGGATTGGAGCTTTTAAAAATAACTATTTGTAAGAGTTTTATATGCTTGTTGCCGAAAACATGGAAAAACACAATAAGCATAGATTTATTAAAAAAAAAAAAATCCTCCCTGCTGCTCCCTCACAAAGTTTCAAGTTGGAGCTCTCTGTGCTGCTCCTGGCTCCTTGAAGAAAATGGAAATGGACTTTATGAAGCACATTTCTGATGAGAAATTACCATCATTCTGCCCTGGTGATCCCTGGCAGCCCGGCTTGGCTCACACAAAGGGAAAGGCGGACAAATAGAATTTGTCAGACCCAGTCTGAGCCCGGTTCACCGAGTTTGTGTTCCAGAATGTACAGTCGTTCCAAAGATGATGAAAACTCATCGTGCTGCATGCGGTTAGCAAATACACTCTAAGCAGGGCCCTTAGGATCTCAGCTTGCGTGGGCCTGCTGGGCCCAGTGGAGGGCTCTGCTGTGGGTGAAGTTCTGGGGGCAGGGTGTGTCCAGGGTTGGGGATCAGGGCCTGAGAAATGGGACCCCACAGAGATAAGCAACACCTTCCATCCGTTAAAGGCAGGAGCAGGTGGTGGAGGTGGAGTAGAGCCTGGGTCCCAGGAGCCAAGAGCTAGTTCTCAGTGGATGCAGCAGGAGATGGAGGGGCCTCAGAGGAGGACCCACTGTTGTTACCACCTCCAGCCCATGTTGAGCCTGGAGCTACTGCCTTTTTTCTGGATGTGAGGAGGAGGGTAGTCCCAAGGCCAAAGGTCAGGGAGCACTGGGCTGGAAGTCTGCAGTCCAGGCTCCCTGTCTTAGTTTCACCACTGACTTGCTGGGCAGCCTTAAGCCAGTCTCTTCTCTTTCCCCAGCCTCAGTCTCCACATCTGTAAAAGGGGTAGATTTAGTCTAACACCCCTTCCAATCAGACCTGTGATTTTAAAAAGAGCCTTTCTCTCTTTACCTAAAGGTGGGATGGGACACAGATGGCTAACCTAGATTGAGCAGATTGTTTCAGTCAGCGAACATGCCCCAAGCCCCTGCTATGAGTACAGGCCACTGCTGGGCCTTGGGTGAGAGGCCAGTTGGTGGGACCAGCACCATCCTGTGTATGACTCACACCCCCAGTGGGAGAAGAGAGGGACATGAGACTAACAGTTACAATCCTGAGTCCTAGAGGCTGTGACGAGGGAAGGATAGGGCTGTGGGACCCCAGGGGAACCTAGCCCTAATAGTAAGGGAATCAAGGAAAGCTCCCTGGAAGAGGTAGCATATGAGTTGAAGCTTGTGGGATGAGCAGGATTTTGCCTGGTGAAGTGGCAGGAGAAGGATACTCTGAGTAGAAGGTGACAGGAGCAGAGGCACATCAGTGCAGGCTGCGTGGAGAATGACACCCATCCCTAGCATGCAATAGTGCTGGGGGTGCAGGAGGCTGTCCATACCCAGAGGAGGAAGACCCTGCCATCTCTCTCTTTTTCAATATTTTGAAGTTTTATTGAGATATAACTCACCATAAGATTCATCCTTTTAAAGTGTACAAATCAGTGTGTTGAAGATGTTTACAACATTGTGAAGCCATTGTCACTATCTAATTCCAGAACGTTTTCGTCACCCAGAAAGGAAACCCTGTACTGTTAGCAGTCACTGACATCCTTGCCTCCACCCAGCCCCTGGCAGCCACTTATCTACTTTCTGTCTCTATGGATTTGCGTATTCTGGGCGTTTCATATAAATGGAATCACACAACATGTGGTGTTTGGTATTTTCTGTCTGGCTTCTTTCACTCACCATAATGTTTTCTGAGTTTATCCATGTTGTAGAATGTATCAGTATTTCATTCCATTTTTATGGCTGAATACTATTCACTTGTATAGATGTACCATTATCGTTTATCTATTAATCGCCTGGTGAGCACTTGGGCTTTTTTACATAACTTAATAGATTTTAGACATTAAACTTTTAATTTCAAGATAATTATTGGTTCACATGCAGGCGTAAGGAATAGTAGATCCCATGCAGTCTCTTATCTCATTCAGCGCTTACAATAAACCTACAAGGGATGAATGTTAACTGTTTTCCAGAAGACAACTCTGGACCAAAGAGGCTCAGTAACATGCCTGAGGGCAGGAGCCAGTCAGCAACCCAGTACTGCCTGCTCCCAAGCCCGCAGCCCATCCAGATGGCTCAAAGACGTATCCCCAGACATTCGGCTGAGGCTGCAGAAAAGGGTGTTGAAGGAGCGTTCACTCCTCCCTGATGCAGGGAAGTGAAATTCAGCCTTGCCGCCCCCCATGCAGTCCTGTGGCTTGGACCTGCCAGTGTATCCTCTGCTCTAGGAGTGAGCTCATTTGTGTCCACTGTTTACCTGAGCCGGCCACTCCATCTCCTGAGACTCCTCAGTCATCGCTGGTCACCAAGTGTGAAACAGCTTGGCGATGTCTCCCAGGGAGGAGGCAGCCCTCTGTGCATCCCATGGGGTGGCCTGGGCTCCTGATGCAGGCACACAGCTGTCATCATGGGCTGTGTCCCCAGCTGTTTTGAAAGTTGGTTGCCGTCCACATCTTCCTTGATCCTCAGATCCCCTCTGGAGGTCATCATGTTGTATTTATGTGGAAACTGAGTTCAGAGGGAAGTCCTTCACCCACATCACATAGGACAGGAGCAAGTGTCAGGTCCAGCCCTGACTCAGATCTTTTCTGGCTCCACATTGAAGGTGTGAGCACCCCCAGGTCCTGTTGTGCAGGACAGCTCACCCAAAGCCACATGCAGAATTAAGAAAGAAGTCTAGTTCTGCAACCTAACCTGTCTATGGAAGTACCATACTGGCCACTGTGACTTTAAAAAAAAACTTTAACAAAAACAAAGTAGTATAAAATATAAAGCAAGAGTATAATGTATCAGGTAGAAAGTGGAGAGTAAAGTATAAAGAAAAAAGGAAAAGTTACCCCTAACTAGAGCCCTCGTAAATAACCACTGTTCAACATGTCAAGAGTGTTTTTTCAGACTTCCCTCTGCGTATGTGATGATCATACTCTTTACTAGGACGGCATCACACGAGACTTGCTGTTTGGTAGCTTGCTTCCTTCACCAAAGTGCATTTTGGACACTTAGCTATGTGCACTTAGCCGAGTGAACGACTGAGTGAAGAAATGAATGAAGAGCCAGTCTGCTCTCTTCTGCTCCTAGATAAGTCAGGCTTTGTGAACTCTGCCCAGATTGCCTCCTGGAGCCAGGAGCCTTCATCTCCATCCTGTTACTGACTCCCTGTCCTCGGACCTCAGTTTCTCTGTCTGCACTGGGGCCACTGGTGGCAGTGGGTGGTGTTGGAGCAGCGCCTGGGCTGACGCTCCACGGCCCCATCGTTTCCATCCTCACAATGACAGCAAAGTTGCTGAGCCTCAGAGAGGTTAGGTGGTTTGCGCCCGTCACAGAGTGGGAGCAGAGTCAGGATTTGAACTTGGGCCTGAATGACTTCAGAGTAGTCCAGAATGAGCATGCCCTAAGGATTCAGGGCAGCCATGCCCTCTCTGGGCTGTTGCAATGTCCCCACCTGTAACATGGGGGCCTCCAAGGGGCCTCCAAGCCAGTCCTGACATTGTGTGAATCTCAGGTCCCCACGCAGCCCAGCCCAGCCAGCTTCCTTTTACCCCTGGTCCAAGGTGGACCCAGAGAGGAGTCTGGCCCAGTATCTGCCCCAGAGCCCAGAGCCTCTGCAGAGGAACCACCATTGGAGCTGAGCCCGGGCACCCGAGGGAACTCCAGGCTGAGGAAACAGCATATGCAAAAGTACAGAGGTATAACGTTCCAAGAGCCCAAGTAGTCAGTGTTAGTGGAGACTAGAGAGGGAGAAGGGAGCTTGGGGAGCCAGCCACAACTGGAAGGCCCCCAGATGCAGATGATGGGAGGCTGAAAATGCCAGGCTGAGGGCCTTGGGTTGTATCCTGAAAGCAGTAGGGAGCCATCAGTGAGTTTGAGCAATGATGAGGTCAGGCTTACAATTTAGGAGTCCTTCTGGCTACAGGGAGATGGTGGATTTGGGGGCGCTGGCCAGGATGGAGACAGAAAGCTAGTGAGGACAGTGGCAGGACTGGCATATATCTGGCACTACTGCCGTGGGGAGAAGGCCTCACCTGTGCCTGGGCACCAGCCCCACCCAGGCTCCCAACGTCCTTCCCCCAGGACAGAGCTGCAGACTCTGCTCTCAGTCCTCAGCTCCCGCTGGCAGCTCAAGGGCCCGGCTGGGCCCAAGTGCAAGGCAGTGATTTTTTTTCTCTGTAAATTATTGGTGCCCAAGTCGTAGCTGAGTGGCTCAGCACAATGGCATCCTTCTCTTTTTGTCCTCCTTAATTTTAGAAGCCAGAGCTAAATGTTTTAATTTTACATTATTCCTGACATAATGCTAATGAGTTCCAGGTGTCCCGCCTGAGCCGGACTGCACAGCCAGGCATCTGGGCGGGGCCCAGCTCCCTGGGACGCCCCTCCTGCCACCCCCTTGGTTCTCAGCGAAGTGCCTCGCAGCGTGTTCCTCCATAAGGACCCCTTCCTGCTTTATCATATGGTTGTAATTTTTTTCAGTTTACTTGCTCGTTCTTCCGTGTGGCGACCACAGGGTATTTCTCCCTTGCTCGAGGGACAGAAGGTTCCCATGAGAGTGGGATGCCTGCCTGGCCCAGCAGAAGGCACACTTCCCTTTCAGACCCCTCCTCTCCCCCTCCAGGCGCAGGTGAGTGGTGGGAAGCGCAGAGCCTTCCAGAGCTTTCTAACCTGTGTTGTCTCTCCAGCTGGAGAATTTGAGTTTTAAAGAAGTAAACATTTTCAGGGGATCTTAAGTGGTGTGGTGGCTGTGCTTGCTAATATTGTTATTTTCTGGTGATGTGAAACATTTAATTCTTCGTTTCTAGTCATTTCTTCCCCATGGCCTAGTGTTTCATAAATCTACAGAACACTCGGCTTTTTGTTGACTGCAGTGTGAGGACAGGGACAGGGCTTTGACACCAGACAGCCCTGGGTTCAGTCCTGCTGCCGCCTCTGCTCCCTGGGTGCCCTGGGCCATGCTGTTTGGGAAAGAGGGTGAAGGATCACCCTCTGTCCCGGGTGCCCTGATGAGCACAGACAGCAGTGCACAGAAAGGATGCTGCCCCCGCTGACTCGGAGGTACACCCTTCAGGGTCGGTTTTCCTCCCTTCTGCCTTTTCCACATCCCTGTGAGGGGGACAGACAATGATCTCTATTTTATTTTTTTGTTTGTTTTTAATTGAAGTATAGTCAGTTTATAATGTTGCGTCAATTTCTGGTGTACAGCATAATGTTTCCTCCATACACACACACACACAAATATTCTTTTTCGCTATAAATACTACAAGATATTGAATATGGTTGCCTGTGCTATACAGTAGAAACTAGTTTATCTATTTTATATACAGTAGTTAGTATCTGCAAATCTATGTCAGGTCTGAACCTAAAGTTCACAAATGAGTGCAACAGAAAAAAATTTAACTTAAATTTTTCCTTGAACTCCCTCCCTGTTCTGCTAGGTAGAACTCCCTCCATAATGCTAGGTAGCAAATCTCAGGTAGTTCACAGAGCATTGCCCATCTTTTCTCTTAGTTGCATCTCAGTTGTGAGGTGCCGGGGGCTTACACTGAATCAAGGGATCCTCAGAGTTATTTCTCATGCTGGCACCTGCTGAGCCATCTAGCATCTCACCCCATCTTTGACCAGAGCCCACCTATGTCTGTCCATCTGAAAGGCTGCCCCTGGGCCAGCTTGGACTCAACATCTCCACCCTCATGCTGGGTAGGGACCTCCTGAGATAGCCAGAGCCCTGCCCTTGGCCCTGCCAGGGAGGAGCCCTGCCTCAGGTCCCACAGCCTAGCTATGGGTGCTGGCAGCATGCTGGAGCCTGGCCCCGGAGTGAAAGGGCAGAGCTCTGAGCCTCCCCACTTTGAGGGAACCCTGCCACCTCCCATGTCCTTCTTCCCCTCTAGTGTCCCTTTCCTAGCCGGAGCATCTTCCAGGGGTGGGAACACAGGAAGCTTTGCTCTTCCTCCCCACTAAGCCTCTCCTGGCCTCCACTAATTTGGGGGGCTCCTGCCCTGCCCCACGATTCCCTCAAGGCTCGTTAGTTGCTTCCTTCCTTCATTCATTAACAGATATTCACGCAAGCCCACTGTGTGCCAGACCCTGTGCTGGGCACTCTCAGATGGGTTTATGGAAGAAAATCATTTGAAATATTAACTGTGCATGACTCATCTCGGTCCCCAGAGTTCTTTCTGTTTGGCCCCAAGGCCTGGGATTTTGAAACCCAAAAGCCGGGAACTCACTCCTGTCTTTTCTGCTGTCTGCTAAGTTATCTCCTCCCTGAGACACTTGGGTAGGGTATGTGCCTGTGTTACATACCCATTTGACAGACGTGAACTGAGGCCCAGCAGGGAAAGGGACTTTCCTAGGACACCTGGCCCAGGGGACTTCTCTGTGGCTGAACTGACCAGGTGCCCAGCTTACAGCTGGATGTCCCCCACACAGTGGGGCAGTTGGGGGTTGGGTGACAGCAACAGCGGTTCCCAACTGCTGAGGAGCCCCAGAGTAAGCCTGCGAGCCCTGGTCCTGCCTCTCTTGGGGTTGCTGTGATGCTGGTGGGACCAAGGAGGAGAGGTGTTCTACAGACTGAGGCACTTGACCACTGGAAAGGTTAGCCCCTTTCTCTTCCCAGCTTCTCATCCCTTCCATAGCTTGAATATCATTTGGGTTTTTTTTTGTTTGTGTAATTGGTTCCTAATGGCAATTGACCTTCCTTCACAGCTGCAGTATGAGAGCCGGGCTGTCACCGTTCCTTCCATCCATCGTTATTTGTGAATCTAGGCACTGGGTTCGATCAGTGGTAGGAGCATGCGATGTAGGGCCACATGGCCCCGTTCAGGGTGTGGGCCTAAGTTGCCATCACAGGGCCACACAGTGGATCCATGTGGGCAGCTGGGTGGGAGAGTGGTGACAATGCTGAGGCAGGTCAGCTGGCCCATCTATCCCACTGGGCCCCAGGTGTCAGGTCCAACCTAATTGAGACTCGTTGGATGTCCCTGAAGGTGATTTAGGAACCATCTTGCACCTTCCAAGCAGCCCCAATAAACATGCAGTCACCTGGCTCTGTTCCTGAGCACCTGGGAATCGCTCACCTCCTTTCCAGTAGGATCCGTGACCCCACACCCCCGCCATGACCTCCATGAGCCCCTGATACCTCAGAGCGACACACACCAGTGGCCTGGCCCAGCCCTCCACCCTCCCAAAGGACCTAGAGCCTCATGGCACGTTCCTGGTAGGATCTGAGCCCCAGGTGCACACGGGACAGGTTGCTCCCCCCCCGCCAACAGTCCCAGGCGGGAACTTTGCATGTTGTACCTGTGCCAGGAGTCCTGCTGACCCCACGTGAGGTTTTTTTCAGGCAGTGGGTGGACTGTTTTGGATCTCCTTTCTCCCCAGGTAACCCCAGAATGGAGTGGGCCCATTAATTAATGCAGCTGCCACCTGTGCACTCACCAGTCCTGGGTAGGTGGCCCTGGCGTAGTTAAGCCCAAGGAAGGAAGGTGACTGGTTTAAGGTCACACATTACCTGTGACAGAGCCAGGGCTGGAATTGGGCCTTCAGACTTTAATGTTTTTCACATCATAGACCCATCCCCTGCTGTTTCTTCTTGGAATTCAGGAGAGGAACCTAAATGAGGACTCACATTTTATGAGCACCTGTCCTGTGCCCTGTACCACAGCCACACCCTCATGTCCATAATAGGTTTCTGGGGCCAAAAGTGTCACCCCATTTTGTGGGGAGCACACTGAGGCTCACAGGGGCCAGGAAGAGAAGGAATTGGACCTGAGCCCCAGGCTGTGCTGGTGTGGGGAGATGTCCTGCCCCGGATGTGGGCACTAGCTTATTTGGGGGAGGGTTGGGGCCAGAGAGAACCTTTTCGTTCACCACAGCCCCTCTCCCTTCTCCTGGAGCAGCGCTCACCTGCCTCACCCCCAGGTCTTAGGAGCAGATGTTGACCCACCTAGAAAGATGTTGACCCACCTAGAAAGGTGTCGTCTCAGCAAATAGACCAGGTGCTTCTGCTTCTCATTCGGCTGTGGAGACAGAGTGGCTCTCCCGTCCTGGGGGTGAGCTCCTAGAGGCCAGGCAGGCACCAGAAAGGCCCTGGGAGTGTGCGGTGCCTGCACGGAGGGCGAGCAGTGAGAGACAGGCAGTCCTGGCCTCAGCACCAAGGTGGTGATCAGGCAGAACGAGGTCCCGGGCACTCAGCGACGGGCAGGAACAGGGAGGATTAGGGAAGCCCTGGCATAGGTGGGGAAGAGGGCTGAGGCTTGAGCTAAGCCTGGAAGGGCAGGGAGGGCTGGACAGGCAGAGGACATTGCATGGGCAAAGGCCTGTGGCTGGAGCTGGGAGGGGGCGTGCGCACTGGGCTAGAGGTGACCTGTGGCCCTGTCATGTTCTCTCCGGCCATGTGTATCCTCCCCAAAGCCAAGCCGGTCCAGCTGCCACGGGAAAGTCAGGAGGTACAGTTGCTAAGCGGCTCTTCCCACATGCAGCCTCAGCACCGCTCCCTGGGCTGCCTGGAGCCTTGTGGAGACTTGTGGGAGCATGACCATCCGTACATCTGGCTGTGATGGGTGTCGAGATGTTGGTGTGAGGATGTCTTTGTCCACTGACTTCTTGGAAGCCTTTGCTGGATGTTGCCTCCGGGTGAGTGTCTCTCCCTGTGCATCCACAAACCACCACGAGGCCATCTGTGTTCTGATATGTGAGCCACTTTTGGCTCGTGCTGTGTGTGGGGCTGCGTGTCAGTGTATCTGGAGTCCGAGGAGTTTGTATGTTTGTGCCTGTGGTGGGGTCTGGGGCTTGGGTGTTCTTGGGTATATGTGTGAGTGTATGTGTGTGCTGGCCTTTGTGTCTGTGGCACGAGTCCCTGCGTGGGAGGTGTGTGTGTGTCAGTGCTGTGTGTTGGTGTCCTCAGCTCTGTGTCTTTGACGTGTGCCTCGGATGGCAGGAGAGGTGTCAGAATGTGTGTGTGTGTGTGTGTGTATGTGTGTGTGTGTGTGTGTGTGTCTACATTTCTGGGTTGGTGGCTGGTGGCTTGGTGTGTGTGTGTGTGTCAGCCGTTCTGTTCAGTGTACCTTTTGCTGGGCCCTGGCCCCTGGCCGAGCCTCTCTCCACACCTCAAACAGTGTGCCACAGCTAAGCACAGGATGCTCCCTGCATCCCAACTGTCTCCCTGGGAGCTGACTCAACCCTACCATCCACTCCTACTCTGGGGAGCTCCACAAACTCTGGAAAGATGGCCTAGCCCTTTTGGCCCTCGCTGGATAGGAACAGGAATCCGTTTTTCACCCAGAAAGGGGACTTCCTGCTGGAGAAGGGCCCAGCCCAGAGCCTCCAGTGCAGTCCTAATGAGGAAGAAACCAGGGGTCTACAGCTCCACCCCACCAGCTTTGAAGATCTCCTCTCAAGGGCAGGCACAATCTGACGAGCAGGGGGAGGGAGGCCCCCTGGCCCAGTCTCCCTCTGCCTTTTGTGCGCCCCCACCCCTCCCTTGGCCCGCCAGCTTCTCTAGATGGTTGTGAAGGCCTGGAGAGCCAAGAGCTGCAGAGAGATCCCCATGCTGGCTTTGGATCTCCTGGTGCCCCTCGGGCCTGGCTGCCTAGGACAGGAGAGGGCCCAGGCACAGAGGGCGCTGGAGGCAAACCCAGGCTCTGTCAGTCCTAAGCTTAGGGTCTCTCTCACATAAACTCCCCAGGCCTCGATTTCTGCCTCTGTAACAAGGGGGCTTGTTGTGCTGGCCTAATGGGACTGGGAGATGGTGTTTGGGGAGCGTTTAGCCCAGTCCCGGTGCAGTGAGGCAGCTGCTGTTATGGCCATAGTCTCCCTCCTGCTCCTGTCTGCCCATTCATTCATTCACTCAGACGGCACTGGGTACCGCAGCTGGACCAGACCCTCGCAGCCTCACAGAGCACAGTCCAGGCTGGCGCCCTCCAGCCTCACCTCCCAGGACTCTCCACATCTGTCCCTCCCCTTCCTGCCTCCACCTACCCCTAGGGGCCCATGAAGCACGAGGCTCTGAGGATTTCCCTGTGGAAAACCCCATGGGGTTCAGAGAACAGTAACTGCAGGGCACAGTCCCCTTCCCCGGGTGTGGGATGAGGAGTGGACCTCAGCTCCCAACTGACTGGCCTTTCAAGCTGGCCAAACCCAGAATTATTTGACATCTTAGAGAAGGATCTGGCACCGTGCAGCTCTCCCATCCAAGTCATTGTTGTAAAGTAGGGTAAAAGTTTGTACAAAAATGAGAAGTTGATCCCCGAATGGCCTGCCAGACTGTTGTAACCCAATATATTTTACCCTTAAACCAGAAATGTGTTTGTTTAGAAGCAAGTCACTGTCAAATGCCAAAACTGGAGGCATTTCCTCCCCTGTCCCTGCCCATGTGCCCTGTTCCCCCAAACCTCCTCCTTGCCCTTTGTGTCCAGATCCTTAGCCAGAGCATGAGAAAAGGGGCCTCCCTCCTCCCTGGACCACGTCAGCTGCAGGGAGGAAACTTGACGTTCCTTAGGTACCCGCTGTGCGCCAGGTCCTGTGGTGGGCGCGTCCTCCTGTTTATTTCTAGCAGCCGTTTTCGCCGGCCCCATTTTAGAGAGGAGAAAGATGAAGGTAGAGATGGCACGAGACTTGCTGGAGCTCATGGCTGTTGGTGGTGGGGCCCCAGCACAAACTTCTGTCTGCCTGGCTTCGTGGCCTTTGGCTTGTGGCAGTGTCCCACACCTCGTGTGTAAAACAGGGCGCCCGATCCTTCCTCAGGGCCCAGAGCAGGAGAACAGGCGTGCCCAGCAGTAGCTGGCTCCATTCCGGGGCTGCCCGGAATGACCTCACTTAGCCCTTTCACACATGCAGGGAAGGCTCAGAGAGGGCAGCTTACTGAGTGAGGTGAGCCCAGCCCTTTGGATTGTGACGTCAGACCCAGTGCCCTCTCCCCGCCCCTCAGCCAGAGTTTGAGGAGCCCTCGGGCTTGGTGCCCCCTCCGCAGCTCCTGGGACGGCTCCTCTCCATCTTTCATCTCCTGCCCTTGGTTCTGTGAGCTGCATGCAGCGGTAATGGATTGCAGTGGACTTTTTTCAATTAGGTTCTGCTTTTCCCCTGCCTGTTACTATAAAACTCCAGATGGTCTACGGCTTCACGGTTCCCGGGGTATTTTCCCCCGTTATTTGAGTCTTCTTCTGTAACATGCCCCACATGTGGGAACTGGGCCTTTCAAGGCTCTGCACTCCGTGCCTCAGCCAGCCTCGCTCTTCTCCACTGAATCGCCTCGGCTTTTCTGTCTATGTGGTGGCATCTCCTTTCAGAGGCGCCAGGGGAGAGGAGGGCGCCTCCCTTTCCCAGCATCAGCTCTGCATCCAGGGCTGGGCCTGGCTTTGCCTGGGAAGGAACCCAGGATGTGAGCCCAGCTGGAAATCACGGTAATAGCTCCCAAGTGCCATAGCCTGGTTTTGGTGCTTTGTGTAGGGGTCCCTGAGGCAGTGGCCAAAGCAGTTAGGGACACATACAGACAGACTTGCACATCAGCCAGACCTGAGATCAGATCCCAGCTCTGCCCTTACTGGCTGTGTGGCCTGGAGCCTGTGATGTCAGCTTTCTGAGCCTCATTTTCCTCCTCTGCAGAGTGGGGCTTGGATGGAGCCTCACCAGAATAGTGTGCTGTCATAATTAAATGAAACACACACAGCACCCAGCCCCTAATAGGTGACTGAGAGGGTGTCACCCAGTCACTTACATCATTGTGAATTCACCCCAGTTTCATCTCAGTACGTACTTTAATGTTTTTCCATGCTAAGTAAATAAGAAAAACCTAACACCCATTCTTACATTTTTCTAGACTGTTAGATGTCCCTTCTGTTCCTTCTCCCCTGTGTACCCCTTACCCACAGTAGCAACTCTCTCTGTTGCCCGTGGCATGCGAGCCTTTGCTTCTGGCCAGATAAATTTGTTGTGTTTCATTATGTGAGCTGGTGTGTTTCAAAATCATCCTGAGTAAGAGGTGCCTGGTAATTCTCTGGGTAGGCACGGTTGGCATCAGGGTCCTGGGCCACAGATGCTGCATGTGCTTTGTGGTTCATAGGAGCACCCACTCACCATGTGCCCAGGTGATGTCTCCATTTACAGTGAAGGAATATGGGCTCCAGGAAGTTAAATGAACTTGCCCAAGGTCATCCAGTTGGGAAGTGTGGATTTGCACCCAGGCCACTCTTACGCTGAAATGCAACAGTGTGGGTGTGAGAGTTAGAGGGGGCAGAGACCACCAAGCCACTGCCAGGGGCCAGGTCACACCAGCCAGAATACCTGGGTGAGGATTTCTATGTCCACCACCCTGCTCAGTCCTGGCTCTCCAGGGTAAAGGTGGTGGGGTTGGAGGGGGAGCAGACCTGAACAGGGTGCCTACTCCTCAGAGGTGGAGCCAGGACAGCCCTAGGGTAGCTCTCCATTAAAAGAGATGCTGAGGCATTCTGCCCTTCGAGACATGCCCAGGCTGACACCTCCTTTATGTGCCTGAGCCAAGGGCTGGAGAGCCCAGGGTGTGTTGGGTGGGTTAGCGTGGATATCAGGCTGGAGGAAGAAGATGGGTAGTGAGGTGAGGGGTTAAGGAGTGAGAAGGAGGAACGGGACATGGTGGGGCATGGGAGCCCACCACGCCGAGTAGGACATCACACACACACCCTCTTCCAACTCTGCAGAGGGGCAGCAGGCCAGGGACTTGCCACCCCAGGCAGAATGCCTCTCTGCTACTTACCCGCTCTGTGATCTTAAATGCTAGCTACAATGACGATGTTGAGCATTTACTGTGAAATCCTTGCAACCACCTCCCCTACCCATGGTTGGTAGAACTCACCCAGCTTTACAGATGAGGAGACTGAGGCTCAAAGAGCTGAAGGGACTCATCTCAGATCACTCAGAAGTGGAACAGACTAGACACAGAGCTGGTCGTCCCACGCCAGGGTCCATGTCTGCAACCACTGTGCTGGCTTCCCCCAGGCCTCAGCTCCCGACAGCAGGGGAGGAATATTTGCCCTGAGGGCATGGAGAGGATGCTGGGTCACACTAGTGACAGTACCAGGCCTAGCAGAGTGAGCACACAGGAGCTGAACCCATGAGCGTCCCTGCCCTCTTCTCTCTGCCTCTGTTAGCCCATCTGTGTGGTTGGTGAAGGGGGGGACCTCAAGGCCTTGGCATGTCTGGGATGCTGGCCCTGATAGGGGCATTGCTCTGCTGGGAGTGCCTGCAGCATCCTCATCCCAGACCTGTCCTGATGGGGCAGCACCCCTTCTCCACCTGCTGCTACCTCTGGTTCTACCTAGAGGGACGGTTCTCCCATCATGATGCCCTGGACAGCTGCTTATTATACCCCAGCCTGAGAGTCAGCTCAGGGAAGTTCCCGTGGGGTGGGGGCGGGCAGGATGGGCGCAGGGCACCTGCACAGGTATGGGGTACCTCAGTGAACATTGGAGGGAGATGTGTACACCCCTAGGCCCCAGCACCCCTCTTCTCACCACCATTGCATCACAGTTCTAACCTACCCTTTGTTCCATGAATGAGATACCAGCCCTACTCTCAAGAAGACATGAAGACAGGGCAATGGATGTGCAGTGAAAACCTTCTCGCTGCAAGCTCAGGGTGTGACTGAGCAGCTGGGGGGGGGGTGTGGGAAAGGCTTCTCAGAGGAGGTAGTGCTTGAGCACCACGAGTAGATGTCTGCTTAGTGAGCAAAGGAAGGAAAGGCGTCCCTTCGAGGGAACAGCCCCAGCAAGCAGGCCTGGGGGCACGAAAGGCCCCTACGTGTTTAGGGCTGATCACTCCCACACGGCATAGCGTGTGGGGTGTATGCAGACAGGAGAGGCGTCGGGCCGTGTTGGAAGACCATGAACACCAAGCTGCAGATCCTGGACTTCTGAAACATGTCTGAATGACATTGTCAGTGAGTTGGAAAGGAAAGTGTCCCAGGAGGGGCACAGCCCAAAGGCTGGGGGTGGGAACAACTGCGCTGAGACGGAGGGTTGGCTAGACAGGCGCACAGACCCTGGTGGGGAGGAGAGGATAGACGGACCCCTGGAGTCCGGCAGACCGCCCCCCAAAGTCAGGAACATCACGCAGCACGCGAGGAGTTATTGCCTCCCGCCTCAGATGTCCACCCTTGCGGCTCGGCCAGAGAGGAACAAAGGGATTGGCTGGGGGCCCAGGGGCAGCCTGCTCTTCAGCCGCTGCTCCGCCTCACTTTAGTGAACTTGGCACAAAGCCATGCAGGAGGGAGAAGGGGTGGGGGTTGCCGCTTGTGGCCTATTTACTCCCTAAACAGGATTTCCTTCTGGTTTTAATGCACAGAAAAGGCACAACATCTGGAAATAGGAAGCGGAACAGTTTCTAAAATCCAGCTGTGGGCAGCTTGCCTTGGACCAGTCCCAGCAGAGCACGGCCTGCAGTTGTGGCCAGGCCTTTAAGGGAGAGGTGCAGAGGGAGCCTGCCCCCGACCGGCGTTGTCTCTGGGTCATCACGTCTGCCCTGGCCTGGGGGATGGAACCCATGGCTCAGGAGAGGGAGCCTGGTCTCCTCTGATCTCTTCTTCCTCGAGGGTCACCTCCGCCTGCCCACCTGCCCTGGAAGGCAGCAGGCATGGCAGTCACCTGGGCTTTGGTGCTAGATGTGGTCTGCATCCTGTTCCAGCCCTGTGGTCACCCCAGGAAGCGTGTGTCTCTGAGGTGGGGACAGTGAGGCCACGCATTTCACGGTTGTTGTGTGGTGAAACACGCAGCAGCACGCCAGGACGGACGGAGCAGGTGGGGCCGGTGTCAGTTCCTCCTCCCGCCCGTGGCGAGCCCCATGGGAATGGTGGCCAGACAGCGGGGAGAAACAGGAAGGAGTAGCCAGCCACACCGGAACCAGGGAATGCTCTGCCTGCCAGCATTCAGGCTGGGCTCTGAAGGCTGAAGGGGGATTGGGTGGACTGTACGAGATAGGGCATTCCTTGCTGAGTGCCTTGTGTGAACAAAGGCTTGAAACTGCCTTGCAGACCCTTGCTGTTGTGGATCTCTGGTGGGGAGTCAAGAGGGGCTGGAAGGTGTGGAGGGCTGGGTGTTTGAAAGCCAGGCCCGCAGGGCTTTAGGTGGGAACAGTGCAGTCCCATTCCTTCATCAGCGCCTCCTCAGGTAGCTGTGTAGAGAAGGGAGGGGGGAGTTTGAACTTAGAGGATTCTGGGGAGAGAGGGCAGAGCTGGGCAGAGGCTGCCGGGATCAGGGGCATCAGTCACATGTCTATGCTGTACCCACCACATGCCCACTGCCCAGATAAACAGCCAAATGATAAATCAAAGACACTGAGTTTACAAATGTGGTCATTGCTCTGACAGCAGTCAGCATCAATACTTGTATTCCAGGTGGGCAGAGCCCTTTGACAGTCAGTGTCCTACGCCTTGGGGGCCTTCATATTAGCCCTGAGTGGTGACCACACAGTCTCAAGTTTCTAGGCAAGGATACAAGGCACAGAAAAGTCAAGGGCACTGCACAAACGTCACTGGGACAGAGCCTAACTCAGATCCAGGTCTTGGGTTCCAAATCCAGGGCTGTCTGCACTGGATGTGTCCCTGCATCTTGTGCACTCAGGGCTGTGCTGCTGTTAGGGCAGCACGTCATTTTCAGATGCCACTGGGGGGCAGATCCATCCAGATCCAGAGATGAAAAGACCACTTTTTTCTTCAGCCCTAGGGGCGATTGCTAAGTCAAGAGTGCATTTGTTCTGGACACATCAGGCCTTCCCAGATAGAGTCTGGGTCCTGAGCACTTCATGGGGAGCTGAACTGGGGACACCTGGAGACCTTGGGCAGGACCGGGGGCTAGGGGGCAGAGGATGCTGGGGCCCACTTCCAGGCTGTGTGGTGGGCCTTCCAGGGGCTGCAGAGCACCCCTCACCGGCCTCTCCTGCAGTTTGAAGGCTGCAGCAAGGCCTTCTCACGACTGGAGAACCTCAAGATCCACCTGCGGAGCCACACGGGCGAGAAGCCGTACCTGTGCCAGCACCCAGGCTGTCAGAAGGCCTTCAGCAATTCCAGCGACCGCGCCAAGCACCAGCGCACCCACCTGGACACGGTAGGGCCCAGGGCAGAGGCTGAGGGTGAGGGGTGGAGGACGTGCACACTACCCCCACCTGTCTAATGCAGGGTGGCAGCCGGCCCCGCGCAGAAACCCTGACTTCATCCTCAAGCCCTGTTGACGTTTTGGACAGGATGATTGCGGGGAGAGGAAAGTACTGTCATTATAGGATGTCTAGCAGTATCTCTGGCCTCTAGTCACTAGATAGGAGCCATGTCCCACTTGCCAGTTATGACAACCAAAAAGGTCTTTCAACATGGCCAGGAATCCTGAGGAGGAGGTATTAAACTCTCCCCTAGTTGAGAACTACTGTTTTAGCCCAGGGATGCTGGGCCAGGCACATCCCCACTGAGAGGGTGGGCTCGCCATCCTGCATCCTCTCCCCGGGCCTGTCAGTCACCCCAGAGCAGGTTCTCCCTGCTCATTCCACCCACCCACTCCGTGGAGAAAGGTGACGGTGGGTGAGCAGTTGAGGTGAGCAGGGCCCGACTCCTGGCCTCTGGAATAGTGACCTGGGCCCCAGATACCTATGTGTCCACCTTCTTTCCCTTGTTTGTGTCAGACAGTGTGATAACACACAACTCTGTCACAGTGTCAGTACAAGGGTCCTCTCTTGTGCATGCAGACCTCAGCGATTAACAGAGCGCTTCCTACAACATCGTCTCCCACAATCTCATACTGACCCTGCCAGTCAGGGGCTCACTAGCCCATTTGACAGGTGAGGAAAGCAGGGTCCTGGGAGGTTCACTGCCCACTCAGCTGGAAAACCCGGCAGAGCTGACTCAGAGCTGGGCCTCACACAAGTGTCACAGCGCCTATGTGAGGAGATGCACTCAGCCTGGGAGGACCCCAACCTGCATGTGCAACAGGAGATTCGTCTGTAGCCAGATCCTCATGTGGGCCCCCAGCCTGTGTCTCTGCTCTTTGTGCAAATGTTTGGGGAACTCTGCGGTGGGCGTGCTGAGAGACCTGAGTATCTGTCCAGTCCAGTCTGTCTAGTACACAGACATACAGATGAGGAAACAGGAGGGCCACAAAAACAACAGAGGTCAGAGCTGGAGGCCCTCTGGGGTTTCATAGATGGGAAAACCAACACCCAAAAAAGGTGAGGGAGGGGGATAGCAGAAATATCAGGGAATTCATGTTTTGGGGCCAGGCCAGGCCCTGGGCAGAAGGTTCTGCACATCTCCCCTCTCCCCTAATACCATACACACCTTCCCCCAGTTTAATCCTGGTGACAGACCACAAGGTGGGAGCCTATCCCTGTTGGGCAAATACAGAAACAGACTCAGAGAGATGAAGTCATTTACTGTCACACAGCCGGGAAGTGGCAGAGCTGGGACAGAAACCCAGTCTGCGCGAGTCCAAGTCCAGTGCCCTTGCAGGTGTGTCAGCCACCTAGGGAAGTGAAGAGCTGAGGGGACAGAGTAGGAGGGAAGAGCCCTGCCCCCACCCTGAGCCTGCCCCCTGTCCCCATCCCTCCCTTCTCAGGCTTCACTGCCACGGGGTCGGGCACATGAAATGAGGAGGCATGCTAACGAATCCCCCTGACTTCTTACCTCCTCACGTGCCTAGCCCTCGGGGCCCTTGGCACCGGGTCCTGGTCTTGGGGGGACGATTTGTGCCCCAGCACCCTGTTTACATCTCCCAGAGGCCACTAGGCAGCTGCGACAGCACCAGGCCTCTCTGCACCCTCCCCAAAGCCTTGGGGGATGTCCCACCAGGCATCTCGGGGTCACCTACTCTGACTTACCCCCTTCCTTGCTTTTTATTGCATTTCCTGGACCCAGCCCCAGAGCAACAGGCCTCTGGCCCCCACTTGGTGTGTGAACAGAACTCTGAGGGCTGGGTCAGGTCAGGCCCAGAATGAGCCCATAGGGTTATCTCAGGCCTGCATCTCCCCAGAAGGTCCGGGTGAAGCCTGGGAGGTGCAGCCGCCAAGACCAGGCCTGGCTCGCACCAGCCCCACGGAAACACCACAGGCGGCCCCGCATGGCTAGGCTGCTTTCCCAGCACCCAGAGCTCAGGCCCACCGGGTCAGCGCCGTACAGGCTGGGCCTTGTTTTGCAGAGGGGACCCAGTCGTGTCCTCAGCTCCCCTCTGGCACCAGAGAACGTGGGATTCTCTCCATGGGCATGAAAGTGGTGGGACAGACTGGAGAGAACCAGCCTGGGTTCCAGCCCAGCCCTTCACCTGATCCCAAGGTCCAAGGAGCACCACCCAGCCCTCTCTGGGCCTCAGTTTCCTCAGACACCTACCTCGCAAGAGAGGAAAGGGGGCATCAGCTGAAGCGATGGATGGGGTGGGGGCCCAACACAGGGTCTTCACAGCAAACTTGAGTCCCTCCTTTCCTGGCCTGTGACCGCTGACCAAATGCTGACCAGATCCTGTCGTGTCCCACACTCTCCATGTGGGGTTTGAGTCCTGATGGCCACAGACTGCCCTGGCCTCAGCTTCCTTATAGGGAAGGTGGGAGGTGATAATCTCTCCCTTGCCCACTTCACTGGAAGGTTCAGGGCTGCAGAAGACTGGGGGAACCCTCACAGAGTGGCAAATACACTCTTCCTCACTGTGAGATCTTGGGCAAAGCATCAGCCTCAATTTCCTCATCTGCAAAGTGGGGATGCTTCTCACCAGACGAGTGTGAGACTGAAAGTAGATCATGGGTGGCAGGTGCTGAGCACAGTGCCTGAACATCAGGAGGGCTTGGAGGTGAAGAGCTGTTCTTGAGCACGGACCTGGAGGGCTCTGTGAGGCACTCCATCCTCACAGCACGGCCATGAGTGTCCGGCTATTAACAAGGCTTTGGAGCCGGTGCAGTGACTCTAGGCCTGAGGCTTGGCTGCTGCTTGGGACAGCCACAGGGTTTCCTGAGGGCTCATGGGGGAGCTGGGCCGGAGGAATGTTCTGCACACGTCAGGCCCTGGAAAAACAAATACAGAGATGAGCTTTATGCCCTCTTTCCAGGCAAGTGCGCCTGCACACATGGAGTTCTGTTTGTTTGCTTTTTGACAAAAGCTTGCGGATTTGTATCAGCGTCCCCAAGGGACAGGGACTGGGACAGGACAGGGCAGGGCCCATGAGAGAGAAAAAGTGTGTGTGTGTGTGCGTGCGTGCACGTGTGTGTGTGTGTGTTGGTGGGGGTCAGGTGCATGAGAGAGGGGTCCTGTGTGTGTGTGTGTCTGTGTCTCCGTGTGGTTGTGTGGGGGCAAGTCTGAGGCCTGCCTTCCCCCCTCCCGCCCACACTTTCCTTTCAGCAAGGCCAGCCTCTCACTGCTCTGTCTCTCTTTTTGCTCTCCTCCGTTTCTTTAACCTGGCAGCTCTCCGAGGCAGCACCAAGGTATGACCATCTCTTTTTTCTTCCCATCTGCCCTCTTCGAGGTCCAGCAGGGCTGACTCACCTTGAGGTTTGGGATCAGTTCTAGTGGGCCTGTCTGACAGGGACACACGCGTCACCTCCAAACATCCCTCTGCCACATCCCCTGCAGTCGCTGGAGGCCAGAGGGCCCTGAGAAATCAGAACCACTAGATGTATTCCAAAAGGGAGCCTCAGGGGTTTCAAGCCCCGGTAGCAGCTGGAGTCTTCAAGCCAGGTCTTATGAAGGCATCTACGGGGTGCTCAGAATTCAGTTAGAGCCACAGAGCCCCTGTCCTGGGCCAGTCCCTGGGACCTGAGATGAATCAGAGGGACCCTCCCCTGAGAAAAACTCACCACTCAACAGACCCAGCAGCGCAGGCGGACAGCGCTGCCAGAGGGAAGAAGACCCGAGGAGCAGTTGGAGAGGAGGTGACGAGGGCTGGGCGGGTGGCACAGGGGCAGGAGGAGGGCTGAGGACTCAGGCAGGGCCCAAGTCAGAAAGGGCCTTCAGCACCCAGAGACTCCCTGTATCTGAGGGCACC
This sequence comes from Camelus bactrianus, assembly GCF_048773025.1. NCBI lineage: Eukaryota > Metazoa > Chordata > Mammalia > Artiodactyla > Camelidae > Camelus > Camelus bactrianus. The sequence goes on from NC_133551.1 coordinate 40,902,841, forward strand.
AGGGAGTCTGTATCTTAGAAGGTACGAGCATGGCCAGGCCTGGGAAAAAGGCCCTCTGGCTATGAGTATGAGGGGAGATTGGAAGTACAGAGAGCGGGGTGTGGTCCGGGCAGGAACCAGGGGAGGCGGTGGGCAAGGATATGTTCTGGGTGAGTGATTGGGGGCCCCGAGGGGAAAGAACACAAAAAGCACAGACGCCCAGCCTCCCTGGGGCTGCGTCTGACATCCAGTTCCCCTCTGGCCTCCCGTGATTGTCAACTTGAGGACCTGAGATTCTTGTGGCCTGGGGACTAGTCTGGGGACTTTGGACCCATTGCAAGATTTGGTCAGTTGCTCCCAGCCTGGGTCCCTGCCCTACTCCAGCTTGTCCCCATGTTTGTGTCCCCCTCACCTCGTGCTGTCTCCCTCTCTTCCCCTCTCCCCCTCCTCCTCTCCAAGGCAGCCACCTCACTTTACTCTTGATCCACTTGTTGCTTCTCTGCAGCTGGGGGCCACAAAGGGTGTACTTTTCTTAGGGCCAGTGTCACAGCTGGGAGAATCCTTCAAACTCAGTTGGCCCCATTTTGCAGAGGAGAAAAGTGAGACTGGTGGGGCCTGGGGGCTGTGACTTACCTGAGGTCCCAGCATGAGGGTAGAATAGAGACACAAACCCCCTCCTTCGCTACCAGGCACCTTCCCCTCATCCATGGGCAGGCCTGGCTGGGTCAGACCCCGCCTGGTCAGGGGCGGGAAGGGAGACAGGGCAGGAGCCTGCAGCCGGCCTTCGTCCAGTCGTCCTCCACACTGCAGGCCACACAGTGGGAGCTTGGGCCTGGCGGGTGGCCCCTCGCTCACCCCCACCTCTGCCCTCTGACGTTACAGAAGCCTTACGCCTGCCAGATCCCTGGCTGCTCCAAGCGCTACACAGACCCCAGCTCCCTCCGCAAGCACGTGAAGGCCCATTCAGCCAAAGAGCAGCAGGTGCGTAAGAAGGTAAGCGGCTCTGTCCCAGGCCCATCTCGGCAGACGCCCCCTGGCCCCCTGGCCTCCCATCCAACATCAAGACAGGTACAAGCCACACCCCTTGCATGCATTCAGCCTTCCACACCTGAGGATGCCACTGTCTCTCCTCCTCTATCTGCCTCCCACCAGCCCCCGAGTGTCAAGACGGTCCCCAGTGGGTGGTTCGACTTACGATGGTTCACCTTTACAATGGTGTGAAAGCAAAACAAATTCAGCAAAATCCATACTTCGAATTTTTAATGTTGATCATTTTCCAGGCTCTCGATGTGCGGTAGACCCTCCCTGGTGATGCTGGGTAGGGGCAGAGTCAGCTGCACGACCACAAAACAGCCCCAAGGGTGAACAACTGATACACTAACAGCCATTCTGTTCCCAGACAGCTGTCCTGTTCCTCCCCTGCACTACAGTATAAAGTACATTACATGAGCTAGCCAACACTTCATTATGAAACAGGCTTTGCATGAGATGATCTTGCCCAGCTGTAGGCTCATAGAAGTATTCTGAGCACATTTAAGGTAGAAGAGGCGAAGCTACTGTTCGGATAATTGGGTACAATATGGCAAAGACTGCAGTAGAAATATGCAGAGAATAGTCTGGGCAGAGGGAAGGTGCTCAGCCTGCCAAGGTGGGAATGAGAAGGTGGTGGGAAAAATGACATGCGGCTGGCTGGTGGGGGCACTGCAGGCCCACCGCAGTGAGCCCCATGGCCTTGGGCACATGTCTTGACTCCTTTGTTCATGTTCCTCTGTCAGGGGGGGCAATAGAGGACTTGCTTTAAAGGGTTGTTGTCGTGAGGATTAAATGAGTAAATGCATGTCAAGGGTTTAGAACAGTACTCGGCGCATAGTCAAAGTGTAGAATGGAAGTGGGTGCATGTTGTCATTAAGTCCTGAAGAAGGAGTAAGTGTTGGGCAGGTGAAGACAGTGCCCCAGAAAGCGACTGAAGCTTGAAACACTGTGTGGGGTCCAGTGGACACTCTGCCTGTCTCGGGGCTGAGCAGCGAGGCACAGAGTGGAGGGCGGGGTGACAGGACAGCTGAACCCCTGTTGAGTCTGGGCTGTTCTGACGTCAGGGGGTGCCATCATCAAGGGGTTGTAAGCAGAGGAGGGACGTGTTACCCTGAATGATAGCTCTAGGGGCTGTGTGGTGAATGAATTGAGGTGGTTGGAAGAAAACTCAAGGCAGAGGGGCCACTGCTTGGGAGCAGGAGAGACAGTGGGCCCCCACTTAGTGTAGGTGGCGGGAGAGGGACTGGGTCTAATGACTGCTCGGCTGGGCAGGGGTACTGGCAGAAGGAACACCAGTGTCAGACTTTGGGGGTCAGGATGGATGGTGATCCTCTTCAGCAGGACAGAGAATCTAAAAAAGAAGCAGGTTTGCAGGGGAAGCAGCAGATACTGTCTTAGACAGGGGCGTGTGAGCCGCTGAGGGACCCAGCGCAGCAGGAGGGATGGGACTGCAACTGAGAGCAGAACCTACCTGTTGGGTTTAACCCACATCTCCCGAGGGCCATTGGGGCCATGGGAGCAGGGGTGCCTGAGTGCCAGGGAGGTTTGAGGAGGAAGAGAAACACCAGGGGCCCATCTGGGGACATCAGTATGACAGAGGAGGACAGAGAGGAAAAGCTCATTAATTTGTTCAGCAAGATTTGTGCAGCACCTACTGTTTTCCAAGCACTATTCTAAGAAGTGTGGACACAGCGGGAATGAAGCAGACAAAGGCCTAGAGGCTGGGGAATGCAGACTGCTATGGTCCAGGGAGTGGGGGTATGCAGAGATGGGGAGCGAGAGGCAAGCAGGCCTCAGTGCGAAAGACAGTGGGGAGGGGACAGCCCAGCTCAAGACTCTGGTCTTTATCGTGTAGGCAGTGGGAGCCGCTGGTGGCAGTGGAAGCCACTGGAGGCAGTGGAGCAGAGAGGGAACATGATCAGAGGGGGTGCCGTAAGCTCACCAGGGAACACACCACATCCTGTTCACCCTGAGAAGGAAATGCTTCACAGACTATGTCTCATCTAGTCCTCACTGTAACCCTAGGAATGGGGAATGGAGCAGTTTTCACCCCATTTTAGAGATGTGGAAACTGAGGCTCGTAGAGTTAACAAAGGGTGGGAGTGACAGAGCCAGAGTCCCATCCTGACCCATCTTCTTCCAGGGCCTGAGCTCCCTCCACTGCTCTCAGGTTGAGGGGCCTGGGCAGCGACAGGGAATGGCCCAGGCCCCACGCCAGGGAGCCTTCTGTCCCAAGCAGACTGGTGCCCAAGGACCAGAATCCTGCCCTGGTTTTCCCAGGCCCCTTGCTTGGCTCGCACCGAGCCCCAGGGACCTGGGGCCGCAGATCTGCAAACTTCCCAACAATAAGCATCCATTAAGAGCCATCGGGGATGATGTATCTTTCTGGGTAGAGCGACCCTTGTATTATGACAGCTCCTTGGCAGCCCTGATGCGTTTCAGAGAGAATTAGAAATGCTTTTCTTCCTTAATTCTCCTCTCCTGCTGCTCCTAATCCGATCGACATTGCGGTCTGCAAGAACATGCCTTGGCCCTCTTTTGCCAGAAACTTAATTTACATGGAAAACAGCTGCTGGGTCAGGGAGCCGAGAGCCCATCGGGAGGCTGGGCAGGCCTTCCCCAAGCCTGGGTGTTGGCTCTGATAGCCTGGGAGGGTGGAAAAACCCTCAGGGCTGACTCCCAGCTGCTGTGTGATATGGGACAAGGCTGTTGCCTTCTCTGGGTCAGTTTTGTCCCAGATAAAATGAAGGTTTGGATAAGTCAATCTTTAGTACTCTGATAGTCAGGCTTTGGGATTACCCTGGGAGAAGGGGCCCTTCCCATCCAGTTGCATGACCCCCACAGTGCCCGAGGGCCCCAGTCAGCCCCTCCCTATGCCAGTCTGGCCCCATCTGGAGATGTGAAGATGTTCTGAGGTGTCACACTCAAGTCTGTCCTTAGAAACAGTTGAGGGTTATTGATCAAAGACTTGCCAGCCCCAGCTTGCTTTTAGCCAACAACCTCAAGGCCAAGTATTGACCCAGCAAGCCCGCTGTCATGTGACTTTAGGGGACTCGGCCAGAGGAGTGAGCCAGCCCTTGACACAGCACCTTCATCAAGCATCCATGCCCCTCCTCTTATCACTCCTCAATAGCAGTCTGGTGTGAGAGCTGGTTAGTGTTGCTAATTACAGGCAGGTGAAGGGAGGGCCAGAGAGGTCCTTTGTCCAGTGTCACACAGGGAGTAAGAAGAAGTGGAGTGGGATTTGAACCCAGGTCGTCTGTCCCCAGCCCTGGACTATTTCTGCTGCAACTTGTGCAAGGAAGGAAGAAAGATTTTGGTGGGAAGGGAGGAAGGAAAGACACTCACAGCGGGCTTGCTGTATCTTACTCCCACGGTGTCAGTCACCCCATGGTAGCCCCGAGAATGTTGCTCACAGACCTCCAGCCACCTGGGAGGCCCCAGCTGCTACACTGTGATGCCCCCTCAGCATCTGTGCTGGGGCCGTGCCTCCTGTGGGCACTCCCAGCCAGTGACCCAGCAGCAGGCCTGGCAGGGATGTGAGGCAAGACCCCTTCCTGGGAGACTCGGGAACCCCCCTCCCCTGACTCCCAGTGGACTTTGGCTCACTGGGGACTTCTTGGTCCCTAGACTCTCAGTCTGGGAAGCTTCCATCAAACTCCTACCCCACCTCCTTCCCTCGGTCTGACAGCTCTCCCTGTCTCTCATAGCCACACTCTCCTATTAAAATCCCAGCCTGTTCAATCTCACATCTGCTGCTCAGCCATGTACCCAGTTAGCTCCATTTTACAGATGAGGAAATTGAGGTGCAGAGAGGCGAGAGGTCGTGTCCTGGGGCCACTGTCCTTCCTGCCCCATCCCTTCAGCTGGGGGTCACCCGTGGACAGGCGGTCTTGTGCTAACACCCTCTCTCCCTCTGCTCGCTCCCCAGCTGCACACAGGCCCCGACGCCGAGGCCGACGTCCTGACCGAGTGTCTGGCCCTGCAGCAGCTCCACACGTCCACACAGCTGGCTGCCAGCGACGGGAAGGGTGGCCGCGCCCTGGGCCAGGAGCTGCTCCCAGGTATGCAGGCGGGGGAACAGGGCCAGGCGCCCAGCCCAGAACGGTGCCTTCTTGTACCCAGCCCTGTGGGAGGACAGCCATGCTCTGTGGGCACCAGGGGCCATGTGGGCACCACTTCCTGGAAGTAACCCCCCCACTTGGGGCTTTATTGCCTCTGCAGCTCATCTGACCAGGTGTACATTCCTCCACACTCTTCTGTGGCTCCCCATTGCCATGAAATGAAGCCCCAGCTCCTCTCAGCCTCGTCTCCCAGACCTCGTCGCAGGGCCTAGGCTCTCCTCCCAGGCCTCCTGCCCCAACCTTGGCACATTGGATGCAGTTCTCTGAACACCCCATGTTCCCTCTTGTCTCCAAGCCACTGTACACAACTTGCCGGCCTCCCCTCCCCTCTCTTCCCCTTCACTAAGACAGCTCCTACACTATGACCTATGTCAGGGTTCAAGTCTGGAACTTAACTTAAAGTCCCATGTACTCCCCACCATGACTCCTTGCTTCAGTGGAGAAAACTGAGACTCCAAGAAGGTGGGCAACTTGGCCATAATTGCTTCCAGCTCATCATAAGATGGGGCCCCCCGCCTGCTCCCAAACTCCTGGGACCCTGTAGCCCATCCATCTGGACGCTCAGAGCCTTTGGTCCAGCTGAGGCAGCCTGCCTGTCCCTCCCAGCAGACGCGGGCCACGGAGCAGGTCTCAGGCCCCAGCAGGGATTCCTGGCTGCTTGGGAATCCAGCCCAGAAAAGGGTAGTGTGTCCTGTGGATTCCAGATGACAATACTTGTGTTATGCCCCTACCCTATCCCCCAAAGAAACCACAGTATCAGAGCAGAAAGTTCTTCCCACCCTCTGGGATTTCTTGAATTACTCCAACCATTTTAAACATTTTTTATTTTCTAGTTTTTTAAAAAATTCTTTCCCCTCAACGTTAAAGCTGCAGCAGATTTAAAACTGTAGCAGATTTAAAACTGTGTCAAAACACTTAACTAAACCGCCTCAGGAAGAGAAGGTGTCTTGCCTTTCTCTAGGGCCTGTGCTCAAACAGATTCACAAGGGCGAGGACATCCCAGCAGGATGGGCCCATGGAGGAGGGACCACACCCACCTCTCTCCAGCTAGGGGGCCCCTCTGCCATGGGCTGCCTCTCACAGGATCAGAGTTGCTGAAATAGTAGAATGAGAAGGGACCCTAGGGAGACTCAGCCTAGGGATGAGGTTTGCATCTCAAGTCCCAGCTCTTGTGTCTGGAGCTCTTGTGTTGAGAAGGATTCTGAGGCTCAACAGGAAGAAAGGCTTTGACTGATGAGCAAAGGCTGCCCTGGGACAGAGGTTCTGCAGCCGCATCATTCTTATCCTTGGAGGACTCAGGTCTGGGCAGGAAAAGGACTGACCCAAGGCCGTCCGAAAAGTCAGCAACAGATCCAGGTTGGGAGCCTGATCTCCCAGATACCAGCCCAGGGCTTGTCCCGGGGAGAGGGGCCAGGTCCAGTAGTAACCATCTCTTGAACACCGGTTTGGGCCAGTCACTTGACAAACATCATCTCATTCAATCCCCAGTGAGCCCGGGCTACAGATGAGGAATGAAGTCACTGAGGCAGTGTCACGGGCGGGAGGGGCAGGCGATACCAGGCCTGCGCAGGCCTGCTCTGACAGTGAGTGGTGTCTCCCCTGCCTTGAGCCTCAGTTTCTCCCCCACCCCAGACCTGCTGTGACAACAGATGTGATTGTGATCACTTGTATAAACCCGGTGTGACGAGGAATTTTATCATATCATTGTTGCTCATGGTGAAGGAGAAGAGTCACTATTTACTCATCTGTCTCATAGTAACACTACAGCCAACATTCACTGACCAGGAGCTGTTCTAGGGACTACACGTGTACGTGTGAACTGGCATAATCCTCTCGTCAGCCTCATAAAGTGCGTGTGAGTGTGCTCTTTTCCAGATGAGGAAATGGAGGCCTTGAGCACTTAAGTGACTTTTTGCTGAGGCTCCACAACCAGTAAATGGCAGAGGCAGGTCTGAACCCCGGCTGTCTGGCTGTAGGCTGTGTCCTTAACCAAACCACCAGTGCCACACCTCACCGTACTGCGCACCTGCTGTGTGCCAGGCTCTGTGCTGGTCCCTGTCCTCCAGCTGCTTCCAGCGCAGTGGGGAGAAGAAGGACCCGCCAGGCAAACCCAGGAGTCCTAGGTCCCCCTGGGATTCAGCTGCCAGGTTCTGCAGACCCTACTGCAGACACCTGAGGCATGGTTGGGAACAGATGTTAGGGCCAGAGGTTAAGCGCTCACGGCTGATGATTGATGACGCTGATTTACAGCCCGAAGTAGTGCATCCTGGGGAGAGGCCAGGCAGGCCCCAGGGCGGCCCCGCTCCCGCTGCTCCTCACGAGGCAGTGGTTCCCTTGTTCCCGCCCACCATCTGTTCACGTGTTCAACGTGCCTGGTTCGCACACCGAGTCGCCCACCACGTGTTCATCCTTAGGGGGCTGTACACGCAGGGACCTGGACCAGGGCAGGGCAAAGGCAGGAGAAAATGGGACAGATTCGACGAGTGTGGACAGAAGAGTCCAGAACAGAGGGGTGAGGACAACATTGAACTTCATCATCTGACTGGAGGAGGCTCCCGCCAGCTGGTCTCTCGCCCGGAAAGACCGGCTCTCTTCAGGAGCTTATCTGGCAGGCCTCCTTCAGCTGACCCAGGTGACATGTTGGGCAGCAGTGAGGACGTGAAAAGCATGAGGCCAGCATGGCTGAGGGAGAGGGAGCAGGATTTACCAGGATTCTAGGCCTTCCTAGCTGTCAGGCCCCCAAATTGGTTCAAGATGGCAGGTGAGGAGGTGCTATGGAGAGTGGTGAGTGGAGCAAACCATGAGCAGTGCTGAGCCAGGCTCCTGCCACAGAAGTCCCCTCCACTGCCTCCCTGCCCACGCCAGGAGGGGTGTGTGGCTGAGGGAGACAGCAGATGGATGTGAGCAGAGGTCCCCGAGACAGGGAAGGGGAAGGACTAGGGCAGGAGGCAGAGGGCTCTCAAGAGCCCATTCAGAGCCTGGGTCTCACAGCCAGCCCGCAGTGAAGCCTGGGCAGAGGCCCGCAGCCAGACATCCAGGCCACAGCCTGAGCTGCAGCCCCTGGCCATTTCCTGGGCCTGGCTTTAAGTGGATTTTCTCTTGGTATCACTGGTGTTACTTGGAAGGCCTGATAGCTGCCCATTGCGTGATTTTTGATGAATCATTGAAGTTCTTAAGACTTAGTTTCTTCATCTTAAAATGGGATCATTTTATCCCCCCTGTTGACGGTTGTTGAGGTGCTTAAACTAGATAGTGTGGGAAAAGAGCTTGGTATATAGTGTATTCTTAATTAGCTATTATTCACAGTTATTGTAAGAGTAGAATTTCACCTAATGTAACCCATCCATAGGATGTTTGTCGCTCTAACTCTAGGCCAGGGGTTGCAAACTGTTTGGTCTACAAACTGTGTAGTGCCACAGTCCCCACTGCTCCCTATTGCAACCCCTGCCATTTCACTTATTTTACTCCCAGTTGTGCCACCTATGGCATTGAGCTTGCAATCCCTGCCCCATCCCTGCTCAATTTCCTGGTAGTAGCTCCCTGAATTGCAGCCTGGGCCGGAAGGGCCAGCCTAGGATGAGCTAGCCTTGGAAACCCAACCACCTGAGAAGGTAAAAGTTCCTCCTTTACCACATCCAGGAAAAGAGCGTGGTGTATTCTCAGATGGTCCTTATGAGGTGATAAGAGCGTTGGGTCTGGGTTCATAATAACTAGGGTGATGCTCAGAGCACAGCAGCTGACCAGTCAGAATGGGCAGTGTGTCAGTGCAGCTCTGGGTGCGGCTCTGGGGTCCACGGAGTCCTCCCAGGGCATCAACTTGAGTTGATTTCGGGGAAAATGATGTGAGTTTCTATTAAAATTCAAATCAACATAGCCAGATTAAAGAGGGGATACAAAATTGGCTTCATTTTTCCCCATAAAATAAAGAACATCAAAAATTTGCCACCCTTGCTGTGACCCTCGCAGGCTCCAGTCCCAGAGTAGGAGTTCATTCTCGCCTCTAATTGGGGTTCCTTGGTGAAGGAAGCACTGACCTCAGTAACTACTCTCAGACCCGCCATTGGGCCCCTGGAGCAACATCTGACTGACCTAGTGTCCCCATTGGACTCATTAGTCCACCTGTTTTCTTAACAAGGGTAAGACCCTTGGGAGTAAAAGGTGATAAAAGGTGATGTCACCCTGTAGGTGTCTTCTCGAGGTTTAGAATCTAAGACTAGAGCATGGTAACTCCTCTCCTCAGTCAGGACCCTTGTGCAGTGTACAGCCTACACGATCATCCATGGCATCCCTTCTGAGTCTCCCAGGCCAGCTTGCACAGTCGTCCTTTCTTTGGAACCCCTCACAGCGGACATCCAGGCTCTGCTTGCATGTCTCTGGGGATAGGCAGCTCATTTCCTCAAAGGTAGCCTGTTACCCGGCAGCGGCTCTGAGCCCTGAGCTAGAGTCTGCTTCTCTCATGCTTCTCTTCACCCCAAGGTCTCTGTCTCCTCCTGGAGCTATGCAGAGCGAGCCCCTTCTTTCCCAGAATAGGGATTTGAGCCCTCCTGCTGCATTCAACCCTCGCCTCAGTAAACACACACACACACACAGCCTGACCACTGCAGGCCTCTGACGCCCCTCGTCAGCCCACCTCTGCTCTCTGCATAGACCTCGGCCCTGAACACAGCCCAGCAGCCACGGCATGAACAGAGCAAAGTGGGGCCATCGTCTCCCCCTTTAGGACTCCTAACCTATGAATACAGCCTCACTGGTTTCCCTTCATGTCTTTCTCTCTCCATAAGCAGGCACACAGCTCCTGGGGCATCCACAGCCATGTCTAGCGAGTGGCCAAAGCCCAGTGATATTTCTTTGCTTCCCTGCAGGCGTGTATCCTGGCTCCATCACCCCCCATAATGGGCTGGCATCAGGCATCCTGCCCCCTCTGCACGATGTCCCTTCCAGACACCACCCACTGGATGCCACCACCAGTTCCCACCACCATCTGTCCCCTCTACCCACAGCTGAGAGCACCAGGGATGGGTACGTACAGCAAGCCAGTCCTCCTCCAGGATAGCAAGTGGGCACCTGCATGGGCGGCAGGTGAGGGCAGGTGCCCCACACACTGAATGGTTGTTACTGATAATAAAAATAGCCAACATTATGTGGCACTGACAGTGTACTGTGCTGTGTACCAAACACTCGCTGAGCACAGTTTCATCAGTGCCTCATAGTAACCCTACCATGTGGATGATATTAGCACCTGGGCTTCTTGATGCCTTGCCTCCTGCGCCCTCTCCTCCCCTGTCCGGGCGGCCCTGGGAAGATGCTTTATCCTCACCTGACCCTGCATTCTGGGCTGCCACACCCAGGCCTCCTTGGGCGCCTCACTCTGACTGCTCTTTGGTTTGCACCATGTATTTGGTGAGCAGGCTGCCCACTGCCCACTCCAGAGATGCCCACCGGGGCCTCGCCCCCACTTCTGGCTACTGTGGCTGTGACCATTGCCCGGCCTGCTGGGGCTGTCCAGGAGCCCTTGCTGCAGGATCACTGCAGGGAGGGGGGCCTCCTCCTGCATTCCATGTGGTTCCCCTTGTGACCACTTAATTGGCTGGAAAGGGCGAATGTGCTCATTGCTGGGCCCTAATGCTTCGGAAGTCTGTTTCCCTTGCAAACGGGCAGAGGGAGGCCTCGCAGCCCCACCGCCTGCCCTCCCTGCCACTTTTGCTTACCGTCAACAGGACTTGATCAAACTTGTCCCCCAAGGCCTGGCCCCAGCGCCTTCCCTCTCCCCCTGCCCTTCCTCCTCAGGGCAGTAGCATTGGCCTTGGCCTGCCTGTGCCTGGGGCTGCCAGCCTGAGTTCATCACCAAACTTGTTGTCCAGGACTCCTGACTGGGCTCCTCCTGCTACTCACTCATCCATTCATTTGATGTCCAATTATTGAGTCCTTGATGTGGGCAGGGCCCTGGGCCCAGTGCTGGGACCACTGATGACCTCAGCCCTGGTGAATGAAGCTCACTGTGACAGACCTGCAGGGATTGACCACGGAGCAAGTGCCCTCAGGGAAGGAAGCACTTCAAGGAAGGGGATGTGCAAGCTCAGAGAAGAACCCAGTGCGCTGGGGGACGCTGTCAAGGAAGGCTTCTTGGAGGTGGTGTTAAGCCAGGCCTCCAAGGTTAAGTAGGAGTTGGCTGATTGGAGAGATTGCGTGGAAGGAGCAGCCAGAGTGTAGGCAGGCATGGTGAGAGCTTGGTGTGCTCTGGGAAACCTGAACCTTCATGTGGGGTGACAAGCTCAGGAGAGAGGTCACCAGGGCCAGATCACAGGACCTGTGACAGGACTCTGAAGGGTGAGCAGGTCAGGTTTAGGGTTGAGAATACACAGCCTGCAGTGTGGGGCTGGACTGCAGGATCCGGGGTGGGTGGCTGGCAGCCTGAGCCAGTGCTGGCAGGGAGGGATGAAGAACGCCCAGAAGGCGTTAGTGACATGAATAAGCTGGACGGGCCCTGGGTATGCAGGGTGTGCCCTGGGTGTTCCTGGAGCGGGGAAGACTGGTTGTGAGTGGAGCTAGAGCTACAGAGAGGACACCTGATGAGGTGCAAAGTGGGACCCGGAAAACCAACCCTTCCCTGGGCCTCAGTTTCCTCTTCTGTTAAACGGGCATGAAAATACCCTCCTCTAGGAAGGGGTGAGGATCAGCTACATGTGCCTGACGTTGTACATGTCACCCGGTACAGGTCCCGTATACCTAGCCCCCTGCCCCCCACACCCATGCACCCACCGCCTCAGGCCACCTGCTCACCCACCAGCCAGCCCAAAAACATCTCTGACCAAAGAAAAATAAACCACAGAGGCCTTTCCCCACGCAGGCCTGTGCACTCTGCTCCGCCTCATTCATCACCTGCCTGCCACCTACATAAGTGCCCGTCAAGAATTCCTGCCGCGAGAAGCAGAGTGATGACAAGACCAAGACGGGACCCCCGGCCCCACTGGCCACCCGCGCCTGCAGGAGCGAGGGCGTGAGCCGTCCCCACCAGCCAGGCGCCCAGGCTCCCCTGGGGTTCCCGAGAAGGGCTCTCATGCCTGACACCAGGCCCAGGCCCAGCTTGAATGGGTTTCTTTTCTTAGCCGCTGAGAAGAGGCAAGGAAGGGTGGGGGGAGGCCTTCAGCCTCCCCTTCCTGCCAAAGTCAACAGGGAAGTCCACTCGCGGCTCCCCGGTGGTTTGCTGGGACGTTAAATAGCTTGACAGGATTATCTGATTCACTCAAAAATATGCTAAGAGGGCCTGACTTCATGACCAAATTTATTTACCCTGGCTCAGAGAAGACTCCCAAAAGGGTGGTTTTTTTCTCCCTGGCCCTGTGCAAGGTATGAAGCCCTAGTCTGCCAGGCCAGTGAGGTTTTATATTAATTTTTATAGGTTCCAATTGAAGCAAAAATATTTGATTTAGGGATCATTTGCATGACTCAGAAGAGGAGCTCCAGATGAGCTTTTCTCGTTTTAAAGCGTCAGGTAGAGCAGCAGAATCTCAGCCTTCACGTCTGCTGTGGAGAGTCGTGTTCTGTTTAATTTCACTGGCTGTGAAGGTGGCAAATGTGAATTTATGGCAGGTTAGAGACAGGAAAAACAAACTTTGAAAATGCATGTTTTTTCCCCATCAGATCTGGTTCTCCTTAAGTCTGCAGTGCTGTTAATCTCTGGGTTTTGTAGCTGAGTGATTCAGAAACCCATTTGTTAGTATTTATCAGCTGTCTGCGGTGTGCCAGGCCTGGTGCTGAGCATGGAGTGACTGAGAGGGTGGGGCCAGGCCCTGCCCTGCAGGGGCTCCCAGGGGAGGGACGGATAGGAAGTCAGGGAAGAGCTGGGGTGTGGGTGCCAGGATGGGGTGGCCATAAGACCGGCAGGGACCATGCAGCAGGCTCGAAGGAGGAGGGCCCACCCTCTGGCCATGCCTGGGCCCAGCCTCAGCCAGGAGAACGGGTTATGAGGACACATGGCTTGTGCACAGCCCTCCACAGTTTATAGAGCATAGTTGTAGACCCACCTGATGGCCCAGTGAGACAGGTCTCTAAAAATATTAACGGTGATGATAATGATAATTCGTGGACCCTTGATGGGATTCAGTTCATTAACTTAAGGAGGCTGGCGTGTACCTCCAGTGTATTGTAGATGCTGGCAGGGACCAAGGACCTGGCACAGAGAGCCCCTCCTGCTGTCTTCAGCGCACTCACAGTGGCGGGGGTCCCAGACGTAGGACTGATGACAGTGCGGTGTCATCACAGGGGCAGTGACAACAGGACGCCCAGGTTAGAGGGACCGGATGGGGACCCTGCAGAGCTGCAGACGTGAAGCCCTCCAACCTCTCCCCAAGTCTCCTTTCCCCATTTTGAGACAGTCCTGCTTCCCTCAGAGAGAGGCGCTGTTGTGTCTTGAACACCTCCTCGTGTCTTAGAGGGGTGGTGAGGGTAGTAAGCCCAGCCTGAAAAGGCCACCGGTAGCTGTGACGTTGAGTTTGTAGGGTATCCTAACATGGATGGTCCAACATATCCATTGATACAAACAAGAAAAGAAAGACTCTGAGCCCTCACTCTCCCTCTCTCTTTAATGCACATAAATGCGTCACAGACGTGAGCCTTCAGCCCCATCCCAAAAGCCCCCATGTCTCCCTGACCCCAGGGTTATTTTTGTTTCTGTGAATAGACCTCAGAGGCTCAGGAAGGCATCATGAGGAAGGAACTTGGTGTCCAGTGACGTGCAGTCTGGTTAGATGGCCCACTCTGGCTCAGCCTGGTCCAGGGTGACTGCACGGCTCGCAGTGCTGCAGGCTCGTTTCAGAACATGAGCTTCCAGGGAGCACGGGCTCCAGGCTGTGCCCCTTCAGGCTTGTATGAAGGGAGGTGGTGAGTCCCCCATCACAGGATGTGTGCAAGTGGAGGAGAGATGGCAAGAGATGGAGACAGAAGGTCCCTAAAAGCACACTGTGCAGGGGAATAAAGGCCAACTTAGACATCAGACCTAACTGCTAGTTTTCCTTCCCTTCTTGATAATGATGATGATGATTCTCTTAGTAGCTAAGAATGCATCTGACATCATATTGGGTGCTTTGTCCACATTGCTTTACTTAATTTTACTCTCACCATAGCCCATGAGGTCAGTGCAGTATGGCTGGGACTAACCTGGGCAACGTCTCTGATCTGTGAACATCTCTCATGGGGCCTGGGGCAAGACAGAGACTCCGTGAGTGAACGGTGGCGGTTAGTGCTGTGGGGTGTTCTCCTAGGGAGCTCCCCCGGCTTTCAGTGGGGCCGTTCCTGGGCTCATCCTGCAGATGGTGGGGGCGGCACACACACTTAGGGTGCACAGACCCAGCGGGGGTAGCTGGTATTTGGGCCTGGGTAAGAGTTGCAGTAGCGTTGCCACGTGGAGAACACAGCAACCCTGTGAGGAAACCAAGGCTTGGAGACCTTAGCATTTTGCCCAAAGTGACATGGCCAGTGAGAGCAGATGGGGTTTTAAACACAGTTCTGTTGACTCCAAAGGTCGTGCTTATAACCAGTGGTCCTTGCTGACTGTCAGTCCTAAATATGGGATAGAAGTTTTTCTTTACTGGGTTCCTCTGGACTCTAAAGCTTATAGGACTTAAAATTTTAATTACTGTTTGAACTTAATCAGAAATAAAAGCTTTGTCTTCTAACTGCGTTGTTGTACGTTAGAGCAGGTCAGCTAGTGAGCTTTCTGTTGCTGGAGGGGAACAAGCAGTGGCAGTCACACCTCTGGCCCCTCCTGCTGATGGCCGTCCCTGCTCTCTCCAGGTTGGGACCAGGCCTCCTCCCGCCCATGGTCAGCCCACTGAAGGGGCTTGGGCCACCGCCACTGCCACCTTCCTCCCAGAGCCATTCTCCTGGGGGCCAGGCCTTCCCCACCCTCCCCAGCAAGCCGCCCTACCCGCCCTTCCAGAGCCCTCCACCCCAGCCGCTGCCCAGCCCACAAGGTAAGCTCTCGCCGAGGGGCCCTCTCTACATACACCTGCTGACCCCCACTCAGGCTTCCCAAGAGTAAGGGGACCCTGCCCTGCTCTCCTGGTCTCCACTTGGAATGATGGTGGGCACTGGGAGAAGCTGAGAGACGGGTGACCTAACATGCCTAGTGGGGGGCACTTCCTGGAGGAAATTAGTCCTGAGGAGTAAGGAAGAGTTTGTTCCATCACAAGGCGTCAAAGGGAACAGCGTCGGGCGGGGCTAGGGTGGGAATGGCCTGCCACTTGGAGGAACAGTGAGTGATGGGGTATCTTGAGTGGAGGAGGGTTGAGGGCCCACGGTCCCTTCCCTCCAAGCACTGTCGACCACGTGAGACCACCTCGCCCAACCTCCTCCGGGACAGGGCACAGCTGGGAAAGGGGACTAGGCTCTCAGCACCTTCTCCACCCTGGGGCTCTCTTCTCTCATGCACCCCACCATGCCAACGGCCCAGTGGAGGGAACTGAGCGGCACAGCCAGGACGGTCCCCTCCCTGCCCCCGGCACGTTCCCGCTCTGAATGCAGCTCTTGCCGCCTCCCTCTGCAGGCTACCAGGGCAGCTTCCACTCCATCCAGAACTGCTTCCCCTATGGTGACTGCTACCGATCGGCCGAGCAGGCAGCCTGCGGGGATGGACTAGCCGGGGAGGCCCATGGTTTCAACCCCCTGCGGCCCAATGGCTACCACAGCCTCAGTGCCCCTTTAGCTGCCACAGGTAAGCCCACCTGCATGCCTCCTCTCCCTGAGTGCCCACCAAGGCCTATATGTGCTTTGTACATATTGTCCCGCAGCCTTAGGACAGTCTGATGAGGTAGGGTCGTCCCCACTTTACAGAGGAGGGGCTAAAGGCTCAGGACCCCGCAGAGTTAGGATTTGCAGCCCACCTGACCCCAGCGTCGGTGTTCCTTCCACACTCACAGAGGAGAACCAGACTAGGAGCTCCCAGTCTAGCTGATGTTTCCCTTTAAATACTTATTGAGCAACTACTGTGTGCCAGGCCCAGTTGTAGACCCTGGGGATACAGTGGGGAATGAGACAAATACTGATCCCCATTTAACAGATGAGGAAACCGAGGCCCACAGAGGCCACACTGCTAGGAAGGGACAGAGTCTAGAGGTTGTGCTTGTTCCTTAGGCTGCATCTGTGAACCCTTCAGGGCCCTGGGCCTTCCGCAGGTAATGCCCCCGGATGAGGTGGAGAAGTCCAGTGAGAGGGGAGGCCTGTGCATGACCCGAGTGAAATCAGGCTCAGGCCACAGGGCCAGGTCTGGTCAGAGCGGAGGCACCAGATGGGTGGTACCAGAATTCCCCAAGCCATTATGGTTTATTACTTCAATAAAAAGCAAACTATTAATTAATTAAAGAATTCCCCAAGCCAAGCCCACCCTACACCTCAGGGCCCAGATCTAGCTGAAGCTACAAGGCCCAGGCAGGATGGTGGGGTACCAGACAACAGGGAGCCTCAGACCCTGCCCCAGAGGCCCCTTGGGTAGCTCTGGATGTGTGCAGCTGTGGGGAGAGATAAGGACCGGGGACAAGCAATGAGGCCGCACCGCAGCCGGCACACACAAACCTGTGGTCATCTGTGTGGGCCCGTGTGCTCCTGCTCACACACACACTCCCGGGTCTGCACGTGTCTTCTTTCTGCATGTGTTTGCGGGGCACGTCTGTGTGCGCACGTGCATGTAGGACCAGCACGGTGGGCTCCAGGCAGTGTGAGCCTGTAAGCACGTAAGGAGCTCACCAGCCACGTGGGCTCACGTCTGCATGTGTGCTCACATTGTGCTTGTGCTGGTGTTCATGCCGTCTGTGCACTCGTGTGTCCTCGTCCCGTGACCCCCTCTTTGTGTGCACACGTGTGTGTGCATGGTTGTGTATTAGCATGTTTGGGCCAATTCAGATGAGCGTGCTTGTGTGCAGGTGTGTGGCTGTGTGTTTGGGTACAGTGTACATACTCTGTGAGTGGACACGTCACACACACGCGCCAGAGGCAGATGTGTGCCTGATCGCAGGTGTGCGAGGATGGTGGGCATGTTCCATGTTTGCTCACACAGTGCACGAGTAGGCACCTGCCACTGTCCCCAGCACTGCTGGTTCTCGCCATCGCGTCCTCCCGGCCCCACCCAGCCCTAGATGGGATTTCTTGGTTCGGCAGCAAGGCCTGAAATAAGTAGCTCTGAGGAGAGGCGAGAGGCAGCTTCCTTGCCTGTACACCGGGTTAGGAGGTTCTTTTGACCCCCCTCTCTTCTGCTGTCTGAGTGGCAGCCCAGCGTCCAGCGCCTTTGCTCACACCTCCTCTGCCAAGCTGAGAACAGACTCACAGGACTGAATCCAGACCAACCAGGTGGGGCCGTGGGGCCTGAGGAGGAGTTTGGTCTGATCCCACTGCACAGACAGGAGGACTGAGACCCACCTCTCAGGCTACACGAATTCATGACAGCAGCCCTTAGGGCTGAGACTGGGTAAAATGACCTCACCAGGTCCATCCTAGGTTTTGGGCCCCCACCCCAGAGACAGTGTGTCCAATGGAAGAATCGGGTGTCTCAGAGCCAGATGGATCTGGGTTCAGATCCCAGTTCTCCCACTTACTGTGACCTGGGGCAAGTGTCTTGCCCTCTCTGAGCTTGTCTTCTCAGCTGTAAAATGGGATAATGAATCCCACCTCCTAGGATTGTTGTGAAGCTTAAGTGAGATACAGTTTAAATGAGCCTTTGGTAAATGCCCAGTGGAGTGCTGGTGCCCTTCTTTGGATATTTTATATTTACTGAGGCAAAGAAACCTGAAAGGGTGGGGGTGGGCTGGGGTCCTTCTGCCAGGAGGGGGCCAGCTCCTGAGGGCAAAAGCTGTGATGTCTGCACCCTGACCTCCCCTCCCCGCCACATTCTGTCCCACAGTCCAGCACTGGGTGATGGACTGTCCGCTTCCTGTCTCCTCAACTGCTTCCCTAGGCCTTGGGGCTGCAAGGCCTAGGGGAGCCTCCTTCCAAGCCCCTTTCCTGCCCACCCGCCTACGAGCTCCCCTAGCTGGAGGAGCAGAGGGCTCGGCGCAGGCCCTGCTGAGGGGACGCTGTGAGGAGGGACCCCAGGCGGGACCCCAGGCGGGAGGGCGGGGTCTGGGAGCTGGGGAAAGATGACAAGAAACAGCCCCTGAGTTTTCCAGCCTGGACCCTGTCCCCCCGACACCCACAGGCTACGAGGCCCTGGCCGAGGCCCCGTGCCCCGCAGCGCTGCCGCAGCAGCCATCTGAAGACGTCGTGTCCAGTGGCCCCGAGGACTGTGGCTTCTTCCCCAATGGGGCCTTTGACCACTGCCTGAGTCACATCCCCTCCATCTACACAGACACCTGAAGGAATGCCGCCCACACCTGCCTGCCCTCCACCACGGACGCTACCTTGCCCACCCACTGTCTGTCCCCAGCCTCCGGGCACCCAGCCTGAGCAGCCGGCTCTGCGGCGGGTCCAGCGCTCACCGGGAGTGATCATCTGAGCCCCAGCTGGGCGCTCAGAGGTGCCCGTCAGGATCCGTGACCTGTGACATCCCTTGACTGTGTCTTCCTTTTCTCTACCCAATGGTTTTGAAATCACAGACCTCGTGTATATAAAATGTACAGAATTTGTTTTCCATTCCCCTGCCAGTTTTATATTTTTGGTTTTACAAGAAAAACATTAAAAACTGGAAATGAGACTTGGGGGCCTGGTTCTGCTTTGTAATTCAGTCTAGAGGCCAAGAGCAGGAGAGTGGTAGAGGAGTGCGTAGCAGAGCCAGGGTGTGGAAACCAGCTCCGTCCTCCGATTCCTTCAGCGGGGGTGGGGGCATCACGTGGCCCCCACCACGTGCTAACAGACACCGGCACCGGTCCCAGGACCTCACTGAAAGGCAGGCTCATCCCCATTGGCAGGCGAGCAGACCAAGACTGGGACTGAAATTGGAATCCCAGTATGACCCAGACCTTTGCTCTCTGCACTGACTCCTCAGCTGGTGGAAAAATATGCTTCAATTCTGGCACTGGCTTTGGGTAAACAGGGAAGGCCAGGGGAGGGCAGGGCAGGCCTTCCAAGGACAGAGCCTGAACAGCCTCCAGGAGGCAAGGGGCAGAGGCAGGGTCCCTGCAGGCGGGCGGGGCTGCAGAGAGCATCCTTTGTACATAGAGCCCCACCCACCCTGAGTGGTCCAGAAGGGAGGGGCGAGGAGACCAGTTCTGAGGGCACCAAGGCTCCCACCTCCCACGGGGTTGCCCCCCTCCCCTGCCTGCATCCCTTCTCACCACCCAGGCCTGTGGGCAGTGTCAAGTCTCACCATATCACCTTGAAAGTCACCTGGTAAAGAAAAATCCTCAAGGAGAATTCCCGCTGTGTCACTGCTGAAGTGAAACAAAGCCAGAGAGGTCACGTTTACCACACACCTCCTATATACTGGGCCCTCCCCACCACCACCACCACCACTCTGGAAGCAGCCCTGTGGAGGGTCTTTTTATCCCCCTCTAGGTGAGCGGAGTAGCCAGGATTCAAACCCAGGTCAAAGGGAGACCCCTTTGTACCACGTGGCCAGGTTGGCTGGGCAAAGCTAGATGGAAAGCGCTAGTCAAATCCTTCTTTGTAGAGAGGGGACTGGGATTCAGAGAGGCCACTCAGCCAGGTGGGGACAGAACCTGTGATGTGTGCCTGGTCCCTCCCCAGAGTCTAGGGAGGATGGGGTGGTGCGTAACCATGTGAGTGCCCCTCTGCACCAGGCCTGCGTGTGCTTCCCAGTTCAGTTCACCAATGCCTGTTCACCCCCAGGTGCTTGCCTGACCTGCTCTGTGTCCAGGGCCAACCTGTGGGGACTATCTCCGGTGCTCCCTTCTCACTGTCTCCTGGCTGGCTCCAGCCAGTGAGGACCCCAGCGTGGCAGGAGGGAGAGTGGGAGGGTCCCTGGCAGGCTGTGTCTTCCACTGAAGGTCAAGGGCCTCTCACACGGCTCCATCCTTCTCTTTCAAGCAGGGACTGGCCCTGGAATTGCTCACACTCTTAGGAAAGTCAGGACACTGCATTGTCCCTTGTCTGCCTGACACCCTGCTGACACCCTTGCATGGAGTCCCTTCATTAAACCCTCCTCAGCTGCCCCAGACTGAGAGGACCATCTGTTTCCTGCCAGAGCCAGATTGACAGCTCCCATCTTACAGACGCAGAGACTGAGGGCCGGTGATGTTAAGTCACTTGCCCTCGCGGCACAGCCCACAGATGGTAGGGCCAAGATCCAAACCCGGGCCTCGGGCTCCAGAGCACATGCTCTCACCCACCGCACCTCTGACCCGTGGAAGACTCAGAGTGACCTGGCTCCCACCTCCTCTGCCAGCCCCAGCCTCCCAGGGAAGGCCAGTCCAAGCCCCCAGCAGGAAGAAACAGGCCCAAAGTCACTCAGCACATCAGCATATGGGATGGGGACCGAAGGTGCCTGACTCCCACCCAGGGTCCCCTTGCTCCCAGTTCCATCCCCCACTGGCTTTATGGAACTAATTAGGACATGGCAAAATTCCTTTAACAGGGATGCTCAGGAATCAATACTGCATGTCATTGTGAGCACTTAATCCACTCCAGATAAGCAGAATTAAGCTGTACAATGAGGACATATTTCTATTAATAATGAAAAGGGCTGAGTCTTGAGCAGGAGAACACACAGGGAGCTGGCAGTTGGATCCCATTTAGTTTCAGAAAGAGAGAGGGAGAAAAGGAGACAAAGGCAAAAGGAACAAAGGAGAGAGAGAGAGAAAAGACAGACAAGTGAGCTGGAGACCAGGTGGGTGCCCAGAGCTGGCCCACAGTACAGCCCGGCAAATCGTAGCTTTCCTGAGCGACCATGAGCTGTCAACATGATTACTCCCCTCCCCTGCTGGGGTCCCCTCAGAGCCTCCGCTTCTCCTCGGCACCCTCCAGGGACCCTCAGCCCTGATGCCCCGAGCCTGCAGGGACCTTCCTGGTCCAAGGTGAGTGCAGCAGCTGGTGGGGCCCCTGGGCAGGGCCTGCTAGGGGCTGGACCTGAGCCCCTTCCCAGCTAGTGCTGTCTTCATCCCTTGCTTAGAAAACCCCGAGACCTGCGGCCCCTCCTGAGCCCTGACCACGTGCCAGCGACTCTGCCACAGGAGTCTGCGCCATCCCAGAGCACACGGTGATTCCTGCCCCGAGCTGCAGGAGGCATGAATGCTGCCCACCCTCTCACAGGGAGGGCTGAGGGTCGGGTGGAGGGAGTGCTGTTTCTCATCTGAGGAGACCCTCCAGGTGAGGATGAGGCTGAGTCAGCCCGGGGGCACCCAGGGTGCAGGGACAGTGCTCAGGCCTGCCACTCAGGCCTGCAGAGACAGGGACCATGCTGTCCTTCCAGCCTAGCCTCTCTGGACAGCCACCACAGCCCCAGCCTTTACCCAGGCCAAGCTGAGTTTGGCTGGATTCCCCAGCTGCCTGGTCTGTGTCTCCATCAGGGGCCCTCTGTCCTCCGTCTCCCTGTCCCTCTGGCCTTCATCTCTCCTCCCTCCCGTTTCCTTCTCCCTGTGTCACCATTTCTCTGCAGTGCCCCTTTCTCCCTCCTTCCTCCGCCAATTCTCTTTCCTCCCTTTATCTACTCCTCCCAGTTCATTCCCTTTGTTTCTCTTTTTCCTCCATTTTCTCTTTAACTAACTATTTATTTAATTAATTAAAACATGGTCGATTGACAATGTTGTGTTAGTTTCTGGTGTACAGCACAGTGATTCAGCTATACATATGTGTATTCTTTTTCGTATTCTTTTTCATTATAATTATTACAAGATATTGAATGTAGTTCTCTGTGCTATATGGTAGGACCTTGTTGTTTATCTATTTTATATATAGTAGCTTGTATCTGTTAATCCCAAATTCCCAATTTATCCCTCTCTTCTTTCTCCCCTTTGGTAACCATAAGTTTGTTTTCTATGTCTGTGAGTCCCTTTCTGTTTTGTAAATAAGTTTATTTGTATCATTTTTTTTGGTTCCACATTTAAGTGATATTATAATTTTTTTCTCTGCCTGACTTCACTTAGAGTGATAATCTCTAGGTCCATCCATGTTACTGCGAATGGCATTATTTCACTCTTTTATGGCTGAGTAGTATTCCATTGTGTGTGTCTCTCTCTATATAGACACACCATATCTCCTTTATACAGTCATCTGTTGATGGACATTAGTTTGCTTCCATGTCTTGGCTATTGTATACAGTGCTGCTATGAACACGGATGCATGTACCTTTTTGAATTAGAATTTTCTCTGGATATATATCTAGGAGTGGGATTGCTGGATCGTAGGGTAAGTCTATTTTTAGTCTTTTGAGGGATCTCCATACTGTTTTCCATAGTGGCTGCACCAAATTACATTCCCACCAACAGTGTAGGAGGGTTCCCTTTTCTCCACACCCTCTGTAGCATTTATCATTGGTTTTCCTTTTCTCTTTAAACTGCAAGGTCTGATTCCAGGTAAGGAGGCTTTCTCCTCTCTCTCCTTACTCTCCTGTGTGTGATCCCTCCTCCCTCACTCTCACCTAATTCTCTGTGGTCCAGGGGCCAAGGAGCAGAGGAAGACTGAGAGGGGGCCTAGAAGAGTGTTGGTGGGAGAAGCCTGGGGCAGTGGCTCGTTGGAGTTTTCCCCAGGAATATTTTATGCAGCGTTTATATGTGTTTGGAGTGCGGATGGTGGAGGGGTGTGGTATCAGCTCAGATCACCCCTCTGTCGGAAGTGGAATCTCCCAGTCCTGTGCTTCAGTATTTATTTTCTTCTGTGGTTAAAAGCACAACCTCTAAAGGCCTTTCAGGCCCACTCAGGACTCTGACAGCTGCCGTCTCACACCCACACAGGCAGCATCAGGGCCGGCGACTAGCATCGTTGTTCCCGAGACTGACATAGGGCAGAGCACGTCCAGGTGATTAACTGCGCATTTGCAGGGAAAGCAGGTGGCCAAGGCTTGGGTCACTGCCTAAATATTTTCTCAGAGGTTCAGGGCTGCCCGCCCAGGACATGAGGAAGGGGCAGGCAGGATGGGGCCTCTGCTCTCCACTTCCTCACATTCCCCAGCAAGGCGACCGTGCATCGGGACACTAAACCTGGTCTGGAGGCTGCGGGGAAAGGGCGATGTTGGCCCCAGGGCTGCAGGCCGCGCACTGAGCTTCTGTCAGCCTTTGGAGGCCTGGGGGCAGCCAGGCTCCAGGCGGGGCAGCACCCTACCAATGCCCTCACCTCCCAGACAGGGAAACTGAGGCTCTGAGGTCAGACTGGCCCCAACAGAGTCACCATCTCTGCTCCTGAAGTGTGGAGGTGAGGGATAGGTGTAACTTACAAGAGGAGAAATTAAGTCCCAGAGAAGGAGAGGCTGTGTCTGAAACAGCACAGCAAGTCCCCAGCAGTGAGCCCAGAGCTCCACCAGCCTGTGCACCCAGCGGCTCCCTCAGGAATGAGCTGTCTGAGGGCAGCTGAGTCTTAGAGCAGCAGGAACAGGGGCCCAGAGGACCCGTGGGTCACTCTGCTGCTCAGAGACTCAGTTTACCTGTCTGCACGACGCTCGATGCAGAGCAGTCTCCTCTGTTGACTGCACATTAGGACCATCTGAGAGCCTCCAACAGCTTCACTTGCTGACCTCACCTCTGAGCAGTGGAATCAGCTGAGGGCAGCTGGCCTTCCACATGTGAAAAGCTCCTCAGGAAGCCCAGGTGCCCCACGGGGGCTGGGGACGCTGGTCCTGAGGTTACACTTGCCACAGGCCAGGCACCATCAGTTCTTTACCCGTATTAACTGTTTAATCTCCAAGCCCTGCAGAGAAGGTTCTATTATCCCCATGTCACAGATGAGAAAACTGAAGGCCAGAGAGATGAAGGCCCAGGATCACACACGGCGAAACCAGGTTTTGGACTCATGCCCTTCTGACAGCAAAGCCCTCACCCTCAGCCCACCTCCGAGCCCCAGCACTTTGCTGTCCCCAAACTCCTGGGGTGAGGGGCACATTCCCAGTTGATATGAAAGCCCAAGGCTGAGAGTCAACTCCAGTTTACAGCCTGCCTCTGCCACTGACCCACACTGGGGTCCTCCATTTTCTCATCTGTAGAATGGGAACAACACTCCCAGCTCTCCTGTTTCCTGGAGAGTCAAGAGCTCTAAGGGAACAAGAGACCTGCTATGCAGTCTGGGAAGGTCTGTGCCTGGGCGAGCTGGCACTTTCACAGGAGTTTGGCACTTTGCCCTCACCCAGGCTTTCGCTGGGGTCAGTCGTGCCTCCACCACCAAATGGTGGGCAACCCGAGACAGCGCCCAGGGGCGGGGTGGGGCCTGAGCCCCCAGAGGAGACATGGGTGGGTGTCTCCTGCTAGAAAGCAAAGCGGTGCTGGGGGAGCTGGGTGAAGTCATCAGTCCTGCGCAGGGCGGGCTGCCAGGAGCACAGGCTCCCCGGGGCCTGGACGCGGTCCCTCCCTAGCAGGCGCTGCGTGTTGTGCAGCCGTCTCCATGGAGTCTGGCTTTACAAGGTGCCTCCATGCTCCCAGAGAGGCCTGGAAGGCGACTGGCACCACTATTCTACTTTTATTGATGGAGAAACTGAGGTTTGGGAAGTTTGTGGCTCCCTAAAGATGGTGAGTCCTGCAGCGTTGACAGCAGGATTCTGGTGTCCTCAGATCTGCTCAGACTAGGGTGCTGGGCAAGTCACCTCACTGAGTGGGGTTCTACTCTGTAAAATGGCATGATGGCTCCCCCTTACTGGGTGGATTAAATGGGGTGATAGTCACATAATAGGATCTCAATAAATGTAACTACTTTTTTCCATTTGAAGACTGCCCATCTAGACAAACGCCCTGCACATTCTCAGCATAACTCTAAACTAAGTGTCATGGGGGAGGGCATAGCTCAGTGGTAGAGCACGTAGCATGCATGGGGTCCTGGGTTCAATCCCCAGTACCTCCGTTAAATAAATAAATAAACCTAATTACCCTCCCCCTAAATGTTTTTAAATAATAAAAATAAATAAATAAACTAAGAGTCATGATACAAGTAGGGAAACTGAGGCCCAGGAACTGGCCTGACTTGGCTGGGGACACATGACTACTTGGTGGTAGATCTGGTCTCAGGGCTCCAGGGCAGTGCTCTCATCACTTCAGACTGTCTTGTGCAGAAGCCATACTGGTCAGAACACCTCAGCCTGTCTACCCAGAGCCTGGGACCTCCATTCAAATTCTGGCTGTGCAGCCTTAGACAAGTCACATGCTCTCTCTGAGCCTCAGGGTCCTCAACGAAAAATGAAAAACTATGATTACACATAAGGTCATGCTGAGGAAGACATAAGGAATCAGACATGGTAGTACTGCATGACAGTGAAAAGCCACAGTGGTGAGGGGAGGGGAGCAGCAACTGAATAATTCATTACACATCACTTTCTTCTAAAAAGAGTTTGAAACTGCTTCAACCGTTCTTACAGCCATCCAAGGTAGCTTCAGTAAAGGTGTTTCAGATCCCCAGCACCCCATCACTTGCAAATCTCTCTTCTCTCAATTTCTCTCCATGCATTTAATGTCCTCTTGAAATAGACTTTCCTCCATGTAGCCTTCTTGATGGCCACTGGACATACACCCAGGAACAGGCACTGCTTTTAGCATCTCCCTGAGTATGTTGTTAATTAGGGAGAGAAAATCCTGCTGTTGCCAGAAACAGAGGTAGATTGTGACCTTGCCACCTGATGGGCCTGGCTGTCCAATGGCAAGATCATCACTCCAAGATCAAGACATCTACACTCCATTCCACCTCCTCCCTCTCATTGGCCAAGAAAGAGTCTGCCTTCATCTCCTCAACTTTAAGGCCTTGCTCATGACAACAGGAGTTTTTTGAGCCCCTTCTGTGTGTCAACCCCTGGGCATATGTTAACTCCTTCACTTTTCAAACAACCTAGAGAGAAGTACCCCAGCTCAAGGCGCCAGACCAGGTAGATCACTCTTCTTCTCTGAGTCCCACTTTCTCCAAGTTGGCCTTTGCCATCTTGTTCAGTAGTGCAGCTCCCGGCACTAGAGCATAGAGAATGCTCAACAGACACCTTGACAGCCTGCAAAGGCTCTGGATGAGCACACGGGGCCTCGGGCTCAGAGCTAAGGAAGACAGAGGGAAGTGGGGCCAGCACAGGTCACTTAGACAGTGGGAGAGAAGCGGATGCTGGACTCACAGGTTGGCTAACTCCCAGCCAGGACTCCAGGATACCCACAGCCCCTCCAAGCTGGTCACTCTTTTCATGACCGTTTTTCTTGGGACAGCTCAGCTCCCAATGACAGGGAGTCCCTAAAGGCCACATCATTCAAGTCTTCCTTCCACCCACTGCATGGGTGCCCACAGGTTGGCTGGTGACCCCTGCATGTCTGTCAGGCCCCACCTTGGGAGGTGGCCACAAGTCTTGAATCCCAAGTCCTCAGGTCTTTCTGTCAACAAGGCCCAGAGTTTCACAAAGGCCATCTCAGAAGGGCTTGAAAGGAAATCAGTTCAACCCCCATTTTACACATAGGGAAAGGCAGGAACTCGCCACTGAGGGTAGAACCCAGGCCAGGACATAGGTTTGATTTCTTATGTCACAATTCCTTTCCCTCAAGAGATCCAGCCCAAAGAGATTTTAGACTCAGCTGTTTCTCATTTCCGTCCTGTCCCTTGGCTCATGCTGATCAATTCATCAAACCGTCTCCAGGTCCTCTCTGAGCTGGGCACAGGGGAGTGAGATGACTCAGCCCGTCCCAGCCCTGGACAACATCACAGTCCGGGGTGGGGGTAGGGGGCAGTGGGGCTCAGAAACAGCCCCCGCTAGAGCCCTGGTCACGCTGCGTGAACAGTGCTGTGCTCATAGCCCCCACTGACAAGGCGCTCGCCACCGCCAAGGCAGCCTCTTTCGTCTTTGTTCAGCTCTGTGAGAAAACTCTTCCCTCAATATTCTGGAAACATGATGCCATGAAATAAGGAAGTGTATGTGGTGTGAAAATAATTTTCTAAAAATATATCCCTGTCTAGAAGAAAGTCTAGGAGGATGTACCTCCAAATGCTAAGAGCTGTTTATTTTGGGGAGATGGGGTCAGTGGTGACGTTTATTGCTTCTGCTTGCTTAGTTTCTAAATTTTCTCCAGCCCTTGTCAGCCTTTGTTGCCTAATCTGGAAAATAAGGACAAAGATCTGTACCTTACTGGTAGTTGTGTAAATTAGATAAGACACATAAAGTCCTAGATACACAGTAAGCATTTAATAAATGATATTTATTATAAATACTAGTTACAGAATGCTTAAACCCAAAGAGGACTAAAGAAATCTCAGCAGCTGTGAATCCCAATTCACTCATTTTACAGGGAAGTAGAGTCTGGGAACTCCTGCTGGGGGAAGAGGAAAAGACAGCGACCTGCAGACAAAGCCCGAGACGTAGCTCCTGAGACATTCTCCTTTTCTGGAACTGGCAGGAGCCCGTGGGAGGCGTTGTTGTCATGAAGTTTTTTTTATTTTCTTTTTTAAAAAAATTTTATTATTTTTTTAAATGGAAATACTGGGGATTGAACCCTGGACCTTGTGAATGCTGAACGTGCACTCTACCACTAAGCTATTACCCTCCCCAAGATTTCTAAAAAAGTCTATCCAAAATAGGTTATAAAAATTTTTTAATGTCAATAGAGAGAAAGAGTGATGAAAAGTTTCATTTTATAGTGATGAAAAGTTAATCTATCAAGAAATTAAAACAATTATGAACATATATTGCTCCTAACAGCAGAGCCCGAAATACAAGAAGCAAAACCTGAGAGAACTGGTGGGAGAAATAGATAATTCAACAATAATAGCTGGGGACTTTAATGCCCCCTTTTCGCATATGCGTGGAACAACTAACTAGGCAGAAGATCAACAAGGAAACAGAAGACTTGAACAATAATATGAGCCATTAAACCTAACCAACATCTACAGAATGCTAGAGGTTTTAGCCAGGGCAACTGGGCAAAGAAATTAAATCAAAGGCATCCAATTTGGAAAAGAACTATCTCTATTTGCAGATGACATGATCTTGTATACAGAAAATCATAAGAAATCCATACTAAAACTATTCTAATAAATGAGTCCAGCAAGGCTGCAGGATACAAGATCAATACACGAAAACGAATTGAATTTCTATGCATCTGCAATAAATAATCCAAAATGAAATTATGGGGGGAAATTATGTTTACAATAGCAATAAAAAGAATAAAACACTTAGTAACAAATGTAATAAAAGTACAAAACTTACACTCTGAAAACTACAAAACACTCAGAAAGAAATGAAAGAAGACCTACATAAATGGAAAGACAGCCTACGTTCATTGGTCAGGAGACTTAATATTGTCAAGCTAGCAATACATCCCAAGTCGATCTACAGATTCAGCACAATCCCTATCAGAATCCACTTGGGTTCTTTGCAGAAACTGACAGTCTGTTCATAACATTCGTATGGAAATTCAAGGAACCCAGAACTGTCAAAACACTACTGAGAAAGAAGAATAAAGCAGGAGGACTCACGCTTGCCAATTCCAAAACTCACTACAAAGCTTTAGTAATTAAGACAGTGCGGTACTGGCAAAATGATAGAGTATAGATCAATGGAATAGAATTGAGGGCTCAAAAAGAGAGCATCACATCTCTGATCAATTGATTTTCAACAAGGATGCCAAAACAATTAAATGGGCAAAGAATTGTTTCTTCAACAAACGGTGCTGAAACAACTGAATATCCACATGCGAATGAATGAAGCTGGACCCCTACCTCACATCAAATAAAAAAATTAACTTAAAATAAATCAAAGACCTAAATGAAAGAGTTAAAGACCATAAAACCAAGGGAAAAAAAGGAATAAATCTTCATGACCTTGGATTAGGCAATAGTTTCTTAAATATGGCCTTAAAAGCACAAACAGCAATAATAACAACTGAAACCCACCCCACTAAGATGAAAAATTTTGTGCTTCAAAGGATATCATCAAAAAAGGGAAAAGACAATCCACAGAATGGGAGAAAATATTTGCAAATCATATATTGGATAAGACACTTTAGAATACATAAAGAACTTTTACAGCTCAATAATAAAAAGACAAATAACCTATTTTTAAAATGGGCAAAAGATCTGAATCAACATTGCTTCAAAGAAGACCCACAAATGGCCAAAAAGTACATGAAAAAGTGCTCAACATCATTGGCATCAGGGAAATGCAAATCAAAACCACAACGGAATACCACTGCACACCCCCTAGGATGGCTGTCATCAGAAAGTCAGATAATAACACGTATTAGTGAGGATATGGACAAAGCAGACCCCTCATATCTGCTGGTGGGAATGTAATAGTGTAGCTGCTGTGGAAAACATTTGGCAGAGTTACCGTATGATCTAGTCATTCTACTCTTAGATAGAGTAAAAACCCAGGAGAAATTAAAACATGTCCACACAGAATCCTGTGAATCTTGTATGTTTATAGCAGCATTCTTCATAACAGCCAAAAAAAAAAAAAAAAGGAAACGACCTGATGAATGTCCATCAACTGATGAATGGATAAACAAAATGTGGTGTATCAGTGCAATGGAATATTATTCAGCCATAAAAAGAAAGAAAGTATTAATACTGCTGCAACATGGGTGAGCCTTGAAAAAGTGAAGAAATCCAGTCACAAAATACCACACGTGTATGATTCCATTTATATGAAATATCTAGAATGGGCAAATTCATAGAGATGGAAAATAGATGAGTACTCATCCTGGAATGAGAGCTTGAGGGGCTCTGGGGAGTCACTGCTAATAGGTATGGGGTTCTTTGGTGGGGGGTGATCAAAATGTTCTAAAATTGTATAATGAGGGTTGCACAATTCTGTGAATATGCTAAAAAATATTGAATTGTACACTTTAAATGGGTGACTTGTATAGTATGTAAATCATATCTCAATAAGGCCATTATTTTTGAAAAAAAGAGCATCTGTGTGTGGAATTTGTCCTTATAAACCTCTTAATGGTGGCAGAATCCATGCAGTCTAATTAAGTGACTGTCTTGGCAGCAGCACTAAATGACTAATCTATTATTTTTCCCACTTTCTCTGCATTTCTCATCAGTATGGAATCCTGTCCCTTGCTTGGTCAGCTGTCTCACCTCAGAGAAAACTCACAGGTTAGGTACTAATTATAAAACAAGCAAACAAAAACAAAACAAAAAACCCTCCTCGAATGAAAAAAGGAATTGCAGGGAAGATTGCACATCCCAGGTGCATGCTGTAGCAAACCTCTAATACAAACCAAAATGGTTAAAGGAAAGGGTTGAAAATCTAGAGAAACCACAAAGAAACACGCTCTTACAGACACCAGGGCTGATGGGCTGAGTTGGGGGCTTCTACAGCTGCCCTGGGAGCCTGGGTAGTCTTTGCTCTTACAAGCAAGGTTTTTCCCAGCACCTTTTGTTCCTTCTCCAGAGGAACAGCCTGTGCAAAGGTGTGGAAGTGGGAGAGAGACCAAGGGGTGAGCCGAGCAGAGCACTGAGTAGGGTGGGGAGGGAGGGAGATTGGAGAGGTCAGTGCACCAGGACCACCCAGGGCTCCGACTCTGGCTGAGGAGTCTGGGTGGTCTCAATGGGTGACCTTGGGCAAGTCACTGACATCTCTGAGGCCAGCTGCACATCTGCAAATGCCCTCAGAGGGTGGTAGCAAGAGTCCCATGAGATAATACATTATGATGGGATTGAGAGGGCTCTTGGAACAGAGCAAGCACGGAGTAAACACTCACCGTTACAATGGGATGATGTTTCTCTGGCTTCCCCAGATTGCCTGACACAGGGAAAGTCTGCGTGAAACGGGAGAAAGAGGGAGCCTTGATAAGCTCTCATCTCCTCCTAAAACTCCATTAAGGGGACAGGACAGAAATAAGAAAGGCTGTGGGAACAGGAGAGGAGCCAGTGGAAGACAGGGCTGAAGGGGCCGTGGAGACTGAAACAGCCGGGCAGAAGTCCGTAGAGGGGGCACTGCCAGACGTGAACAAGTTCTCCCACGGAGCCCCAGAAACGCTCAGGACTCAGAGGCACCAGATGCTGAGGAAGGTCGGGGCGAGGGATGGACGAAAAAGAAGGGGGCTGGTGGAAAGCCAGTGCGGAAGCTGTTGGACTTCCTGGTACCCCCTTCCCAGCCCTACAGCCAGGCAACTAGTCCTCCCCCTACCACTTCCTTCCTCTCCCAGGAGACCAGGAGATGAAGGTTCATTCTTCAGAGATACAGACCCAGGGAGGATCCTGACCCAGAAACACCCAAGCAGCTGGGCCCCCCACAGGACAGGAAGATAGAGTGATTGGTCTAGAATCTTCCTCCAAAAAGGTGACTTGCTACCAGATCACCCCAATTAAGCCCACAGCCAACAAGTTGTGTCCCCAGCCCCTCCATCCTGAAATCAGGTACATGGCTTCCCATCGTTTTTTTTAGTGCCTGTAAGATCACCAGGAATAAACAGGGACAAAAAACACCTGGAGGAAATAGACAACCAGCCAGTAGAGCAAAACTCAAACAAGGAAGAAACAAGACAACTGAAATGAAACCCTGGACAGAAAAGTGGAAAGGTAACATTAAGGAAATCGCTCAGAGAGCAGGCAAAAAGATATAGAAATAGACAGCAGGAAAAAATAAATGAGAAGGCTTGAAGATCAGTCCCAGGAGTCAACATCTGACTAATAAAAGTTCCAGAAAGAGAGAAAAGAGAAAATGAAGGAAAGGAAGTTATCAAAGAAGCATTATGAGAAAAATTTCCCAAATGGCTCACAGAGAGCCCAGTACAGCAGTCGGAAAACAGAGCCTCACCACAAATGACACCACCATGTCATTTGAAAACTTCTGAAGATGAAGGACAAAGGAGGGATCCTAAAAAGAGAACGAGGAAGTGGAGGATAAAAAGAGCGAGAAAGCCCCATACAAAGAGATGGAATCAGAGAGTCATCAAAGTCCTCAGAGCGAGACTGGAGGATGGGCAACTGTAGAGCCATGTCTTAAAAATTCTGGAGGAAAATAATTTCCAACCTAGAATTCTATGCCCAGCTAAACTAATAATCAAGGATGACTGTCAAATAAAGATATTTTCAGGCGTGAACTACAGGAAAAAGTATTTTCTACCCACTGTTTTTCAAAAAGTTCCTGGAGGACAAGCTCCGCCAAACTAAGGGAATAACCAAGAACGAGGAAGACGTGGGATCTTGCAAACAAGGAAGCCAGTGCAGGAGAGGTCAGGGCCAAGGCCAGGCGGACAGCTGCGCAGCAGGGCTGGAGGGCGCAGAGGATGGACCGGAGGCTCTGATGCACTTCGCAGTGGGACGGTGCTCCAGAGAGGTGGTGTACGTGGCTGTCAGAGCATTTGGGAAGAGTTAGCCATAGGAACATAGACAACTAGACAAGTGAGGGAACAAGGTAATTATTAATTCCAGAAAACAGTAGACGAATGAGAAAAAGAAACTAGTCAGAGTACAGTACTTGGATTAGTAAATATTTACATGGTCACAATAACAAAAATCCCGAATATCTATTTAATGAAAATTTATGTGCTATAACTCCTGGGAGTTTGGGGAAGAGGGAAGTGGTGGGAGCATCAGGAGAAAACCAGGTCATCACCGCCGTCCCCAGGAAGCCAACAGAAAGTATCTCCCAGTGAAGAGTTGAGAAACAGCAGCTAAAATACTATACTGCTATGGAAGTGAATATAGAGGGAAGAGCTTCAGGATTTCAGTGTAGCTGCCTCTGGAAAGTGGAACTGGGACTGAAGCTTTTTGTGACTGGGATAATTTGGGGACTGTCAATTTTTGTTCTCAGCCCAAATGATACTATTTTGATTTTTTGAAAAAATGTGTTTATATTACTTTGAGAGAAATTAAAATGAATGAGCAGTAGGTATAATCAATCCTCTTGGTAGGTGAAGATACTGATGCTCCCTAAGTCTAAGCGGGTGCCCAAGATTCTAGCATGGCCAAGATAGGACAGGAGTTGGGTCCCCCCTGCCAGGCAGCTCTCGGGCACCCATGACTGCCAGCCATGGTCACGGGAAAGATGAAAACTGGAACATTACCACATGGAATCTCAAGAGGCAACTCTGCTCAACCCTCGAACACTGGAAGGACAGTTTGTAAAAAGTTCAGTCCATTTATGTTATGGCTGGTGAAGCCAGTTGAGTTCAGAAGAAACATATGACCATAATTCGTATTTATTTGATCCAAAAGCTTTACTTTCAAAGAGGGGGAAATATGGGACCAGGGGAAATTCTTCTCAATGACCGTAAATTCCCAGGGCACAAAGCAGAGGAGACAATTTCCATAATATTCTACCTTATTCTGTCCACGTTTCCAAGCAGCCTTTGATGCTGCAGTTGAGAAAGCAGCCCAGAGCTTCTTGCTCTAAAACAAATCAGATGCTCCCCGCCTACCCCTCCCCACCGCCCACCCCCTCCACCCCATCCCCACCCCCCACTTTTGCAGCCTCAGCTCCCACTAGCCGCCCTCCCCCTCCACCCCATCCCCACCCCCCACTTTTGCAGCCTCAGCTCCCACTAGCCGCCCTCCCAGATGGGGGCAGCTCAGCTGTAAGGTGTGGGGTTCTGGGAGTGCAGGGGTCGCTGCCAGGGTTGGGCTCACAGTTAGTCAGCAGCGGGAGCCCCCAGGTCAGTGGGAGGCTTTTGAGCAAAAGGACAGCTATAGACCGGCTGTGAGAGGTTCAAAGGTCTTGATGAGGCCTCAGGCCCGTTGGTGTCAGAGCCCCAGTCCTCCTCCCGCCACACCCTCCTCTCCTGCCAGACTTCATTCTTTTCAGTACTGCCTCTTGCTTCCAGGCCTCTGTCATGCTGTTTCCTCTGTCTGATACACTCTGGAACACTCTTCCTTTGAGCTCTCCGGGTCCCAGCACTGGTCACGCTGCATGACACTGTCTGCTGTAGGTAAGCATCCACCCGTCTAGGCTGTGAGCCTCTCAGGAGCTGGCCCAGTGTGGTGGCTCTCTGAGCGCCCTGGGCACAGTGTCTTGCCTGGGCTGGGAGGCAGTTAATGCTGAACAGACGAGGACAGGAATGAGTATGTGACTGCTGGGATCAGAGGTGCACCTAACCCAGTGCCCAGATAAGCTACCCTCGCCTGCAGAGTGCTGTCTCATAAGGTTATCTGCCGGCCCCTGGTTCAGAGCCACTTGGGGCCACTGGTACAATGTAGATTCCCGGGCCCCCTCTCAGGCCTTTTAAGCTTTGCAGCCTGTGTCCCAGGGCTCAGTACCCTTCCTCCAGCATGGCAGCCTTCTACTGGGCTGCTGAGTCTATTTGTGGCCCCCAACCCTGGTCCCAGGGGTTTCTGCCTCCTGGCTACTCAAAGAGCAGGAAAGAAACAGAGCCCAAGGCCCAGCCACACCTGCTGTGGGCATTTTGGGCAGGTGGCCTAGAAAGCATTCCATTCCTTGTGCCTCAGTTTCCATACCAGCAGAGGCAGGACTCCTGCCCTGCCTTCCCAGAGGGCTGGGAGAGTCGGGCCAGTGTGGAAACGTCTCAGCAAACGTCCCAGCCCTACAGAGCCAGGAGGCAGCCTCGAGACCAAGAACGCCAACAGAGGCCTCCGGGGGCAGTGGGTGGGTGGGGCAGGGTGCAAGTCACTGCAGGGGGGTGTGGGGAGGCACAGGCGTTGATGGGCCCGCTCCCGTTGGGCCCACCTCCCTCCACTTCTCACACCCACCCAAGTGAAGAAGGCACCACCACTGACCAATGGAAAACAGGCCCAGAGAGCACTGGCAGGGACATACCTGAAGTCTCTGGCAAAGCTGGGAATTGAGCCAGGGCTCCTGCCTCCTCTCCAGGACAGGAGAAGCCCTACCCCATGACAAACTTTCAAATTCTCATTGCAGCTCGTAGCTCCTTCGAAATACAAGTAGACGGAGCCCTCTGTGCTGGAGCAGCTGGTTGGCTTGAGTCCTGGCGCCCTCTCGTGGCCGCTCCCTCATTTTTCCCCACCTGCATTTTGCAGTCCTGCTGCCTGAATTGCTGGTGGGAGGAGACCCAGGGGTCCTGACCAGCTGCAGGGGGTGATCCCGGGTGCAGGAAAGAGCCAGAGGCCCGGATGCCCCTTGGATTCACCGCAAAACCTTGGACAAGCTCCTGAACACAACCAAACCAAATTGTCAGGGGAGATCAGAGCAGAAGGGACCCTGGAGACTACTAACCGCCCCCACTCATCTCACAGGAGAGCAAGGGGGACTAGAGATGCCAAGAAGGTGTGTTACGTGCCCAAGGAGCGGACATGGAGGTGCTGGGGAAGGCGCATCATCATGCACTGGCTGGTTCCCGACTCTCACCCCCCAGCCCAGGGCCCAGCTACTTCCCTCTCCCCTCACTGTCTCCACTGTCCTCCCTCCCCACAGCCTGAGTCCTGGCTGCTCCTCTTGCCCCAGACCCCCAACACTGCCAGGATGGTCACTGGGCAGCTTGAGGGCAAGCTGGAGTTCACATCCAGCCTCAGTGCTGCCCCCGCCTTGCCCCCGGGGCCCCTCCCAGCTCCACACCCTCCACCTGTTCAAAGCTCACACTGAGGACCCCACAGGCCAGTCCTGTCTGGGTGCTGGTGACAGACTCTTCTGGAGCCCACAGCAAACCTCCTTTGTCTCCGCCCTCCTGGACCCCCAGACACAGGCCCCCTTCTACTCCCAGAGTAGGGAGTACTGATGGCTCTCTGTGACCATCAGATGGCCTTCTTGTGACAGCTGACCCCTAAACCTACCAACGACCCCCCATCCTCTGCCTCCTCCCTCCTCAGCCTCTTTCTTCTGCTCTTTTCTCATCAGCACTTAAAGAAGTTCTCAGCTTATTTTAACACACACACCCAGAGACCCCATGCCCTCACCAACTACTTTCTATTTCTGTCCTCCCCTTCAGAGCCCAGTTTTCAAAAGACCAGTTTACACTCACTTGTCTCTCTCCCTTCCTGCCTCACACTTACTCTAATGCCCTCTTGTTCTTAAATCCATTTGGCACATTTTGGTCCACTCTTGGTCCATTCTGCTCACCCAGCTGATCCGGGTCCACCCACCATGTTTGCTTTCTTGGGTGTCCAGGTCTTTGCATATGCTGTTCCCCCTGCCTGGAACACCGTTCCCTCCTTTCCTCTCAATGCTAATTCCTTCTTATTCCTCAACCTCAAGCCTGAGTGTCACTCCCTTAAAGAGGCCTTCTCTGATGCCCCAGGCTGGTTTGGCACATTTTTTAAAGGTAGCCCATGGGACCTGGCCCCTGGCCCTCTCAGCACCAGGGAATTTCTTTTAGTTTCTCAAATATGAAAACCTTTTTCGTTCCTCAGAACCTTTATATGTGCTGCTTTTCTGCCAGGACCCATATTTGTCTACCTGTCCCCAATTTGTATCTGGAAAACTGGTGTCTCCTCCTCCGGGAAACTCTCTCTGCCTCTTCAGAGGCCTCCCCAGTTTTCCAAGGCCCCAGGCTTCCTCTGTCACAGTGCTGATCCTGCTGGATGTCACGGAATGCGTATGTCTGAGAATCACGGCTCATCATTCCTGGGCCCTGTTCTAAGCATTTGCATATATTAATCCTATACTGTATGGAATAATCCTGCTGTTGTCCCTGTTTCACAGGTGGAGAAAGTGAGGCCCTGTGTCCTTCAGCCAAGGCCAGAGCCAAGCACAGTCAGCATGAGGCAGAACTTCCCAGACCCAGAGCTGAGAACCGATGCCTCCAAATCTGGTTTAAATGGAAACCAGCCTCTGAGCAGCTCCCCCCCGACCCAACCCACCCACCCCACCTCCCCCCGCCAGCCCTGGATGAAGGCTCCGCATCCCCTTTCATGCTGTTTATTCTTTTGAACAAATTGTGAGTTTTATAAGGCATTCAAGGCCTGTGGTGGCAAACACATGTTCCCATGGTGAGAGTCATTGGACCTGCTGGGCAGAGGGCTGTGAGTGCAGCTGGCCCAGCCAGCCAGCCCTGCTCCTCCTGCCCCTGCTCGTCTGCACGCTGCAGACACCCTCAGGCAGGCTCACACCCCGCTGCCCTCGTACCACTGGAGAGAGAGGCGACAGCTTCATTTCCGCAGATCCTTGACCTCCACCCACCCCTGCCAGCGTCCCCTTCATATCACGGCCCCCCCATTCCAGGGAACAACCTCCTCCCCACTCTGCAGCAGCCAGAGCCTCACAACATCCTAGGAGAGGCCGCTGCTATCATCTCCACTCAGCAAAGGAGGAAACTGAGGTTCAGAGAGGGGAGGAGCCTTACCCAAGGTCACACAGCTGGTTAGTGGCGAAGCCAGGAATTAGGACTCAGATTTCCTGGCTCCAAAGCTGGTGCTCCCCCAGCAACATCATCCCTGCCTTCAAGGTCAAGAAAGCAGAAAGGTTTGTGTCCCTGGTACCTGACACGTTGTCCTCCACGCACAATGTTCTAAAAAAGCCTAACACTCTAGGCAGCAGGGACGTTGCATTCTAGGCCTGGCTCTGCACTTTGGGAAGCCACTCACCTCCTCAGGCCTCAGTTTCCCCTTCTGAAGAACAAGGTGGTGGGCCCACTGAGCTCTGCAGCCCCCCACCCTTCCAAGGAAACAGCATGGCTGTGTGGCCCCAGGCAGCCCTCACAGTTGTCTGGTCACAGCCCTGAATGCTGACTCTGCCAGTGATAAGACTCTCCGTGTCTCTTGCCTACCAGTTTTACAGGTAACCTTCAGACGTGTCCAAAACACAGAGGTTGTTTTAGTCTAACGTGCATTCCCTAACCAGAACTTGCTTTTTCAAAATAAAGTAATTGTACAAGTGCCCCATAAAATGTGGAAAGGCTCAAATATGAGGCAACCTCTCTTTTCTGAGGGATAAATTTGGGAGAATACCCACTTTCCTTATTCAAGCATATATGGTAGCTGCCCCTCCTGAGAGACCTCGGGAAGCACCCAGGATGCACTAGGCCTCTTCTGGGGCACCGATCCTAACACACTTTGGAGGTCTTCCCACATCTGCTCTCAAACCACTTCTCTGATCCATCTCTCACCCTACCTCTGTACCCCTGTGCTCCAGCCACACCCAAAGCAGCCCCTTCTTGAGTCCCCCAGGAAGATTTTGGTCTCATGGGCATAGTTCCTGGGAGGGGAGGGCTGCAGACCCAGGCGGGCCAGGACAGGCATCTGAGACAGTGACATGACACTGAAATAGGAATGATGAAGAAGAGCCAGACTAGCAAAAGCATTCCAGGAAGAGGAAACAGCAGGTGCAAAGGCCCTGGGGCAGGGGTGAGCTCAGAGTATGTACAAAGAGGCCAGAGTGGGTGAGGAGAAGAGTGGTAGCAGGTAGACCAGCAGGGGCCTGGGCATTGATGTTTGCAGCAGCACTGCTCCCCACAGCCAAACCCATACACCAAGTGCCGGCAAGAGGGACAGTGTGAGAAACCTGGGCTGCCACACAACAATATCACATATCAGGTAAAACAAATGGGCTGCAGCCCA
Organism: Camelus bactrianus; assembly: GCF_048773025.1. Taxonomy (NCBI): domain Eukaryota; kingdom Metazoa; phylum Chordata; class Mammalia; order Artiodactyla; family Camelidae; genus Camelus; species Camelus bactrianus. The sequence goes on from NC_133551.1 coordinate 40,941,429, forward strand.
CAACAACGTGGATAAGTGTGAGCAATATAAAATTCAGTGAAAAAAGTTAGCCCCCAAAACTACACCCTAAAATAACTTTAAAAAATTAAGAAAACATATGGATGTGATGAAATGAAAAAAAAAAAAAAAAAAAGGAAAGCTAGTGAATGAGGCACTGGGAGGCTGGTTACACTGGGTGGGGGAGGTGACAGTAGAATTGGGGACCAGATGGCTGGATGGAGACTGTCAAGAGTTTGGCTTTTGTCTGGAGCAATGGATTCACAGGTGCTTATCACATTGTTAAAAACAAACAAAAACAAGGAAGCAAATGAAAGTGGGCTGTGCATGAACTAACGATGAGTGTATCTCATGTACCAGCCCGGGTAAGGCCATTTGATTCAGAGCCTCAGAAACCAGGCCAAGGGGTTGGTGTTTTAATGGAAGAACAAGGGAGCCACTGCAGGGTTTGGGGTGAGGAGCGACCTGATTCAATCCATATTTTATAAGGATCACTCTAGTTGTTTAAGGAAAATGGAGTCAGAGCTGGGGAGGAGAGGGGAGGCAAGGATCCCAGTTAGGAGGCCAATGCCATCCACCAGGCAGGAGGTGATGTGGGGGCTGGGGTCAGCGGTGGCTGATGAAGCTGAGAGCTCTGTTTTTCCATGTTCGGTTTGAGATGTGGGGCCGGTTACTCTCCCTTTGCATCTCACACTCACAGATTCCTTCTCACACTGCTCTGTGTCCAGAGGGGCTGACCTCTGTGGACAGCTTCTCTGGACTCCTTTGCTCTCTGGCTTCCATTAGGAGACCAGAGGGCGGGAGGAGATAGAACCTGGGCTATTTCCTCTAGAATGAGGAAATACGTGGCTATAACAGGCATGGCACTGAAGGGGCCTCTTTGGGTTTTGGAGGTTGTGTACACAACGCCTGGGGGTGCAGTTCTGACTCGTTTACTGGGAAACTGGTACAGCTGCCAGTTTTGAATGGACTTGAAGTAAGAGCAGGCTCTGCATTTGGTCCAGACTATGGAACAAGCCGTCCTGCTGCCCCAGCCTTATGACCCAGCAGATCCAACAGGACTTGGAGTTACTGGGGCAGACTGGGGTGGGGTGGGGTCCCTGGCATGGCCCCCACAGAATCACAGCGCAGACCACTGAGGTTTGGGAGCCCAGTTTGCTCTCCTCTACTGACAGCTCTGTTGCATTAGAAAAGAAGCTCAGTCTGGCTACTGGCTCTGGGAGAGACCGGACCCCACGGCCATGGGACACCAAAGGGCCATGTGGCCTGAGGTGCTGGCTGGATGTCCTCCTGATGCCTCCCCCTTGCCACCCCTGTCTTCTCCCCTGCTCTGTGCCCTGGAGGCTGACCTGTGTGGACTGAATGTACCAACGGGCTCCCTTGCCCTCTGACTTCTGACTGGGCTTAGCACTGAGGAGTCCCAGCAGAAGGTTGGAGGGGAGAGGGGAGGGGGGTCAGAGCATTTATTCTCCCAGCTCCCTTCCTGGGGGGTGTCCCTGAGAGAGGTCCTTGCTCTATCACAGCAGACTTCTCTGCATGACTCTTTCCTTGCACGCCCCACTAGCTGCTCTGTCCCCTCACCCCTCTGCCACCCCAGGGGTGCTAACTGAGCTCTCTGGGGACTGCACTGTCCTTGTGGTTTCCTACTCTTTGCCAAAACTTTTTGTTAATTCCCTTATTGAGCCCCCTTAAAATATATTAATTTGAGCATGCTGTTTCCTGCTGGGACCCGGTATGACAGGTGTGAAGGCAGAATTCTAAAATGAGCCGAAGAGCCCCACCACTGGGTATACATGTCCTGTAGAATCCCCTCCCCTTGAGCCTAAATATGATGGGAAGTTACTCCTGTGATTACGTTACATAGACCCTCTCATAGCAGACTGCAGAGAGAGTCTCCTGTTGGCTTTGAGGAGTTAGGCTGCCGCATTCCTAGGACCAGAGGGTGGCCTCTAGGAGCTGAGAGTGATTCCAACCAACAGCCAGCAAGAAGACGGGGGCCCCAGTCCTATACCTCCAGGGAATCAAATTCTGCCAACAACCTGAATGAGCTTGGAAGAGAACCCTGAGCCTCAGATGACATTGCAGCCTGGCCACACCTTGATTTCAGCCTGGTGAGACCCTGAGCAGAGAGCCCATTATGCAGTTACCCAGCTTCTGACCTCCAGAAACTGCAAGATAATGAACAGGTGCTATTTTAAGCCACTGAGTTTGGAGTGATTTGTTATGCCATCATAGAAAATGAACATACTGGATTTTATCTGCTCCTCCTAACCGTAAAGTTGAGTGTGAGCAGCACGTCCACATTTAGCACAAATGCATACAAGACACTGGGCTGCAGCAGGTTCAGAGGCGACAGTAAATCACGCCAACATTTGACTTAGATGCCCATGGAACTTGCTGTCAGGCTCTGCCGTCTCCTTTGGGGAATCTGTGGCCAGTTAGCAGAAGAGGAGCCACTAGGAGCCTGACTTACAAATGGCTGTGCGTGGTGTGTCACTACCAGCCAGAGTGGATGGAGACTGCATTACAACCCCCTTCAGCGGCGCCCTGAGAGACAGTGGTGAAAGGAGCTGCTCCTAAGGGCAGGACTCAACCAGCACCCGCTGCCCACTTCAGAGAAAGGAGGGATAGCCCGAGGTGTGGATCTACACTGATCCACGGGCAGAGGTTTATGCGTTAGCTGGCTGCTCAGGGTTTTGGAAGGAACAAGATTGGAAAACTGGTGACCAGGAGGTAGGTATGTGGCTGGACCTCTCAAGATAGGCATGTGTGAAGACAGTCACCTCCTAGGCAAATGTGCACCAGAGGGGAACCCCTGCAGGGGAGGCCCCCAATAACTAGTGGAACAAGAGGACTCATTCTGCAGATGTCAGGTAGTCTCTTTCCTCAGCTCGATGGGCTTATGAACAAAGTGAGGGTGAGAGCAGATCTTGTCTTGTCTCTCGGGCTGCCGTAACAGACTAGCTGGCTTAAACAACAAAAATCTACCACTCACAGCTCTGGAGGCTGGGGTGCCCAAGACCAAGGTGCCATCAAGGTAGGTTTCATTCTGGGGTCTCTTCCCCTGGCCTGTGGGCAGCGCCGTCTTGCAGTGTGCTCACATGACCTCTCTGCATGCATGGAGAGAGAGAGAGGGAGCTCTCTGGCGTCTCTTCTTATAAATACTATTCCTATCGGATCAGGATCCCACCCTTATGACCTCATTTAACCTTAATTACTTCCTTAATAGTCTCATATCCAAATACAGCCACACTGGAGGTGAGGGCTTCAACGTATGAATGTGGGGAAGACACAAACACTCGTAACAGCAGGGCTGAAGGCTTTTCATAGGCTCAACGACATGGACTTCCCCTTACCAAAGCTGATCTGGCTGCTCCCACATTGAGTGCCCAGTCTGCCAACCACATTAGCCAATGCTGCCTAAATGGCACCACTCCTCATGAAACCACGATGTTGGCAAGTTGATTACCTTCCATCATGAGGACTGCATCAATTAATCTTCATGGAATCTGGAAATAGATTTGCCTTTTCTGCTGGATACTTCTGCCAGCACCACCATCTGTGGCCATACAGAATGCTTTGTCCGTTGCCATGGTGTGTCACACTATGTTGCCTCCAACCCAGAGATGCAGTTAATAGGGAGAGGGATGTGGCACTGGGCTTGCCCCCAGCAGCTGGCCTGGGGGGGGTGGCAGACTGGCCTGCTGAAGGCTCGGTCAGAGCACCGGCTGGGAGCTAGCACCCTGGGACACAGGGGATCTGCCTCATAGGATGCGGCGTGGGCCTTAATCAGTGACCAGTGAACGGTGCTGTCTCCCAGCAGGAGCATCCCCACTCACCTGTTTTTAATAACAGCTTTATTGTACATAATTCACATGCCATACCACTCACCTGTTGAAAGTGTACCTACCATTCAACGGTTTTCAGTATACTCACAGTTGCGCAACCATCACCACAGCCCACTCACAGTTACACCTCCATAACCTACGTGACGGAATTTTTGCTTCCCGTCTCTGCAACATAACAGATCACGCTGGAGCTCTGCCCAGATTCCCTCAGATTCCTTTTTTCCATGTTTGGGCCCCTCTGGGTTCAGCATGTTTTTGCTGCCAACCGGCGCATCAGAGTCCTTTTCAGAGAACATCCCTTGGGCTTCCAGAGCCTGCCTGGCCCACAGGCTCAGGCAGCTGGAGGTGCCTGGGCATTTACATCACCCTCGGGGCAGCCTGTAACCAGTGACTGAGGATGAAGGAGTGTGAGACCTCAGTTGTCTGGCCTCACATCCAGATAACTTCGAGGCAGGATGTGCCCTCCAGAGCTCCCGGGCTGAGGCTGAGAGCTCGCCTGAATGGCATCCTCCCTGGTTTCAGCCCCTTTCCCGTTCTGCTCCCCCCTCCCTAAATGGTCTCCCCCAAGAGCTCCTCCTTCATAATCACTTCTACACTTACCCTCACCTTGGGGTCTATTTTTGAGAAACCCAAACTACGACAGCAGCCTTGGGGCACAGCAGGTTTGGGGGTGCTATTTCTCAAGGGCTTCCACTAGGAAATGCAGCCATGGGCTTCATTTTGGCCCCTTTGAGCCACTCTTGTTACTGAACCAATAGGCAAAGAACAGCCGTGCTGGCCTGAGTGGTGATCCTGTTACCACGGGTCACCTGGGCTCTGCTGCACAACAGGGCAAAGAAAACTGTGCCTGGAACCTGGAGAGCCACTGAGGTTGGGGAGGGATGTCTGCGTATCCTCTGAAGACAGTTGGTGGGAAACTGTGGACTGTGATAGTGACTCTCTGTCTGCCTGTCCCCCCCAGTTCTCTGCCCTCTTGCCCTATTCTGTGCCCAAGGGGCCTAGCCAGAGCCTTGTGAATGGCAACCCCCTGGCCCCTTTGCCTTCCGGCACCTGGTTGGGTTTGGCCAATGGGAGTACCAGAGGAGATCAGAGGGTGGGAGGAGAGTGAGGTAGGGCTGTTTCTACCCAATTCCCTCTATGGCCTGGGCTTTTTTTTGCCGCAGTTGTATCCCTTCCTGACCACAGCCTCTACATGGCAGACTCATCTCCACAGGCTCCCGCTCGCTCTGGGAACACTGTTTTCTAATCTGATCTTGAACCTTCCAGGTTGACTTCGGTTTCCTGCCAGGACACCTTTTAGACATGCAGGGAGAGAGGCTGTGTAGTCAGAGCTGACATGTGGCCAGAGCCCGGGCCACTAGATGGAGCATGAGGATGTGGAGCTGGACGAGCAACTCCAGAGAAAGAGCACTGACGAGGAGAGAGGAGGGTCCGGGACCTGCCTGAGGAAGTAGGCAGGGAAGGGGGGAGAGCAGCAATCGATGAGGGAGCAGGCGGCAGGCGGGGGAGATCAGCATCCCGGAAGTCTAGAGAAATGTGTGTGAAATGTGTCAGGAGGTCGAGGGAGCAGAAGACAGAGAACTGATCAATGGATTTGGCCACGAGGCTGTCACTGGTGACTTCAATGGGTGAATCAGATGTCATTCTTACCGGCGATGAGCCCACAGAAGAGGCAAGTGACTGTAGTAAAGTCTTGGAGGGAGAAGTGCAGGGCACACCTGGCATCAAAGGAAAACAAGGCCAGGCTTCCTGGGGAGGCTCGGAGCAGGTTCCATGGAGGCGCTGATGAGGCCCTGGGGACGGGTGGCCCAGGCAGAAGTTGCGTGAGCAAGGCGTTTGGTGAAATTTCTAGTGCAAAGGGGACAAAGAAGCATAGAAGACTCTGGAATGGTCAGCTGGACTGTGGGTTGTGAACGGCCTGTAGGCCAGCCTGGGGAGCTGGACCTTTAAGCAGTGGGGGAGCCAGAGAAGAGTTTTATGTGGGTGAGTGCTCAGATCAGGTTATAAGGATGCTAGGGCCAGGATGTGGGAGGGAACAGCCATCTTATCCTAGGAGTCCAGCACAAGGCCTGGATCATCGTAGGCACCCAATAGATGCTTATTGGCTCTGTGGACAGAACGCGGACCATTGCTGATGTTAAAATGGTGGTTGGCATCACCCTATGACTGACATTAATATACTGTGTTAGCAAAAGAATTCACTGTAAATCGAAAAAAATCCAAAGCCAGATGTTCAAAAACACTGACTTAATTAAAGGCCAACAGTGAAATGGCCAGGATTTTAAAACTGGATATGTTTCACACATTTCAGAACGACGTGTTATTATCTCTTGTTTTCCCAAGTGGTGGGGGTGGGAGGAGGAATCGTTTCAGCAAATGGCTGACAATGTCGTCAGGTAAATCAGTGTTTTCTGGGTAACTGGATTATAGCTGGAAATTAATTGTCCATGAATGTGGAAAAACAGCCAATTCCACAGAGTGTTCCATGGACTGCATCTACTACCACGAAAAAAAAAGGAAGAAAGAAAGAAAGAAAGAAAGAAAGAAAGAAAGAAAGAAAGAAAGAAAGAAAGAAAGAAAGATGTTCTGATTCCAATTAAAAAAAGAAAAAAGATGAAGAAAAGACACCACCCAACAGCTAATTACTGACAGGCCAATGCCTGTGCTAGCTCAAATTCAAGAGCTGACATGATAGAATGTTAGCATCTTGCGATCTGCTGTTAATTAAACGTAGCACAAAGGCACAGAGGAGCTGGACATCTGCTCACAGGATGCTGCGTGGCTTGGGGAACCCTCCCCTTCCCACCTTCCCCGCTGGCTCACTGGGGCTGGAGTGGAATCCCCAGCCTGGGCTCAGGGGCAGGGGCAAAGGACTTGATGGTGTGGAGGGTGGACGGGCCCAGAAGGAGGGAGAGGAGGGCTGGAGCCTGCTAAGATGCCCTCTGCAGACTGGCTGTGTGTGTGTGACCAGCAAAGGGTCTCTCTGAATGCAAAGGGGTCAGCTTGGTGGCCCTGTGAAGAGAAGAAGGAAAGAAAACCTTAGCGGAAGAAACCGTTTAAAAATTAAGTTGCAGTAATAGTAATAGCAAATGATTGGAAACAACCTAAAAGTCTCGTGGCAGAGCACTGGTCACATAAACGGAGGTGCATCCGCGCAATGAAGTACTTCATGAGCATGCCGCCAGGGGGCGCTCCAAGCTCTGATGCAGAAGTTCATCACCGGAGTCCTGAAGAGAATTACGGGCTCTGAGAACCCTGGGGGCGGGGGAACCACATCTTCATTTCCACTAACCCCTAACTATCATTCAGCGTTTCCTTCCATATGAGTTCAGGCCGTAAACCCTAGCAGAATTAGCAGTGACTTGATCACTGATAAAAATCACAGATTTTCTCGTATCACTTTACAGTGGTGGCAAGTATCTCAAAATATCAGTTATATCACTGCTTAGAAACTGTTAACAGTGACCCGATCCACCGATAGACTTTGTTATTTAATGTGTTAGTGACGAAGTAGGTGTCTTACTAAACCACAAGTGTTATTTCTCTATTCTGACAAGTATATTAAACATAACCGGGTTCCTCTGTAACCTTAGGTGTTTTATTTTATCCATTTAAAGCCCTGCTCTGAGAGGGGATCACAGGCTTTGCCAGACTGACAAAGGGGACTATGGCTCAAAAAAGGCTCGGAGGCTGGGCCTGACCTGATGTTAATGAAAAGAGAAATGTGGAAGAATAGTGTGGATTGTATGCTATCGTTTGTGTGTTTAAAATAAAGAAAACAGGTCAATGGAGCAGATTAGAGAACTTAGATTCACACAAATAGGCTCAGCTGATTTCTGACAAAGGTATAAAGACAATTTGATGGAGGAAAGATAGCCTTTTCAACACATGGTGCTGGAGCAACTGGACATCCATAGGCAAAAGAAAAGTGAACCTCATCATCACACCTTATACAAAAATTAACTCAAATGTAAATGTAACACTGAATCTGAATAAATTGAGTGGACTGTAGCAAAGTTACAAAGTTATTCTAGTTGCAATATTGCATCATTGGGGGAAACTGGTAAAGGGTACGTGAGATTTCTCTGGGTTATTTCTTACAACTACATGTGAGTCTATAATTACCTCAAAATTAAAGTTTAGTTAAACCAAAAAAAAAAAAAAAGCTTGTACAAATCACCTCTGGAAGGAGACAGAAAAAAGAGGGGACATCTCTGAAGAAAGAAACGAGAATGGCTAACAGAAGTAGAGAAAAAAATACTTGCTTCTGGTTTAAACTTTTAAATTGTTTAGCATTTTCATGTATTACTTATATTCGTAATTAATTACTTATTTAAAAACAAAACCAAAAATATGAAGAAATGAGGGGGAAAAAAGAAATGAAAAGAAAGAAATGAGCATGAAGAAAATCATCCCAGTTAAAATCAAAACTGTTTCCTAGATTACATTTGAATTAAAACCACGACTGTTAATAACTTTCCTGTCTACCTTTTAAATAGTATATTTAAATTCTAATATACTATTAGTACTCATTTTTTAAAAAAAACGACTGCATACTTCTTTGTTCATTTTCAAAATGAAATTAAAGGGTTTGAATTTTGTTTAAGGATTTTCTTCCTTGTGTAAGACTTGAGCTAGGGAGCTCTTTGTATTCAGCCTGTCCACATGCCTTGAAAACAGCTGGGCTGGGGGGACTGCAATTGAACAGCAGGTCCCAGGGGCCCACGACTTCCCCAAGACTCACAAGACCCCCTTGCTGAGAAGCAGGAGAGGAAAATGTGATTGGGAACTTAGCTCTGGGCTCAAGTGGAACTCGGATTTGATCCCAGCTCTGCCACTTATAGACAGTGTGACTAAGAGCAGGATGCTAACCTCTGCGGGCCTCAGTTTTGCCATCTGTAAGACAGGGGTATTAGGTGTCTGCCTGGAGGAGTCGCTGTGAGAATTCACAGAAAGAGTATGTGGAAAGCACTCAGTACAGGGCCCAGCAGTGGGAGGGCCAGGAAATTAAGAGCTTAGCCTCCTGACATGGTCTCAAAGAGGACGCTGCCTTCAATCCTCTGAACACATAGGTACCATACACTGTGAGATGAGAGGCGTCATCAAAGGTGTATTTCACGTGAGAGCTCCCTGTAGCCTTAGCACACCCTGAACCAGTGCTACAGAGGGTAAAGGGAGGCTTGGAAACCTTATGTGATGTGACCAAGAGCACACAGCTAGGAAGAGGCGAGAAGGAAGAGCTTGGCCCAAAGACCCTGGCCCTTGGCCAAGAAAAAGAGGCCCCAGCTCATTCTAGGGTCTCTGAGCAGCTCTCCAGTGAGAGGGGCCTGGGCCTGGGCCCACCAAGACCACAGCATCCAGGAGTGGAAGGAGCTGTGAGAATCCCCAGGGCAGCAGGGAGAGGATTTTGTCCCCTGCGCAGGCACAGAGGGGCGTGTTTGGTCTGCAGAGCACCCCACCCCACTCTCCACGAAAACTGGGGGTGTCATGGTGGGAGGGCTTCCCTCCAGTAGGGCTTGAGGGACCAAAACCTAGAGGTGCAGCCTTAGAAGACACTCATCCTTGCTCCACTCTGGCCACAAGAACGAGCGTTCTGTCAGTCCCAGCTCGCACAATGGGGCTTGTGGTGAAGCCCAGGCCAGCGCAGGAGCTTGAGAAACAGAGATGTTGATTGCCTTCTGCCCAAAGACCCCGAGGGCCCTTCCCACACTGGTCACCAGGATGCCTGTTTTAGCATTCTCTCAGGAGACTTTGTGTGCTGGGGTCAGTGAGTAGAGTGGGCAGTGGTTTCAGGAGGCAAATGTCCTCAGGCTGCTCTCCCTGTGCTATGCCAGAATCTGTCTAGAAATGAGGGTGCATTCAGGTGGTCCATGTTCAAAAAAAATCTCAAGATGGTAATTCAGGGCAAAGGGGATATTAACAATTCTGTAACTGGTGCCAGGGATATATGTTGCCCTCTACACACTCTTGGCCACTTATAAGCTGTGTGACTTTGGGTATATCACTATCCCTCTCTGTGCCTCACTCTTTTTCGTAAAATGGAGATGATAGTGTACATCTTTCCTGGGTTTTTGTGAGGATTAAATGAGGGTAGAGGGGCAGTGCCTGGCAGACAATAGAGTTTTGGTGAAGGCTGACTCCCTGTTACTCGGTCCCCTGTGTGATGTCTGAGCAGACAGAGCACAAGTGTAAGGCAGAAGATGCTTCAGTGAGTGAATAGAGACAGGGCAACTCAACCCTCCACCCAATAACGCACTAAATGGCTCTAAAATTCAGCCATTCATTCTGCAAAAGGCATTGGATAACTGCAGTCCTCACCAACGCTGAGCTCACCTTGGGAGTGGGGACACAGAGACAAATGGGACCTTGTCAGTGTCTCCAGAAAGCCCACAGACTTGTGGGAGAGACACCTACTCAGGGGGGGTCAGTGTGATAGAGGGTGACAGAGGGGCTGGGTAGGCCCTACAGAGCCTCCTAAGCCAGGCTGAGGGACCCTGGAGGACGGGGCCCTGGGACTAAGTAGGAGATGAGTAGGTGAACCTGGAAGGCGTCTAGGCAGAAGGCTCAGCATGTGCAAAAGTGCAAAAGGAGAGAAAGCAGGGGGATATGTCATGGGACACGGGGGTTGGAGCTGGGACTGGTTTCTGAAAACAAAGATAGTAGTACGCATCTATTTCACGGGCAGGTCAGCGCACAGATGATTGCTGAGAGGGTTGGTGATCACACAGCCCAGCCTAGAGGCTCATCATTTTCATTTCCCAGGGACATCCCAAGTCTCCGTGGGGCGCTTCAAGCCTATTTCTCCAGCTGGGCTTGCGGAGGCGCCGCAATGCACCTGCGCAGTTCTAGGGAAGCCGGTCGCTAGGCAACAGGACCCGCCGCTGTGGTGGTCTTTCCTCCGCGGGCCACACCCACAGCTGCTGCCTGCGCGCCCTCTCCTGGCGGCGCCCTGCCAGTGCATTCGGCGTCAGGGCATGCCAGCCTGCTGCCTTCCAGAATGTTCTCCTAGCTCATAGCCAAGCCTTGGCTGTTTTGGCTGGGCAGTGCTGCCTCTGGCCGCCAGTCTCTCTGCTCCGGATCCTTTCCTGCCTGGACCTGGCTGTCTCCACCCCTGCCAGAGATGGGATGGGCCAGCCCCTAAGGGAGGAGGCAGGAGAGATGGGCGGGCCTGTTGTGTTGAGTGTTGGTCTCAAGCACTAGGGAGCATGGAAGGCATGTGAGCAGGGCAGCAACATGCGCGGATCTGGTGTTTCAGTGCTCATGCTGAAGCTTTTGGAAGCCAGCCTGGAGGAACAGGGCATTCAGGGAGCACAGATTAAACTGGAAAGGCTACAGGGAGCAGGGGTCTGCTGACCCCACCAGGGCAAGTAACTGTGGTAAGAACTCACAGGAAAGCACAGGCTGAGGCTTTCGGAACTTGGGGTTCACACAAGGGGAAGGGAGCTAGGCAGGTTCCCACTCTGCCCCACAGTTGGTCTTTCCGCCCCAGGGGTACACTTAAGGTTGCAGGAAAGATGCTGACCAGTCTCTGGAGAATCATCAGATCACAGGCCTACAGAACTGCCTCCCCTTCCAGGAGTCCTGTGGACATGGAGCCCCACAGGACAACGGGACTCTGCTCTTTCCGCACGACAGACCTTCCCATCTCAAACCCCACAGGCAAACTGAACATTGGTCTGGAATGGTGTGGAGCTTAGGTGGTCACAGACTGTCTCATATTTCAGTTGATCAGAAATGGGAAAACAGCTTTATGATTAATGCAGCTTGACTGAAACATCTTTCAAAGTATGGAGTCTAAGGTAAAGCAAAGAGATGAAAAAGTATGGTCACTGATCCAGCCCCCCTGGCCATACTGTCAGAAGATCAGGGGTCCAGTGAGGGCAGGGTGAGTGAGGCCAAGTGGAACCAGAAGCCAGGTCTCCTCCCATCTGCCCAGGGAACGGCTAGCACTGGGATGGCTGATAGCTTCAGCCCCAAAGCCAGGCTAGTCCACAATCACTGCATCCTCAGGTACAGACTGAAGTCAGTGCTGACACGTGGGCCTCAGCATGCCTGATTTGGCTTTGCTGAAAGCACTGTGACTGTAAAGCAGTAACTGAAAAATTCCCATGGCTGTCCCACTTCAATACCTTCCTGCAGTGCAGGCCCAGACCCAGGTCCCACAGCCACCAGAGTGATGATGAGAAAACAGTTAGATTATCACTTCTCAATGATCTTCCTGCCACCCTGGTCTACAGGCAAGACAGGAGGCAGGTCAGCCTGCTTTCCTGGGTGCTAGTCCTTCCCAGACAGAGAACAGGATCCTCACCTTCAAATCCTTCCCTCCAGGTCTCCTACCCTCTTTTTGCCCCCGCTACTGGGAGTGCCTGTCTTCACCTAACTCATTCTTGCCCTTTAAGATGCAGGTGAAGCCCCAACTTCTCCAGAAGGCTTTCTCTGACCACCCCTCTCAAAGCCCCTTTATGTCTCTCTGCCCCCAAAGCATTCCCATTGGACTGTCTATTTATTTGTCTGTTTGTGCCACGAGATTCCATGCTCCTCACAGGCAGAGCTGATGGCCGGGCTCTGAATCCAGTACAGATACTGGATGTTTTTTTAAAAGGAGAAAGTGAAATGAAGGGAAGAGAACCAGGACCCTAAAACAGCGAAATGGGATCAAGTTCTGTTTTTTAAAACCATGTCACTCTGCAGGGACCATGAAAGGAGTTGGGGAAGGGAAACTAAAAGAAATCTTTATATCTAATGTGTCTGCGTCAGATTTCCTTAAAAGGTCTCTACTGCTTAAAATAACAACATTAATGATAGTTTTAAATAAATAAATAAAAATAAAAACCTACTAGCCTGGCCCAAGCCTCTCCCTTGATAACTGAGGTAAAGGGAGGGACTTGTCTAAGTACAGAGAAGACAGGCCATGAACCCAGCCCCTGACTCCCCTACCCAAAGCTGCCTTCCACAAGGATTTGAAGAGAGAATACACCTTCCACAAGGATTTCCACTGCTCATTTTATTCAACAGTCAGCTGTCCCCAGAGAAGAAAATGCTGATGTCACAGATGACCTGGAAGCACCATTCTATTCTCTGAGAACTGCATCAGTGCTTATGAGCAGCCTACTTTTTAAAGTTGGCAATCACTGTAAAAACACCAAATAGTCAAACTTTAATCGATTTTTTTTAAAACCAAAAATGAGGCCTCTAATGGCTTAAACTTTATGGGACAGAAGTGAAGCAGTTCCAACAGCCAGAATGCTTACTGGCAGAGCCCTGGAGAAGGGATGAGGGGCAGGGGCCAGGCTGACCATGGGGGACAGTGCAGCAAGGAAGGACACTGCAGAACCTGTTGTCAGCGCCCTGGTCCCGGCTGCGGCTGCTCGCACCAGCCATCTGGAGGTGCTGGGTGCTTGATGTCCATGTCTCCCTCCAGCTGGGAACCACGGGCTGAAATAGATGGTGCCCCCTGTTCTGGAACAGGACCTGAAGAAATCAAAGGCTGCCTCTGGGAGTGAGTCTGATAACAGAAGCACAACCCAGAGCTGGTTCAATTCATTCCTAAACGTGAGCTTCCACCAGCCCCCCACTCCTCAGAGTCTTGGCCCTGCCCTGGTAATTTCATCCTCTGAGCTCCTCATCAACCCCTCAACTCATGACTGAGAGAACTGTCGCAATCACCCTCCTTCCTCCTGACTTCAAATGGGAATTAACTGCCATCTTATGCCTAAAACTATCCTTCCTTAGTACACATCACTGAACGGAGATAAGAAAATCATTGCTGTAACACCCCCAATGCCCCACTCTGCTGGCCAGCGGGCCTGGGCCTAGTCGGACTGCTCCTGAGATGACAGCTGGCTGGGCTCACCCGGCCCCTCCACATCCTGGTCATCTGTGAGGGAAAAAGAAGAGGAGCTGGACTGAGAAAGAGGGAAAATCACCTGTTTTCAAATGTAAATTTCCCATAAGGCATTCTCATCATTCCCAGTCCCTACGGAGAATGAGTTATTCCCATTCCCACCTTTAATTTGCTAGGAGTCAGGAGACTGGAATTCTAGCCCTGACCATGGTACAGACCCAAGTTCACACTCTGGCTCCGCTTGTCACAAGCTGGGTAGCAGGAAGTAAGCTTCTCCCAGCTCTGAATCTCAGCTTCTCCTCCCGTCAAAGGAGGTGATACCTACCTTGCAGCATCAGGTTGGTGTGGGGATTAGGTGAAACAGTAACTGAGAACTAATTTTTACTAATCTTCATCATTTCAGGTTCTGTTTAATCCTCAGGAAAACCTCGTGAGGTAAGGAGCCTTTAGTAGCCACTTTTGCAGATATTGAAACTGAGGCACTCAGGAGTGAATGAACCCACCCAAGGTCACACCGTTGGTAAATGCTGGAGCCAGGACTTATACCCAGGCTGTCCTGCACCAGGGCCAGCATGCTTCCAGCCACACTGTACCATCTCTCCGGCTAATAGATCTAGGTGTCACACACACAGCAATTGGGCAGCAGGTCTTAGTTTCTTTGCCTGAGGAGCCTCAAGGGAGGATTGAAAGGGGAAAAAAATCCTAGAACCTTTAAAGCTGCAAGGGCCGTCAAAAGAAAACCCAGAGCATTTTCACATTCAGTTTCAGTTGACCCTCACAGTAACCCTGTGACAGGGCCCATTTTACAGGTGTGAAGACTGAGGGCTGGAGGAAGGTATGAGTGCCCAGGGTCACCCAGTGCACCAGTGGCAGAGCTGTGAAGGCCAGGGTCTTAGCCCCTGGCCTGGTTCTCTCCCCAGTGGCCTGGGGCAGAGGAGAGGGATCAACTCTACCAGCCCCAAACTGGTTCTAGCTGCTGCTCCAGGGTCAGCACATGCTGTTTCCCCAGCCAGAGAGGCCTGACACTCTGGTCTTATGAACACACCACATGCATGTCGTCCTCCACATCTCTGCCCACTGGGACCAGTTAGGTGAGGACTTCAGCATTGGACCTGGAGCCAGATGGATAATTCCGTTGAAATCTGAGCTCGGCCATGTAACCAGGGTTGTATGGGGTTCCTCACCAGAGAATGGGGACCCATCTCCCGGAGATGTTCAGGCATGGAATTTCGGGAGGGCTGTAAGGAAAGAGCTTACCCCAGGGTCGGGCACACTTTAAATTTCCCTTCTCTGCACATCCACTTCCTATTAGGACCCCGGTCCTCCAGGAAGTCTTCCTGGCTCCCCCTGAAGCTGGAAGACTGGTGCTCACTTACCAGTGTTCTCCTTGTCTGTATCAGACAGGATGGTCAGCGAGAAGGGCGGCGGCGGAGGCGGCGGTGGGGGCGGCGGGAGGAAGTGCAGCGCCGACAGGAAGCCCGGCGGGAGGAACTGGGGCTGCGGCTGCGGCAGGGGCGCCTGCGGTGGAGGTGGAGGAGGAGGCGGCGGCGGCGGCGGCGGCGGTGGCGGCGGCGGCGGGTAGTAGCTTGGCTGGAAGTCTCCCGCTGGCTCCACCACCTGCGGGACACACACAGCAGAGTGCCAGAGGGGAGAGGGTTAGCCTGATGGCCGACCCAACGTCTCATTCTCCCACGTGGGGGGATCCCCATGGAGTAGGTTCATCTGTGCGGCCCAAACACCTGCCATAAGATTGAGGGCAAGAAGGAATACAGGCACATCTCAGGTAAGCCTGGGGAACGCCGCACCGGTACATGGACTCAGCCCTGCTGAATATGCCTCGGTCCACGACCTCATTCCATCCTTACGACCCTAGGAGGGAGGTTCTATTACCATCCTCACTGTAATGATGAAAAACAGCGTCAGGAGATGAAGGTGAGCGGCAGAGGTAGGCCTGGATCCCAAGTGGACCTGACTCCACTGCTCTGCACTGGGGGAAGGTCCAGATGCATCCCAAATGCTTATCGCCCCATCTTCTGACACCCTTCCTTGAGTCTAAGGACTTAGACTCAAGCGTGGTGGGCCTGTGGGGTCCCCATTCCAACACGACAGAAGACCTGGGGGTAGTGAAGCTGTTACTGCAGCAAGGGAAGATGGGTGACCTCAGGAAAGTGGCTTCTGCGATCTACCCCTTCTCTGTTTCTGTTCCTTTTTCAGAAGATGGATGCTAACCCCACACCACAGGACCCCAAGACTGGAATGAGGGAATGATGACTACACAGCTCAGAGCCTAGCTGAGAAAGACGTGAATGTAATAGAAAATAATGAATTTCAGGTGCAGTTCCTATTGTTCACTTCTCCATCCAGAGACTTCAGAGCAGCACACCACAAGCTGTGTTCCAGAGAATCGGAGCATCCTACCAGATGCTTTTAAGTGATCTTAGAAGTGTTCTTTGTCCAGGGAGTTTGAGAAATGCTGCATACTGCCCCCACGTTGCTGAGTCAACACCTGAGTAATATTAAAGCCTTGAGGCAGTCTGCAAAATTCTCCTTAGGTTAACCCAGCATTTCCTAACTTAATTTGACCACAAGGAAGGGAAGAAAGCCCATTTTTGAGTACCTACCATGTCCCAGACCCTGTGCCAGACACTTTATACGCAGTCACACCTCATTGCTAGCACCTGTCAACGGCCCTGTGAGATAGGACTCTTAGCACCCGTGTACAGACTAAGAACCTGAGTGAGTCCTCAGAGGTCAGGTAACCTCCCCAGGTCAGGTGGTTAGTAAACAATGGAGGTAGGATTGGCCTCCAGGTCTGTCTGATTTCAGGCCTGTGCTCTTTTGTGGGAGGGGAAAAGAGGAAGCAAAGAAGCAGCAGGTAGGGCAGGACAGGAAGAGAAGGCGGAAGAAGGCTCAGGGATTATCCCAGAGGCTGGGCAGGGAGCTGCAGGACAAGGAGGAAAGCAATTCACAGGCTCTTGGATTTGAAACAGCTTCACAAATAAATGCCTGATCCTCTATCCAGACATGAAGGGGGTGGGAAGGGGGATTATTAGCGCTTTAATTCCAAGCTGCTCAGCCAAGTCTCTCCCTGGATCACAGCTCCTGCCTGGGGCTTGTGGTGGCAGCTCAGGCCCAGAGAAACTGACTGAGATCACACTCTTAACAAAGGCCGTCTGGCAGGCCTGTCAATCAGAGCACTGCCCTGGACGCCAGGCCCCAGGCTTCTGTGTGAGCAGACGGTGGGCGTGTGCTCCATTTGGCCAAGGCCCCTCTCTTTGTGTAGAGGCTAGAGATGCTGCGCTCTCCCTGGGCTGCAGTGGGGGGACCAGCACCCACAGATTTCAGGCAGGGCAGGGGTGTTGGTGAGAATCAAGGGCCATGTTTGCTGTCCTCTGTCTTGGCTCTGTCACTGACCAGGTGGGAAAGCTGAATCCCAGGCCCTCCTTCAACAGTTCTGGGATCCTGGACAAATTCATAACTTCTCTGCACCTTCGTCCTCTACCGGACACTGAGGAAATAACACACTCCTCAAAGGATCACATAAGGGCCAGTAGGCACCCTGGAAATGATGAAGACCAGTGGTGGTCAAACTTTTTTCCCTTGAATCAATTGAAAATGCTTTCTAAATAAAACTTTAAAATATCTCGAACAGACAGAGGAGAGGCTGCTGAGGCTGAAGCAGGAGTAGGATCCAGCCCCTGTGTGCCACTCTGTGGCTAATGACCTTGTTACGTAAATGTCAAGATTTTATCCTTTTTCTTACTCACTTTCCACATTAAACCAAATAAACCTGCTCTCTCCTCGCTTTCTCCACCCTCTACCCAAGGGAAACACCTCTGCTACACCCAGGGTTAGGCTTGTAGCTCTGAGGGAGGGAGTAAAGGTAACAATGGTCTACATTCCCATGGACTTGAGCTCTGTATGAACCAACCTCCCAGACAGGTCCAGTCTTATGGGCTAAAGTCAGGACTGGTCACGCAGGCCTCTCGCTATCCTGCAGTCCTGCTGGCCCTCAAGGGTTGCCAAAATGGAAAAGGGTGAAGGAGCTGGTAACCAAGGCCACAAAACCTGGTCACCCCAACTCGTATCTCACACAACAGGGATGGCCTGACTCTTACACACCCAGTGCTCAAAACTCCAGGCTCCAAAAGCACACCAGTTAGTAACTGACCACTGATTATATAAAAGAATTAAATTCCATTTGCTCTTTCAGCAAGTGTCTCCTAAGGTGACAGGTGTTTGGGGAAAGTTTCCATATTCTTCATGACTAAGCTTAAGTGCCACGTCCTCCTGAAAGCCCTCTGCTCTCAAGTGAGTCATAACTTTGGGGCAGAGGACCTATGTCTGCTCCTGGCTCTCCCCTCAACCATGTGGCTTCAGGAAAGAATACTTCCTTGCTGCTTCCCAGCAAAATGAAGGGCCCTTCTAGCGCCAGCATTCTGGGAGTCAAGGCTGGTGGTCACTCGGCCAGCGTCACCATGCAGCTGTTCCCCAGGCTCATCTGAGATGCATCTGTATTCCTACTTGCCTGAGCTCCCAGAGACTTTAGCCCACATCACAGCCCAGGCCGACCTGTCTACACATGTACAGACTTGTCTACATGTGTGTGTTCCCAGAGGTGCACACTGTACAAGGTCAATACTGCATCCCTGACCTGTGCTCCAGGCCTGACACCGAGTGGACATATCAATTGGCTTTCTGGGACTGATGGTCTGTAAAAGCAGCGAGGGCATTTGGGATAAGGAGGAACCTGGAAAAAAAGTTGGGGATGGGACTCACCAAGCCTCCTCCACGGTATTGGCTGCAGGACACATGGCGGAAGCCCCGTTGCAGGGGTACCCCTGGAGTCAGGGATGCATCATGGTAGCCCAGCGGGAACGGGCGGTAGGGGTGCACGCTGGAGGAGCTGGGGTACAGCTTGGAAGGCTCTCTCTCCAGGTACTCAGACCCCACCACATAATCTGAGTTGATGCTCAGAGACAGCCCTGAAAAGACAAGCAATGAGGGAAATGTTAAAGACACATGGATTTAGGAAAAAAGGGGGCACATTACTGTCCAAAGGTAGCAGTATAATAAATACTCATATCCATTTACAGAGAACTCCCACATCCATTATGCTTTTGATCCTGCCTGCTTTTTAAACCCTTCTACCACGTCCCACTGCTGTTAGAAAAAGTCCTCAGCACAGCCACAAAGCCCCATGCAGGCTGGCTCCTGCCTCCACTCCAGCCTCCTGATGTCCCATAACCTAGTGGCTGCTGCTTTCTCCTGCACCTCAGGGCCTTTGCAGATGCTGCTCCCTCAGCTTGAAAGGCTTTTTCTCCTAACCTCACTTTGCCTCCTTAAATCCTCAGTACTCAGCTCCTAATCTTCCTTCAGATCACATCTAAACCATCGATTATTAGAGTTCTACACATCAATCGGTGTGATTCTTTTGGTCAGTGCTGTCCCTCTTACAAGGATAGGATCCTTGAGGTCAAGGGATCTGACTTGCGCTCCCTTACCTCTTCATCACTAGTATCTGGCACACAGGTAAGTGCTCAGTCCCTGTCCTTCGAGAAATGGAACAAAAAAAGGCCCTGTGTCCATGGAAAGGTATCCATCTCCTAAGATTGCTGTTTCAGATCTGTCCTCCCTATCTAGTTCCCTAGGGACCTAGATTTTCCCAGAATGTCCCGGAAGGCAGAAACGGCCCCAGCGCATCCAGGTCAATGCCCTTAGCATATGGAGAGACCCCCAACAGAAGGAAGGAGCTTGCCTAAGTTTACAGAGTGAGCCGCCCCCTCAGCATGCTGACTCAGACTTGTGCTCTATCACACTGGCATAGGGAAAACCAGAAAAATATGTGTCTGCACCCAAAAAGAGTTCCTTTTAAAACGCCTCAAATCTACACGTGACTTTAAGCTGTAATAGTGAAAGGAGCAAGATATAGGGAACAATGTAATTCATGCATATGAAGGGAGGGGATAACAATGTAATTTATGCATGTGGACGGAGGGGAGAAAAGACGGGCAACGACATCCCAATAGAATAACTGCTCACCTGTAGGGAGCGCCTGGCAAAGGGCGGGAAGGGCTGCACAGACTTAGTGGGTCAGAGGGTGGCTGAGGGGCGGGGCCTCTAGGGCACAGGCAGGGAAGAATGGTACGCAGGCGCAGTCTTGCTGCGCTAGCCCACCCACTGGGACGTCCTGGGGAGGAGCCTCCAGCCCAAGAAAAGGGCGGGAAGAAGTGCGCAAGCGCAGTCCGGCCCCTCTCCCTAGGGCGTCTCCGTGGAGGAGTCACAGCTGAGCCCACTGGGGGCCATTTTTTTCTTGAAAGATGGAAAGGCAGAAAGTGTAGCTAAATGTTAAAAGCCCTCAGAACCACCCATTCTTTTCTCTCTTTTTACCTTATTGCAAAAAGGCATGGAACGCAAATGCCTATTCAAAGAAAGATTTACCAAAGCAAGGTTATCTCTAGAAAACTACTTCCCCACCCCCACCCCAAGGGCGCATCCCCGCTGGATCCGAGCTGGCCTGAGACGCCAGCGTGAGGAGCGGGGAGACGGCAGCCCACAGAGGAACCGACCCCGCGCGGGGCCCGGGAATCTTACCGAAGTCGGCAAACGGTGGGCTGGGCACAGGCCGCAGCGGCCTGCGCAGCTCCAGGCGGCCAGGGCCTCTCTGACCTGCGTCCTCCATAGAACCGGGCACGGCTGCGGCGGCTAGTGTGCTCGGCCCCACGTGGCCGTGGCCGCGGCCGCGGCCGCCCAGAACTGGATGGAAGGCGCTCGGGCGGGGGCTCGGACCGCGCGGGGGTCTCTCGGGGAAGTAGGCGGCCGCGCGGCCCTCGGGGCCCGGCTGCCCGTCTCCGGAAGCGGCAAGCAGAGGCAGCGAGTGGAAGCTGGAGCCCGGGACGGCGGCCGCGGCCCTGGCCCCGGAGGCCAGCTGGGGCCCCTGCGCGCACAGGGCCACCTCGTGCTCCTCCTCGGAGGCCTGCTTCTTCAGCATCTTCTGCGCGGCCATGATCTTCTGGCGCTCGGTGATCAGGTAGCACTTCTCGCAAGTGCACTGCTTCCAGCGGCATTTGCCCGCGTGGCCCTTGACGGGCACCAGGAAGCCATGGTTCCGGCACCGCGAGCACTTAGGGGTGCGCAGCATGTTGTCGGCCAGTTTGGCAAGGTCTGCCTTCGTAGTACAACCGCCACCTCTGGGAGCTGCGGAGCGAATGGAGCAGGGATGAGCAGCGCCCCACAAGTCCCTGGTGCTGGGGACATTGGATACACTTGTAACAAAGTGGCTCTCAGTGCGTCCCAGTAGCTGCAGCAAGACCTTTGCATTTTCCCTCCTGGTTTTGGGTGCAAAATTTGGAGTTTCTGTGCCTTAGTTAAAAAGATGCAAGGGATTGAGTTGAATAAGTTCTTTACGGAATGCTATTGCATATATGACATCTGGGTTATCTGAAGTCTTAGGCATTTAATTCCCAAACTTTCTATTCCCGCCATCCCATAGAAGGTATTTTGTAATTTCAAAAAAGGCGGAGTGATACTCAACGGTCCAGAGACTTAAAGCGCCAGAGGACCGTAGCTCTCAGTAAACCCCTTGTGGTAGAAAAGCATTCTGAGAGACAGACCGTGTTTCTCCTTCCAAAAGCTGCTACTTCTGCTGAATTTCATTTATTTCCCCTACAGAGAGGCAGCCGTTCACAGTGATGCTTCCAGAATATTCCTAGGAGCTCAGTGCACTATGATAGTTGCTCAGGGGTGTGCCCTTATAGTAATTCCGATTTCTTAAGTGTCTTGTTGGTACAGAAATGCATTTCTGGAAGATGGTGTATTGCTATTGGTGGTGCCTTCCAAAGTAAAGCATACTTAGAATACTTTAAAGTAAAACAGATTTAGGATATTTTAGCATGACCTTGAATCATTGCTTAACTGTACCATGAATTTAGTTATCCCTGTAAAAAGACTCCATTCATGGGAAAAGCTGCCACAAACTTCATAGTTTCCCAAGGCCACTAAATTAGTTCATTTTCTTGTTTGATAGAAATTTGTGACACCCTGACGTCTTTGTTCCCTACCCTCCTTAGGTCCAAAAGAAGAAGAGGAAAAAAAAAAACAGGGTCACTAACACCTAAATTGAAAGTGTATAATCCTTATAATCGTAGGATGAATCATTATCTTTAAGGAGGTAGTTATGGTTATTACCTAGCTAAAATTATGTATTTTTAATTGCCCTTTCTCTGAAGTTCTCTCTTTCTGGTAGCAGAATGATAGACGCTGAGAGCCAAGGCCTGGGGTCCACCTTGATCTCCCAGAGCCTCTAGCTGCAGCTGTACTTTGCATTTATCACCAGCTGCCTGACAATAGAAAATGGTTGCCATTCTGTGGCTGCTTACATACTGGAAAGCTGAAAAGAGGTTTGTAAAGTCTTTTTCTGCTTTAAATATATTCCTCATCTTAATAAGAGGGCAAAAGTATCTGCTTCCTGTATTATTTGGCCCTTTAGGAATTTCACTGGTGACTTAAATCCATTTAAAGAGATCTAGGTTTGTCTCTGCTTTGCTCTTCTATCTTAATTTATGTTTAAAAACAATATGGCCCCATACATAGATAAAAGGGCAGGCAAGCTCTTCTTCTGACTCCACTCAATTCAGAATGTCTAATTTTTTCACTGACCTTGTCATTTGCAAATGTTACTTAAAAATCATAGTTTCAATACTACTGCCAAAAAATCTGGGGCATAAGCTGCATTGTTTCATGATACTACAAATTGTAAGGTCATTTTCTGCATTATCAAATTTAAATTTTAACATCAGGTGACATGGGCTGATAAGGCCTAAACAAGAAAACTACTCTCATTTACATTTCACTCTTGACCACCCAAGTTCTCTTTGTTTTCCTATTAAGGATTTAAAAGAAAATCCTCTTCAAAGACAACTGTTGAATTAACATATTTTAACCTTAACGTCAAAATGCTTCCATATTTACTTCATAACTTCAGGGGCAAAAATATACCCAAGGTGTTATGAATTTGCATAGTGCTTTTGAGAACATTAATAAACAACCATATATCTTTTTAATCAGTGGTCACATTATACGATGCAGAAACCCCAGGGTTTATACAGTAAACAAATAGGAAAAAAAAAGACTAGTTTATTTCTCTTTTCCCCCCAAAGTCTCAATTTGTGTAGGTAAATTCCAACAGAGCTTTATTTATTTCACTCTTGGAAATTCAGGCAAATTGTTAGTTTTGTTTTATTTTGGTTGATGACTGATTACTTCTTAGGTTGCTGTGTGTATATATATATATATATATATATATATATATATATATATATACACACACACACACACACACACACACACACATATACACACACACACGTGTATATATATATATATGTATGTATATTTCTTTAAATTATTATTTAAAAAGATGGTAAGATGTAAAAGTGAAAAACTGGAAGTCAAAGAAAGATGGAAGCAGTAAGTACATAGTGGGCCCCTTCCTTCCCCACACCTACACCTTTGGACATTTATGTTTAAGAAAGTCAGGGGCGGGGGGTAGGGTATAGCTCAGATGGTAGAGTGCATGCTTGGCATGCACAAGGTGCTGGGTTCAATCCCCAGTACCTCCTCTAAAAATAAGTAATAAACCTAATTACCCCACCACACCAAAAAAATAAAAAAGAAAGTCTGCATCATCATAAACAATAGTTTATAAAATGACAAGTTATAATTGCTGAGGAATCACCAGTTTGACTAATTAACTGCAGAGGGGCTTGTTGATGGTCATATCTGAGTTCCAGCTTCAGATATGGCCCCTTTCTCCTCGGAGTTTCAAGTTTCCTACCTTGAATAATGCTTCTCTTTGGTTGATATGGTTGCTGTTGATACTGTTAATTTATATTCATTTTAAAGAGCCTTGTATTATTCAGTGCACCGGGGTACCGTTTATAATCATTAAATATTGCATACACTATAATGTTTCCTCACTGGCAGCACACAAGAGTAAGAAAGGGCTTTTTTTTTTTTTTTTTTTTTTTTTTTGCCTATACCATCTTTTCCCTAGCAGCTATAACCCAGATACTTGCTATCTTCTTCAAGCTCTCTCTCTAGTGAGCAATGAAAACTTTATTGAAGATTTTGTAGGGAATAGAAGGGAGGATTTACATGACACATCCTATAGCAGATGCTTTAAAAATCCTGCCTTAGCATTTCTGTTCTTTCAAGATCCTCCTCTCCTGTGCCACACTTACTGAAGAGAAACTGTTCTGGTCTCCCCCACCCCTGCCACCCCTCTCTCCCCACCCCAGGAGCCAGCCTCTCTACTTTCTGTCTGCTTTCTTGATTCTTTGAGAGCTCTGTAACAGCTGTGACTGTCTTACTTTCCTTTATGTCTAGCACAGTATAGAATTCAGTAAATATTTGTTAGATGTACTAATGAATCTTGCCTCCCTCTCCTGCCAGTGTCAAAGTTATCTCCTCTCTCACTGGCATAGTAAATCAACTTGGATCCAGCAACTTTTCCCAAACATCCTACAAAACAGAAAGCCTGGAGTGAGTAGGACCACTCTCCTGACAAGCAGAATTTGGGGATCAACTTTGGTTCCTTAACCTCAGCCCCCACCCCTGATGGTTTAATAATGTAATGATACTAGCTAGTACTTACGAAGTGTTTCTGTGTGCCAGGAATTCTTAAGTCCTTTATGTGTATTAATTCATATAATCCTCAAAACAACCCTCTAAGTTACTATTATTTTCACCCCCATTTTACACATGACAAAACTGAAGTCTTGAGAAGTTAGGTATCTTACTCAAGGTTTTACAGCCATTAAGTGGCAGAGCCATGATTCAAAACCAGGAAATCTATCCTCAGAGTCCATGTTCTTAACCATATATGTGCTAACTGAATATTTTTTCTAAGCAAACAGTGCTCTCCCCAAGAAAGCGTTGGTAATTAATAGAAATGTTCATCTTGTTACATACCCCGTTACATTTGGGACAAAGGGAGGTGAAAGTGAAGGTGGTAGCAACCTGGGGAAACTTCCTAGGATGCACTGCTTAGTTGCTTTTCTCCAACCATAGCCAATATTTATTGAGTGCCAACTATGTGCTAAGCATAAGGGACACAGAAGTAAATAAAAAGGCAGGATCCTCACCTTTAGGCATACATTCTAGGTGGCAAACCAGACAGTAAACAAAGCCAAGGAGTCGGAGGAGATCCAGCATGCTATGGGAACCCATACAAGGGTCCTAACCTGGATCAAGAAATCAGGGAAGACTTCCTTGAGGGGCTGATTCCTGAGTTCAGGCCTAAAGGATAAGTAGGAATTAAACAGGCACAGAAGCAGGAGAGGTATGTCCCAGTCAGAGAGAACAGCACGTTTAAGGCTGCAGTGTGGCTGTAGTACAGTGAAGGCAGGAGACTGGAGAGAGAGGAGATGTAGAGGTTAACCAGTAACCATGTGGAGGGAGTCCTTAGAGAAAATTATCAGAGTCGCTATTGAAACTGAGCAGGACCCTGCAAGGCCCTCCTGGATACAAAAGCTCCCTCCACATCTCCTATTTTTTGTAAAGAAAAGGCTTTTGTCTCCTAGGCCTTCTCTGAGTTCCAAAGAGCAGATTCAAGCAGTTACTAATTAGGGAAGTGAGGGAATACAGAAACAAAGGAAAACTAGTTTGAAAACAATAGTTCCACAATACAACAGAGTCCTAGTTCCTCCTCAAGGGGTATACATAGCAATCTGACATGTATCTTTGAGTTGTTCTGTAGGAACTGGAACTAAGACCCCCACCTGGGTGGAGGATGGTGATCGCATGCTGACCACTAGACTCCAGGCTGGTTGGAATCAGAAGGCTGATGGTTAAAATTGCTGAAACACCACCCTGTTACCTCACCTCTAACCAATCAGAAGAAAGTCATGCCCTTTGCAATGCTCACCCTAAATGTTGCCTTTAAAAGCCTCTCCCTGAAAGCCATCAGGGAGTTGGGTCTTTTGAGCATGTACTCCTTGCTTGGTGCCCTGTAAATAAACACTGTACTTTCCTTCACCACAACCTGGTGTCAGTAAATTGGCTTTGCTGTGCGGTGGGCAAGTGGACCCAAGTTGGGATCAGTAACTATCAAAGACTAAGGAGTGGAAGTGACGTGGTAGAGCTAGGCCAAACTAGAATCCACATATCCAGACATCTAGTTTCTGCCCTTGGTTTTCTTTCTTTCTTTTTTTTTTTTTTTACAGAAAGTGGAACAAATAGTAACTAGGACTCACAAGATTAAAATAGAGTGGGGTTTTCTTTGGGGAAGTTGTTCCAGGTGGGGCACACACTCAACACCAGTTATGCCCCTGAACTAGCACTACACTAGGCAGGGTTCCTCCTAACCCTGGGTCCCTGTTGACTGGTTCATGTGACTTCTCCTAGGAATCCTAAACAGGCTAGGCACAAAGCAGCAACAGCGATGGAAGACAAAGGAGTGAGAGGAGAGTGAGATGAAATCAAATGGAAAGCAGTTGAAGAGGCTGTGTAGGTAAAAACTGGAACAAACAATTCTGTGGAGCAGATGAGAAGTACATGTGAGCAGAGAGGACATGCTCACAGTGGCATTGCTAGACCCAATAGCACTGACATTTGTTTTGTTTTGACTTGCTAATTTGATGGGAAAAAAAATTTTTACACACACAAATTTTCAGTGTGTGTAACTGATTATATGTACTTTTGATAGTACTATCAAATTTCCATAAATTTCAAGTTTTTTGTCTTATGAGAGGCACATGTCCCTATAAATATATTGTAAAAAGGGGCTAATAGCTTTAATATCTCTGTCCTTTGTTAAGATGCAAATTTGGTTTAACACAGCATGCATGAATTTAATGCCAATATACATAAAGCACTGTTCCCTAGTAAAAGTGAGAAAGAACAAAGGAGCAAAGAAAATTAAATTTAAGCTTCCTTTTTCTATGTATGTTCCTTGTCTGGTTTCTAGAACAGTAAATACCTATTAAAAAACAAAACTCACTAGAATTTTCCCCTGAATACTGCTTCTATGAGAATGGCAAGCAGATATTGCGAATTTCTTTCAAGAGACCTTTTCATTTTATGTCACAGAATCAGTACAAAATCAGTCCACATTATAACTGTAAACAGATGGCAAGAAATACTGTTCTAGAGACAGGCAGACTAGCTTGAGACCTGATCACTAGTTATTAGCTGCATTACCTTGACTGTCACTTAACTTCTTTGCACCTCAGTAGTAGTAGCAGTAGTAACAGTATTTTTATAATTGCTGCAAATTCTAAAGTGTCCCACATTTGTCTCATTCAGTGATACTAAGATTTAACGAATGCTTACAGCTTTGCAGGCAATGTAAAACATACAAAATAGACAATGTGTTCTCATTTAAGCCACAGAACATATATAAGAGTACTTTTATTTTGTTCTTTTGACAAATGATAAATCTGAAGCTTAGAGAAATTAAGATATTTCTTTCGTGAGGTATACAGGAAATTTCAGAAACATGTATGAATAGCCTCCAAGTCTCTATCTTACAACTACTCTATATTATCATCGTTTATTTTATTTACTTTAACTATAAAATAAGATCTCTGATTCTTGCAGGATTAATGAGACAAGGCATGTAGAATATCCAGCAAAGTGCCAGTATCCGGCACATGGTTAGCACCCACTACACTATATCAAGGAGGAGGAAGGGGCAAGGGAATGAGGAATGAGGAGAGAGAAGTGGTATCTCTGACTTATCCAAGGCCACCTCCAACCAGAAGATTTGATTCAGCTGCACAACTTTTTGTGGCATCAGGCTCTCCAAGCATAGATTAAGAGCAAGCTGTCCAATACCATAGCTATGACCCCCATGTGGCTATTGAACACTTGAAGTGTGGCTAGTCCAAATTAGGATATGCAGAAAGTATAAAATACACACCAGATTTCAAAGACATACTATGAAAAAATGTAAAATATCTCAATACTTTTATATATTATATTTTGAAATATTTTGATTTTGGATGTGTTGAGTTAACATTATTTTTTAATGTGGCCTTGTACTTTTTAAAGTGTGGCTACCAGAAAATTTTAAATTACATATATGTCCCACAGTATATGTCTGTTGGATAGCCCTGAAAGATTGGTCTGCTCAATCCTCCTTCCACTTCTGAACACCAGGTTTTCAACAGCAGCTCAAATTTAACCTGTCATGGGGAGTACACCACTTTCATACATCCCTTCCTCATGTTGGCTACATTACCTTCAGTAACTTGAATGCACTCTTTGTCATTTAGAGCCTTTCTAATGGAATCAAAACACTGTCTCATGCTTTAGAACTGGAAATATTTATCTGACTACCAGAGTATGTTAGCTAGCAGAGTCTAATAAAACTCTAGTTTGCATTTTGAATCTTCAAATGCATTGTTGTTATTTTTATAGGAATATTTTCATGTTTATCTTGTTAGGTATAAATTACCAGTAAAATGCTGTGTAAACTAGGAAAGAAAGAAATGTGTCATCATATACTAAAGTTACACCATTACTGTGTTACATAGTCCATCAGATTCTCCTAAGATCCCATGGGTAGATTATTTACATGCTGCTGGTAAATGGAGTTCTTTGGACATTTTATACTATTAAAAACTCTAGAAACTTAATTAAAAATTATTTGATATATGTGCTCCCCCCCAAAATTCACCACAGGTAAACAATCATTACCATTAGGACTACTAATGTTGCTTTGCACAAATAATTCCCTAAATAAACAAACAAGTCATGAAGATTTGTTATGAACAATTTTCATCTACACATATAGGGATTATTACCTGCCACCACATTTTCTTTAAACATGATTAGATTTTCTTAGTTTAATGAGTTTGGAGATGGTTGCTTTTTCCTCTTTAACTTGCCAGGTAAATCAGAAATATTTATTTTAAGAGACAGTTTAAAGAACTCCGTAATTCCCAATCTGTCACAGTTTTACAAATAAATCTCAGTTAAATGCCTGTCGATGTTTCCAGTCTGGTCAAGCAAAAAGGGGGAAAAAGTATACAATTCATCAGAATAATTAGTTGATTGGGGTTAAATAATTCTAAGAATAAACATATGACCCCCTGGCACATCACAAACCTCTTGGAGTGAGAAGGATTATAAATTAAATGTACAAGATTTAAAATGGTCCAGATACACCCTAAACATTATTGCAGGCATGTGGGACACATTTAGATAAGTTAAAGCCAAGTGTGGGTTTAAAGTTTAGCCATCTTTGATCAGTGGTTTAGTAAAGTTTCATTGCTTTGGTGTGAGGATAAAGGGTTGCAAAGATGCAAACAGGTAGAGAGGAATAGTGGCAACAGTGTCCCCTGCTGTCCAGTGGTCACTCCCCTTCCCTGAATCTTAGACATTTTTAGAGACATGGTACTCCAGGGGATAATGAAACCCTCTTAAGTGTATGGAAGTCAGGAAAGAAAGAACTAGCATTCACTGAGGGCATATAACATTGCAAGCACTGTGCTAGCATTTAATTTAATAATAACATGAAGTTTATTACAAATTCAGGAAAGAATAAGATGAAGTTTATATAGAAACCGAGGTTCAAGAAACATGATTTTTACAAGAATCATAGCCAGAAGTGGAATAAGCCAGGATTTGGGCCCAGGTGTGCCTGGCTCCAAGGCCAGTGATTCTTATACCACAGCACGCTGGCAGTGGCTGGAAGCCATTGGCACAGCTCAGACTCCTGTAAGTACAGTAACCAATGGTCCTGATTTGCCTGGGACTGAGACCGTTCTGGGGAAACTGGACTTTCAGAGCTACAACTAGGAAAACCTGGGGGCAAACTGGAACGAGTTGGTAGCCTTCACTAGAATTCAATTGAATAAGGCACTAGGCTGAAAGGGTCAGTTTGGAAAAGGAGAAAGGCTGCCCAGTCCTCAGTCCCGTTCCTTTCTGTGGCCCCGGCTTTTGTGCCACAGGTGAGCAATCTCTGTTCTACTTGTCTAATACCATGACATGTCCTGGGGCACTGTCAAAGAAGTTCATGTTTCTGCCACTTAGGATTTCCTCAGTTCCTGCCCTAAATCATGTAAGTCAGTTGGAATTTAGTAAACTGAATAAATCATCCACTCAAGTAGACAGGAAAGAGCAGATTGTGGCATCACAGAAATATGGGTTCTGAGAGGATTAAGGAGGGCAGGAAAGAGGGGTGAGTAACAGAATTGACATTCATGGGATGCTCAAATGCCCAGGGCACTGGGCCAGGTATTTTGGGCACATTATCTCTTCTTATAACAAATCTAAAAAGCTATAATTTGTCCTAATTACAGATGTTGAAAATAAATTAATAAATAAAGCTCAGAATGAGGCTAAATAACTTGCCTAAGTTCACACAGCTAGAAACAAAGGTGAACTCAGAATTTATTTCTGCTCAAAGCATGTGACTTTTTCCATTATACAGTGTCTGACACACAGCAGTGCTTAATAAACATTGAATTCCCCCTCCCATTCTGTTCCTAAGAACTTAAATTTATTAATTCCAATGTCCTTCATGTGATTTTTTTTTAAATGACATACCAAAAACTATTTTCCAAATGTTTATGATGGATATAGAGATTCATGATGGGGGATGAGATTACCTGCCTAAGTTCACTATACACGCTAAAGCTAGAAAATAATTCGAGCAACTACTCCAGTTCACTTTCACTGATAAGTGAGTCGGCCAACCCTCACTGAGACTGGATAGGACAGTGAACCATGAGCTGATACATAAACAAAGTAAGCAGAGTTCTTACAGTCTCGTCTGAAGTATTTCCTATACAGTTTTTTAAAATGGCAATTTGCCAGTCCAGATTAAATACAAATGAATGTCTGGCAAACTACTGAAACAGTAATTACCAGAAAAACACAAAAGAGGTTGGTTAATAAAGGAACGTTTTCTGGCATACATACTTTGCCCCTGATTCTGAACGATGACATGAACTGGCAGAGGAAAGTGGAAAGACACACACAAAGGCATGGACACAGGGGTGGGGACATCGTGCACAGATAAATATTTGTGTAATTGGAGTGGAGAAACTGCTAATGGGCCTAAGTATTTATGGATGAAAATCAAATGTCCTACATGCAAATTTAAATGTCATGAGTGGAAAGTGAGCAAATATGATGTAGAGGTCAAAGGATATCTGCCAGACACCTGAACAAATAGAGGTTCTGTAGTAAAGAGGAATAGGCAGTTGGCTTTTGGGTAGAAAAGTGTCTGCCACTCATATCTAAAAATGGGAAGAATATCTACCTTATACAGTTGTTGTAAGGATTAGGGACATTTAAATAACCTGGCAAAAAGCAGGTGCCCAAGAAGGATTTGCTGTTTTTGTATCTGGGCCATCGGTGATTCTGCTTTAGAACTTAGGAAAATTCTGTTTGAGGACACTATTGGCTTAACGTTCTGCTTGGTATATTAATTTAAAATGTGCCTGGCACATAATAGAAACAATAAAAATCTGTTGAATGAATGAATACATTTTAACTTTCTTCTCTGTAAGTATAACAAATAAGAAAACATAAAAGTCTACATCTGGCCCTGTGGAAAGGTCTACTTTTCAATTCAAGTTAGCAGAAGAACACAGCAAATGTGTAGTAATGATTTCAAGACAGAAATGTTGCCCTGTATTACATAATTGCCAAGGAGATAAACTTAATAGTGGTGACTGTGTGCTCTGTAATGGCAAAATATTTTTACAGGCTTCTTCCAGTTGTTTCTGATTTTATGGCTGTGTTTCAATAAAGTCATTGAACTGTCTAAGAAAGTTCTGGCCCTGAAGATTTCTAGACTGGTTTCTTCAACTTGTTCATTTTCTTTAGCAATATCTGAGTTGTATCTTAAGGAACTAGGGGCCTGGGTAAACAGGAGGCACTATTCTTACTCTAGACCTCTTTTCTCCTTATTTTTTCTAAACTCCGTTTGTGATAGAGTCCAGCATTTCCCAAAATATACTCTCTGGAAAATTATGCCTGTGAAAAGTAAATAGATATTATATAAAATATGGGTTCTCAGATCCAGTAAGATTATGGAACCCTAAGTTAACAAAGTTGAAGTTCTTTACTATGGAACTTCTCTTTAATATGGGAGTCTTTAAGAGGAAGCTCTAGTGTTCCTCAACTTCTTATTCATTATTGGCCTTCCTTCCCCAGGAGCCTTTTAAGACTTTATTTTCCTAATGGCCTTTTCTATCCCCCCTGACACTCTCCAGTCCCATTCCCCAACCTGAAATTAAATAATGAGTAAGATTTTGTTGGGCGGAGTTGAGCTTTGGAAGGCCACAAACCATTGTACTAAGATTTTTTTGCCCCCTAAGAACCAATTTTCACCCCCTTGGGGATGATATCACCTCAGTTGAGAATGAACACTCTAGTGTGAAATGCCCTTCAAACTTCTTGGACCACTGACCTTTTTCAAGTAGACCAATATTCCTGGGAACATACTTTGGGAAGCCCTGATTGAGTCAGCATGGAATATTTTAACACTTCATTGTTTTCTTATGACTCAAGAAGACAGTCTTCTCTTTATTACTGTAATTCCTGGTGTTAAAAGATAAACTGAGGCATATTAAAAATTTTAAGAGTGTGTTTGAGCAAAAATCCATTCCAGTCAGCACCAAACAGGAAGTAGTTAGAAGCACTCCAATGACAGGAGCTGGGGAAAGACTTTTATAGAGATGTCAAAGCAAAACAAGGAAGTTACTTGACTGGCTGTAGCTTAAGTGTTTGCCTTATTTGGCACAACTAGGCCATTTATAATTGGTTTCAATTTCTTAGCCTTGAGGCATTACAGTTTAGGTTTTAGCTTCCTTACAGAAGTTGCTAAGGCATTAAAGCCACCTCAGTCTAATGGCCTTGTTTAATTTTAACGCTAGTATAAGACAACAATAAGGACAGGAGTTCAGTAAGACTTGTTAATTGAGAAGTCTTGTATCTGCCTCTCCTCTCCCTTTGGCCAACATCCCTAGTTTGTGGTTAGAATTCTATACCAGCCAATTTTTTAAAAATTATGGTGTAACATGCTTTAAGTGTGTAATGAGCACTAAACTTCAGTGTACAACTTGATGAATTTTCAGAGTTATGTACACATCCAGTTCAGGATATAAGCAGTAAATCAGAGAATCTTTAAAAAAAAAATTCTTGACCTCCCAATATCCACATATTGCGTTTTTCAGACTTTAGTGAAGTTTCATGAAGAATCCACCCAAGGGAGCTTATTAAAATTGCATAGTCTTACCCTTGTATTCTCATTTTTTAAAATTGAAGTTTAGTTGATTTACAATGTTGTGTCAGTTTGGGATTTTAAATAAAGCACTCCAGGTAATTCTGATGCAGGTGGTCTATGGATCACACTTAAAGAAACACTAGCCTCCCTACAGGATAA
The DNA here is from genome assembly GCF_048773025.1 of Camelus bactrianus. Classification (NCBI taxonomy): domain Eukaryota; kingdom Metazoa; phylum Chordata; class Mammalia; order Artiodactyla; family Camelidae; genus Camelus; species Camelus bactrianus. Next base: position 40,974,520 of record NC_133551.1, read on the forward strand.
AAGTCAAAGTCCTAGACAGGTATTAAGGTTTTCCCTAATTTGACCCAATTCTATTTTTCCAGACTCAACCCTTGCTGGTTTCTATCATGCTGAATTACTCACCTCTCCTTAATAGGTCATGCACTCATATTTCCCTTAAGCTGGAATTACCTTCCCATTCTTCTTTACATAGCTGACTCCTACTCATCCTTCAGGAGCTAGCTGCATTGTCATCTTCTCTGGGAAGTCTCCTTAACGTCATCAGGCAGAATTAGTTGCCCCTCATTGTTCATCCAGAACTTTAATCAAACTCCTGTTATAATACTTATCACACAATACTGATTTTTTAATCTCCTTGTTTAGAAGTAAGCAAGAATATGTCTGACTCTTTGTTAAACCCCTAACCCTGCACAGGGCCCAGCACACAGTGGTTGATGAATGAATGTCTGCTACTGATTTACCTGTGGAGTCACTTAGTTCTCATTTTCCAGGCCAGTGAGACTGCACACTCCCTACAGAAAGAGAGGACTTCTGACTGACTTTCCTAATCTCCAAAATCATGACAGGAATTCAGTAGTCAATGAAAAAACACCTACTGAATGAAAATAATCAGCACCCTTCTCTCAATTTAGTGAGTACCTCCATGATTCCTAAGCCCTCACAACTCCTGGAGGGAAACGAGTGGAGTGTGGGTATTGGGGGAGATACCCTCCCAATCTGCCAGATAAGAATGTTAAGGCTGGAAGCTGAGAGGCTGGGCCTCCAATGCTAGGTTCTTGGTTCTCTCTGCCCATTGCCTCCATAGAACACTCTGTGGCCATGGAGATGACTGACCGTTACCATAAGTGGGCACGGTTTAGTGAAGACTAAGGAAAGGCCTTTCAGGAAGGCAACGGTGCATGGCGACTCTCCGTCTTCTCACTCACCTCCTTATCTATTTACTTGCCTATTCATGTGTTTACTCATGTTTGTACTTGCTGATTTATTTTTTTAGCATCTTTGTAGAGAACTAAGCCACTGAACTGGACACAAGCCGCTTTGAGCACGGGAAGATTTACCAAGGTGAGAGCTAAGGACCACTGACCATTGGCTGGGGAAGGCTGAGGGGCGGGGTTCCTGCGGGCACCAGAAGCCCATTCGCCCGAAGGCGTGAGGGCGGGGCGAAGAGCGGTCCTGGAGGTGAGGGGCGGGGCGGTTCTCCGACTTAAACTTTAAGAGCCCGGTGGCGACCCCATAGCAGCCCCGCAGGTAGCGGCTGCGCAGGCGCCAGTAGAGCATTGTGGGGCACCGGCGGGTCCCGTCCCTCACCCGGACCGTTTGGTTGGCAGGCTCGCGCTGGAAGCTCAGACACATGCGCGCTGCTCCACGTCAGCTGAGGGAGGGAAGAGCTCCGGCTGGGGAAAGTGTTGGCCATGTGTGACGCTGGCGGTTACCGAGCCCTGCAGGCGAGAAGCGCGGGCCTACTCAAGGGCAGGCCCTGGGCGGCGGCGGCCACGGAGGAAGCCGGCTATGAGTACGGCTCCACGAAGTACCTGCTGCTGTGCGGCCTGGGCGGGATGCTGAGCTGCGGGGTGACGCACACGGCCGTCGTGCCCCTGGACCTGGTCAAGTGCCGCATGCAGGTGGATCCCGGCAAGTACAGGGGCATCCTGAGCGGCTTCGGCGTGACGGTGCGGGACGATGGGCTGCGCGGCCTGGCCCGAGGCTGGGCCCCGACCTTCCTGGGCTACTCCCTGCAAGGCCTCTTCAAGTTCGGCCTCTACGAGGTCTTCAAGATCCGCTATGCGCAGCTCCTGGGCCAGGAGAAGGCCTACGAGTGGAGAACCAGCCTGTACCTGGCGGCCTCGGCCAGCGCCGAGTTCTTCGCCGACGTGACCCTGGCGCCGATGGAAGCGGTGAAGGTTCGCATTCAGACGCAGCGGGGCTACGCCCGCACTCTCCGGGCCGCAGCCCCCAGAATGTACGGCGAAGAGGGCCTGTGGGCCATCTACAAAGGCGTGGCGCCGCTCTGGATGAGGCAGATCCCCTACACCATGATGAAGTTCGCCTGCTTTGAGCGTACCGTCGAGGCGCTCTACAAGTACGTCGTGCCCAAGCCCCAGAGCCAGTGCACCAAAGCCCAGCAGCTGGCTGTGACCTTCGTGGCCGGCTACATCGCTGGCGTCTTCTGCGCCGTCGTGTCCCACCCCGCCGATTCCGTCGTGTCCGTTTTAAACAAGGAGAAGGGCAGCACAGCCTTCGCGGTTCTCCACAAACTGGGGTTCGGGGGTGTGTGGAAGGGCCTGTTCGCCCGCATCATCATGATTGGCACCCTGACTGCGCTGCAGTGGTTCATCTATGACTCGGTCAAGGTCTATTTCAAGCTGCCTCGCCCTCCGGTCCCTCAAGCTCCCGAATCCCTAAAGAAAAGGAAGTAGGTATGGATGGGACGACTCCTGCAGCCACCCTTGCCAGTATTTCGATCCGGTGGGCGATTCGGACAAAACTAATATGTAGGATGTTAATGTTTTTGGAGAGGTGACTTAACATGCGGTCCGAGTTGTCTTTAAGTGATTGATTTTTTTTTTCTTTTTGGCAATTCAAGAGGATTGCAACTGTTTCATTTCGGGGTTTGAGACGTTATCTTTGGGGAGTCAGCATGGTTGCTTTAACTCAGTAGCTTTTCAACAATTTTAAGGAAAAAATTCTTAACAGGAAGTAATGTTAGGTGATTTAGTGCCTCTAGGTTGTATGTCCTTTGATTCACCATTCCATGGAGATACCCAAGCATCACTACTGAATAGCCTTCTAATGAGGTTTTAAGGTCAGTGCAACTATATAGGACAGAGAACAAAGTAGAATTCTGCTACATGCTGCTCATCTCAATAGAAATCGTGCACCTTTGAATAGATGAAGGACTCATTCCATATTTCCTGTTCATGGCCATTACAGGTAAAAATTATTAAAAGTTAAATTGTGACTTAATATTGCCTGATAGCTGAGAAAGCTTTCACTGTTTTCAAAGAGCATGACATGAGATCTGCATTTTCTCATTTGGCTTTGTCCGATTCTCTTCCTGATGTTGCTGATTAGAACATAGCTCGCTCCAGGAAGTGCTACAATTGGATCAGTGTGGAAAACCAAAATGAGATGAAGGGCAGGCTCTGGGAATAAATATGTAAAGAAAAGCCTCTGTTCTCTAAAGATTTCTTTTGTACAACTCAGCTTTTAACAGCCATACATCCAAAGAAGATTATACCACCCTGACATTTAGCGCGCGCATGCACACACACACACACACACACACACACACCACCCTACAAATTACAACAATTTTTGGTTGGATATTAAGGAATGGTTTTGGTGACTTTGGAAGGTAAATTTCAGTTTTAATGTAACAAATGCCATTCATTTCATTTGGTAGATTTTTCAGTAATCTTTACAATGCTTGAGGTTCATAAAATATATTGAGGTTATAAGGCACTTTTTCAGTTTTCTGTAGCCTTCACATCTCTAATTCGGGAAACTCTAAAATTAGTGAAATTCTGTGAATTAGAGATGTTTGTAGAATGTGAATAAGAAGTAAACTTCAATATGATATTTGATATGGTTTACCAAAATGTTACATGATTGCCTTAACAACTTGTATTAAAAGTCACAAACTCAGAATATATTAATGTTTTAACTATGTAATAGTAAAATGTTTAGTGGTTAACAAAAGTTTTAAAGTGTCCATGTATGTTTGAACTGTCTTGATTGGATAATAAAAGAGCTTGGAAAAAAAGTCAGAACTTGTGAATGAGATGCAATGAAATTATATTTAGTGCCTCTCTTTTGTTAGGGAGGATACAGAGAAAGGATGATTATGTATTTTTAAGGCAGTTTGAATTTTCTTAGGCAGTTAGTGTCCAGATTTGTTGAAAAGAAAAGTTCTCAAGGAAGGCAGATGATAAATTTTGAGGCACTAAATTGTGCAGGTTATTTTTTGCAAAATTTTTTTGGGGGAGGGAGGTAATTAGGTTTTTTTTCAATGGAGGCACTGGGGATTGAGCCCAGGACCTTGTGCATGCTAAGCATTCAATTGACCACTGAGCTATACCTTCCCCCTGCCCCGTTTTTGCAAAATTTTAATAAAAATAAACTTCTGATTAGTGTTGTCTTATAAAATGTGTGTAGGAAATTTCTTTGGTCAACAATTTATTAAGTAAATTATTTTCTACGATAATTTAAGGAATTGCTGCAAAATCTATGGAGTTTCAAGATAGTAAGAGACCCCTTGTTCTGGTCTGTGGTATTTCATGATCTGTTGATGACACCAGATAATTCCTGTAATATACAATGTTTAGACAAGGATAATCTAAGGAGAACTGTTTGGCATGAATCTGACTGCCATGGGCATGGTCGAGAGGATTGATTTGCTTTGTTTGGGTCAGCAGTTTTTGTATTCAGTCCCTAGATTTCTATTCGCCTTATTTTGTTTGTGATAGTTTACAAATGTCTGAATAAATAGGCCTTGGTAGCTACCAATGAAGAATAAAATGTAATTTAAGAAAGATGATATGAGTCCAAAGTCATTAGGCATTTTTTTCTAGTTACTCTTCCTTTGGAACAATTTAAACTTCTGGTCAGTGTTTCACCTCATCTGTAATTAGCCCTCTGAAATTGTGCATGTCTGTTAGAAAAGCCACAGTGTATCTGGTATTGTTAGACATTTATATTCGTTTTCACATAATCTCAATCCTTGAATTAGTCCATTTTCTATGTAAAGAAACAAGACTCAGAAGCTAGGTGACTTGCTCATAAAGCTAATGAATGATACAGTCTGAATCAGAGCCCACATTTTCACTACTCTAGCTCAGTACCTTGACATAACCAATGAGTATCCTTTTCATAAATTGCTCTTTATAGTACTTCAAAAATATATTTTTAAAATCTTCTACTTGTATATACTATAAAACTCCTAATTTTGCACTAGTGGAAAGTTTGTAATGTGTCTCAGTTGTGAAAAACCTATGGCCTAATTACTTAGAAGTAATCAAACTGCAAAATACTTAAATACATTTAATTTTAATATTTAAATCATTTCCTGCACCAAGTCATTTCCTCTGTCCTAACTTGAAGGGACTGATGATCATAAAAACATTTATGTTTTTAATTTTTAAAAAAATATGTGGTACTGCAGTTTTAACAGGAGAATTTATTCTATCACATTCTCTAATTTTTCCCTCTAATCTTTAGTTCCTACAGCTAAAAAAACCGGCTTAGGCTCTTTATCATTCCCCCCAGGTGGTGATTAAAAGTAGCTTTTTCAAGTGTATGATATTAATTTCATGATAGGGAGCTGTAATCTCATCTATTGATCTGTCCTTTGAGAAGTGAATAAAGAGAGTAGGTAAGATCTTGAAAAACAAAGGCCATATTTACGTGTTAAACCACACTGGTAAAGATTGGAAAGAATCAAAGTATTAATGTTATGCATTTTTCCTTGCTATGCAAGTGTGTCTTTAAAAAGTTTTTCTTTTGATCCTTTCAAAGGCAAGCATTATCACTGAAGTCAGAAGATCACATTTTGATAGGCAACCATTCAATTGTAGCATGCTTGTTTTATGTGGTCTTAAAGATCAGTTATTTTTTAATCATAAACAACTGTTTGAAAGGAAATTTAAATTTCAGTATTATTTGGAAAGCTTTGTCTTATTTTCCTGATTGCTATTTGGGTGGGAGGTGAATAGAGAGGGTACTAACAATGTAATTATATGTAAAATTTGTTTTTGTGGGTATCCATTTTAGTTAACATATTTTGAGACCTTCAGTGATAGAGTATCCACAAGTTTAGAGGCAGTTTGGTAATTATGCTCATGTCCCAGGCTGTAACACTATTGATCAACATCTACCATGTGCCAAACATTGTGCTAAGCAGAAGGGTTTTCATGAGGAGCATAATACATGATCCCTGCCCTTGTGGAGCTTACAACCTAATAGGAAAAATAATTTACAATTATGCCAATGCTGCAAAGAAGTAGAGTGTGTTGTAAGATTGTACATCGAAGTGACATTTGAGATGATACCCAGAGGATATGTAGGAGTTAGAGTTGCAAAGAGAAGAAGAAACATGGCAGTGGGCACGGTATGTGCACCTGCCCTGAAGAAAGAGAAAGACTCATCACGGTTTTGAGGAATTAGAGAAGTTCACTTTGGCTGGTGCCCTTCAGCTGCACAGAGTGGTATGAAATGTAATAGGAAAACTATTTAGGAAGACAGTCACTGCAGGCTCTGTAGTTCTTGAAGATTCGAACTTAGAGTGTTCTTAGAGACATTGGAAAACCCGTGAAGGACTAAGCATAAAATGACCTTCAAGCTGCTGTGTGGGAAGAAATGGAGTGGAAGGGGAGAGGTTAGTTTAAATGTTGCTGTAATCCTGGTGAGAGAATGGTAGCCTGGACAGGATGATGACAAGTGGGATGTTAAAATACCGTGAGAAGCCAAAAGGTGGAAACAACCCAAATGTCCATCAACAGATGAATGGATAAACAGATTGTGCTCTATACATACAATGGAATACTATTCAACCATAAAAAGGAATGAAGTACTGATACATGTTACAACTTGGATGAACGTCAGAAACATTATGCTAAGTGAAAGCAGTCAGACACAAACTGTCACATATTGTATGATTCCTTTTATATCATATATCAAAAATAGGCAAATTTATAGCAACAGAAAGCAGATCAGTGATGACCTGGGGTTGGGGTGAAGGGACTGGGAAGCGCTTATTTAATGAATATGGAGTATTTTTTCCTGGTGATGAAAACGTTCTGAAAGCAGAGAGAGGTGGTGGTTGAACATTGTGAATACACTAAATGCCACTTAATTTTATACTTTTAAATGGCTAATTGTGTGTTAAATGAATTTCATCTAAAAAAAAAAGCTATCATTAGATACTTTATTCGTAACAGCCCAAAAGTGGAAACAACCCAAATGCCCATCAACTGATGAATGAATAAAAAATGTATAGCCCATAGAATGGAATGTTTTCATCATTTAAAAAAAGGATTAAAGTATCATTTGCCATTTAAGAAATGGAGGAATAGAATACATGCTACAACATGGATGAACCTTGAAATCATTATGCTAAGTGAAAGAAGCCAGACATAGCCACATGTCGTATGATTCCATTTATATGAAATGTCCAGAGTGGTCAAACCCATAGAAAGTAGATTAGTGGTTGCCAGGAGCTAGGGTAGGGGTTGAGAGACGGAAGGGAGGAATGGAGAGTGGCTACTAATGGGCACAGGGTTTCTTTTTGGTGTGATGAAAATGTTGTGGAATTAGTGGTGATAGTTGCACAATTTTGTGAATGCAGCAAAAACCACTGAATTACACACTTTTAAAGGGTGAATTTCATGGTATGTGAATTATATCTCAATAAAGCTGTTATAAAAATATTATAAGACTGTAAAATGCACCTTAAATATCTATTTCTTCCCTAAGGTACAGCCCTCACCTCTGTCTTCCTCAATCAAGTTAAGACTACAGCTGCAAAAGTAAACTGCTGACTGTGACGTTGTCATGGTAAATTCTTACAAATGAATAGGGAAAAAAAATCCACCATGTTGTAAAGGCTGGAAATTGCCTCTAAGGAATGAATATCTTAATCTCTAATGATAAGGAGATCATTAATTTTGGAAAATCACTTCACAATGTGAGGAGTTGAGCCACCAACAATTTTGCCCTCTATCGTAAGAAAAGGAGCAGATGGATTTTGAGAAAAGCAGGTGTGTTTATAGTATCCAGGAAAATCCCAGTTAACCAAACCATTCAGGAATTTAAAAATCCCCTTTTGTTTACAATTCTTGATTAATTTCTCTTTTAAAATATGCTGAATATGATTAATAATGTAGGGGTTTGTAAGGCCTCCTGGGCCATCAGTAATGAAAATCAGTGCTTATCGAACACCAGTAGAAAGTATAGGGCTTTTGGATGGATGTACACAGACCCAAGACATAAATGGATATGGATGTAACTATCAGTGTGTATTTAATCCTCAGTGTTAGTTTGAAATCTTGTCATCTGCCTCTTTGCCAAAACATAGAGTGAAGGAAAAAAATCTGTTTTACTCCAAGATTATTTATGGCATATCTATATGACATTACCTCTGTAGGCCAGGTACTTTCACATATTATTTTACTGATTTATTACATTGTGTTCTAGTAGGTTGCTTGAAAAGTTGGTGATTTCATATCTAAATTATACGTAGTCCTGTGAGTTAACACAGTACTCCATAATGATAGGCTATTTCTAAGGAAATGGTATTTCTAAATTATTATATTTTAAATATATGCATATCAGCCTATCTTTCCTGCCATAAAGAAACAGAACATGTTTTCAGAAAATATTAGTAAAATTAGGTATTCTGAAAAGAGCTTTTGTGGGTTGAAAGAACTCTGCCCCCTTGAGAGGCTGGTAATTCACATACACGTAATTGTTATTCTCCCGACATGAATCAGAGCTGCTGACAGGACGATTGTCCATTTTTAAGAGGGTGGATGGAAACCTGGCAAAAACCACAGTCCTTTCATCTCTAATAGCATTCGCTTTCTGGCTGTAGTTACATCTTACTCCCAGATATGAGGATTTGTCCCTGTAATCATTGTCTTATACCTTAATGTCTCCCTTACCAAGAATATAAAGCATTTTTGTTGTGCTAAATCAGTATCATTCATCTTATTTGTCTGTATTGTGTTTTGAAACTTTTGCTCTTTTTAGATCATTACCTTTGTCTGACAAATGTTGTTACTAATATTTATAGCAACCATTTATGGTGCCAAGTATTGTGGCAAATACATTATATACAAGGTATCGTTTATTTACAACCATCTTGTGAGTTTGTTACTTGTATAAGTTACTTGTATATGTTTTGGCTGCAAGCAACATAAACCCTAATACACAACAGGTTAAACCATAAAGGCATTGATTTTTAACAAGAGATCTGGAGACAGGTGGACCAAGGTTGGTTCAATGGATAGGTGTTGTCCCCAAAGACCTAGGTTCTTTCGGTCCTTCCGCTCTGCCATCTGTAGGGTGTCTGTGATGTCTCCCCTCATGTTCAAGAGATGGCTGCCACAACACCAAACATCACGTCTCAGCAACAGTATCCAGATCAGGAAGCAAGGCAGGCAAAAGGCAGGTGGGCTTTTTCTTCAGTGTCTCTCTTATCAGGGAGGTAAATCTTTCTCAGAAGCTTGGGGCAGATTTCCCCTTTGGCCTCAAAGGCAAGAATTAGGTCACATGTTCTCCTGTAGCCCCCATAAACCAATCACTGACAAAGGACTGGGGGCTTTAGATCGATGTGACACATCTGCAGGGATTAGGCACATGGGGACCCAAACAAAACCAAGATTTTTTGTTGTCAATGTTAGCAAGGAAGAAGAGGTAAATGGCTGTTGGGTAGGCGACCAGGGTCTACCCTTATATTCTTTTCCCTTTTAAACAAACAAGGAAACTGAGGCTCAGAGAGATTGAGTCAGTAAGGTAAAACCATAGAGACAAAAAGCCAGGGTTCAAACCACATTTGTCTGCCTCCAGAGCAGTTTGTTGTCACATTACTTGCTTGAACCTGGAACTTGCTATGAGGCAGAGGTACTATAGATCATATCACAAGGAATTTATTCCTGAAAGTGTCAGGAAAACTGCTTTCCAACAGTGACTAATCCATAATGAAGTCTCAAAGCCAGGAATCTGCACAGTGGCAATCCATGGATGATGGGATATGATTAGATCTAAATTTTGCTATCATGCCCTGAAAAAGAGAAACCAGGTGTGGAAAAATAAAAATAAAAACACACAAAGCGACATCTTAAAAGAAGGTAAATATTTATAAACCTTTTTTGTAGTCATCCTCAGTCTTTTTATTATGCACTTTCCCCGCATTGACTTTCCAAAAATGGCCGATTTCTTTCAAATGCTGCATACTGGAAGAATCCAGAGGCTTCATCAGATGAGCAAATTTCAGAGCCACTACCAATTTTTTTTCCTTAAGAAATGTACTAAGCATCTGATTTGCTGCTGATAAATTCTCTGTAAGTAGCATGATAATTAAGCACACACAAAACCAGTCTGTGTCTGTAGGAATACAGCTGGGCTGGCACTGAATTGGTGATGGCGCACGGGCACCGAGCGGGGGGGTTCCACTGCATCTCAACAACCATGTACCTTCTTTGTGCAGTGACCAATCTGCCTCTCTCCCCACAGACCCCTGAATCACAGGCCATTGCCCATTCCCCCCACCCCGTGTCTGTCACTGAGCTAGTTTACTGAGCACCTTCTCTGAGCCTTGAGACTGGCTGTCCTGCTTCCAGGCTCCAGTCAGAAAAATGGCAGGAAACCGAAGTGGTATACCTCTCCCAGCATGACTCCTCACCACCCTAGACTGGTAGACTCGGCCCTCAGAAGTGGAACCATGGTCTGTGACAAAACTAGGGGGAGGCAGGCAGTGGGGGCTGGCGGTGGCAGGAAAGGGCTGAGCAATGAGACCAGGCTTCCAAACCTGGCTTCACCAACGTCTTTTCATGGCTTTGACAAGTGACCTTACCTCCCCAAGCCTCAGTTTCCTCATATGAAAAACAAGGAACCACAGCACCTACCTTTGATGACTGTGAGAACTAGCAATAATTCATGTGAAACATATGGTGTAAAATAAAAACTCAATAGATTATAGCACTTATTATTACCAGCCCCTTAGTAAAAAGTTGAAGGCTATTAGCATGGAAAGATTTAGCCTGTGTTGTGTTATACTGTTGTTATGGTTGTTCTTGGTTATAGACAGGATAGATTTGCTTTAATTTTTAATGCATCATCAAGTACATAGCCCTTTGTGGGAAATGCAGTGTGTAGGGAAACGAAAAGCCAATAGCCTGGGGGTGTGGTGTGTACAGAAGCCAACGGTGGCAACCCCATCCCTCCCTGGCTTCTAGGCAAACAGTTTCTTTTACAAGTGTGTTTTTGGTATGCAAATCACTTTATGCAGATTTCTGTGTGCAAAATACAGCATAGAAAAATGGCCTTCTTGCCAAGGAAGATAGGAGACGTTGGCTGCCATCAAATGAATTAGCAGGCAAATTTCAGATTTCTCTTCCTACTGCTCTTTCTAACAATGTATAGGGGTGAGCACATTAAACCGAACTATTTTGGCTTTAGATTGTGCGTTCTTGAGATAAAAGTGTGCTTATTGAAGCTTGTGACTACTTTTTGAAGCCATAATAACGTTTAGTGGTATTAGTTTAGCATTTCACAACAGTGTACCACCTCCAGTTAGTAAAAATGCTTGTTCTAAAGTCACAGATGGCTTCCCGTCTGAGGGTAGGTGCTAGTCTCCACGTACTTCCTACTTTTCTGTGAAGATCTGTGCTTATTAACAGATTTAAGTTTATATTTTGTAAAATGTCTTCTCCCTAATTAATATGTGTCTTAGTAAGTGAAAGGAATACATTTAACATTAAAGTCATCTTTTTCTTTGGGTGAGCGTGGAAAGCTAGCACTCTATTCCCAAGGCCGTATTTGACTACCCAGGCAGAATAATAATACGTCTCTCTCCTGGCGTGCCTCACCATTTTCAAAGTCTTTTGCTATTGGCTCCTCTTGTGAGCTAATGGAAGGAAGTGAAATGAAACCTTTGTCTGAGGTCATTTGTAACAGAGGACCGCCCCCAGGTCTGGTTGCGCAGGGGAAACAGCAACTGCAGGCCAGCGGCCCCACCAGGCTTCCCTTCTCTCCTCTTCTTTCCTTCTCTTTCCCCCAACCATTTTTTGCTTGTTTTGGGTGTTTCAAACTTGCTGAATGAGACACTCATTAATTTTACAAAAACAAAGCTTAAATGAAAAGCATTTTTTAAAACAAAATACCTCATCTGAGAAAGAATGACAGGTGTAGCTTACTTCTTTTGGACATCACTAATGGCTGGAAGAGAAGGGGAGAATAACGTCTTCACTCACTCGTTTACTCATTCATGCGTTCAGGTGTGTGTGCGTTCATTCATTCATTCAACATCGTGCTTAGCGTGCGTCAGGCATTGCCCTACACACAGGAACACAAAGATGAGAATAGTCCCAACCATTGAGTTCACTGTCTGTCGAAAGAGGCAGATGTGGAAACAAACTGCATTGGCATTGATTCCCCAACAGAATGATGTGCAAGGTATAAAGGTGGCACAAAGATGGGATCGTTAACTCCATCACTCTTGCGGTGTGAGGAAACACTTTTTGGAGGATTTCTATCTGAGCAAGGTTTTGAAAGCTGATAGGTGTTCTGCAGGTGGGTGGAGGTGTGCGTGTGTCGGGGGGAAGCACTGAGGCGGAGGGAATAGTAAGTACAAAGGCACAGAGGCCTGAACCAGCAACAGATGGGGGGGGGGTCTCTCATCGGAGAAATTTCTTTGCTTAAGAACAGAGAAGGGGAGAGGTATGGAAAATATTTTCAACATCTCACATATCTGTTCCTCGCTTTGTATTTCTACTCCACTACCCGTGCATGCAAAGTCACCTTATGGCTTATCCAAATTATTGCCATAGCCTGTAACTGGTCTTGTTGTCTCCAGTTTCTTCCTCCACTAACGCTGAAGAATACTTCACAGGCCCTGCAGTATTCAGCCCACCCACATGGGTACCACTGAGAACAAAATAAAGCCAAGCACCTTACCCCAGAGCACCTGAGGCCTGTTATAGCTCGGTCCTTCCTGGCCACTGGTACTGATCCTTGGCCCATGTCAGTCCTCCTGACCAGGGTGTCCATCCCTCACTGATCTTCACTTCAGTCCTTCAAGAGTCAGCTCACACTCCCTCTGTCTGGCTGAATCGGCTTCACCCTCTGCCAGTAGAAATTAAACAGGTTTTGGAGTCCCAAGATGTGGGCTCCAATCCTGGCTCTGGCTTTGGACAAGTTTCTGAGACTCAGTTTCCCCAACTGTAAAAGATGACTGTTCACTTTACACAGTTGTTTCAGGATTAACAGAGCATGTTTTTTGAGTGCCTGACACACAGTCAGTCCTCAGGCATTAGAGTTATTATTATTGTTACAATTTAACTTCTTTATGAAATTCAAACAATAGTTAACTACCTTTGTAATTTGCCTTGAGGATCATATAAGCTGATGAGTATGAAATTCCTTTAGATAAATCTAATTACTATTTGTATCTCCATTAACGTACTCACTCATTTTTTTCCCACTCATTCATCCATTTGCTCATTTAACATTTACTAAATTCCCAATAATTGGTACATCATAAGCTCAGCATGAAGGGTATAAAGATGACATTTGAAATGTCCCGAAAGAGCACAAACCTTATGGAAGAAAGCAGTCATGTCTAAAACCAGGCGGGGAGCCCTGAGACAATATGAACATGGAATCTGGGAAGGCTGAGGGCTTAAGGGCGAGTTCGTGAAGAGCAGCCCTGTGCCTGGGCCGGGGGCATGAGACTGCTTAGGGTGTCGGGGAACCGCCTTGAAGGCAGAGATGGCTTTTGGTCACCCCTTCTTCCCCTACAGTCCTTGCAGCACGCAAGTCTGGAGGGCAAGAGGTGATGGGACGTTCCAAAGTGCTGCAAGGAGAGCCACCCCAGCCCCGAACCCCGCTGTGCCCCCACGTCCCCCAGAACCCTCCCCCATGGCACTGAGGGTAGAGGGGGCGTGTTTTTGCCAAGGAGCTGCCACATCCATAATGTAACAATACAAGTCAACAGGGAAATAGGGCTGTGTTACAGAATTCGACCTTAAGTCAATTTTGCTGAAATGCATATAGTTACAAACTGAAGTAAAGTCATTCTGACCTTTAAATCTGTGGGAGAAAGGTGACAACCATGGAGGTGTTAAAATAAACATTAACTTGTTGATCACAAAACGGGCTGTAGGATACTGACTATAAATTGTCAGAGGTTGAGGATTAATGACCTCCTCTCCATATGTGGAGAGAAACGCTTAGAACAGAATTGCGCAGAATCCAGAAAGGCCCGGTACTATGTTACTACCACCCTCTGAAGTAAGGTTGGAAAATAAACACTTGAAAGTCTGCCCAGATTGTTGTAATCTTATTAATCTAACAAAGAGACTCAGTAACTGCCTCAACCAGGGGGATGGTGTTTACCATGTAATTTGTAACAAGCTGATAAACATACCCTTGCCCCACTTGCAGAAAACTCTCATGCTCCCTGCAAGGAAGCAGTTGGCAGAAAAACAGTAATAAAGGATTAGAGACCAAAAAGCCACGGTTTAGGTCCCAAGTAAATGTTTGCTCATCTCCCCATTCCCCTCCCCCGAGGCTTCCCAGCCCCCTGCCGTTTCCAAGTTCAGAGGTTTCTCCTAGTCATGCCTTCCTGAGGCTTCTGCCATGATGCTTCCGGCCCTTTGGGGCACTCTGCCAAGATCTCCCTCCTCAGGATTTCTGTCCTGGGGTCTTGATGGGCAGCTCTGAGGTCATCCTGGGTTCTTGGTGGATTTTAGGGCTATCTTCTCTCCGTGGTCTGTGTGGTTTCCAGAAGGCAGTGCTCCCTCCCCCAGTCTCGGGGGCCAGTGGTATTTGACAACACCCCTGAGCATGGCTCCTCACAGAGTTCTTGCTGCAAACCATAGGACAACCTCAGGCTAACCCAGCAGAAAAGGAATTTATTGCAAGAGCAGTGTTGGCAGGAGCAAGGGAGGCTGGACAGCCTAGGTCGTTCCAACTTACCCATCATGGTGGCCCAGCCACCCCTTCTTCATGGCCGCCAGCTCTGCAAATGGTCTGAACCTTTGTCTGACTCCCTCAGGACTGAAATCCCAGGAGGGGGCATGCATTTGGCTGCCACCAGGCCCACCTTCTGCCTCCTTTGTTCAGGGTAAGCCCTGCCCCCTACAAGGACCCACACAAGAGAAAGAGATTTGGATGTCAGGTACTCAAACAATGAACAATACCCACTCACTCCTCTGAATAATAATAGCTAACACTTTCTGAGCACAGTATCAGGCCCTTGAGATGGATTAACTCACTGCGTCCTCACAACAGGCCCACAAGAAAGGGCTCCATTTTACAAATGAGAAATTGAAGCACGAGAAACTAAGATGATGAAGTCATGCAGCTGGGAAGCCACAGAACTCTGAGTCAAGCCTCACTGTGGGAGTTTGGACAGAAGTCAGTCACTGTCCATAGAGGCTCTGGAAAGCTATGTGTAAACGTCACCTGAGAGGACCCTGTCATATTGGCTGGCTCACCCGTTCTGCACCTCTAACCTGCTCTCCTTCCTGTATTTTGTTTTGCTTCCAGGCCTACCTGCTCCCTTGCCCACCGTGTCTATCCAGGCTCTCACCCAGCTCCTTACCCCCATCTGTCTGTGCAGGACCCCTCCCTTATTTAGCCCCGGTTTCAAAGAGTATGTGGCCCACATTGGAAATGCACCAGGACGTCAAAAGCCAGGATTAATTCTACACGATGAATTCCTCCACATTTACTATACTCTTAAAATCAGTTTGTCCTTATGAGGGTCTGTTCTAGGATATGAATAAAAAAACATATTAACCTTTACAAATCTAATGTTCCTAATTTTTAAAAGAATTTTGTCTTATCAGTGAGTGATTGTAACACGTATAGCAATAGATTTTGACATTAAGGGTTTTCTATTATTTTTAAAAATTGGCATCCTTGGAATCTGGTACATGGTGGCACTTTATCAACATTTGCTGTATTAAGGAATGAAAACCAGAAGCCTGTCACTCTGGTAATTGCAGCCTTTACTGAAAAATTGACATTCTCTTTGTGAATATGTTACAAACAAAGCCTCGTTTTCAGTCTTACAATATCCTAATTTTTTAGTCACTTATTTCCCCCATCTTACCTCCTTTTAGATTATAGATCACCTCCACTGGCACTGTTGGGAAAAGGTCTTTTTTCTTTAGAAGTATTTTTAGTGACCACCCCCCCCCACTCCTAAACACCACACACACAGCATCAGAGAATTCTTCATAGTTCATGCCATCACTGAAATCTAAATACAACTATTTAGATTCTGAATCTGCCAGGTGGGAACGTGTCAGTTTGTCTTCTTCTGCACAGCTCATGTTCCACTGTGATACATCAGCAAGACATAATAATAACCATAATTGTAGTAGGCACGGCAGTCAGACAGTGTATACATTAAAGCTATCCTTCTAAAAACAGAATACAGTGGTACACAGCACTTTGAAGCCCAAGTTGTGGTTAGAAGGTACCCGACCAGCTCCTTAAACTCAACTCTGAGTAAAGTTTTTGAAATGACAATGGGCCAATACTTAAGAAATAAATTTGTTTTGAATAAAAAGCAATTTAGGATTTAAGACTCTATGAGTGACACAAAAAGGAAGAGAAAGGCCTCAAGATGCCCGTCCCTAAATCAGAATGACTGAATTTGTTTCCACCAGCTTGATCCTTTCCTGAAGGCGGTGAACCAGGGCACATCCAGGCACCCTCGAACATCTCATCAATCTCCTGCCACAAAAATGAGTCAGGGTTACAGCCAGACCCTCATCCCACTCCCCCTCAGCAGAGCACCTGCCAGGCTGCATTAGTAATGAGCGATGCCAGCACAGATGGAGGTCCGCGCTCGGGCGCCGGGGGCCCACAGGAGGAGAGGAGGCGTCCCCACAGCAAACGCTGCCTCTCCTCCTAGACACGTCAGTTTGCACACCCTACGGCTGATCTGTCACATCCTGTTGTCAGCAGCAGATCGGCCAGCAGATGTGTGTGTGGTCAGACCGCCCAGACGCTGCCGCAGCGGGGCGTGTTTCTAGGGGAGGGTGGCAGTCTATCAGCAACTGCAAGCCTGGCCCTGCTGCTGGTTGTTTAGAGGCTTGCCTCTCCCAAGAGCCTAAACTCCATAAAAGCAGTTTCCCTAAAACTTCTGTAAGGTCCTGCTCACACTGTAAGTTTCTTGGGGGCACCTCCCTGGCCCATCAGGGTGAATTGAACATCTCATGCATCCACTGAAGCCTCTGTGGTCTAATAGCAGTGATCCTTTTTTTCTGCCTGGACAGACTGACGGTCCCTGGGCCTCCCTGTGAAGCAGACAGATCTGGATCAGACAGCTGTGGGTTCCGATTCCAGCACAGCCACCTGGGCGAGGTCCTTGACCAATCCTAACCTCAATTTCCTCATAGGAAAAGTGGGGACAGTAATACTCACCTCCAGAGGTGGTTCTGAAGCTGAGAAGTGCACAGGTACAGCACCCAGCAAGGCACTTGGCACACTCCAGGTGTCCTATTTACTGGACTTGTTTATTGTCAAGATCTTTAAAGAGGCAGCCCGTGTGGCATTTAAGAGGCCGTCCTAAGATCATAAACAGAGATGGCCATCAGGGAGAAAGGCCTCCCTTGCTCCAGAGTGCATGGGGAAATCTCCTTGCTCTGAGCTTTCCAACAGTATTCAAACTCCAGCCAGGCCCTGACATGTGGCCCTAAACTCCGTCATGGGTTTGCTTAGCTTGCCCTGTGAGCGAGCTTGCAATCTGCCCTATGACTGCTTCTCTCAAAATTCCTCTCCTGTTGTGTATGCTCCTTTCATAGTTGGCATTAATGGCTTCAGAGAGCCAGCAGGGACCGTAGTGATCATCACAGATGGGGTAACAAGGGCAGTGGCAGAGGTTGGGATATCCCTGGACTCCTGGTCCAGTGCTCCTTCTGCTCTCCACGCGGCCCTGGGCATGCGTGTCCTGAAGTGTGGTTGCCCCGGGAAACACTTGATCAGATGTGCTGCTCCTGCTGATCCAGTGACACAGCCAGCCTCTCTCAGGAAGGAAGGGGAGCAACAAATGCTTGCTTAAAGCAGTTGTTCGTGGACTGGCCCCTGTTGACTGGGGAGCCGCCTAGAAATTTGAACACGGGTCATCGTGGCACCAAGAGTTACTGTCTAGAGACTTAAATGACACAAGCATTGACTGCTTTCTTCAGATCCTACAAAGTTTATAGCCTATGAGCAGGTCCTGGCCCATCCCCCCTTCTCACCAGGCCCAGACTCTAGCCTCATACCTGTGCCCTAGATCTTCCTTGCACCCTCCTGGCAAACCAGACCCAGGACAGCCCAACGGTTCCCCTCCTCCATGTCTACCTGGGCAGCTGAGTGCTGCTGGCTCTCAGCACTTCCGGGTGTTCAGAGCTGTCATTCTCCCCATTCCACCCAACTCCATCTCAAGCCCTCACTCCTCTTCTCAGCCCTCTGTCCAAGCCCCCGTCTCCTGGCTCCAACTCTCCCTGGGAAATCTCAACCTCTATGTTCCTGGGCTAAGCTGCTGGCACCACCTACCACATCCTCCTGTACCAGCTTAAGACCTGGGAGTCACCTTGGTTCCTCTCTCCCTGCCCACAGGCTGTCTATTCTCTCTTCTGAACAGGTCTTGATGACCTACCTTCTCTTGGTTCCCATGGTCACCCTAGTTCAGGCCATAGTCACCTTTGGTCTGGGCTCCTACACTTGCCTGCACGGCACCCTGCCCCCAGCCTGAGCCCTCCTCTAGTCCTCCCTCTGCACTGAAAGGGTTGTCTGTGCAAGTCAGACATCTGTCTCTATCCATGACCTTCAGTGCTCCCCTGATCTTCTTGGTGGAATCTAGCCCTGGCTTTGACAATACATCATAGCCCTCTGTGATCTGGTCTCTGCCAATCACTCTAGCTTAGGTTCTCCCCCTCTACCCCTCTGATTTCCTGGATCCCTCTCCCTGCAGGTCTCCTGCCTGGCAGGCCTACTTCCCTTCCCAGCCCCCTTCTTTAGCTGGCTGACTCCTCACCATCCTTCCAGATCCAGCTCCTGCATTGCCACCTTAGAAGTGGAGCTATTATCCCAGCGGGCTTGTTTGTAAACATTTTAAAATGAAACAGAATAGGACTGAATCTGATAAGATGCATTATTACATTAGCTCCAGAATCCAGGGGTGATGAGTAAGCACTGGGATAGGAACAAAAAGACCCCTGTTCTACCAAACCCCCGTCACCAAACCAATGTTCTCCTTGGTTTAAAAAAGGGAAGATTTGGTTAGAATGGTAACTAGGTTCACTCCTAGATCACAGATCATCTGATCCTAAGATTCTTTGATTTGACAGTTTCATGAGCTACTGCATGTAGCCTGAGGCTCTACTGAGGTTTTGAAGGGGAGATGCATCCAAAACTTAATTTTGTTGAAGTGGAAGGCCAAGTCAGGTGGCAAGTCCCTACCTACAAATATTTCCCACGTGAGAAGGGGACTTTCCTTCTGAAGGGTTCCGAGGCAGTGATGCTCAAAATGGAAAGTGGCCATTTGTGAATCCCAACAAAGCTCAGCACTCCAGCAATCCCCGTGAAGGGCTGGCAGAAGCTTATGTCTGCAAAATGCAGCCTTCTAGATGAAATTTGCAGGGAAATAAAGACTTTAGACATCACAGTGTTTTCAAATACCATTATTACTGCTCTATAAATATCCCACCCCCACAGTGTATCAGGTGCCACATGGGAAATATTGGATTCGGCTAGAGATTTTCTTAAAAGACACATAACAGCACCATATGCCAGTCATCTTGGTTAATATTTACGTACATGCTGCAGAAGCAAAGATTAGCTGTGTCATTATGTATAGAAAACCCCCCACAAAAGAGAGTCTGTAGGATGTGCATTATCTGCACTTATGATCAAAAGCCTTTGCCTAATTTCTTCACTTCTTTAAGAGCTATGTTACCTATAAACTACAGAAAGGTTGGAGGAGTGAGGAATTATTACAGCAATAATCAGGGGGAAATTATCGGAGATCCCTGGGGTCTCCTACTGGGAGTAGTTCAGAGCTTCTGCAGCTAAAAAGAGCAGTTCCAGAGCTGTGAACAGCAATTAACCCTTCTATTTGCTTTTAACAAATGGGATTCAAACATAGTTCATTCCTTTTCAATTGTCCTCACCAGCATACGAAGGGGAAATTACTTGGAGGAAAAAAAACATTTTTGCCTGGGAGACATGCAATAGAAAAAAGGATTCTCACTAATATGATTCAAGCACAGATTTGCACAGGAGCACTCTGCAAATAACCAGTCAGCTGTTTTAGTAGATGGGTATGTGGACTGAATTATGTCCCCTCCCAAATTCATATGTTGAAGCCCTAACCTGCGAAGTGATGGTATTTGGAGATGGGGCCTTTGGGAGATAATTAAATTTAGATGAGGTCAGGAGGGTGGAGCCTTCATGAAGGGATTAGTGCCTTTACAAGAAGAGACATCAGACAGCTTGCTTCCTCTCCCTGCCATGTGAGGGAGGACACAATGAGAAAGCAGCTGTCTGTGAGCCAGGAAGACAGTCCTCTCCAGAAACTGGTCATCCTGGCACCCCAATCTCGAACTTACAGTCCCCAGAACTGTGGGAGAATAAGAAGCATCTGACGTTTAAGCCACCCAGTCTATGATGTTTTGTTACGGCACCCTGAACAGACTAATACAATGGGGTTCCTACACCCTGAGCTTTCACCTTAGGCAGTGATGAGATCAAAACTCAGGATTACGTTAAGCAAAGAGACATATTCCATGGCTATGTAAGCAGTGAGGTTATTGCCTTTGACAAGCTGGTGGGGCTGAGTATTGCCAGTCTCTATTTTCTTGGTGGATCTAGTTGGCATGGATTGAAAGGATGTGTGACTATCTGTTGGAGAATCAGTCCTGAGCTGAAAATATGAAATTGTCCCATTATTTGGAGAACAGAACAGTACTAAACAGCCTAGTGCCAGCAAATGGTTTGAAATTGGGAAGCAATTTTGTGGAGCCCCGGTGGACGGAGGGCAGGGAGAGGGAACAACTTAGTTTATTGTGAGTTGCATTTCTCTTTACTGCAGTTTTATTTTTAATTGCAGAGTTGTCTGGTTGAGCAGTTATTACTGAAATTTATTTGTGTAATAAAAGCTCTTTGTTGAATCACTGTTTTATTAACAGGGATGTGAACTGGATTTTGCCGTAATAAATAAGATGCTGAAGTGCTTTTAAATGTTGGAAAAAAAATACTGCGCCCACCCCAAATCTTAATATGACTGTTAGGCAGAAAAAATAGTGACCCAAGTGGGTTGTCGGAGAGCTCATGAGGCACTTGTGTTTAGCAAGCTGAGGGGTTGGCTGGCTTCAGGAGCCAGATGTTCTGCATTCAGTTCAACCCCAAATAGCTGTGTGACCTGGGACAAGTCCCTTCCCCGCTCTGCGCCTTAGGTTTCTCAGGTGTTCAAAACAAAACAAAAACGATGCACAAGGAAGTTGAATCTTTCTGCTCTGACATTCTCCTCAGGAATATGAGTCCACTCTATAGCAGGCAGCTCTGAAAGATGAATTCCCAGACCTGGCAGGAGATGAAGGCTTAGGGACAGACTTGAAGCATATAAACATTTTACCCAGGTGTGGAAGCCCCCACTTGTGACCATTATTATCCTGCCCCTTGTGGTGCACCAGCTCTAGCCTTCGCATCATGCTGGCGGCCAGGAGGTGTCCAAAGCCACGTGTGGAAGCTCTGGGCCACTGGAGGAGGGGTCCAGGCCGGGGCACTACAGGTAGCCTGGTACAGGAGTAGCCTGAGAAGTCGGGCTGTTCTGGGGTGGCCTCTGGTTACTGGGGCGCTAGAGGAGGACTGTGTTCCTAAAAGGGCTGGCCAGGTGCCAGGTGGAGCCCCCCGCACAGCTCAGTGCCTCCCACCCCAGCCTGAGCCACCGAGGCTGGCCCGGGAAGCCGCCGGGAAGAGCTCCAGCTGGCCCCACCATGGGGCTGATGGACGTTGAGGGTTTGGGGTGTATTGTTTGCTAGGACTGTCATCACCAGGTACCACAGATGGGGTGTGTTCGACACCGGAAGTGTATCTCAGTTCTGGAGGCTAGAAGTCTGAGATCAAGTTGTGGGCAGGGTTGGTTTCTTCGGTCCTTGGTTTGTGGATGTTGCCTTCTCCTTCTGTCTGCACAAGGTTTTCCCTCCAAATGTCTGTGTCCAGATACCCTCCTCTTATAAGGTGGATTAGCACTCACCCTAATGCCCTCATTTAACTCAATCACTTCTTTAAAGACTTTATCTCCAAATACAGTCATATTCTGAGGTACTGAGGGTTAGGACTTCAACACACAAATCTGGGAGGATGCAGTTCAGCCTGTAGCTGAATGGGGCTGCTGGTACTTTAGTTGATAGGGACCCTGTGCTGGTTTCCCAGGGCTGCTGGAACAGTGACCACAGTTACCATCCCCCAATTACCACTGGGGGGCTTAAGACAACAACATTGATTTTCTCTGGAGGCTAGAAGTCTGAAATTAAGGTGTTGGCGGGCAACACTGTCTCTCCGAAGGCTCTCCAAGAGGTTCCTCTTTGCTTCTTCAGCTTGTGGTGTCTTCTGTCCATGGTCAGCAGTCCTCATCTTGTAGACACGTTGCTCCAATCTCTGTCTCTGTCTTCGTGTGGCCTTCTCCTCTGTGTGTCTGTGTCTAACTTCTCTCTTGTTATGAGGCCTCCTCTAATCTAGTATGACCACAATTGATTATACCCACAAAGAACCTATTTCCACATAAGATTCCATTCACAGGTACTGGGAGGTAGGACTTGAACATATCTTTTTGAAGAACACAGCTCAACACAGCCCCTTATGCCTCTGCCTTCCTGCCTTCAGAGCTCAGGTACTTTGCTTAAAGGCTCAGGGAGGATGCTGCCTGGCTTCCCTGAGCTGATGCTTGCTTAAATGCCTAACATCTTTCTCTTCCTCTTTGCTCTCCCTCTCTTGGTCTCTTCCCTCTTTTCTCCCCACTGCCCCTCTCGTGTCCTCCCAGGTTTTTGTCTCTCTGCCCTGCCTCCCTCTCCCCTCACGTCCCCGTCTCCTCATCCTGGCCCCTCTCCCACCCCACTCTCCTTGCTCAGGTGTCTGCCCAGAGGACATCATTTTTTCTCAGACGTGATGAGCAGGAAGAATGTTCTCAGTTGTTATAAAAATCCTGAGTCTCTACTTTGCTCCAGTGAGCACACAATGGCTTTCTTTCCCAAACTTGTCATGGATTGGGTCTGCTTTTTTCAAGCATTTTATAATAATTATTTGGCTTTTCACCTTTCTGAATTCTCTCTGGAATCAGTAAAGTTGAAAAAAAAAAAAGACTGGTTGTTTCCTCCTTCTAAGGAAGCCCCAAACGGGTCAGTTAATTCAGCACAAGTCCACTCTGTGCCCAGGGAGGGGACAACAGCTTGTCCCTTGTTAACTGGTGCCCGTCGTGGGCCGCGTGGGTTTGCACATGGATACAGGCTCAAGAAATCATGTCATTCCCTGAATTCTCCTTGCTGGAGCCCTGAAGAGTCTACCAGGTTTTTTCTAGGCTGCTCTTGGCTATCTGGTGGGTCTATTCTGGGTCCAAACTTTGGTTGACTACCCTCAGTAAGGAATACAGATGCTTACGTTGTAAATAAACTATTAGCAGACCAAGAGTATTCAAAGAATAATAGGCCATGACCACGTAGGGCTTATCACAGAATGAATTCTAGGAAGATTCCAAGAAAAGAATCACTGATTTACACCACACCATGGATGAAACTCAAAATCATTACTCTGAGTGAAAGAAGCCAGACAAAACAAGAGAACACAGGAAACTCTAGAAAGTGCAAACTAATCAACGGTGACAGCAAACAGACTGGTGGCTGCTTGGAGGAAGGGGCTGCCCGGAAGGGGCCAAGAGGAAGCAATTTCAAAGGGGCACGAGGTAACTTTTGGTGGTGATCGATAAATTCGCTCTCTTGATGGGAGATGGTTTCACAGAGGTTACACATATGCCAAAACATCAAACTGCATACCAAAAAAGTTCAAAGAAGATTCTAGGTTTAAGAAATCTATTAATGAGGTCGAGTGTACAAGGTTTGGCACAAGGGGTTGAGGCATAAAATGGAAAGGCACACGGCAGATAGGGAGAGGCAGATCATCCTGTCATTCATTCCCGCACAGAGTTATTCAATTGCAGTGGATTCTGGAATCCAAGCTTCTCCTGAGTTCTCACCCTGTCCGTGCCTGTGGTTGTAACTTGGCCACTTGTGTTTGGGCTTTGAGCCTGTTTTCTGCAAAATGAGGATAATAACTGTAAAATGAGGCTAGTCACACCCACGAGTCGGTGTTGTGAGGATGAGAGGTAATAAGTGTGAGGTGTTCATGACAAAGTAGTGCCTCCGCAGCTGGTAACGAGGAGAAAAGAGTTATTCCTCACACCTTCTCCAAGAACCTGTGCACCGTGTATTACCTGGCAACCAGGATCCTGGGAGGAAAGACGTGGCTCCTGCGTGTGTGGATGGGAGAGAAAACAAGACACCTGCCGGGCGTAGAGTTTTCAGGTCTCTTTTATTCCTGAGTCCAGCCCGAGATCCAGCCTCACCAGCTTCCCAGAAATTGTTTTGGGATCCCCCAGGGGAGGGAAGCCTTTTCTCATTTCTTACAGTCAAACAAATTTTTACTGTTTGAAAAGTGTTTTGAACACGCATTTTGAGGGCGGAGTGCAACAATAAACACAGTATAACAAAATACATATTTGAAAGGAGATTTAGCCCTGCGTTTGAAAAGAAAGAAAATCAGTCTTGATCCAGAGCAAAGGAGAGCATGACATTGAGGGAGAAAGACATAAAGAACGTGTTTTGTTAGTTGAGTTTTTAACTTTTAGAATACATCCCACAGTCCTTTTGATTTTGGAGGGCCTGATTCTGTCAACACTGCCATTCCCTGCAGCAGTAGCGACCAGCCGGAAGGTGGGGTGCCCTCAGAGGCTGCACCCAGGGCAATGACAGGTCAAGATACAGCAGCATGATGGCTGGTGGCCAGTCCGCCAGTCTCGCACAGCAGCCAAGGTGTAGGTATTTGGACAATGGGACAGGCCCCCAACTTGGATCTGATCAGGTTGCAGAAAGATAAACTCCTCACTGTCATCACCACCATCACCACCATTATTATCACCACCATCACCACCACAACTACCATTATTATTACCACCATCACCATCACCAGCAAAACCACCATTATTGTCACCACCATCACCACCACCACCACCACCACCACCATCACCATCACAGCAGCAAGCCTATATTGAGTGCTTACCTTGTTCTAGGCAATGTTTGAAACACTTCCCATCTCTCAAGGCTTTCTTGTTTAATCCTCATGGGGGTTAGTACTGTTGTTATCTCTATTTTACAGATGAGAAAACTGAGGCATAGAGAGGGTAAGTCCTTCACTCAAAGTCTTGCATGCGGGGTTGCAGTGGGGGAGGGAGTTGAGATGCAGACAAGAAGAATCAATAGTGGGGTATTCTTGTTAATGGATCAGTCATCTAAGATTTTGATTTTCGGGATATTGGCTCCCTAATCCCTAAAAGGGTAAAGGACTGGGGGCACTCAACCAGTGTGTGCACAGAATGCATATTATGACGATTTTAATGAGGTTTGGATAAGAGGGGTAAGGGCAGGGCCAAGCAGGAGACAAGGGTGACTCTGTTTTTCTGCTCACAGATCATCTGAGTGACCTCACACTTTACTGATGAGGAAATTAAGTCCAGAGGAGCTAAACAACTTGACCAAGGCCCTGCAATGGGTCCAAGCTAGGCCTTGAACTCCGGTCTTCTGGGAGCTAGCTCCACCTACAGCTAAGAACTGTGAGGCGAAGGCTCTTGTTGAGGGCACAGCTGGCCAGAGCCAGGGCTCCGTGTCTCTCTGTCTCTCTGATCCTGTCTTTTTGTCTCATCCTCATGGGCCTGACTCCCACGGGGCCAGGCTGTGGATGGAGGGGCTTTCTCACCACAGCTGCCCATGCCAGGGAAAGAAGCCACCTCCCATTTGGACAGGAGGGGTCCTCACGTGTCGGCTGGCCCAGCTGATGCCCCACTTTCTCTGCCCTACTCAGGAGGTGCTGGCATAATCCAGGAGAGTGGATACAGCTTCTCCCTAACCTTTAATACCTGCCCATTGGAAAAAAGAACATCCACACAGAGAAAATTAGATGAATGAGCTGCTCAAAAGACTTTGGTTGGGGAAAGCTCTTGATCAGATCTGGGAAGGCAGCCAGGAAAAACTCATTTCCACAGCCCCGCTGGGAATGGTGACAGTGACCCGGTTAGAGGAGCCGTTGGGAGGGGCCTCTCCTGACTGTCCCCTCTGGAAGGAGCCCTGCCACCTCTTTTCTCCCAGAACCACATCCACACAGTTCTTTAGGACCTTTAATTGTTCTCCCTTAAAAAATAAAGGGGGTGTCCGTCAACTGGGGCCTGGATTAAACCAACTGTGGTACATCCTCATCACAGAACACTACTCAGTAAGTAGGAGGGAACTACCAACACATGCGACAGCAGAGATGAATCTCAAATTCAATATACTAAGTGAAAGAAGCCAATCTCAGAAGGATACACACTGTATGATTCCATTTCCATGATATTCTGGAAAAGGCAAAGCTACAGGGATAGAGAGTTAGAGGGATCGATGTGGCCAGGGCTGGGGGAGGGGAGGGGATCAGTTGCAAATGGTCCCCAGGGAACTTCTGGGGCTGATGGAAACGCCCTATGTTTTGTGGGGTGGTGGTTACACTTTGTCAAAACTTCCCAAACTATATTAAATGGGTAAACTATATTGCATGTGAATTATACATCAACACAGATGATTGAAGTTCACTGAAAAATAAATAAGTGAATGAGTGAATGAAGGGTATAGCCCCTGGCCGTTGCTGGGTCCCAGTCCCTGCCTTCACGATCATGTGGGAGGGGTCCCTTCAGTATCTCTCTGGGGAGGGGCAGCCAGTGGGAAGCGCTGACCAGGCCCCAGGCCCACTGGCACTCACATGTGCAAATGAATAAATCCAGAGACAGCTCCCCCAGGAGGGACACCTCCAACCACAGCTCTCACAGATAAGGTGGGTGGCCTGGCAGATGCTGTCCTGGCTGGGTTCCTGAGGACCGCCTGCTTCCTTCACCCCCACGCCCCTGCTGAGCCATCCTGAGTGCCAGGCCTTGTGCCGGTGCTGGGGATGGGGCCCCTCCCTGGAGGGGTTCACACTCTGGTGAGGGTATCAGGGCCAGCTGCTGGCAATTACGACAGGCAGGATGGAGGGAATCCCTGGACTACAGAACCCTGGACTGGCCAGCCCTGATGGAAGGTCAGAGGGCTTCCTGGCAAGGTAATATTCAGGCTAAGCTGGGACAGGGATGAGGAGGGGGTAGTTGGTGAGGCCAGGGCAGCCATGAGGCAGCTGGACATTGGAGAGGGAGGTTGTGGAGGGGACAGCGATTGGTTCTTACTGGGGAATAATAAATGAGGCAGCTGGTAAGGGCTGTCCCAGGTCTTGAAGTCTTGAGAGCCCCTTGGGCTTGGAACTCCCCCGAGGCAGTGGGGGCCTCAGGAGAGCAACATCATAGCCTTTCAGTGTAGAAAAGCTCTCATGGTAGGGGGTTCACCTGAGCCACATCAACACATTTAAGATGAGCATGGCTCCCACAGGGTGTGGTGTGAGCACCGTCTCAATTAACACTTACAGAAGCGCTTGGTGAATTATGTACAACTGTGATGCCCTGCCTCAGACAACCCTGTGTCGCCGGTGGATGTGTGAACCCCATCTCGCAGATGGGCAGATAATGAAGAGAGTCCCAGTCATTCTGTGGTGGGTCCAGCCTGGAGCCTGGCGTCCCTTGCCACCCTTGCCCGTTGAAGAGGGAGAGGAGAAAATGTCAGACACACATTTCTGTGGTCAGCATTTGGGTGCCCCCTCCACTGGGATGCTACCTGCCCATGCCGGGGAGGACTGCCTGGAGGACCTGGAAGCTCTCAGTCCCAAAGAGCAGAGCCATTCTACGTCTGCCCTCCGAGTCTCCCTGTCCTCACAGTGGAGGCCTGAGCGCTACTGGACGCCATTCATGGATTCGGACAGCAGGGGGCGCCCCAGGACAGAGGACGTCTTTGGACTCTACCATGAGGCTCACCCAGGAATTATGTCCTTGGTACACTCAAAACCAGTGTGCTTGCTCTTCCTCTTTTTCCTAAAGCCCAGCTGGTCAGATGTTTTCAATAAGTCATGATCAGACAAGGCTTTCTGCATCTGACACTTGACAAGTCCCTGTCTTTTGCAGTGAGAGGTCCTTGAAAATCCCCTACCAGGAGGAGCTTTTTCCAAGATAACTAAGTCCCATTTATTGAGGAAGAGGACTGATAATCTCAGGGTGAGGGCTGGGGGATGCTGACTGGAAGAGGTTCCCAGGACATTCACCAGAGCCACTTCTTAGAGCGCACTCAGCCAGTTTCCTCATCAGGCTCCTCATTTCCCAGGTGATCTGCCTGCCAGAAAGGGTGTCAGAATCTTGAGGCTGCACTCCCAGGACACCTGCACTGGGCAGGTTGGGCTCCGACTTGAGCTCAAGGGTTCCGGACAGGTTCATCCTGAAGTTAGTTCCAAGGTTAGCCCAGAACTCACTCCCTGGGGTAGCAGAGGGTGCTGCGGGGCTGGAGGGGGTTCTTCTCTGTCATTTTAGAGCTAAAGCAGGCAGCCTTGCCCAGGAGCATACAATGAACGTGCCGCACAGATGAGCGTCATACCAGCAGAGTTCAGTGCTGTCATCAAATACTCCATACAACAAAGTTCATCCCACACCTACTTAAACACATGTGTGACGGTGATTGTGCATAGTGATAATTGGGGAGGAACAGAAGATGTGTTACGTAAATGACTACAATTAATGCCGCTGTTGCTCAGCAATCCTTTTAACAGCTTCCTGTCCTTTGCTAGTGCTTTCCTGTCTAAGGCGAGGGCGACATCAGTTTCATGTCCATTGGACCTATTCTGACAGAGACATTGATTTCCCTGGAGGAACTTGACTTCCCCTACTTGCAGTCCAATTGGTTTGGATAGTGCTTGACCCCACGTCTAACCTTAGACAAGAGCTTGTGAGCCAGACATACCCAGTTAGAACAGTGCACACACTAGTGCCCTGGTGACAAGTTTAGGATTGGCCATGGGACCCAGTTGGTCAGTAGGCTCTGTTAGATGTGTAAGGAAGAAAGAAGTCTCTTTCTGCTGGCCTTGATGTGGGAAAGTGAGGCCAACCCAGTAAGACCAAGTCCTATTGACGTCGTTTGATCTTCTGGATTCAGCCAGGCCTGAAGCCACCTCCAAACTTTTTAGTTACATGAGCCAATAAATTCAATTTTTTGTTCAAGCCAATTTGAGTTAGGTTTAGGTCACTTTCAACAAAAAAATCTCCTGTCTGCTACACATTAGGGAAGTTTAAACCAAAGGAAGTTAGGTGGGAATGAGAGGGAACCAGTCAGATCTGAGGGGCTGGAGTTGGATAGGTCAGAGGGAGAAAAAAGTGGACAGATCCAAGAAGAACTTAGCAGGCATCACCTATGGGATGCCCTGAGTGACTGGATTTGTTGGGAGAGGGGGAAGGAGGAGTGTGGATGAGTCAGGGGTCCAGGGTCCTGCTATTCCCAGAGGCGGAGAGTACGAAAAGGAAGAGAAGGTACTTGGAAAGACACCAGTTTCCAACTTCACAAATGTGTGGGTTTGGTGCCTGTGGTATCTGGGGACTCGTCTGGTGGGTCTGAGCAGGTACCGTGGTGGTCAGCAGAGGGGAGCGTCTGGGAGCCCTGAGAGTGGAGACGGTGCCCAGGGATGGAGAGAGGAAGACAGGGGAGTTGGGGCCAGGCGTCAAGGGGCACCTACGGTAAGGGAGGCCCAGGCTTGTGAAAAGGGAGAGGAAAGCCAGTGGCCTGTTTCCCTGCCAGCTCCTTCCTGGCTGGGACTTGAGACAGCATACGGAAGAGAAGGGGAGTGGGGGAGGACTCTGGCCCTGGAATCGGAGGCCCTCTCAGAGGTGCCAGACAGAGTGCCCACCCCAAGGAACAAGAAACCTGCTGTCCTAATGTCCCAATCTGATTTTTTTTTTGGTAAGAAATTGGGCCAAATTCCTATCTGTTGTCCACCAGCCCTTCTGCTTTTTCCTTTTTCATTCACTCATTCATCCAGCAAAGGGATACTGAACTCCCATCATATGCCGGGTGTAGGCTGGTGCTGAGGACACACTGGGGAATGAATCAGTCCCTGCCCCTAGGCTGGTGACAGCCAGGTTAATGAGGGGACTGGCAATGACTCTGGTGGGGCTCTCTGGAGTTGTTATCTCCTAACCCTTTCCTTCTCTGTTTCTAGTGTTTCATTCTCCCTTAATGTGGGTACAACTCAGCACCTGGTCCCGGCTCCCCTGTCCCCCTCCCTGGGCACTGTCTCCACTCTCAGGGCTCCCAGACACTCCCCTCTGCTGACCACCACAGTACCTGCTCAGACCCACCAGACGAGTCCCCAGATACCACAGGCACCAAACCCACACATTTGTGAAGTTGGAAGCTGGTGTCTTCCCATGTACCCTCTCTTCCTCCTTGTACTCTCTGTCTTGGTACATAGCAGGACTCTGGCCCCGTGGCTTATCTTCACTTTCTTTGTCTTCCTCCCCCTGCCACCACCCAAATCCAGTTTCTCATCCAGTGCCTTTGATGCTGCCTGCTATGTTCTCAGATCTGCCCATATCTCTCTTCCTTAGTCCCTCCCACTTCATGCCCTTGAATCTGGTTCATTCTTCATCTATCCTTCATTGGCTGGTTTGCTTTTTCATTTCCTTAACATATCCTTTTGAAGAACAAGCCTTTATCATTTTGATAAAGTCCAATTTATTGATTTTTTTGTAATTTTTAGTATCTGTGTTGTATTTAAGAAATCTTTGTGAAGCCCAAGGTCATGAAGAATGTCTCTTATGTTTTCTTCTAGAAGTTTTAAAGTTTTAGCTCATATTTAGGTCTCTGATCTTTTTCAGGTTGATTTTTGTATATGGTGTGAGATAAGGGCCAAGATTCTTTTTTTTTTTTTTTTATCATTTTGATCATATAATTGTTCCAGCACCATTTGCAGAAAAGTGCATTCTTTCACTTTTGTTGAAAATCAAGTGACCATATATGCTTGGATCTTTTTCTTTCTCTAGACTAGTCTGTCTCATTGATTTGTCTGCTTTTATATCAATATCACATTGTCTTGAGTACTGTAGGCTTATAAGTCTTGCAATCAGGTAGTGTATGTGCTCCTAGTTTATTCTTCTTTTTCAGAGTTGTTTTGGCTATTCCAGGTCTTTTGTATTTACATATAAATTTTGGACTCAGTTTATCAATTTCCACTCACTTGCAAAAAAGCCCACTAGGTTTTGATTGAGATTGTATTGAATTCACAGATCAGTGTGTGGAGAACTGACATCTTAATGACATAGAGTCTTGTAATTCATGAACATGGTCTATTTCTCATTTTATTTAGGTCTTAATTTCATACTTTTGATGCTATAATATGATATTACTTTTAAAATATCAATTTCCAATAGTTTATTTCTAGTATATAGAAATATAATTGATTCTTGTATATTGGCCTTGCATCCTACAGCCTTGTTAAACTCCCTTATTATTTCTGGTAGCTTTTTTGTAGGAGGTGTATGATTTTCAACACAAATGAGCATGTCATCTGTGAATAAAGAAGTTTTACTTCTTTCTTTTCAATCTGTAGACACTTATTTGTTTTTCTTGCCTTATCACACTGGCTAGAGCCTCCAGCATAATATTGAAGAGAAGTGACAGAGAGGACATCCTTGCCTTGTTCCTGATCTTGGATGGCATTGAGCTTTCTCCTAGAAAGCATTTAGTGTTTTACCATTAAGTATGCTATTAGCTGAAGGCATTTTGTAGATGCCTTTTATCAGGATGAGAAAATTCCCTTCCATCCTTAGCTTGCCTAGAACAATTTTTATTATAATTGGAGACTAGATTTTTGTCAAAACTTTTTTCTTTTATTAAAATGATCATACGCTTTTCTTTTTTAATCTGTTAATATGGTGAATTACATTGATTCATTTTGAATATTAAACTAATCTTACATTCCTAGGATAAAATCCACTTAGTCATGATGTGTTATTTATTTATATATTGTTGGATTCCATTTGGTAAAATTTGGTTAAGAATTTTGCATCCACGGCTGGTAGGAACACAATCGATTCCCTATCTTGTATGAGCTCTGGATGTTGTGTCTCCTGCTCCTTCTGAGTGGCTCTTCCCCAGCCTCATATAATCTCCTCACACACATGCCCTGATAAGTTCTCACCTGAAGGCATGAGCAAGGCAGATTTCCAGAACTTTCTCTCTGGGCAGCTTCCCCTCCTCTGGTACTCTGCCCTGCACCCTGTTGTCTTGGCTCTGTAGACTTTTGCTCTTTCTCTTCAGGTCACAGGGGGCAGGCTCTGCCTGTGTTCCTTCTTCCTGCACCAGAGCCAGACAGGAAGCTGGGACAATCAAAGTCTCACTCCTCAGGGGTTTCTCCTCTCTCAGGGTGACTGTCCTGCGCCTCCTGTTGTTCAGTGTCTAAAATCCATCATTTCATATATGTTGTCTAGTGTTTCAGCTGTTCAGGTGGGAGGGTAAGTCTAGTCTCTGATGCTCCATCTTAGATAGATAGAAGTGAAATTCCAGTCTTTTCTTATGTGAGAAATTTTGTCAGTTTTTAGGAAGTCAGGATCATTTGTGATTCTCACTCAACATTTTAACATCAGCACTTTCAAGGGACTTTAAACTTTCCCTAGATGTCACTGTGAGGGATGCAAAATACTCTGTCATGGGTGTGGCCAAGTTTCATTGCCCTTATCCTGAGTCTGGACAATCCCCGCTCCAGTGAAGTAAAAGGACCTGATGCTCTTCCCAAATCAGGGGCTCTGCCTCCCCTCCCAGACTTTCCCCATCACTCTGATGCACTTCCTCAACGGAAGACATTCTGTATCACAAACTTCAATGAGGTGATGATTAAGGACTGCAGAAGAAGCATTTTTTAAATTAAACCTATTTTTTTCTTGAATGGAGCAGGTGTCTGGAAGTCACAGTTACAGGAATGAAAAAGATCACATTATTCACAATTTTCCTATAATTAAACTCATCCACTTTCTGAAAGAGGCCCTGTACCCAAAATAGTAATAACTATAACTCCTACTTGGAGAGTTCTGTCTGTGCACCAGGCACAGTCTTGGGCACCAGAGCCAGGCTGTGGTTTGCTCCAAATACTGGTGAACTCCAAGAAGGCCTCGCCTGGGAGCCTAGAGCAGGCCAAGTTCTGGCATTAGCTGAACTTCTGCTCCAACTGACCTTCCTTCCCTCTGGTGCTGGTAGAGACCTGGGGTAGAAGATAAAGGGAATGCTGTTAAGAGGTGATTGATGAGATAAATTCAGCAACAATGTGATACTAATTACTATCATTTATTAAGACTCAGTGCTAAAAGCTGACTATCCCTAAACTCTATGAGAGATGGGTTGGAAAATTACAGCTCAGAGAGGTGAATTAACTTGTACAAGTTCACACAGCAAGTTAGTAGTATTACTGGGATTCTAACCTGGACACTCTAACTCCAAAAATATTTCTTTTAACCACTGTGATTTGCTTAGCTAATAGAACCCCAACCCCAACACACACACACCTCAATCCCCATCCACACTTCTCTTCACAAAAATCCAGGGGAGCTTCCATAGCTGGGATAGCCTGAGAATTGATGAGTTCCTAGGAAAATACAGTCCTGGGAAATGACCCAGAGTGGCCTGAGTACACCCAAAGCCAAGAGCCACACAGAGGCCATCCTTCCATCCTGGGGGGAGCCAAGTGGGCCCTCTGCCCAGCACAGTCTTTCCTGCTCCCATGCCCACACCCTGCCCCCAAGCCCAGAGCTCTCCCCTGCCCTGAAGTCTGAAAAAACTAAAAAGTTCTTATTTTTCAAATTTTCTTTCAATTTAATTTAATGCTTTGCAGTTGTTACCTAATCTAATCCATTTTTACCAGAGGCATAAGGGTGTGTAAGTCCCTGGTTTTAAAAAAAAAAGGTGGGGTATTTTTGTTTTGGGGCTGGCTTCTCAGTGCTGTTTAGGGTTTTGTTCTATCTTTTAAGAAAAAAAGATGTGATACATTATTAGAGTTTTCACACTATTATCACATATTTTTGTTCTCAAGTTTTGTTTTATTTGAGGTATAACTGTTTTACAGTATTATATTAAAGCGTAGAACATGTGATTCAAAATTTTGATAGATTATACTCCATTTATAGTTATAAAAAAATGGCTATATTCTCTGTGCTGTTCAATATATCCTTGTAGTTTATTTTATACGTAGTAGTTTGTACCTCTAATCTCCTACCTCTATCTTGTGCCTGCCCCCCTCCCCCCAATTTCTTGGGTAAAGTCTGCCACTGTCTCGCCAACCAACACTCCCATTGTGGTGCATTACAGTATCCTCTTTTGGAATTTTCCAGGTGTTGTTCTTCCAACTTTACTGATGAGGAAATCAAGGCTAGGAGGTGGGGGATGATTTGTCCAAAGAAATTGAAGGAAACAGGGTTTGAACAGAGGTCTGGATCCTGCGGTACTATGCTGAAATAAGAACCACTGGTGGCAAAATTCTTCACCGTTTACTACGAGCCTTCACGTCCCTCAACTCATTTGTGAATCTGCAAGTACTTATCAGCAAATGGAAGACAGAAGGTGCCCTGCCCCTCCCAGGGGGCATATGGAGGGTCAGAAAGATAACAGATATTACATTGTTAATCCGAGGCAACTGTGGCCACACAGATGGATTCTGAAGAATCCTCTAAACCATTCTATGGATTAATTACGGCTTGTACCCTCAGGTCTTAGTTAAGGACAACAAAAATACACTTAAGCAACCTGAGCAGAAAAGAGGCTTGTTGAAAGGATATTGATTTGAGCCAAGGGGGCCAGGCTACTGAGGCCCCATCCACAACTGTGCCTTGGGACCAGTCTGCTTTGGGTGTCCCTGCAGCACGGCTGGGAGTCCCAGGGAAGACGTGCCTCCGTGGGCAGTACGCTGTTGTCACCACCATGACAAGTAGCAGCATCAGCTAACCTTCACTGAGCCCTCACCAGGTCCAAGCACGTGCCAGATGCTTTACCTGTATGTACTCATTTTATAGATGAGGAAGCCGAGGCATAGAAAGGTGAAGCAAGTTGCCCAAGATTAGCAGCCTATAGATGAATACCACCTGGCTGGCAATTTCCAGAGCCCACACTCTTAACTGCCATGGTTTGCTTTCTTGCTGCCATCCCTGATGGTTCTTTCTGCTTGTGTCCCACCTTCAGGATCCAAGGTCCCAGCAGAGTTCTGAGCTAAGCCCACAGCCCAGCTTTCAGGGAGCGGAGAGGAGGTCATCTGTTCTGCCTCGGTTTCCAAAGTGGGAGGTGTGGCCCTGCATCTCAACTATCTTGAGATCCCCAACATGTGGAAGGGGGTTCAGATGCGGGGTGACCCTCAAACGTCAATAGCCCCTACAGGTCTGAAGTAGCTCCCAATAAGGACTGGCTGCCGCGTCCAGCCCTCAAAACCTCTGGCCCCCAGATGCACACAGACTTTGGGCTCCTTAGCAAATAGGGTCGTTCCGGGGTTCCGGGGTAGAACAGGCAACTTGCAGCATAGGCTGGTGGTCCTTCATGGGGACAGCTGGGCTGGGGTTCCCCAGAAGCCCAGGGGCCTTTTGCATGCAGGATGGGAAGCCATATTTCCCAGAACGGTGTCTGGCATCGCTCACCCAGTTTTCCCAAGAGACACAGCGGCTGCTTCTCCATCCCTGGAGGCACATCTCAAGGAGAGCAGGGCTGCTATCTTTGTTTGGCATTTTTCAATGTCAGCAGCAGAGAAGCAAAATCAGCCCAAAGGGCTGTTTAATTGCAGTATAAAAAAAAATGCTTTTTCAAGGGAAAAAAAGGAGCGTTCTCCACCCCTTCAGTTTCCAGCGCAATACTGTATCTGCTGATTCGGTCTCATTCAAATCCAAACAAGCACATTCATCATCGCAAAAAGTGCCATTCAAGCGAACGCTCTCCACAGGCCTGTATTTCGCCTCAAATGTTCCCAAGCCCAGTTAAGCCTGGTGCAAACTACTGAACCCCAGCAGAGCAGAGGTGGAGGGAAGATGCGACAATGCTCCCTGGAAAACACTGAGGCTGGAGGAAAGTCAGCAGGAGCCTTGGACTGAGTCAAAAGTCCTGGCTCAAATGCCACCTCAGACCCAGGTGTGTCCCTTCCCTTCTCTGGGGCTTAGTCCCTGTCTGCAAAATCAGACGTTCAGGCTGGATCAGGGGCGGCAACTATGCGAACCTGGCACCCCCATCCTCCCCTCCCTTACCCATCCTGTCATCTCTGGTTACTCAAGGCTTTGTTCACTGAGCCCAGATTTGGTCTCATAATCCTTCTCAACCCAGCACTTCAGGCAACTGGCACTTGAGATGAAATGTGTTGCCACCCCTGGGCTAGAAGTGTCTCCTGGGTCCCTTCCAGGTCACATACTTGAACTTTGAGAGTAGTGGTAGCAGCCAGCAGACCCTTGCTGTGTGCTTCCTGTGGGTCAGAGAGCGCTCTGAGCGCTTGGCCTGCATGAATGCTTGCTGAGCCCACGCGACAACCTCGTGAGCACTTCTAATGGCCCCATTTCATGGAGGAGGCGGGCTGGGTAAACTGTTTGCCCAGGGTTACACAGCTGTAAGTAGAGGAGTTAGGATTCAGACTCAGACCGTCAGGTTCTAGACTCAGAGCTCTAAACCTGTCACTGCATTTGAGGTCAGTCAACACAGAGCTGGCCTCTGGGGTGAGACATGGGACAAGCCTGGGTCATCTATGTCCCTAGTATTCTGCACTCAATACGGGTTTGTAGAATAAACAACTGGATGAATGTATGAAATGAAAACTAG
This sequence comes from Camelus bactrianus, assembly GCF_048773025.1. NCBI lineage: Eukaryota > Metazoa > Chordata > Mammalia > Artiodactyla > Camelidae > Camelus > Camelus bactrianus. Next base: position 41,011,236 of record NC_133551.1, read on the forward strand.
AAAAACGCTGGGAACAACACAATAATAATGATGATGATAATGGCTGCCATTTATTATGCACTTACTGTGTGCTAGACATGACCCCTCCCACAACTAGGGAGGAGCTCAATAAATATTTGTTGAAAAAATGGGCATAGTGATACCTGTCTCATCCAGGATCTTACCCCTTTTAGGTAAGAGCCCCACGGCCTCATTTCATGGAGGGGAGAATGTTCCCTAATCTCCTCTGTTAGCAATGGGCAAAGCTGGGATCCGCTTCCAGTCCTGACTCTACATCCTGCCCCTTCTGGACTCTACCTAAGTGCTCTACAGGAGGGCCAGGGAGAGAGCAGCTAAGAACTAGGGCAAGGTGTGTCTGGTTAATCCTGCCCAGGGAATGCCCCCAGGCTGCCGAGAAAAAGGGGCTTAGGAGGCCAGCCCGGGGCAGCCTCTGGGTTTCTGCTGTCCTTGTCCTGGGCGTGCTCTGCCTGGTGGCTCAGTGACAAGAGGGCGGGCCTGGGAGAGGCACAAAAGTGTAGGGGTGCCCTTGGCATCCCCCCACCTCCGCTCCTGCCTCATCAACACGGGGCCAGCCTCCAGGGACGGAAACAGGCTGACCTCGCTCAGGCGGAGGCTCTCCAATCCTTTTGACTATGATCAACAGAAAGAAATCTGTTTTATATACACACTTTAAAACAACGGTCCTACAAGACAATGTTTACCCTTTCTAATTGTGAGTATTGTGATGACTTTCTGTTCTATCAAAAGAAAATGCAAGCAGTGACGCACTAAGTTGATCTCACAGCCCACTGGTGTGATTTGAATAGCCTCACTCTAAGGTCATGCGTCACTAACAGCTAACGGTGATGTGACCACTACTAACTGTGCAGCTAGGAGCCCATCTGACTTACACAGCAGCCCTATTTGGCAGGCCATCACTATCTCTATTTTTTAGAGGAGGGAACTGGGACCTGAGGCTGGAGTAACTCGGCAGTATATCCCTGATGTATCAGTCAGCCACGGCTGCAGAACAAGCAACCTCGGAATCACAGTGCTGCAAGACAATAAGCATTTGTTTCTTGCTCACAAGTTTGTGAATTGTCTGGAGTGGCTCTGCCCCGTGGGTCTCATCCTCATCCCAGGATGGCAGGCCAGGTGGGACATGTTCTTTTCCTAGCAGTGGGGGGAACACAACCCGTCCCCCTACTATTACCCCCCCCCCACCTGGCCAAGCACATTTCAAGCCCCTGCTTGCATCACACCTGCCAACTCCAAAGCCACGGGGATGCACTGTTACACTTTCAATTAAGGCTTTGGTCTTTTCAGAAGAAAAGACACAGACCTACGTAATCACAACAGCACTGCACATTCCATGCAGACTACTTTTTGGGTATACAGTCAAGGAAAAACAGCATTTAAACATCATCTATTTACATACTGGATGGCAAGACTTACGATTCTGTGTTTCTGTGCTTCCAGTGAATTAATTCCTTTAAGTAGGGAGTGAGGGAGGAGGAAGGAAGGAAGGAGGGAGAGAGGGAGGAAAGAGGAGGAAGGCAACAAGGCAGGCAGAGAGAGAACCCTGAGGGTAGACATACATGTGGGCAAATGGCCTCACATTACTGAGCTAAAATTTCCTCACTTTTAAAATTATGACACAGATGAATATGTTCTAACATGCTGTTGAGTGACAAAATTAGGTTATGGCACAGCATGGAGAGTAGTGTCTCATTTTGCAACTTTGTATTCATATTTAATATATATACATGCGTATTTAGGTGCACAGATGCCTGAAAAAGGTTCACCTAAATCTTACCAGTGGTTATCTTGCCGTGGTGGGATTTGGAGTGATTTTCTACTTTTTCCCTTTACTCTCTGTTCTGCATGAATGCGTCACCAGGAGATGTACTATGTAGAGAAAGCAACAAGGGCAATCCCGTTTGCTCAACAAGCCAGTAGCACCCGTGCCTGCGTCCTGTCCCCATTCCCCTCCGAGGGAGGCCGCGCCCACTGCCTGGCTGGCACTCTACTGGAGCCCGGGCTGCTTATCGCCCAGACGGGGTGCCAGCCCACACACACTCCCTCCCCATTCTGCTGTGTCCTTGTCCTTCCTGCTCAGCACCCTGGGCACTCTGGACATCTTATCTTTCACATTCCATTTTTCTTCCTCGTTCCCAGGACCTTAGCAACATGGAGTTCATCTTCACTAACACTCTGTGAGGTTGGAACAATTCCGTGTATTTATTCATTCACTCATTCATTCATTCATTTTCCATCTATTCACTCATCTATCCATCCCTTCAACAAACATTCACTGGTGCCTACTCTGTACCAAGCTCTATGCTGGATGCCAGGGGCCCGGAGAGAAATCAAATGTCAATCCTCAAAATACCCCCAGTCTAGCATGTGGCACACACCAGCTAACAGTAGCCTGTACGAAATGCTACAGGAGCACAGAGGAAGCTTTTATTCTCCTGGCCTAACCCTCCAGTCTACAAACAGAGAAATCTTATCACCTCCAATACACAGAGAAGCACAACAGAGGCCCCCATTTCGGAGCTGGAAGGCCCTCAGAGGCACGTCTTAGGAATCGTAAATATGTAGCATGTGTAGCATCACCGAACAAATGACCATGGCTGACGTTACCGATCAGACAGGCGTCTTTCCCTGTGAACCTGGGACACCCTAGAGTTGGTGTCTGCACCCTGTGCCGGGCAGCCGCACGGGGGGAATGGAGCTGGCGTGCGTGTTACCAAGTCCAGTCCTGGATGGAGAATGGAGACTCAGAGAGGCTCGGAGGCGCCAAAGGTCACTCAGCATGTTCATCTCCAGACCCCTCGCTCTTAGACACAGAGGGAACTGACTGCCGAGAGCTTGAGCCGGAGTTTCTGGTGCACTGCCCTGCCCTGCCCTGCCTCCCTGGGCCACAGCGGTGAGAGAATGCTCGGCTTTCTGCGTTTTCTGCCCCGCGGCAGGCAGGGAGGAGGGATGATCCTCAGCTGAAAAAATCCAGGAGGCGTTGTGGCAGGTGGCTTTTTGGCGGGCCTGTAAATTGCCAAGTGTATTAGGAAGGATAAATAAGCTGGAGGCCACCAGGCCCACACACGGTAATGGGCACAGCCTACAAGTATTTCATTTCTAATCACGCCGGAACGGAGCGAGAATTATGGACAAAGTGCACAGACCTAAGCAGCCGTGCCTGGTAATTTATGCTTCTCACTGTCATTTTTAATGTGCCGTGTCTGCCTCCTGCCAACCTGGGAAACACCGAACCCGGCTGCTGGAAGAACCACTTCACGCTGTTATGCCAAGAGTCTTTCTCAAGACTTGGCCTGGTTCCCATGGGAGCCTGCACACCCACCCGTGGCCCTGCCCTGGGGACTGCACGAGAGCGAGTCTGGTAGAGGGGGCACCCGACCCGTGGTCTGCATTAGGCATCAAGCACACGCACACCAGCCCATCCCACACCCCTTCTCTCCAAAGCCCCGTCACATGTTGGGCATTAGAACAAGTTGGGAGCCCAGGCTTTGGGGTCACATGGACTGGGATTTGAGTCCTAACCCCATCCCTATGAATGGTGGGTCCTTGGATGAAGCACTAATCTCTCTCAGCCTCAGTGCCCACATTTGTCAATGGGCTAATGAGATCTGCTTCATGGGGTGGTTGTGTGGAGTCCATGCTGAGAATATGCGTCTGACACTTAGCATAGTTCACAGTATCCAGTTAATACTTTGAGCATGACAGTTGTTATCATGGTTATTTTCCTGACACAGGATCAGGGACCTCCTCCCCATGCAGGGCCCATCTATGATGCCCTCTAAGGCAAGGTTCACAGGACATAGAGGATGGATTCTGTATGTACTGGGTAGATGGATGGATGGATGGATGGAAGGATGTCTGAATAGGTTCTATTTCTGGTACAGAGAACATCAATACAGGGATCTGAGAAGGCCCAAGTCTGGCCTCCCTGATGGCTCTCATTTCCTACTCCCCTCAGTAACCCTTCCCTCACTCACCATTAGAGAATTTCCCCAAACTCTTCCCAAACCTACCCAGGTCCTCAGCAGAACAGCGTAGACTCCACCCCACCTCCTGACGTGTTCTGCCTCATTCAGTCCAAAACCCTCAGTTTGGCACTCGAGGCCGCCGCAGCCAGTACCCTGAACTGGGCACTGCGAGGTGCCCCACGGAGGGTGGGGCTGGTGGCTCTGGGAGGTGTCGGGAGCAGAGATGCCCCACGGAGGGTGGGGCTGGTGGCTCTGGGAGGTGTCGGGAGCTCTGCTCCGGGCGCAGCAGTTAGAGCTGAGGCATTGAGGGGAGGGTGCCCTGCAGGCAAATGTGACTGTGGTGAGGCTCTGGGCCCCTTCGAGTCTGCAGAACTGTTTGGAGGTCTCTGGTCCTTGGCATACTTGGCCTGTGGGCACCATCCCTTCCCAGCTTTAATCAAAGGCCTGCTTGGCAGCCTACTATCTCAGCCAGACACCCAAGGCGGCACAGGGCCGGGCCTTCCTCAGATCTCCTGCGGTCACTTGACACACAGTAAATTGCTTTTCATGAACTCAGGCAGGAGGCAGTCCAAGGGAAGCCACTGCCTCAGGACGAGTGACATTTGCAAGGTGCAATCTTCATTCAGTGCAGGCAGGGCTGGGGCTGCCTGGCCTGGAGAACCCGCAGCCGGGGTGGGCTGCAACACCCTGGCCCCGGCCTGGGCCAAGCGCATCAGCCAGTGGGGCTCCCCTGGGGAGATGTCAGTAGAGATAAGGGTGGAGGTGGGCGAGGTGCCCTGAAACAACCAGTGCCGGCTGCCTGGCTGGAGCCGAACCTTGGTTTCTCCTCTTTAAAATGAGTACAATGGCTTCTCCCACCTCATTGTGTTATCCTGAGGACCAAACAAACAGAAGTCACCACAGTCAGAACAATGCTTGCATTTTAGAGCATTCTACTGTCAACAAAGACCCTTTCCTTGCCAGAGTACAATTCAGTAAATATTTTCCCCTCGTCTGTGAATTGCTGCCTAATTCTACCAGGAGACTCGAGTTTCTTTATCCTAATCCTTCACTGGTCCCTTCCTGCCCTGGGCAGTGCTTTGCGGGCTCCAGGATGGAATGTTCCAGATGGAGAAGCAGCAGCGGCCAGCTCTGGCTAGGGCGCTCTCCTCTACACCCTGCTGATCTCCCTCCATCCTGGCTGTGGCAGCTTTAGTAAGGAGCAGGAAGGTGCTGGGGGCCTCCCTGTGGGGCAAAGGGCCAGGACAGGGAGGCTGGGATGCCATAGAGGAGGCTGCGGAGGATAGGAGGGAAAGGAAATGTCCCCCACCCAGGGCCAGCTGTTCCCAGATGTGCACTGGGTGTTTCACAATGCATCCTGTGTTGCTCCCACAACCACTGCTAGGTAGATTGGGATTGATAGCCCCATTTTACAGGGGTGGAAACTGAGACCCATTGAGGTCAGGGAGCATATCCCAGCCACAAGGCTAAGACGTGGCCAAGCCAGTACTCAGATCTGCTCTGTCTGAGGTGGGGGTGGGCAGATGGGGGAACAGAGGACAATTAGATGGGTCTTGGACACACAGCTAGACAGATAGGTGAGGTGGGGGGTGAAAGGATGGGAGACAGTAAGGGATGGGATTTGGAGGGTACAGATTAGGCCACAAGTTAACAGCAAAATACAGAGTCAGGCCTCATCCCTGAAGCTCAGCGTTCTCCTGGGTTCTTCAGTCTGGGCCTCACTGGGCCCCTAGTCATAGGCAGGAGAGACCTTTACCTGGGCAAGGTCTCCAGGAAGCTTAGGTGGATCCCCAGGGATGGGGAGGGGAGGAGGCAGGAAGAGTAGAGAAGGCTGACTTCCTTCCACTCCCACCATGCAAGGGGACCATCTGGCAGGAAAGCTGTGGTGGGAAGTCCTGCCTGGGTGGAAGTTGTATTAGAGAGGCCCTGGGTTTCCAGAATGGTCATAGCATCACTCCTGCCGGAACACAGGAAGCCCACCGGGGGAAGGGGTCCCCTGGGGGTCCCGGAGTGGCCTGCACAGAACTGCTTCCCGCCTCAGCTGCCAGCAGCCTCTCCTCATCAAAGGCTCAGCCTCCTCCATTATTCACCAGGCCCCGGCTGCCCTCCCCACCAGATCCACACAAACGGGGGTCCATTCCTCCCCCGACTCCTTTCACCCCGGGAGCCTTGCACATCAAACACTTCTCTCTCTCTCTGCTCTGTTTTAGTTTTAAATATACTCATTTCCTTCCTCATCTCCTAATTCATCTGCAGGGACAGCTTTTCCTTCTAGTTGCTCAGGCCAGAAAGCTTGGGATCATCCTGGAAGACTCTGTCTCTTCCACCCGCATCCAGTCCATCAGATCTGTGGGGTCCTCCTTCAAATTCCAGTATCCTCCACCCTCCTGCTCTGGATGAGCCCCCACCACCCACCCGCAGCTGGAAAGTCACAGTAGCTGCCCATTGGTCTCCCTGCTTCTACCTGTGTCCCCTGTAGTTTTTTCTCAGCTCAGGGTCGAGAATGTGCCTGATCAAACCCAGATCGGATCATTCACACACACACACACACCCTTCCCCAGCTCAGAACTTGGCATGGTTCCAAGCTGACTCCTGCAAAAAAAACTCCAAAGTCCTTACTGTGGTCCTTAGGCCCCATCTTACCTGTCCCTGTCCCCTCTCTGGTTCCCTCCACCTTCCCCTGTCTCACTCTGCTCCCACGTCACTGGCTTCCTAGGAAGGACAGTGACCTTCTAGTGCACTAGGAACTGTCTGTTCCCATGTCAGGGCCTTTGCCCTGGCTGTTCCCTCTGCCTGGAACACCCACCACTCTCTCCAACACTGCACCCTGCCTCCCCCACGCAGCGCTCGCAATCTCCTTCCCTCACCTGCAGATAGTGCCTTTCAGCAGTTCCTTGAATTACTGATGTGTGGTGTCTATTGTTCATTGTTCCCCTGCTTAGGCAAGACAGGCAGGATTTCTGTCTCTCTTTTATCTATGGATCTCAAAGCCTAGATCTGTGCTAGGCACACTGAAGGCACTCAATACATATTTGCTGAATGAGTGACATAAAAGTCATTAGAAATGTTCTCACTAAGTAACCTACTATGTTATAAAAAGTATGGAAAGCAGACAAGAAAGAAGAAAATTAAAATTACTCATGGTTTTACCACTTGAACACAGCTTATAATTAATGTTTTGGGATAGTGCCCTCTAGTCCCTTTTGTTAAAGTTTTTACAGCAAGAACCATGAATTGCTTGTCTACTCCAAACTCTGTCCTAAACTATTTCCAAATGTCATCTTATTTTTTTCCCCCAACAAGCCATGTAGTAGGTATTGTATCTATTTTTCAGTTAAGTAAACAGAGACCCAGAAGGATGAAGAAATTTTCCCAAGTTTAAACAGTTATCTTACCAATTGTGTTAGTACTGTATACGGCCATTTTTATCCTGCTCCTTTCACTTAACTATATTATGAACTTGTCCCTATGTCATTAAAACTATTTGTAAACATAATTTTTAATTGGCTACAGAATATTCTTGCCGGAGAACATGCTATTATTTCCCTAACTAATTCCTTATTGTTTAGAATTTTGGCTATTTCTAACTCTTTATTATTATAAATAATAAGTGAATATTCTTAAATATAAAGCCTTCCCTGTATTTGTTATTATTTCCTTTGTGTAGATGTCAGAAAACCCAGGGGTAAAGCTGTACAAACTTTTTTAAAAAGGCTCTGGATATCTGTTACCAAATGCCACGTTGACGTCTGCAGTGGACTTGTTCTGAGTGTGAGTTTGTAGGCAGGGGGAGTGGGGGCTCATCTCAGACATTTTCCTGTGGTGTCTTTGTCCTATTCACAGCCAGAACGGCTCACGTTTCTCCGGGTGAGGCCCTCGTCCATTATTGAAGCCCCAGCCCCGGCACAGCTGCAGCCACGGCCTCTGGTTTGCCACATTAATATTGCAGACAGGGCTCCTGAGGACCTAAATATTTGATCAGTGTGTGTGCCGGGCTGTCAGTGAGCTACATTCAGAGCAAATGAGACCCTCCTCCCCTCTGCACAACCCAAAGTGGCGTGAGGCCCGGCCACCCTCAGACAAGGTGGTCAGTTGTCTGTGGAGAGCTAATCACTATGGGGTAGACAGATTAAAACAATAATGACAATACTAATCACAACAGCCTCAGAATTCACTCTATCTCACGTCTGACAGTTTGCAACAGCATTCTTTATTAACCTTGCAACAGTTACTAATAACAAGGACATGCTATTATTTATTTGCTGTTATTATCTCAATTCTGTAAGGGAGGTATGATCACTATTCCCATTTTACAGATGAGGAAACAGAGACTCAACTAAGGAGCCAGGAGGCTGATCATTCATTCCAGATCTAGAACTGGACATGGATGCCATGGCTCTAGCCCAGGCTTGGGGGCTGCCTGGGACTCCATGCTTGTCTATCCAGGATCCTCCTGCTCTGGCTCCAGCACCTGCTCCTCATCCAGCTTGGCTACAGGTGGAGAGGAACAGACAAACTCCTCAGGCCAGTGGGTGTGACAGGCACGGCCCTAAGGGGAACAGATGCAGGTATTCACGGAGGAGGGCCCCCACCTCAAGCTGACATCTAGTTTCTCACTCATAATGGAGCTCCAGGGCCAGGGTGACAAGGACCTGGGAAGAGGACAGAAGTGAGCTGCGGGGGTGACTGGGGGATAATACAGCACAGAGATTGGTGATGGAGGAAGAGGCCCAAGGCAGAAAGCTGGCCCTCAGGGATGCTAATACAGAGCTGGCACCTTGTGATAAGGCCGCCTGGAGCATCTTTATCATGGCCCTAGTGAAGAGTGAAGGTCTACCCTGGGCAGGGGCCAAGGGGACGGGCCAGCCTCACTTATCTGTCTAAGGGTCACCACCTCATGTCCCTGGGCAGCCTTCTGACAGATGTCCTGCTGCCCACGTTCTCCCAGCTCTCTCTGTAACACCATGTGTCTCAGGCCCCAAGAATACCATTACCATTTCTAGGACTGCATTCTACGAAAATAATCAAGGAGGTGTGTGAATTTAGTCACAATGGTGTTCACCACTGTGGTGGTGATGACAATAGTGCCATAGCTGTGTGACTAGACCCCTCCACATGCACAGTCACTGATTCTCTCATTCATTCATTCTTCAGACATGCTAAGAGGGTCAGAGTATCACTCCTCTACCCTAAATCCTCCAATGACTTCCCATCACACTTAGAATAGAAATCAGACTCCTCACCTGGCCTACAAGGCCCTGAGCAAAACACCCTGGCCTCTCTCTGATGTCTTTCTCCTTCTGCATTAGCACCTGCTGTTCCCTTTGTCTGAAACTCCCCTCCCCACATCTTCCCATCATCTTCAGTCTCAGCTCAACAACCCCTCTCTGGCAGGCCTGGCATCTGAGGTGGCCTCCCTACCCTGGATCTCTCTACTCCATCACCTTTTTTTGTTTCTCAACCAATTACTTCATTTAGTAATTTACTTGCTCGTTGTCCATTCTGATTTCCAAAGCCAGATAAGAACAGGGCCTTGTATTGTTTACTGCTGTACCCTGGGTGTTCACACTCATGCCTGGCATTGATAAAGAAAGAAGGGAGGGAGGGACGGAGACCAAGCAGGTCCTCTGTGCCAGCTCTGAGCCGGATTGGGGGCACAGCTGAGAGTGTCTAGCTAGCAGAGACAGGGGCGGGGGGTGAGGAGAAGGGGAGGGGAGGACGCTGCATGCACCAGGACCCCCTGTTTCTGGGGCGCATGGGGGTCTCTCTTTGTCTTAAGAAAGGAACAGAGCAGGTGTGTCTCTGCCATGTTACAGGTGAGCCTGACAGGCCCTGGGATCAGAGGCCCCGGCTCCCCCCTCCCCCGGCATTCAGGACCATCCCTCCTCGCTGTCAGGTGCACTGCTCCGCTTCCAGTCCGAGGCGCCTGCTTGCCCTGCTTGTCATTCCGGCCGCGGCTTCCTTCACTCACGCGCTTCCCACTGCGCCAGGAGCGGGTTTCTGATAACGTCCGAATAAATTATTTAAGAGACTTTCCGCGAGGCGGGGATGAAACTCCAAGCTGATAACTGGGTGGGGGCTGAAGGGGAGGGTTCAGGGCTCCTACGCCGGCCGTGTGGGTTCATCCCGCGCCCCCTGCAGGTGGTTCGGCGCCCGCATTAGCGTCTTAATTACACGCGCCGGCGCGGCGGGGCCGGGTGGAGTGGGGCGGGGCGGGGCGGGGCGGGGCGGGGGAGGCGGCGGCCTGGGGATCATCTTACTCTTGGGCTCAAACAACCGCGGGCAAACCACGGAGCTGGGAGAACAGGCCGGGGTCACAGGCTGAGAAGACAGAGGGAGCCCCTCGTAGGCCCCCCCAAACGGGAAAGGGTTCCCGACACAGGCAGGAATCGGGGTGGGGAGACCCTGCGGCAACGGCCTGCAGGGAGGGGTGGGGTGTAGGATGCCCTGTGGGGAGTGGAGGACCTCGGACAGGGATGGGTTGTTGCCTGAGGAAACACCTCTAATTTAGGGGCAGAAATAGAGGCTGGGCCTTTCAGGGGCCTATTGTTGTCACAGTTGGGACCCAAGTGTGCCTGTGGGATGTCAGTGTCCTTCCACATGACTGTACAGGGGTTCTAACCAGGGCAGGGGGCTTCAGGTAGGTGGCTTGCCTCTCTCCATGGAGGATAACAGCACAGCCCCCTCAGGTCACGGAAGGTGGGAGGTGAGGTAAAACATGGCCTGCTGACCCCTGAGTAGAGGTAGAGGTTAAGTCTACATGCCCAGGTGTATGAGTAATACCTTCCTGTTTTTTCCAAGAATCAGCTTAATCTGCCCCAGGTAGTGAGAAGAAGGGCCTTGTGGCTTAGGCTAAAACACGGGTTGGTCCACAGCAGTCACTGCCCAGTTGGACTGATCCCAGCCCCTGGTGCTGGCAGGGCCCTGGCTCTGAGGCCTCCCTCAGGCTTGAGCCTTGTGGGTTCTCAGGTCTCTGGAGGGGCTGGAACCATGTAGCTGGTCCTGCTCGAGGGCCTGTTATTTCAGGGTCCCCAGTAAGGACTGCTGTCTTTTCCCACTGGGGACAGTCTTTCCTTCCCTCTCCCGAATCTTCCCTCAGAGGGACCCTCACAAGCATACTTTCCCCAATGAGCTTTTGAAATCCAAACCAGGAAGAGAAATGTCTGGTGGACAACTTCCGCTTTGGGCCCTGCTATGAACCTCCCCTGAGCCAGGAGAATGGAACTCATGTTTGAAAAGAGGTAAGAGAGGGGAGAAATACCAGGAGAAAAACATAAGCTGGTATCTCTCGTGCCCTCTGTTATCCTCAGTAGCTGCAGCATTCTTTGGGCGAAGCCGAGATTCTCCCTCTGCTCTAAGGTGGGTGACAGGGTGGCCTGGTGGCTGCAAGGGGCAGGGCAGGGCCCAGTGGCCCTAGGTGGGAGTAATGGGGAGGATGGGGGATTCTCAGCTGGGGAATGGGCACCTGAGCCTTGGGTTTCTTTGTAAGTCAGTCTCAGGAAAAGTGGGTGCCTAGTTGGTGGGTTCTGTTCAGGGTAGCCCTGAAAAGCTTTGTTTGGGAGGCAGTTTAGGAAAAAAAGATTCAAACCAAGTAAGTTCAAGACCTGGCTGCCATGTGCCAGCTGTGACCCTGGACCAGTGTTCTGACCTCTCAGAGCCTCCACCATCTTACCTGTAATTTTTTTTTATGTGTATTATCTGTAACTTTGATGTAAAGCACCGCCATGCTCCTCCTCCCATGGCCCCACATGGACTGGGGCGAGTCCCTCCAGTGCTCAGCACATAGGAGGAGATTTGAGTCTCGGGGGACTGTGAGGTAGAGAGTTGGTACAGTGGTTGATGTGCTGGTCTAGGAAATGAGGGGGCCAGGAGTGAGGCCTGGCCACAGTGCGTGGTGCTGTGTGAGCTTAGAAAGCTGTGGCCCCTTCCTGGGTCTCAGTTTCCCTATTATCAATGGGGATCATCGTCCTCACCCTGCTCACACACAGGACACAGATAAATAATAGCTCATCCTCACAGAGTGCTTTCTGGGGGCTCTGCTGCCCTAAGAGCTATACATGTATATCTCATTTAGTCCACACACAGTCCTGTAGCACGATACTATGATCCCACTTTACAGATGAGGACACAGAGGCACAGAGGGTTAAATAACTTGCCCAAAGACACAGCCAATAGTGGCTAACAGTGGCTAAGTCTGTCTTAAGGGTCAACACTCTTAACCATCACATCATGCATGGGTGGGGATGGAGAGGATTTATTTTCCAAGTTCTTGGGTGGTCAAAGATGGCCCTGGCCACTCCCCAAGACCCAGACACTGGCAGGACCTGGCAAGGCACCAGAGCCTGGTGGTGAGCTCTGCTCTGTCCCCTCAAAGTGGATCTGGAGGAAGCTGAACCCAGGGCCTCAGGCTGCTGGACCTGTGGGGGGACTGTGGGAGGAGGCAGGAGTGGAGGTCTGGGGGCGGGGTAGAGGACAGACTGGCAGCAGGCAGCAGCAGACTGGCAGCAGGCAGCAGATCTTTGTCGCTGGCACCGCCCCCCCCCTGCCCTCTGCCAGAACCCAGCAATTGCTCCCCAAGGATGAGCAGCTGCTGCCCTGGGAGGGATGCCTTCAGCTGATGCCACGTGGGAGGCAGAGACATCAGGACCCAGCCAGCTCCCAGTTGGAAGAGTGAAAAGAAGGAAGCGGTACTCCCCTCAAACCTCTGCTGGGCCAGGCCCCAGAAAGCACTGCTTCATTTTCATGTCATCATCACAATAATCTGCAGCATCAATTGTATAACAGCCCAGTTAACAGAGCAGAAACTGAGGGCTAGAGACTGTGGGGAGAAAATATGCAATTGAAAGCAAAGGGGATGGCTGGGCAGAGAGTTTGCAGGCCCTGCAGGTGATGCAAGGTTGTGTACAGGCTGAAGGCTCAGAGCCAGCATTTACTGAGCACCTGTTTTGTGCCTGGCAATGTGCTGGGGCCATTAGCTCTATTTTACAGAAGGCAAACTGAGGTTCAGAAAAAAAGAAGTAGCTATGCAGCTGGCTGTGTCAGACCTAAAGGCAGTTCTCTGCCCTTCTGGAAGTTTTAGTTAGTTGGGGGAAACAGATTCACACAAGACCCAAAGCATCTGAGCTGTGATTGAGATATAAACTGACTCCTCTGGGAGACAGAGACAGGGGACGGGGTGTGTGCCAGTCAAAACCATGTCGTGAAGGAGGAGAGGAAGTGTCTGAGTGGGACATCTGGGCTGCTGTGCACCAATTCGAAAGGCAAGATGAGGGGAGGGCATTCCGGGCATGGGAAGAGCAGGAGCAAAGGCAAGGAGGCAGAGCCAGTCCCGGGGGCGCTCAGGGAACCATGAGGTGTCCTGGGAGGCTGAAGCATTGGCCATGAGAGTAGGGAGGGGAGGGAGGCAAGGCAGCCTCCTGGTGGGGTTCCCTGGGGACTGGAAGCCTCTCTGAGGTTTGGAGCAGGGGAGGTCGATGGGACAGGGGCTGCGAGGAAGACAAACAGGGCACAGGCTGCAGAGAAGCCAGAGGGGAAGAGCTGCGTGTGGAGGGAGGCACTGGGAGTGGGGCTCCTGGGTTCAGCTGGGCCAGTTGCCTTGAGCTTAGGCACTGACATCAGGCATATCTGGGTTTGAGTCCTGGCTCTGCCCTTACTTGCTGGGTGGCCTTGGAAGTTGCATGCCCTCTCGAACCTGGGCTTCCCCTTATCTAAAGAACTGCCTCCTGGGGTCACTGTAGATGGCAGCTGTGAGCCTAGGGCTTTCTTTTAACCCTTCTAATCTAGGAGGTAGGAGCTATCATTACTCCCATTTCACAGAAGGGTAAACTGGTGACTGCTCATGGCTAGGAGGTAAAGGTCCAGACATTTCAGCCCACCACGGATAATTTAGATGAGCCATGTCAACTCCAGGAGTGGCTGAAGCTCTGTTGGACCACATCGTCCTTCAGCTTCTCTCTTACCTTATCCTGCTCTTGCCGCCTCCCTTCCCCAGGTATTGATCCCTAGTAAATATCCTTCACATCAAACTCCCCTTGGGGTCTGCTCCTAGACAACCCCACTTGCACAGGCTCATTTACATTCCAGCCAGCAGGGCGATCCTGAGTCCCACCAGAGTCCACAGACTGCTGTGGTGAGCAGCATGGCCTTGGGGGCCAGTTCTTGAGCCCCATCCCCCCAAAATGCAAGGAGGAGCAAGAACAAACCCATGAAAATGAGAAACCTGTGTGCAAAGGAGCCAGGTAGGAGCCTGTGGAGCCAGCCACACTGGGCCCTGTAGTGGGCTAATCCCCAGGACCTGTAAGTCTGGCCTTATTTGGAAAAAGGGTCTTTGTAGATGTAGAAATTAAGGATTTTGAGGTGAGGAGCTCATTCTGGATTATTCATATTGGCCCCAGATTCAATGACGTGTCCTTGTACGAGTGAGATGGAAGGAGAGAGACACGCATAGAGAAGAAGCTAATACAAGGACAGAGGTGGAGATGGGAGTGATGTGGCCGCAAGCCAAGGAAGCTGGCGGCCCCAGAAGAGGCGAAGAGGGAACCCCCTCAGAGCCCCCCCGAGGTAGTGGAGCCCTGCCACCACCTGGATTGTGGACTTCTGGCCTCCACAATGGGAGAGAATAGATTTCTGTTGTTTCATGCCACTCAGTTTGTGGTAATTTGGCACAGCAGTCACAGGCAAGGAATACAGTTGGAAGCCTGGGAAGTTTGGGAAACTTCTCAGGAAATCCCTGGAGGTCCCTGAGCTTGGGCACCACGCTGGCCTGGGGCTGGAGGTCAGAAAAGCGGAGGCGGGCTCTTCAGAGGAAGCCTTCTCTATCTTGGATTTTGACCTTGAGGAGGAACTACTCTGCAGGAAAGGAGGGGAGAAGACAAGCCAGAGAGAGAAGGGTGGTTTGCAACAGCCTGGAGAACTGAACACCGTGGTGCTTTCCAGAAAATTCAACTGGTAGATATTGCAGGAGCAGAAAGTTCCTGGAGAAGAGCAGAGAGAGACAGCTCAGCTGGAGGCAAGCACCCAATCTCAGAGGTCACTGGGTGCCTGTGTGATACTTGTTTTTCTAAATGTTATATTTTAGAGTTTTAAATTTCCAGAAAAACTGTGAAGGTGGTACAGAGCGTTCTCATACACCCAGCTTCCCCTGTAACTAACATCTCTCAGCAGGATGGTGCATTTGTTGCAATTAATTATTGAGTACATTATTAAGTAAAGCCCACACTTCCTTCAGATTTCCTTAGCTTTCTCTTAATATCCTTTTTCTGTTCCAGGGTCCCATCCAGGACACCACATGACGTGTAGTTGCTTGGCTCCTTAGGCTCCTCTTGGCTGAGACGGTTTCTTAGTCTTTCCTTGTTTTTGATGACTTTGACAGTTTTGAGGTCAGGTATTTTGAACACTGTCCCTCCATTGGGATTTGTCTGGTGTTTTTCTCATGATTAGACTGGGGTTATGAGTTTTGAGGAGCAGGAGCCCAGAGATAAATAAATATTACACAGTCTTCCCTAGTTTGCTCAGGCTAGGGGGCTTACACAAACAGAAATTTATTTTCTCACAGTCCTGGAGGCTGGAAGTCCAAGATCATGGTGTCGACCTGATTGGTTTCTTCTGAGGACTCTCTCCTTGGTCTGTAGCTGGCCCTTTTACCCCTGTGTCTCCAAATCTTCTTCCCTCTCTATGTGTCTTTGTCCTAATCTCCTCTTCCTATAAGGACACCAGTCGTTTTGGATTAGAGTCACTCCAGTGACCTCATTTTACCGTAATTACCTCTTTAATGACCCTATCACCAATACAGTCCATATTCTGAGGTCCTGGGAGTTAGAACTTCAACATACGAATTTTGAAGGGACAAAATTCAGCCTATAACAATTGTACTTATGGTTTTTTTTTTAAGAATCCTTATCTTTTAATGCTTTATTCTGAAATTTTAATGTATTAAATGTTACACTAACTGCAGTTTGCTTTTAAATAATCCAGTTTGTGGGGGTAGGTGACAGTGGAGGTAAAAATGAAACAAACTTGGCCATGAGCAGATAATGCACATAGGAGTTAATTATCCTGTTCTCTTTACTCGTATATAGATTTGAAATTCATCTGTAACAAAACGTTTTGTAAAAAAACACTCAGCTTCTGTGGCTTCCCCTCATTCACTGAGTAAACTCCAAATTCTAGGCCTGGGGCTCTTTCATTCCACCTGTCTGCTTCCTCCTGCCCTGCTTTTCAACCTACACCTTCCACCAAACTCCTTGCAGTTCCCCAGATGTAACAGGCTGGTCCACATCTTTCTACCTTTGTTCCTGTTCTTCCCTTTGGCTGTGTTGCCCTTCCCCTACTTTTCTTCTCCTCCAGGGTCCCCTTCTCCAAGAAATCTTCCCTGATTTCCAGGCTGGGAAGGTTCCCTCCTTTGTGACTCCTCACCCCTGTGTTCGCTGGTGCTGATCCACCTATGTTGTCACTGTCAGTTTCTTTCCTTACTCTTCTCCTCCTCCTCTCCCTGGCCCCATCCACTCCCCAGCCTCATCCACACGCGTGCACATCACCTCCCCCCACCTGCCCTGCATGCATATGAACTCCTTGAGGACAGGGACTCATCTGATCACGTTTCTGGGGCCTGGTGAAGTGAGCTTAGCCAAGGGGAGCGGGGATGATTGGGAGGCACAGGTATTCATGTGGGGGTTGTTTTTCTATCTTGCGATAGAAAGGTTTTACTGAAGCCCAGGGGCAGCCACTGAGTGCTCGGGGTGACTTTTAAGGAGCACAGGTGTATACAGGAGGGAAAAGTCTGCTCCTTGCCTTTTCCCCAGGGACAGGGAGATTCTGGCCTGGTGCCGAGGCCTGGTGACATTGGAACCCTGTTTGTCTGGAGCTGGTTCTTTCAGACAAATGTGGAGAGATTTCTGAGCCCATCCTTTGGTCCTTGGGACCCTCTCACAGCCTGATGGCCCCTTGTACAGTTGAGGAAACTGAAGTTTGGCAAAGAAGTATCCTGCCCACTGTCTAGCTGTGTGCCCTTGGGCAGAGACCTTAGCCTCTCTGAGCTTGAATGTTACCCTAGTCAAGATGGATGATAATGCCTGCCCTGAAAGCCTCTGACATGTGCCTGCTCACGATGACTGTTCCTCTCCCCAAAGGGAATTGAAAGACCCATCATAGATCAATGTTCTTGGCCTGCCACTCCCCTCATTAGCTGCATAGACTGGGGTAAGTCCCTTCTCACTGCCAGCTTCAGTGTTCCTGTCTGCCAAGTGGGCATGCCTTGGGGACTTGCTGGTCACTGTCTTCCCTTCTGTAACTCAGTCCTGGGACCTAGGCAGTGTGAGGCGTCCAAGCAAGAGATGACAGACCCAAGGGCTTCTGGCTCTGCTCCCACCTGAAGCAGTGGGGGTGCTGACTGCTGGAAGTGAGATTTCTGCAGACCCTTGGGCCAAGGGCCAGGAGTTAGTTGGCAGGGCAAGCTCTGCAGAAACAGGTCCGTGATTATCTCCTTTGGGCATTCCTGGAAAACCTAAGTCTGGTTCCATGGCCTTTGAGCAGCTGAGCCGGTTCCTGCTTGTTGCAGCCCAGAGTGGAGGCTCCTGCCTGCTCCTGGCCTTCCCCAGGGTCTCCAGGCTGCCCCTGTCCAGAGCTCCCCTGGCCAAGATGATGGAGGCAGAACTCCCACCTGTTTGCTGCCTACTCGGGGGCCCTGCTAGGACCTCAGTTCCACCAGGCTCTGTGTCCACCATGTCTAGTCCTCCTCTACCTCTTTGCTCAGGCAGCTCTGCTCACAGCTGGCAGCTACCCTTGTCCTTGTCTGAAGAGAGTGGTGTTAAGCTTTGAAAGACAGCTCCTGCGTCTCTCCTCCACCACCTCTAGGAAGCCTCCCCTGACTACCTGAGCCCACAATGAGTTCTCTTTCCTCTGAATTTCTTCTGTGTCTCAATCACTAGATAGTAAGTGCCATGAAATGGGGAAAAGACCTGGCTCAGCTTGGGGTCCCAGTTCTCCTGGGAGGCAGTTTGGGCCAGAATTGGGTTTAAATGCACCTTAGCCACTTCTAAGAGTTTTGACCTCTCTAAGCCTCAGTTTCTCACCTGCACAATGGGAATAATATCAATTATCTGTTTCAGACTGACTGCGCGGAAGGAGTTGTACTTCTTAAACTCCTCGAATTAAAGCCAGCACTTATCAGCAAAGATTAGAGTCTGGAGCCAGGAGCCTGGCCCTGGATCTTAATCTGTTAATCCTCACCCCTGTCACTGAGTTTCATGTCTGCTCTCTGTGAAATCCCTTTATTACCTTAATCTTCCTTAGTCCTCACCTTTTTCCCAGAGAGGAAGGGGCCATCCCGCCCCACTGTGTGGAACCAGAGAGGGAGGGAGGCCTGGTGTAGGGTTCTGAGTGAGTGTGGAGGGAAGTGCTGGGTCTGGGGGCTCTCCCTGCTGGGTCCCAGGGATGCCAGAGTGGGAGGGGACTTCCAAGCCCTACCCCCAAATGTCCTAGCCAGAAGAAATGTACTCAGTCACTTACAAATACCCATAGGCCTGTGCAGGGAGCTGGGGATTCTGGGGTAAACCTGTTAGGAAGCTCACAGACTAGAGGTGATGGCCCCCACCTTCCGGTACCACTGAGGGACACCTGGCTGCAATCTCAAGGAACCCCTGACCCACCTGGAGCTGAGGAAAGCTTCCCTCTGAGGAAGGTGGGCGCTGGGGCTGAGACCTATGAGGAAGCAGGTCACCAGGTGGAGGGAGAGGACTAACAGCACTGAGCAGCACCGAGCTGGGCTGGGTTGGCAGATTTCCCGCAGTCTGTGCACTCTTTGTGATATTAGCGGTCATCAATGACACTGACCAGACCCATCAGTTCATTAGGGCTTGCAGAATGGAGATACTCTGATTCTATTATCCCATGATCATTTTTCAGCTGGAATATTTCTATAAAGAGAAACTTCCTTTTACCAACTATTAGATTACCTTGAGGAACAGTCACCACAGGTGACTAAGCAGGGGTGTGATAGGATCAAATTTGCCTTTTTGGAAAGAAAATCTTGAAAAGACGAAATAGCCCAGAATAAACAAAGGACATTGTTAAAGATCTGTTCTCCAAAACCACCATACTCTAAAGGTTTTACAGGTGGTTTCTTTTAAGTCTTTAAGGAACAGATCAGTGCAATGCTAAGCAAACTGTTCTAGGGCAGAGAGGAAGGAAAGCTTCCCATTGTAACCATGAAGACTGTTTAACATGAATAACATAATACAGCAAAGCACAACCCAGAAAACAATAAATCAGTCTCACATAAATACTGGGGGAGTGACTATCCTAAGAAAAACAATAGTTATGAGTGATGGTTCATTTATTTGTCAACTTGACTGGGCCACAGGGTGCTGAGATATTTGGTCAAGCATTATTCTGAGTGATTCTGAATGAGATTAACATTTGAATCAGTAGACTGAGTAAAGCAGATTGCTCTCCCTTGTGTGGATGGGTCTTAGACAATCTACTGAGAGCCTGAATAGAACAAGGGGCTCAGGAAGGGGGAAGTCTTTGCTGGACTGTGAGTTGGGACACTGATATCCTCCTGCCTTCAGACTTGGACCAGAACTGGACCTTACACCATCAGCTCTCCTATTCTCAGGTCTTTGGACTCAGACTACACCATCTGCTTTTCTGGTTCTGGACTTCTCTGCCTCTGCAAATGCATGAACCAATTCCTTATAATAAATCTGTCTGTTGGTCTGTCTCACTCTTTCTGCATACATACACAACCCTATTGGTTCTGTTTCTCTGGAGAACCCTGGCTAATCAGGAATATCGAGAATCCAGAAGCACATTAAGAAAATAGCACTAATCTTTGCATGATTCAATTTTAGAAAACCTCCTACTGTAGATTAATATCAATAATGTAATATTACGTGTCATTAATAGATCAAAAGAGGAAGAAAATTGTTATTTTCTGTATAGATGTTGAAAAAGCATTTGCTAAAATTCAATGTTAATTCCTGATTTTTAAGAACTTCTTGATAAAAATAGATGGATACTTTGTAATAGGATCATATACATCAGGGCAAAATGCATCAGTATCTCTAACAATAAACGACTTGAAGCATTCCCAATAAATTCATGAGCAAGACAAAGATGTGCTAAAATAATAATATTTATAAAAATATAATAATTATTACAAATAAGATAATTTAGTAAGATAACTGGGTACAAAATTAAAATGTAAAATGTAGTAACTTTTCTATACATGAACAATGAGTTATAAAAGATAATTAAAGGAAAAATCCTATTTATGAAAATCGCAAAAAAGACAAAATATATTAGATAAAATATCTAGCAAAACATTTAATAAAAAAAATGCGAGATCTATATGAAAAAATTTAAATGCTACTGAACACCTAAAACAAAACAGGAATAAATGGAAAGAGATAATTTTTTCTTGTATAGGAAAATAGCAAAAAGAAATCAGTTTTCCCTGCATTAATATATACATTTAGAATGATTTCAGTAAAAATAAAAATAGGGTTCTTAGAGTGTATATTAATTAGTGTAGGCTAATTGCTTTAACAAACAAACCCTGAGTATATAATGGCTAGAACAAGATGGATGTTTATTTCTAGCTGACATAAAGCCCAAAATAGATGTTCCTGATTGGTGGGCATCTATGTGTGCGTCTTTCTCAATCAGACTTCTATTTTCAACACATGGTTTCCAAGGTTACTGAGCTCATCTGCCTGAAGCTGGCAGAGGAATATGAATGATTAAGCATGGGATGTTTTTGTAAGCCAGTCCCAGAAGTAATGCACATCACTTTCATTCACATTCCATTGGCTAGAACTCCATCACATAACCACATTTAATTATAAGAAAAGCTATGCTGTGTAGTCTGAGTGCTCGAGAAACAGAGGAACTGGGTTTGAAGCACTCTTTCTCATGGGAAAATTGACAGATTCTAAAGATTACATGAAAAACATACAAGAAAAGCTGGGGAACATTATAAATAATTTTTGACAACTTAGGTGCAATAGACAAAGTCCTTAAAAATGTAACTCTAGCAAAACTGACAAAAGAAGAAATAGAAAACCTAAATAGCCCATATCTATTTTTAAAATGAAATTTGTAATAAAAATCCTTCTGACAATGAAAAATACAGGCCCAGATGGGCTTCACTGGTTAATTTTATCAAACATTTAAGGAAGAAATAATACCAATTCTATGCAAACTCTTTCAGGAAATAGATCTTTTAAAAATCAGAAATGAATGTTGAATTTATCATCAATGAAGAAAATAGTATGTGCACTTCCCAACTTGTTTTATGAAACCAGCATAATCCTAATATGAAAGCCTGATAAAGATACTAGAATAAAAGAAAACACAGACAAATGAATATATATGTAAAAATCCTTAACAAAATATTACTGAATAGAATCCAACAATATATTAAAAGAATAACATATCATGACCAAGTGAGATTTATTCCAGGAATGCAAGGTTAGTTTAACACACAGAAATTGATTGTCATTCACCATATTAACAGAATAAAGGAGAAAACTCGCATGACCATTCCAACAGATGTAGAAAAATTGTATGACAAAATTCAAAAATCTATTCATGATAAAAACTGTCAGCAAACTAGGGAACTTCCTCAACATGATAGTGGATATCTTTTAAAAAAAATCTATAGCTAACATCATACTTAATGGTGAAACAGTAAGTTTTTCCTAAGTTCAGAAATGAGATGCGAATGTCCACTCTCACCACTTTTATTTGATATTGGACTAGAAGTTTTAGATAGTGAAATAAAATAAGAAAAAGAAAGAAAATGTATAACGATTGGAAAGGAATAAGTTAAACTGTTGGAATTCGCAGATGATACATTGTTTACATAGAAAGCCCTATGGAATCTATAAAGAATTTCTGGACTAATAAGTAAATTTATCAAGGTTGCAGGAGATTAAGTGAGTTTATAAAAATCAGTTTTATATTTATACATTAGCACAAAAAATTAGAAAATGAAACAAAAAATACCACCTGCATTGTCATAAAAATTCAAATACTAGGAATATACCTAATAAAATATGTGTAAACCTGTATCTAAAAACTACAGAATATGGCTAAGAGAATTTAAAGAAGAACTGAATAAATGGAGAGATGCACCCTGGATTAGAAGACCTGATATAATTAAGTTGTTCATTCTCCCCAAATTGACCCCTAGATTCAGCACAGTCGCTATCAGAGTCACAGTAGGCTATTATGCAGAAGTTGACAAACTGTTTCTAAACCTCATATGAGAATTTGAATCTAGAAAAGCCAAAGCAATCTTTAAAATGAAGAACAAGGTTGAAGAATTAACAGTGGCTGGCTTCAAGACTTACTTTAAAGGTATAGTAATTAAGACAATGTGGTTTCAGTGTAAGAATAGACAAATAGATTGAAGAAACAGAATAGAAAACCCAGAAGGCGACCTCACATATACGGTCATTTGAGTTTCCACCAAGGCACCAAAACAATTCATTGGAGAAGGAACTTCTTTCTAACACAGGGAACAACTGGATGTACATAACAGAAAATATTAAACCCAGCATTTATCCCATGTCATACACAAACATTAATTTGATATGGACCATAGACCTAAATGAAAATGCCAAAACCATAAAGCTTCTAGGAGAAAACATAGGAGAGTATTTTGGGGGACTTTAGAGGTAAGCAAAGATTTCTTGAATAGAACATAAAGTAACTATAAGATTAAGATTGATAAATTAGACTTGGAAATTAAAAGCTTCTGCCATCAAAGACATCATTGAGGAAATGAATAGGCAAGCCACAGATTGGTAGAAAATTCTTACATAACATGCATGCACATCTGACAAAGGATTGGTATCTAGGATATGTAAAGAACTCCTACAGGTCAATAATAAAAAGGACAAACAACCTAACTTTAAAACAAGCAAAGGATTTGAACAGATACTTCACAAAAGGAGATATGCAAATGGCCCAAAAGCAAATGAAGACATGTTTGACACTGTCAGTCATCATGGAAATACAAATTAAATCACAGTAAGATACAACTACACCCCCTCTGGAAGAGTTAAAATTAAAAAAAAAAAAAATGACAACACCAAACATTAGAAAGGTTGTGGAGTAACTGGAAATCTCATACATTGTTAGTGGGGATGTAGTATGTAACTAACCATTTTTTAAAAAAAGTTTGGTAGCTTCTTATAAAACTAAACATACAGCTACCTTCTGACCTAGCAATTCCACCCAAGAGAAGCAAAAAAATATATTCACAAAAGATTTCTATAAGAATGTTCATAAGAGCTCTATTCACAGTGGTCCCAAACTGGAAACAGCCCAGGAGTCTATGGACACGAGACTGGCTAAACAAACTGTGGAATATTCATATAATGGGATGTTGTGCAGCAATCAAAAGGATGAAACAACTGATACAACTTGGATGAATTTTAAAAGCATTTTGCTGAGTGAAAGGAGTCTTACCTAAGCACATGCATACTTCTATGGGTGTAATTCCATTCATATGAAATTTTAGAACAAGCAAAACAAGTCTAAGAAGAAAAAACTTCAAGCTTCTGCCTCTGGGATGGTGGGGGTGAAGGTTGACTGGGAAGGGGCATGAGGGAATCTCTGGATGATAGAAATGTTCTCTCTTGTTTTGAGTGGTAGTTATACATTGTCTACGACAGCCAAAATTTAGGGAACTGAACACTTAAGATCTATGTATTTTATTATATGTAAATTGTATCCCCAAAAAATCACGAAAAGAATAGCTGGCAAGATGATAAAAAAGAATGCAGAATTAGTCACAAACACATAGACTTTAATTTGATATAGAAGTCATTTCAAATGAGTGGGTAAAAATTGATTACTTAATAAGTGATATTGTGGTAACTGGTAAAAAGTAGGTTGGAACCACATACCACTGTTTACACCAATATTAACTTTGGATGAATCTAAGATTTAAAGGTAAACAAATGAAACCATGAAAGTACTGAAGCAAACATGGATAATTATTTCATGGTTCTGAGTTTGAGGAAGGGAAAGACTTTCTCAAAATAATTCAAACCCAGAAGCCATAGAAGAAAATATGAATATGAGTAAAATTGAACATGTCTGATCAGAGGGACATATCACAAATAAAATGGAAAGAAAATGAATAAGCTATCATATACATATGAGAGACCAGATGTCAATTTTTTTTTAAACATCAATAATCCAAAAGAAAAATGGCCACAGGACATGGGCAGATGGTTCACAGAAAGTATATACAAGTGACTTCTAAATGTACAAAAAGATGTCCACGCCCAGTTGCAGTAAAAGAAATGCCAGCAAAAAGTACATCAAGTTACCACTTCCCCCTATTAAGTGTCATAAACCAAAATTTGTGACAATGTGCTGTATTGGTGACAGCACAGGGCAGCAAGAGCTCTCATGCAATGTTGATGGGAGGATAAATTGCTACAGTTCTCGAGAAGACAACCTAGAGATATCTATCAAATATAAAACTGCATATACCCTGTGACCCAGGCATTCAACTTCTAGAAATTAATTCAACAGATACATTTCCACATGTCCAGAAAGATGAACGACAGAGATATCCAGTGCTGCCTTGTTCACAGTGGCAAATAATGGCCATCAAGAGGAGGCTGGTTAAATAAATGACTGTGTCTGGATAGAATGGGATTCCATGATGCTGCTGGAAGTAGATCAATGTGGTCCCTTAGAGCATGGACTCTGGAGCCCAAATGCCTGCGTCCTAACACCAGCTCTGCCACTTACTGGCTGTGGGACTGACCTTGGGCCAGTTACCTAATCTAACCTCTCTGTGCTTCAGCTTTCTTATCTCTAAAATGGGATTAGTAGCAGTAATAATAATGTCACCTACTTCAAAATGTTGTGCTGAGCAATAAATGAGTTTAAAAAAAAAACTGGCCTTAAGGCATTTAGACCAGTGCATGGCACATGGTAAATGTACCATCTATGGGTAGGCTAGAATTATTACCAATATGAAACAATCTCCAAAATATGTGAAGTACGAAAAGAAAGATGTGGCTCCAATTGTATAAAACTGGGGTGTGCAGGGGCATTAGTTCTACATATTTCTGCTTGCATAGCATAAAATATCTCTAGACAGAGGCACTAGAAACTCGAGGTTGCATGTCGGGGTGGGTGATTGGGGTAGGAGACTGTTCTCACTAAGTAACTTTTATACTTTTTAAATCTATTTTTTTTTTTTACAAAGTACATGTATTAGCTATTCCAAAATTTTAAAATTAAAAAATGTATATTTTGAAAAGAAAGTCCCTTGAAGTGGTGGAACTGTTCCATGTCCTGATTATGGGGATGGTTATACAAATCCATACATGTGCACATCAAAAGATAAAAGGTAATTTTTCTGTATGATAATTTAAAAAATTAAAATTAAAAAACGAATGTCCTTTTGGATCCCCCACCCCTATGCACAATACAGAGCAAGACTGATCCTCTGGAGGCCAGAGAGAAGCTGATAACATTTTAGGGGGAAAGAAATTCTTAGTGCCAGGGAAGGACCATCAGCTGTGGGGACAGAAAGGAGCGAATTCAGAAGTCTATAGGGAAAAAGCTTGTGCTCCATTCTTTCATGAAACACATCCAGACTTAGTACATACTGTCTGCTGGTCATTGTGCACACTCTCGTCATAACAATCCCAAAGGACTGTAGTTATCTTTTGTCATCCCAATTTTCCAGATGAAGTTAAAGTGACTTGCCCCAGGTATAAGTGGTACCAGGCCTGACTCCAAAACCAGTACTTTTTTTTGGTGCAAAGCCTCCTTTCCCCTAGTAAATTAGATCCAGGGGAGTATGGGAAGGCTTCACAGAGGAGGTGACATTTGAACTAGGGCCTTGAAGTTTATCTAGGGTTCTATCCCACACAAGTCCAAGTGCTGTCATTCACAAGGTAGTCTCTGTGACTGGCTCCTCCTGCAGTTATGCAGGGCACAGCCTGCACAGTCATGGGCAGCGACTCTGAGTTCTTCACACAAAGATGGAGATGATGCACCAGTTAGATTTTTACTGTGCAACAAATCACCTCCCAAATTTGGCAGTTAGTTTAAAACAATAAGCGTTTACAGGTCAGCTGGCTAGTTCTTCTGATCTCAGGCAGGCTTATTCCTGCACCTGAGTCAGCTGCTGAAACAGCTATAGGGTGGCCAACCATCCTGGTTTGCTTGGGACTGTCCCAGTTATAGCACTGAAAGACCCACATCCCAGGTGACCCCTCAATCCTGGACAAACTGGAACAGCTGGTCACCCTGGTAGATTGGAGCTGTTGGGTCTAGGTGGGCCTGGGTGAGGATGGCTGGGGTCTCTCCCTGTGGTGTTATCCATGCTCCAGCAGGCTAGCCCAGGTTGTTCTCATGGCAGCAGTGATGGGGGTCCAAGAGAGCGAGTGGACATGTGCAAGTCCTCTTAAGGCAGAGGCTAAGAACTGGCCCATCATCACTTCTGCCACATCTGGTGATCAAAGCAAGTCATGCAGCCAGGGGTAGGAAAATAGCCTCCCACTCTTTATGGGAGGGGCACACTTTAAGGTACATGGGTATGGGGACAAGGGTGGAACACTAGGGCCAATTTCATAGTCAATCTGTCACAAAAGGCAAGTCCTGACTCAAGTGCAGCAGTAAGCCCAGCTGATCTGTAAATGGTTATTGTTTTAAACTGGCTACTGAATTGAGGTGGTTTGTTACACAACAAAATCTAAGTGATACACCTCTATGTCAAGAAGTCTATTTGGGGAGTGGCAGGGAATTCAGTGTGGCTGGAACATGGTGGGCTGTCAGAGGTGGGAGAGAGACAGGAATGGCTGGGTCTGTGTGTTTCCTCATCTCCTGGACTGGCAGGATGAGGACAACAGGAGAGGGACCACAATTCCCTCATACAAATGAGAAAGACTGGGGCCCAGAGAGGGCAGGCATGCACCCAAGGCCACATAGCAGTCAGCATAGGTAGGGACTGGAACCAGGGCTTTCCCTGATGGGCCCAGGGAGGCTGTTGGAGGAAGGGGGAGCTTAATGGTACTTCTGTAACCTCTTACTTAAGACCAGGAGTCCATCAAGTATTCATAAAAGAACGGGCAGGGTTGACTTGACAGAGATGGGTAGGTGTTGAAATCACTGAAACTCCCGTGGCACCTACAATTCTGCAGGATTTTGTTTATTTATTCTTTCAATTTGAATGATTTGTTTTTTCCTCCAAATATTCCCCGGGGCTCCCTCTATATCATTAGTAGCAAATGGATTTGCAGGTGTTTAATTAGACTGGAAAATTATAGACAGCCGGAAACCTTGACCACGATTCCCCCACCTCCTGGGGAGGCCCCTCAGGCCAGAAAATTAGGTCAGTTCTGGGGAAAGGGCCTTCCTGTTGATGAACTGGCCATCCAGGCCCCAGTAAATCCACTGACCTGCCACTAACTTATTGTGTGGCTTGGGACTAGCTGCTCCCCTCTCTGAGCCTCAGGCTCTTGGTCTGTACCTCAAATGGGGTGGGTGAGGGGAGAAGCACTGTGGTGGGATTTGAGACAGCAAAGAGGCCTGGCAGTGGCAGGACAAACCATGAACTATGCTGAGGACATTACAGCCCCCAGAGCGGCTGTGAGGAGCGGGGTGGGCTGGTGGAGCAGGGGGGAGATGGGAGAGGCTCTGTCCTCTCTTGGAAGGGACAGAGGATATTCTGCTTTGACCAGCAAGCCTACTGTGTGCCTGACTTCCCTAGTCTGCACGGACCCACTTCAGCTTCTCTGCATTCCTGGAGGCGGCCTTCACTACTGCGATGGACAGAGGAAAGCGACTCTGGAGTATCACACAGTACGTGTGAATGAAGCACGGGCGGTCTGACCCCACCTCCCAGCTCTTTCCACAAATCTCCTGAAGGTCTAGAGCCACCGTCCTACCTCCACCTGCCCAGGACTGAACTGGATATGCTGTGTCTGCCCTGCAGACACATCCCTCTGCTCCACCAACTGCATCAGGTGAGCACCCTCGCCTCAGGTTTCTGGTTCCTTCAGCCCCTGGGAAGTAGCAGCAGGAGCTCAAGAAGACAGAAGAGGTGCCTTACATCTGTTAACTCCTCAGAGCCTCAGGACAACCTGATGAGGTAGTAGGTACTGTTATTATCTCAATTTTTAAATGGAGATACTGAGGCAGGTTATGGAACTGGTTCAAGGCCACAGGCTAGAGCCACGCAGAGGGACTCAGGCTCCTAAGCCTGCACTTTTAACAGCTGTGCTGTTACTGAGGACAAAGGAAACAAATTTGTCCCCCAGCCCCCTCCCTGCTGGGCCAGGTTGCACTCTCCCAGAGCCTCAGACCTCGGTGGACTGAGCAGGGCACTATTGCTAGTCCCAGGGTGCTTCACCACTCCTGAACCTGCCATTAGACTCAGCGAGATTATGACACTGAAGGGACCCTGGCAGAGACCCACTCCCCTGGCAACAAGCCTGCCCCAAAGAGCTCTGTGCTCTGTCACCCATAATTCCTCCTCTCCCCTCTCCTGGCCCCCAAGGTCTTCCCCTGTGGACACAGTTGATCGGGGTTGGGAGGAAAGCAGGCTGATCAAACTGGTTCCCACCCATCAGTCCCGTCAAATCTCCAGAGCCAGTATTTAATATTTCCCTTTAATCAGCTTTCCTGTAAAAATGCTGAAAAAATTGAATCTGAGTTTTTAAAATAAATTTTTAATTTTAGAATAGTTTTAGATTCACTGAAATATTGTGAAGGTAGTTCAGAAAGCAACTGACTCTCCTCTTAAACTTTATTTTAAAAGGAAACTTTTCATTATTCCTGAGAATAAAACCAGCATGACTTGCCTAAAGTAGACTTTAATCTTAAAAATGAACCATGAAAACAAAACAATGTTATTAAATTTTAAAAATTAAAATAAAAAATTAACAGCCCAATGGAAGTACTACTAAATCTGATGGACTTATTAAATGCATTTTGTGCAGAATTGGCTGGGATCTGTGTGTGTGTGTATCTGTGGGCAAAACAGGAGGCAGGACGTGAAGCCCTCCCCAGTGCAGGCCCAACTCCAGACACCAAACAGTTGTCCACTGTGACCACGTCAGCGCCCTGCCTAGAGTCTTCTGAGGTGCGAGCATTTATGGAACGTGGCCTCGGGTGGGGCACCTTTCCGATGCCTTACATCTATTAACTCACCAGAGCCTCAGGACAACCTGATGAGGCAGTGGGTACTATTATTATCTCAGTTTTTAGATGAGACACTGAGGCAGGTTAAGGAACTTGTTGAAGGCCACAGACTAGAGCCACGCAGAAGCAGTCAGTTTCCTAAGCCTGCGCTTGTAACCACTGTGCTGTTACTGAGAACAAAGGAAACAGATCCTTTCCCCATCCCACTGCGAGTACCCTGGACCACTGCAGCAGCAGCAGTGACCTCACCTCTGTTCTTCTTCGGGTCCATTCTCCCCCCTGCAGCCACGTGGAGCTTGGCCAGGCCCTTGCTCAGCTCGCACAGTGACCCCCACTAATCCTCAGTTTTATTCTCGCCCCACCAACCTTGCACTCTGAAATTCCTCCATGACATAGAAGAGGTGAAAGACTAGAAAATGAACACCTTATATCCTTCTCCAAGATTGAACAATTGCTGACATTCTCTACATGTGTGTGCTCTTCTGTTTTGAATTGAAACAAACTTTTCTCCTTGAGTCCTTGGCAATAATAGAGGTTTGATGTGCTTGTTATTTCTCTTCTAAATATGTTTTAAAATAAATACACTACTGTGAAAAGAAGATGTTTGTCCATGTACCTCCTAAAATCACCCTGTGCATCCCTTCTGCTCTGACCGCCACACACTGGGGAAACCAGGTCCTAAAGTGGGAGGGCTCTCCATGGATCTCCATGGTTATTTTCAGCAAGGATGCCACCCAAACTTGCCAGCTTCCTCTGGTAGCAGGGCTGGGGGCTGTGTGGGGAGATTCTGTGGGGTCTGGGTAGGGAAGGCAGGGGCACTCTAGGGATCTTCTACCCAGGCTGGGATGGAGGCTGTGGGGAGGGAGTTGGGGCAGCACAGACATGGCTTTGCACTGGCTGTTCCCTGTGCCTGGACACTCTTCCCACGTATTTGGAGGCACCCTCCCTCCATTTAAGTGGGTGTCTGCTCAGATGTCCCTCTCAGAGAGGCCAGCTGACCACCCAGATACAGTGCCCCCACCCTGCTTAACCTGCCTCATTTTTCTTTGAATACTTCAAACCATGACACTGCTTTCTACTCCAGCCTGTCAGCTCCACGAGGGCAGGGACACACATCTCTCTCTACTTAGCACTACAGCCCTCTGCCTGGCACAGGGCCTGCCACTAGCAGGTGCTAAATAAATGATTGTTGAATGAGCAGATGAATGAATGAATCAGTGGCCTGGGGTTCAGATTCAGACTCTGGTGCCATCACTGGGGACAATCCAGCCTCTGCTTGCATGCCCTCTGTGATGGGGATCTCAGTCCCTATATTCCTGAAAGATGACCACATTTGAAGAGTTTCTTTCTAGACTTTTCCCACAGATACGATGTTTTATGTCATTCCCAAAACTGAGACTTATGCTTGTTTCCAACAGTAATGTAACTCCCTGAGGAAATAAGGGGGTTTGTGCCTCCTAAGGACTCAGGGAGGGCAAGGACTCTCTGCTTTTCTCCCGATCCCCATTATACATATTTCTGAGCAAAAGCCCAGTTCCCCATCAGGCTCTGGGTCTGTGGGATCCTTCCTACCCCCACAGTTTGCTCCTCCCTCTCCCTTTCCTGCTGGTGGACAGATGGGAACATTGTCCTCTCTCCTGGGAGGCCTTGTTGACAAAATCCTGAGCTGGAGCGGGCAGTGGAAAGTGCTCCAGCTGGGACGCAGAAGGCCTGGGTTCTCTACCACAGGTTTGCTATGGAACCGTGGGCCTTGCCTTCCATACCTGTAGAATGGGGACAGCGGGCTTGTTCTGAACCCAAGGATAAAAAACTGTTCTAGGTCAGATTTCCAAGCCCCAGGGGCCTTCTGCAAATAGCAACTGAACCACCCCATCCCCGGACGCCTCAGGCACAAATCAGCAGCACAGAAGCACCACGAGGCCCGTTCTACCTAAGCACACAGGCAGAATTGCGGCGGAGGAAGCCAACGAGCGGCCCCTGCAGCGGCCTAATTCTGAGCCCTCATGGTGATGCATGAGACTAATTAACTTAATAAATAAAATCAGAGTGGGCTGTGGCAATTTGGGCGCAAACTGCACTCCTTGGCCAACTTGGCTTGCAGGGCTGGCAGGGTTGCCCCTTGGAAGGCCCAGCCTGGTGTCCGCCATGTCCATCTAACCCCCCCCAGGCCATGCAAAGTCTGGGCTCCAGGCCTTTGCTCAGGCCATGTTCCTGCCAGACGTGCTCTCCCTGACCGGCTCAGTCCCACAGTTCCTGACCCAGAAGAACAGGGGTTGGTGGGGGTGAGGTGCCTGGGCCAGTAGTCTTGGTTCAAGGCCCAGTCTTGGGGAGAGGGTTGCCCGCTGCCTGGCATCCAATGGGTCAGGAGTGAATTAACTCCCAGGCTCCATCAGGAATCCCTCCTATTGGGGCTCTCACATCCTGTGTAGTAAGCACCTGTCCTTCAAGGTCAGCATCAGGACACCTTCTCCAAGAGGACCTGCTAGAATGGCTCAGATTCAGCCCCCTAAAAACTCCCAGGCACACACAGGCTTCTCCCAAGGTAGGAAGGTCCTGGGCTGGGCCCAGTGAGATCATCCTGGCCACCCTGTGTAATATGCCTGCATCCTCCTCGCCTCAGCACTTCCAGTCCCCAGTCTCTGCTTTGTTCTCTGAGCATCATCCTTATTGCCATCTGATGCATTTCCATTTGCTTATATGTTTATTTTCTTGGTCTCCCACTAGAATATAAGGTCTCTGAGGAGGAGGGTTTTGTCCTTTTTGTTTGTTTTTATATCTCTGTGCCTAAGCAGTGCCTGTGAGCAGTAGCCTCAAATATTTGTTAAACCAAGAATGAATAAAAGGAGGGGTGTCGCAGTATATGCAGAGGCTAGGAGGTGTGAAAGGGCCTGGGAGGTAAGCAGGCACCACAGAATGCGGGATTCCTAGAATGCGGTCTTGAGGTGAGGTGGGAAAAGGCAGTAAGGCTGAAGCTGAGACAGGTCTTGAATGCCAGGCCGAGGGCTAGAGCGGGTGGGAGCTCTGGCAGGATGCTAGGTGGAGAAGAAACAGGGTCACATCATCTGGGTTTAGAAAGACCCTTCTGGCTGGATGGGAGGAAGGACTGCAGGGGGAAGGGTGGGATCAGAGAGGACAGTGAGGAGGCCATAAAATTAGTCAGGCCAGGGAGGGCGGGCACTTGGCCCAGGCTGGACATTTGGGGGTGACTCCAGATCGGACTCAGAGGGTGAGCAGGAGGCCTGGGCAAGGCAGGGACTGACTGGCAGTGGGGAGCGGGAGGGATGGACATCCTCTGGGACCAGCTCTTCCTGGCCAGCCCCTAGGTCCAGTCAGTCAGCCTGGAAAGTCTCTCCCCACAGGTTGCCCCATGAGGGGTAGGGAGCTGGAGGACACTTTCAGTCCCAGTGACGTTTTTCAGCTGGCCGATCCCCACTGGAGGGTTCACGAACTAAATCCACTCCACCAACTCTACCTGTTCCAGACCTGCTGAGGGGATACAGACTCCTGGGTCTGAATTCCAGCTCTTACCCCAACTGTGTGACCTTGGGCAGGCTCCCTCACATCTCTGGACCTCAGTTTCTTGGAGGGCTTGAACATTCCAAGGGCAGGACACAGGCTGTACTGTAGTTTCTTTTAATCAAATTAGTTGCCAGCATTTAAAAGATAAAAGATCAGGAAGTTTCCCACAAAAAATCAGATCTGGGCTCACTGGGTTCCCACCTTGCAGGGTAATAATCCACTAGGTTGAGTCACATTCTCCTGTCCTTTTAGGCTCTGTTGCTCCTGGAAGCCGGTGGGTCTTCTACCCCTGAGTCACATTGGGAGCCCACAGCCTCTTGCCTCAGGGTCCCCAGAGCTCCTGGCCCAGGTCTGATCATGGATGTGTGCTGGGTTGATGAGCGAATGGATGAACAGTAAAAATGATAACAATAATGACTGCTCCCTGTCCTCTGCTTTCCCAGAGGAGCATGAGGAGGTCCTGGCATTTTATAAACTTTGAAGTTCCAAGAAGAATAACAAATACGTATGTGGCAATGACCAGGTGCCCAGCCAGTCCACAGCAATCTTCTTCCTTATCTCACTTGTCCCTCACCATGGCCCTGTGACGTGGGACCTTCTCCATCCTGGGGACGAAGGGGTAGCAGGAACAGTATGCTGCTTACAGGGCTGGTGGGAGAATTAACTGGACTAATGAAGGTAAAGTGCCTGGAAAAGAACCTGGTGTGCAGCAGGTGCTCAGTCAACTGACTGTCGACTCGCAAGCCAGGCACTTTCACAGCAGTGATCTCGTGTGGTGAACATATGAACCCCTAAGCTGGGAGAGGTTAAGACTTGTCCCAGGTCACAGGGAGAGTGGCTTGGAGAGGATTCTTGGATGGGGAGACATGTGACTTCTTACAATGGGGGCTGCCACCATGAAGCTGGTTCTGAGTGGGATGGGTTCAGGAGAGGGTCTCTGGGTAGGGGAGGTGGGAGAGCAGAGGGCTGGGGACCTGGTTTGGTCCTCTGGGCTTCCTCCCTCCCCTCCCAGGTTTGCAGCTGGTGTCTGGAGGCTGCGACCCTGCAGCCTGAACCCAGTGCCCTCCATCCCACTGACCCATCCACAGGCCCCAATTCTCGCCTTTCAGATGGGGAAAACAAGGCCAAGTGAGAGGCAGCCTGGCAGGACTGGGGTGCCCGGGTTTCAGGTCATCCCAGCTCTGTCACTTATTGGCTCTGTGAGCCTGGCCAAGCCTCTTAACCTCTCTGAATCTCATTTGCTCATCTTTTATAACTTGTTAAAAGTGTTTGCCCTGCACCAGGCACCAGGCTCAGAGTTTTGAGTGCATCCTTCCATTTCCTCCTGATGAAGTCTTGTTTCATGGCTGCAGAGACCAAACCTCAATCTTTCCCCAGGTCACACAGCTGGGGGTTTCAGCAGGCATCAATGCTCCTATTATCCTCTCCCTGTTAGAGATCAGGAAACTGAGGCACAGGGAGGTTAAGTAACATGCCTGAGGCCACAAACTAGTGCGTGGGAGAGTCAGGATTTGAATTCAAGCCTCCTAGCTCCAGAGTCCTTGCCTTTTCCTACTACCCTATGAACACAGAGCGCATGCAGGATGGCACGTGCTGGTCTCCAAACCCACATGAGCTCCTCTCATAGTCGCCATCATTAGCATGTCAGCAGCAGAGCCAGTATGAGGATGCAGGTCCCAGGGATTCTTGTCCCAGACTCGGCCACACCCCCACCACTCCAGCCCCACCCCGGGTTCTAGTTGGGTACACAGGCCATAACCACCGGTACAGAGAATCAACAGTGTGAGAACAATGCTGGAGCTGCACTGTCCATCTCCCTAGAAACCTGAGGCAGGGCTGGCCCAGCTGATGCACGGAGGAAGGAGGTGTTTCTCTCCTGTTCTCCCCCCTCACCCAGGCCTCCCCCCGATCACCCAGGCCTCCCCCATCTCCATCCTCACCCAGCCTAGACCTAGGACCCTGCAGCACATCCTGGGACCTGGGAGCTGGGACCATACTCTGCTTTCTCCTCTCCTGTATCCCACCCCTCCAGGTCCCTTAGCCCTACCCTTGCAGCAGGAGCAAGGAGACCCCAGGATGAGGTGGGGTCTTTTTCCGGGTCTGGGGAGGCAGTGAGGTAGATTTTGCTGAGGTGCAGCCCAGCCTTTCTGCCTCTGGGAGGTCATCTTGACATACCAGGAGAGGGGCGCCAGGCCCGAAAGCCATGGACATCAAGCAAACAGTGGTTATCTGTCCTCCCAGCCCCATTTCTGGGCCCTAGCTGGCTATGACCCAGCTACCAGCTAGAGGCAGCTGCCCTGGCAGGTTCCTGTGGGATCCCAGTCTCCTGAAGCACCTGACTGGAGCGGGATAGCGTCTCAGGCTATCTTGGGCACTGCAAGGGAACGGCTGAAGCTGGCCCCGAGGGTTTAAGAGATTACAACAGGAAAAGCTGATAGCTGAGAGACCTTCATGCTAGGCTGAGTGCCTTTAAGAAGTAGGCAAGACAGCCAGGAACAGACAGAGCTCGGGTTTAGAGGAAGCAGGAAACTGCCCCAGGCCTGGGCCCCCAGGGTTGCTAGACTGTAACGAAATTTTCAAATATGTTCCCCATTTGTGTGAGGGGTGTTGGGTAGAGTGCTGCCAGCTTTGGGGCTCTAGGGCTCCGCCCTCCAGTAAAAGCACTCAGTGTGACCACAGGCTTGCCAGTCTTATCTCTTCTTCCTGGACCCACAGCAAGACTGCATTTCTCACCTAACTTGCCAAGGTGTCAAAGGCTGGTAACTGGGAGTGTGGACAGAAGTGAAGTACACTGTTTCCAGGCCCAGCTTTAATTCCCTAATGTGACACTCTTTGCTCTTTGCTTCCCACAGTGACAGCATATGGAAGTTACGTTATATATAGCAGCACTGTGAGAGGGAAGGGTCGAGGATCCCTGAGTCATCAGGTGGAGGAGAGATACTCAAGGGAGCCACTAACCCACATTATACATGCGAGAGAGAGTAATAAACATTCACTGTGCTACCCATTGAGATTTCAGGGTTTATTTGTCACCTCAGCAGAGCCCAGAATTGCATGGCTGATATATTCCTCTTTGATGGATTTTATATCTTTAGGTTGTACATAGAGTTTTATTGAAGAAAGAACTCTGGCAATAAAATCCCACATCCAAGATGTCCTCTCCCAGGGTCTTCCAGCTCCAGCGTCCGGAGAGTCTGTATTCACACAGCTGTGGGCAGTGGAGGTTAGGCGGCTTGAGCTTGGTCATGTACCCTGACTCTGTGACTTTGGGCAGGCTTCACACTTTTCTAAGCCTCGGTGTCCTCACCTAGAAAGTAGAGGCAAAGGTTCTTCACCCACAGGGCTGCTGTGAGGATCAACCAGGAACTGTAAACTGTAAAGGGGGGAGATTTGCTTCAGGGAATGTGCTGTCATTTTGTCATTATGCTCATCCCACCCACCACAGGCAAGGGCAGGGGAAAGAGACTTCAAGGCTTTATTTATAAGGGCGACTGGAATCTCATTCATTCGGCGGAGGGACTCACCAGCCCTGGGTGGGGTCCTGAGCCACAAGGCCAGGCTGTGCCGAGAGACCTTCCCTCTTTGCAGCTGTATCTCCAGTCTTGGAGGGGGTGCTGTCTGCCCAAATCACAGGGATGCTCATTGACAGGTTACTAGTTCCTGTTCCTGGCCCTTTATGATTCAATTAAATCTCATTGAGGCAGGTACTTTCCTCATCTTCCTTTTACAGAGTGGGAAGCTGGAGGCACAGAGAGACTGAGACGCTTGCCCAAGGTTACACAGGTAGGATGCAGGGCAATGCTGGGATCTGAACCCAGGGAGTCCTACAGCAGTGCCTGGACACAAGACCCCTGAGCTCTTCCCGTCTCTTAGCAAGTGTGTGCATTGGCGTGTGGGTGGTGGATGCAGGATGGAGGAGAGAAGGCTGTCAGGGGAGTGGGCTTCCAACACTAAGCAGAAGAGCAAAATCTCTCTGTTGCTTTGGCCCCTTCTGTCTCTCTGACTCTCTCTCCCCAGTTTCCTTCTTAACCTCATTTGATACCACTCTTCCTGGCTTCACAGTTCTCTTTGCCCCACTCTGATTCTTACAGTGTCTCCTTGCTGCCCTCAGGGTACAGGCAAGATCCTGAGCTTGGCATTCAAGGATCCCAGGAGGTGCCCTTTCCAGTCTTGCTTCCTGTTGCTGCGTGGCCCTGTTGTCTGGTGTCCTGTACTCTACTTGGGCTGAAATATGTACTGCCTTCCCCGAGCCCAGCCTGCTCTTTTCCAGCCCACGGCTCTCTCCACATTCTTGCTGCCCCAAGCATTCCCCCCACTTCTCCACCCAGCTCACTCAGCTTCAGGCAGCCCGCCCTGGGTCTCCAGGTTGGGCCATGTTCTGTCTGTGGTGCCACAGCCTGGGACTGTCTCTCTGCTATGATCCTCTGGGTTGTCACAGTCTCCCTCTCCCACTAGGGCAGGGCCTAGGCTGAGTCCCCAATGTTGCCCAGTGCAGGGCCTGACACAGACGGGACGTCAGTGACCCTGGATTGCAGGTGAGGTTTCAGGGACTCTGGAGGGTGACCCCACACAGTGTGACATGTGGAGAGGAGGGTAGGGTGGGACCGAGGTAGGGTGGGCAGTGAGGACTAGGGTATTGGGAGATCACAGTGGCCAGAGGGGGTCATCTGAGGCCCTGAGGGCAGATACCCAGACTGCTTCAGAAGGATGCCAGGGCCAAACCACAAACATCCATTAGACCATGGCCAGGCCACGGCCCTGGTATGAAAAATTACATATATTACGTAATAATAGATTTATACAAAAGAGACATATGTTGCATTTTTATAAGAAATAAACAGTCTAGTCATATACTTTATTACATAAACCAGGACTTTCTGAGGAAAAAAAGAGATTGCAAGGAATAATTATGTGGAACCACAGGTATAAATCAGACCTGTCCTGGGAACACTGGATGTATGGCACCCTGGGTATGGACCACAATAGTGAACACCTTTGAACCCAACTTAAACAGGAGAGCATGACTAATACTGTGGGCTTCTTCCTTATTCCATTCCCCTGCCTTCTTTACTAAAGTAACCACTATCTTGAATTTTATGTGAATCATTTCCTCAGTAAAAAAACAAAAACAGAACACACACAGAAAAACCTCCAAAAATCTGTATCACATCTGAATGAAAACCTGAAGAATATAGTGTATTTTTGCTTGTTTCTGAGCCATCTGAATGTTGGATTATGTTGTACGGAGTCTTCTGCAATAAGCTTTTCTCACTCAGCGTTGTTTCTGATTCCCCTGCACAGCCAGCAGCTGCTATGTTGGTCTCATTTCCACTGCTGTATAGGATTTTGTTATATGGAGATGGCATTATTTATTAAGTCATCTTCCTTTTAAGGACATTAGCTTGGTTTCCAGGTTTTTGCCATTATAAATGGCTCTACGATGAACATTCTTGTATAGGTCTCCTGGTGCTTGTCTGCATGAGTTTCTCTAGCGTTTACATTCAGTGATGAAATCACGAGTTCCAAAGTGGTTGCAGCAATTTTCACTGCATTGGAAGCAGAGGAGAATTCCTGTTGCTTCGTATCCTCACCAATACTTGTCACTGTCAGATTCCTTTTCTGCAGAAAAATCTCATTGTGATGTTAATTTGCTTTTTCCTGATTACCATATAGTTGAGCATATTTTCTTCAGGTTTATTTTCCATTCATAATTCCTCCGCAGTGAATGCTTGTTCATATCTTTTGCTATTTTTTTTAATTGAGTTGTCTTTGTCTCATTGATTTGTAAGAGTTCATTATGTATTCTGGGTAGTAATACTTTGTTCATTATTTGTACTGTAATATATTCTCCCATTTTGTGACTAGCGTCTTCAACAATCAGAAAAAAAATTAGCTTGGAGCAAGCAGAGACTATGCACGGTGATAAACACCTTAACAGAAACAACAGCAAAACATTGTTAACATCCTCAATGAAATCAGAGAAAATATTGCATCCATGAAAAAAGAACAAGGTACTAAAGAAAAGGAACAGTCAGCTAACAAACAGGAGTTCTTGGAAATATAAAAGGAATAAGCAAAAAAAAAAAAAAAAAAGGACTCAAAAAACTCTATAGAAGATTGAAGAAATTTTCCAGAGTGGAGAACAAAAAGAGGTGAAAAAATATATAGGAAATGTAGAAGACCAGTCCAGGAGGGCTAATATTGGAATAATTAAGGAGATCCCGAAAAGAAAAAAACAGAAAATGGAGGTGAGGAGATTGTTACAGCAGTAGTTTTAGAAAATCTCCAAACTGAAGATGAGTTTCCAGAACACAAGGGCCCAGTGTGTGCCTTGCGCAATGAATGGAAACAGACTTCCTCTAAGACACACTGAGATCACAAGCACCTAAACGCTTCCAGAGAGAAAGAACAGGGTTCTATAAATGATTAGAAAACAAAATGCCATTGGACTTTCCAACAGAAACTAGAAGACAGTGGAGCGAGCCTTCAAGATTCAGAAGGAAAATTATTTCCAACTTAGAATTCTATGTACCTCATCAAACTATCAATTAAATGAGAGACACTTTTAGAAATGCAAGGTCTCAAAAATGTTACCTCAAATACCTCCTTTGAGAAAGCTATGAGCAGATGTTCCTCCAAATGAAGTAGTGAGTATAGGGAAGACATGGGATGTAGGAAGCAAGAGACTCATCACAGGAAAAAATTGCAGAGAAGCCTCCAGATGATGGGGAAGGGAGACCCACAATGAGAGCCTTGCCACTGACCAGTCCAGAGCAGAGAGTCAGAAATCTGCAGTGACTTCTCAGACAAGCAAGTTGGTAGAACACTTAATATGGGTGATTGTATTAAGAGGAGATTTACACAAATGTGGGAGAGTTTGGGAATAAAGGATGAATACAAGAAATGAAGCAAAAAATAAAACAATAAATTTTAAAATTCCATCACTAATTCCAGGAAAAAACAGTTATGCAGGAAAAAATGCTAATCATGGCATAATGTGAATAGCATTTATTTTGTTATGATCACATAAAAATCCTTTCAAGATATGACATCAAAGCACAGGCAACAAAAGAAAAAATAAACTACATCAAAAAATAAAAACTCTGTGTCAAAGGACACAATCAACAAAGTGAAAAGGCTACCCACAGAATGGGAGAAAATGTTTGCAAATCATGTACTGCGTAAGGGCTTACCATTCAGAATACATAAAGAGCTCCTACAACCTACCACCAACAAAAAAGCAGACAACCTAATTTAAAAATGGGCAAAGACTTGAACAGACATTTCTCCTAAGAAGATATACAAATGGCCAATAAGTACATGAAATGATGCTCAGCATCACTATGGAGGAAATGCAAATCAAACCACAATGAGATACCTCATACCTGTTAGGATAGCTACTATAAAAAACAAAACAAAACAGAAAATAACAAGTGTTTGCAAGGTTGTGAACCCTTGTGCACTGTTGGTGAGATGTAAAATGGTGCAACTACTACAGAAAATTGTATGGCAGTTCCTCAAAAAAATTAAAATTGGAATTACCATAGGCTCCAGCAATTCCATTTCTGGGTATACACCCCAAAGAGTTGAAAGTAGGGACTTGAAGAGATATTTGTACACCTGTGTTCATAGCAGCACTATTCCCAATAGCCAAGAAGTGGATGCAACCCCCACGTCCATTAGCAGATGAATGGATGAACAAAATGTGGAATATATGTGTAATGGAATATTATTCACCCTTAAAAAGGAAAGAAATTCCACAATATGCTACAACAGGGATGAACATGGAAGACATTGTACTAAGTGAAGTAAGTCAATCATAAAAGGGCAAATACTGCATAATTCCCCTTACATGAGGTACCTAGAGTAATTAAATTCATGGAGACAGGAAGTAGAATGTGGTTGCTGAGGGCTGAGGACAAAGGAGAGTGAGAAGTTATTTAATGGGTACAGTGTTTCAGTTTGCAAGACGAAAAGAGTTCTAGAGACGGGTGGTGGTGATGGTTATGCAACCGTGTGAATGTATTTAATGCCACTGAACTGTACACTTAAAAATGGTTAAGATGGTAAATTTTCTATTATGTATATCTTACCACAATTAAAAATAATTTAAAAAATTTAAAAACCTCTTTTAAAATGAAATAATCACAACCATTTTGGAAGGATGGGTGCGTATTTACTCAGAGAGTGAGTGTGGAGGTGTCTGTGTGTGTACGTGTCTAGGCGGGCAGGGGGAGGGCGGTGAGGGAGCTAAATCCTCGTCTTCAAGGTGAGGGGTCAAAAGATACTGCCTGAAATGGAAAGATCAGGAAATAGAAATAGGTGTGTTATTTAATGATAGGGAAATCAATACCAAAAGAATTAGCTAAAAGAGTTGAAAGTGTTTGCTTCTGGGGAGAAGGAAATGGAGGTGGGGAGCGAATGACTTAAGTTTCTTATAACAAGCGTGCGGAACGATTTGATTTCTTTAAACTGTGTGAAGTAAAACTCTGATAAGAAAAAATAAAATAAAAACTAAACCAGAACAGAAGTAAATGGAAAATTGCGGAGCCTCCCCTAGAAGGCCCTGTGACTCAGGTGGCGGGCACCCAGGGCCTGGAGACCTCCAAGTCACCTTGAGGAGGCTGTTGTCCCACACAGAGCGGTCAGGGCTCCTGCCCTCCATCCTTTCACCCAGATTGCACGGAGGACACAGAGCTAGTGACCCTGAGAGAAGCGAGACGCATCTGGATGGACCGAGGAGCATTGTTTATTGGAATAAGCACACATTTATTTTTGTGCGTATTGGAAAATACAATGAGCACATCAAGCCTTCGACTTCATGGAGATTATTGCTTGGGGTGAAGCGAAGTTTATTAAGTGAAAGGATTTAAAGGAAAATACTAGGATAAGAGTAGAGGAGGTAAGTGAAATGGAGACGGTCATTCCCGGGGTCATGGGAAATACTGACCTGATCCAAACCCTCTCTTAGGGATGGGGACCCCAGGCCCGGAGACGGAAAGGGACCTGGCCAGTGTCCCACAACAGGGCAGCGAAGGAGGCAGATATGGCTCTCCTGAGAGCATGTGGCCAGGAGGCAAGAAGCCAAGGCTGGGTTTGTCTTGCTCCGCTCTGAAACCCAGAAACACCTTCACCCTCTCGGTTCCTGGGTGTCTTCCTCTGCCTAATGAATGGGGCCCTGCAGCTAATAGAAATAATCTTCATGAAAACTGTAGATAATCCTTAAGGAGTGCTGACTATGTACCAGAAACAACAACAATAACCATAATAGCAAAGACATGTATAAGGTGTCCTATGTACAGATAACTCTTCTGAACAATTTATGTATGTTAACTTACTTCATCCTCATGAATCCTGTGAGATAGTAGGGCAGCCAGTCTCCAAGATGGCCCACAGTGACTTTTGCCTCCTGGCACCACACTCCTTTATAGAGCTTCCCACATGGAATAAGGCTGACTGGTGAGACCAACAGGATATTGCTGGAATGATGGAGTGTGCCCTCCCTAGTTAGGCCATAAAAGACACTGTGACTTCCTCCTTGCTTTCTCTTTCTCCCTCTTGGGTCGGGGAAGCTGGCTGCCCTGTTGTGAGGACAAACAAACAATTCTACAGAGAAATCTGTGTGATGAAAAACTGAGTTATGCTGCTGACGGCCGGGTGAGTGAGCCCACCCAGACCCTCTGGCCAGTCAAACCTTTGGAAGATCACAGCCTGGACAACATCGTGACCCAACTAAGTTGCTCCCAAATTCTTGACCCACAGACACTGCGAGGGATAATAAATGTTTGTTGTTGTTTTGAGTTTTTAAGTTTGGGGATACCTTGTTTATGCAGCACTAGATAATTGATACTAGGAGATGTGTCATTTCCATTTTATAGATGAGGAAATTCAGGCACAGAGAGTTCAAGGAACTTGCCTCAGGCCACACAGTTAACAAGTGATTTCAACCATGGCAGTTTGGATCTGTATAAAGTTC
The DNA here is from genome assembly GCF_048773025.1 of Camelus bactrianus. Classification (NCBI taxonomy): domain Eukaryota; kingdom Metazoa; phylum Chordata; class Mammalia; order Artiodactyla; family Camelidae; genus Camelus; species Camelus bactrianus. The sequence continues at coordinate 41,053,902 of NC_133551.1, forward strand.
ACGTAACTAATTAGAACTCCTCTTTTACAGGAATGAAGACACTGTGGAGAGAGAGAGAGGGAAAGAGAGGAATACAGAGGGATAGTGACAAAGAGAAACTGGCAGTTGGCTCACAGTACAACATATCTTCTGTAAAGTGAAGGTAGTGGACAGTGGGAGAGCTCTGCCGTCCTTGCAGCTCAGCTGTGATTAGATTGGGGCCACTGGTCTCTGATCCTGGCTAGGTGGGTAGTGCAGCCTTGGGTACCTGGGGATGGAATCTGATGCCCCTGGGCAGCCACTTCTCCGGGACTTTTATCAGCCTGCACCAGCACTGTCTGCCCCAAGACCAGAGATCCTCAAGGGGAGGGATGGAGGCTTGTTCATTTGTGCCCCTCACCTAGCACGAGAGCCAGAACAGGCTGGGGGAGGGTGTGTGCAGAATGCTCTCTGGCCCTGGCCCTGGAGAGAATGCACACTACTCTTTAACAAGTTATCACTGGGGACACAGCAAGGACCAGGATGACCCAGTTTCTGACTTGAGCATCTCCCATTGGATGGAGGATCCAACAACGATAGCCCAGTGTGATTAGAGAGATTGGGACACACAGTATTGTGGAAGCCCAGAGGAGGAGGAAGGACCTTGCCAGAGGGGGCTGGAGGGCTTCCCAGAGGATGAGGAATGTGAGCTGAGGCCCAAAGGATGCACAGAAGTCAGTCAGCAGAGGCCTGAGGCTCTCTTAGGGGACAGGGTAGAGGGGTAGAATGTGCAAGGGGTGGGCCACTGGGCCCCTGATGGCTCTGAAGGCAGGACACAAAGACTTGGGAATGGCAAGGTGCCACGCTGACAGCAGATAGAATGTCACCTGTTTCTATCTCATGGGGAATTCATTGCACCTGTGGTTGGATTTGAGGGTTTTCTTTGGGAACACTGGTCTGGGCAGGGCCTGTATGCGTCAGTCAGCCAGGATAGAGAGAGAAGATGGGTGAGGGCAAGAATTCACTTGGGCAGCAGAAGTTGTACCAGGACTTTCAGTGTCCATTTGATGTCTGATGTGTGCCAAGGGCTTTCTCCATTCGCCCCTCCCTGGAATTTACCAACTTATGTGCCCTGAAAAATTCCCAGTTTTGACATCTGGGTGCAAACACTGGCCCTCCCATTTACTAGCAATACGACCTCCCCATTCCTTAGTTCGTTTATCTGTAAGAAAGGATCAACATAAAACCTGTCTCATGGGGGTGTTGCAAGGACTAAATGAGTTAAAGCATTTAAAACACCTAGCTGGGGCCTGACCCCCTCCTCACTCCAGCAAGTGTAAACTAAATATTAGCTATTATTATTACTTGATATGGTTTTCCTTTTAATCTTTTCAAGTATTTACACATCGTTTATCTAATTCTTGTCATATTCCAAGCCTTGTATTTATCCTCTGAAAATAGGGCTGAATAAGACATAGTCCCTCTAGGTATAGAAAAGCTGAGTAAAGGCAACAAAAAACATTGATCAAATGTGTCCCATGCCAGGGACCCAGAAATGTAGGAGAGCTGGTTCCTGGCCTCAGGAAGGTCACATAGGCTGACTATGGAGTAAGGGGAGTGGCCCAGACTGGGTGGAGACTGAGAGGAGCCTGGGGAACCTTCAATGAGGCGGCTCTTGAGAGACAAGGAAGTGGCAGCTGGTCCTGTTTGGGACAGTATGAGCAAAGATTCCCACCTTGGCTTTGGAGGGAGGTCAAGGAATACCTGAGCTCAGTCTTTATTCTTTGAATATTAGGCAGTTATCAGGGGTTCTGAAGAGGGAATTATGTTTGAATAAAAGAACATGACTAATAGTTATTATGTACCTACTGTACACTGCGTGCTGTGCGTAAATAATCTCATCTAATGTAATCCTCACAACCCTGTGAGGTACTGTCATCATTCCCATTTTACAGATAAAGAAACTGAGCCACAGGGGTTAAGTGAGTTGTCCAAGTTCTCGTAGCCAGGAAGGGAAGGAACAGACTTAAACCCAGGCAGTCTAACCCAGGGCCCATTCTCTGAATCTCTCTACCTTGCCGCCTCTGAACTTCAAACTATACAATCTTAAAACTAGAATGAACCTTGGAAATTGCCCATCTCCCCCATTTTGCAGATGAGAAACTGAGGCTCACAGATGGGGATTGACTTTCCTGAGACTACAGAGCGAAGGAGGGGCTGAGCTGGAGAGGTCCGCTGCAGCTGCAGGCGGCGCTCCAGAGCGCCAGGTACTCTGCCATCACAGCAGGCACCGTTGTGCTTGGAACAAAAACCCAAACTCCTTTCCCTCTTATGATCAGGACCTCGCTGACTCTCTTTGACCTCATGTGGTGCACCCACCTTCTCATCATCAAGCTGCAGCCCACCTCGAGGCCTCTGTCCTGCTGTTCCATTTGCCAAGAATGCCCTTCCAACTGATCTCTATCTTAGCCCATTTGGGCTGCCGTAACAAAATACCATAGACTGGGTGGCTTCTAGACACCAGAAATTTGTTGGGATGCTAAGAAGTCCAAAATCAAGGGACTAAAAGATCAAGATGCCATCAGATTTGGTGTCTGGTGAGAGCCCACTTCCTGGCTCATAGATGACTGTCTTCTTGCTGTGTCCTCGCATGGCAGAAGGAGCCAGAAATCTCTCTAGGGCCTCTTTCATAAGGGCACTAAGCCCATTCACATCCTAAATGCCTCCCAAAGGCCTCAACTGCAAATACCCTCACAATGGGGATTAGGTTTTAACATATGAATTTTGAAAGGACACAAACATTCAATCTGTAGCATGCTCCTTCCTGCCATTCAGTGAAATATCACCTCCTCAGACAGGCCTCCTCTGATCACCTCTCTAAAGTTATCTCTCATCACTCTCAAATCATCCTATTTTATTTTTTCTATAGCAGTTATGATGATCTGAAATTATTATTATTATTTTTGTTTATTTTCTTGCTTCTGTGTGTGTCTCTCTCAACTAAGATGTAAGATGCAGGAAAGTAAAGAGGGACTTCATCTATTTCTACACTGTATCCCTGGGCAATGCCCAGCACATAGGTGCTCTATAAGTTTTTCTTGAAAGCATATCTGCATTTCATTGTCTGTCTGCTGATGGTCTATCTCCCCACCAGTCAGGCTGGTACCATGTCTGATTCACCTTGGCACTCCTAGGCCCAGGGTTGGCACCAAGCAGGACTGGGATATGCTTGTTGGATGAATGAATGAATGAACAAAAGAAGAAGGGGTAATGGAAAGAGTAGCTGCTGGGTTATCTGGGGTCTGCAACCCTCTCCCATGGGGTGGCCACATACACGCCAAGGGGCTGCTCTTTGTGGGAAGAAATGAGTCTCAGTAATCGGACTGCTGATGAGACAGAGGGGCTTCTAGGCCTGGGACTAACAGCTCCTGAAGCCCCTTCTTCTGTCCCTCTGCCATGGAGGTGAAGGGGCAAGAAGGGAGAGGAAGGTGGATCTACACTGGGCCTAGCCACCTGCAAGTCTGTCTCTTTTAGTGGCCAGTGCCCTCAAAACTCAATGTCCAAAGAAGGCTGTGCTGGTTAGGCCTTGCTTACCAGCAGGCGACTAAAATCTAGTCCCAGACCCTAGGTCTACTCTTTGCACCCTGCACCCTGGCACGGTTGGGATGGGGCTGAGACCTTCTGGAGGAGGGGGACTTCTCATTCATACCAGCGGTGGCGGACAGGAGCCCTGAGTGTGTGTTGTCTACTAATAGGGATGATGCATCCCTTCTGCAGGGCCCCACAGTCTCCACCCTTCTCCATCACAGCAAGGACTACCCTGTTGTCCCTGCAGGTCCCTCAGAGGATTGTTTGTCCCTCTGCGTGGCCCCATGGAGTTCAGAATGAGGATGAATGAGTCAAGTCTGTGCACCAGGCCCAGGCCACCTGCCTCACATCCTTCGTCGTGGTCACATGAGAGTACATGTATAGATAAACGTGGGCACATTAACCAGCTACACGGATGTGCAATACCTAGGTTGGAGCCCTGGAGAGGCCCAGAGGTCCATTCCCGCTCCCACAGCTTCTCTCTGATATGCAGTACCCCAGTTCCTATGCACTACCACCCCTGCGCCATATGCACATGCACAGGTCTGTGTACCGAGGAACATCTCCCTTCCCGTCCGGGTTCACTCTTAGGCACCCCTCGGCCTCCTATCTGCCAGTCACCTCCTCCAGGCAGCCTGTGCTGCTTCCCTTGGGCCATCTGCTACCTCTAGGGGTAGAGGCCTCCCCCGGTTCATCCCAGCGTCTGCAGAGCCCAGCGCGCGGCGGATCCTGAACAGGGTCACCCAGCGCAGGCTGAGGGAGGAGTGGACCACGGCCATGAGGGAGGAGGGACAGGAGGCGTCAGAGGGAGGAGCGTGGGGCGGAGGCGGCAGCGGGAGGGGGTGCGCGCTTCGGCGGTGGCTGCCCAGGGCCGGGGCCGCGCGCCCAGCCTGAGCCCGCCCCGCCGCCGAGCGTCACGGAACCTGCTTGAAATGCAGCCGAGGAGCCGGGGCGGGCGGCAGCGGCGGCGGCGGCGGCGGCGGGGGCAGCGGCAGCCCCGGCGCCGCGGCAAGGACTCGGCGGGCTGAGGCGCGGCGGCGGCACGGGGTGCACGGGGCGCGGCGGCCGGAGCCCGGGGCCCGCCATGGGCTGCCCCGAGCGGGGCGCGCTCCGGCCGCTGGCGCTGCTGCTTCTGCTTCTGCTGCGGCTCCAGCATCTCGCGGCGGCGGCGGATCCACTGCGCGACGGCCAAGGTGCGTGCGGCTGGTTCCGGCCCGGCTAGGCGCCGCCGGAGCCGCCAACAAAGCGTGGCACGGCGGCTGGCGGTGGGTTGTGCCGGAGCCCCCGAACCTGGGCCTGGCAGAGGGGCGCCCGGGTGGGATATGCTTCTTCGGACCCAGCTATCTCTTAGTTTACCCTGGACCCCGGGCCCCGTGGCTCCTTCCGTGGTGGGCTCTGCCCTCCGGCACCTGCTCCTGGGGGATGGGCGCAGTGGGGACCCGGGAGGGGGCGGGAACTTTGCTGGGGGTGGTCACTGATGGTTTCGAGTGGGCCGTGTTTTTCTCGCCGTTGGAATTTATTTGACACGCGCGCTCCACGGCGGCTATGAGCGGAGCCTGGCGACTTCCCCGCCTGACAATGCGTTTCCGGCGACCCCTGCGCTTTGCAGAGAAAGAGGGGGCTGCGTGCGAGGGGGATGTGCCTGCAGCGCCAGTGCGCGTGTCGCGGCGTGTTTGAGGACTCCCAATGGGCTGTGTCTGCGTGGATCTCTGACTATGGGCCGTGTGTGCGGTTGAGTGTTCTGAATGGGGTGTATGCCTAAGTCGTGTGACACAGACTGTGTGCCTGGCCTCGCCGTACCACGGGCATGCCATCCCAGAAACCCTTACCATCCTGCCCTCCCTCCGGATCGAGGGTGCCCGAGGCCCCGGGGTCGATGGCTCCAGCATTGCTCCCTTTCCCTCATTCCAGTAGACCGGTCCCCGCGGCCAGGACCTCATTTTCCGGGGATTCTGCTCACGCCCCTTCTCCCCTATGCAGGACCGGTCAAGGAGTGCGAAGAGGACCAATTTCGGTGCCGGAACGAGCGCTGCATCCCCTCCGTGTGGAGATGCGACGAGGATAACGACTGCTCGGACAACAGCGACGAGGACGACTGCCGTGAGTGGTCGGCTGGGGCGGGAAGGAACAGTGGGGAGCCCCTTGCTCAACGCTTATGTGGGTGCAGCCTCCACCAGGCCACCTGCGTGGACCTTTACCTCTTAAGAACCAGCCCGGGATCCCCCAGCCTCCGGGCTGGGTGGCTCTTAGGGACCTGGCAGGGGATCTGGGCAGTCTCCGAGTCCTAATGGGGCCCGGGGCGGGGCCCGGCGCGGCTTGGCCCGGGAGGAAAACCCGCCACGCCCGGGTTGCTGGTTCGGAACTGTGGGCGGCGATGCGACCGTCCCTGCACGCGTCTAGCTTTCTGAGATCGAGCCCTTCGGGACTCCGGCTTTGGCCCCACGGAACGCGCGCGTGTTTCAAAGTTCCACACGACTCCGGGCCTAGCCTCGCTCCTCTTCCTGCTGGGTTTTGTGAATGACTGGGCTCCCGGGGGCCCCTGATTGGCTGGGCGAGGACCACCCCATAGGTCCCTGTGGCTGGAGCGGCCAATCATGCAGCGGGAAGGGGTGCAGTTTTCTGGCGCCTTGGGCACAGGGGCCCAGCCCTGGCCCCGCCTCAGTCACACCCGTGCGCGCATCCGGTGGGTAGTAGGTGCAGGGAGGGCGCTGGCGCTCGCTGCTTTTCTGCTTAGTCACAGTGAAGACTTTTTTTGTGGGCCACCTTGGTTAGCCAACCGTGTTCTCCTGCCAGCCTGGCTTGGGGATGAGTCATGGCACAGAGCAGGAAGGGCATCTTTCTTTGAAGCGTTTGTTTCCTGGAAGATGTGTGAGGATCCCGAGGCCAAGCGTGAACCCCTGGCAGTGCGCAGGTGGCCAGCTGCCTTTGCTGAGTGTGGTGTTTGTACACCCGGGTGCGACTGCCTTGGGAGTTCTTTCTTGAGGTGCGTGCGGTTTCAGATGTCTGTAGGACCTGCAGAGGTTAGCAGGCAGTTGCCATCGTGGAAGGAGTATAGTTTCCAGGAACAGAAAAACAAGACTCTAGAAAATATAGTCTCAGGTGGTCATTCATTCCTCCTTACTGAGTGCCTGCTGTATGCTAGGCACTGGGCACTTTGGGGGACAGACCCACCCAGGGCCAGGCAGCACAGGGTCTGTGGGATGAGGGCAACAGGTGGACAGGCCTACAGCTCCACACAGTGGCAAGAGAGGAAGAGGGACACCTGGACAGCCGTTGTCTTTTGAGTTCTGTTTTTTTCCTCCCTTTGGGTTTGCCAGTCAGACTTCAGGTTCATTCTCAGATGCAACCCAGATTTGGCTCTGTGATTGGGTGCATTTTTACCACCTATCTCAGTTTCCTCTCCTGATCACTTGGGATAATGAATCCTGTTGGGTTTTGAGGACTAGTTCTAGTAATGTAATTGAAAGTAATGAAACTAATAACTGCTGATTGTTAGCTGTGTGCCAAGCACTGTGGTAAGTGCTTATCTTACATAAAGTCCTTAAACCTTCAGAACAGTCCTATTTTACAGACTAAAAAAACTGAGGCACTGAGAATTTGTTACTGGCCCCACAACTGTTGAGCTGCTAAGTAGGGGCTTGAGTTTAAGCCTCTGACTGCAGAGTTCTTAGCCTAATTATTACCCTGACCATTTCCCAGTGCTATTGAAATTATGAAAATGTCTGGGCCAAGGTAAAATATAATGAGTCTCTTCCCTGGGAATTGTTCTTCTGTGGTTCCCATACAGTGGGGAGTGCTGACAATGAGGTAAGGAAGTGGAAACGGTGCATTTCTGGGCTGGTTTTACGTTATCTCCCTGGCTTTGTATAACAACAGTTTTGAGGGTGGCCATGAAGAGCAGAAGTTGTTTCTTGTCATCCTTGTTTGTAGATAAGGACACTGGCTCAGAGAAGTTGAGTAATTTGCCCAAGGTCACACAGCTGAGAGTGTCAGAATTCGGTCAGGATGTCTGCCTGCCTTCTACCTCAGTGGCACTGTCTGCTGTGATGGGGAGCGTGGCGTAGAAGGACCCAAAGAGAGTGACTCGGAAGCTTTTTTATCTCCATGCCAGGCTCTGGGCAAGATGGGGGAGTGAAGTAGCAGATGGCTGGGTGACCCCGGATGGGACCAGAACCATTCTGATGGCCACTCTGAGCTTCTGCTTTCATTCTGAGATAGATGAGGTAGAGTCACAGGCAAAGAGTTAGTGAATAAAAGCAACAGACACTGAGGGCTTGGAGTGGAAAGGCTGGTGGCCTTGCCCTTAATATTAAGTGTCAGGACTTTTCTGAGCTTGTTTCCTCATCTGCCGAATGGGGGGTAACTGTTCTTCTACCATAGATTATATATGTAAAAAGTCTTCACGTGGGGCTGGTGAAGAGAAGGGAATTCATACCACCAAGATCTTTAGAAAGGGACCCCTTGGAGCCCCAGAGGGAAATCTTGAAGAAAGGGGTGGGAGCTTTGGGTGGCTATGTGGGGCTAGAAGTTGGAAAATGGTCTTTTGTCACTCCTTCCTTCCCTGTCTGGGGAGTTCCCTCCATTCTGGGCCACCAGCCCAAGCTGCATTTCTTTGAACCATCCTCCTTGAGCAGCCTCCATGCCTTATATTTGACCACTCCAACCATTCCACCCTGTGAGAGGGCCTGAGCCACCCCATCTCTGTACCTCTTGGTCTGCAAAGTGGGGATGACAATATGTAAGTAAGTCTTTGTGAGGCAAAATGAGTTCAAGCTTCCAAAGGGGCCAGAATGCAGACCATGAATTCTGACAGCTGATGGAGGTTGGGGGCGGGGAAGCTTGTATATGGAAGAAGCCAAGGAAGGCTTCCTGGAGGAAGTGACAGCTAAGCCAGGCCTAGAAAGATGGTAACTAATACCATTTCCTCAGGGCTTACCATTTAAAAGCAGGTGATGTGGTCCCCATATTATAGAGGAAGAGCTGGGGTTCAGAGAAGTGAAATGACTCCCCCAAAGTCATACAGCTCCTTGGGGTTGGAGCTGGAACTCAAACTAAGGCCTTGTAAGTCCTGATCCTTAGCCACAGCAGATGGGATGTGGCCCTTTGGAGACACGGAAAGACTGGCGAGATGGGGAAGGGAAAGACTCATGGGGCTTCAGTTCCCAGCTCAAAGGGCCTTCAAAGTGGAGGAAGGGGCTGGAAGCGGGAGGGCCAGGCCCAAGGAAGCCCAGGGACAGCCCAGCCAGGGGAAAGGGTGGGGTTCCTGGCCCTACCTGGGTCACGTAGGCAAGCTGGCGCCTTGGCCCCAGTTTCCTGTTGCTCCTTAGTGTCTGGGGGCAGAGAAAGGGGTTCTGGTCTCCAGCCAGCCCTTTGCTCCTAGCGTAGTAACAGCAACAACAGTGAACACTTACTTAGCACTTGCCGTGGAGCAGGAGTTGTGCTGAGATTTGACACACATCACCTCATATTCTTCTATAAAATTGGGCAACTCTATGAAGTGCCTGCATTATCCCCATTTTACAAAGGCACCGAGGGGTTAAGTTACCGGCCCGAAGGTGTATGATTTTTAAGTGAAACTGCTGGGGTGTGAAAGTAGGCACCCAGCTATGGAATGTGCGTTGTGTCAAGAGCTAGCCAGTGACCTCCAGCAAGTCCTCCTAGGCCTCTGTTTCCCCATCTTGAGGTGGCATTCCCCCTATACCCCTGCTCTGCTTCCAGCTCTGGGAAGACCTCTGTGTTTCTCTTTGTGGTTGGGCAGCTTAGACAGGTGGCCCAGTTTGTGCTTGGGTTCCTCTATCTTGTTCAAGTTTCTTTAAGCGGCCCTGTTCTCCCAGCCCCCCCCCCCCCCCATTCCAGGTTTAATAAAGAGTGGCCGCAGCGAGGTCTCCCATGGCTGAGAGTTCATTAGCTGGGCGAGGCCAGGCTGCAGGAGTGCTGAGGCCTGCTGGGAAGAATCCTTGTACATAATTAAATCTTAGCCACAGCTCCCAGCTGAGGCTGCAGCCCGCTTCAGGTCTTCAGTATGCCACAGCCCGGTTCTCACACCCCTGACACCAGGCCCAGCCTCATTTTCTTTTTTGGTTGGAGTCAACTGACAGACAGGGCTGCTTTCCCTGAACCTCGGTTTCCTCATCTGACCAGGCAACTCCACCTTTCAGAGTCTTCCCAAAGCTCCCACGTACCCATGGCACAGAGTCAGCTTAGACTCCCCTGCATATGGCCCTTGATGACCAGCTTCTGCTGCCCACTGCCCTCCAGCCCCTTCCTGCTCTTCCTATGAGCCTGCAACACCAAACTCCTGTCACACTCTGACCTTCCTACTGCTTCTCACCACCAGATCTTTGCACGTGCCTTTCTGTCTGTCTGGAATGCTCTTTCTGCTCCCTCACCTGGCTACCTTCTTTTATCATCTCAGAATCTTCAATGCAAGTATTACCTCCTCCAGGAAGCCCTCTTTGCTATCCTCTGTCCCCAGGGCTGAGATACAGAAGTCAAGAGAGGGGACTTAGAGACCTGTGTTGAAATAACTCAGTGTGGCCTTGAATCAGACACTCCTGGTTTTCTGTCCCAGCTGTGATTTCATGCTAAATGGCCTTGGAGGTAGTAATAGTCTCTCCCTCCCAGAGATGCTGTGAGGGTTAAATGAGATAATGTGCCTGGTAAGCAGTAGGTGTTCAGTGAATGGCAATTGAGTTTCACTGGGTTCTCTAGGTACCTGGCTGCTGAGGACCTCTTCCCACTCCTGCCCAGATTTGCTTATCCAGAGGTCTGAAGGCTCCCACAGCTGGGACCTGCCTCAGCCAGAGGGTTGCCTGGGCACAGTGGAGGTGGCCCCAAGGCCATTTGACCCTGAGGTGGACTTGGGAGTGGAGATGGGTACCTAGGGGGGGCCTGAGGGAAGAAATGAAATAAAAAAGGCCTGGTTGGTCTCAGTGAATGAGTGGCCTAGGGCCCTGGGAGGGGCAGAGGAAGGCTCCTCTCCGGCCGTGTGCTTGTTCCAAGGCTGGTTTCCACCTGTCTGGCCTTGTACTTCTTTCTTCCTGGCTGTGCTTGGGATTGAGCCCCTGTGGGTCTGCCCAGAAGGCCCCAGGCTTCTCTTTCCTAGGCCCCAGTCAGTGCCTCTATGACTGGCCTCGGCAGGCCTTGGGAGTGTTTTGCTGAAGACTCTCGCATGGGCCTCCCCATGGGTTCTCCTGAGACCAAGTTCCCCTCCGGAAAGTCCTTGGGCTTTCTCAGGCCTGCTAGGGGTTCCAGGACAGTGGGCCTCAGGGCTGGTTGGTTTCCTCTCCTCAGTTGTCTGCAGGCAGCTGACTTGACAGTTTTCCTTCCTTGGGGAAATAGCAGCAGCGGGTGAAGCCAGAGAGATGCCCCCAGGGACAGGGTGAGGAGACGGAGAACCCAGCGGGCTGAGGAGCAGGCTAGCGTGTACTTTTCTGTGCTGCCCTCCAGGGATCTAACCAAGTGGAGGTCTCCTGGCCCGGGGTCAGCAGTCATCCCCTCCGACCAGCACCACCCGCAGGAAGCCAGTCCTGGGCCTGGGGAGGTGTGGGGCCGAGTTGTGGGGGCTGTGCCACCAGGCCCTAGGGCCCTGGATCTAAGCAGCACCAGTGACACCTGCACCGCGGATGCCCACACACCCAGATCACCCAGTCCTTGAAGGCCTGGTGGAGATGCTGCCTCCCCCAGGTGGCCTTCCCTGACCTCTTGTCCTCTTGCGCCCCCAGTCCCTGAGCTCCCACAACATGTCCCTGTTCTTCCCTCGGTCTCGGGTCCTTCTCTGTATTATCTGCTCTGCCAACCTTGTGCTGAGCACGAGGGATTCCAAAATAAATAGCTCCCTCTAAGGAATTGCTACTAACAGATATTGGCTACTTACCCTCATGCCTGGCACCATGTTGGACAATCTGCATTCATTAGCTTTGCTGCTCACAACCCTGTGAAGGCTGTTTTCTTACTATTTCCATTTTCAAGATGATGAAACTGAGGCTCAAAGAGAAGTGACTTGGCCAATATCATGATGCTTAAGTGCTGGAGCCAGGATTTGCTTCAAGTCTGTCAGCTCTGGATCCTGGACTCTTCCTCAAGTCTTCCTCTCCAAACTCTTTCTACCCTGTTGTGGTCAGAGGGCCTGGGGCTCAGAGGGCGTGGAGGAAGAGGGTGAGTGGCTGCAATATCCAGTAATGCCACCCTGGGCTACAAGTTTCTGTTGGAGGGGAACCCTCTTCTCTGGAGACCACACATAAGGCCCCACCTTGTCCAGCCTCCCTTGAGTGTAACTGTCCACAATTTCCAAGGGCCTCCTTTGGCCATTGCCTGTGGGGTGCTGATTTCTGTCCCCACTGTACAGATAGGGAAACTGAGGACCCAGTGATAATCTCTGATGCAGGTGACCTCAAGGAGTGTCATTCCCAATTTACCAACCTTCCTCCAGAAAGGTCTAAGAGCCCGAGTCATCCAAAGTCTGGGCTTCCTTTCTCAGACCACCATGCAATTTCCTGGCCCTAGGTCTTCACACATACCTTCCCTCTGCTTGGATTGTCCTTCTCTGTTCCCACCCATCCTTCAAAACCCAGGGCATTGCCACTTCCTTGAAGCCCACCCTGTCTTCCTGGTGTGACTTAACCTCTCCTGTGTCTGGATGCCCGTGGCTTTGTGCACCCTTGTCATAGCCCATTGTGGGAGCTCCTGGTTGCTGGGGAGTGTCTGAGCACTTTGAGGTGGGGGACCACATGACCACAGGACTGGGCACAGAGGAGGCATTTGGGGATGGCATGTGAATGAATGAATGGACCCTGCTTTTGAGGGAGAGAATCTGATATTGATCAGATGTGGGGGATCCAGGGGCTTCTGAGAAGGCCCTTGAGGGGTTCATTAGTCTGGAGAAGGGAACTGGGTATCCCTTAGGGACCTTAGGCCACCTCTCATGAGCTGGGTCACCTGAAACCCAGAGGGCACTGGTGACATCCACAGTCACACAGGGCCTGGGCTGTCCCCACGCACGCAGGCTTCTCAGTGCTCTCCTTGCAAACTTGGGAGCTTTTCTGGCCCCGGGCTTCAGAAGGTGAAACGGAGGCCCTAATGGCTGGACATTAGCTCCAGGTGTCAGCAGGGACCCTTTCTCAGAATTAGGGTATCCTTGGTTCCTGGGGAGATCATAACAGTATGCCTCCCACCTGCTGCCTCACCAATCCGCCATGCCCACTCACACTTCCCTGCGGGACCAGGGAACAAGGTGTTCTCAGGCTGAGGGCAGGCACAGGCTTTTTGCACAGAAAGGGCTCGGGGCTCCCACATGGGGACCCCTGCCTGGGCCCTGCTGCCCACCCCCGGATTGCTGGGCACTCATCTAAAATAATATTGTTAACTGTAGTAAGAGTTCATGAGCGTGCTCGCTGCTGCGGGCTTTCTCACGCGAGACCTCCCTCAGCCCGTGCCTGGAAGTGTCATCACTGTACACCACCAAGAGCTGAGGCTCTGAGGGGTGAAGTCACTTGCCCCAGGCAGCCCTGTGATCAGCGGCAGGACGGGGCCACGCCTGTCTGGTTGCAGTCTGACATGGCTGAAAGGAAGAGATACACATTCACACATCCCAGTCACAACTAGAGAGTGGGTGACACAAGGGCTGTGCTACGGCCTCCCTTCCTTTCCAGGTGTCCCTCTTTGCCAGCCCCTGTCAGTGGGTGTACTGGCTCCCTCCTGAGTATCTCTGGCCCCTGGGTGCCCCCAAGCATGCCCCCCCCGGGTGGCAGTTTTAATCACCAGCCGTGCTCACCCTGGGTCCTCTCACAAGCTGCTGTATGTCACAGGCCCCAGGAATAGCTCCTCAGCTGGAGTAGTTCTGGGGGGGCCCTGACTGTGAGCTCCATGCCTCCACCCTCGACCTCCATGTGGTCTGACCTCTGTGTCCCTGGCAGGACCCAGGCCAGGTGCCCACAAGCTGGCTGCTTTGGGGGTATGTAACCCAGTTTACTATCAGGCTGCTTAGAACACCCTCTGGTGACTGGGAGAGTCACCCAGACAGGCAGTGCCCTGGGGCTCCTAGGTCCACGCAGTTCCCATGACCTTTCGTGGCCTTCACACATCTGCCTCTTGGAAATGATAGGACAGTCAGCCGAAAGCCTCCCTGGGGTCTGCCAGTCTGGGAGTCCATGGGAGTGCTCATGTGGCCACTGCCCTCCCCTGGTCACTGGCCTTGAGGCGCCACAAAGGACTTTTTCCCCACCCCTCTGGAGACTGTTTCAGTTCCCTGCCCTCTCAGCCTGTTAGAACCACAGTATGGCCTTTTCTTGTTTATGCATCACAGCCATTCGGGGAGGGAGGTGGTGCAAGAGTTCATTATCATCCCCATTTTCCTGATGAGGAAAGTGAGGTTCAGGGAGGGCATGGGGCTGAAACTCACTGCAATTGATTTCATTTATTTTTCCACTTTTTCTGATTATACAAAAGTGATTTCACCCCTGTAATTAAAAACAAAACAAAACAAAACACACAGACAAAACAGAAAAGAGGAAGATAGCAGTCGCTCTTGGTTACCTTGCCATGTGAGCTGCACATCCTCCCGGGAATGTCCTCACATTCTCTGCATGCGAGCTGCTGTACACGAACACGTGCATTTTTCTTTAAAACAAAACTGAACATGATACCAGTTGTTTTCTCCCCACATCATGCATGTTTTTCCATGTCAGTAACAGTAGATTCACATCATTGTTTTAAAGGGCTGGGTAGTATTCTATTGCATGAATCTTCCATAATTTAATGACAGTCTCCTATTAATAGATTGTTGAGTTGGTTCTGTTTTTATCCTGTTCTGCACAGTGCTGGGGTCAACATCCATACTATGCCTTTGTGCATTTGTTTGATTCTTTCCTGAAGGCAAATTCCCAGGAAAAGCATGGCTGAGAGTGTGTGTTTTCTTCCTTGCCTTGCTGCTCTTCCTCAAGGAGACGTGTTCCGGCCTCACAGCTCCCCTATCTCCCCGTGGCCCTTCCCAGCAGGTGGGCAGCTTGCAGGACCTCTCTCTTCCTTGAGCACAGGGCCACCTCATCCCTGGCCCCATGGGGCAGACAAAGTAGCCAGATCCAGGCCGCACAAAGCAAACAATGAGCAAGAACAACTGTGTTCTGGCCCCAAGGACTCCCCACCCCCACTGAAGAAAACAAAGGAGAACAAAACCTATCATCATTCTTCTCAAGATATTTGTAGAATCCATCTCCTCCATAGCATTATAAACATTCTGCCTCTGCCTCTAACTTGCTGTGTGACCCTGGGTGAGTAGCTCTCCCTCTCTGAACTTCATTTCTCTTTTACCCATTGATCCTTGCTCCACCTGCACTACAACCAGCAATCTGAGCAGATATTTTCTTCCTGGTGCTGGGCTCAGGGTCAGTCCTAGCCTGTGGACCCCGAGTTTCTTACTGCCTGGTGAGTGTTGGTGGGAACGTAGTTGGCCTTGTGGGTGGATTCTGGGTAGGCCGATGGAGGGTAGCTGGACTTCTTAAGGTCCACTTCCAGAACTCAGCCCTAAAGCCCAGGTTCCTTGGGCCACTTTCCCTCCTTCCTATGTCGGTGATGAGGTTGGATGCAGTAGAGTGATGGAGAACAATTAAGTCAGGCCACCAGCCCTGTGACCCGCTAGCCGGGGTCCCTCGTGTGGGTCTTGTATTCTGAGCTTTAGATCCTTGGTCTCTGAAATGGGAATAATGAGCCCACCTCTGGGAGATGTGTTGGCTGATGTAAAGTGTCCTGCCCAGAACCTGGCCCTGAAAATGAGCATCTCCATCCCCCTTCCCAAGCCCATAATCCCTGCAGAGGGAACAGCCAAGTAGAAGGGACCGTCAATAGCTTTCTTCCTCCTTCACCAAGGACACAGCAAGAGGGCAGCTGCTGAAATAGCAGGAGGAGAGATGTGGGTCAACTGGCCAGTTGGGAGGACTTGGCTGCCTGGGAGAACAGCAGCTTCTCAGGTTAGGAGGGACCGTAGGAATCATTTCATCCTGCTGCCATCTGCACTGGGGGCCCCGGGGTGGCTGCTTCCTAGGTGGTCTGGGAGAGCTGGTTAAGCAGAGAGAAAGAAGGAGAGCTGGTTAACCAACTGGGCCTGGCATAGTTATCTAGGAGGGGCCTTGGTTCACCCGTTTAACATCAGAGAGTTGGCAGCTGATGAGAGACAGGAAGGGCCCGCCAGGCCCAGGTTAAGCTGCTGGAGTGAATAGCTGGAGGCCAAGGGTGGGCTTTCCTAGTGGCATGAATCCAGGGATATTCAGGGCAGTGTTCCTGCCTCCCTCCCACTCCACTTCCTGGACCCTGAGCTGCCATCTGCTGCCCCCGTCACCCTCAGAGACATCTCTCAGCCACGTGTACCAGCACACGTGTGTGTGCACAGAGTGTGCATGCTCAGAGAGGGGGTGTGTACGAGGAGGGAGGTGACTGTTCTGGATGCACAGAGGCTGCAGGGACAGGGTGACGCTCTTCCTCCCACACCAGCCAAGCCAAAGCCAAAGTCTCCCACTGGGCTGTTTGTGGCGGGGAATTATTTGTAGCTGGAGAAGTGCCAGCAATCTCTGTTCCCAGCCTGCGCCCTGCCATGGCAGCCTCTTCCCCACCCTGAAGCCTCAGCCTACAGCCCACTGCCTGCACCCACTCACCCCCACCTAGAGGTTGATATAAATGCCGCAGCCCAGAGACCAGGCCCACCTCCGCTTTACCCCTGCTCCTTCCTTGCCAAGAGGCCATCAGTAGGTCCCTGCCCGTCTTGGGGGTCTCTGCTTATTGGGAGCCAGGCATCTCCAGGCCCCTCTCAGACCAATTCTCTGGGGTTCTTTTGTTTCCCCCTGAGAACCGGGGCTTTGACAGGAGCTCTGCCAGGGCCAGGCCCCAGGTACGGGGATCCAAGGAGCTGCCCCTGTTCCCTGAGGCCCAGGAGGCTCAGAGCAAGGAACGGGGGCTGTGAAATCCACCTCCTCACACAGGGGACAAGGCCTAAACCATATATGCAGGGCAGGAACCAACTGTTTATTAGCAGAACCTCCATCCACTTGGAGGTTTCCTCCTGTTAATTTTTTTGCTGCATCTGACCAGTCTGATTCTTTAATATCTATAGTCACTGGCTTTATATCTGCTGCGTCTGTGGCACTCTCATGTCTCCCCCCATCTCCTTCCCGAACATGCACAACTACCTGCTTCTCAGGGGTGCAGGGACAAGGGACATGTTTAGCCTCCCAGTGTCAGCCGGACTCGGGTTTCCACTGCAGTCCTTCCACGTCCTAGTTGGGGGCCTAGTGCAAGACCCTTGAACCTGAACCCCAGACTCCTACTCTGTGCATGTGGGTAGTAAGCAATTCCTGTCCTGTGTACAGTATCTGAAGCCTCATTGGGTCCCACGGAGCCAGTTGGTACTTCCTACACCGGGAACTGAGCTACACCAGGGCACAGCAGTCTGCCAGCCATGTGCTCGGAGCCCCTGCTCTCTCTGCCACCCCTTCTCCTAGACCCCTCGTCCTCCCTCTCCCTGGCCTTTGGCCTCTCCCACACTTGCAGATTCTGCACTGAGTTCTGCTCCTGGGAACAGAGGCCTAAGGCCTTGTCGCTCTTGGTTAACTGAACCCTGTTGAGAGCCAGGCCTGCCCCCCACCGCAGGCTCTCAGCCCCATCACACCAGGAACCAGGTAGCCTTACCTTGTCACTGACTTGCTGAGGGACCTGGGCAAGTCTCTGCCCCTCCCTGGGCCTCAATTTTGCCACCTATGAGGACTGGATCAGGAATTTGAGTCATTTTGGATGGCTTTTGAAATTCAGATTCCCTGACCCCTGTCCTTGTCTGACTCCAAACCTCTGCTTGCTGTGTGGCCAGGTAGGAGCCATAGACATGGAGGAACCCCCCACCCCCAGGTTCCCTACCTCTGACTGCTCCTGCGTGTGTCCCCTCATCCATGAGAGAATCTGCTGTGACACAGGCCTCTATCCAGGCTGCCTGGGGTCAAGTCCACACTTCACCGCTTCCTAGCTGTGGGACCCTAGGCAAGTTACTTCACCGCTCTGAGCACTTGCCTCATCTGTAAAATGGAGCTGTCAATACCTAATCCTCTAGGTGGTTGGAAGATGATGTGAGTTAATTTATGAAAAGCACTGAGAACAGTGCCTGGCCATGATCAGCACTCAATTCAAGGTTTGCTGGACTTTTTTTGACCGCTTTCTCTGAACCTCCATCTCCCATCTGTCCTTCAGGAACCCCCTCCCATGTGGGGCTGCTGCACTGCTGGGTGGGATGGGAGGGGCTCAGGGGTCCCCCAGAAGTCTCTTTTGTCCTTGTATCTTCCCTGCGGTCCCAGGCCATAACTTACTGTCCTAATTTAATTAGGAAGAGTCCTTCCAGGGACCTCATTAGGAAATGAGCCCAGAGCCTTGGGGACCTTCAGGAGGGGTGGGTACAGGAGGAGGTTGCATTGTGTCTGACCCTGCCCAGCCCTTGGCCTTGTGCCCCAAATGTGCTCAGGAAGATAAAGGAACTTGGTCCCTTAGAAGTGAGGCTACAGACCTGCGACACAGAGTGTGGGCAGCCAGGGCCTCCATCCTCTCTCCTTGCCCAGCTTTGGCCTCACCCCCCTGGATGGAGGTGGAGAAGTTTGAGAGAGAAAGTTTCTCTTCTTCTGCTTCACCTGCCCTTGGTGCTTGATGTGCCCGGCCTGGCACAGAGCAAGCCTTTGTGACTGTGTATTGAGGGAATGAACGAATGAGTGAGCTGTGGCTCTGGGGGCGGGAGCAGCATCCTCGTTTGGCCAAAGCAAGGTCCTCACCCCCATCCCAATGCAGGAATTCCTCGGCAGCCCCAGAAACTGGAGTTGGTGGGAGGGGAGGGGGAGAGGGTCTGCTTAAATACCTCCAGGGACAGGGAGCTCATTAACCAACCTGATAGCTTATTCTGTCCTTGGACAGCTCTTCCTGTTAGAAAATCTGTCTTCTTTTCAATCTCAAATCTGCCTCCTGTGACTCTCCAGCCCTATCCTGGTCCCAGCTCTGTTTCGGGGGCCTCTGCTCATGGACACTGGCCCCTAGCTTCACCCCAAGCCTGCTCAGCATCCCTTCCTGGCCTGTGATGGCTGATGTGCTGTGTGGCCTTGGGTAAGGCCTATCCCTTCTTGGGGCCTGGTGGGCTGCACTCTCTTGGGCTCTGTAAACACTGGCTGCCTCCAGTATCTGCAGTCTACCTCCTAGGGAAGTAGGGGCTAGAGACAGATGTGCCATGCCCAGAGGTAAAGGTGACACCTTTGCAGGCAGTTTGTCTCCTGGTCAGCAGGGTGGCAGTGTCCAGACCCTGTGATGACCTGCAGTCCAGCACATGGGCACTGGGGGGCTGTCCGTGGACCTCTTCTGCCTGCAAGACTAGTCCAAAGCGTGGACATCTCCTGGGCCTTAGTTAGGAACCTGGGAGTCATCGCAGCCCCCGTCTCCCTTACCACTAATGGCTGCCAAGGCCTGATCCTCCCTTCCCACCTGCTAGTCCAGGCCCCTTCCCCGTCCCACTACAGCCTCCCTGGACCACAGCAGCAGCTCTGACCTCATCTCTGTTTTTTCCCTCCAGTCTGTTCTCCACTCTGCAGCTGAGTGCTTCCAAACACACGGAGCTTGCTCAGTGTCCTGCAGTGATGTCAACCACTCACAGGATAGTCTGCTTGACTGACATTCAGGGCCCTTCAAGACCTAACACTCCTGGCAACTCTCCCGCTCCAGACCTCACCATCCACTTGCCCCCCAAACCCCACGGCTCTGTGCTCCGGCCACACCCCACATGAGGGTGATGTCATGTGGTTCCCTCTGCCTGGAAGCTGCTTGTCCAACCCAACTTTGTCTCAAGAGTCTCCATTTCCAGGGAGTCGTCCCAACCCAGCTGGACCAGGCCTCCTCTGGGCTTCCCCTTCCCTGTGTTTCCCTCCATCTCTGTCCTTGTCACTTTGCACTGGGATGGTCTGATTAAGAGACTGCTGGTCACACTGGACCACAGGCCTCAGGGGTGTGGAGCAGAGGGACCTCGCCAGGGCCTGCAAGGGAGGGGTGTGGGAGGGAGAGCGGATGGGGCTTTCTGGCTGTTCATACAGCCAGCACCCCTCCCACCCCGTACTGTGTTTTTCCTGCACCACGTGCCAGCCAGGCATGGGTGTTTCTGTGAGCCCCAGAGAAGTGCCTGGTGTGGACTGGAGCCTTCAGTCTGAGCTCCAACATTCACTGAAGGCCTGCTCGGTGCCAGTGCCCTGCCGGGACCTGGAGAGGATGTGAAGATGGAAAAGCAGGCCTTGGCCACTTTACTCGAAGTATGACCTTGGGCAGTTGGCTTCTCTGAACCTCAAGCTTCCTTGGCTGTGAAGAGGGTGGAGGACCCAAGTCCCCTTCCCCTTTTCCTCGGGCACATCTGTGCTGCAGTTAGGGTCAGACATGGCCCCACGGGGCCCCTAGACCACAGCCAGACAAGAACATCCTCTCCCTTGGGCCAAGCTTCACCGGTGTCAAGGATGATGGGGTTTTGCTCTCTGTTGTGAAATGGCCCACTCCGAGTTTGCCAGCACTTTGGCGTTACCAAGTGCCTACTCCCACGCAGGGTGACCAGCTCGTCCTGGTTTGCTTGGAACCGCCCTAGTTTTAAAATGCAAGTCCCACATCCAGTGAGACACTTGGCCTGTCAGCCCGCACCCTGCCCACCCCTGCCGCTGCTCCCCCCGCTCTGCAACAGGGCCTCCTCGTTACTTGTGGGTTCTGCTGCCAGCTGGGCAGGGCTTACTCTAAAAAAAGAAAAAGCTGATTTCTTCCACACATTTTGGGAGACTTCAAGGAGACACAGAACCCCTTGGAAGGTCTAGAGGAGCGAGGGCTGAGCGTCCTGGTTGGTTTGCCGGTGTGGACATGGCCAGGAGGCCTGGCCTATGTTCCGATCCTGCCTCTGACAGAGCTGTGTGACAGCTCTCTCTGGGTCTTGGTTTCCCAGCTCTGCCCTGCTCACCTCATGTTCATATGGTGAGCATCCTTCCCTCGACGGCCCTGCCTGTGCATTCCTGCAGCCCTTTGTAATCTCAAGGCACTGTCTGTCTGTTCTTGTCCCATGCTGGCCTCACTGCTCCAAGGAAGAAGGCGGCAGTGGGATCTTCATTCCCACATCAGACAGGAGAAGCTGGGGACACCAGCCATTTGCCTCATACAAAGCTCTACAGTTTACAGAGCCCTTTCCACTTACTGCCACCCGGCTCCTAGTATCCTTTGGGAGGCGAGTTTGGCAGGGTTTGCTGTACCAGTTGTACAGATGGTGACACTGAGCCCACAGTCCCACAGTCTTCCAACTCCTTAGTGTATGGGAAGAAGGTAAGGGATGGAGACTGATGGGTGGCTGTGCTGTGGCCGTGCTGTGTGGTGATGACCAGTAAGTGGGGGTCACAGGCTAGCTGGTCCTCTTCCCCTCCCTACTCCCACTTGGTCAGTGTCTTCATCAGTAGGAAAAGATGGAGACAGACAGAAGGGAAAGGAAGACACAGGGGGCAGTGGGGAGAGAGAGGACGTGGGGTTAGGGGGAGTGCTGGGGAGGCAGGGGGAGGGGTCCAAGCAGCGTCGCTACTTCCTCTTGTGGTTCTCACAGTCTGTCTGCACCGATTCCTGACAGATGGAGGGAAGGGGAGAGCTGGTGCCAAGAGGCTGTCACCGCAGGCGGGCAGAGCTGGGGGGAGGCTGCTTTGTGGCTAGGGTTTGTATGGGGAGGGGGTAGCAGCTGGTGGCCTGGTTGCTGGGCCTCCTTGGAGCCTGCTCCCCGGGAACTGTAGAGGAGGTGGTTGTGGATGCTGGCAGGCAGGAAAGTGGGCAAGGGTTGAGCCCAGTACCTCCCTGGGACTGGCCGTGCCCTTGCCCCTGTCCAGGTGGAGACAGCCACCCCTCTCTCCTCCACTCCCTCCTTCCAGCAGGGCCCTCCCTCCCTCCAAGGACACCTCTTACCTACCCCTCAATGGATGTTGGGGTGGGTGGGGGTGGTGGGTCTGGCACTGAGCTGTGGTCAAGGTGGACCAGGGCCAGGAGGGCACGGGCACTGGGAGGCCCTCGAGATCATGGGGCTAGGGGGGACTCAGAGCAGTGGGGCCCGGCCTCATGCCTGCAGGAGCCATTCATTGAGCTGCCCTGGGTGTTCCCCAAGCCCCCTTCATAGCAAAGGGCCTCTTGCTTTTTCTCTAGGCTCTGACACATTTGCAGGGGTCGGCAGACCTGGCCTGGGGTGGGTTTGGCACCTTCAGTATCTCTTGCTGTTTTAGACTGGGTTTCTCTAGGCGGGGTTGGGTCTTGTGCTCTTTCCCAACCCCTAGAGCCCAACACAGGGTCCAACACAGAGGAGGTGCCCAGTGAATGCTTGCTGAATAAATGGATGGATCTCTTGCTTGCACACTTCCTGGGACGGAGACCTCACTTCTTTATAAAGCAGTTCTTTCTATTTCTGGAAACAGTTCATTCTGATTCTGTTCTGAGAGGCCCTGTGGGTCCCAGGCCTGTTTTAGGGACTGTCCGGATTCCCCTGCTGATCCTCCTGCCATAGAGCAGCCCTGTAGGGACCAGAGAACCCCGAACCCACCCGGCTCCTCAGTGGCCCCTGACAAGGCTGGTCTCCACTAACCTCTGGGCAGTCAGTAACCGCGGCCAGCACTGACTGAGCTGCTACTCAGTGCTAGGTGGTATCTCACTCGAGAGTCACATCAGCCCCATAAGATAGATACTGTTTTTATCCCCATGATGCAGAGAGAAAGTAGGTAGAGGTGATGAGAGGCTTCCCCAAGGTCAGGTGGCCAGTGTCTGAGTCAAGAGTTGTGGGTGGGCTGGCGGGGGGCAGGAAGGCCCCCTGGAACAGGACATTGGGGCAGGACGTGGGGGGAAGTGGGGCTTGGCAGGGCTGAGGAGGGGTCATGCTCTGGTGGTAGGTCTGACCCTGTACCACCCTCTGTCCTCCCTGTCCCCTACACTATTCCCAGACACATTCTTGACACCAAGACTCCAATTGGGTGGTCTCTCAGGTGAGCCCTGGGGCCCTGAGCCCCTCCTGTCCCCCTGCAGGTGCTCCAAGGAGGAGCCTCAGGACCTTAACACGGCCTGTCCTGTTCAGTGATCTAAGATGTGTGCAGGGTGATGGCTGGGGGCCCGAAGTGTCGGGATAGGTGTGTGGGAGTTGGCCTCCTTCCTGCTGCTCCTTAAAGTTGGTTCTGGTCAGAGGTGTCCTCCCATTCATATTACTAATGGCAATCATTAATGATAAATTACCACATCCCCGCCCCGTGCCAGGGCTGGGCTGGGTGCCAGTAGCTGGGGGAATGGAGAAGAGTAGAAGGTGGGACCAAACCTGAGAGCAGGGGGTGCACCTGCCACTGCATTTATCTCTTCCCCAGGGCCTGACACAGGCCGGGCCCTTGTGGGGCAGCTTAATAAAGTCTTAGTGCTTGAAAATCAAGTACCTCTCTAATGGGACACCTACTGCCAAAGGGCACATGTCTCCCCTTCCTCCATCATTCACAGATTGATTCCACCAACGTTACTGCCCACTCAGCATGGCCCCCACTGCCTGGCCTTTCCCCTCACCTTGGCTGTTTAGACCCTTCCAGGGGCTCTCCTGTGAACATAGTGGGTGACTGTGGTCCCTTCACCTCCGCTGACTATCTGTGTGACCTTGGGCAAATCACCTCCCCTTTCAGGACCTCGGTTTCCTCATCTGTACAATGGGGTTAGAGTAGTTTCTTCCTCGAAGGACTATTAGGAGGATTAAATGAGACGATGAGCATGGTGCACAGTAATCACTTAGTGACGTTTGCTCTTATGCTCATGATGAGATGGAGATCTCGGAGCACCTCTGCTCTCCCCGCATGACCTCGGGAACCCTCTGACAGTCCTGTTTGAGGGGGTGGTGGTGGTTTGTCTTGTCCCTCTTCTGATGGGGATGGTGAGGCATAGAGAGGTAGGTGACACACCCAAGGCCCATCAGAGAACCCTGGTCTCTCAGACTCAGGGGCCCATGCCTTTGTCACTGAGCCAGGCAGGGACGAAGGGCTTAGCCTGAAAGCTCCTTTGGAATTGGTGTTGCAGAGGCTCCTGGCTTCCTGTGCTGATCTGCAAACCTCCAGCCCCCAGATCCCAAATCCCTCCTAATCCTGGGAAGGAGGCAGCCCCCAGTCACGTCTGTCAGCAGCTCTGCGCACTCTCCCTGGACCTCCCACCTCCCCCACAAGCTGGGAAGCGGCAGGCAAGGGCCTGGGCGGCGAGGATGAGGGATTTCCCGACTCTAGTTGAGATCTGTCACAACATTAATGTTAATTAAGCCTCGTTAATTCAGCCCTCTGCTTACGTTGAGCTCCTGACAGCAAATTACTCATAAGTGAGGCGGTAAATTTATTGCTGTACTTTCCCAAACACTCAGCAGCAAAGAACGTGCCCCCAGGAAAGGCAAAGCCAAGGCCTGGAGGGCAAGTGCTGTGTGGCTCCTGCCAGCCTGAAGTGCCAGGGACCGTGGCCCAGAGAACGGCCGGGGTTCACCAGGAGACCTGGGTGGGAATGAGCCCTGGTCCAGTCAGAGCAGGTTGCCTGGAGACGTAGTGAGCTCCTCCTCACTGGAGGTGTGTAAGCGGGAAGCAGAGAGCACTGCAGATCCCTCTGGGCCAGCCCATCATCTTCCTTCCTCATTCATCTCATGCAGTGGACTATTCTGGCTCTGCCTGTTGTTTCTTCCCAGTGCCTTGGAGCCACACAGTAGGGCTCATAAAGGGTGAGTTTTGATCTGAACATGGGCCCTGGAACCCACCCTGGTGTCTGTAAACACCTTCCCCTGCAGTGCAGTCTGACAGGAGCCCCCGTGGCCTCTGCAGGGACCAAAATGTGCAGGCAGGGCCAGGCATCCCTGCCAGGGATGCTGTCATTGTGGGGGAGGGGTTGTCTCCCTGTCCTGGGCCGTGGGGTGCTTTTAGAGCCAGGATCAGGACCACATCTGGGCAGTTGACCCTTGAGCCCAGACCCCTCCGTTGCTAGGCTAGGTGTCAAGCCCTCGAGGTGAGAGTGCAGCCTCTCCTGGGGGCAGTGGGAGGCCCTCCCTCTCCCTGGCCCTATAACCCCTCCCCCTAGGATCTGCTCTCCTCCTGGTTTTGGACTGGGCTATGGTGGGGACATTTGGAACAAACCCAGGCTCTGGGCACCTAGAATTTTAAAAAATTAATTAGAGCATTAAATGGTAGCCCTCTGGGAGAAGCCCACCATCTGGCTGTCACAGGAGAAGCAGGAAAATCTATGCATATCTGTCTGTGGTGTGTGAGCGGCGTAAGAAGCCACCTGTGCATGTGTGGCTGTGTGGCCCATGTGCAGTGGTATGTGCACGGTATGACATGTGTGTCTGAGTATGTTCAGTATGTGGTACACATCTGAGTGTGCAAGCAGGCAGTGTGTTTGTGTGTATGTGTGCCCATCTGCATGTGCATGCGCTGTGTGTGCCCGAAGGTCTGCATGTCTGCCTGAGCACATTTCTGTGCCCAGGCCTGGCTTTTTTGGGGCAGTGAGTCAAACTGGGCTGTGTGCAGAGTTGGGGCAGCCTCTCCACCCCTCCTGGCTGAGGTGATGCTCACAGATGAGTGGGCCTTGCACAAGTGGGATGGGGTAAGTTTGGCAAGTGCGCAGCTGGCCTGCAGTGGGTGGGCAGGGCAGGAGTCTTGTCCCCTGTTTGACAGATGGGGAAACCCCCACCTGCCCAAGCACAGAGCCAGTATGTGGAGAGGCTGGGGCTGGAGCCTCTGCTCTGGGGCTCCCTGTGTGCTGCTGCTTCTGCTCCAGTGGCTCTTGCCCTGGCTTTGTGCCTTAGGCATCTTTTATGCTGTTGGATTTTTGTGGCAGAGGCTCTTGAGAGGGTACCATCCCCATTTCTCAGGGTTGCTCAGGGGGCAGGGGCAGGGGCAGGATTGCACTGCACATCCTGCACCCTTCCATTGTGTGGAGGAGGCAGCCGGGCTGCTAGCCTGGCCCAGGGTGATGGTGTCAGGGCAGAACACTGGGCCAATGGAGGGTCCACTGACTTGCTGTGTGGCCTGGGCCCATCCTGTCTCCCTCTGAGTCTCATGGATGTTGCAAGAACTAGATGAGGAGGTTCATGCTAAGGGCTTTGTAAACCTCAAGGTTCAGTGGACAGATGAGGGCCTGGCCCAGGGATGGCCATCACACTATGATCAGGGTTCCCTCAGGAGCAGGCAGGAGATGGCAGGCAGCCTCTTCTGAAAGAGGCTGGTACCCTCTCGAGCCTGGCAGACTGTGAATCTTTCTCCAGAACCGTCTGCCCGGGTGCTGGGCACTGGCATTGTCTTCTAGCTCCAGTCTCCTACATGTGGCTCATGGTGATGAACTAGAGCAACAAGGGAGCTCAGAGAGCAGGGGGACCCACCTCTCATCCAATAGGTGGTGCCACTAAGGCCCAGAGAGGGTGAGTGGCTTGCTTAAGGCCACATAGCAGCTCAGGGGTACACCTGGGACCAGAACCCAGGCGTCCTGGCCCCTGGCTCTGTTCTCCTTGGTATTGCACTGCTATGTCCTTGGAAAAAGAGAAAGGGGACAGAGAAAGGTTCCTGTACCTGGAGGGAAGGAGGTAGGAGTGCCAACCAACTGGAGAGAACTTGGGATCCCCTGAGGCTCCAGGCATTATGTATGAATGAAGGATTTTTAAAGCAGTGTTTTAATTATTGTTTTTACTATGTATGCAGAATGCTAGATGGTAAATATAGTTTGTATCTTGGGCTATAAATTCTTTATAGATAGAAAAGACCCAGGCCTCCAGATTGCATGTGTTCTTTCATTTATTCATTCATCATTCATACATCCAGCACCCATTCCCTAAGCATCCCCTTGGTGCCCGCCATGCAGATCTTATCCTGCCTCCAGTGAGCTGCTAGGCTGATGGGGAAAGATATGATGAGGCTATGGCCAGAACAGGCCTCAGATCCCATGTAGGGTTATGGACAGCTTCCCAGTAGAGTGGGGGAACCCCCAAAGAATGAGGAAGATGTGCCCACCAGGCACCCTGGCCTCCCAGCTTCACATGGACTTGACCTTGGACAGGCTTATCATTCATCCAGAAATGGGCCAGCATCCCTCCCCTCCCCCATGCAGCTGTCCCTGAGCTCAGGCCCACGCTTAAGGGTGGAGCACGGATGGAGGTGGCAGGGAATGCTGGTGGCTGGATCTCCTTGTAACCTCCCCTCTGCCTGTATGTCTAGGTGGTCCAGTCTTGGCTCTGACCTGCTCAGGGTTATAATCATGGGGGGATTAGCTGGGGAGACTGCTTCTGAAATAGCTTGTCCTGTGAGCCTGGCTGGCTGCCTAGAGATAACTCCACCTGGACCTTTTTCTCCAAGGAACAGCCCTTCTACTTTATACACGGAGAAACCAAGTTCAGAAGAACCAGGAGGCCCAGGACAACAGAGGCCAGGCCTCCTGATGCCCTTTAACAATTGTAATAGAAACTTCCTGAGGGCCTACAAGGTACAGAGCCTGGGGGTTGGGGAGCAACAAAGAAAAGTTGGGAGGAACTTGTATCACAATGTCAGGCACTGATATATTAGTTATCTTACAGCCAGCTACCCTGCAAGTCATGATTCAGCATCACAGTTTTAGAGGCTCTGAGAGGTCAAGTAACCTGCCTGAGGTCACACAGCAGCAAGGGGCAAATCCAGGATGTGAGCATTGGTTCCCAGCCTGCTCCTCGTGGGAGGAGGGCCACAGTGGGCAGTGGACTAGCATCTTCCAAATGTCTGTGCTAGGTGAAATGTCTGCTTGAAGAAAAGGTGGAGGAGGGTGGAATTGTCGTGGGGCAGTAGGCGTACTCATGGAGCAGGCTGTTTCAGAGATGGCTTCCCTTTCATTCAAGCTGTGGTGGGACCTGTCTTGTTGGGGGAACTCTGCTGGCTCAGAGCCCTAGAGTGACGGCACCCTGTTTGAGAGGTTCTGAGAAGTGGCAGGAGTCTCGGCCAGAATGCCGGCAGGATGTGAGGCTCTGCTGGGCACCTGCCCTACTCCCTCACTCTGCTCACCTCCCACAGCCACGACTGCTTCTGCCCAGTTCTGGCTCACAGCCCTCATAGCAGTCCCTGGCCCCATGGCCATTAACTCTCCCCACGCTGTCGGCCCCATGGCTGGCTGCAGAGAGGTGGGCGGTCCAGGCCAGAGCTCTGGGCTCCGGGTCAGCAGGACTAGCAGCTGAGAAATGGGCCCCCCTGAAGATCTTACCTAGTGGCAGGGCTTGCCAGCATTTAGTGGGGCTCTTGGCACACAGTAGGCCCTCTACTTGAGTCTTTAGGCTTCCAGCAGCAGAGACCTGAGACTTTGCAGTTGGAATAGGGGTCATCAGAAGCGTGGTCCTCCCAGGTTCCCTCCCCAAACCCAGGACTAAGGGGAGGCCCTATCAGCGCCTGCACAAAGCTCTCCCATAAGTGGGCTGGGGACCCCTCCGCCCTGAGCACTTGCCAAGCAGTCCAGTGGCAACACGTGGGCCTGCCTTTTCTCCCCCACTCTGGGTAGCCATCTCCCAGGAAACAGGGAATTTTCCCTCATTCCCATCATTAGGGTGCCAGGGCAAACAAACAGCCTAATCCAGAGGAGCTCTGGGCCACAATCACATTCTCTTTGGGGGTTTTCTCTCTATTTCCAGCAATTCTGAGAAGCCTGAAGTAATTGGTATTCCACACAGGTTAATGGAACTGCTGCCTCCTCTGTATTATGCCTTAATTTCCTTTATTGCATAGCAAGTTGGAATTAATCGCCCCTCTCCTTCTTTTTTCCCACCGAAACCCATTACCAGCCTGTCTGCCGGTTAAAGTCATTCGGTGGCAGCTCTTGGCTCCTTTCCACTTCCCTAGGAATCTTTCCGACCAGAGCCAAAGAACAAGGAGGGGTGAAAAATCCATTTGTACGAAGTGAGGATCTCCTGTTGAGAACTTATTTCCCTCCCTGTTCAAGAGGAAGGAACGTGTCCAGCCTCCAGCCGTCACAGCTGACTGAGTCCCCTGTCGCTGAGAGCGTTCAAGAGGGCGGAATGGCCATATGTCAGTGGTGGGAACAGAGGATTCCTGCACTGATTGGGGGAAGGGACAGGCCTTGGCCACTCCTGGTGCCTGGATCAGATTCTGTGATTTGAAGTTTCTAGGGTTCTGTTGTCTGTAAGTTTAAGATTTTCTCTGTAATTTCACAGTTGGAAAGAATCTGTGAACCTGTGGTCCTAACATTGAGCCATCTGGGTCTAAATATTTCATATTGTGTGTTTTAAGATTCTAAGATACTCTTCTGGAACTGGAGATTCTGTTCTGTGATTCTAAGGCTATTTTATGAGCCTCTTAAGCTGCAATTCTGCTCCATGACTGGGTCTTAGGAGGGAGTGAAATTGCTTCGCTGAGGCTGCCTAGAGAATGTGGCCTCAAGCCGGCCCAGGCCTTCTCTGGCCTCAGTTTCCTCATTTATGAAATGCCAAGGGTTAGACCAGATGGCCTGCTCCTGACTTCCCAGTGTGTTCTGCCTGCAGCCCCCCTTTGGCTCTTTCTGAGCCTCCTCCACACAGAGCCCCACCTGCATTGGCCACCCCACCCCACCTCAGGGAACCCAGAAGCTTTCCCATCTGAGCCACATCCCTTGTCCATTTGCCCGCAGTCCTCTCTCATTCCACCAGAAAGCAACCCAGCTCTCCTCCAGAGTCCCAGCAGGAAAGCTCCCTAGTTCCCACCTCCGAGCTGCTGCTCCTCTGTGGCCCCTGCTGTCCTCACCCTCTCTCCATGGAGCGCCCATGCTGAGTGCCACACACGTGCTCTACTGTCCTCAGCACAGCTGCACACCTGCCTGCCCTCCTAAAAGTGGGTGCCGACCCTTCAGCTCGCAGCACGCAGCCCTGCCCGCACACCTGGAGTGACCCCCGTCTGTCCCTTCTGCCCTCCACCTGGTGGGGCTCCCAAGGCAGGCCCATGAATGGTACATGTGGAAAACCTGACTTCTTTCTCCTCTGATATCCAGATGAGGACACTGAGGCATGGGGAGGGCAAGGGACTGGCCCAAGGTCACTCCAGAGGCCAGGGGCAACCTGCAGTAGTGCCCAGGGCTCTGAGACCCAGACCAAACCTTCTGGTTCCCCCAAGCCGAGCCTGGAAGGGCCTTTCCACAGCCAAGGGCCCAGCTACAATGGGAAGGGAAGGTTTGCCTCTCCCTGAGTCTGGCTCCGCGGGCCGGCTGAGCCGTTGGAATGACTCGCTGAGCTTGCTCTGGTCTGGTGGAGCCTCCCAGAGCCGCCCCAGGCTGTCAGCAGGGAGATGAATGCTATCCAGCAGGGCTTCAGACCTTCACCTCGGCAGTGACAGCCAGGGTGGGCGCAGCCTAGAAGGGCTTGCTGCAGGCACTGCCCAGGTCTGGCCTGCCAAAAATATGGCAGCAGAATAAGCATCCTGTGGAGAATTGAGTTTGCTAATGTTCTGCCCTCGGTGCTCTGGGCCCTGGCGGGCCTCGGCAGCAGCTCCGCTCCTTTGGGCCTTGTTGGAGGTGGAGGGCGTTGTCTTACACCATCTACAGCTGATGCTTGGGCTGGCCTTGAGGAGTGGGGAGAGTTTTGCCAGATGGAGCTGGGAGAAGCACCTCCTGCATAAGTGAAGACACCAGGTGAGCAAGCCTATGGTTTGTCCATGACTGCTGGGTGGATGTGAGGGGTGGGGGTAGCCAGGGGTGGGTGAGAGCAGTTAGCTGGAAGTGTTCCTGAGCTCCCTGCTGAGACACTTGCACATATTCTAGGGGAGATGGGAATTCAGCAGTACAAGGAAAGATGGCTTCCTGATGATGGAGAGGCCGTCAGCAGGACAGTGGCTGCTGGCTGTGGGTTTCCAGCCCCCACCTGGAGCCAGAGGGGTAGACTGGGAGGGCCTGGGGACCAAGCCATGGATCCCTTCCTCTGCCAGCCTAACTCTGGACCTTGTGATGGTAGCACCAAACCTAAAAAGGAAAGGAACTTAGAGATCATCTCGTCCAATCCAGTCCTGTTGTGGAGGAGGAACCAGGCACAGAGAAGGCAGGGGATTTATATAATGTCACACAGTAGAGCCAGGACCCCAGGCCAGGGGTGGGAGAGAGCCCAATGCTAACCCAATTCATAGTGAAATAGTCTTAGTCTCTCTCCAAATAAAAGCCAGCAGCCTTCCGGGCACAGGCCTCAGCCACTTCACAGAGCAATGCCCTAACCTTCAGGCCTTCTGCTGGGCACACGGAGGCTCCCTGGATGGCCAGCGAGGGGCTGGGGGTGGCAGAGAGCTGGTACCAGCCTCCGGGGCAAGAAGCCCAGGACCAGCACACAGAGAGTGCCCAAGAGGGGCTGCAGACCCACCCAGCCCCAGGTGATGGATTTCCCAATAACAGGGTGTCACTGCCCATTTATCACCAGGATGGCTCCATGGAGCTCCTCTCGGAAATGCTTTCCTACCAGCCTAATTGGTGGAAGCAGCCGGGTCCAGCCACTGCCTCGTAGGCAGAGGGTGCTGCATGAACATTACTGCAGGGGCCAGTGCCCTGACTGCCTGGGGAGGGTGGGGGACTGGCCCTTCCCCAGACAAGTGAGGGTCGTCACTCCATCATTCACGCCCTTGTGCCACCAGGCTGCTGGGTGGGAAAGACTGACCACCTGTCTCCTACTCCTTTAGCAAACCCGATGCAGGCTGCTGACGGAGGCAGCGTCTGCACCTCATGGGTTCTCAGGCCCCTCTGGCCTGGTCTCCTTGTCCCCCGACTGCAGAGTTCTGCCCAGGGAGCCCTGGGTTTCTCACTCAAGTGCGGTGGAAGCAACAGAGCCCAGAGAGTCCTGCCTGGTATCACCCGGCTTGTTGGTGGCAGAGCCCAACTAGAATGAGACCTGGAGCCTTTCCCTCAGCTGCAGAAGTGGAGGCAGAAAAGCTATCCTTCTTCCCATCAGGGCTGGTGATGGGAGAACAGGGCCTGGTGGGCCGCAGTGTGGGGGGGGTCCTGGTATGCTCTGAGGTCTGCCTGTGAGATGCAGAGTTGTGGGCCCCCTGTCCCCCTCTGCTCAGGTGGCCTGACTGGGGTTAGACAGGAATGTCCCCAGGTCAGAGGAGGCTGAGTCCCCACTTGGGCCAACCGACTGCTCTTGCCTGAGTGGAGAGACAGCGTGAGGCAGGGAACCAGGCAGGGCTCTGGCTGGAGGTCATGGAGGGTTTCCCAGCCACGCTTTCTGCCTTCTAGAGGCTTCTACTCTGAGGATACCATGAGTTTCTCTCTAGCTGTTTCCTTGGGACCTAAAATCCGAGCACAAAGTGGGGGTCCCAGGTCCGGGGTGGGCAGTCCTGAGCCTGGAAGATGGGCGGGGGATGGGCTGTGTTCTCTGTGCTGCTGCTTCTCTGAGCAGCACCCCTTGCATTTGCTTGTCCTTTTACAGGCACCAGCCCGGGACCCCTGCTGATCCCGTCCACCTCTCCCCAGCCCCATCCCCCTACTCCTCACAGCTGTCACTTGGTCAATACCCCTGCATCCACAAATCACTGCGACAGGAAGACCCCTTTGTCGCCTGTCCCTCGGAGACACGCATCTTCCCTGTGGCTACAGGGAGTCCCACATACCCCAGTGAGGGCTTGGACCTTCCTTGGTGACAGCAGGGCCGGAGTCGGTCAGTGTCTGAGAGCAGCTGAGATATGCTGGGGCCTGGAAGAGGGATTCAGCTTGGGAAGCCCCAGGTGACCCTCTGGAGCATGAAGCATGGCCCAGTGGGAAGAGGTCACATGCTCTGTCAGAGGTGTGAGGCCACAGGTATTCTTTGAGCACCTGCTTGGTGTCAGACCCTGTGTGAGGCGGTGTGAGGGGACCCTGAGATGAAGCAAATGTTGGCAGGCACGGGGGCAGGTGCACCCCCGGGCTGGAGGACATTGAGGAAAGAGCCATGAACCAGGGGAAAGGGGGCCTGGGTTCAAATTTGAGGGGGCCATGAAATCTCTCTCAAGTCGCTCCCCCTTTCTGGGGCTCCCTCCCTGTCCTCATAGAGCTGTCTCTGAGGGCCCCCAGCTGAGGTCAGCTGAAGATCACGTGGAGACCCCGTCTCTTCATCTGGGACAAGGTGGTATGGGCAGCTCATGGGGCAACATCCATGTCTTCTGCCATGGCCACATGACACCGTGCTGACCCTGACGCTCTCCGTGTCGTCCTGCAGCTGCCACCTGAGCGCCTGCCCCTCCTCTGGGAAGAAGCTTGGTGACTGCCTCCCATCCAGCCCCCCTCACCAGAGTGCTCCTCCCACGCTCCCCCTTCATTCTTTCCTCTTCTCCCTCAAACCCTTCACATCCCCCCTCCCCCCAGCATCTGCTGCTTGTTTCCTCTTTCTCCCCAGGTGGGATGAGAGGGTGGAAGCGAAAGCGGACTCAGATGTCACCTGCTGATGGATGGTGGTGGCCTGAGCCCCGGAGCCCGCTGGGCAGCACAAAGCCGGGAGCTGAGCCCCTCCCACCACGTTCCGGGGGTGTCAGGACACTGTGGGAACGGGTTGCCTTTCTGGCACCGCCCAGAGCCTTGAGTCTGACTATCAGCGTGGGCTCAGAGACATAGTCCCTTGCAGGATGGAATCGGGGTGGGGGGGCGTCCGTAGCTTGTCAACATGCGTGGCTCACGTAGTACCTGTCCTGGAGGTCCGTCATGAGGCCGACAGCGAGCAGAGCAGCATGGTGCAGTCTTGGAACCTTGGGTCCTTAGAGAGTTAGAACCGTAAACCCATGGAAGCTGTTCTAAATGTTCTGTTAGACTCACGGGATCTTTAAACTGAGGGTTCTTAGGAACATCATGTATCTGGGGAGGGGTCAGGGTCGGAGTTTAACCTAGAGCAGCTGGTGATGGGCTGTGAGTTTCACGGCTCCACCAGGGCTGTTAAGGGAATAACAGGGAAAGAGCTGATGGGCCCCCCCCCCTTGCCCTGCTTCCAGTAGTGCAGCTCCATTTTAATCTATTTTATCTGTTGGGGTTTCAGTTAGAAAAAACATTCCTCTGCTTAAAAATAAAGACTACGGTTTTCTGGGCCCTGTGCTGTGCAGCTCTGTGCCAGGACCTGCCGCCCCCGAGAGGGTGGCTCTGGCCACGGGTGAACAGGCAGGCACATGGGGCCTCCTGGGAGGGGGTGCAAGTTGCTCTGGGCCACCGTCTCCTCCCCCTCTCACTCCTGCTGTGTTGTTGCTGCCGCCAGAGAACACTCCGGGTCTGTCGTCCCGTTGACTGGGGTGACAGTTTAATAGTAGCTTCCTGGGCTGTCATTTAAATCTGCCTGCCAGGTTAGTAGGCCAGGGGCGGGCTGGCACGCCCCCTGCCCCCACCCCGGATCTTCCTTCTGCTGGTAGCGGTCGTCTTGGCAACGCCAGGGCCTGGTGAGCTCTGCAGAAGGGTAACTGAGCGGGGAGCAGCCCTTTCATCTCCCCAGCCCGGCTACAAGTGGCCCACCTGCCTTAGGGCTGGGCTGCAGGGCCAGAGCCAGGCCGCTCAGTGCTGGTCCAGGCCTGGGAGAGGGAGTGGGAACGGATGAGTCCCCTCTGTGCGCTGGTTCCAAGGTGGGGGCTTTACATCTTTGCTCTCTCAGATTCTCAACTGCCCTGGGAGGGAAGAGACCTGCCCCAGGTGGTTGAGCTGGAATCATCTTGCCTGTGGGTCTCTGCTCTACCCTCAGAGAGGGTTCCCTGGAGCCCATGACTTGTCTGCAGAAACCTGAGGGCAGACAGAGTCTGCATCTCTCTCATCTCCTTGTCCCACGTGGCCTGGTATCAATCCCCCCTCCCCCCTCCTGAGCTTGCCTCTGGACACGTCCCTGCTCTTAGTACTGGTGTCTCGCCACTGGAGCCCCCTCAGCTTTGTTCTGGGCCAAGTGCTCTGTGAACGCCTTCTCCTGTTTTTCACGGCTTAGTGGAGCTGGCCTAGAGACAAGATTGGGTGCCAGCCTCTGCTGTGTGACCATAGGCCAGTCCTTCCCCTCTCTGGGCCTTATCTTCTGAGCTATAGGATGACAGGCTCACACAACAGCAGTGTTTCATTGAGTGTGGCTCATTGGACACTTGTTTCTTGGGAAATTAATAGACATGGCATCCAAAAAAGGAGTTCCTTGGCTAAATAAGTCTGGAAAGGGCTGGAGGGAACAAAATCAATCTGATACCTTTACTGTAGGCCTTCTCAGGGCCCTTAGTATGCCAGTAGGCCTCATCTCCAAGGAGGAAATAATTATCCCAGACATCGGGGTGGATGGTCCCCCTGCTCTCTGTCCTGCCTTCTGCCTCTCTCTTCCTCTGCTAGGACCTCTTCACCCATGTGCGTGGCCCCACCAAATACTGGAGGAGGCCTGGGCAGCTTGGAGCAGTGGGTTTTGTTGGCTGCCCTGTGCTTAGCAGAGGCTGGGTGAGTCCCAGGGTGAGCTCAGGGAAAGCCAGGCCCCTGCACTGGGCCTCTGAGGGCAGCCTGGTGCCAGGCGGGGCAAGTTGGCCCCTGGCCTTGTGGAGCTCCCAGGTCCGTTGTCCCTTGCCTCCTCCCAGCCCCAAGTGGCCATTCCACTGGCTCCTCTACACCCTGCACCCTGTTACCCCTCACCCTGGAAGGCCCTTCATTGTTCTCCTCACTCCCACGGCTTGGCTGACCTCTCTTCCCTGAACATGGTCCCCTCCTCCAAGAAGCCTTCCCTGACCCCTGGGCTGGTCAGGTGGCCCTCCCCTGGCTTTCTGGCCACGCAGTGGGACCTAGGTTCAGGTGCAGCCCTCCCGCTGACATGTGCTGTGCCTTTGAGCAGCCACTTCTCCCTGAGCCTGACTTCTGGCTTATGGAACAGGAGGGTGGCAGAGGAGACTTCAAGGCCCTGGGCGCTGACATGATGGAGCATTGTGGTTGCCAAGAAGAAGCCACACCGAGCAGCTCCACCTGGCAGCCCTGACTAATCTTTGTTTTGAAGCCTCCTGTCAGCACTGGGGCTGCGGGATGAGCGTGGGTGGGGAACAGCAGCAGGAAGGATGCACATTGTCTCGGGGTAGGACGCCTCTGGGGGTGGAGAAGCTGGGAGGTGCTGAGTGATCATAACAATTTCACAAGAACATAGACTATGGGCACAAAGAGGGGCTGAGGATGCACCACACCTCCACATCCAGATGAGAAGGGAGGCCCAGGTGACTGATGAGCCCAATGTCACACACACAGCAGCTGGAGCTGCTGAGTCCACATGCCTCAGATTTGCACTTTTCTGCTTTTTAGTTCATAAAGCCCTGGCACCACCCTTAGCCCATTTGCTCCTACAACAACCCTGTGTGGTAAAGCAGGGATATTACCCCTGAATGTAGATTTAAAAAGAGATTCAGAGACGTTGTGTAACTTGCAAAAGGTCACACAGCCCACAAGTGGCAGAGCAGAGTTCCATCAACTGTGAACATCTGACGCTATCCTCGGCCAGCGTTCTCGTTAGAAATAGCAGCTCCCACTTCCTTTGTCCTGGTTTTCCCATTCTCTCCCAGTCTGCCACAGGATTGGCCCCTCCCCACTGCCCTTGGGAACCCCACGTCCTTTGTGGCAGCCCATCTGTTGCCATAGCACCAGATTATGATGTCGCAGACCTTGTAGACTACTGCTCCTGGGCTGTGGAGTACAGAGAATCACAGAGGTGGGCATTGTCCAAAGGGCAACTGGCATTGAGGGACATAAATCCCTGGAAACAGAGAGCCACGGCCTCGAGCCCAGCTTGGGGATCACCCTGGGAGCTGGAGCCAAGGCTGCCAAGGCCAGGAGAGTAGGGGTCTGGCATGGTTTGCTCTGACAGCCTCAAAAGACTGCCCAGCCCTCGTCTCTTGGCAGGGTGGAGGTAGCCTCTTGACGAGGGGCTATTGGGCTCTTTGCACTGAACAACCTGATGCCAGGATGCTCGCTCAGATCCTTTTTTGCCTTTTGACCTTGTGGCAGTGCTGCCTCAGAAAGCAACCATCCCTGCTTGCCCAGAGAGGAAGGCACTTGCCCAGGGTCACCTAGGGAAGATGTGGCCATGCCAGGATTCAGGCTCAGCTCTACTTCCAAATCCTTCCACATGGTTACACTTCAGACAGGGCCCACAAAGGTGGTTTAGTCTAGTCCCTAACCTGAAAATGACCACGCTGCCTCAGTTTCCCCTTTCGCAAAGCACAGGTTGTCATAGGCCCAGGTTTATTCTAATATATGCTTCTAGGCATGTTCCAGGGGAGCCCTTCATGCCTGCACCTCTGGGCTGGGGCTGATCTGCCACACTGCTTTGACCTGCAGCCCCTGGGATGTAGTCACACCCATTTGCCTCTCTGAGGTCCTCATTTGTAGCTTGACAATGCTGAGGTGGCTATGGGACTTAGTACGAAGAGCCCAAGCTCTGGCAACTGCTGCAGGGAATTGAAATCCTGTTTCTGCCACCTACCACCTTCACCCCTTTGCGCCTCAATTTCCTCTTCTGTAAAGTGGGATTAACACCAGCTGCCAGGATAGCTGTGAGGAGTCACTGGGATATTGGGGGAAAGGTCCCAGGGCAGAGCCAGGGTGGAAAATGTCCAAACTGGTCATGACAGTGAGCAAATCTGTTCCCCAAAACACCATCAAGGGACATGCGTCCCTGAGGCTGCCATTTCCTGGCCTCAGGGCTGCCCTCCAGGATGGTGATGGGGCTTGTGGTTGCTCTGGCCTCCTTGCCCGGTGCCTGCCAGGACTTGGCACACTTGGGAGGCCAAGCTCGTTCCCAGTATCCCAGAATACTAGGGAGGAAATGGTCCCTGGAGAGGGGCTGGCTGGCTCCAGCCCGGCGACGGAGCCCCTCCGTCACCTTTGTCAAACCTGCCTTTTTCTCCTGGGGTTTGCTGGTTGTGCGCTTGTACTGACTGCCGGGCTGGTTTCTCTTGGGTGTGCTCAGGGCACAGATGCAAGCTTGCTGAGGGCCAAACTGAAGCTTCCATGGACTTTCCCACTTACTCTAGGCCTTTTTCTTCCACATCTGATGCCCCTGGGCATTTTGTTTGGGCATTCCCATGGTGGGGAAGAGGGATGCCTGCCTGTGAGGTCAAATTATGGCCCTGCTCCCACCTAGATGTGACCTTGGGCATGTAACTAATGCCCTGGGGCTGAATTTCCCCATGTGTCAAGTGAGGATGTAATAGGCCCTTTGTCGTGGGATTTCCTGGTAAAGTGCTTAGCACAGAGACTGGCACGCAGAATGCACTTGGAGAATGTTAGAACAGGGAAAAGATAGCATTGAAATATTTGTTTCTTTTTTGGATGCCGAGCTTCTTGTGGAAGGAGAACTCTGGTGTTCGTGTTAGGAAGTGCCCTAGGTGCCGTGGTTCATAACTACTTACTTTCCCATAATCACAGTCCGTGATTTACCAAAAGGTGGTACCGTATTGGTATCTGTTCCCATGTCGAACGATGACCCCTCAGTGCAGGGCTCAGGGAGGGCTGCCTAGTGGTCCTGGGCTGGGAGGCCAGCCAGCTGGTTCTGATCACTGCCTTTCTGAGTGTCCCTGGGCCACCCCTAAACTTTCTCTGGGCCTCAGGCTCCCATCTGTAGGTAGACTCTGATTACTCTGGTCTCTCCTAGCCTACACGGGCAGAGGTGTTCTTCTAAGGAAAGTGTGACGAAAACTCAGCATAGAATGCAGATGTGCTGCAAGGATTCCACTGAAAAGAAAGGCAGAAATGAAATGGATTCTAGAGTCCTAGTGTCTGTCCCCAGATCCCTGTCAGGCTGCTCAGGGTCAGGAGCAGTCAGGTGGCTCCAGAGGGGAACAGAGGGCCTGTGGGAGGATTTACATAGTCCCAGGCTGGCCAGTGGGAAGGACCTTCCGGGAGAAGGTGAGCCTGGTCCTGGAGGTGTGGGAGCAGAGGCTGGGTGGCTGCGTTTCCATTGGATTCAATGCCCCCACTGAACGCTACCCCGAGTTGGGTCCTGTGCTGAATCTGACGCAGTCTCTGCACTGGAGGAGCACCAGGCCAGTGCAGGGACAGGGAGAAAAGCAAACCACGTTGGCTCTGCGTTCTTGTCCCATTCTGCTCCCAGCTGTGAGAGCCTAGCCTGCTACGTACGTCCCCTGTGAGGGCACAGAACACCCCATTTCCTCTGCTTCTAATTAAGACTCAAGGAGGGAGGGTATAGCTCAAGTGGTGGAGCACATGCTTAGAATGCATGAGGTCCTGGGTTCAATCCCCAGTACCTCCTCCAAGAATAAATAAATCTAATTACCTCCCCCAACCAAATAAATAAATAAAATTCATGGGAAAAAAAAGACTCATCAAACTATAAAAACAGCAATACTTACTGCTGTGTGCCTCTGTTGCCTGTTTTTCATATATTGTAACTTCTTGTTACTGTTCCTCCGAGCGCTTTGTTTCCTTCTCCTCATTATATAGATAAGAAAACAGAGGCTCAGAGGTTAAGTAACAAAAGAGGCAGAGCTAGGATTCAAACCCCCTGTGTGGAGGCCTCCCCTCCAGGCTGTAAGCGCCTTGGGGGCAGATTGATTTGGGTGTCTTGCCTGTAGATCCTCTGTCCCTCACTCTAAACAGAACACACCTCATTAATCTTGGCACACAGTGATCATTTGCTTTTATGGTTTATTATCAGCAGCTCCCCGGTGCTTACAGAAGGGGCCTTGAATTCACCCTGGTTGAGGGCTGCAAGAAAGGCAGGTCAAGAGACTGAGAACTGACTGATGAGGCTAAGGCAGCTACTGTAAATGATCAGGGAGGGCTTCCTGGAGGCTGTGACAGCGGAACTGGACTTGAGGGAAGAGAGAGGTGTGACAGGGGAAGGGATCCTGTCACCCTTGTTGGACTTGAACACCTGAACTTGCAAAGCAGGACCAGGTGTCACCTGTCCCCACCTGGTGTGACATAAATAAGCCTTTCTCTCCTGTCCTCGCCTCTTGGTCAGCGAGGCACTCATGGCCTGCTGGGGCTGTGGGAGGTCACGTGGTCCAGCTTGCAGCCTGAGCACATTCTGGTCACCTGGTAGCCACCTGACTGTACATCCTAGAAAAGCCTCCTGTGCCCACCCAGCCCCTCACTCTTCTCCTTGCCCTGCAGCCAAGAAGACCTGTGCGGACAGTGACTTCACCTGTGACAATGGCCACTGCATCCACGAGCAGTGGAAGTGCGACGGCGAGGAGGAGTGTCCCGACGGCTCCGACGAGTCCGAGGCCACTTGCAGTGAGTCCTGCCCCTTGGTCTCGGGTCGGGGAGGCTATGCTCGGGGTCTCAGTTTCCTCATCAGATCTTCCTTGTTGGGAGGTTAGGAGGCTCGGGTGAGTGATCTGTGGAACACAGCCTGAGACTCACTTCTGCTGAGCCCTCGGGAGCTCCTGGCCAACCGTCAGGTGCCTCTAGTTGCTGGTGTCTGGTGACCTGTTTCTGGGCTTTCTTCCCAGCCCTCCTGCAGGTTGGGCCCTGCCCCTGTAGTACCAGGAGCTCCAAACAGCCCCTCTGAGCCCTTCTCCCCAGAAGTTGCCAGAGCGCACCCTCCAGGCCTCCCCTTGGTCTCCCTGACACATTTTTTTTTGAGGACTCTTATCATAATACTAATAGCACTGATGGCAACTGGCACTTATTAAGCATTCACTGTGCACCAGGCACTGTGCTGAGTGCTTTGTATGCATTAATTCATCTTATCCCCACAGCAGCTGTACGAGGCATGTACTGTCACTTTCTGAATTTTGCAAAGGACACTGAGGGTTAGAGAGGTTGAGTGACTTGCCCAAGGCCACCCAGCTGGGACTTTGAGGCTGCAGCTTTTTCCTCTCCCTGGGCGGGCAGAGCCTAGGAACCTGGCCTCCACAGCAGGCCAGATGGCAGCAGAGGCAGCCTGGGGCCAGGCAAAGGCCAGGCCAGCCCCAGGCCCATCTCCCACACTCAGGCTCTGTCTCTCTGAGATTTCTTTTCCAGGCCCTAATCCTCAAAGCAAACTTACATCCGGCAGGTCATTCCGTGGCATTTGTTAAATTAAAAAGGAGATGAGAAGGGGGCGGGGAAGGACCCGGTGGTCCCGGAGGCTGACCTTCAGCTGAATGAGCCTGAGACAAAAGGCTGAAGGGGTCTGGGGGAGGGCGCAGCACGTGGAGGACGGTGGGGCTGGAAGATCCTGTGGGTCACAGTCCCGGGTCCTCCTTAGGGGTCACAGTCACCCCAGAGGCAGAGGCAGGGACAGTGGAGGCCAGTGTCCCACCTAGGGTTGTGGCTGGTGATAACTGGGTTTCCTTGTCTCCTAGCAACAGAGCTACCAGTCTCTGTGTGAGAGAAAGAGAAAGGGAGAGAGAAAGGAGAGCAGGAACCACCCCCACTGGAGGCAGGGGGCCCCTTGGTTTCCTTGCACAGCTGCCCTGCACTCCCAGCCGTGCCACAGACCCTATCCTTTCCTCACCCCATCGAGTAGCCAAACCTGGTGCTGTCCTGGAGGAGTCTGGGCAGGAGGCAGCCCAGCGCTTTGTCCTGATCTTCTGGAGGAACAAAGCCCAGCCACGCCCACTTGCTGCTCTCATCCTCATGGCAACCTTGGGAGGGGGTGGATCCCGTTTTAAGAAAAGGAAACTGAGGCTGGGACAGATTTGGCCACTTGCCCAAGGCTGCCCAGCTAACACGGGGCAGAGCTATGTGCAGCCCCGAGTGCATGTTTGGGGAGGGGGCTGTGGCCACCATGGCAGTCAGCCAGCTCTGCCATCCGGATCCCATGCCAGCAGTTACCCTGGACACTGGGGGCAGGGGGAGGGGGTGCCTCATCATGGCTACTGGGGCCTGTCCTGCTGCCTGAGCTGTGCTCCCCTTCTCCCCACATCTGCGTCTCTTTGCACTGATGCTGCTTTTCATCTTCCTCCTGCCCAGCCCTGCTCTCGGGCTTTCCTGCCTGCCCCTTCCTCCTCCTCCCTCTTGCCATCTCTCTCTTGCCCTGACCGTGTTTCCCTCTATCTTCCTTACTCTCGCTCGTCCCAGCACTGGCTGCCTGCACATCCTCTGGGCTGTGCAGGGGCCTTCCAGCCTCACGCCTCCTGACTCCTAGGCCCACTTCATGCCCAGTTGTAAAGCACAGTTATTTGACAGTTGAGTAACTGGAGGCCTAGAGGAGCAGGGGGCCTTGCTTCCAAGACACACAGGTTGTTCGTGGCTGGTCTGCCTTCCGTGACAAAGGCAGGCTCTCTGAGGCTTGTCAGCGCCCCGTGGGCACCACTGCTGCACCCCAGGAGTCGGGAGGCCCAGCTCTCCTCTGGGCCCTGGTTTCTAATATTCTAGAATTCCAAAGACCATGATTCTAAGATTCCTGGACTCTTAGGATTCTGAGACCCTCTTTCTCCCTTGCCTGTCCCAGCTAGGGCCCAAGGCCCAGGATCTCACTTTGTGTGCTCAGTTACATTGGTCACACATGCGCAAGGCCTGTGGATGGGGAGGGCTGCCTGGAGGAGGTCAGCCAGAATGGGACCTTGAGGATCAGTCAGAATTTGGGGCAGCAGGACCTGGTAGCTAGCTTGCTCAGAGCTTCCCGACCGAATGGGAACCTGGCAGCCAACCCGCTGCCCATTTAATTGGCGTTGTCGTAGCAACCTCCACAGTCTACCAGGTTCCTGGGGACAGTGCCAGCTCCTGGGATAGAGCCCCCTCCCCACCTGCAAAGAAGCATTATAGGCAATGGTAAAGTGCAGTGGGTTTTGGGTCTGATATATTTGGGTTCAGGTCCTTTAACCTGTGAGACCTGAGGCAGATTGCCCAGTCATCTCCCTCAGTTTATTCATCTGTAAAATGGAGTAATGGTACTCAACCTTACAGGGGTGGTGAAGATTAAGTGAAAAAAAATGCACACAGAGTGTCAGTACTGCAGTAAATGACAGTGTTATTTTTACTATGACATTTTGACTCCAGACCCTCTCCCCAACATACACCAGTTTAAAATCTTAGTCTAAGTGAGGGGGGTTTGCATGAAGAAGGAAAGGGATTTGGGAGTGGGTCCCCATTCTTATGTTCTTCCTCTAAGTCATCTGCCCCTAGCTGGCTGGGATTTCTCCCAGCTCTGTTTCCTTCTGGTTCTGGAGTCTGTGTCTATCATATTGGGCCAGGAGTCACAGTGGGAGAGCCCGGACATTTGCCTAATGAAAGTAGCATTTCAGCTCTAATTATAGCTCACTTGATTGGGGATGTTTGTGACCCACCTTCAGGCATTTGTTGAGAGGGGTGTGGGGTGGAGGTGGGGAGGTTGGTTCTAGGTGAATGAGTTACAAATCTGGGTGCTGCTTATTGAAAATGAGGTTCTATTCATGCATCTTGGAGCCTTTCCACCTGGAGGGGGACCTCACTGATTAACCAAGTACCCCTTCCTATTAGAGACCAGAGACAGTTTCTGAGATCACCCCACGAGTTAGGGGCTGACCCAGCTGGATGTGCTGTACCTGAGCCCATGAGAAGGAGCTTGTTGTATCTGCCCCCTTCTGCACGGTGGGATGCGCCCATGCCGTGCTTCCTGGGGCAGCAGCTGGACACCGGTAGTTCCCACTGCCTGAGTCTCTAGTCCGCTCGGAGCTGGTGGCCCCCATTTGGAGGTTGTCTGCCCCTAAAGCCTCATGTGACCAACACTGCAGATACACTCACTCAATAAATAGCTGTCAAGCACTTTCATTCTTTTATTCAACAGACATTTCCCTTTTTATTAATTGGTGAACTTATGAATTAGAGAAAGTACCAGTGGATTTGGATTTCTGGGGCAGGATTCTCTGGGAATTTATAAATGCCTCCAGCCACTCCAGGATGCCGTTGCAGGTGCTTGGTGATTTTGGAGGATTCCTGATGTCTGAAAGACAGTGGGGCTCACTCCTGCGTCTGGGGACTTTGGCATACTTTGGAGAGCAGGCCAGAGGCATCCTTTGGGGCATCTGTTTCCATGAGAGGGAGAGAGGGGGTGAGATGGAAGGAGAGAGAGATGTGTTCAGTCCGGGGGGGGAGCTGCATCGTGGTGGGCAGTGTGGACCCTGATACTGTGTAATGTGTATCCCTAGGGGTGAGTCCAGGGCCCTCCCATCCCTTTGCATCTGCATTTCATGAAAGAAAACAAGAGCAGTGGTTTTCTGAGTTCCGAGTTTATTCCAGGCTCTGAGTGTAGGGACTTTCACGTTTCCCCACTTAAACTACTCTCCAACTCTGGGAGATTATGTAATCCCATTCTCAGATGGGGTGAGCCAGGGTGCAGAGAGGTTAAGTGACTTGCCAAAGTACGGATTCCTTCATGTTAGTAAATGAGTTTTGGATCCAGGCCTGTCCAACTCCAAAACCCATGCTCTGTCTCCTGCCTTGTGCTGCCTGGGGCCTTTGGCTTCAGTTATCCTGAAATTGGACATCAGACAGCCATCTACCATCTTGCAGACTCTGCCTGAGCAAAGGCCCAGTGAGCCTCCTGCCTCCGGTGACCCCTCTCCAGCCAGAGACACCAGGAGACTGACGGGCCTACTTTTCTCATGTGCAGTGATAAATGCAGTAAGTTAAGAAGGACGTTTGGAGTTGAGGAAGCTGGAGTGGAAGTCTTCGAGCAAATGACTTACCCTCTCTGGGCTTTGCTCTCCTCATCCGTAAAATGGAGGTAAT
Organism: Camelus bactrianus; assembly: GCF_048773025.1. NCBI lineage: Eukaryota > Metazoa > Chordata > Mammalia > Artiodactyla > Camelidae > Camelus > Camelus bactrianus. The sequence continues at coordinate 41,098,059 of NC_133551.1, forward strand.
AACAGTACCCGCCTCATAAGGAGACACTGCACGTCAACACTCCCCAGACCAACCTCCCGGGGCTGGGCAGTGGGACGCCTGACCCGGGAGCGCAGAGGGCGAGGTCCGTGACCTGCTGTGGGGAGGAGCTGCATCACAATGGAGATGGTGAGGTTCCCAGAGAGACAGCAGTTGGAACACCCAGCACCCAGTAGCCCAGGCAGGTCACCTCCTCTCTCTGGGCCTGTCTCCTGTCACTCCAGTGGCTGCTCTTCAATGTGACCTCCAAGGCCCCTCGTGTCCCGGCACTCCCAGAAGGTGCCGTGGCTCTTTGAGGGTAGGAGGGCTGGTGTCAGGCACTGCTGAATCCTTGAGAGCCTGTAATTAGAGCTGTCTATTTAGGGACGCAGCCAATGTCTTATTAATTATAAAGAAAGGAAGCAGACGGATTGTTTAATCATTGTCCTTGCTGAAAGGTTATGCAATTAACTGTATAAATATTCATTAAAAGTTCAAGCAGCTGCCTGCTGCACTGGGGTATGCAGAACCAGGCCCCCTGGAGATGGTGTGGACAGTTCAAGGGCCATTTCAGTCACCTGGGCTTTTGAGCGGAGAGCTTGGGGCTGGTTCTGGGCCACCTCTCTACCCAGAGGAGCGTGAGGGGCTTGACGGAAAGGGCAGAGTTTACTCAAGGAAACCTGAACTCTGCCTCCTCTCACTGCTGTGCATTTTGGGCCAGTTACTTGATCTCTCTGAACCTCAGTTTCCTCATTTGTAAAATGGAGTGTTTACCTGAAGAATCACTGCCCTGCTCCCTTCCAGAGGTGCCAGTGACATGATAATCTTTGTGAATGGTGCCCTTGGAGTTTGCACTCACAAGGCCTGCTTACCTGGCAGTGAGGGTCAGACTGACATGGGAAGTTATCAGCTCAACAGCACAGCGCAGCCTGACCCAGTGCAGTGCTCTGTAAGTGGCTCCCTGCCAGCTCCCCATGAGGTTCCGTTTCCTGAGGCCTGGCTTAGGGACTTAGGGTTGCCTTGTCCCTCTAGCCCATCACAAACATACAGAATGCCTCTATTACTTTCCTGGGTGTGAATTTAAGAGATGAAATATCCTACATGTTTTGGACTTGCAGAATGATAACTTGGGGGTTCTCAAATTGGGTGTGTGAGAATCACCAGGGGACTGGGGCTGTGGGGAGTTACTAAAGTACAGATTCCTGAGCTCTGCCCTCAGAGTCTGGATTTAGTCTAGTGTGAGCTCGGGCCCAGGAACCTGCACTTGTAACAGCCCTCACATGCCCACCCCTTGGTCAGGACTCTGGGACACACTGGTCGCTGAGCCCCCTCGTGTTCTAGTGGACCCAGAGTGGGAAGTGTTCATTCAGGTCCTGCAGTGTGTTGGTGATGGAGGTGCTCTGGGCCCCCCTCCTGACTCGCAGTCCCCTCACCACCCTGCACTACTGCTCCAAGAAGCCCTTCGTAAAGGGTCTTTGGGTATCAGTGCTTTCCAGGGCTCTACCTGACAGTTATTTGTAAAGGGAAATTTCTGTAAAATGACTGCTATGAATCCCATATTCCCAACAGTTTGCCCTATATTTATGAACTGTATTCCTATGGATAATTCTGGGGTCCACACTTGGGGGTCCCTGGTACTCCTCTTCCATGGCATCATGTTGTCTGGGGGTCTTGACTCAGATACCTACCCCGAACCCTATCTTGTCTGTGTCCTTTTCTCCATCTGTGGCCTCTCATCCCAGCTGTGGAAGTAAGAGGAGGGGAAACTGGTCTGAGATCAGAGAGAAAAACTGAGGGTGAGATACAGTATCCCACTGCCTCTGGGGTGCAGTGGCCTGTGCCCAGTCTCGGGATCAGATACAGCTGACTGCACCCTTCCTCCGCTCTTCACAGCTGTGTGACTAGGACCCAGTGCTCTGTGCCCTGTCTGGTACACAGCAGTGCTCAGTGGTTACTCACTGAGCGAATAAACAAGTCTTCATCTGCTACATGTGGAGAAAAATAGTAGGTACCATTAGTGAGCACTGGCTGGGCATTCTCAGTGCTTTACAGACACTAACATGGTCATCATTACAATCCTGGGAGGTAGGGAATAGTATTATCCCCATTTTATTGGCACAGAGCTAAGGATTGTTGGCCAAGGTAGATAGGCATTGAGTGACCGTGCTTGGATTTGAACCCAGGCAGCCAGGTTCCAGAGTCCACGCCCTCGAGGCCTCGACATAATCCTCACCCTGCTGGGTTATTGTAAAGATAAAATGGGAGCGTCTAGCACTGTGCCTGACACATCCTAGAGACACTGAGTTCAGCCTCATATACACCCTGAAAGGCAGAGGGAGCCAGCCACGGAGATCTGAGATGCGTCTGCTCGGCTGGGTCTGTCACATGGGTCATCTTGGGATGCTCAGGATGGGAGCTATCTCCAGCCATGATCAGGGTTCTCATTCTTTCTCCCAGATTGAGAATCAGCCCTGGGGCTTCGGGCCCCTGATTGAGTCAGCCTCTGATTGCAGCTGCAGTAATTATAGCTGTGTGGTCCCGCTGGGCCCGGTCTCATGGCGACTGCTCTCAGCAGCGGGCTCAGCGCCATTGCCAGGGGAGGGGCCTTGGAGGGAGCTGTCGAGGCCTCGGAGGGATCTGTCGGGGCCTCTGTGAGCCCTTCAAATCTACAGGTTCGGAACATGGAGTCACTGATCTGGAAGGCAAGCTGAAACCCAGATGGGGCACATCGTGCTCAAGGGCACACAGCTGTGAAATGGCAGAGACACACATAGGACCTGGTGACTCCATGCTGCTGGATCTTAAAGGGGAGGCTTGGAAAGGTGGGAGGTAGGGCCAGTGAGGCAGGCAGGGGTTGGCTGGATCAAGGAGGGGCTTGAGAGCTGGGGACCAGGGGGCCATGAATGGGTGTCAGGCAGGGTAGTGGTGGGGTCAGGTCTAGGATTCAGAAAGTCTTAATGGCAAACAGTGGCTTCTTCTCAGATGAAGAAACTGAGACATGGGGCAGGAAAGTCCTGATGAATTCCCAGGGCCTCGGGCCAGGTGGCTGGAGCCGGGCGGTAGGACTGGTTGGCGCCATGCCCTGTGTCCCCCTTGGCTAAGCCATGCATGTTGTCTGTCTCCACAGCTAAGCAGGTGTGTCCCGCAGAGAAGCTGAGCTGTGGGCCCACCAGCCACAAGTGTGTGCCCGCCTCATGGCGCTGCGACGGGGAGAAGGACTGTGAGAGTGGAGCGGACGAGGCCGGCTGTGCCACCCGTGAGTCGGGAGTCAGGGCCCAGGGTCTGCCAAGCACGGTCAGGCTGCCTTCTGGGGAGGGGTGGGCACTCCAGGGGCTTGGTGGGTGGAGAGGAAGGAGAATGGTCAGGACACTAGTCGTGGCCGGCACTTTGGAGAGACACGTTCTTTTTCATCCTCACAACCACCTCACAAGCAGCCATTGTCATCCCCATTTGTGGGTGAGGAAACTGAGGCTCAGACAAGCGAGGAAAAGTGCCCACGGCTGAGTGATGGAACTGAGATTCAAATTCAGGTCTGGACAGCAAAATCCATGAGTTTTTTTTTTTTTACCATGCCTGACATCTGCTCATCCATTCCATAAGTCTGTACTGATCTCCAAGCAAGGGCAGGGAGACCAGGGTGGGGGCCCTGATGAGCAATGGTGGTGACCTGGGCCAGGGCTCTGGCAGTGTCGGGGGGAGGGGGCAGATTCCTGAAGGGGGAAGGACGACCGTTGCTGAACTCTCAGATGCAAGCACAAATGTCGTGGGGCAGGAAGACGTTCCCGGCAGCCTCAGCAGGGACAGATGGAAGTGGTCACTGGGGCAGTTCCACATCACTGAGCTTCAAACACGGGATTATCTCCTTCCCAGGGAACAGGCCAGCAAGGCCTGGGCCAGTGGGGAGCATGGCCCGAACATGCATGTTTCATATCTGATGGGCACCTACTGTGTGCCAGGCCCGGAGCCAGGCTCTGGAAGGGATTATAAGGTGAATCCTACACATTCTTCCTTCTGGGAGCTCATGATTAATTCAGGAGACAGCCTGGCTGTCGTAAGTAGGCTGTGGGGCTGGGCTGAGATCCAGGTGGGCGCTCGGGGGACTTTTGCCAAGCACTTGCCCACCACTGTCTCCCACCCTGCTCCCTGCACCAGCCTCTGTATTTGCACCCTAGCCATCCTTCCTGGCCCAGGGGAAATGCCGTCTCCTCTGGGGGGTTCTGAGTCACAACACTCAGATTCTAAGCCTGGAGTTTGGATGTGTCAAAGCAGGAGCCCTCTGGGGATGGGGGGAGATCCTGGTTGGGGCCAGCATTTTCAAAGCCTGAGTGGTGGTACTGGCTCATTTCTCCAGCTGTGATAATTTTGTGAGGCCTCACTGGCCAGTGAGAATCCTCCTCCCTCTGTAACTCCAGAAAATCCAATGTTTCCTCAGTCATCAAGGCTATCACCACCGTTGCAGGGGGTAGGAATAGCTCTAACTAGGCGTGTTGCGGCAGGAATGTTCCCAGTTAACTATTGGAGTTGGGAGTGTTCAGAGGTCCTGTTGGGCTTCTCTGCTCCAGCTCCCAACCACCAGGGCAAAGGAAAAAGAATTCTCCTTTTTTTTGTCCCTCAGAGCTTCTTCCATCCATGAATGCTGGGAGTGGGGTCTCTTGGCATAGGCCTGAGGATATAGATCTTAAAGTTGCTGTCAGCTTTGAAATCTTGGAGAAGGAAGCGCTTCCTCCCAGAACTCTCATCGTAGTGAGTCCTCCCTCCCTGTCTGGACAGGAGGAGGGGAGCTAATCTAGGTGTCAGCTTAATCTAGAGGGACAGACATCACAAGGTAGGGTGTGCTTTTCCCACTGATGCCCCAGCATCCCAGAAGCCCAGAAGGGGGAAGAAATGCATCTGTCAGAAACTTGATAGAGCTGTCAGCAACACATGACATGAGCTGCCTACATTGTGAAACTGAAGACATCGTCTACTTTATGTTCAATAACAATGAAAAATGACATTTTTCTGCCAGAAAATAAAAACACAGACTTTTGGCGCCCCCAAATGGAGAGATATGGTGCTGCCATCACCAGGTTAACTGGCCACAGCCCCTGCATACACATCCCACCTGGTCCCCCAGACCTGTTCTTGGCCTCTATGTAAGCAATGAAGGAGGGAAAGAGGCGGGGTTGCTGCTCTTATAATAGTTTGTACTCCAGGATGGAAGGAGAAAACCAGAAAGAAAGCCGAGAGGAGTCAGACTGGGAAGTAAGAGCACCAAACCTGAGCTGTGGTTCCCTCATCACCATGGATGGACTATGTGAACCTGGGCAAATCTTCCCTCAGGGCCTCAGTTTCCCCATCTGTAAACTGGCAGTTGGGCTGGTGGTTCCTAAGGCTCTCCCAGCCTCTGAACTCAGAGTAGCCCACCAGAGAGTGGAAACCCAGGGTCCCAGGCAGGGCCATTGACCTATGCCCTGAACTACAGATCCCTAACTCACTCCTCATAGCTGTGCTGGTGCAGCCTCCATGCACACCATATCCACTCACTGCAGGGAGCTCTGTGCTTGGCCTTCAGGACAAAAGTGGGTCAGTCTCAGAGCCCATCCCTGTGCAGTTTGTGGTCATGGGGCAGATAGAGAAGGACATGAGACCCAGACACCTGAGCAGGCTGTGAAGGGCACCCTATAGGAGAGCAGAGGTAGGGGGAACTTCCCAAGCAGAGGAGCACAAAGTGTGTTTTGAAAGAGGTAGAATAGAACTTTGGACTCTCGAAGGATAAGGACTCATCCTTGTGATATACACAGACAGTGGTGGGCAAGAGATGGGTGCCCAGGAGATGGAAGAGCATGGGCAAAGGCCGGGAGGTGGGACCATGTACAAATGGTCTAGTGTGTGATGTGAAGCCAGGATGTGTGTGGAAGTGAGGCGATGGAGCAGAGCAGTAGCTCCATGCTAGTGGCCTTGGATGCCAAGCAAAGGGACTTAGATGGGATAACGCAAGGAAACTGGGGGTGGGGAGGGGCCTGAGCTGTGTTGTAAGGAAACAGGTCCAGACCTTGTTCCCTAGAAGGGTCAGCATTGTGTTACATATCATTTCCCAGAACATCCCAGAGTCCTTTGAGATAGGCTGCACTATGCAGCTTTACAGACCCTCCTCGTCCCACCGTCCTGCTGGCAGCAGGATAGGAAGTCCCACTTTCAGTGACGCTGGGGAGACTCAGGGAGGGCAAATGTGTTGCCCAATCATGACCCTGGCAGGACCCAGATTGGACACTGTTCGGCCTCGGGCAGGGCTCATTCTGGCCCGTAGGTGAGGGTCCGGGCCCCTGTAGCGGGACCAGTGGCCCGGGGCGCGGGGGATGGGATCCAGCGGGCCGACCGGCTCTCTGTCCCGCGCAGTGTGCGCCCCGCACGAGTTCCAGTGCAGCAACCGCTCTTGCCTGGCCGCCGTGTTCGTGTGTGACGGCGACGACGACTGCGGCGACGGCAGCGACGAGCGCGGCTGTGCCGACCCGGCCTGCGGGCCCCGCGAGTTCCGCTGCGGCGGCGGCGGCGGCGGCGGCGCCTGCATCCCCGAGCGCTGGGTCTGTGACCGCCAGTTCGACTGCGAGGACCGCTCGGACGAGGCGGCCGAGCTCTGCGGCCGCGCGGGCCCCGGGGCCACGTCCGCGCCCGCCGCCTGCGCCGCCGCCGGCCAGTTCGCCTGCCGCAGCGGCGAGTGCGTGCGCCTGAGCTGGCGCTGCGACGGCGACCGCGACTGCAAGGACAAGTCGGACGAGGCCGACTGCCGTAAGCCCCCGCCCCTCCGGATCGCGCAGCCCCGCGCTCCCCGCCCAGGGCCGCGGAGGCGCCACCGTCCGCCGGCGGGGCCGCCTCTTCCCGCCCTACTCTGATCAAATTAATGTTTTAACGGTGGCTACGGAGCTTGGAAAAAGTGAAATGAGTTGTGTGAGGTCACGTGGCAGGTCTAATTCCAGAGGCCAGGGTCTTCACCAGTACCTGCGACCTTCAGTGATGCCCTCCCTGTCATACCTCCCACCCTTGCACTTCTATGTCCTAGACAGTCACCCGCTGGTTCCAATGCTGGAGACCCTGGTACACTCAGGAAGCCCTTCACCTCCCCTCTGCTGGGCCTGCTTATCCTTCAAGGCCTCGCCCAGATGGGCCCAGCTGCGTCAGGTCCCTGAGCTGCCCTCTCTTACAGCACATCCCACACTATGGTGCCGTCATTGTTTGCCCCTCAGCCTGGCTCTGCACTCTTGAGCTCCTAGAAGATGAGAAGGCTCTTAGTAGTCTCTGTGTCCCCCGACCCACCACCACCCGCACAGTGGGTGCTCAGGAAAGGTTTGCTGAAAGGATGAAACCATTAAACAATGAACACCAAGACTCAAAAGAGGGCTACCTGTCTGTTCCGGAGGGGTGGCCCTGGGGAGAGACAGTAGATGGGGAAACAGGAGACCTGAGTTTTAGTCCTGGCTTTCCCAGCCAGAGTGCTGTGTGACCCTGGGTGAAGCATTCCCCCTCTCTGAGCTTCAGTCTCCTTGTCTGTACACTGAAAGTGCCTTGGCCAGGTGTCCTCTGCAGACTCCCAAGCTCAGCCACTGGTTGTGTTCTTGCCAGGGGTGGAAATGAGGTGGGGGTGTGGGTGGAGGGGGGAAGAGAGCTGTCCCAGCACCTCTTTGGCCCTGACCCTCTCCCCTTCCCTCTCCTGCCAGCACTGGGCACCTGCCGTGGAGACGAGTTCCAGTGTGGGGATGGGACTTGTGTCCCTGCAATCAAGCGCTGCAACCAGGAACAGGACTGTCCAGACAGAAGTGACGAAGCTGGCTGCCTGCAGGGTGCGTGTGGCCAGAGGCAAAGGGGCAGCATCCTGTGTGAGGAGAAGCCCTGAGGTCTCCCCTGACTTTGGAGAGAGCAGAGTTGGGAGAGGTTGCCGCTTGGTCCCTGAGACACATCATCTCCCGGAGCATCATTTGCCCCCTAAGTCACCCTGCTCCCCTCCTGGGGGTCCTGGCAGCACCAGAACTAGTGTTTTTGTGACAGCTGAAAGAGGCTCAGGGGACTGGGGACATGAAAGATACTGCAGCAAGTCCAGCCCCCACCATTTGTCCACATCTAAGCCTCCAAGCAGCTTCCTTCACTAGTTCCTAGACTGAGCAGAGGCTGAGTCATGCTCCCCAAAGAGCTCCCTTAATTCTCAGATGGCCCCTCTGGTCATCACCTTGTAGAAGCAGGGACACTGACTATCTGGGGAAATGGATATAGAAGGTGGCCTCCCGTATCCAGGGCCCCTGGAGCATAGGTCCCCTGCCCACCTAGATGATCCTTGGGCATCCTGATTATCCCTGGGGTCCTGTCCTTCCGTGGACAGAGCTCCCACCAGTCCTGTATTCAGCTATCTGTCCTGGGGCACCCTCTGGAGACCAGTAGGGGCTGGGGCTGGAGCTCTCCTCACCTCCCACTGGCCCGGCTCGGCCCAGCCTTCCCTGCCCAAGGTCTCACAGGTGCTGTCCACTGTCTTGTCCGGCCCAGCAGAGTCAACATGTGAGGGTCCCCGCAGATTTCAGTGTAAGAGTGGCGAGTGCGTGGACGGCGGGAAAGTGTGTGATGCTCAGAGGGACTGCCGGGACTGGTCGGATGAGCCTCTGAAAGAGTGTGGTACGGTACCTGTCTCCGACCAACTGCTGGACTAACCCTCCCTGCCACGCCCCCTCCCTGGCCCTGCCTGCCCCTCTGCACACGTTCTGCTCTGACCCTCTCTCTGGACTCACGTACAGTCCTGTGGCCTCAGACAGGGCTGTTTGCCTTTGGGGCCTCTTGTTCTGCATCTCTGCAAATCTAAGGGCCTTTCCTTTCCAGTCCAGATGCTCAAAAATTATGCTTCCTCTCACAAACGCGGCCTCTCCTCATTTCTTCCACATTCAGACCTGAGTGTGTGCTCACTCTGGAACTTTCTCTCTTCCTCAGTGTTTCCCTTCTGACCTAACCAGGGCCCTGGCCTCTGAGGCCTTTCAACCCCCCTGCAGGAGTCCCTGCAGAGGGAGAGATAGGGGAACAGCAGGTGGGTGGCCAGATGAGGCACATCCAAAGGCCACTTGGCTCAGGCCAGGCCCAGGTGAGGGTAGGGCAGACCCAACAGCAGAGGATGGCACCATCCTGAACTGTGAGGAGCTTTCTAGGAGATCAGACTCACAGGCTGGACATGAGTGAGGAGCAGAATGAGGCAGCCATCCTGATGGCCAGAGCTGTCAGCGTGGGTTCCAGGCTAAAAAGAACAGGAGAGTCTAGACTGTAGGTGGGTGGGCATCCCAGAGAACACACAGGAAACCCAGGGAAGCTCCAGGAAGGTTCATTTCTGAGGTCAGGGGCTTGTCCTGGGGGCAGAGCCTAGGTCAGACCCTCTGTCACCTACCTTCCTGGCATTCCTGGTTTCTCCCAGTACCTCCCCTCCTGGGGACTCAGAGGAGCTTCATTCCCCAGAGCTCCCTGGAATAGCACATTTCTGTCCTTGTGGAAGATTAAGAAATTGATTTTGAAGATTAGGAAATAGCTCAGCCTCCACCTGAGTTTGCAGGTGACAGACTTCCCCCAGGCCCTGCCAAGAAAAGGCCCAAAAGAAGGGAGCTGTGGAAAGAGGCTAGGGAAGCAGGAGCAGCTGAGCCTAGACCCCTGCCCTACCTGCTCCGCCCCGAGACTACTAACCTGCTAAACTCTCTTCTCTCTTGTCTTTTGCATGACACACCAAAGAGACGTATGTACGCATGTGTTTGTGTCTCTGTGCTGGTGAGAGGCCAGTGTCTGTGTCCATGGCTCCTTCTCTGCGTAAGGCAAGAGAATTGCATCACATGTCTCTGTGGCTCCCATGTCTGTGTGAATGTGTTTGTGGAGCCCGTGGGCCTGGCCTGTCTGTGCTTTTGCACGTCAGCTGGTGTGTGTGTTTGTACGCGGGTGTGTGCATGCAGGTGGGCGCGCATGCTGGGGGAAGTGACACTGCCCCTTCCCTTCATGGCGGACCTCAGATGCTCCGCAGGCTTCTCTGGACCGCCTGCCCCTCTCCTCTCCTGCAGACCCCCTAGCAGAATCACCTCATGGCGAGACAGACTTGGGAAGGCCCAGAGACTCCCCTTCAGCCTCGGCCTCGGTGCTGGCCTTCCAGGGCAGGGTTGACAGGGATGGCAGGTCCGGACCCACTACCCATTCTCTTGCCCTGACTCACCTCTTCTCTGGAGGACTCTGTGCCTTCCTCTTTTATAAAAGCCTAAGTCACGTGGGGCTCTCCCCTTCCCCCTTCAGAGCCATCCTACACGAGCCACTCCATCCAGGGCTTGGTAAATGCAATGGTTGAGTTGCTGCTCCTGCAGAAGAGGGAGGAAGTGAGTGATGCGTGATTGAGGCTTTGAGTGAGTGGGTGGACAAGTGAATGGATGGCGCTGAGGGAACAAAATGGTATAGGAGAGGTCAGGGAGGGCTTCAGTGACAGAAAGATTCAGGGAGGTGGTGCCCCACAGAGACCACCCCAAAGCTACCATGGCTCAGCCCACCTCAAGGAGCTGGGGCTTCCCAGCTGGGCTCGGCTGAGTCACCCCAATCCCCCAGTCATGGGGTTGCTGTGGTTTTGTTGTTTCAGTTCTGCCAACATCCTGGGGAAACAGGAGGCGGCCCAGGGGTAAAGGGGAATATTCCCTAAGCATGGCTCGGGCTGGGGGTGGGGCACCCAGCTGTGCATGGCGGGGTGGGCAGCTCAGACCAGCCGTGTGCATGGCCATGGCTGGTTCGGTGCAGTTCTGCTTGGCTTGGCTGGAGTGGTCGTGCGCGGGCCTGGTGGGCAGAGGGTGGCACAGCACCTTCCCTTGGCTTGTGGAATTAACTCTCTGTGATTCTGAAGCCCAGAAGATGCTGTGAGAACTTGGTGAGCCTTTGTCCTGGCCTCCCTGACCTCCACTAGTACCCTGCCAAAATGTGTTGAGGGAGTGGAGGATAGGGGAACCAGGTGACCTCCTGACATCACTTCATCCTTTGCAGCAGTTGGTAATACTGGGACCAGACCTGTGACTGAGTGTAGGACAGGAACAAGGGCTGAGAGGAGAGGAGATGAAAAAAATCCACTGTAGTTCATGGTGGGAGAGAACTGACTTAGCAACAGCTCCGTGTAGAAAGAGTCCTAGCAGACCAGAAGATCAGGAGCGGGCAGCCTTCGCTGTTCAGACCCCTCTGGGTGGCAGACTAGCCCTGCGCCCTGTCCAGAGAGGGACACAGACAGATGGAGTATATCCAAGAAAAGCACCTGAATGGTGGGGAACCAGAAGTCAACACTTTAAGGAGATTCTGAGGGCGCCCTTGGACTCTGGCCAACCTGATATGGCAGCGCCGGGTGGGGAGCAGGAGCCACAGGGCGGCCCATCCTGTGGGGGAGCCAGCCGCCTCAGGAGGGAAATGGGCTTTCCGAGGCTGTAGGTGTTTCAGCAACGGCATTTCAGAATGGATTCGTCGGGTACCTGAGGGTAGGACATGGCCCCTTTGACCCCGAGGTCATGAGGAAGGAGGAGCCATAAGAAACGTGTTTGTGAAAGGAAAGACCTTATATTGCCTAGCTGCCTCCAGCCTGGTGGTGGATGGAGGTCTGGCCTGGGAGGCAAAGGACCTGAGTTCTGGTTCCACTCTGCCCTGTCTGTGTGTCCAGCTTTGAGCAGGGACCTGCTCTCTGAGCCTCCTCTCGCCCAAGCCACCTGGCCAATGAGGCAGAGGCTTGATGAGGCTCTAGGGGAGGCCCGCTGCCCTGAATCTCTGCTTCAGCTCTAGGCCCCATCCCTGTCCTGCCCCCACCCCCAGTGCTGCCTGCACCCCAGCCTGGGCTCCTGGGCCCTCAGGAGCCCACATCCCTCCCCAGGGCTGAACGAGTGTCTGCACAACAATGGTGGCTGTTCCCATATCTGCACTGACCTCAAGATCGGCTTTGAGTGCGCGTGCCCAGCGGGCTACCAGCTCCTGGACCAGAAGACCTGTGGCGGTGAGACCCTTCCCCTCGCCCCCCCAAGCGAGGCAGCTCCTCCTGCCAATTCTGACCTCTGCTCCTCCCCACAGACATCGACGAGTGCGAGGACCCAGACGCTTGCAGCCAGATCTGTGTCAATTACAAGGGCTACTTTAAGTGCGAGTGCCACCCTGGCTATGAGATGGACACCCTGACCAAGAACTGCAAGGCTGTTGGTATGGGCACCCTGAGGTGGGGGGCAAGGGAGCGGCTCTGAGGGACTGCAGGAAGCAGTGTGCTTCACGGGTATGTGGGCTGGACGTGGACACCCTCACACACACACACACACACACACACACACACACACACACACAGGAAGCAGGTTGCACACAGTGCTCAACGTGTAAATACACAGCACTGCACACAGACACCCACTAGAACACCCATTAGAAATGATCTCTCAGCCTTCCACTCTTCTTCAATCAACAAGGGTTCAGTGACCAAGATCCTGCGTAAAGCCGCCTGGTACAGCCCACAGAGACAGCACAGTGCCAGACACAGGCTTGACTGCACAGCATAGGCAGCCCACACAGAGCAGGCCATGTGCAGACCTAACTAACGTCCATCAGCCAACAGAATGCACTCCTTTTACTCTGTTCTTTACACCTAACATTGTTGTAGGCACTAGGGATTCAGCAGTAAGCAAAACAGACATGAATCTTTGTCCTCATGGGACTTATACACTTGTGGGTAAGACAGATAAGACATCAGAAAAATAAATAAAATACAGTGCATGGCAGGTGGTGATGAGGGTTCAGGAGAAATATAAAGGGAGAAGTCCAAGAGGGCAGTGCCTTTCAGCTTTAGATCAAGTGTTCAGGCATGCCCTCCCTGAGAAGGTGACATTTGAGTAAAGACGTGAAGGAGTGAGCCATGCCTCACCTGCAGGAACCGCAGAAAGCAGAGGCCGGAAGGCAGCAGCATCCCTACTGTGTTCAGATGACGAGGAAGCTGGGGCAGCTGGAGCAAGGAGAAAAGGAGGAGATGAAGTCAGCGAGGTGACTCTCAGGGGGAAGGGAGCCCTTGCAGGTTCTGAGTAGAGCGACTTGGTGCGCCTTACATTTCAGTGGGCTCCCCCTGGCGGCTGTGTTGAGAATAGACAGTCGGGGTCACGGGAGGAAGTCAGGAAACCGCTGAAGAGGAAGAGGTTGTTGCTGTAATTAATCCAGGAGAGAAGAGTTGGTGGCTTGGACCAGGGCGTTGAAGTGGAAATGATGAGAAGTGGACGGTATGAATATATTTCAAAGGTCCGGATTTATTCTGAAGCAAGAGGTTTGCTTATGAATTGAATGTGGAATGTGAAAGAAAAAAAGGAATCAAAGATGATTCCAAGGTTTTTGGCCAACTAGCTAGAAAAATAGGATTGCTGTTTATGGAGTTGGGAAAGATGGTGAGAAAAGCAGGCTTGGAGAAATATTAGATTGATTGGACATGTTAAATTTAAGGAAACTGTTTAGACATCTAAGCAGAAGGATTGAGTAGGCTGTTGGATATGTGAACCTGGAATTCAGATGCACAAATATAGTATCACTCTATAAGTTATAACATTACAGTGGCTACAGTAATTGACATGTAGCCCATAAACCCAAAACATGCACCACCCAAACTGTACAGCGTACGGCACATATATTAGCACATCACATGTAGCATGCACCTGTTCTTCCCCCACACAGGACACGTGTGACACATGACATGAATTATATATGTGCAGTGGAGACAACACACAACTGCCTGCGTATACACAAACCCCCACAGACGAATATCTAAAGTGCAGTTACACAAAAACTCAAATCACAAACACACGGGCTCTGAGGGCTCTCGTCACAGTCACAGCCCCCAGTAAAAGTCACCTCATATCTGGAACCCAGCTCCTGCCCTTGGGAAAATGAAGTGTCTTTGCTCTCACTTTGGGGTGAGGAAAACCAGTTTGTCAGTGACAGAGTCGGGCCTTGACCCCAGCTTTCTTCTTTTCTCCTTCCTGTGCTTGGAGCCCTGTTTTTCTGTGCCCTCTGTTCGTACCACACCCTCCCTGCCACCCGCCCTGCTTTGCAATAGTCTCTTTGTGTCCCACAGGTCACATACCCAGCCCCAGGCCCCACATAGCTCTGTGCTGGTCCCACTCTGCCCTGAGGGGGCACATTAACCTGGCACAAATGCACAGTGACAGGGAACAGGTGGCCTGCAGAAGTGTCAGCTGGAAAACAAGACAGGGAGGAGGCACAGGCAGCTCTAGGGATAGACGCTGCCACTCAGACAGTGCTGGTGCTGCAGAGTGGCCGTTACGTCTAAAACAGGCTGGAGCAATGGCGGCCTGTGCTATGTGCTAGGCCCTCATAGGCCTGTGGGACAGTGACCCTCCACATGGAGTAGCCAGGATCATCCAAATCTGATCCTAAATCTGAAAATGGGTTTGTGTATACACAATGTGTGTTGCCCTATTGCACATATAATCTGTTATATTACACACATCCCACCCCTACTTCTAGCTCAGAATAAAGTGCAAACTCTTCACCCTGTTCACTGGATCCTTTGTCACCTGGTCCCTAATAGCATCTGCAGCTTCATCTCTTACCATGTCCCCAGATACACTCTGTATAAACTAGAGACTCACAGTGGCCTCCTTGACTCTCATCCCTCAAGTCTCACCCCCAGCTCTGACATCTGTGCTCCATCCCGCAGCCTCAGCCATCTTTCTGATGCACTTAATGCTCACATTGTCCCTTCTTGAGCATGGCAGCGGGGCCCTAGGCAGAGGAGGTAGCAGCCTCTGGGAGAAATGCGTTCTAGGTAGAGGGACAACCTGAGCAAAGACCCCAAGGCAGCAAGGCTCTGCCGCTGGGAGGCAATGACAGGTAGTCTGGTGGCTGGAATCATGGTGTTAGAGGGGTGAGGGATGAGCAGGACAGGGAGCTGGGGGGTCACACTGCGGAAGGCCTTCTGTGCAGGCCAGAGGAAACAGGGAGTCATAAAAGACTTGGGGGAAGTTTATGTCTAATAAAAAGAATAAAGATCTCTCTGTAACGCCTGGCGCTTTGCATCTTATCCTTCTAGTACCTATTATTTCATCTGCTTCTCTAACCTACGAGGTAGGCATTGTCACTGCTTTTTACAGGAAGTGAGGCGTCCCCCCAGCAAACCAGTGGCAGAGCCGCGATCCCCTGCTGCTTGCACTGACCCTTTCTCTCTCGACCTCCCTGCATGGCAGCTGGCAGAAGCCCGTCCCTAATTTTCACCAACCGGCATGAAGTGCGGAGGATAGACCTGGTGAAGCGGGACTACTCGCGTCTCATCCCCATGCTCAAGAATGTCGTGGCGCTGGACGTCGAAGTTGCCACCAATCGCATCTACTGGTGTGACCTCTCCTACCGCAAGATCTATAGGTGAGCCGAGGCCGGGGTCCTGCCCCCAGGCCTGGGCTGGGGCGGGGCTGACAGAGGAGGAGATGAAGGGTGGCCTCCCCACCCTCTCTGCCTCTAGGATTCCCCAGGAGGGAGCCGGGGCTTAGGAAGGGATGCAGGATCACAGTGGATAAGGAACTGCCAGGACTTCTCCACCTGCTGGGTGGGCTGATGCTGAGGGCTTCGTTGAACAGCTTTGAGCCCCACACACTGGGGCTTTGACTGACCTCTGGTGGCCTAATGGGGCTGTGCAAGACATAGGAACTGTTCAGCCAGGGCAGAAAGGAAGAAATCTCTGGGTTTGGTGAGGACTTTCAGAGCAGCTCACATATCTGTGTGTTGCATCCTGGGGACTCAAAGATGACTCAGACCTGGTCCTGCCTGGAGGATCCCCACTCAGAACATAGTGACATCCATTGTGATGATCATGAGGGAAAAGTATAGAGGAGGCCTCTGACCCAATCGGGGGTGGAGGATCTTCCTGGGTGGCACTGCCCCCAGTCCAGCCCCTCACAGCACAGCCAGTGGAAGGCTCTTCACACACACAAGGAGGATCTGTCCTAGGTGCTTCTGCATGTGCTCAGGCCCCCTTTTAGTAGTCATGTCCTTTCTTTGTCCTGAGATCCGCTAGGCAGGACTGGGTAAACTGTTGAACAAATGGTGGGCTGGCTGGCTGGACGGAAGCAATGCCAAGTGCTGCTCAGTGACACCTTGATGCCTGCCACACCCCCATCATGCACAGACACACTCAGTCATACTTGCACACCCAGAGACAGCTAGAGCAGTGCCTGTCTGACAGTTGTGACTGGAGAGTCAGGATTTGACGACGGACTGAGTATGGGGCTGCTGGAGAAAGAGTTCCCAGGTTCATTTTGGGAGCTTTAATTTCTGGCTTGGGAGGTTTTGTGGACGGTGGTACTGTTCTCTGAGATGGGAGCAGTGGAGGGGGACGTGGGGGCAGGTGGGCAGTTTGGCTGAGAGGAGAGGAATTGAGAGGAGCAGGTTGGGACGTGTTGGGTTCAAGGTATCCAGGGGACATCAGAGGGGGGCCAGTTGGCCTTATAGTCTGGAATTTAGGAGAGTGCTCAGAATCAGAGAGTCAGTTATGGATGGCGGGGGACAATGTGGAACTCATCACCCAAAGAGAGGGTATGGGGAGAAGAAAAGCTTGGGGAAAATGGCATTTGGGAGACCGAGAGCCCTGCTCATGTTGCCTCCTGAGTGTCTGCTGTACTATGGCCCCTTCTCTCCATTCTCACCGCCACGGCCCTCCTGCAGACCCTCTTCGTCTCTCACCTGGATGAGGTCACAGCCTCCTAACTGGTCTCTCTGCCTTCATCCCCTCCCCTTCCAATCCATCCCATATTCCTCAGGTGCCTCAGTGATCTAACATGCCTATCTGACCATGCCCTCGGACGTGTTCAGTTACCCCTCCAGGATGAAACCCTGACCCCTCAGCATGGCATGCAGAGCCCGTCGGGATGTGGCCCCTGCCTACACTTACTTCCAGTCTTACATCCCATGTACCCGGTTCCACCCCCTCTGGGTATCTCACTGTTCCAGAACACACACCATGGCATCTGCACATGCTGTTCCCTCTGCCTTCTGTTCTTTGTGTTCCTGGTGAATTGGTCCTCCAGGGCCAACTACAAAGCCTTCTCCAACCCTCCAGGATGATGTAGTCTCCACTCTCCTGCTTCTGTAGCCTCTGATACTTTCTGTAATCACATTGCACTGTTGTAATTATCTGGCTGTAAACTTCTGTCCCTACTAAACTGAGCTCCTCCAGGCCGGACACTGTGGCTGACTCAAGCCTGTATCCTTACCCTAGTGGCCCAGAGAACATGTTGAATGGAAATTAGCCAAGTTCCTTTCAAACCCACTGCTATGGCCCAGAGGGAAAAGAGAGGGGGAAGGGCAGCTCCAGATGGGCCCCAGGGCTGGAACGCCCACCCCATGCCAGCCCTGGTTGCTCCTAGCGCCTACATGGACAAAGCCAGCGACCCAGCAGAGCAGGAGGTCCTCATTGACGAGCAGCTGCACTCTCCAGAGGGCCTGGCAGTGGACTGGGTCCACAAGCACATCTACTGGACTGACTCGGGCAATAAGACCATCTCAGTGGCCACAGTCGATGGTGGCCGCCGACGCACTCTCTTCAGCCGTGACCTCAGTGAACCCCGGGCCATTGCCGTCGACCCCCTGCGAGGGTGAGTGTCCCCACCCCGAACTGCCCATTCTCCTCCCAAAGGCGCTCAGTCCTCGTGTGTCTGTCCCAAGAGATATCTTGAGGGCTTTGGAGGCCCTGGGCCACTCAGACACAGACCATGGGGAAGAAAGGCCACATGGGCCCCCCAGGGTGTTAACCCCTGACCAAGGTTTCCCTGGGTACTGGTCGCCAGGGCTCTCCCAGGGCTCTGCTACTCACTCATCATAATATAAAACCAGGGCTCTAGAGATGGCCTGGTAGACACTGCTGGGGCAGGAAGTCTTCCCTCAGGCTGCTACACGCTACAGGTGGGCATCTGGCGGCCCCCACACTTTCAGAGACAGGAGCTTACTACTTCTCACACAGCCTGTTTCATTTGGGGGCAGCCCTGCCCATTAGAAAGTGTTCTTTTGCTTGTTTGTTTCTCGTATTCCCAAGTCTGCCTCTCTCTGACTTCCTCCACTGGCCTCTGGAATTACATCAAACATGTTTACTCCCTGCCCTGCAGGACAGCCAGCAAGATTTGAGGGCCGAAATCACTGGGTCTGCTCTGCTCCAGGCTGCCCTGCTCTGGCCACGCCTCTATATCAGGGGTAGGGATTCTGAACAGAGCAGGGCCCCCTCCCTCCGTCTAGGGATGTCCTGAGATGGTGTGGTTTTTAAGCAGCTGCATCATAATAAGTTTGCCAGACTCACCAGCTTCTTCCTACTGCTGTTTCCTTAATTGTTAAGCAGGCATAAGAAAACCCTCTTCCAGTGAGGGCAGCTGGGGGCGGGGCTGGCCCCCTGAGAGGGTGTGCATGGCTGTGGGAACTGACTGATAGTTGCTGTTTAATAAGCGTGCACAGGTGCATCCAGGACAGTACCAGGCACTCTGCAGACACCAAGTCATCTCATTTAGTGCCCACCTCAACCCTGTTCCCTGTCTACTGTCACACAGACCTGGGCTGCACCTGCCACATCCTCCGAACCATATAATTACACCCAGCCCATCCCTTGTCCACTGGGGATCTGGCAGGGTACCAGCAGGGAACCCACTGCATACTCAAGATAAAATTTAAGGCCAGTTTAATAAAGGGACTATGTACAAAGGAGCAGGTAAGGTCTAATGCACCATCCTGGACTAAGAACAGGGAGCAGGGAGGGTTATCTGAGTTTGGGAAGGACAGAGGGGTAGAGAGGGTCACCTTTAGGACATCAGCCAGCCAACTTTGTAGGGGGCGGTCAGGGGAATAGACATCCTGACCTCAGTCTCTTTCCTTCCCCCTCCAGGATTTTGCTGAACACAGCTGGAGGCCAGAAGGCTAGGGAGCCATGCCCACTGATGTGGTTCCCACATGAGTCAGCTTTTCGGTGTTCAAAGCAGAATGGAGATGGGGAGAGAGTAGATTCAAAGTGGCAAATGGAAGGTGTCCAGAACAAGCACTCAGCCCCCTAGTCTTGAGCTAGCCTTGGCTTGATGCCAGGTTTCAGCAGAGGCATTTTGGAGAGGATTAAGCACACAAGCTTTAGACTCCAGCTTGAATTTGAACTTGAATTTGAAGCCTGGCTTCAGTACTTTTTCACATTGTAATCTTAGGGAAGTCAGCCCCTCTGAGTCACAATTTACTCATCTGTAAAGTGGGACTAATGATTATACCCTTCTGGGGGTGGTTGTAAGGCCAGAATGAAAACATTACTTTGTTCAGCAAGTGGTAAATAAGGACTCTGCCACACATGAGCTACCTGCCAGGTATAAAATGAGGAATAAGGCAGATGAGGAGCCTGCCCTCAATGGAGCTTATAAACTAGTGGGGAGAACAGACAGTAAACAAACACACTGCACTGCATGTGTAAATAACCAATGCTGTAGAGCTACAGAAGGGAAAAATGGGGTGCTTTAAGAGTTGATAACAGGGAGAAGTTACTTACGCTGAGAGGTCAGAGGAAGATTATCTACTCGAAAGACATTTATTCTAAATAGCAAGAGAAGGGGAGGAAAAAGGCTCTGTGAAGGCTTTGGTGCCCTGAAGGACCTAAGAGGAGCCCTGCAGGGTAGGTGTGGGGTGTGTGAGGGAGGCGGGCAGTGGCTGCAGAAGAGACACGCAGAGCCCTGTCAGCTGTGATAAGGATTTGGGATCTTATTTTAAGGTCAATAGGAGAAGCCACCATAAAGTTTAAAAGCAGGAGAGTAATAGATCTTAAAAGTTCTCGTCACACATAGAGTTTGTTAGCTACGTGTGGTGCTGGATGTTAACTACCTTATTGCGGTGATCATTTTGCAATATGTATAAGTATCATTATGCTGTACACATGAAATTCATGTAATGTTATATGTCTTATATCTCAGTTTAAAAAAACAGGAGAATGACAACTTCTACTTTTAGAAGCTCATTTTGCCTGCTCTGTAGGGACTGGATTAGAGAGTGCAGTGAACACTACATTAGTAAGTAAATGAGGTGGGACTATTCACCTAGTAAATACTCAAGAAATGTTCAGGACAAAAAAGAGAGGAGCCCTGGACAGAGTTCTAACACTGTGACCCTGGGTAGGTCGTCCGTGTTCTCCTCTGTTGACCAGGAAGGTAAGAAAGGGTTGGCAGGCCCTTGCCTTCCCACTCCAGTGCTCTGGGGCTCTGGTTCAGCTGCTGGAAGTGGGAGAGATGGGCTCACAGGGCTGTTTGGCTGAGGTCAGGTGTACTCTCGGGGAATACAGTCTCCAGGCACTCAGGTGAGATGAAGGCTGAAGTGCCAGCCAGTTCTTAAGATTTGCTGGTTCCGGTGACCTGCACAAGTCTTGCCAATCCCCACTAAGCATGGTCTTCAACATTCCAAAGGCCATTGAGCCTTTGTGATCCAGACCACTCCAGTTGTGTCCCCTGACAAGAAACCTAGTTGGGTTCTTCTCTCTTCTAGGTTCATGTATTGGTCTGACTGGGGATACCAGGCCAAGATCGAGAAGTCTGGGCTCAACGGTGTGGACCGGCAAACGCTGGTGTCAGATGGTATTGAGTGGCCCAACGGAATCACCCTGGGTGAGCCCTGCCTTCCCTGGACTGGGGGCCTGTTCTGGCACCTGGTCCTGACCACTGCCTGGAGCTCCTTGGGCCTTGTTTCTGTTTCCCCTCATCGTGCCAGTGCCTGTGTTTCCTGATGGTTGCCCGGAGCTGGCCTCCTTCTGAGGCCTAGCCTGGAGATGTGGGCAGGGGAGGGGCACAGAGGAGCAGAGATCCAGGCTGCCGTCCCAGGCTCACAACCTGACCCACCATCCCCTTTCCCTCCCCTAGATTTGCTGAACCAGCGCCTGTACTGGGTGGACTCCAAGCTGCACCAGCTGTCCAGCACTGACTTCAGTGGAGGCAATAGGAAGATGCTGATTTCCTCCCCTGACTTCCTGAGCCACCCTTTTGGGATAGCCGTGTTTGAGGTGAGACCCGTGAGGGGATGCATGGCCTCATCAGGAAGCCGGAGACTGGAAAAGGCTGTTCAAATAGGACGACTCCCTGAGACTCATCCAAGTGGAAACAAAGGGACAGGGAAGCCACCTGACTTGTTTGTACACAACCTGTGTGCTGCCTGCAAACAGAGGCTTTGCAGCCTGTTGTCCACTTGGCAGCCTTTCCTATGCTCCTTCCCCAAGGCCCCTCCCTCAGAGCACTTCTCATAGGTAAGTTTCTAGACCATGTATGTTTCCTCTCTGTACCCCCAGCACCCCCACTGTACCCACATATAGGGAAGGTACCCGATAAAGGGAGGGAAGGAAGAAGGAATACACATTTTCTTAGTATCATTTACTGTTGGAAATGGCCTGAGAGATGCTATTTAGCTCAGCACACTTACTGACCTTTGCTGGACCGTGGGATCATAGAAGTGATTCAGACATCATCCCCATTATCAAGGCGCTCACAGGAGGGTGCAGAGTCAAGATCTTCCTGTGTTCTGATCCTAACAACCTTTCTTCTTGGGGAATGAGGAAGCCAGAACCAACCAGGTTCTCACACACATGTACCTCTTCCCCAAAACTAACTCTACCACCGAGGGGAGGGAAAGCAAGGGGACACTGATCTATGGAGGGCACTGGCAATATTTGCTTGGAGTGGCATCACCCAACACAGCTCTGAAATTGTGGGCAAAGCCCCACCTCCCAAGTCCAGCCCCTGCTTCAAAAGACAGGTGTGTTCAGACATGTGTATGAGTTTGTGCATATATGTGGCATGTATGTGTATGTGCATGTGTACACATAAATGCATTAGTTTTAAAATGTGCATTCCTGTGTGTGCTAGTGCTTGTGGGTATAAATACGTATACCAGTACTTAGATGTTCATTTAGGTACCAGTGTGCCTTTGGGTGCGTAGATGAGCATGAGGTTACGTGTCTGCATCTGTACATGAGGCTGCACGGTTGCACCTGTAAATGTGGATTTGCCTACAGAGGCACATCCAGGCTTGTATGACTAACCATTGCATGCGTATGTGTGTATGCCCAGAGGCTGTAGGAAGCCCAGTAGGGATCATGCTCACTGGATCACACATCCTCTTCAATCTTGGTCCCAGACCCTAGTAATGGTGACAGCTATAGAAACCCCACCCTGGGTTTTTGCTGAACTCCAGGAAGCAGGCCTAGCTCAGCATTAATGAGCAGGCTTCAGGCCAAAGCACAGAATCACTGAGTAACCCTCTGAGACAGAAGGGAACCAGAGCATATGCCACAGATCAAAGCTGAGAATCCCACAATGAATCTGGACAGGAGAGCTCAGGGCAGTTCTTGTGGCTGTATTTTCGGGCCGAGCCCTCAGACTGAGGTCATGGCTTTAGGCTCTAGGCCTCTCGTCCTCTGCCTCTGTACTCCACAGGACAAGGTGTTCTGGACAGACCTGGAGAATGAGGCCATTTTCAGTGCAAATCGGCTCAATGGCCTGGAAATCTCTGTCTTAGCTGAGAACCTCAATAACCCACATGACATTGTCATCTTCCATGAGCTGAAGCAGCCAAGAGGTGAGCCTTCCCTGCCCTTGTACCCTCCCTCCACGAGGCAGGCTGCATTCACGTTCAATGCAGCACCCCCAGAAGTAGTGGCAACAACCCCTCATTCTAACTATAACGGGAAGGGTGGGAAAGCAAAAAGGGGTAAAGAAATAAGATTGACGCCTGATTCTAGATCTAGAAATTTAAATAAGAGAGATACATGGCATGTGACAGAGAAAAAATCATGGACTTTGGAGTACAACAGACGTCAGTTCAAATTGTCTCTAAAGTTACTAGAGGTGTAGCTTTGACAAGCATTAAATGAAACTGTGGGGGTAAAACACCAGGCACAGTGCTGGAAGGTGCCCAGTAAAAGTAGTAGCGAAACTGTTTTGAGTAAGCCCAGTGGGGAGGGCCCGGCCCTCAGAGGAGGGAGAGCCTGGTAGGCCCTGTCTGCGCCCCAGCTCCCTCTCTCGCTCCGTCTCTCTGTGCCACTAGCTGCAGACGCCTGCGAGCTGAGTGCCCAGCCCAAAGGAGGCTGTGAGTACCTGTGCCTTCCTGCTCCTCAGATCTCCAGCCACTCTCCCAAGTACACGTGTGCCTGTCCTGACACCATGTGGCTGGGCCCTGACATGAAGAGGTGCTACCGAGGTGAGCAGAGCGACCAGGAGGGGTGGCCCCTGGCAAAGCCAGATCCCATCCGCTGAAGCCTTCCATGGCTTCTGGAAAAGCACGTGCTCCTGGTTTTCCTCCACCTTCTCTGGCTGGCTCCTTGTTGCCTCTCAGGCTCCTCTTCTTTACCTACCTTGAATGCTGGTGTCCCCTGGGGTCCCGCCAAGGCTTTCTCTTCTCCCTTTCTCTCCCAGAAAAACACACATACACGTACAACATTTCAAATTCAGTTTCAGGGGAATCTGGAACCCCTTGAAGACCTTGAATTAAAAAGCCTTGATCCCCATGGCTTCTGTTACTATTTATATGCAGGTGATTATGAACTTGCCCAGAACTTAACACACTGTCCAGATGCCCTTTTGTGTTGTGATTGGAACTAACAGTCAGTTAATGCTTCAACCATATAAATTTATATCCATCCCCCAGTCCTGATGAAGGGACACAGCCTTTTGAGCGTAAGTCTGCTGCACCATGTATGATTTCCAGGTTCCAGTGTTTTAAGTGAGGTGAGAATTTAAACCTTACAGTGTAACAATGTAAAATCCTTCTAGATTTATATGGTTTCCACTCTTCCCAGTCTTTTTTAGTGGTCTTGCCCACACCTAATTCTCCAGCACTGTTTTAATGACTCATCTTTATCAAGTCAAAGTGCAGTATGCGTGGCACCCAGCTAAGGAGGATCAGGGAAGGAGTTTCAGCTGAGCCATGAGGTTGAGTTCACAAGTGAACCTCCCAGGGGCAAAAATTTAAGCACTGAAACCAAAATTCTCCATCCAAGTGACCTTCATGATATTTCCCCTTCAGCGCCTCAGTCTACCTCAACTACGACGTTAGCCTCTACCACAACGAGGACAGTAGCTGACACCAGAGCCCCTGGGACCACCGTCCACAGCACCACCTACCAGAACCACAGCACAGAGACACCGAGCCTGGCAGCAGCGGTCCCAAGCTCAGTTAGTGTCCCCAGAGCTCCCAGCACCAGCCCGTCTGCCCCAAGCCCTGCAACCAGCAACCACTCCCAGCACTGTAAGGAAACGAGTTCTGCCTTCTTTCATGACATGGGCGGGTCCTAGGGAAGCCAGGATGGGGGGAGCTGTGGGAAGAAGAGGCCATAGCAGCGCTGAATACTGGATGTCTGCACAGGGGGAGCAGGGGGAGGTGAACGCCAACCTGCGCTTTAGGAGTCCGTAGGTGCTCTACTGTGTAGAGGGCCTTGAGGGAAGCCACTTCCTGTCTCTGAGCCGTAGTTTCCTCACCTGCACGGTGGGATAATAATAACCCTTACCCTGCCTGCTTCGCAAGATTGCCATGCGACACGGAGAAGGCTGTGTAAACAGGAGTACCTGCGGGCACTGGTAGTGTGTCCATGTCACACGTTACTGACTGTATATGAGGGAGCGTCCCTCAGATTTGGAAACTTCAAAAGCTCTGCTCTTCGTTCTCAGCACCCTTAGTAGGTTCCCCAGACAGTCATATCCATAACTATGGTTCGTTCATAACTCTCTGCAAACCATGAGATAGAAATGATTAAGTTCACCACTTACGACATCACTGGGCCCTGGAGGCAGAGGACAGTGGCTTTTCCACAGTAAACTTTGTAAGCATTGCAGCTCCTTTCTCCCCCTAATAATTAGGTTCCCTGAGAGTAACCCGGGGAAACAGACACAGGGAGAGGATAGCATTTGGGCCATTGCCAGAGGACAGTCATCTCCTCTCTTGGAGCAAATGTAGACGTTAGCCCTTCTTCACGCCTCAGAGGGCTGTCCTGAGGATCCAAGGGAAAGCTGCTATTTAAACTAAAAAGGTCCATACAGATGTTACAATGAAGATGAGTGTAAGCGTGAAAAAGAGGACACAACTTCCTTTTAAAAATATATAGTACACTTTCCCAGCACTTGTCAGTTTAGAGTGTGTTTTATAGACCCTATTCGGGCTTCACAGCAACCCCTACCCCATCCCCAGCCCTCTCTGAACTAGGCAAGGCTGTGCCGGGCACTGTGCTGGGGAGGCATTTTGCATGAATTATCTCATGTAATCGTCACAATATCCCTAGGAAGGAGGTATACCATTATTCTCATTTTAAAGATAAATAGGCTATTTTACATACATATAACAACTTGTCCAAGGTCACACAAGTAGTAAGTAGTAGAGCCGAGATTTGAACCCAAGAAGTCTGACCCAGGGGCTTGTGCTCTGGATTCTATTTATACTATTATACTGTGTCCCATTTTAATTACTTAAAATGGACAAGAAACAAGACAGGCTAAGCATCAGATCCTGGCTGAAAAAGGCAACTGCCCCAGGCAGTCAGCCACATAAAGATGTAAGGGCTACTCTGCCACACCAGCCCCCAGCTTCCTACCACCCTCATACTATGGAAAGGCTGAGGGACTTAGGCTTAAGTCCTGGATGTGAGTACCCGCTCTGCCACTTGTCCGTGAGTCCCCCAAACCCCAGTGAGACTCAGTTTCCTCATCTGTGAAATGGAGATGACTTCTGTCCTGATGGGATCTGGAAAGACTAAATGATTAGACATTAGCCAGGATCATCATTTTGGAATGAGGGCAAGAAGCAATTGGGTAGTTCTTCCTGCTTGAGGCCAACAAGGACTTGGACTCGGTCAGCAAACATGTGTGTTTTGCAGATGGGAATGAAGGTGGCAGGATGGGCTCAACAGTCACCGCTGCTGTCATTGGGATCGTCGTGCCCATGGGTGAGTGTGGCCCCGAGCCACTGGGGAAAAGAAAGAGACCCTGCCCAGGGTCTAGGAAAAAGCACTAGAAGGACAAAGTACTTAGTGCCCTGACCTGTCTCATTGACTTTTTCTGCCCTGGCAGCCTTCCTGCTCACCTCCCAGTCCTGATTTAGTTTGATTTCTCAGCTTGGCACACAAGGCTCTCCAGACCTGGCCCCAGGCAACCGTCCAGATGTTTCCCCCATTGCCCCTCATTGACACTCTACACACCAGCCATGTGAAGCCAGACTATAGGCTCCACGGGGACAGGGCTGTGTCCCTCTTTTCACCACTCTCCCCAGCTCCCTGCAGTATCTGGCACACGGGAGGAAATATTTGTTGAATTAATAAGTAGAGCGACTTGCACCTCCTTTAATAAATCATGCTATCTTGCTTTCTTCCTGTTTGGTTTTTCAACAAACATTTATTAAGCAGCTACCATGTACTAGACTCTGTGATAAGGGGAGGGAAAGTGGTTAAAAATGAGTAAGACATGGTTCCTGTCCTCTGAAAGTTTATAGACTTGTCAGAGAGACACACATAACAGATACTTGATTCTGACATGGTAATTCCTAAAATGAAGCAATATGCAGTTCAGTCAAAGTGCCAGGAGGCACTTAACTTGGACTTGGGAGAGAAGAGAAGCGGGCAGGGGAGGGTTCCTAGTGGAAATGATATTTGAGCCAGTGGAAAGGATATCAAGAGAAACCTGAGCAAGTGAAGACAGCATGAGCAAAGCCAGGAATGGGAAATGGTGTGTGAGGGCAGGAGCAGGTGGATTTGGAATACGGCCAGAATATGACATTTGGTTAAACCTCAGAGACAGCCCCCGGGGCTGATTCACTCTCTCTCACCTGATGTTCCCATAATATCCTGCACGTCTTGTCTCTCATGCCAGTCTCTTCTCTTGGTGGGATCTTTGAATTGTGATTGTCCATTCATGGTTTATCTCCCTTCCTTACCCATGAGTACCTCAAGGACGAGGACTTTGCCCTTTTATCCTGGGAGTCGCCAGTATGGTGGTGAGTTAGTGAGTGAAAGTTTAAAAAACTCTTAACTATGCAAGGGACTGTCCCAGGCACCAAGGGTCCAGGGAAGAAAAAGATAAAAGACTTTAAGAGCTTTCAGTCTTTAATCATAGAAAAGTGATACAAGAAAGGTGTGAATACGTATTATTATGGCCTGTAATAGAGGCACGATGCCCTGTGGAGGAGAGGAGGTGGCTCTTCCAGAGAAGGTGGCTTTTGAATTGGCCTTGAAAGGCTTTCGTCAGTACAGGTGATGGTGAGACCATTCCAGGCTCACTTTGAGTGGAGCGATTGGAAAATACTCAGCATTGTTTAGTGAAAGAGAAATCTGCTCTTTTGCTGCCATCCTCTGCTCTATAGAAAGGCACGTGTATGTTGTTTTCCCTGATATAACCTGCCCTTTCACCCCTCAGATTAGCAGAAATTTGTGTCTTGCTTAGGAAGGTCTGCCTCATTCTAAATTATTAAAATATCTCCCTATATATTTACTTTAAGCGTTTTTTTAGTATTTAGATATTAGTCCATTTGGAATTTAGAGGGTAGGGTGAGGTTGAGCTTTAACTGGCTTTTTGGACACGCCTTCCTAGTTTTCACAAGACCATTATTAAGTAGTCCATCCTTTCCTTCTGACTTGACTTGTCATCTTTATTATGAACTACATGCCTAATACGTACTTTGATCTGCTCCTTCACCAGTTGTCTCTCTATTCCCATTTACTAGAAGCACAACTTTGAGATATATTTTAATGTCTAATAGGTCATTATTATTCTTGAAACATTTTCTTAGCTATTTCTATTCAATTTTTCTTCTAGGTGAACCTTAGAATCATCTTGTTAATTCTATAAAAGTTACAATGGAATCTTATGCTTTGAATGTACAAATTGATGAGGGGAGAATTTACATTTTTACAATATTGAATCTTCCCAGCAAGGAAGATGACATATCTTTCTGTTTATTTCAGCCTCCTTTTGTGTCCTTCAGTAGCATTTTGTAGATCACATAGAACTTGTACGTTCCCTGCTGGGTAATCCCAAGTATTTTACAGGTTTTTGTTGGGTTGTTATGCATGTGTTCTTATTCCATTCCACTTTCTATTTGATTATTGCTGATTAATAAGCAAGCTGTTGATTTTTTTATGTTATTCTTGATGGACTAAAATTATTTCTAATAGTTTTTCATCCGCTTTTCTAAGATTATCCAAACATACAATATCTATTAATAATGACAGTTTGGTTTCTCCTTTCCCATGTGTGCCCTTCAGTTTTTCATCTGGTCTTACTGCATAGCTAGATCTCTGGGACAACAAATAGTAGCAGCAATAACAGGCATCCTTGCCTTGTTCCCATCTTTAAAGGGCACCAATTACTGTTCATTATTACAGTCTTACCAAAGTAGAAACCCCCTCTATAGCATCCGGGATAGCTGCCACCCAGCCTCCACTTGATTGGCTCACTGTCTTATGAAGCTGCTTGCTCCGTTTTTGCCCAGCTCTATTTAAGAATGTCCTCCTTTACTCATTAATATATTCATTTATATATATTTTATAACTCATAGCCTAGGTTCCCTGCTGTGTCCGCTTCTAGAGATGTGCCTCTCCTTGTAGAGTCCCAGCTTTGAAAGAAGCACCCCTCCCCACCCTCTACCCTCTGATTTTAGGAGAGAATGGTTTTCTTAGAGAAATCCAGGGAAGCAGCAGCATTAGGGCAGAAGTGTGGTGAAGAAATTCACTCATTCAGTCAGCACGTTACTGAGCTCCAGTGCTAGGCACTGGGCATAGAGAGATAAAAAAGACACAGTCCCTGCCCTCAAAGAGCTCAGTCTCCTTGGGGGTACACATGTATAAGGTATGACACTGTGGACTGGGACACACGTGAGGGAATAAATGACCATACTGCGAGAGGTTGAGAAAGGCTTCACATTTGAGCTGGATTTTGAAGGATGAGTAAGTAGTTAATGAAGGACGAGCTAGGAAAAGGCGTTCTCAACAGCAGAAAAGAAACCTGCAGAAACAGAGCCTGAGGAACATTGTCACGTTGTAGTGGTGGCAAGAAACGCACTACTGTTTGAGCAATGGGTGGGAGCCTGCTGGATGTTCAGTGTCACGTGTCTTCCTCCAGCGGTAATAGCCCTGCTGTGCATGAGTGGCTACCTGATCTGGAGAAACTGGAAGCGGAAGAATACCAAAAGCATGAATTTCGACAACCCAGTATACAGGAAAACAACAGAAGAGGAGGATGAAGATGAGCTCCACATAGGGAGGAGTGCTCAGATTGGCCATGTCTACCCAGCAGTAAGTACTCCTTGCTGGAAGAATGCCTTCCTTCCTTTCCTCCCTTCTTCCTTCCCTCCCTTCCTTCTTCCTTCAAACATTTACCAAGAACGTACCATGTGCTAGGGGGACACAGAAATGCTAAGGCAGGTAGTTGGGGTAGAAGGGTATCGGGACCACCCTAAACCTAGAGGCTCTTCCTGGTGTAAAGAAGCCAAATGTCTGTCTATGTGCTGAGTATGTTTTCAGAACCTTTGACCTAGAAAGGTAACTGGCCATTCATTTCAGTAAACACTGTATGCCAGTATGTGCCAAGTACCGCACTAGATACCAAGTGTTTAAGAATAAAGAAGGGATGTACTTGCTCTAAGGAGTTGGAGGGGGAGTTATAGAGAGTCACTTGCTATTGTATAGCGGTGCGCTGAATGCCATGGGGGGAGCTCAGGAGTCCCCTCTTCTAGGAAGCTTTCTCTGGTTTCTTTGTCCTCCCACCTCCTCTCTCCATCACAGCACCTGTCACACTATAGTCTACTTGTCTTTTTACTCAGTGGTTTCCCCACTAGACCGTGAGCTCCTTGAGGTAGGACTGTCTAATTAATCTGTTTTCCTGGTGCCTAGCACAGCAGAGTTGGCTCCCAGTAAATAGTTGTTGAACAAATGCTATGGAAACATCAACAAGGGAGTTGTTAATTCTGTTTGGAAAATCAGGCAGGGAGTGCCTCGCAGAGGAGGTGACAGATGAACAGTATCCTTGAAAGATTAATAGCAGTTTTCCACATAGAGAGGAGGAAAATGGCATTCCAGAAAGAAGCATGTGCAAAGGCTGAGAGGCACAACAGGCATGGCTTGGGGGAGCAAGGACCACAAAGTGGCTGGAGCAGATGTCATGGTTGTATAGCAGAGTCGGGCTGAGTGTGACCTCATAGGTCATCCAGTCCATCCCCCTGTCAGGCAATCAGCAGCTTTGATCACCCACTGTGGGCAGAGCCCTGCCTTGGGGAGACCAGAGAACTGGAAGACCCAGCCCCTGCCCTCAAGGAGCTTTTTGTCTTGCCGGGGGAACCAAGGTCACAGCTGCACCAACTCCCGAAGAACCCTCTTTCCGAGCTGCCTGTCGTCAAGTGCAAGGTAGGGCAGTGCCACTCTGAGTCTGAGGGGCTGATGAGTGAGGGTGTGAACCAGGCAGGTGCAGCCAACCCTAGAAGGCTCTCTGGTTCTGAAAGGCTGCAAATTGTGAGCTGGGTGTTGGGGCAAAGAGGGAAAATGGGTTAGCTGCAGACAGAGGAAATGGCATGTGGGAGAAATGATTGAGTATGGGGCAGGGCGGACAGAACTGCTGCCGAAGCTAATTGTGAAGGGGAGACGTGAGAAATGAGGTTGAGCAAGTGGGGAGGATTAGTGGATGGCCCTGAGGATCCTTAACCTTGGCCAACCCAAGCAAACAGTTCTTAACCAATTTTTAAAGATCAGAGAGGGCACAGTGGAAGAAATGCTGAGCCTGGAGTAAGGAAATGACTCCCAGGTCCACTGTTCCACAGCCCTGTGATCTCAGTCATTTCTCTGCTCACTTTTATTCATAAAATGGAAATAACATCCCCATTCTCTCTGCCTCCTAAGTTTATGAAGTTCAAGCAAGACAGCACATGTGAGAGTGCTTTGCGAGCTGTGAAGCACTCTGTACATGTAAAGTGTCACTGTTTCCAGAGAAGGAAACAACCCCTCAGGGGGAGCAATTCCTGGTGAATCTAAGGCCTGAAGAATAAGCTCCTGCCAGTCACAGAGAAAGAGAGGAGGAGAGGGAGGAAGTTGACATTTAGTAAGAACCTACTGTGGATCAGACACTACTGTTTTATGTACATTTTCTTGTTTAGTCTTTACAGTAACCTATATAGTTGATATTATTAGCCCCATTTTGCAGATGAGGAAACTGAAACTCAGAGAAATTGAGTAACTTCCCTACGATCACAACTAGGAAGTGGCAGAACCAGCATTCAAACTCCTGTCTGTAGGTACACAAAAGCCCATGCTCTTTCCACTGTATCATAGGGTAAATAGCCTTGAAGCTCTGGAAATCAGTATTCTTGACAACCTGTTCTCTCCCCTGTCCTTTCTCTGGTCTCACTGCTGGGGCCTGCTTTTGGCCTAGAGATCTATCTTGGGGAGGGTGGGAGGGTAACTGGACTAGAAGAAGATAGTCTCAAATACCTGTGCTGCTGGAGCAAGGCCATGGCATTCATGCAAAAACACAAATAATCCAAAGATGATTCAAAAGGCAGTGGAGTTACTTTTTATTGTTTGAAGACTGTCCAGAGATGGAAAACTAGTCTGGGTCTGTTTTATGCTGGTTAGGTTGATTTAGAACCCTAAGCCCTGAGTGTGTGTTAGGTACTATATTAAGCACTCTCCATACATGATCTCATTTGATTTCCCAACAACCCTGTGAGGTCGGTCCTATTATTATTCCCATTTAACAGATGATGAAACCAAGGCTCAGAGAGGTGAAGTGGTTAGTCCAAATTCATACAGCTGAGACAAATCTTGAAACACTAGGGTCTGTTCAAAGGAGGGTATCCAGGAAATGGAAGAGTGGGACACGGGATTACATCAGGACCAATTGGAGAAAACTAGAGATATAGCCTGGAGATGAAAACACTCAGAAAGAAGGAAAGAACTCAACTACTGTCTAAAACTTTTCACGGGTCGTCTGTATAGAGCTCTTTGAATCTAAGAGATAGAATCAAGGAACATCAGAAGATATAAAGAAACAGATTTCATGTCAGTACAGGAAAGAATGGAAGTCCACTGTCCACAGTGGAATAGACTGGCTCAGGGGTTAGTGGGCCTACCATCTAGTGGTCAGCTGTTTGTGGCAGAGAAAAGTCTAGTATCTAATGACTAGAAAGTAGGGGTGAGGGAAACAGTGATTGAATTTCATTCACCTGCATTGCCTTCCAATTCTGGGTAAGTAGTTGAGAGGGGTGCAGCCGATTACCTTTCTGCTTGTGATTAGCATGCTAGAGACAAGAGGCTAATGACCTGGGATTAAACATTTGCCAAAGCGAACCCACTGAAGTTGAGCAAACCTAAAATCCTGTAAGGGGAGATGGAGAAAGTTTAGATCTCTGCAGCCCTCCTCTTTACAAAGAGGCAGAACAGAATGGTGAAATAAGCCACAGCTCTGGATTCACATACATCTGGATTCAAATTCTAGTTCACCTGCTTGCTGTGTGATCCAGGACAAATGCTGCTTAAGCTCATTGAGTCTCAGTTTTCTCATCTGTAAAATAAATATGACAAACCTGTGTCTTGAGGTAGTTTGAAGAGTATGAGCTAATGCCTATAAAGTGATAGAATTTCTGGTATCTTGTCGGTACCCAATACATAGCTCCAGAGGGTCTAATGATGATTTCTTTGCTCTGTCTCCCCTAGCGAGTGGCATTAAGCCTGGAAGATGATGGACTGCCCTGAGGATGGGACCACTCCCTTCGTGCCTCATGGAATTCAGTCCCATGCACTACACTCTGGATGGTGTATGCCTGGATGGAAGGGTTTATATATATATGAGTCTGTGTGTCTGTGTGTATGTGTGTATGTGCGTAATTTTTTTTTAATTTATGTTGCGGAAAGGTAACCACAAAGTTATGATGATCTGCAAACATCCAAAGGATGTGAGAGTTTTTATATGTATAATGTTTTATACACTTTTTAACTGGTTGCACTACCCATGAGGAATTCATGGACTAGCTACTGCTGAGTGACTAACATGATGTACATAACCGAAAGGGGCCAATGGTACAGTAGCTTACTCATCATTTAAAAATTATATTTACAGAGGGTATTTGGTTTGGGGGGCTTCTTTAGGTTTGGGAGTTTTGTTTTTTTGTAAATAAAATGATTATGCTTTGTGGCTATCCATCAACATAAGTAAAAAAAAAAGAAAAAAAACACTTCAACTCCCTCTTCCATTTAGATTATTTATTAACATATTTCAAAAACAAGGTTAGTTCTATAAGTAATTTAGAGACATATGAGAGTATTTATTTTTGGTATGACTGGCCCACTGCGCAGACTCTGTGTGCATTTATGTTTATGTGTGCGTGTATGAGAGAAAAATCTGTAGAGAAGAGGTGCATCTATGGCTGTTGTTCCAATACATAAAGATAAATATATTTTAAAACAGTCCACAAGAGGGGTGTCTGTGGTTTTCAGAAAAGCCTTTGTAAATCTGGCTCAGAAAACAGGTACCATGGTTTGTGCAAACATGCAGTGGACAAGGCAGGTCTTTTCTACCCCTGGAGCCCCCGTCAGTCAGGAGAAGCCCCTCAGCTCACCCGTGGCTGCTGTGACTCTCACCTGGGCTTTCTCTCCGTGGCCAAGGCCAGTGTACAGACTTCACAGAGCACCAGGAGTTCTCGGGAGCGCAGGTGAGACCGAGCCTGAACCTCGGCTACTCCTTGTTTTAAAGTTCAGCATTTCGAGTAGTTTCGTTTTCCTTTAGGACAATGTGGGTTGAATTCATTAGGTTTCCTCTAAGCACCCCAAGGGTGCCATCCTTACTTTTACAGAGAGCTAAGTGGAGATGTTTCTAGAACAGCCCATGTTTACTCTAGGGACTGGCTCAGGCACTGACCTCTGAGTATGCATGGGTGAGGATAAGGACGGTGGGACAGGTGTCATTACATCTTTACTTCTCCCTGCCCCTTACTCTACCATTTCCTTTAGGTGGGGAAAACAATTTAAAGTAATACATCGGTTTGTTACCATCAGGTATTCATATAGATGAAACTAATTTTTGGCTTAAGTCAGAAAAAGTGGCCAAACCTAAAGTCCTATTTGAGGGGGAAATGGCATATGCAATACTATAGTCTATTGATAACATATGTTCACATAGGGATTTGGTTTACTGCTTTGTGAATAAAAGGAAAAACTCTGGGTATATGTATAGATTTTTTTTTTCATGGTGGACACTTACTTTGCTTTTCCTGGGCCTTGGGGAGGTGGGAAAAAGTGAGCTTTTCTCTTTGTGGGGGTCTCCCATTGAAAACATAATCCTACAGTCGCAGAAGGAATTCAGTCCCCACTGGCTCTTATCCAAGGTGTGGTCTTTTCTTAACTCTACTGTTCTGCCACTTCACTCCCACTGGACAACCAGGGACAAGGTGTGACATGGAAGTGTTTGGCTTACGTAGGAACAGAGGACTTGTATCTAACCTTAGCATACCTGGAGCTTGACACTTTTAAGCAAATTCCTCCCCTCCACTCCCCAGCTGCCCCCAACTCAGAGAAGCTTGGATGTCTTACCAGCTTGATGTCCTCTGAATTTCCAGGCAGACGTTCTGGAGTTCTGTCACCCGTTTTGTTCCTCGGACCTTTCTCTACGTCACTCATGGTCTTCTAACTTCTGAGAAAACAACTATGTTCTGGAGCCTGGGCACTGTGCTTTGCATAAACAAGCAATTTCTTCATGTGTTGATTGTCCTGAAGCATTCGTCAAGAGGCTAAATGCAGTTGACCTAGAATGACTAATACCGAACAGAATTTTAAGAACAGGTGGCTAACTCCTATTGAACTCAGTCACTACTATTCTTTCAAGGATGGAAAGTGAAATTATTTTTTTGACTGATGAAATTATAAGAAAAATGATGAAATTTATACAAAGCAAGCAACTTTTTCTGTAACCTGCCTCCAAAGAAATTGAATTTCCTGGAGGAAATGATAACTGACTCATGCAGAGTCTCTAAACTTTCAGTCAGATCCTGGCTTTCACAGGATCTCATCCTGAGACCTCAAAATGATGGTGAAACACAACTTTCTGAGCTATTATCCATGTTTCCTGCATACGCTACAACTACAGTTTGAAAGAGGCAGCTATGGGAACAACTTACCAAAAAAAAATCTGCGGAATACTCACGTGTTGAACGTTGAATGGCAGTAAATTAGATGAAATCTGAGGGGTCAGGTCCATCCTCCCCTATTCTTGGAGGCATTCTGAGGTGCAGTTGCAACTCTGTTGCCTTTTCCCCCTGTGCCATCATCTGTCTACAGCCAATAATGGATCATAGAGTCATTGGACTACAGGGCTGGAAGGAAGCTTAGAGATAAGATCAGGAGGGCAGAAATTTTATCAGACTTTTTTTTTTAATTTTAAAAGAAACTAGTCCCAGTCCTTTTCCTCCCTTTCCTTTCCAGGAGACTACTTTGGGCTGCCCAAACATTGTATCAGACCTGCTACCAATCTTAGAGCCTATCTTTCCAGTGGAATTATGAAGGCATTGGCAGAAATGCCTTCCAGAAACGGAGAAAACTAAAATTTTATTTATTTACTCTTGATAGCATGATTATTTATAAAACAGATTGAGGTAACCTGTAACCTCAGACTGAGATTGGATTTAAACTCAGCAGTAACTACTGTCTCTCCCTCCAGATCTATGTGATTGCAAAATGTATGTTTATTCACTGAAACCATTTGCTAGCTACCAGCTAAGTGCCAGGGACTGCAGGTGTACAGGTCAGTCATGTTTTCTGTCATTACGAACTCACAATAGCAGTAGAAGAAGACATATGTGCAAATAAAGAAGGAATAGGTTCTCTTGAGAGTACTGTCTGGGCACAAAGAGAGAGGTCGTTTCTGCCTGAGGAGATGAGGTCAAGAAAGGCATCATAGGAAAAGTGACCTTAAACTAAGTCTTAAAAATGAAGTAGGGGTGTTCAAGCTGCTTCAGGCAGAGGAGACACTGAGTTAGGACACAGAAGCGTGAACCAGCATGGCAACCTTAAGGAACTGTGTGGAATTCATTGCAGTGAGCAAAAGGCTCAAGGGGGACTTAGCCAGAAATGAGGCTGGATGGAAAGACAGGTTCAATATAAGCACTTTATAGAATATTTCTATTTAATTTCTGACACAAATAATCAAACATTTCTTGGTCATTTATTGTGTACAAGGCACCAAGTGCATCACAGAAAATGGATCAGCACTTTGCAGGCATGACAGTCTTCAGCCTCAAGCCTACCAGTGGCCAAAGTGAAACTGACTGCTTTTCATATATTTGAGTCGAAGCTTTTTGATATGGTCAGTGAAGACTAATAAAGGCAAAGGGATTTTCATAAGCATTCCATGTTGTCAGGAGCCTCTGAGATTTTCTCAACAGTGAAAAAGAAAACTGGAAATTTTGAAGACATGGAGAGGGGACCACAAGCACTGTCCAGTCTGGTGCTGGTGGGCCTGGGGAGAGGACACAGGAATGTGAACCTCTCCACCCCACTCCCTCACCGCAGCCATACATTCATCATTTCACAGAATATACATGAGTTATCAGTTAAACGCTTCAGAGTAAATACTTTTTTCCTGGCAATGCATGAAGATAAGAGTATCGGAGTCTTCTCACACTATTTTTAGGGTATTGGGGATTTTCAGGGTATGGAGAACTTAGAGGTGGAGGAATTACAGCTTCAAAATTTCAGTTAATATAAGAAATCAGGAAGTTTGTTCATTCAGGCTATGCACCATGTGCATAGTCAAGAATCAGCAGAAATCCTCTGCGTTTGCAAACACTTTGTGCTATAAAAAGTAATTTTAAAAAGCCACCTGTATATGTATATATATATATTTAAATACATGAAGGTTTTGATACTTTTTTACAAAAATTACAAGAGAAAACAAGTATCTGTACAAACCATGTGTTTTAAAATAGCATTTTATTCTCTACAAGCTGTTGTTGTGGCAGTGAAGGACTGGTTTGCAAACTCCATCACATTGTACCCAAACAAATTTCCCTTGTTTGTCTCCCCCTTCCCCTGACACCCCCACATGACCATATGTGATGTAACAGGCATGTTAGGATGTTGGGTCACGCTAACCATTTCTGCTTTTGTCTTGTCTTTCCGAGTTCTGTTAGTTTCTATGCTCAGTGCCCCTTGCAGTCTGGTTTCTCTTCCAGCGGCAAAGGGTGGTGTGCTGCATCTTACTAGCTGTACTGATGTCTTCTTGGTGAACTAAAAGCCAAATGTGGACATTTGTAAAATCAGTGCACTGTTTCTAGAGAGACATTAAACTCATTTTTTAAAAATCCGAAAGTACTGTTTGTGATGCTTTAATGAAGGCGGAGTGAACGATCTTGCACGATAAAGACTATAGGTATTATCATTCCCATTTTAGAGATGAGGAAATGAGTGAAGGAACTGCCCAAGGTCACAGTTATGTTTAGTGCCCCCAAAGTACATGTAGTGCATGCAGTGCTCATGCACATGTGGTGCCTAGATTTTCCTTCTCTGCTTCATCTAGGTAACTCCTATTTGTCCTTGAGTACTCCACCTAGAAAGCCGTCTTTGTTCTCTCATTCTCAGACCTAACTCACAGGGTTAGGTAACTACACTTCTATGCCAGGTTTTGCCTACCTGTATCCCAGTACTTCTGCCCTGCCTCTGACTCCCATGCCACTGAGGTTGCTTGGTCACCCAGGGTCTCCTTGATTATAAATCTCATAAATACTTTCAGTCCTTATCTTCCTTGACCTGGAAGCAGTATGTAACAATGTTGGCGCTCCTTTCTTGAAATATTCTTATTTTGGCTTATATGACACAATACTCCTGGTTTTTCCCCTACCTCTCTGGCCACATCTTAATCTCCTTTACCTACCCCTTTGTTATGGCATTCCATCTTAGATCCATCCACTTTTATATCTCCATTGCCACTATCCGAGTACAGGCCACCATCATCTTGGATTATCACCACCATAGATTACTTTAACAACTACTTATCTGAGTTTCACACTTCTAAACTTTCCATTTTCCAATCTAGTCTACAACATTGCAGCCAGAGTGGTCTTTCTAGAATGCAATAGATCATGTCACCACCACCCCTTTCCACTTTTCTGCTTAAAGCCCTTCATCCATTTTCCTTGCATTAAAATCCAGTACCCTTGGGTTTTAGCCCAAACTCCTTAATATGGATGGTAAGGTCTTCATGATTTGGCTTCTGCCCCTTCTCCAACCTCATTACTATTTTCACAACCTTATTCTGTATTTGAACCACACAGTTCTGGGCCCTCTGTCTGAAACATTTCCTTCAGGAAGACTTCCCTTAGGCCCATAGACTGGATTAGGAGCCACTCCATGTGCTTCCAATAGTGTTCTGTGCTTTCCCTATTTGTAAATTTTAACTAAATTGATTATTTGCATGCTCCTTAATTGCCTCCTCTGCAAGTTCTATAAAGGTCTGTCTTACTCACCATTGTATTCCCAGCACATGACACTTAGTAGATGCTCAGTAAATTATGCTGAATTTAGGCACATCAAACACACAGATCACGCATGTTCTTTCAGCTATGCTACGTTGTCTCATACTCCAAAACCTGAAATCACCTTATAGCATGATTGGAGTTGAGCGTCCTTTAAATTTTCTCAGCATTTTTGATATTTGCCACATCTGCAGATGCCCAGATTCACCAATTACATTATAATTTTTATAATTTCACTCTTGGAAAATAACCTTATGGTCATTATCCAATGTCTCTAAATACTTAACTCCAATTACCACCTCAAGATTGTTGTGAGGATTCAAAAAACAAGCACTTGTAAACATACTCAGCCTATGGGCTGACCTATTAGTGGCCTAATACCTTGTTTCCTTCTCTTTTATACAAGTCCCTTGTTACCACCTACATCTGGTTTTTTTTTTTTTTTAATAAAATGCCTTATAGCAATTTAGTTTGCAAAGCATTTTCCAAGACATTATTTCTTATCTTTACAACAGTTCTGCCAGATGTATAATATTATTATGCTCATTTTAAAGAAAAGAAACATGAGGTCTAAAAAGTTCAATCAGTTCAGCTTTGGTCACAGTAACTCACTGTCACAAATGGGGTTAACACAAATCTCCAGCGGCTTTTTCCGCCATCACACCCGTTCTACTACCAATGCTTTTTCAGGGAGAAAAGTAGTAATGGCAAGACTGGGAATGAGAATCAGAGACCACTAGCCTGAATACAGAATGGTATAGTTAGAGCTGCCAGGCCACAAGAATACCATCTCAGCACCAAGAACCAATTCCATTTCCCCTTTGGCTGGAACTTAGATGAGCTAAAGCAGGCTTCTAATAATTAGCAGTTTGGTTGCCCTTGGCCTAATCAAGGAATAAAAATTTTCCACAGCCAGAAGGCCTTCACAGATGTCAATCACTTCAGACTGAAAAAGGCAAGGACCTCTTGGGCAATTCTCAATCTTGACTCAACTGGGGAGCTCTGCAAAAAGAAGTATCAACGCACAGATCCACCATGGGGGATTTTGATTGAATTGGTTTGGGGTGGGGCCCAGGCACGTTTATTTTTTAGGTCCTCCGAGGCGATTCAATTGCACTGCCAGGACTAAGAATCACTGCTGGGTAAGCAGTGCATAGATGACTGAGTGGGAGATCAGATATTCAACTTAACTCCTACTCACAGCACCTCATCTAGAGTGCAGTGAGGTAGAAAGGGGAAGAAATAAAAGGTAGAGATAAAATGGGGGATAAGTGTGGGCGAGTTAGTTGCAGGAAAATGGCAACCTCCACTGTGGAGTCAGGGAAAGCATCAATGACAATGGTTTCTAGAACTGATCCTAAAAGGGCAGAGTTCAGTCAGAGTCAACATTGGACACAAGCACCCTCGTGTGCTGCGCCCTCCCGTTAGGTAGGGTGCTTTAACTTCATTTTACTGTTGAGAAGACCTAGGTCTCAAGACGGTGAAGGGCCCTGTCCAACTCACATAGTCGGGTGTCCTAAATGGAGGTGGAACCTGGAGGGACACAGTACTCAGGGTATTCAGCCCAAGGTCTCCAAGTGCGCCTCCAGACACACCACGAGGCCCACACGCCCTCAGGAGGCTTCCGGCCTCAAGACTAGGAGGACGCATGTCTATCAGCCTCAGCTCCGTTCCCGCCTTGGACTAGCGAGGCGGGGCTGCACCCAAACAGCATCCGGCGGAAGAGACTCCGTTCCCGCCCGGAGGGGCGGAGCCACCTTGTCCCCGTCGCCGGACGGGGCAGAAAGGGATCTGGCCACGACCAGCTGCAGCGTCGTCTGACGTCACTTCCGCGCGCCGCCGTAAACGTCAGTATCGGGCGCGTACGGCGGTGGTGAGGTTTGCTGTTAAAGTTGCCTTTCGCGAGCCATGGAGAGTGACTTCTATCTACGTTACTACGTGGGTCACAAGGGCAAGTTCGGCCACGAATTCCTGGAGTTTGAGTTCCGACCCGACGGTGAGAGAAGCCTCGCGTCCCTGGGGAGGACTAGTCCTGGGGGCGGGCGAGTGAAGGAGGCCGGGAGTCCGGAATGTGCGAGGAACTGCAGGAGGAAGGGACTGGTAGCCGAGAGGCGCTGATTTGGAAGGAACGATCCTGTGTCTGCCCCACTGGTTTTTTCTTTGAGCGTCCAGGGACTCCTGTTTAGTGACGTTTTGACCATAATGCTTTATTTAACAAACATTACTTGAACGCTTGCCTTGTGGCAGGCACAATCTAGGGTACAGGACTGAACGATAGGCAAGCTTCCTCTCTCGTGGAACTTGTATTCGAGTTCTGGGAGAGAGATCGTAAACAAAAAAGAAGATTCGAGATAATGAGGAATGGTCACAAAATAAAACAAAATGATAAATAAAATAAAACAAAACATAATAATGCTGGTGGGCTGCTTTTAGAAAGGGTGGCTATTGGAGAACTCTGGAAAGGAGATGTTTGAACTGAACTCTGATAAGGAGCCAGCCTTGTTACGATCGGGAAGAAGAGTATTGTAGATAGAGGGAGTAACAAGTGACAAGGCTGTAGAGCAGGAATGAGCTAGGCGCATTTCAGGTGGCCAGTGTAGCTTAAGAGTAGTGAACTCCGAGGAGAATAGTAGGAGATGATGTCGGTTAAGTAGGCAGGGGTTACACCACGTAGGTCTTCATAGGCCATGGTAGCGTTTGGATTTTATTCTAAGTGCAGCAGGAAACAGTTGGGAAATTTTAAGCCGAGAAGAGTTGTAACCTGTTCTTGAAAAAGTATTTTAATTATTAGGCGCAGAATGGGCAAGGATGGAAACAGGGCTACTTATTAGGAGACAGTTAACAACTGTCAAGACAAAAGGGATGTTGATTGTGACTAGAGTGTTAGTAGAGAGAAGGATTTAGAATACTGTTGGAGGCAGAACCAATAGGACTTTGTTGGTTGATAGGATCTGGGGAGGGGCCAGTATGGTGAAGGAAAGGGAATCAAAGATGGCAGAAAACCTCCACTAAATGCGGGCACAAAGATGAATCTGACAAGCCCCCGTTGTAAAGGAGATAGAGCTGTTGACAGTGACAAAACAGTGTATTAGGTGCTGTAAGAAAGAAATAGAAAGGACTCTAGGAGCAGAAAGAAGGCACTTAGCCTGAGGGTCAGAAAAGGCCTCCTGCATAAAATGACATGGGGAAGGGTGTGTGTGTGTGTGTGTGAGTGAGTCTTTAGTAATGTGTAGAAGTTGGTTAGGCAGATGAAAGTCAAGAAGGCATTTTGAACAGCATTAACAATAAAGAGGCTGAAAACCAAAAAGTGCATGGGATGTTTCAGGCAGAGACAAGTACATTTGACCCTTAAACAATATAGATTTGAACTGTGTGGGTCCACTTATATATGAGTTTTTTCTAACAATAAGCACTATAGTACTGCGTGATCCACAGTTGGTTGAATCCTAGACTGCAGAACTGTAGATGCAGGAGGAACTGCAGATTCAGAGGGCTGACTCTGTTACACCCGGATTTTTGACTGCAGAGTAGGCTCCCCTAATTCCCATGTTGTTTAAGGGTCAACTGTAGTTTGATTAACTCCAGCTATGTGAGAGAGGACTATTGTAAGAGTGAGCCTAGAAAGGAGCTTAGCTTAGCAGTAAGCCATGTTGAGGAAGTTGGATTTTATCAAGAAGGCAGTGGGAAGCCATTGTCTGTGTCAAAATACTAGAGTAATCTAATCAGATCCATTTG
This sequence comes from Camelus bactrianus, assembly GCF_048773025.1. Lineage (NCBI taxonomy): Eukaryota > Metazoa > Chordata > Mammalia > Artiodactyla > Camelidae > Camelus > Camelus bactrianus. Next base: position 41,140,287 of record NC_133551.1, read on the forward strand.
TTACTACATCGCTTTGTCTACTGTATGGAGAATGAACTGAAAGGAGAGAGATGTGGCAGAGAGGCAGAGTAGTGAGGCATCAGTTGATTTGGCTCTTTTTAGTGTGTCTTATATTCTACAGGGAAAAAAAATATCTCTTCCCTTTTATCTTCTCTTTTGTATCCACCATATATACCCAGATTAGCCTGTGGAATGCCAATATGCACAAAGGGCCTTGTATACCAGATGTGCTTTATAACAAAACCACAACTTTTCCATCACAGGAATAGATCAGAGTTTTGCACAGTCACATGATAATATATGTAAACAGCATTTTACAGTTTTCAGAAATGCTTTCATAACTCATTTGAGCCTCTGGAGGCCATGTGTGTGTTAAGTTACCAATTACTAGTCCTGTTTTCAGCTGAGGACATTAACCTGCAGAGATATGATTTGCTGGTGACAAGAGTCTGTTGTTTTATCACACCTGAGCTGCCTTTTGAAGGCACTCTAATTCAGTGTCAGCTGTATTTTTTTATTGGAAGTCTATTTAATAAGCTAAAGTGAAAAACTGAGAAGACTAATATTGTTGGAATACCAAAGGTGTAAATAGTAAATCTGTTAGATAGTTTGAAGGGAAAGTTAGGATACATTTTAAGCAACAGTTGATAGTCTTGCTAATGATGCTTTATTCATGTTTTTATTATACACTGAACTTGTTTTTTGCCTCTCACAGGGAAATTGAGATATGCCAACAACAGCAATTATAAAAATGATGTCATGATCAGAAAAGAGGTAATGAGCCTTCTGAGAGCCTTTCATTTACTACCATTTAGCCTTTTGTCTTGTTTTTGTTCTTTCTGGGAGTAGTATTGAAAGATAAAGACTAGAGAAGTATAGACATGTTGGTAGACAGCTTCTAAGGTTTTTGTCAGATCTTTTTTTTTAGTTTCTACGTTCTTTCACAATGCTGAATCAGTTACTGGTAATCATTTGAAGTCTTGCAGATTTGGGGTTGAACCCTGAATATGCTGCTTACTAACCATGTGACCTTGGACAAATTTCCTGGTTGAACTTGATAAGTCTCAGTTTCTTCATCTGAACCACCCTCACCCCTCAAAAGTTTGCTGTATTCCCTGGAACCCAGCACTCAATAGAGGTCTTTTAATTTTTATTTGAATGGGGGAAAGCGAGCGTGAAAAAGCAGTTAGCATCATTGAATGCATGTCAGATGCTAGGCATGGCATCTGTGGTCTTATTTAACCTTTATTGTAAGCCTTTGTGAATATTATATACCCTTTACAGACAAGACAGTGAAGGCCCAGATATTAATTATGGAGCTTGTTCATAGTTATCCCTGCTAGTAAGAGAGCCTGCCTCTGTCAAGCCCATGTACTCCATTTTGGCATGATTTCTACCACACCATTAAGGCTTTTTCCTTTTAACCGCTTTGTCACATTTGAAAATGTCTCAACAGCCAGTATATTTTCGTGCTATTTAATTAGCAGTCAGTTTTATGCTTACCCACACATGTCAGCATACTTGCTTTTTTTTTTTAAACAGTGGACTAGTATGTAAAGTATATTGTAAAAGAAATGTCTACTCTTCAGAAGCATGTCATTTAGTTAAGTATAACCAGGGTTTCTCACAGATTTTTGTTTGGGGCTCAGGGATGAGTTGGGTAGGTGGGCAAGGAGTAGGTCCACATGAACAGTATGTGTGGGACTGCGGTGCTGTCACTGGGCACTTCTGACCCTGCCCTCTTGGCATGCTGAGGTCAAGCCAGAATATCTTCCCACTTGCAAAGCTGCCAAAAACGTGTTCAGGAGTAGTCTTCTTTATCTTTCATTACTGAGTCAGGATGCTTCTTAGGGATACAACTTAAATTCTGCTTTATAACTTGCTTTCAGGCTTATGTACATAAAAGCGTGATGGAGGAACTGAAGAGAATAATTGATGACAGTGAAATTACCAAAGAGGATGATGCTCTGTGGCCTCCTCCTGACCGAGTGGGCCGGCAGGTGAGTGTTTTGGCAACTACCCACAGTGCAGAAATCTTACAAATAAGGTTTACTGCTCTGCATATGACATTGAATACACACAGGTATGTGTGTGTGTGTTGTGGAGCCCCGCACAGAGCAGATTGCCAGTACCTTGGTCTAAGGAAGCAGTAATCCCACGGGGAGGATCAGGGAGAGCAAGTGGTGCTGCTGACCACCTAGAGCCCAGCTCTGAATTTTTTCTTATGACCCCTTCCCAGCTTTTCAGAGTTTTTGCTGCCCACGTCACTTGCTAAGTAACTACTATGGACAAAGTAGAGTGAGGATACAAAGATAAATAAAACATAGTTATTTTAACAATCTAATGGGAAATCATGCAAGCAACTGAGTACATGTGTTTAAATTTGTGGCTTACATGTTTGTTCTGAAGACCATTATGGTGATTAAAAAATAAAAGCCAGTCATGTTTGACTGAATTCACAGGGAAGAGTCTTCTCACCACTTCAGTGCTACCTTTATAATCTAGACTTCTGATTGATTTCATTGTTTCTCGTCTTGTCCCTTACAGCCCATTTTTCCATCCTGAAGCCAGAGTAACCTTTAAAATTTAAATTTGCTTATATATTCCACTGATTTTAAACTCTCCAGTGGCTTCCCACCGCATTTAAAATAAAATCCAAACTCCCACCTTATCTTATCATTCTCATGATCTCTCACGGTTCAAACCTCACTGGCCTTACTTCTGTTCCTCCTAGGTTGTTCTTCATTTAGGACCTTTGCATTTGCTACATGCTGCCTGGGATATTCTGTCCAAGCCTGTCTTTTATTGAGGTTTTCAGATGTCACTTCCTCAGTGATGTCTTGACTGTCTATCTGATCTAAAATGCCTTCCCCATCATTTTTTTTAAAAATAAGATCTGATTCTTATCGTCATAGCATTTATCATTGTCTGAAATTTTGTTTGGTTTTCTTTATGTATCCCTCTTCCTCCGCCACTACAACAGACATACATATACACATAAAAACTTCAAAACGAGGATTTTATATTTTTTTTTGCTGCTGTATCTGTAGCGACTAAGATAGTGCCAGTGTATAGTAAAAGCTCAGTGATAAATTCATGTGAGAACTCATGTAAGTTTATTCTAATCAACTCAAAATGATGGACCAGCTCTTGAGGAAGAGTGAAAAAAATCCCATCCTCAGTACTTACTCGAGTTAATTTTTAAATATATGTCCATGAGATCTTAGTAATACCTCTTAGTGATACTGTGTGTGTGTGTGTATGGCTTTAGAATTGATAAACGTTTCAGGTCCATTAAGTCATTTAACATTTACAATAGTCCTTTGAAGACTCCTGTGCACTAAAAAGTCCTGTGCATACTCCTGTGCACTAGCAACAACCTATTGGATAATGTAATTAAAAATAAAATCCCATTCATATTAGCAACAAAAGCTATAAAGAACTTGGAAATAAATTTAACAAGATGTACAAAATTTACAGGAAGGGGCTTTATAGAAGGACATAGAAATATCTGTCATTTTTATAGATGGGAAAACTCAGTATTATTATTGATTTTCACCAAGGTAATTTATAAATTCATTCCAATTGAAATCAAAATCACAACAGGATTTTTCGTAGAACCTAGGAACATGGGATTAAATTCATGGAAGATCAAAGGAGCAAGAGTAGCCAAGATAATTTTGAAGATTTCTTATAAAGCTATAGTCATTTATATAGTGATAGTGCCTCAGGAATTGACCACTAAACCATTGGAACAGAATAGAGAGCCCAGAAACATCAACCTATGAAAATATGTGAACTTGGAACAGTATATGACAGATGGGGACTTTCAAATTAGTAGGAAACGGATGGACTGTTTAACAAATTATACCAAGATGATTGGCAATATATTTATGAAGTATTTTTAGTTAGATCATTTATAGAAATAAAGCAAGACTTTAAAATATAGAAGAAAATATTGACTAGAAGAAAATACTATCTTTTATTTCTGGATAGAGAAGTTTTTTAAGCTCCTTAAGGGAAAAGATTGGTAAATTTGACTTCTTTAAATTTAAAACTTCTTTTTACCTAAAGACATTCAAAGATAAATTTGAAAAATAAGCCACAGCCTAGAGGAAGACATTTGAAAACATGTAACTGGCAAAGGGTTTCTTCAGAATGTATAAAGAACTATAAATTAATAATGAAAATATAAGCCAGTGGCAGAATATGTAAAGGGTAGGAATAGACAATTTATAGAACTGGAAAAACAAGTGGCTAATAAATTTATGAAAATATTTAGTTTCATTTGAAATGTGAAAATTAGGATAACAGTGAAATACCATTTCAGCTCCATTAGAATAGCAAAAAAAGGCACCAAGTTTTTAAAAGGATATGAGAAAGAAAAGGGGGATTCACATATACTGGTGGGAATAATATTGGTACAGCCATTTTAGGGAACAATTTGGTAGTATCTAACAGAGTTGAAAATACTTTTATCCTACTTGTAGGAATTTCCTAGAGAGATTTTCACATACGTACAGGGGATGCATGGAAGACTGTTCTTGCTGTGTTGTTTATAGAAACAAAAGTTGGCAACTTAAGTCTACTTTCAATAGGGGAATGAATGGAATGTTCTAAAGCATTTAAAACTAATCAACTTGATCTATTTACAAAAAAATTTTGTTGAAAACAAACAAAAAAATAAATGAACAAACCAAAGAAAACATAGATACAGAGAACAGAGCAGTGGTTACCAGAGGGGAGGGGCTGGGAGAGGATGTGGGGGAGGTGCAAAATGGGTAAAGGGGATCAACTGTATGGTGACAGATGGAAACTGAATTTTTGGTGGTGAGCATGCTATATTATATACAGAAGTAGAAATATAATACTGTACAGATGAAACTTACATAACGTTATAAACCAACGTTAACTCAATAGAAACAAGTTTTAAAAAATCTTTGTTGAATGGAAAAAGCAAAAAGATATAGTATGATTATGTAAAATCTTAAAAACATACTACCAAAACCATGAGTGGAAAGAATACACCTCAACTTCTGGGGATGCAGGAAGGAGAGTGGAACAGGAGCTGGGCGTAAACTCTATCAATAATATTTTATTTCTTTTAAAGAAAAATCTGACACAGGTATGACTAGATATTAACATTTTCAAATCTGAGCGTTGAGAACATTGGTCTTAAGAATTTTCTCTATTTTCTGTTTGAATTCTTTTCATACTGAAAAACTGAAAAACAAAGAATGGGGAGGGAAAAAAGAAAAGAAGTAGGGCTCAGAAGTCCCAGAAAGGCAGAGATCTTTGTTTTTGCTGATCTGTCCCATAGCACCCCTTCTTCCCCACCCAACTGATTGATCAGTTGAAGATTTATAGTACTTGTTTCACTCTAGAAATGGAGGCCTAAGGGCATACAGCTAGTAAGTGACAAAGCTGGGATCAAACCCAGGATCTAGAATTTTTTTCCTTGTCCCATGTTGTCCAAAAAGTTAGATTCTTATTATTTGTAAAACATTTAGACACGTTACTCCACATTGTTAACAATGAAAGCTCGTATACAGAACATGATGTAAATTCTTCCAAGGGTGGAGCCTCACAGACATAACTTCATCTAAGAGTGTAAGCTACTCAAGGGCTAACCCAGTATTTAATTTATCTCTTTGTTTTAGTCCCCAGCATGATTTAGTGCTAAGATTGAACTGGTCGTGTTCATGTGGCCATCTGTATTAGAGTTTGTGTGATTTGACAGATGATGAACCCTTCTTCTGTGTGATTGATGAAAAAATCTAATTCAGCTTGTCTTCTTCTAATGTTTCTAGGAGCTTGAAATCGTCATTGGAGATGAACACATTTCTTTCACAACATCAAAAATTGGTTCCCTTATTGATGTCAATCAATCCAAGTAGGTACACGATCCTTATAACCAGATGTGTCTGTTTTAGAGCAGATTGATATGAAACCTTTAACCAAATTGGGACCATTGTGGTAACATCTGGTATAAGTGCAACAGAAGGGGCCAGCTTTGTCCCCTCCATATTATTTTCAACGGCTTGTTCCTATTGCTTTTGGTATAGTATTCAAACATTGCTAATCAGAACTTCTCAGTGTTTTCAAAGATTTAATTCTGTAAATACCTTTATGCATAGGAGCAGCCAAAGTGGGTAAGAATCTAGCCAGAACAGAAAATGAAATACACCAAAACAAGTGAAAGTCTGACTTTGGTGAAACTTTAAATGACTTAGAATATCAGTTTAAAAGTCATTTTGTTAATAGGATAAATTATAAAGTTGAGACATGAACCTATATGCCACAAAGAGTCTTTAGAATTTGGCAACCTCTTTGGCACTTGTGCATTGAGGATTTAGGATTAGATACAGGTCACTTTTAGTACCTTTTGGGCATGATTGTCTTCCTTTGGACAGTCTACTTGTTCTTAGCCAGTTATGCCATAATAATCTTCGGCCTCTGGGTCCAACTTAGTACTACATCTTAAAAAAGAAGTTTTCCTAATTCTGAAAGTAATGCATGCTCATAGTAGAAAATACAGGAAATGTAGAAAAGTAGAAAGGGGAAAATCACCCATAAACTGCAATTAGATAACCATTAATCTTTATTTCTTGTCTTTTTTCTGTGCTTTAAAAAAAATGTAGTCTTTTAAAAGCACAAAAAAAAATGTAATTGAGATCAACAGTCTATTATTTTAATCATGATTTTTTTCCACTTAAAATGATATGAGCATTTCCTCATTAAAAAAAAACCTTAACATTTCAAATGACCTCATAATATTCCATTTTAATATATAGCATATAGCCTTTTTCTTCTTTTTGGACACTTGATTGTTTTGAAAGATTTAATTCTGTAAATACCTTTATGAGGAATATTGGTATGTAAATAATCTGGGTTATTAAATGGTATTTTTTTCCTCAGCTTTTAAAATATTTTTTTCCTCTTACATTTTAGGGATCCAGAAGGCTTACGAGTATTTTATTATCTTGTCCAGGACCTGAAGTGTTTGGTCTTCAGTCTTATTGGATTACACTTCAAGATTAAGCCAATCTAAATTGAATATTGGTGTGTGGACACAAGGGGGGGTGGGAGTAGCTGCTTTTAATTACCATTATGAGGACATTTTTGTGTATATCAGGGCAATTTTTTAATGAACTATAAGTGAATATCTTTAATAAAAACATAACAAAAGCAGTTTTTATTGTATTTAAAGACCTGAACATGTACTCTTTTCAATTACTTTTTAACACTAACATCCTATGTGAGGTATTGCCAAAAATTGAATCAACTCCGTACACATAACCAGTTTATAGGAAATAAGAAAATAGAGAAACATGCTAAAAAATACAGTGGAAATTCAATCAGTATCCAGAGGAAACTCCAGAACAACGAATCTGATTTCTTCAATAAATAAGCTGCAAACATAAAATAAATGGAGGTGGAGTGGAAACCTGTACATTAAAGTAGATTTGAGAGACATAATCAGTACAATGTTTGGACCCTATTTGGATCATGATTTAGGAAATGTAAAATGACATCATTAAGGAAATTTGAACACTGGATGTTTGGTATTAATGAAGTATTGTTAATTTTTTAGATGTGAAATGGTATTGTGGTTAGTGTCTTTCTTTTTCATCCAGTTTTATAGAGATATAATTGAGGTTGGGTTTTTTAATCACCTTTATAGCTACATCTGTAGCTACTTCTGTATGGGGGAAAATACTTTGGTTTATTACACTGTAAGCAATAAAACGCCTGGTCTCATAAAATTTTTCCAATAACTCATTTTAAAATCAGCTTGCCAACAGCCATTAAGAAGTGAGACATAGTTTGTACAGAGTGGGAATTTGTTCAGCAGGTGGATCTGTAGGAACTTTTTCTTGTTGCTAAATTGCATGGCTTCCTTAGTGAGGCAGATTGCTGAACACATTGTGGGTGCAGAAATGAACTGGATCTTGATAAGTCTCATTTGACTGAGGGGAAGTGATCAAGCTAAGCTCACATCCTGCAAGACCAACTTGGGACAGGTCCTAAATCATGACTCCTAGGCCAGTGCTCTACTTTGCCTCCCTCAAAGATTATAGGGCAGTAAGTTAGGTGTGCCAACTAAAAATTGGCACTTGCCATCTACCTCTGGATAAAATCATGAGCCGCTGCAGCCGCTGACCTTCACTCCCTAAAAGTTCAGGGTGGAGATCAGGAATGAGGCACTCTGCTCTGGGAAAACTGGCAGAATAGGCCTTCAGATAGATATTTTCAAAAATTTTATGAGCCCAAATTCTTACGTCTCCTCAAATCTAGAAAAGCACTAAAATCATTAATGGCGACACCTGTTCCTCATGACTAGCAGCAAGGCTCTGCCTAAGTGTGTGCTGCTTGACTGTATGTAACCACTGTCCACTAAAATCATATATGATACTGAGCTCCCCCTGCCTCTTCGGAGCAGTTACTCAGAGCTATCTGAAATGCTGTCTCCCGGGCTGTTGTCCTTATTTTACCCCAAATAAAACTTAACTCACAACTCTCAGTTGTGTGATTTCATTTTGGTCAAAAGGTGCAAATCTGGGACCTGAGATGTCAAGGTTCCTGACTCCAGTGTCCCCTCTGCTACAGAAAGGTACTTGGGGGGCAACGAAGTAAGTTTGTGGTAAATTAGACATCCTAAGGAGTCACTCCAAATTTCACAGAAAGTAGATCTCACCAGGCTATAAAAGACTCAAATACGCTGTTCCTTGTAACATGCTCACAGCTTCTGTATGCTCTCAAATGTGCCCTGGACAAGACCACAGGTAAAACAAGGCTCAGTAAATGTGTAAGAATAAGCCAAGAACCCAGAAAAAAGCCTGCTGAAGGGAAGTGTTCAGTCTTGGGGACCACAGTGAGGACTTGCACACGGGGCGACCGTCTGAAAGGTCTCAGGGAGGAAAGAGTAAGGAGCAGTTTAAAAAAGAAAAAGGTCCCATCTCCCAAATTTGTGAAGCCGACCCTGGGCAAGCTGAACGGACGTGGTCTAAGCCGCAGAGGGCAGGCAGGGATCAACCGCGAGGTTGGGTGAGGGAAGGCAGAGTAGTGAGGGGCCAGGAAAGAACTGAAAGGCAGGAAGAAGCCCTGGCAGAGGTTTCCGGCAGGGACTGTCTTCTTCGCTGAGGTATCCCTCAGACTAGCTTAGTGCTGGCACGAGATCGGTGTTCAGTATCTGGAATTACCGATTGCTGGGGGCAGCCTTCCGCGGGTCTGAGCATCGAGTAATTGCGGACCCCGCGACCTCCACAGGTTCACTTTGCCCAAAACAAAAAGCCAGGTGCGCGGGAGAGGGAACGGCTCGCGGAGACCCCCCACCCCAAACTCCGCCCCGAACCCGCACCGAGGGTGCGCAGGCGGCGCCCGCCGTTTACGACAGGCCGGAAAGCAGCGGCCACAGACAACGCCGCCGGCCCGGGCCACTATGGGGGTAAGGCAGTGGCGAACCGCCTCCAAGGCAGGGGCTGGGAGGTGGCGAGGACCTGGAAGGCAGGCAGGGGCTCGCGCCAGGAGGAAATTAGGGGAGTGGGCTCGCGCTGAGAAGTAGCGGGGAGGCAGAGCTCGAAAGGGGAGGGTAGGGGCGGGGCAGGGGCTAGGCCTGGGGCTGCGCAGGCGCTGTTTGATGCAGTCGCCCTGGCATTCCTCCTCAGAAAATCGCGCTGCAGCTCAAAGCCACGCTGGAGAATGTCACCAACCTCCGGCCGGTGGGCGAGGACTTCCGGTGGTACCTGAGGGTAAGGCTGGAGGGGCGGGGCTCTAGACGTCTAAGCTGTAGACGCTTGGAGGCTCCGGGTGGGGGCGGGCCCGGTGAGGTTTTCCCATCCTGATCTCAGTAGTGAAGGGGAGGTTTCTCTCCTGCAGGACCAGATGTGTTTGATTATTAAATGTTCTCTTTTCTTCTGGGTAGAATTTTATGTTTGCTTTATTAAGCTTGTTGGCTAGTTCTTAACTGGCAGTGTCTTGGGATTCCTTTTGTAATTTTTCCCTCCGTTAAATATTTCATGATATGTAAACACACTATAGGAGAGGCAACTTGAAAGAGATCTTGTGATTATTTAGTAAAAATAATTTCACCTTCTTTTTTACTTGTTGATTAGGTTTTATTATTGTGAGGTGGTTTAATTGTGTACATGGCTCCACCCTTACTTCCCCATCCAGTATTGGAAATCTGTGTCCATTGAAGAAAATACACAACCTTCAAGTTGAGAATTGTTTTATTCGGTGGACTTTCTGAGGATTTCAAGCCAGGGAGGCAGCTTCTCAAATAGCTCTGAGGGACTACTCCCACGAGGTAAAGGAGGAGCCAGGATATGTAGGAGTTTTGCAACAAAGACCAGATAGTTGGAACATCAAAGGTTTACTGTTACTTAAGGAAAAACAGATATCTCAAGATAATGAATTTAGTGCTTTTCTATGTATAGGAAGATGCAAGAGTCTGGGCTTATTGGTTTTTTTCTTTTTCTTTTGTTATATTTATTTTTATTGAAGTATAGTCAGTTTACAATGTGTTAATTTCTGGTATACAGCACAGTGATTCAGTTATACATACACATATTCTTTTTTATGTTCTTTTTCATTAGAGGCTATTACAAGATATAAATATAGTTCCCTGTGCGGTACAGTAGAAACTTATTGTTTGCTTATTTTATATATAGTAGTTAGTATCTGCAAATCCCAAACTCACAATTTATCCCTCCACCCCTCCACTTACCCTCTGGTAACCATAAGTTTGTTTTCTATTTCTGTAAGTCTTTTTCTATTTTGTAAGTTCATTTGTGTCATTTTTTTTAGATTCCACATATAAGTGATATGGTATTTTTCTTTCTCTTTCTGGCTTACTTCACTTAGTATGACAGTCTCCATGTCCATCCATGTTGCTGTAAATGGCATTATTTTATTCTTTTTTATGGCTGAGTAGTACTCCATTTATCCAGTCGTCTGTTGATGGACAGTTAGGTTGCTTCCATGTATTGACTATTGTAAATCGTGCTGCTATGAACATTACGGTGCATGTGTCTTTTTGAATTAGCGTTTCCTCTGGATGTATGCCCCGGAGTGGGATTGCTGGATCATAGAGTAAGGCTATTTTAGTTTTTTAAGGAATCTCCATACTGTCCTCCATAATGGCTGCACCACACTACATTTTCACCAGCTGTGTAGGAGGGTTCCCTTTTGTCCCCACACTCTCCAGCATTCATCATTTGTGGACTTTTTAGTGATGGCCATTCTGACTGGTGCGAGGTGATACCTCATTGAAGTTTTTGATTTGCGTTTCTCTTGTAATTAGTGTTATTGAGCATTTTTTCATATGCCTATTGACCATTTGTAAGTCTTCATCAGAGAAACGCTTGTTTAGGTCTTCTGCCTATTTATTGATCGGGTTGTTGGTTTTTTTGTTGTTGAGTTGTGTGAGCTGTTTGTATATTCTGGAAATTAAGCTTTGTCAGTTGCATCATTTTACAAATATTTTCTTCCATCCCGTAGGTTGTCTTTTTGTTTCATTTATAGTTTTCTTTGCTGTGCAAAAGCTTGTAAGTTTAGTTAGGTCCCATTTGTTTATTTTTGCTTTTATTTCTATTGCCTGGGTAGGTTGCCCTAGGAGAACATTGCTAAGATTTATGTCAGAATGTTTTGCCTATGTTTTCTTCTAGGAGGTTTATAGTGACTTGTCTTATGTGGGCTCACTGAAATCATTCCTTTGATATGCACCTTAGCTATCTAGAGCCAGTGTCTTGTTCTTTCCCATCCTGATTCCACCCACGGTTGAGGGCGGCTGCAGTGCCTGAGGGCTTGGCACCAGACAGCCTATTTGTCTCCATCCTCAGTTCCCTTGGGCTCACTGCTGGGGCGGTGGTAGTGGCTGTTGGCTTGATGGCTGCAGCAGCCTTTGTTTGCTGATATGGCAGGCAGTGTTTTTCTTTCACATCTGGTATGCTGGTGGCATGGTCTACAGAGGTCCTCATTGTAACAGAGCAGTTTGAGGCCCTTCACTCTCCCAGATCCCAGAGCTTCTCTGTTTTCCTTTTAGTCTAAATCCCAGCATTCAGTACCTGACAAAAGCCTTATCTTTTTTAGGAAGCCTTCTGCCCACCTTTATTGCCAAATATTTTGAAGCCCGAGTGCCTGGGCTTTTTTGAGGAATTGATATTATTTGGCTTAAAAAAGCCCAGTCTAGAGAAGAAGACAAAGAAATAGAGTAGCAACAGAGTGATAAATACTTTCACAGCAAACCTACAGGGCCTGTGAGAACAGAGAGGAAGCTCCTAACCCAACAGGGATGGGGGGCTTTGAGGCCATTTCTGTACTGCATGAGCATTGAACCCCTAGCCAGACTGGGCACTTCTTACAGGAGGGCGAGCACGCCAATGTAAGAAACATTTTGACCTGTTCTTTGCCCAAAGATAAGTCTGGTTATGTCCTTAGTGGATGTAAGAGCTGGTTGTAAGGATGAGGTAAGAGCTGGTTGACAAGGTTATAAGCTTGCCCACCTCACACTGTTCTTACCCTTCCCTCGGCATCTGCCCAACTGAGCCAACTACTTTACTAATACTGCTTTTCCTCCCCTAAGATGAAATGTGGCAACTGTGGCGAGATTTCTGAGAAGTGGCAATATATTCGGCTGATGGTAATTGCTCTCCCCACCACTATACCCACACCCAAACACACACATGCTTCTGGGGAGGGATTTGTGGCCCTAACCTCTCTGATCTCTGCCCCTTGCTTTTTGTGGTTTGGGAGGGCAAGCATTGGTGTGTTCAACACTGGGAAGTGAGGCAGAATTCACAATCAAGGGGATGTCCTTTCCTCAGCCTCAAGAAGCCTCCCTAGGATTCTTATCCTAGCAAGTTGCTCACCCCTCTCTAGGTCTTGGTCTCTTCAACTGGATAATAGGTGGTAGGATTGGGTCTCCTGAGGATCCTTGTATGTAACTGACATGTGACTAGAGGTCCTGTTTACTCCTTGCCAGGATAGCGTGGCACTGAAGGGAGGCCGTGGCAGCGCCTCTATGATCCAGAAGTGCAAGCTGTGTTCAAGGGAAAACTCCATCGGTAGGTAGGCCATGGATACTGGGCTCTGCCAGGCTGCCCCACAGCTTCCTGGTATCAGAGCAAAAGCAGGCTCATGTTACCTATGGTAGACCCAGACCTGAGGTACTCAAGCTTCTGCGGCAGACTCTTTCTTACCCAGAGCCACACTTGGGCACCTGGATGGGGCCAGGGTATGAACCCAAATCAACTTTGTCTTCTCTTTTACCTTTCAGACATTTTGAGCAGCACCATCAAATCTTACAATGTAAGTTTCCGGCTGCAGTGGCAGGCACGGTGGGATTAGATCGAGGCTGGGATCTAGGAAGCCTGGGTTCTAGAATTATATTTGCACCAGACCGACCTGCCATGGGACTGACTTATATCAAGTACTTTTTCATTCATTCACTCTATCAGTCATTTATTCACCTTACACTGACTGAGTGATTGGGTAGGAAAAGGACTCATAAACAGGCTATAGTAGTGCCTTCTTATAATTGCTGGGCGGTGGGAGCTCGAGGGACTTCTGACCCAACCTGGCCACTCAGGCTCCAACACTGGAAGCACTCACCTTATCTATGTCTTGGGGGACTAGTAAGCCTTCTCTGAAACCATGGGTGGGACAGTGCTTTGAATGGTGCATGCCATCCTTGATATTGTTGATGTTATTAGGTATTTATATGTTACAGCATAATAGATTAGTCCAGAGGTGAGGGAGGGAGTGTATGCTTTGGGTCTGTGTGTTTAAAGAAAGGCAGTTACTTGTATTCATCCATTCCTTATATGGTATTTTTGAAAAATGTCTGATTTATGCCAAATCCTCAGCTTTGTCCTGAAGTTAAAGGGAGAAATCACATAAGGACTTGCCCTCAAGGAAATCATAATCTACTGTAGAGATAGACTAGCAAACAGAAAGCAAACCAGGACCAACAGAGAAGTGCCCCCACCCCAGCCAGGCGCATGGTTGGTATGCAGGAAGCATGACAGAAGGGGAATGAAAGTGTGGGTGCGGTCCTTGGCATCTCTGGGCCCAGGGCTCAGGCAGGTGTGAATTTCCTAGCTGTACCACCCTGCTCAGAGGTGAGCACCCTCCATGAACAAATCCCATTTCAAAGGCTTTAAGTCAGCCCCTGCCTTGACAGCCTGGCAGATGGTTAGCCAAAGGCCACAGCTAAGTGTCCTGGGACCCTTTGGATGATCTTTGTAGCTTAATGTTAAAGTTACATAATGGTAATTTTATCTACCATTCATTGAGCATAGTGTCGGGTCCTTTACACCTAGTTCAGATTCTCACAATAAACCTGTAGGAAACAGAGCTTCCTCAGCTCTGTTTGACGATCTTAGGCCCAGGGAGGAAGAGCGACAGAACTCTGTCTGAGGTCACATCCAGGCATCCCGACCCTAGAGCCCACACTCTATTCTCCAGCATCCATGTCTCGTGGTGAGCAGGTGCCAAGGCAGGTTTCTTCCAGAAGGGGATGAGTTGCTCCTGAGTCCCATTCTGGGCTTGCAGGGGCATTGGGATCACCCTGACGGCCTGGTTGGGCCTACCTCCTCAACACATTTCCTTTCTAGGCTGAAGACAATGAGAAATTCAAGACGATAGTAGAGTTTGAGTGCCGAGGACTTGAACCGGTTGATTTCCAGCCCCAGGTGTGTGTCTTCCTGGGGAACCTGTGTTATTGGGGAGGGCATATACGAAGTGACAGCAGAACTTTGCTTCCTTCATAGACCACAGACTAATAGTTCTCCTTTCTAAGAATAATTATTATTTTTTAAGCATTTAACATATGTTTGGCACCAGGCTCGTTACTTTAAACGTTACCTCACTTATACTCACAGTATGCCTGTGAAGTTAGTTATTCATCCTATTTTTCAGATGAGGAAAGAACTTTAGAGATTTTGCACCTTGCCTAGGGTAACACAGTTAGTAAGTGGGGAGCTGTAATTTGAATCCAATTCTGTCTGTCTGACTGCAGAGCCAGTGCTCCTGCCCTCGTGCCACTTTATTTGTGTAGCGTTTTCACCTCGCAGCTCTGTGAGGTAGGCAGAGGAGACAGTATTGTCAGCCCCATTTCATAAGTAAGAAAACTGAGATCCAGAGTGGGAGGTGACATGCCCAGGGTCATTCAGAAAATCAAGGGTAGTAGAAGGATTTACCCTGCATCTCCTGCCTTCTAGTCCAGGGTTCTAATTTGGAGAAACCACTCTAGCCTCAGGGCAGCTCAGCCTGCCGGGTCCTGGAAGCTCAAGTCATTATTCCAGAACAGCGGCCCACACTGCGTCTCTGTCCCCCATCCCACAGGTGTTGTGAGAAGGACCAGTTCCCTGGCCAGGTCTGGCATGCCAGACCCTCCTTTCCCTCAGATTAACTGCTGCCTTCCTGTCACCTGCAGGCCGGGTTTGCTGCCGAGGGTGTGGAATCGGGGACAGTCTTCAGTGACATTAATCTGCAGGAGAAGGTAGGGGACTTGGGGGCCTTACAGGGATCTATAGGGTACCTGGTGGAAATTGCCTTTTAGGTGAACAAGGCTCTTCAGTGGGAAGCTGACTCTGCACTTCTGTGCCTTTTGTTGGTGGTTTTGGCGTCCAAGATAACCCCAGGTGTAGTGCTGAAGTGCTACGTAGCGTCCCCACGCAGGAAGGCCAGGACTTGCCTTATAGAGAAAATATATATTCGATGAGCATTGTTTAGGCATAAGATACAGTACTGTTGGCCATGAATTTAGTATTAATGAATCAATGCATGTATTAAATAAGGTGTTTTTAAACAGAAACATACATGAAACAAAGTTATGTATTGATCAGTTGAAGAAAGTATGATCAGATGCTCCCAGGAACCTAACCCTATATTTCTCCGGGAGCAGTGTTCACTGATTCAGTGTTTGTGGGGACTTTGTAGAACAAAACTACCGTGAATAACAAGAATCTACTGTACTCCTGGACATGTTACTGCCTTGCAGATAAGGAAAGCTGTGGTCAGGCCTCAAAGGAAGGAAGGATAAAAACATTTGATTTGCATAGCACCTAGGAGTAACCTAACTGGCTTTACTGAGCTCTCATAGGCGCCTGGCACTTTGCTGAGTACTCTTACATGTGTTACTTCATTTGATTCTTTCAATATTCAACATAAAACGTATTGTTGTCCCTTTTTTTTTTTTTTAAATAGAGGACAGACTGAGGCTCAGAGAAATTAGTGACTTGCCCAAAATCAGAAAGCTAGAAGAACAGGAATTTAGGCCTGTGCAGTCTGGCTCTGCCCTGGGTCAGACATGCTCGTGAAGTCTGAGTCAGAGCCTGAGCTGGGCCTTAACAGTCCCAGTTCCCCACTCTCTGTGCTGTCCCAGGCTGCCTCTTGAGGCTAACGTTTTTTTTTCCCCCATAGGACTGGACTGACTATGACGAAAAGGCTCAGGAGTCTGTGGGAATCTACGAAGTCACCCACCAGTTTGTGAAGTGCTGAACCCTCCTCCCATACACTTGCCTCTAGGAACTGAAAAGGGACAATGTGCCCCAAGTAGCAGAGGCTGGTCCCTTCAACCCTTATCCCCTGGCAGCTGTCCAGGCCCTCACAGCCTGCAGGCTGGGCTCTGCCACAGCTTCCCGATCCCTACCAATAAAGCTCCTGTTTGTGCTACACTGGTGCCTGAACAGCCACCCCCTTCACAAGTTAGAATGCATGTTGGAGGTCTCTGACGGCTTCGTGGCACCTTCCCACAATACAGGATCTTAGCCTGATCTAATTTGCAAAGTATGCAGGAGCACAAAGCCCCTAAGGGCTCTCCAGCACTTGAGTGCACAGGCCAACCCAGGGGACCAAGGGTGTCAAGGCCATTGGTACAAAGGGCAGCTGAGCCTGGGACGATGCCATGAGCCCGTAGTCCTGAGCCAAAAGGTCGCATTGACCATCTTGGCTCTCACGTAATCCCAGGCATCTCTGTTAGCTGGTGTCACTTCATACTCCAGGGCTAGAAGGGACTTTGGAGGTCAGCAGTTCTGTCCTGGTATTAATCTATACAATCCCTGCCAGATGCACATCAGGTCTTTGCTCACTTGTTGTGGTGGGGGCAATCCTCTACTGTTAGGAGAATCCCTATGAAAATTCTTCCTTGTGCCAGATCAGTCTCTGTGCTCCCTGTAGCTCCTCCTGATGGTCCTGGTTTGTCCCCTCTGTGGTCACACTTCCGTGTTCTGCCCCTGGACAGCCCTGTAGAGATGTGAAGACAGTGGCCTCTGTGTCTCATGGGCCTAGTTCCCTGGGTCTTAAGATCCCCCTACACAGTGGACAGAGTTGTTTAGTGCACAGTTAGTCATGAGGGCAAGCCATGTCTTCACACCAGTGACTCCACCATGTGGAAAACCTGTTACAGGAGATCTTGTTCCTCCAGTGTTTTGCTGGAGTCTGGAATTCTTTGGAAGTAAAAATTACTCTCTTCATTTTCTGAATGGCCCACTGGGAACGGTCTACCTGCTTTAAGGTTTGTTGTGGGGCTCCAGGAAGGGGACCCTCAGATTGCAGGTAAAGCTGGACATGTCCAGGGATGGGGAAGAGGTGCCTACCTTGTCCCCTCTGCAGTCTGGCAGCTAAGTCACATGTCTTCTGGGTTCCCTGTGTTCCTGGCCCCTTGGCCTGTGCTTTCTGCACCTGACAGCCAGGCCTCTTTGGCCTCCCTCGGCCAGCAGCTCTGCCAACCCCCACCTGCTGGGAATGGTCCACTGCCCAGCCTGAAAGCAAACGAGGGGCCATGAGGCTGGGTAAGCAGCCTTTCTGGGTTTTAGTCTCCATACCAGCCAGTGTGTGTTACAAAAACAAGCACTAAAAGGATCAAGTTTTCTTTATATTGTAAATTATTTTCTCATCTTTCAGGAGGTAGAGGAACCCAAATAATCAGTAACAGATGGAAAACTAGGTTATGTCAATAAATGTAGAAAAAGTATTCAACAACAAACCATAGAAACCCTTAGCAAACTAGGAATAGAAAGGAACTACCCTTACCTCACAACGGATATCTACAGGAGGTTCAGAGCAAATGAAATATTTGAAGTATTCCATTCAAGATTGGGGTGAGATGAGGATAGCTGGATCACTCCCTTCATCATTGTGCTTGAGCTCCCCCTGTCCCCAGCACAATAAGACTGAAAAGAAAGAAGGTGAAAGGACTAGGAAGAAACAATTCACTTTTCACAGATTGTGATTTTTCCAAATTACCAACTCCAAAAGCACTAACAGGCATGGGATTTAGGGTTGATAAACAGAAATCAAATGCATTTCAGTACACTGGCAACACACAATGAAGAAAAAATACCATTTGCAATAGGAACAGCAACAAAATTACCCCCAAAAGTAACGTAATTAACTATATCAAAGATGTTCCTGACCGATCGATAGATTGGCCAAGATGGCAGGGTTAGAAGGACCCTGCTGTTAACCTCCTCTCATGAGTACACCAAAATCACAACTTTGTAAAACTATCATCCATGAAAAAGATTGAAACCTACCAGAAACGATCTATAAAAACATAAAGAAGGAACCACGGAAACTGGTAGTAGGGGTGGGCCCACAATATAGTCAAGGTGGGCGGCCCACAAACGGGAATAATTACATTGCAGAGGTTCTTCCCACAGGAGTTCCTGCACTGGGAAGACACGCCTGGGAGCATTTGGCCTTAAAGGCCAGAGGGGCTTGATTCTGGGACTCCTATAAGACTGGGGGAAATAGAGAAGTAGCTCTTATTAAAGGGCACACACAAAAAACCTAGGCAAAAGCAGTAATTTGGTAGGAGCCTGGGCCAGACCTATCTGCTGGTTTTGGAGAATTTTCTGGAGAAGTGGAGGGCAGCTGTGGCTCATCCTGGGACATAGATATTGGCAGCAGCCATTCTTGGGAGATCTTTCTACTGTATGGATGCTGGTACTGTTGGATACCAGTATAGAATCCTCCTTCTAGCTCTTTAGCACCAAGAGCTGGCCCTACCCACCAGCCTGTAGGCAACAGTGCTGGGATCTGCCCACCCCCACCCCCATCTCAGACCAAGCAACTAACTGGCAAGGACAGCCTCACTCATCAGAAGACAGGCTGCCTAAAGACCTTATGAGCCCACAGCTGCCCCTGGGCAGCCCTGTCCACCAGAGAGCCTAGGGCCCAGCTGCACACACCAGTGGGCAGGCATCAGTGCCAGAATTCCATGGGCCCCAATTCTGTCCTCCATGAAGCCTGCTCTAGCCTCTGGACCAGCCTCACACATCAGGGGGCAGACATTAGGTGCAAGAAAACTACAATCCCACAGTCTGCAGATCCAGTCTTCCCACAGCAGGCCAGACCTTTAACCCTGGGACCAGGTGGGTGGTGGGCCATGCCCATTAGCAGGCCAACAAAAACTTCAGGACACCCTGGACTTTATACCCAACTGTGTCAGGAACCCCTTCCCCCAGCAACCTGACACCAGTTCTGGGATCCCTGGGCCCTGCAACCAGACTCCAGGACACTTCTCTGCCTGATAGGCTGGCCCTAACCTCAGGACCTGGCTTCACCCACCTGTGGGCTGGCAACAGCCCCAGAGTCTTCTAGACCCTGACTCTGCCTACCAGTGAGCCAGCACTGGCCCTGGGGTGTCCTGGGGTTCTGCAGTCAGCAACCTCATGATCCAGCCTCGCCAAGCAGCAGCCAACACCCTCCATGCAAGGCAGGGTCTGGCAACCAACTGTACTGGGAGCTAACCAAGCCTACCAGACCACCTACATAGTCTGCTGCCAAACAGAAGGACCCTGCACAGCCTGCATAGTGGGTACCCCTGGAGTATGTGGCTCTGGTGACAAGAAGGGAGTGCACTGCTGGGATGCAAAGGATGTCTCCTACAGGAGGCCACTTCTCCAAGGTTGGGAAACATAACCAACCTACCAGACACATAGAAATAAAAACAGCAAGTTAGGCAAATGGGACAACAGAGGAACATGTTCTGAATAAAGGATCCCCTAGAAGAACTAAGTGAAGTGGAGATAGGCAGTCTACCCAGTGAAGAGTTCAGAGTAATGATTGTAAAGATGATCAAAGAACTCAAGAAAAGAATGGATGCACAGAGAGAGAAGTTAGAAGTTGTTAACAAAGAGTTAGGAAACATAAAGAACAACCAAACAGAGATAAAGAATACAATAGCTGAAAGGAAAAGTACACTAAAGGGAAGCAACAGTGGACTAAATGATACAGAGGAACGGATCAGTGAGCTGGAAGGCAGAGTAGTGGAAATCATTGGTGCTGAACAGAAAAAAAAAGAAATGAAAAGAAATGAGAATGGCTTAAGAGACCTCTGGAACAACATCAAGCATACTTACATTCACATTATAGGAATCCCAGAAAGAAAAAGAAAGGGTCAAAGAACATATCTGAAGACATAATAGCTGAAAACTTCCCTAATATGGGAAAGGAAACAGTCATCCAAGTCCAGGAAGCAGAGGGAGTCCCATCCAGGATTAACCCAGAGGGACACACCAAAATAAACTATAATTAAAATGCCAAAAATTAAAGAGAGAATATTAAAAAGCAAAAAGCAACAAATAACATGTAAGGGAGCTCCCATAAGCCTATAGTTGATTTTTCAGCAGAAACTTAGCAGGCCAGAAAGGAGTGGCATGATATATTTAAAGTGATTAAAGGGAAAAACTTACAACAAAGAATACTCTACCCAGCAAGGCTCTCATTCAGATTTGATGGAGAGATCAAAAGCTTTATTGACAAGCAAAAGCTAAAAGAGTTCAACACCACCAAGCCAGCTTTACAAGAAATGTCGAAGGAACTTCTCTAAGCAAAAAAGAACTAGAAACATGAAAATTATGAAAGAAAAAGCTCACTAGTAAAGGTAAACATACATTAAAGATAGGAAATCATCCACACACAAAGCTAGTAGGAAGGTTAAAAGAGAAAAGCCGTAAAATTGTCTCTATCCACAACAAGCAGTTAAGGGATATACATTAAAACAATTAGATATAAAATATGATCTCAAAAACAGTCATTGTGATGGGAGGAGAGTACAAATGCAGGGTTGTTAAAATGCATTTGAAATGAAGAGATCAGCAACAATCATGGATAGATAGATAGCATTATATAAACCTCATGGTAACCACAAACCAAAAGTCTATAATACACACATAAGATACACACATGAAAAAGGAATCCAAATATAGCACTAAAGATCATCATCAATCACAAGAGAAGAGAACAAAAGAAGGGGGGAAAAGACCTACAAAAAAAAAACCAATTAACAAAATAACAAGAACATACATATCAATAATTACTTTAAATGTAAATGGACTAAATGCTCCAATCAAAGACACAGAGTGGCTGAATGGATACAAAAACAAAACCTGTATATATGCTGCCTACAAGAGACTTATGTCAGATCTAAAGACCTACACTGACTGAAAGTGAGGGGATGGAAAAAGTTATTCCATGCACATAGAAATCAAAAGAAAGCTGAGGTAGCAATACTTGTATCAGACAAAATAGACTTTAAAATAAAGACTGTTACAGGAGACAAAGAAAGACACTACACAATGATCAAGGGTTCAAGCCAAGAATAAGAAATAACAATTTTAAATATATATGCACCCAATTAGGAGCACCTAAAAACATAAAGCAAATATTAATGGACATAAAGAAAGAATTCATCAGTAACACAGTAACAGTAGAAGAAATTAACACCCCACTCACATCAATGGACAGATCATCCAGTCAGAAAATCAATAAACAAACACTGGCCTTAAATGACACATTAGATCAGATGAAATTAACTGATATATATAGAGCATTCCATCTGAAAGCAGCAGAATACACATTCTTTTCCAGTGCACATGAAACATTCTCCAGGATAGATCACCTGCTAGGTCACCAAAAATGTCTCAATGAATTTAAGAAAACTGAAATCATATCAAGCATCTTTTCTAACCACAATGCTATGAGACCAGAAATCAACTAGAGGGAAAAAAATGCAAAAAACACAAACACATAGAGGCTAAAAAATATGCTATTAAACAACCAATGGATCACTGAAGAAAACAAAAAGGAGATAAAAAAATACCTAGAGACAAGTGCAGACAAAACATGACTATTCAAAACCTGTAGCACACTGCAAAAGCAATTTTAAGAAGGAAGTTTATAGTAATACATGTTTACCTCAGGAAATAATAAAAATCTAAAACAACCTAACTTTTCGCCTAAAGAACAAGAAAAAGAAGAAAAAACAAAACCCAAAGTTAGTAGAAGAAAGGAAATCATAAAGATCAGAGCAGAAATAAATGAAGTAGAAACTTAAAAAAATAGAAAAGATCAATGAAACTAAGAGCTAGTTCTTTCAAAAGATAAACAAAATTGATAAACCTTTAGCCAGACTCATCGAGAAAAAAAGGGAGAGGGTCCAAATCAATAAAACCAGAAATGAAAAAAGGAGAAGTTACAACTGACACCACAGAAATACAAAAGATCATAAGAGAGTACTACAAACAACTATATGCCAATAAAATGGACAACCTAGAAGAAATGGACAAATTCTTAGAAATATACAACCTCTCAAGACCAAACCAGGAAGAAATAGAAAATGTGAATAGACCAATTACCAATACTAAAATTTAATCAGTAATTTTAAAACTCCCAACAAAAGTCCAAGACCAAATGGTTTCCCAGGTGAATTCCAACAAATATTTAAAGAATTAACACCCATCCTTCTCAAACTATTCCCAAGAACTGCAGAGGAAGAAACATTCCTGAACTCATTCTATGAGGCCAGCATCACCTTAATACCAAAACCAGACAAAGCTATCACACACACACAAAAAGAAACTGTCCAATATTACTAATGAGCATAGATGCAAAATTACATACCAATTATTAATCTTCATTTGGCTGGAAGAATAGGGAAACAGCACCCCCTAAATCCATGGGTCTAGTCTTTATTGCACAGGATTATCAGAATCAAGCAGAAGTTTATGCCTTAAAAAAATGAAGAGGATTTTTAAAGAAAGGACACCACAGGAGAGAGAAGCAAGTCTGCAGAAAAGATGAAAGAGCATTTCCGACCATCACCTGAAGAGCCAGGAGCCAGTGGGAACTTACTATTACCTGAACTTACTGAACTTAATGCTGGAAAGTTCTTTGGGATGAGGCAATTAGGTTAAAACAAAATAAACAAAAAAACCTACGAGGAACCACCTCCAAGCAAAAATGAAATTTTATTTCTGCTTCAACAATAAATATACCTAAGTTGTTTTCCAAATCTTACCTCCTGATCAAATGTCTTTAAAAGTGAAATTTCGTATTATCTTTAGTTGTGATCTGTCCCACTTGGAAATTAAATATTTATCTTTAAAACGAGTTTTAAAGCTCAAATCTTATAGCACTGAGCACTGGTGCTCAGGCACCTCATGATCAGTTTCATTAGTCACAGAATAGCACCCACTGGTTACAGAGGCCCCACTTTTCACGATGATGAAGCAGTGGAGGCTTTTCACCCACCCAGAAGCTAAGTTTTGATGGCTTTGCCTTCTAAGGCATCAAACATGTCTTCTAAGGCCTTCTCCACACACTGGAGAAACTCCCGGGCATTGCGGCCTGGGTAGGAGGAGACGTTGCAGCCTATCCAGTTGTCATGAACAGCATACCCAATGCCAAAACCATCAGAGACCACAGGCGCAAAGCCGCCGAGGTTCACTGCTGGGCTGTTCAGCGTGCTCGTGGACAAGATGTTGTGGTTTATCCGTCCGTATGCAGGGTCCAGGTACAGCTCCGGCAGTTTGATCCCTTTGGCTGTTGCCAAGTACCGCAGAGCAAACAAGTGTCGATCAAAGCCCTGGCCTGTCAGAGACAAGATGGAAAATCAGAGTCTCAGAATTTCAGAACTGAAAAGGACCTTAGTAAAATCTCCCACCCATGGTAGGAATACCCTTCACAGCATCCTTGAGAGTGGAAGAGGGGTCTGCCTCCCTCTGTATGCACACCTTCAGCTTACTAACCTCTGGAGTTCATTCTAGAATATTCCTTTTAAAAAAAGCCATGAACAGCTGAGCTAAAAATCATCCTAAAATGAAAATGATTTTTAAATTTCTGAAACTGAATCAGTTTAGTCAGTTAAGAAAAGTAGGCGGACAGCACACTACGGACTCAAACCCCAAGATAAAACCCCAAGTCCAAGTCAAGTGTAAAAAACAAGATTGAGTCAACGGAACAAAATGGAAAGGGTATTTGACCAGGGTTCTGATCTCAGCTTTACTGCTAATTTGCTGTGTGAGCCTGGGCCAGTGGCTTCAGTTTCCTAGGGGCCACAGGCTTAGAAATCCTACATTGTCAAAAGTGAGTTTGATGACCAGTAAATGATAGACAGCATGTGCCACAGCTGAAAGTGACCTTAAATGAGGGTGAAGTTGGATGCACTTCCCCATCCCTGCTTCAGAGCAGAGAATACTCTGATCTCTAGTGGCTAGTCTGGCTGTTCAGACTGCTTAAGGTAGAAAAAAATAATCATCAGTTGGCCAAAGGATTAAACCTAGTGAAGGGGTGGAAATCTGATGTGGAGCAGAATATTACTGAGGCTTACCCCCAGCTCTGAGGGCAACAAAGCCCAAGGGCATGCTCCCCACCCCCGCCTCACCCATCGCTGCTTCCTTGGTCAGCTGGCTGTGGTACTTGGCGCACTGGGCCATCATCTGCTGAAGCTCTCCAGCGCTGTGCTTGGAGGGCTCCCTGACAAAGGCCTCAGAGCATCTCTTTGTGAAGATGGAGGCCGGGCGGATGGTCTCGGTGCGGCCATGCTTGAATGCTGCTGTGCTACAGGACTCATAGGTGGCCACTGTCTGCCCATACTGCCGCAGAAAGGCCATCTGGAAGGCCAGCTGAGCTACTGAGTCAGGGCTCAGCTTCTGCTTTTTCAAGAATTCTTTGCCTCCTCTCTGAAACTGGATGCAGTCAATGGTGAGAGTTTTCATGGTGGCATCAAACTTTTCCTTAGCAACACTAATGCCAGACTTTAAAGCATCATTCAGCTTGAAGTGGAGTTTCTGTACGGCAACAGAAGAATCAGTGCTGGCCGGCTGGCTCTGTGGAGTGACAGCAGGGGCCTGAGTGCTGTCTTTAAATACTTCATTAAAAAACCTGAGCACTGCAACTCCATCGCCCCAAGCATGCTCAAAGTGGACCGCGGCAGTGCCGTCCTTGGCTATAATGAGGTTAAAGGATTTATCAAACCAACGGTTTGTGCCGTCACCATGCAGCATGTTGTGGGACAAGTGGACAAGGTCCTTAATGGGGAAGTCATCCAGGCAGAGACAGAACACAGCAGAGTCCACTTTCCTCAGGGTCTCCTCATTGCCACTACTCACCAGCTTCTGCCTGAGCTCTGCCCAGATGTCCCGATTCTCAGTGGTCAGGTACGCCAGTGGGAACTCAGGGGCCAGGCTGTTGTCTGAGAGAATGTACTTCAGATGAGCCTGGATTTCAGAGGCGCTCACAATGTTCTCATCTTGATCTAGGACATCAAAGACATAGAAATGTCCTTTTCTTAGGACCAGGAGGTGCCTGGCCTTGTCATCGGTGAAGAGCTCATCTTGACTGGGTCTGGGTAAACGAGTTGAATTGAAAAGCCGAAAATACTGGGACATATCCAGGGGATATGCATTGACCAAGTAGGCACCGTACCAGGACAGAGAGGAAGGCACAAAGCGTATGAGTCTCTTGAAGGTATCAGTGTCACTTTTGACAGGGTTCAAGTGGAATATTTCTGGCTCCAAAAGGTTCGCTCGAAGAGTCTTCAGAAACCGCATGGCAGAAACAGTCATGTTGGTTGCCCGGGTGAGCTGGTCATTGTACTCAGACTTTGGGTCAGGGTTGAATGCCACAAATGGGTTAAAGTTTAGGACAATGGGGTCTCGAGCAGCTAAGTACATATCAAACCAGGGGCCTAAAAAATAAAAATTTTAAAAGAAAAACATAAAGAGTTAATGTAGTCCCTAAAAATAAAATTTGAGAAAGAAAAAAAAGAAATCAAACATATGCAAAAGAAATGGCATTAACCTCCAGAGGGTGGAATTTTCTGATTATTTTTTGCTCTGCAATAACTCACGCAATATAAATGGTGAACGGGATCATACAATATGTGGTCTTTTACATCTGATTTCTATCACAATAATGTTTTTGAGGTTCATCCATGTTATAGCATGTATTAGTTCTTCATTTCTTTATTTGCTGAATAACATTCCATTATACAGCTATACCACATTTTGTTTACCCATTCATCTGTAGATGAACATCTGGGTTGTTTCCACTTTTTGGTTATTATGAATGATGCTGGGTCGCACAAGTTTTTGTATGGACGTAAGTTCTCAGTTCTCTTGGGGATAGAGTTAGGAGTGGAATTGCTAGGTCATGTGGTAAGCCTACATTTAACCTTTTAGGGAACTGCCAGGGTGTCTTCCACAGTGGCTGCACCATTACCAGCAGCAGTGTACAAGAGCTCCAATTTCTCCACATCCTCGGCAACATCTGTGATTGTTACTGTCTTATTTGGTTGGAGCCATTCTGGTGGGTAACCATCATTGTGGGTTTAATTTGCATTTCCCTAATGTTTATTAATTGTTTTTTTTCCCTCATTCTATTTCCTTTCTTGACACTTAAAGGAATAAAAAACAGTAACACTTCACTTGCATTCATGCTTTAACAGAGTAATTGTTAATTTCTACCCCATCTGCTTAGGTTTCTCTTGCTTCATCTCCTTTCAGGGACGACATTCGTACAGAACTGTCTCCATAATATGGGGAAGTCTTCACCATCATTCTGTGTACCATGCACATTCCTGCACTCCCTCTTTTAGGAAATGCTTGAAAAGCAATTAGAAATAACTATCAGTGTGTGGGAACCACTCAAACTAGCCCTCTGTATTCCTGTGGACATTTTGCTTGTCAAAATTCCAGAAATTTTATCAGAAAATGTGCCTTCAAGAGAAGTTCCTGCTATGGTTAGCAAGCATGGGTGAACTCTATAAATTAGGGATACTTTCCATGGAGGAAATATTTTTTACACGCAAAGTGTTGAGGAAAGGATTAATGGACACAAACTTATCTACAATTCATTTGTTGGTCCATTCATTCCACTTCATTCCTTGATCACTGCTGTGCTGGGCCCCTGGCCCAGGGGATACAGAGAGGAATAGCACATGGACTTTGACTCAGAAGAACTCTCGTGAAGGAGACAAAGAGAATCAAAACATAATACACAGCACTAAAATGGGGGTAAGATATATCTGATGAAAGAAGGCATGAATTTATGCTTCTGATCCCTTCAGTAAAAGAACTTTAAAGAGACATAAACCAATAAGGCAAAGAGAATGAGAAAGGAGGAAAAAGCGAATACTGGAAACTGGAAAGCATCCAGGCAACTGGTAATGACTAAAGCCAACTCAAGAAAGCCGACCCTAAGATGGCAGCAGAGAAAGCCAAGAAATAATATGAGTTACACAGCAGAACCCCCGGAGGGCTCAGGAATTGGCAGCCTAGATATATCTAAATAAAGGGCTGTTTAATTAGACCCCCCACCCTCATCTGACAGATTCCCTCCCCACTCCAGTAGAAGACTTGCTATTCACTAGAAAAAGTAAATTGGGAGACACAAGTCACAGATCTCAAGCTTTCTTCCCTTACCCAACTCCTACCACAGCAGCAACCAGGAAAATACCTTTTGGCAGTTTACAGGGAGTCTAACCCAAAGACACTAACATTAGGGGCACCCGAGGACATGGTTTAGCCAGGTCACATTACGGCGAAGCTGTGACTGACAAGCCCACCCTCATCCACAGAGCTTCCCACAGCTTTTAAATCTCATTCATCTCTGAGACAACAAAGAAAGATTATGAAACATCTGAAGAAAGAAGAGGCAAAACAAACAGGAAAAAAGCAACTTGGAGAGTCTATGAAGATGAGAACTTAAAAGAAAGTTCCCAGATAAATTATCAAGCATATAGGAAGCAACAGAAGGTATAAGATAATTATTAACTTCAGAGAATATAAAGTTTGTATGGGAAAGAAAAAACAATCCCACTGTGCTGCATGACTCAGCTGACAGTAGTGTTTACATGATCATAACTGTAAATAAATACTGGGTATTGAGCTAACTCAAGTTACAAATAACTATACTGTGACAATGAGGGGATAGGAAGTGTGCATGACACCAGGTATGTGGTGAGGACGTAAGAGACTGCTAAATCCTTATCTTCTATAGTGAGAGGTCAATAGATAATGCCTAAAACTAAAAAAGTTAAGATGTATCAATATAAGCAAGTAATATAGAGAATGGAGGGAAATGTGAAGTGAGAAATTAGGGAAAGATCAGGAAATTGCTGTTTCTCCAAACAAGTCTGAGAGAACTATTTGATTCTTTAAACTATATGCATGCATAACCTTATTAAAATATAAACTAAGTTAAAAGAAGTGGGAACAGAGGTGGAAGTTCCATCCAATTCTGAATGGAAAGGGGGAAGGACTAAAAAGTTTCACAGAAAAATCATCCTACCTGGATCTTTTCTTTTTATCGAGATGTAACTGACATATAACATTATATTAGTTTCAGGTGTACAACATGATTTGATACTTATATATATTGCAAAATGGTCACTACAGTAAGTCTAGTTGACGTCCATCACCATATATAGTTACACAATCTTTTTTCTTGTGATGAGAACTTGTAAGATCTATACTCACAGCAACATTCAAATATACAATACAGTATTGTTAACTACAGTCACCAGGTTGTACATCATATCCCCAGGACTTACTTATTTTATAACTAGAAGTTTGTACCTTTCGAGTCCTTCAACCATTTCACCCACGCCCTCTCTACTCCCTACCTCTGACAACCATATTACCTGAGTCTTAAAGGAAGAATTTGCCAGGTAAAAAATGGTAGTGGATGGATAAAGCAAAGAAGAATGAAAGGCTGAGGGAAGGAGTTGTTCAGTTTTGCTGAAGCATGAGTGTGTTGGGAGAATACTAAAACACTGGCTGGAGGGGGCAGTTGGGTCAGATCGTGGAGGACCTAGAATGATACACACAGGACACAGGACTAAATCCTGCATCCTTTTCAGACAACTGATGATTAGGTTCTGTCTTGATCCTACCTACAGAGCAGGCAAGCCATTGCTCTGGAGCATGGACTCCAGTCAATACCTCACGGAGGAGGAGCTCACTCAGCCTTAACGTTTATCTCAGGAAGAGAGGATGAGACATGACTCAATGCTGGTTTCACCAGAAATAATTCTCAGACCAAAACAGAAGATGCCATACTTTCCATTATGGGGGGCTCTGGGAAACATCACGCCCACAGCCCTGCCTACGCACCTGAGATGTAGCTCGTGTGTTTATTCTGCTTGTCCTGAGCGACCAGCTGCTCATGCAGTTCTTTTCCAATCCCATTTGCAAAACTCTTACAAAATTGTTCTGTTTTCCTGAAATGCTCAAGAAAAGATAGAATCAAACCATGGCAGGGAATACACGCTTTTTAGATTCATGGCCAAGGACTCACACACAGAGCTTTGGGTCCCCAGTAGCATATCCCTAGAACCTGGGACAGAGATCAGAAAGTACCTCTGGTCAGAAGAACAGGAATCAATCTAAAACCGGTAAGTCTAGGATATCTTCTTAAAATGATTGGGAAAATGAATCCACATCTCATAAAACAATGTGTAATCTAAGAGACAGCCTGGTATGGAGAAAAGAATGTAAGCTTTGGAGTCAAAAAGAGCTAATTTTAAATTCTAGCTCTGTTATTTTCAAACTGTGTGATCTTGGATAAGTTACTTGATCTCTGAGTCTCAGTTTCTTTATATTAAAATAGAGATAATATACCTTACGTGATTTTAAAAATATTTATATAGCTAAGGATTTAGGATTATCTGAAACAGTACTTAGTAACAGGTAGCGATTAAATCATTACCATGTCATGAGAAGCTTCAAGTGACTAATATGGGATATTTAAAAGCAGAGGACTACATTATGAATAGTTCATCTGTTTTTTTCCATCACTGTCCAGAGAAGGACTCTGTGATTCTATGACAATGCCAGTTATTTGCACAACAAATTCTCATTGTGTGAAAAGAGTACTACACCAGGATACAAGAGCTTGATAGAATCCACTTTGTGATAATATCCAATATTATTTTCCAATTCCATGCTGAGTTAGTTTCCTAGGACTGCCACAACAAAGTACTACAGACTGGATGGCTTAAAACAATAGAAATGTATTCTATCACGGCTCTGGAGGCTAGAAGTACAGAATTAAGGTGTTGACAAGACCATATTCTCTCTGAAGACTCTAGGGGAGATCTTATTCCAGGCCTTTCTCTTAGCTTCTGGTGTTACCAGGTGTCCTTGGCATTCCTTGGCTTGTTGTCACACACCAATCTGCCTGATCTTCACACGGCTGTCTCTTGTCTTCTTGTAAGTACACCTGTCATAATGGATTAAGGACCTACCCCACTCTAGGATGACCTCATCTTAACTAATTACATCTGCAGCTACCTTATTTCCATATAAGGTCACATACTGAGGTTCTGAGAAGGCAACGAATTTGGGGGGGCATACTATCCAACCCAGTACATATGCTCACCAAGCAGACTTCTGGTCTGTCATATGCTCTCCTCGTGAACTCCCATACCAAGAGCACATGCCCTCTGCAAATGACCAGTATCAGCTAGCCTACCAGGTAGCACCTGCCAAGACAATACAAATTTGGCATTCTGGCTGATAAACCATTGCCTATTGAGTCTAGTTAAAGAGATTCTCACCTCAGCGCTTGGTCAGTTGTTCATGAGTGAAAACCTATCTCCTGAATTTACAAATGAAAGACTCGGTCGTAGGTGCCTGGTGACCCAATCAAATCAGATACTTCCTGAAGCTTGATCCACCACCACTTGCCAGCCTCTCTTAAACCACCCAACCATGGTCATTCCATTGCTCAGCATTTACCTGAACTGGTCATCGTCCAAGAGAGGCTTCTGTGCACTGAGGTATCGCCTAATGGTGTCTTCAAGTTTGGGAATAGGCAGCCTGGGAAGAAAGCAAAAACAGTGTAAACGTGACAATATGTGGGAGAGGTTAATTAGCTTCCCAGCCCAAACTAATAAATAATTACTGGATAATTAAGTTCCTTCCCCAAAACCAACAAAGGGAAGCCACTGACAAATGAGAATAGATGCATTTAGTTATCAGTGAATAGATGAAGTATCAATGGTAGCTCTGTTTTTAAGTAAAATGATAATTTTTAAATGTATTAATGATGAATTTCATATGCTAAATTAGGAAATAAACTAGCAGATTTAAAATGGGGAAGCAGAAGCTACCCAAGGCATTCCTGTTTGCTGGACACAGTTCTAACACCTGTGCTAACCCTGTATTGACACTGATTTTAATTCTACCCCTAGTTGGAACAACTGTCTTTTTTTCCCCTAAGATGATAAAAAAAAAAAGTTCTATTTTTAAGTTTTCTGTTGTATTTTATGACAGAGAATAACACAAAATGGAAGCACAGGTCTGTCTGCAAGCCAGCCAACCATGGGATCAACCAGCAAGCCATGCCCAGCCCACCAGAAGTCCTATGAGGAAGACCCAGACCTTCCTCTGTGCTTCGTCATCATTCTCTACCAGTGGATTCCCAAGCACAGCTCTGGTGATGAAGTTACTGGTCGACAGTGAAATGAAAACACATGGGCAGTATAGTGAGGTATACTTTCTTTTTCATGTTAATGATTTTATTGAAAGACATATTCCCTAGTACCAAAACTTAATCAGAATGTTATGTTACCTCTGCCAACTCAAAGTTAACACATTGAAAATATCTAAATATAGCAGCCATTTAGGAAAACCAAAAAGTTATCCATAACATAGTATAAAACCTTACTCTAAGACATGTTCTTCAGTTTATTTTTCAATGTATGTTTACCCAAAACATGATGTCAAAAATAAATCTGAATTATTTACAGCCATCATGGACTTAGGCTGCGCTGAGTAACCACTCAGAACACTTTCACACTGCAGATCTCCTTACATTCGTGAACTTCCACAGAAAATCCCCAACCGACCCCAGCTGAATTCATAATTACAAAGTTACCTGCTTACCTTTCTCAAGACTTTATTTTGATACAATAGGGACATAAATGAACATTAACCTTTTTAAAAAAATTCTAAATTAGAAGCAACGGCAGTTTTATAAAGACAGTCCTTATTTAAAAGCTTCTGGGGTATTAACTCTAGCCTGAACTTCCTTTACTGGAGTAGAGCAAGCTTTCAGAGTGATTATTTATTTTGGAGTTGTTAATACAATAGAAAGTGAATTTTCTCAATAGAACTAAATTAAGGCAGTATAAATTCTATATAAAAATTTTCATCACAGATGTAAAAGTCACTTGTTTTCTATAAAATATTAACAATAACTTAACAAATGTACTAAGCTTACCAAGTCTTTTTTTTTTGCCTTACATAACATACCCTCAGCGTAAATGTCAAATAACAATACAACCCATATGACTGGGATTATCTGATACTTGCAGGTGACGGCCATGGTTATGAAGTTATTGGTTCACATGTGGATAGTACAGTGAGCTTTTCACAAAGCTAAATTCTCTTAAATGAAAAATCTGTCCTTAATTCTGAGATTGTCCCCCTCCCCTCCCTTTTTTTGGATGGCAGTCATAAAAGGTCTTTCTTTTATGTTGATAACATAATTTTGTTGATAATGTTGATAACAATATTTTCCCATATAATTTTACTGATCTGTGAAATCCAAAAGTATAAGAACTACTGACAGTGAAAAGAGAATGAGATTTAGAATCAGATTTAGGCTTAAATCCCAGCTCTGTCACTCAATCTCTAGTGATATGGTTATGGGTTGCAAATTAACTGTTGTCTCTCAGACTCCATCTTCTGCCTATGAGTTGGAAAGAAGAACTGCCTCACAGACAGACAAAGATAAATTGTAAGCACAGGGAATATAACCAATAATTTATAATATGTATAAATTGAGTATAATCTTTAAAAATTGTCAATCACTATGTTGTACACCTGAAACTTATATTGTAAATCAACTATACCTCAACTTTAAAAAGTGTGAATTTTATGGCATGTGAATTTGATAAAGCTATTAAAATTGTTTTTACCAAGTCACTTTTCAATTCTGGTGATCAATTTTTTCCTCAGTAAGATGAAGGATCTAAAAAAGACAGTTTCTAAGGCTCCTTTACAGTCTGTGACTGCAACCTCAGAAACCCAGGCGATTCCTCCCCTTGTAGAGCAGCAGACCTTCACAACAGTGAAGAGGGCAGACTCTGGCTTCACAGCTCTGTGACTCTGGGCACGCTGCCCATCCTGGACCTCATTTTCATCATCTATAAAATGGGATGATATTAATATGTACTCCTAGGGTTCTGTGCAGATTACATGAGCCAATGCAAGTCACTGACTCACAATAGTGCCTGGCACATAGTAAGCACTCAATAAATAATAGGTTTTATTACCTACTCAGTCATCAAGTCCTGTAGATCCCAATTCTGCCACTAGACCGTTCACAACGCTAGAGAACTAGCTCATCATCTCTCTGTCAGCGCCCAGCACAGGGTTTAACCATTTCTGTTGTTTTGCCTGCTCCCGTCCTTTCTCACTTCTGGTAACAGCACCTCCTCCTATTCAAGTCCCTGCGGTTCAGGTGGAGCTCACTACACGCCCAGCTCCCATGGATGGGCTTACAGCTTACTGGTTCAGAACCAATAAGACCCAGTAAGAACCTATAAGACTTAATTACAGGGTTTGTTTTTTTTTAACTGTTAGGACAAGGGAATCTCTGATAGCTGGATCACTAAGAGATTAGTGTGACCGCCACTTTGTCACCATGAGGAGAGAACCTACTTGAGAATGGAGTCACACAAATGACGAGCTGAGTGGAAAGGCAAAACAGAGTCTTGATGACATCATTTGGTCCCCTTAATCCAACCTGGATTTTTCAGGTCTGTTGGCCTAAGCCAGTTTAACTTGGGTTTCTATAGCTTGCTCCCACAAAGGCCCTTACTGTGGCCTTTTCAGTGTTTACTTACAGTCAGCATTTATTCTCTACTCTTTAGAAATCAAGCTGCAAGGTCACCTCCAGTCTCTTTGCACTACCCTTTCTCCACAGTTCCTCAAAGAAAACCCAAAGTGGGTTCATATGCTCACCTATAGCTCCTTGAGCTCCTTGAGATATAATTCACCAGATGCCTTAAAAGAGGTAGAGCCAGGGCCTTTGAAAGATTCCTGGTAGGTCCATTTAAACCATGGGGGTTCTCCTTCCCAACCCTCTAGCTAAGAACCCTACCCCCATCTAAACAGCATCTGCTAAAATAAAGATGGAAGAAAAGTTATCACTACCCAGATTTATCTCCTGTGTAAGTGATTCTATCATTACTCAGTCAGTCTCCAAGCAGTAGACATTTACTGTTCTCCCTGCAAGAATACAGCTATAAAACACAGCTTTCGTATTTTTATGCAATCTAGTTCTTATTTAGATAAAATCATTCTGGATATCAAGACAATCTGCAGAACATGCCTTTCGGGCCCAGAACATTACTGTTTCTACCTGTTATCCTCCACACCCTGGAAACTCTGGCCTCACCTGCCTCCTAGGTGAATTCTAGAAAAGATGTCTATTATGTCTTGAATACCAGTTATCATCTAAAGTTAAGAGAGGTTAGAAGAGAAACAACAGATAATTGACAATTACTGCAGATCAACCATAGGCCTAAAATAATGACCCAGTATTATTTTTTTTTTAAAGATGCAATGCCCCTTCCCTGCCCTGGCCAACACACACACACACACACACACACACACACACACACACACACACACACTCACTCACTCACTCACTCACTCCAGTTCTAATAACTTAGGGCCCAAATGGTGATTCTTTTTTTTTTTAATTTTTAAAATTTATTTATTAATTGTTTTAATTTTTTTGAGGGGGAGGTAACCAAATGGTGATTCTTTACTTTGGGCTGGACCTACCATCAACTTCTCAACATGTCTAGAAATGCATTTTTTTTGGCTTCTGTTACTTAGCATGTGCTGTTCTATTCTTCCTTCACCCCTCTCACCTGGTGGTCTTCAAAATCCAACTCAAATGTCACCCCTTCTCTGAATCTTTCTTACTCTCCCAGGCACTAAGTCACTCCCATCCCCACACTTATACAACACAATATGCAACAAATGTCTGTTTAAGGTAGTTACAGTACTTGTGAATACATACTGAGTACTTACCATGTGCCTGGCTTTGTGCTAAGTGCATTATATCAGGGTATTTAATTCTAACAACCCTGAGAGGAAGGTATTATTAGCATCCCCATTTTTAGTTTAGATGATTTGCTCACAGCCATGCAGCTAGTAAAAAGCAGAGCTGGATTAAAAATCAAATCTGTCTCCTGTCTCATGATTGTAACCACTATGAGATGCTGCTTCCCACTTAACCATTATATCATAACTATCTGTTTACCAGTCATATCTCCCCCACTATTTAGTAAGCTCCTCATCATGACTGACTGGTCTCCAAATCCATAAATGTTTATCAGATTAATAACATGAATGTGTAGGTCTGGCAGATCCATGCTTTGTCTCCCTGGGACTTACAGTTTTACATTCTGAGGTTAATGGTTCAGTGTATATAAATATATAAATATAATCCTTAAAAAAAAACCCACCTAACTGAAATGTACACCTAAAAATAGTTTAAAAGGTAAATTTTATGTTATGTATATTGACCATGCTAAAAAAGAGCAAAGAAAAAATATAACATCTAAAAGCCAAGCAAATGATAGTACAAAGGTTCCTAGAGGAAAGCAAGTCCAAAGTCACTTGGTTAAAGACAGTGATATGACAGGAAAAGGAAGAGGGAAGAGGTGAAGGGAGACCCAGCTGGACCAGGTAATACTAAAGGAATAGTCCTTCCCATGCCAACTGCTAACGACTGTTCCCTATTTTGGCATCTTACCTCACTCTAACCTCCCAACAGCCCCGTGAACTCTGTTCTGCTCCTACTACACAAGTAAGAACTAGAGCTCAAAGAAGTTCCCTGGATTGCCTTAAGTTACAGAGTATCATATCTGGAATGTGAAACTAAATTCTACCAGATTTCAAAGCCAGGACTTTTCACCTAGTGTGACAAAAAAATGAGTGTGAAAGATAATACACTTTACCTCTCTAGACTCTCGGAGATAAAAGGAATCTCATCTAACCCCCAACTTGGAGCTGAGGTCGTGGTAGACTAGGTGGAAGATGTCCTTTAAACTTACACGTGGATGATAAGTGTTACTGTTTGAAGCTCCAAGATATTTGTGCTGTGAATTGGAGGAAATGATCTTAAATATTCTTCCCAGCTTTCCAATTCTAAAATGGAGAAAATCCCTCTGATCCTAAACCTGGGGTGGGACCTGGGCCTGTCTGGAAGTTAAAGGCCATCTGACGCTGGGCTTGGCAAAGGAAGACAGGCTCTGTCACTCCTCACCTTTCCCCGACATACTGGCTCAGCTCACACCCAGGCTGTCAAAGCTTATCCCACTGGCACAGAGACTTTTTTTCTCCTCCCCGTCTTCCTGCCAAATTTATTTTTATTTATTTATTTTTGAGTACAGGTAGATTTATTTAGAGAGATACATACTGCATAGGGTGTAGGCTGTTTCAAAAGGCAAAAGAAAGGCCACGAGGTGTGGGGGTTGGGTGCTCGGGTTAAAGTAAAAGTCGGTACACACTCCACAGACAGAGTGCGGGGCCGTCTCCAAAGAGGAGGGAGCAACAGAGGAGGGAGCAAGGGAGGAGGCCCCTCCTGCCAAATTTAAACATTGAGACTGGGACTAGATAATCTTATGTTAGTTCATTTTAGATGTCTGCCCATTATAGTTTCACAGGAATCACCCCAGATGATATTCTTGAGAGGGTGGGGGTGGGCAGTGATGACAGTGGGTTAAGGGTTTCCTGAATGTAGAGGAAAAAAGGCAACCTAGTAGCTGGGGGTGCTGCCTGTGACAACCTTGGTTCTCTTCATGGGGTGGGGAGAGCTGGTCTCCAGTCCCTGGACTGGCAGATCCCTGATGGCAGCTTGGTTAGAAAGGAAGTAAAAAGGGTCTTTGAAACAAATTTGGAACTTGACACCAGGAACTAACTGGTGAGTAGCTCAAGAAGTTAAAGTCTGATTTTAGAGGATGAAGGAATTGGGGAAAATTTTTAATATTGGAGGAGATTTGGCAGCTTAGATTAAGGCTGGGAGTTCAAAGACTGGGAAAACTGGAAACTGAATTAAAGAAAATACTGGGTGAGGGAAAGAGAGGAAGATTTACTGGGGCTGTGTTAACAGGGGAAGTAGATTCTGGGAGAAGTGTTTGAAGGTCGGGGGAGTAGCGATAGTGAGAAGGCATAGATAGAATTTGGGTGGGCCCTGGCTCTAACGTGAATAAGATAAGATTTTGAGAGTACTGAAGGTGGGGTCTAGGATTCTGCGAGGGTGGGCTGAAGTTGCAGGGGGTAAAGTGGGTTAGGGAGGATATTTTGAGGGAGGAAGGAGAGGGAAGTGTTGAGGAAGGTTTGGTAGGGGTGAAAGGTTTCCAGGTGAGGACCGCTAGGGGGAAAAGCAGGGCGCTAAAATAGAAGAGTCCTGGAGGCACAGGGAGTGCAGCCGAGGGTTCTGAGTAACAGGCGTGGAGAAGGTGGAGTGCTGGGAGAAGCTGAGGGGGACTAACTATTAATGACCAGGAACTGGCCGTATTCTGGGAAGGAATGTGGGGGACACCCTAGTTAAGGGGTAAGGACAGTGTTGGAGATATGCAAGTTGGACATTTTTCAGGGAGAAAGGTGAGGGACAATTAGGTATCTGATTGGAAGCTGGGTTATCGGAGGAATTTGAGAAGAGTTTGAGAGAAAATCTGAGAGAACAAAGCGGGGGAGTAGGGGGTGGGGTAGAGTTCTGAAGAGAATTTGAGCGTTCTGAAGTTCCTGTGCCAGGAGATCCCGCAAGTCACAGGATTTTCAGACTGGAGGATGCGGCAGCGTCCGGGGTCGGAGTTTGGGGCGGAAGAGGGTCAGTAGGAGAGCCGTGAGTGACTGAGGTTGGGGCCGATCCCGGCTGGCGGTGGGAGGCGGGGACCGGGAGGCCGGGCTCACCTGGGCAGACTGTCCTGGTAGTGCATAGTGGGCACGATGCTGCGCTGCAGGTACTGGCCGGGCTCGAAGCCGGCACTCAGGGGCCGACAGGAGGCTCCCCGGCCAACGGCAGGGCTCCGGGGCCAGGCGCACAGCAGCAGGCGGGCCACCATCGTCCCGGAAGGCGGCGGCAGCGAGAACGCGGAGGATGGGAAGCTGTGGCGTACAGAGACCCAGGACGCTGCCCTCAGTGTTCCGGGGCGCAGCATCCGGGACGCGGGATCAGTCGGTGCTCGTCCGCGGACCACTTCCGGCCACGGCCCAGTCCACGGAAGGCCCAACCCACGGAATGGCCCGCCCACAGACGAAGCCCCGCCCACACAAGCCCTGCCCGCCTCTCGGAGGGTCCAGCCCACCGCCTGGCGGGCAGGGCTGCTGCCTCCCGGCTGGGCTGGCCTCCCTCCTACTCTCCTGGCGGCGGGAAACGGACCTCTGAAGCCACTCCTTTCTCCTGTTGTGGAGCAAGTTAGAAACTGAAACTGAAGCAAAAGAAAAGCCGAAAAAAGCTTTTGGAATCTGATAGCCTTGATCCAGGCTCTGTCCCTGGGATATAGTGGGAAAAAATTTTAAACCTCTGTTTCCTCATCTGAGAAATAGGGGTTATCATCATTGCCATCTAGGAACGCACCTCTCAGGTTCCTAGATAGGAAACGAGATCACTTGGTATATATATAGTCAGTGCCTGGAACTACAAGCAGGAAACGGTAGCGGTTGTTGTTACTAATCACCCGTGAAATCTGCCCACTAGAAGACTTCACATACCATGGTTAGCACCACACAGTTGCCCTGAGAGCTCATTTGAACCAGTATTAGAGAATATGTGTGCAGAAGCCACAAACCATGGAATCTCCTCCCCTCCAGCCACCATTTCTGTGCAGAAAGCCGCTTTAGAGCAGGATCCCTTCTGCTTGAACATCCTTTCTCAGCTTGAATATTTCCAAAGACAGGAAGCTCTGCCTCTGGCTCTAGAGAGCCTTCCATACTCAGTGGACTACATGAGGCTGCCTGTCCCCTTGGATCACCTCCATGTTTCCTTCCAACTCCGACTCCAAGATTATACAACTTGAATAGAGATCCATCATTCCCTACCCATCGCAAAACAACCCCACCACACTCCCATCCCTGCTTTCAGCTGCAGCTGAAGGATTAAGTAGGCTCTGCTCCCATTTTACAGAAGAAAGGGAGATATCAAAAAACATAAAAGCATGCTATCTGGCTCGAGGTACAGAATTCCACTGCAGCAAGAGGGCCTTCCCTTATCTCCATCTCTCACTCCTGGCCCTGTGGGTTTGAGGTAGCCCAGTACCTTTCTTCTGCTCCATAACTGACTAAGCAGAGCCAGAAGCTGGAGCACACCGGAAAGAGCACTGGACTGGGAGTAAGGAGACCTGAGTTTTGGTTTCAGCTCTGTCCTTATCTAGCTAGGTAAACGCCTGGTTGAACAGGAAGATCACTAATCAGCCTATGCTCATTCAGTGGTGACTACAAATCCCTAAGAACTGAACATGAAACATAGAAATACTGAATATCTAATCTGCCTCCCTTGAGGAGAGAACAGACAGTCTAAAACAAGCCTAAAACATCAATGCCGCTTGCCTGTAGTGTAGAGGGCCAGAGGGGGAAGAGCAAACCCTTTCTGAAAAAGCTCACTCCAAATCCAGACAGTTACTGAATCCTTGAAACCTGAGGCAAATGTCAGGAGCTGTGCAGATCTAAGAGGATTAGAGGACCCGGGAGAAACAGTGCACCCAGTAGAAGAGCAGCGGCTTAATTCTAGAGACAGAGAGCCAAGGGATAGTGCCCATCCAGTCTGACAGCGAAAGAGGGGCTGAAAGCCTTGTGGAAGTGCATGGCTGATAGTAACACATATAACCTCTCAGGCAGGTGTCCCAGGCCGCCTTCTGGCACCCAGCTGCTTCTCCACTTCCCATTGTGTCACCTTAAGTACACTCTGCTGTAACACTGAACTGCTCACCACTCCCAAAACTTCTCCCTACTCCACGCTTTTTTGTTTTTTTAGGTATGTCTACTGTGTGGAATGTTCTTTCCATGCATCTCTGCACACTGACATCCTTTAAATGCCATTTCAAAACTCACAACTTCTGTGAAGTCTTCCTGTATCCACTCTCATCCTTCCCACAAGAACAAATTCCTCTCTCTGATTCCACAGCACCTTTCACAATCCTTTCCTGTTATATGTGGAAACATAACTGTATTACGATTAGCTCATCTCTCACAATAAACTCTGAGCTTCTCTAAGGCAGGGTTCTTGTTTTCACTTATGTGCTCCAGCATCTCACACCCCAGTGTCTCGCACAGGGCCTATCATGGGTAGGTGCTTGCCTTCTTTTGCTTTGGGATGGCTCTGAGACCTGTACCACATTAAGGATAAACAAGAACTGGAAGACCAGAAACACTGTATTTTGCTGTATAAGGGTCAAGAAAGCTTCTCTACTCAGAGAAAAATTCTGAAGAATAAATTGTTTGTACTGAAGTAATCCCAGAATTTGGCTCTGTTTCGAATTAACTATGAGAAAGCAGAACATGATGGCCAGGTTAAGGTAATATTCTTATTCAAACTCAAGGTCCTTAAAAACAATACACATTTTTTAATTAAGGCATAATTGACATTATATCTCAATTGACATAACATCATGCTAGTTTCAGGTGGACAACATAATGATTTGATATTTGTATATACTATGAAATGACTACAATAAGTCTAGTTACCATTCGTCACCATACATAGTCACAAAAATCTTTTTGTGTGTGTGATGAAGACTTTTAAGATTTACTCTCTTACAACAACAAAAAACAAAAA
Organism: Camelus bactrianus; assembly: GCF_048773025.1. Classification (NCBI taxonomy): domain Eukaryota; kingdom Metazoa; phylum Chordata; class Mammalia; order Artiodactyla; family Camelidae; genus Camelus; species Camelus bactrianus. Next base: position 41,181,384 of record NC_133551.1, read on the forward strand.
GAAAAAATTTTAATGAAAAAAGAAAAAATAGGAAAAAGATTTTTCTCTCTTAGCAACTTTCAAATGTGTAATACAGTATTATTAACTGTAATCACCATGCTGGACATTACATCCCTATGACTTATTTTGTAACTGGAAGATTGTACCTATTGACCCCCTTCACCCATTTTGTCCACCCCTAACCACCTCCCCGCTGGCAACCACCAATCTGTTCTCTGTATCTATGAACTTGATTTTTTTTTGTTCTGCTTTGTGTCTTTGTTTTTAGATTGCACATATAAATGAGATCATATGGTACTCATCTTTTTGTCTTTTTTCATTTAGTGTAATACCATCTAGGCCCATCCATGTTGTTGCAAATGGCAAGATTTCATTCTTTTTTTTATAGCTTAGTAGTATTGCATTGTGTGTGTGTGTGTATATGTGTGTATTTATATATAACATCTTCCTTATCCATTCATCCATCAATGGACATTTAGGTTGTTTCCATATCTTGGCTATTACAAATAAGGCTGCAGTGAACATAGGGGTGTAATACCTTTTCAAGTTAGTGTTTTCATTTTCTCTGGATAAATACCCAGAAGTGGAATTGCTGGATCCTAGGGTTGTTCTATTTTTAATATTTTGAGGACCCTCAATACTGTTTTCCATAGTGGCTTCACCAATTTACATCCCCTTCAACAGTGCATGAGCGTTCTCTTTTATCCACATCCTTGCTAGAGAATATGGCAGGACTGAGATGGGGTGACCCTTTAAAGGTGGGCAAGTCTGGAGCAAATTTGAAGGCTGAGAGGGAGGAGCCAGTGGGAAGGCAGAGATTAAAGAGAGGTGGAAACTAATTGATGGAGAAAGTCCTGGAGGAAATGAGAAGGAATGGGTTGGAGAAAGGGGCAGGTCTTTAAAAGAGAGAAGGCAAGGATGGGCTGAGATAACTTCACCACTCACCTCTGCCATCTGCTCCTCTATCTGCACTTCTGCTACTGCTGCTTTGCTTCTGTTGTCCCATCAGCTCCAAGACCATGTTGGGAACAGCTGGAAGCCACATCAGGGTACCTCTCAAAACTGTCTGTGAATCCTCGTGTTGGGGGCTCCAGTTCCTCCCAAGTTCCGTAATTGAGAATATAGAGCTAACAGCAGGAAGGACTGGACTCTGGGTCCCTTTGAGGCCATGCCAATCCACACACCAACTAAGAGGAATGACCTCAACTTTCCCAGGGCTCATAGAGGGCTTTAGCCCTCTGCACCTGTGGGCAGCAGCAGGCGTACCTGTGGGAAATCAGGTAGACCAGGTTCTCCCACGTACTTGTCATGTGACCTTAAACAAGTCTGTTTATTTCAGATCCTCAGTTTCCTTTATCAGTGAAATTGGACTACTCTTCACACTCACTTCTTCTCAAGTTTGAATGTGAAAGGAACTTGCAAACTGTTCAGGCAGGTATGAGTTTTTAAATTATTGCAGGAACCCAGCCTTCTAAGTCCTATAAAATCTGCCTCCTACCTGTCTTACCTATTCCTTGACTGCTTTACAGTATTAGTTTGTGACCACCTGCCCTGTTTCCAGTCTAGGTCCCCTCCAGTCCTCTCCATCGTGCTGTCAGTATGATCTTTCTAAACCACAACTTGGCATTAAGTAATAATAATAATACAATAATGATCATGATGAGGGCTAACATTTATTGTGTATTTGCTATTTGCCAGGTTCTTCTTAAAACCTGAGACTTTGTAATGAAGGTCAAACTCCCTAGCCGAGCACTCCTTCATGATCTTATTCTTAATTTCTTCTCTAACCTAATTACTTGCCCCTCCCATAGGTGAACCTAAGTCTTTCCTAACATGTATTGTTATTTTATACCTCTTCTTATTGTTCTTACTTGGTCCTACTCATCCTTTAAACTTGGTCCTAACTTCCCCTCCCACAGAGAAGCCTTCTTCGCCCTTGTCTGAACGGTCGGGCTGGATCCTCACACCCCCGCCCCATAGACAGCTCTCCATGGTCCAGCATGTGTCATGTGCTTTGTTGCTGCTGTTCTCTTGTTTGCCTGCCTCACCAAGTTCAATGCCTGGCACAGAGCAGAAGCTCAATAAGTATCAGCTGACTGGATGAATCAGAATTTTCTGGAGAACAGATTTAAGAATACTAGGCCTTAGGCCAGTGGTTCTCAGCCCTGGCTGAGCACCAGGATCACCTGGGTTGTTTTACTAGAAATGCCTGAGCCCCACTCTTGGAAATTCTTACTCAGTAGATCTAGTGTGGGCTGAGCACCCACACTTCACAAGATCTCATTAGGTAATTCTAATGTACGATCTGGTTAAGATCCCTGTTCTATACCTTTGCTATTCAAAGTGCAACCAATGGATTGGAATCACCTGAGCGCTTGTTAGAAATGCAGAATCTCAGGCCCCACCCCAGACCTACTGAACCAGAATCTACATTTTAACAGGATCGTCAGGTGACTCTTAGGTACACTAGCATTTGAGAAACACTGGTCTCTTCCACTGGGCAGTACGACCTACCTCATAGAAACAACAAACATCTGTCAATGACATTTGTACACTTGTCACTTTGTAACTTACAAAGCACATTTCAAACAGTAAAAGGAAAACCAACGAAATATTATTAACTGCCACCCTCTGCTGTCTGCTGTGCCAGTGTTATGTTGTTTCATCCTTACAATCCTTTGACATAGGCATGGGTCACAATACCCAGAACTCTTAGAGTTTAAGCAATGAAATCTGTCCAGGATGGGTTCTCAGATCAGAGAGATGTGAAGACACCCTCCCGAGCCAGCACAAGTTTGTGACTGTGATTAAATTCACACGATTAACGTGTACCTTCCTGAAGGGTCACCATACTCTCATTCATATTTCTTTCAGCCCAAAGAACCCTAGGTTCGTTGGTTCAGTTTCAGAGTGTCATTTAAAATCAATCTGTTACCATATTTTTGAGGACTTGCCAGATAGGGTGCAACCAAGGCCCCTCTGTGATGCACCTAATGTTAGGTTATCAGAATTCCCATATACCTCTCAGGTCTTCTTTAATCAGCTAAAAGTGACAAGAGAAGGAGCCCTGAACTGTGACCTATAGGTCACCCACATTGTACTTTATAGGCTCCATGATAATTTGAAATAGTGTGATAGGAGATGCTAATAAAGGCTAACTTTAACGTACCACTTTAAAATAATGCAACTCTCTTGAATTAAAAAAAATTTAATCAGTACCCACAGTTTCAAAACTGGCTATTCAAGTCCATCATTAACGCTGCCTACATTCTTACCAAACGGTGGCGCCACTTTAGCCGGTGGACAGAAATCCTTGTCGAGTCCTGTCAACATTGTCTATACCAAACTGTAGGTTTACACGCTCCAGAATTTCTTTGAGTAACGGTAGTGACTTTTATTTAGTTTTTGTGTCCTAAAATCTCTTTAAGTATCTTATAATAATGTTATCTAAACATTCCATAAGTGGTAGTGCTGCTGAGAGTGCTGGAAAACACTGCTGAAAATCAGTTCCAGCAGAAGGGAGGTTAGATTTGATAAAACTGCAGGATAGGCTGTGTTGTTCAGTTTGCAGAGAGCGGGCCAAAAAATAGCAGCGATAATACCGAGAGTATAGAAAGCAAAAGTATGCTACAGTGGTTATAGATTGATGCCTTCCTGGAATGCATTTCCCTAAGAAACATTCCCAAGGGAAAGTGAGCACTGAATGATGGGCACTTGCATTCCTGCCCTGAGTGGAGAGAATTTGTTTATCTTGCATTCTCAGTCACGTGCTGCGAGATCCCTAAGGAACAGACTATGGTTTAGCTGCTGTTTTGATTAGCTGGTAGGGCCATGGACTCTGGAGTGAGACGATCTGGGTTCCAAGCCTGCTCTACCATTTCCCAGAAGTGTGATCCTGGGCAAGGTGTTAACTTTCTGCATCTTGTCTCCTCACCTGTAAAATGGGCACATGACAGTGCCCAGCTCGTAGGGTTGCTGTGTGAGAACTAAATGGAGATAACCCAGAAGGAGCTCAGCACGGTGCCTGGGACATGGTATGTGCTCTTAAATGTTAGCCATCCATCTTGTCAGCTCTGCCTGTGCTGAACCCCCAGGAGACGGAGAGTTCCCATTGCTGAGATAATTCTTTCCCCTTTGTCCCTCTTTATAACTGATCATGCTTGTCCTGGAAAATAGTATGTTTACTCGGTTCTTGGCCAACCTTCTTTTGAAATCCATGGGAAAACTTTTGAGCTTTCCTGAAATCATAGGAAAGGCTATTCTAGCCCCGTGAAGCAAGGCTGGCAAGACATTGGCAGAGTCTTCAGGGACCTGTCCCTCCCCTTTGCCCTGTCCAGCTCTCCTTCTCTGGGCTTCTCTGACCACCTCCTCACTTCCCTGGGGCCGTCACAAGGACCTGCTACCCCAGACACAGTGCCCTATGAGCTGCCCAGAGTTCCCCCCACCCCCTCCATCACATCCCACCAAGCTAGGCTCTTCAGAGACTCCCTTACTCCTCCTTTTCCAGGGGACCTCTTGTCATTGGGGGGAATAGGATATCTTAGGGATGAGTAAAAGGATGATAAAGGCTAAAGGGGACTACAGGGACAGTTCTCCCTCTCCTTGGAGGGGCATTTAGGTGGTGAGATTTGAGGGCCAGCTTGAGGGCTGGGGGTGAGGTTGTTTCTGATTGGGAGACTTTGACCTGGGATCACGCAGGCAGCTGACCGGTGCAGAAGGGGAAGACCAAGAGGGTGATGCCTTAGAGCTTCATCTCTGCCTCCTGAAAGGTTTTAGCTACCAAACTGCATTTTTAAAACAATGTATGAGTTCCTATCTCCATTAAACACACACACACACAGAGCTGAGTGCATAAACAAGGAAGGGGCCGCAGGGATGACTGTTAGGGTAAAACATATGACAGGAGATACAAGCCTTCTAGCGGTCTAGGTTTCAGAGGTGCTGACTTGGAATGCTCTGGAAAGGGGCCTGGAGACCGGGATAGCTGCACTAACCTCTGTCACTAATTTGCTATGTGACCTTGAATCTGTCACTTCTTTCAGCCTCATTGTGGAAAGTGAAGGGGTCTGACACATGACATCTTTGATCCTGGATGAGGGTTCCCTCCTCCTGATGCTGTCACGTCCCCTCTGCCATTTCAGGTCCCTGCAGGACACACAGTCTGTGTCTCTTCCGTAGCCCCTTGCACCGTGTCCAGCACAAAGTAGACACTTGGTCCATTATGTGTTCAATGAGTGAAAGACCAAAAGGGCTGCTATTTCCAGAGCATCTACTGTGTGCCAAACACTGTGCCAGGGATGCTTATGGACCTTGTATGTAATTCTGACAGCACCTTCAGGGAAGGATTTTTTTAAACTTTTGATACAAGAGATCAAGTTGACCATACTCTTGGTTAATAGCCCGTTATTGTCCTTGGTCTGTGCAATCCTCTTTTCTGGCTTCATTTTTCCCCCTTATCACCCACCTCCACTCATAGGCATCCATTCTAGTGCATTTGATAGAGGATTGTAAACATGCATGTATCCTTGTAAAATGCACTCTCTTGTTTCGCCTGTGCTTGTGTTTTGCATTCCTGTTCATGGTATTGTGATACATGTGCTCTTCGGCTTATGTTTTTACTCAGCATTGCTTTGAAGAATCACCCATGTTGCTATATATGCGTCAAGTCCATTGCTTCCGCATGCTCTCAGGATCCGGTAGCTGCGTCCACCACAGTTTACTTATTCTTTCCTTTGGTGGTGAAAACCTTCGCCCCCTCTGCCTCCTGCTACCACAGACACCACCACGGTGACTACCCTCCAACATGTCCCCTTATACACCTGGAAGAGAACTTCTCTAGGCTATAATCCAAGAGCAGGATTGCTGGATCACAGGACACATGCAAAGCAGAGATTATAGTCCCAATTTTAGAGCCAAGAAAACAACGCTTAGCTCACACAAACAGAAATTGGGGGATCTAGGATTCGTTTCCAGATTTTCTGCCTCCAGATCCTGGGTTAGTTCCAAAAGGCCTCTATAAATAACCAAATCTGGTCCAATCAGCTCAACAAGTAGTCTTCCTGTTGTGTGGCTCTCAGTAATGAACTCAGATAAACCGACTGGGTTGTCTAGACATCTTGGCATTTGCTAGTAAAGGCGTACTCACCAGGCTGGGTACATCGCCCTGAGACTGTGGCTTGAGGAACTTTTGCTTCTTTGATTACTAACAATCTCTCCCATGTTACAGCAAAAAGCAGTTAAAAGCGTGTTACACGTGTATCATCTTTCTTCTTGTTAATAACCCCGTGAGGTAGGAACAATCATCATTTCCATTTTACAGCAAAGGAAACTGAGTTTCGGCATCATTTAGCTGTCAAGTGGCAGGGCTGTGAACCAGACTCGGGCCTCTGAGCCCAAGTCTGGTGTCATTTCCACCACCCCAGAGCTGGTAGCCTAGGAAATCCAGCCCACTCCCCACAACCAGACATTTGGATGAGGTCACAAAAGCTCAAAACTTTGCCAATCCTGTCTGCAAATGTTTGGCTTTCATCAGGGCCGGCTCCAGCCAGGAGAAACCCCAGCTGGTACACAGAAAAAGAGGGACATGGCACCAGGGAGAGCTTCCCTGGTGCAGAGTTCCTTGCTGGGTCGGCTGGTGGCAGCAAGGTGCTGCGACCTATACAAACAAGGGAACAAGCTGGCTTTCCTCCAGCCCTCTCCCCAGACAGCGAGAATTGCCAGTCGTGGTGAAAGAGAACAAAAGCTCTCTGGTTCTGAAGCCTTTCCTGACAAAGACCTCTAGTTTATTTTATTCGATTCCATTCAGCTTGTAAATCTGGGCAACTTTGAAGAATATCGTTCCATTTGACATTTACTATCTACTCTGTGCCAGGCGGTGTGCTCAGCACTGAGGTTTTAAATGACTAAGTTTATGAGCCATGAGTTGCTGAGCAAGGTACTTAACCCCTCTGAGCCCACAGAGATTCCGTGGTACCTGCCACACAGGGTGGCTGCAGGACAAGCACATGCTCAGCACGGAGTGAGCACTCAATGAGCAGTGTTTGGTGGTATTGCTCAATGTGGTAAATGAGCAAAGTGGTGAATATGAAATGTTAGGGAGCCCTGGAGAGGGAACAGTGAATGGTCTCTGGAGAGAGCAGTGGAGGCTACAGTTGCTCTACTGAGCGGAGAGATGATATTTACCTGGGCTGACATGACACAGAGCTGCAGGATAAGTTCACTGGGGAAGGGGTCCAAGGCAGCCGAGAAGACCATGTGTGAAATTATGATGTCCCTGCCCTCTGCAAAGTGTCTTTATCACGTGTTTCTTGCCTCCCCTCTGTGGCCTGTACAGATTTCTCTCAGGACACTGCCAACCCATGGTCACACTTACGTGTTTCCAAGCCTGTCTTTCCCCTAGACTCTGAGCTCCTGAAGCCTGGAGCTACGTGGTCAGCCCTTAGCATAGGGTCAAACACAAGGTCAGTCCTCATTAGAGATGTGTTAGATGAATGACAAACACAGAGGCGTGAGAGAGCATGGACCACACGAGTCATGGCAAAGAGTCTGCACAGCTGGCATGTTAAGCCAATGCTGGGAGTGGCAGGGATCAAAGCGGGAGTTCACAACAGTTAGGCTGTCAAGGGCCCTGTGTGATGGGCTGGGCGTTTCTCTGAATGGCTCAGACTAGGGTGGCAGCAGTAAGAAAGATAAAATGCAGGAAGTGAAAAGGCTCAGTCACTAGAGGAATTCATGGGGATGGGGGATTAGTGGAAGAAGTCAGGGATGTACTCTGAGGCATCCTGAACTGGCTTCCGACTCTTGGATAATTTGCCATGTCCGCCAAGAAGTGACAACTATTCATTCAAACAGAGTCCCTGACATTCTTTTGTGGTCAATTGGTTCCCACACTTTCATGTCTCTTGAATTAGGGCTCTTCAGAGAAACAAACTAATAGTGTGTGTGCGAGAGAGAGAGAGAGAGAGAGAGAGACAGCTTTTAAGGAATTGACAATTGACTCATGTATTATGGAGGTGCAAGTTCAAAATCTGCGAGGTTAGCCAGCAAGCTGGAGAACTAGGCAAGAGCTGCAGGTCAAGTCCAAAGACCATCTGCTGGTAGAATTCCTTGTTGCTCAGGGGAGGTCAGTCTTTGTTTTATTCAGTCCTTCAACTTATTAGATGAAGTCCACTCACATTATGGAGAGCAATCTGCTTTACTGAAACTCCACCAATGTAAATGTTCATCTCATCCACAAACACCCTCACAGAAGCATCCAGAATAATGTATGACCAAGTATCAGGTACCATGGACCAGGCAAGTTGATGCATTAATTAAACCATCCTGGTATTTTAAGAATTCAACCACATTCCTGTCATGGGGCAGTCCATCTGCAGCACAGTCTCTCTCTCTCCTTCTCCCTCTCCCTCTCTCTCTCTCCTTCTCCCTCTCCCTCTCTCTCCTTCTCCCTCTCTCTCTCTCTCTCTCTCTCTCTCTCAGTTACTTTCACACTCCAACAGGGTCACTTTGGAAAGAATACCAGGGGACTGTCTCCAGCCGTGTTTTGCCCATATGAGCCATGCCATCCCATATTCTGCTGTCCTCTCATCCCAATGTCCAGGACATATCTGTAAGGAAGAAATTCCCATTGTTCTATCTTGAGTTCTAAAATGATTATTGTAGGTTGTCTTTGCTCTGAGAATCAGCCTGAGGTGTAAATTAAAGATCTTCCTCAGTCTTTTCCGAGCCTTCCCCTGGACACACACACTTTCTAATTTTCCCTGCATATGCAGTTGTTTTTGAATTTCCTGGTGTTTAATGTCTGTCTCCCAAAAGGTAAAAAAGAAAAAAAAAGTGAAGGGGGGAAGGGCACCAGCCCTTTAAATCCCCTGGAAGTCGCTTCAGCTGGATGGGTAGAGGCTTTCAACAATAGGGGAGGTACAACAACAATGGTGGCCCGTGTCTTTGTGCCTCCATGATCAGAAGCAGCAATCAGCCATCAGAGCACAGATCCCTAATACTTAGCCGACAGGATCCCTTTTGCCAACCCCAGCTCCAGCAAGCTGCTCCAGGAACACATGCATAGCTGCCTACCATGTGGCTGAGAATGGAGGGTGGGCAGCTGCTACTGTGCAAAGAGCTGAAATTGACCAAAGTTAACTAACATTTATCATCTAAGCCTTGAGCGGACTCCAGGGCACCAGAATAGGTGCATCAGACAGGTTCCGCCAGAGCAGTTGTTGTCTAGGTGGGAAGACAGATTCCTGGTGTTTCTTAGTGCACCGTGTTCCCAGAACTCCCTCTTGTGTTTAGTCTTAAAGGATTATTTGGTTCACTAGATAGACTGAGAGGAGAGAGCATTCCAGACGGTAGGAATAAAGTCTGTGAGACTCAGACAAGAAAGGGTATTGGAGTGCTGGGGAAATGGCAGGAATTCCAGTGTGGGTGGGGCAAAGGGAGAGGGAGAACGAGAGGGAAAGTGCAGAGATGGGGACAAGGAGAAAGCCTTCAGCCTTTGTGGTCTTAAAGTCTCAGGCCATAGTTCTTGCTGATGTACAAACTCAAGTTTTTATTCAAACATAGAATATGCAGGGATCCACCAAGGACCTTGCACTTGAAACATTAAGTAAATTTTATCAACTTGTCTAAACACAGCTATAAAAAGAGCTAAGCAGAGCTTGAAAAGGATGTTTTGAATTTTTATTTTTTTTAAAGACGGGGAGTGCAGAGCAGAGTCAGAAGAACCTTTTGCTGTTTTCAGGACAATTGTTTTCTCCAGGCTTTGGAATGGTGACTGCCACCTGGCATAGTTAGCAGAAGTGGAGGATCCTGTGGTCCCAGCATCTCACGGGCACAGCAGCCTCTTAGGAGCCTCTTCTGAGACTTCTTCCTACAGGCCTGCTGTTTTCTTCATTTCTGCTGCCTCCAACCTTTCTCCCCAGTAACCGCCCAACAGCCTGTTTATCCACAATCTAGAGAACAACCAAGAGAATCAAGGAACCCCAGGGGGCAGTGGGGGCTATGAGAGCAGTTTACATTCCATTTCACGAGCAATAAATACCAAGAAAACAAGCTCCTGTTGGGGCCCTTAGTTCAAAAATAGCCCCCTGGGTGGGCATAGCCCCACTGTCAGCACCATCCAACTTCTACTCATTTTGTGGGGCACTTGAGACTTTTCACAACAATATTTGTGAAATTATAGCATGCCGTCTGCATCTTTAAGAATCACTAAGTGAGGGGCATATTTGAGGAGAGACCCTCTGAGTCAACCAGAAAGTTCAACTAACTAGAAAGCTCCATTTTCCAAAGAATTCAGAATAACTAAGAGTCAATTGGGATCTCCCTAAAAGTAAGTCTTCTGGACTTACTCTCCTGAACTTAATCTAAGAACTCGGGGCTGCAGCAACACACTTCACCTTGACCTAGAGGGCTATTCATTCACGCAACAATAATTTATTTAGCAACTACTATGTGCCAGGCACTGCACTGGCTGTAGTGGTTCAACTTTCTAGGCAATGGTCATAATCAAGGAAGGAGTAGGGGCCTAAGTACACTCAAATGAGCAGAACTGAGAGACCACACTGTGGAAATAAAGACCACTCAAATGAGAAGAATCAGGGGCTGATTCAGAGCTTGCTGGAGCAAGGGAGTCAGCCACCACCACTTGTATTTGGCAGAGACTCAAAGGCAGGAAAGGGAGCAGGAAATTTTCAAAGCCAAAAAAAAAAAAAAAGAAAAAAAAAAGGGTGGGGGAGGCTTCAGAGGTACTCTGATTGGAGGTCGCTGGCCAAAGGGGAGTGGAAACAGCCGACCAGAAGTGGGGCTTCTTTATGTCATTGGTTTGGGGAGCAAATTTGGTTTTTCTCTGGCTAGTCCTGAGTTGGAGGTAGAGGCAAAGATTAGGAAAGCTGACCACTACGGACCCAGCCCTGACTGTTTTGGGCTTATTACTGCAGAGGCTGTGGGTCAGAGTTCAGTCATCATGTTTGGTCAGCCCACTATCTGTTTATATATTCGACCTCCCAGCACACACAACATCCTCGATTTTCATTTTTGGATGTTTTGAGACATTTATCAAATAGGGCACAAGTTAGAGGCAAAACTGGATTAAGAAGTGAAGAGAGGGGTTCAGCACAGTGATGAGTAGGCAGCTGACATTCAGTAAGTCCATGGTTTGTTACTGAGGCTGGGAGATAAGTCTAGGACATCAGGCTTCTATTGAAGCCCATCTTCATCTCTTCAACTCATTCCATTCATTCAACAAATATTTCTATTTGTTATTGGTATGTTAAAGTTGTCTTCTGTTTGTCCATTAGTTCCTTCCCCCAATAAGCCATCTGTTCTGATGTTTCAGCTTGGTTTCCCTCCTCCAAGTTTCTGAATCTACCTCCCCCCAGTTTATGAATTCTTCTAAGTGGCTTGCAGTGAGTTGAATACAGGCTCTCCAAAAAGATATGTCCACATCCTAATCCCTGGAATCTGTGAATGTGACCATATTTGGTAAAAGGGTCTTTGCAGATGTAATTAAATGAAGGATTTTGACATGAGGAAATTCTTCTCCATTATCTGGGTGGGCCCTAAATCCAAGGACAAATGTCCTTGTAAGCATGCTTCAGAGGGAGACCACACAGACACAGAGGAGAAGCAATGTGACTGGAGTGATACGGCCACAAAACAAGAAATGCCAAGGATTGCTGGCAGTCACCAGAAGCTTGGACTAAAGGATGAAACAGATTCTCCCCCAGAGCCCATGGGAGTGGGATGGCCCTGCTGACACCTTGATTTAGGACGTTTGGCCTCCAGACCTCTGAGGGAATAAATTTCTGTTGTTTCAAGTGGTAATTTTTTACAGCAGCCACAGGAGAACAATATAGTCACCCACAGGAAAAAATTACTTTTGTTTAGGTCAAATCATTGTGTGATTTTTGAATACTATGTTTATACAAACATTGTTAAAACCATCTAACAGTTTTTTTCAAAAGGAACAAAAAATTACCCATGATCCTCACCAGACATGTTGACCATTTCCATTTCTTCATAGTCTTTTCCATTTATTAGGCTTATGTGTATTGTAAAACTAGTATTTGTAATTCTCCATTTTCTTTATTTTTCTTTTTTTTATTGAGTTATAGTCATTTTACAATGTTGTGTCAAATTCCAGTATACAGCACATTTTTTCAGTTATACATGAACATACATACATTGTCACATTCTCTTTCTCTGTGAGTCACCACAAGATCCTGTATATATTTCCTTGTGCTACACAGTACAATCTTGTTTATCTATCCTACATTTTGAAATCCCAGTCTGTCCCTTCCTACCCCCCTGTAATTCTCCATTTTCATTCAGCTTTAGAAAGCAGAGATTGTCCCATGTGGCCTCATTGTGGTCACCATTGTGTCATGATTGTATTTCATAGAGTGACACTGTAAGCGTTCATGACTTAACCATGCCCCTATTGTTAGGTATCTGGGCTACTTCCAAACTTTTTGTTACAGATAATGTTGCAATGAAAAATAACAATAGTAACCACCATTTGTGCTGCGCCTATGACGCCACCTACTCAGACACGTCCCTCCATCTGGTTTTTATCTGAGACTCTCGATCAATAATTTTTTGAAGCAAGAAAGTATTTGTTTGAAGGAGGTTATGGGTATACAGATAAGAAAATGAGGCTCTAAGAAGTAAATCAACATGTCCCCAAAGGCCCATCAAGTCAGGAATCAGGGGAGCCTGGGTTGGAATTTGGTCCGTCCGACTCTAAAACCACGCTTTGTCATGAAGCCATACTGCTTCCCAAAAGTTAGTATAACTAACATGTTTAATTTGTGTCATATCCTCAGACTATGTTTCCAGGAGTGAGATGACAAAATGTAATCCCACCTGCTCCCCACCAAAAAAAACCTTACAAAATCTTACTAGAAGCTGGGGCCTATAGATTTGCCTATTTTAAAAAAAAGAAGAGGAGGAATTTAAGGCAAGACTAGAGGAGAATAAGTGCAGATTAGGACTCAGAAGGCTTAGGTTTATCTTGTGCTTTCTAGCTGTGTGACCTTGGGGAAGTTACTTGACCTCTCTGCCTCAATTTCCCCATCTGAAAAATAGGGATAATGAAAACATCTAATAAAATCGTTGTGAAGATTAAATTAATTAAGGCATGGTAAGTGCTTAGAATAATGCCTGACACATGTTGAATACCCAATAAATGTTAGTAATTTATTGTCATCACTGTTATGAACAACCCTGAGTAGGTCACATAACATTTCAGCTTCAGTTTCTTCCCATGTAAAATGGGGGTTAATTATAACATCTCCCTCATGGGTAAAGCCCAAGTGAGAAGAAGTAAGAGAAAGTACTTTATAAACTAGGGGGAGCTTAAACTGGGACTCAAAGCCTTTAGCGGGTAGCTGTTCAGGGAACCCAGGGAGATGAGTGATGAGGTGGAAGGAGATGCAGTCATGAGAACTACGAGCAGAGCGAGAAGCCAGCACTTAGTTCCAGAGACTATGGTCATACAGATGTTTCTAATGAAGCCACAAATCCAGATTTTTATGTAAGATCTCTCCTTTTTAAATGTTGGCAATTAAGTTGGATTTTTGTAAAACACTTTGAAAGCCAATCAAAACAAGGATACAGGCTGCCAACTTGTGACCTGTTGTAAACTTTCACAGCTATTACTTAATAAACCAAGGCAGGGGGGACAGGGAATCTATCAAAACAGCTGATGCAATAACTAAACTGAAAAGCCAAGAAACAACTAACATTAATTGGGTGCTATGTGTCATGCACATTATAGCATTCGATTCTCCCGGCAGCCCCAAGAGATAGGCACCCGCATTCTACAGATAAGGAAACTGAGGCCCAGAGACATCTAAGGTCGCACAACTGGTGAGAGGCCAATAGGGTTGGTTGCTACCTCTCTGTGACTCTAAACCCAATCTCTTTTCACTCCTATGGTGTTTCAAGATTGCAACACGGTCACCTGAGCCCACCAGCTCCTAGACTTCACTACAGAAGTAAAATGTCATGGCAACGGCCATAGTCAGTGGGCCCAGCATTCAGACTCATTGCCCTGCCCTGCTTCACAATGGGGGAAACCTACATGAAGGCCATGAATGTCAATCAACACCTGAACTAGTCCTTGCCCAGAAAAGGGTTTTTTGGGCTTGAAGGTGTTTTTTCAGTGAGGCTTCTGGACCTGCAATAGGCAGCCTAAAGAGTAAGGAGAGAGAGGGCATCAGAGTCTCCAGATCAAAAATGGTCTCAGAACCAGTCCCAAAAGCAATGTACAAAAATGCAGCAAGCTCTCTAGATTAATATATTTTATGTTTATAATCCAAACCGTAAGTCTCTACATTGCTGTGGCTTAGACCAGTGGCTTCCATCACCCTCAACCCATTGCTGAGTCCACCCCCAAATTACATCAAAATTTGGGCATTTGCAAACATTTGGTTATCATAGAAGAAAGAGTAGGGAAGGATAAACTAGGATTTGGGGATTAACATATATAAAATAGATAACCAACAAGGGCTTACTGTTTTGCACAGGGAACTATATTCAACATCTTGTAATAACCTATAATGGAAAAGAATCTGAAAAAGAAAAGATTCATATATATATATATATACAATGATTTATAAATATATATACATACATATAATGGAATCACTTTGCTGTACACCTGAAACGAATACAACACTGTAAATCAATTATACTTCAATTAAAAAAAACCTTGAGCATCTGATGGGGGCACTGGTAAGTTTTAAAAGCTCCTCAGGTGATCCACCAAGAATCACTGACTGAATGTACACTAGGAGAATTCAGCAGACACTGTATTCATTCAACAGCTATTTTTTGAGCACCTACTATGTGCCAGGCAAAATAGTTGTGTTGGAAATCGAGTCAGAAGTAGAAAGGCAATGCCCTTACTTTAGTCTAGCGGGGATGGCAGGGGAGGGGGATGAAAAGCAAGTAAACAAAATAACATCATTCTAGGCATAATAATAATAATTGTTATAAAGAAAAACAAAACAGTTCAAGGGGATAGAGAGTGATGGAAGGGTAGGTTATTTTAATGGCACATAGGGTTTTTTTAAACTGAGAATTTTTTGAGTAGGTAATATGTTCACATGTTTAAAAAAATCAAAATGATAAGAAAAAGATAAACCCTGAGAAGACTTCTCCAGCCTCTGAGTCTGTCTATTCCATTTTCTGGCCCAGTAGGTCTCAAAGTATGATCCCCTGACGGGCAACCTGGGAACTTGTTAGACACGCACAGTTTGGGCTCCATCCCAGACCCACCGAAGCAGAAGCTCTGGGGTGGGAGCTAGTAATCTGTTTTGTAACAAGCCCTCCAGGTGATGCTGACATGCACTGGTGTTTGAGAACCATTGCTCTAGATTGATACATAAACATTTTCTTCATTTCTGATATATCCTTCCAGTGTCTCTTTTGTAAATACCAGTAACATGAATATTCACTCTTTTCCCTCCCTTCTTACACAATTACTATTCTGCACCTTAGTTTTATTACTTAGTATATGCTAGAGATCTTTCCATTTGAGCACAAAGTTCATTCTTTTCTCTACATTCCTCTCCTTTCCTTGCATGGATGTACCATCGAGCATTTAACCATCTCTCACGTGATGATTGTAGGTTATTTACACCATTGTTATTACCCAACTTAATGACCTTGTGCATGTGTCATTTCACAGTTACACAAGTCAGAGGCTGAATTCCTAAAAGTGGGATCAAAGGGCAAATGAATTTGGAATTTTCATGGATGGTGTTTGCTGCTCACAGAGGATTTTGCTTTCTTGTCTGCAATGACAAGAATGTCTGTTTCACCACAAATTCACCAAAAAAAGTGCTGGATTTTTGCTAATCGTTAGGTAAAAAAAAATTGTAGCCTCATGTCATTTTAATCTGTATTTCTCTTATTCTGAATGAAGTTGACCATTTTTGCATGTGTTTAAGGGCCATCTGTATTTTACTGTGAACTTCTCATTCCTGTCTTTTGCTGAACTTTTTCTATTAATTGATGCTCTTTTTCTCTTCTATTTCTAGAGGCTTTTTATATATTAGGGGGATTAATCCTTTGTGATATGAGTTAATCAAATAATAGTTTTGATTAAATAATCAATAAATAAAAATAATCGAATAATTTTTCCCAGTTCATCAGTCACCTTTTGGATTTTATGGAGTTTTTTTGTTGCTTAACTTTCATTTTTAGTTTTAATAATTGTTTTCTACTTAAAATTTAGTTCTTAAAAATCTGAATTTGGGGAAAAAACCCTCAGTATTTTAATTACAAAATTTAATACAAGTATTATTTTTATTGTTGGAGTATTGTCCAAGTATACATCACAGTTATTTTTAGCATAACACGGAGAATTAAAAAAGCTTGATCTTATAGTAAGTATCAATGACTCCAAAAAATCTGGGCAGGATGTTCTATTTTTAAGAAACGTCCAGGTGATTGTGATGCATGCTGAACTTTGAGAAGAATCTTATCTCTGAATTCAGTTTTTAATTTTTTAAGACTTTAAATTCTTAGTTTAATAATTAAATTCTTAATAAAACATGATCATTTAAATAAAAAAAAAATCTGAATTTGGTTACTCATCTAAGATCAACTACAAGGCTCACCAGAGCCTATCAGAAGCAAGTGACCAAGTCCTGAGGATGGCAACTGAGACCAAAAAAAATTAGGTTTTTGTCTACAATATTTTGTTGACAAATATTTTGTCTACAATCATTTATGTATCTACCATGTGTCAGAAACAAACAAGTGGGTTTTTTATTCTGAGCTGTATATTTTTTCCTACAATTTTTCACTGCAAATATATGTCACTATATATAGTTATATATAATATATTAAACATTTTTCCATGGATGGGGCCAGGAATACAATATAGAGTACAGTGTGTAACTTTTTATTCCCTCAAAGAACAACTTATTGTGAGAGCCAAGCATTGGTTTACAAGTGAAATTCTGGAATGCTTATAGGTTCACAAGTGGGTTGGTACATTTTATGTCTGCAGCTCAGCTCTAAGCTCTGAAGGCAGAGCCCAGGTCCCCCACAGTGCTCACTAAATACTTCTGAGAACAATTTACTAACTGCTCAGTCATGGAGAAGGTGGCCTCCTTGAGGGCATCATGTCTTTAAGTGTCCACACCTGTGCCCAGGCTGTTCCCCTAGTCTGGGGTCCTTCTATGCACCTCTTCTAAGATGAGGCCTTAGCCAGCTTTCTGGGCCAGGGCCCCAGGCTGGGGGCTTGTCACTTTTGGATCACAGCCCCTGTGCCTGGGAGGGACCACACCCAACCCCTGTGCCCGGGAGGGACCACACCCAGCAGATGAAAAGTAGATGCTTACCAGCTTTGGCCAGAGCCTGAGAACTGGTCTCAGAATTGAGTGCTTCACACTCTGAGCCAGCTCCACCCCTTTGGCTCAGAAGCCCCCTATGAATACAAAACCCCCTATGAGCTCAAGATAATCTTTCTCTCTCTGAAGCTTCTAAAAGGTGACAGAGGAAGAAAAGAGAAACCCCACTGAGGTTGGGGTTATCATGAATCCCCACGGGTAGCCTGAGGAATCAGAGGCCCAGAAAGGAGAGGGACTTGCTTATGGTCACATAATTAATAGCAAGCTGGTCTAGAGCACTAGCAACAGTAGTAACAGTAACAGCCAACGATTATTGCATGTTTACTATGGGCCAGAAATGGCCAGGCTGTTCTAAGAATGTCCACACCAGATATGAAGTGGTGAAGTCACCATGGCCACAGGAAGAAACAAGAACAAGGCTCGAAAGGAAGATGCTTATGTTGCTCACAGATCCCAGAGAGGGCTCAGTGTGGCCGCAGGGGAAAACATCGATGTCCGTCAGGAACCAGAAAGGAGCGAAGGAAAAGTCTAGGCCAGAGCCTTTCTGGGAGTTTCTGCGGTAAAGACGAGCCAGGCCAAGGTAAACAGGATAATTCTGGTGAGCTTTGGTCTCTAGTTGCCTGGAACCTACCCTAGGATGATTGAAGGCCGGGAAGATACTGGCTTCTAGTATGAGAGTTAGATAAGGAGGTGGTAAGGGAGTAGAGATGCGGGACTAGCTGGTTTGCGCAGGAAAGACGTGCTCATGGGTAGGTTATTATTTTTCGGAATCAGCTAGCCCTGGGAGGGGCAGTCTCTTCCTGGGTCTGTAAAGCCCCCAGATGCCGGAGCATCAGGAAAACAAGAAGCTATAGTTAATATAATTGGACCTGTGATGAATGGATGCCAAATAGACCAATACAGAATCTAAGAAAACAAACTTATGGTTACCAGGGGGGAAAGGTGGGGGTGGAGGAATAAACTGGGAGTTCGGCATTTGCAGATACTAACTACTATGTATAAAATAGATAATGCCATTTGTAGTAACATGGATGGACCTTGAGATCATCATTCTAAGTGAAGTAAGCCAGAAAGAGAAAGAAAAATACCGTATGCTATCACTCATGTGTGGAATCTAAGAAAAAAAAAACTTATTTACAAAACAGAAACAGAGTCACAAACATAGAAAACAAACTTATGGTTACCAGGGGGAAGAGAAGGTGAGAAGGGATAAACTGGGAGTTCGAGATTTGTAGATACTAACTACTACATGTATTTAAAAAAATATATATATATAAACAACAAGGTCCTACTGTATAGCACAGGGAACTGTATTCAATACCTTATAACAGCCTATTATAAAAAGGAATATATATGTATAACTGAATCACTACATTGTATACCAGAAACTAACACAATATTGTAAATTAACTATACTTCAACGAAAAAGAAGAAAACACTGTTGTAACGTGTTTTTCATGTGTAATGCTACTTAATGCTCACAATGGCCCTCGAAACAAGAAACTATATCGCTCCACAAGTCACTGATAAGGGAACTGGGCTCCTGAGAGGTTAAGTGACTGCCCAGCGTCCTCCAGCTGGTGGGTGGTGGAGCGGGACTGACACCTAGGTTCCCGTCACTCCTGGGCCCTCTGTGCCCCCTTGATGTCCCCCTGTACTAAGTACCAGGGCTCAGAAGGGAATGGGAGGGAACGTGGCCACACCTGCATCCCCTCCCACCCCCTGCTTTCCTGGCTGCTCCATGTCAATTGAAAACTCTTCTCTACAAAAGCCTGGTTCTCTGGTTTCTCCTTCAAACAAGAAGGTAAGAAGTGCGGGTTCCAAATCCTGGCTCTGCTACTTACTAGCTGAGTTTCCACTGGAAAGTCAACTTATTTAGGCCTAAGTGGTCTCATTCATAAAATAATGATAACATCTTCCTTGTATAGATTAAATGAAATCAGGTATGACAAGAATAAGTGCTGGATGAATACATGGGTTTTCTTCTGCTGTGTTGTTGAGACCAACGCCTTCATCCATGCTGGGGAAGGCTATTTCTCTCAGGGTACAGGTGTCTGCTCTCTTAGCCCAAGAAAGTTATTCAGCATCAACCAGTGAGGAAGGGGAGGTGGCCTCTCCTTGGATGTGTGGGGATGACATCTGGGTGTGGAGAAAGCCTCACCCCCATGTGCCTGACCGGTCTGGCTGCTTCAGAATCAGTTAAAAGACGGCTGTCCACACCTTCCTGTTGAATCCAGGACTGATGCAGGAGAAGCTGGCTGTGCTTCACACTCCACATACGTGGAGACTTTGTACCTCAGAAAAGAAATTCAGAACCAAAAGCATTTCACATTCCTCTACTACGTACATCTATTTATGTACTGAAGTTTCCTAGGTCTGTCTGACTTCGAAAGGCAAAAGCTTCTTTCTCTGTCATGTTTCTGCCTCCTTATACAAACAATGCATGATTTGAATAACCTGTTAAGAACTTGTTAGTATTCTCTGGCACCCCAAGGAAAAGACACTGCCAAGTCAAAGACGATGTCCTGAGATTAATATAAGGATGTGAGCCTGGCTGGGAGAGAAAGGGAGGGAAAGATGCTATACAAAGACACTAACTGTTTTTGGTGGCATTTATCACCTCACCAGATCAAATCTTCCAAGTATACAGTCCCTGGACTTCCTCCCTGAAAGATATCACTGCCTGACACAACAGACTTAAAAAAGAAAAAATACTGTTACAGATAAAGAGTAAATGGTAAAATGATCAGATCTCAAGGAAAACTTAAATAACACAGCCTTGAAGTATATAAATTACAAATCAAAAGGACGACAAGGAGAAAAAGACAAATCATATCAGTAGATTCTAACATGCCTAAGTCAGTAATTGATGGATCAAAAAGACACAAGAAACGAGTCCAGATATGGAAGATTTCAACTAATGTATTCTCAAGTTTGATTTAATGGATCTACAAACAACACTACGCCATCATCTGCAGAATATGCATTCTTTATGGGCACATGATGAACATTTATGAAAATCAAACATTCACTGGGTCATAAAGCAAATATTTACAAAACTCAAATGATCACTCTTATATATCCTCATTCTCTGTCCAAAATAGGGTTATTAGAAACCAATAACAAGTTTTTTTCAACAAAAAAATTGCTGGAACAATTGAATATTCATATGCAAAAAGATTAATTTAAACCCTTAACTCATACTTTACACAAAAATTAATCCTGAATGGATCATAGCCCAAAATTTAAGAGCTAAAACTATAAAACTTTTAGAAAAAAATAGGAAAAAATTTTCTTGACTTTGGATTAGGCAGAGTTCTTAGATGTGACATGAAAGGCATGATCCATGAAAGAAAAAAATTGATAAAGTTGACTTAATAAAAATTTGGACTTTAGAAGTCACTATTAAGAAAATGAAAAGATAAGCCACAGATGGGAAAAAAAATATTTGCAAGTCATAATTCTGATAGATTGTGTAGTCAGAATCTAGAGAATTTTTACAACTCAAGAAGACAAGCAACACAATTTTTTAAATAGACAAAAGATTTTGAATAGATATTTCACCAAAGAGGATATATGAATAGCTAATAAGTACATTAAAAGATGCTCAGCATCATTAGTCATCAGGAAAATGCAAATTAAAACCACAAGGAGATGCTACTAGGATGGCTATAACCAAGAAAGACAGACAATTATAACTGTTGGAAAGGATGTGAAAGAACTGGAATCCTCATAGATTGCTGATGGAAATGCAAAATAGCATATTCGCTTTGGAAAATAGCTTGGCAGTTTCTTAAAAAGTGAAACAATTTAATTATGTTTAAAAACCTAGTAATTCAACTCATAGATATCCATTCAAGATAAAAATATATGCCCACAGAAACTCTTGCACAGGAAAGTTCATAGCATCATTATCCATAAAAGCCAAAAAGTGGAAACAATACATTCACTTGTAAGTGGAGAAAAAATGTGTTACATCCATTCAATATAATACTGTTCATCAGTAAGAGGAATGAACTACTGATACATGCTACAAAGATGGATGAACTTATGCTAAGTGAAAGAAGTCAAATGAAAAAAAGAGCACATATTGTATGGTTCCATTTATATAAAATATCCAGAAAAGGCAAATCTACAGAAAGAGGAAGCAGATTGACGTTTGCCCAGGGAATGGGGATTGACTAAAAATGGGCATAAGGGGTCTTTTGGGATGGTGGAAATGTTCTAAAATTGGATTGTGGTCATGATTGCACATTCAGTCAATTTACTAAGAACATTGAATTGTATGCTTAAAAATGGGTGAGTCATATGGTATGTAAATTATACCTAAATAAAGCTTTTTAAAGACGTAACAAAAAGATAAGTGGGAAAACCTTATGCTGGGAAGTTAAGAAACATCCTTATAAAAAAAGCAAAAACCCTTTTAGCAAGTTAGGAATAAAAAAGAACTTCCTTAACCTGATTAAGAGTATCTACCAAAAAAAAAAAAAAAAAAAAGAAAAAAGAAAACTATCACAATAGGAATACTTAGTGATAAAATGTTGAAAGCTTTTCTCCTTAAGTTCAGGAATAAGACATGGATGCCCCAAATCATGATGTTTTCATCCAGCTTTGTCCTGGAGGTCTTAACCATGGCAGTAAAAGGGGGGGGGGGGGAGTATAAAATGTGTAAGGATTGAAATGGAAGGAGCAAAGCTATCATTATTTGCTGATAATATGGTTGTCTATATAGAACTTCTCAAAGCATAAGAGAATTTAGTAGTCAACAGGATACAAACTCCAGGCACAAAAAATTTTATTTCTATATACCAGAAACAGAAAATGCAAGCAAACAGGATACTATTTGCAATATCGTCAACAAATACAAAGTATGTAGGAGTAGATCTGAAAATAGATGTTCAACACATGGAGAAAAATGATAAAACTATTGAAATAAGACCTAAATAAATAAATCATGTTCATGAATTGGAAGATTCAATATCATAAAGATGCCAAATCTATCAGATTGATAAAAATAATTTCCATGTAATTAGAATAAAAATCACAATTTTTTTTCCTGAAACTTAAACTTTTTCCTAAATTTGTTTGTGCCTTTATTGAAAACTATTACATTTCTGAAAAGGAAGAAAATGATAAAGAGGCTTGCCTGGCAAAGTATCAAGAATTATCACAAACTTAGCTCACAGCAAAAAAAAATGTGACAATGAGTATATGTATGTTCATGTATAACTGAAAATTGTGCTCTACGCTGGAATTTGACACAATATTGTAAAATGACTATAACTCAATAAAAAATGTTAAAAAAAAACATTAAAAAAAAGAATTATCATAAACTTATAGTAATTAAACAAAGTGGTATTGCAGACCCAAACACAAACAGAACTTAATTTTACTGCAGAGAAGGCATTTTAGTTCAAGGTAAAAAGATCGATTTTTCAACATGTGGTACTGGGACAATTAGCTAACTTATGGAGAACATGATATTAGACTCTTTAACCAGGTCTTTAACCAGGTTGGTTAGACTCATATGAGAAGAGTAAAAGCACACAATTCTCAGAAATTTTCATAGAAGAATAATTTAATTAGAGGAGAAAATTTTTTTAAAACAAGATACAAACGAATCATAAAGAAAAAGATTGATGCATTCAATTATATTAAGTTATAACTTCTGTTTATCGAAAGATATCATAGATAAGCCATAAACAGGGAAACACATATAAATGATAGAGTTAATATCCAGATTATGTAAAGAAGATCTATAAATCAAGAAGGAAAGATAAACAACTCAATTGAAAATAGGCAAAAGAAATGAACAGGAATTTCACTGAAAAGGAAACTGAAAAGTGTCTCACAAACATATTAAAAAAGATGTAAATTCAGTATTCAGGAATGCAAATATACACCATAATGTAATACTACTTCATACCTACCAGATCAGCAGGAGTTAAAAATTAATCAAAATCAAATGCTGGTGTGCATGTGGAGCAAGGGAACTTTCAATATAATGTGGATGAATGTATCACTTGGTAAAAGTAACTTGGAAAACAGGTGGCATTACCTAGTAAAGCTGAATATCTGCATAACCTATGACCTAGTAATTCCAATGCTATGTGTATAACCTAGAGGGAGACTTACACATGTGCACTCGTAGTTAAGAATGTTTCTAGTGGCAACATTTACAATAGTCAAAAATTGTAAAAACACAAATGTCAATCTACAACATATGATAAATAATACTCCATTCATACAACAAAATATTACATAACAGAAAAAATAAATTATAGCTATTTTCAGTGACACTGAATCTCTACAACATGATGTTAAGTGGGAAAAAAATTCAATGGCATCATTTACATAAGTTCAAAATAGGCAAAACTAAATATATATTCAAATCTATTCTTAAAAGGCAATGCAATGATAAAACACAAAATTGGGAGAGAGGTTACTTTGGAAAGAGATGAAAAGACATAAAATAAAACCGTAAAACCTCCTCTTTTAAATAACCAGCATGTGAGATAGTTAAGACTCATGTTCTCAATTATGGCATCCTTAGATTTCATTGGTCATAGCCTGGGGCCAAGGGAAGCAAAACAGCCCTCTGCTGTAGTGAAATTGCCCCTTCTTAAGAGTTCGGCTGCTGTCAGGGGCCAAGCAACTGAGCCAGCCTTACTGACCCCAGCAGGAGCCAACCTCTGACGTTGACCTCTTGATGCTTGAGCTAATGGCTAAAGATGCTACGCACCATTGCCCATGTTGTCTTCCTCAAGTGCCACTTAATCACAACCAATCAATCATTCAATCAGTCAATCACTAATGAGTCCTGGACTTGATGAGAAAAGATGAGACTGAATTACAACTCAGAGCCAGCTCACTTCTGATCTAGGGTAAGTCCCTTTCCTTTGCTGGCCTCCCTTCGCTCCTCTGAAAAACACTACTCGGTCTAGGTCACAGTTACTTGATCCTTCCAAACACAAACTGTCTTTGGAGGGACAGAAAAGTTTCACAGTCCCCAGAGATTATGATGTGGACCTTCCCAGGGAACATTCTCTCTCCCCCAGCACTGGGAATTTTCTTGGCTGATGGGGTTATGTAGAAAGAGTTCTGCCAGCCAAGAAGTTCTTGTTGAGTTTAATTCTGTGGAGTAAAAGAAAAGGGGATTTGTGTTTATTTTCCAAAAATGAAATTATGGTATTGTGGATACTTTTTAAAGCAAAACCTTCCTCAGAGGTAGCGCCATGCCCCTCAAGGTTCTGTGCTGCTCCCCTTTCTCCCAGAGCAGAGAGTCTCTCGATCAGATGATCAGTCTGTGGTTGTGCCCAGCTCTGGTGTCCGGTCTGGTGGTCTGAGAAGGCCCAGGAGGGGAGGTTAGTGAGCTGCTCCCCCAAGCTCCCCATTCCTGCTCCCATGAAAGCTCATCTCTGGTCTGGAGATTCTCACTAATCACCATAGGCTCATCTTTTAAAAAAAATTTTAACTGAAGTACAGTCAGTTTACAATGTTGTGTCAATTTCTGGTGTACAGCATAATGTTTCCATCATACGTGTACATCCATATATTCCTTTTCATTTTCTTTTTCATTATAGGTTACTGAAAGATATTGAATATAGTTCCCTGTGCTATACAGAAGAAAGTTGTTATTTATCTATTTTCTATATATAGTAGTTAGTATCTGCAAATCTCGAAATCTCAATTTATCCCTTCCCACCCCTTTTCCCCCCTGGTAACTATGAGTTTGTTTTCTATGTCTATGAGTCTGTTTCTGTTTTATAAGTTCATTTGTGTCTTTTTATAGATTTCACATATAAGTGATATCATATGGTATTTTTCTTTCTCTTTCTGGCTTACTTCACTTAGGATGACAATCTCCAGGTCCATTCATGTTGCTGCCAATGGCATTATTTTGTTCCTTTTTATGACTGAGTAGTATTCCACCATACAAATATACCACAACTTCTTTATCCAGTCATCTGCGGACATTTGGTTGTTTCCATGTCTTGGCTATTGCAAGTAGTGCTGCTGTGAGCACTGGGGTACATGTATCTTTTTAAATTAAAGTCCCTCTGAATATATGCCCAGGAGTTGGATTGCTGTTTTCCCCAAGAGTATTCCTCAGAGTCAAAAAAGACCTTAAACCTTTGTCCTTCCCCTGACTCGTGCACCCTCTGCCAAGAGCCTTTATGTGTTGGCCCACTCTCACCCCAACTTTCATCAGAAACCAAGGCTGAATCCATTCCCTGTTCAGTTTCTTAACCTGATTCTCGAGCTAATCTGTGGCCCCAACTGCCCAAGATTCGTCTTTTCCCAGCCACTGACCACTGTGGCTCTGCAGACAGCTGTCCTGTGTCTCCCGCCCTGCCTCCCCCATTCAGCAACCACTGGCCTCAGCACCTTCCCAAAGGAAATGAACATCTGGCAGCCAGAGGCAGCAAGTAGCAAGAGCATGGACACAGGTTGTACAGGAAGCTGAGGTGGGCGGGGGAGGGGGCGGGCAGGAAGAGAAAGGTTATTCCAGAAGAGGGGCCACACAATTACTGCTGTGCAGGTTAAGGGGTGGAGGCAAATTCTAGACCATAAAGGAGACAGAGGCTGCAAAATCACAGCCAACAGCAGAATGATTCTTTGAGGAATGTTTTCAGGTTTAGTGAGGACTGAAGAGAAAGGAGGGGAAGTTCTGTTCCTGACCTGGCACCTAGTTTCCAGGTGGCTTTGCCCAGGTTCCTTTCTTTCTCCAGGCCCCAGAGAATGGACTAGAATGTTCCTAAGGCTCCCTGTGGGCTTTAAGCCTGGGTTCTGAGTGCTGGCTCCCTGAATTGGTGGCTTTGTGGGCCCAAACAAGCGAGAAGCAGTGGGCTGAGAAGGACAAAGAAATAACCTGGACCAGACAGTAGCCTGCAGTCTGTTCTGAGCCCACTGTGGGTGGGGCCCCAGGTGCCTGCTGCCCTAAAGGGGAGAGGCAGACAGCAGAGAAGGCAGAGCAACAAGGAGCCTTCAGCAGCCGCTCCTAAGTTCTGGCGCTGCCTTATAGGAGAGAAGATGTCACATGTTTTATACAAGAAGGAAAACAAAGCCAAAGTGTAAGCACACCTTGCCAAGAGCTGAATGACAAGAATAATGTACTAGATATTTTGCTGTGTCTATTCAGTCCACTTTTCTAACTGTTCCCGCACACATCTACAGGGTTACCTTGCAAGCAGTGATTTTAAACAATGTGACCCTCCCCCTTGCTGCCATTGGCCGCAGATGATGGGTCCAGGCTGGGCCAATCAGAACCTCCCCTGGGAATTTTGGACTTGGAGTGAGAAGGAGCTACTGGTAGCCACGTTTCCTCCACCTGGACCAGAGCAGTGGTAGAAATGCTCCATTTTCTCCATTAGAGAAAGAATAATGTAGCACAAATGTCGCCACCAAAATGTAAGCTCTGTGAGAGCAGAGACTGTTGTCCATTTCCATTTATTGCTGTATCCCTAGAATATGCCTGGCACGTAGTAACAGTGATAATAATAGGAACATGTATGTAGTGCTTATAATGATCAGACATATGCAATTCATTCAATCCACATAACAACCCTGTAAGATAGAACATTAGTATCCTCCTATTCCATATGAGAAAACTGAGACACAGGGTAACTTACCAAAAGTCACACAGACAGCTGGTCTAGGAGCTGGGATTCAAACACAGGTCCTCCAGTTCCACAGTCTGTGCTCTTAATCACCAGCCTACACCACATCTCAGTGAACCTGTGCTGAATGTAGAATGAATGAATGGATCAGGCATGCAGAAAGGAGAGCAAGTAAGAGAGAGAATTTTATGAACAACTGAGCACCTAGTGCAGATGGTCTTTGCAACTCAGTTCTACCCTTTGCCCTTGGGTTCTGTGAAAGCCTTGCCATCCAGTCTTATAAACAGGACTGGTTTCATGGGCATCAGAAGGGTCCCATGCTTGGTTTAATGCTCTGCTATCACCACCTCTAAATTCATAATAATTTTGTCTTTGAATCTGTGTTTTACAGGCAAAGTCTGGCAGGACAACGGAGCATGCACAAGAGCAGACACAGTCAGTGTGGTATCACTGTCCACTGCTGTTCCCAGCCTCTCCATCCACGGACAGTGTACATGATGCCCCATGAGCTCAGAATCTCTTTTATTTGCATTTAAAATTGGGGTTGCAAAGGAAATTAAAGAAGACTTTAAAAAATGGAAAGATATCCGATGCTCCTGGATTGGAAGAATCAATATTGTTAAAATGGTTGTACTGCCCAAGGCAATCTACAGATTTAATGCAATCCCTATCAAATTACCCAGGACATATTTCACAGAAATAGAACAAATCATAGTAAAATTTATATGGAAGCACAAAAGACCTAGAATTGCCAAGATTACTGAAGAAAAAGAAAGAGGCTGGAGGAATAACTCTCCCAGACTTCAGACATTACTACAGAGCTTCAGTAATCAAAACAGCATGGTATTGGTACAAAAACAGACATATGGACCAATGGAACAGAATAGAGAGCCCAGAAATAAACCCACAAGCTTTTGGTCAACTAATCTTCGACAAAGGAGGCAAGAATATACAATGGAATAAAGGCAGTCTCTTCAGCAAATGGTGTTGGAAAAACTGGACAGCAGCATGTAAATCAATGAAGCTAGAACACTCCCTTACACTATACACAAAAATAAATTCAAAATGGCTTAAAGGCTTAAACATAAGACAAGATACAATAAACCTCCTAGAAGAAAATATAGGCAAACATTACCTCACATACATCCCAAAAATGTTCTCCTTAGGGGAGTCCACCCAAGCAATAGAAATAAAAATAAGAATAAACAAATGTGACGTAATTAAACTTACAAGCTTCTGCACAGCAAAGGAAACCATAAGTAAAACAAAATGACAACCTACAGAATGGGAGAAAATTTTTGCAAATGAAACTGACAAAGGCTTGGTCTCCAGAATATATAAGCAGCTCATACAACTTAATAAGAAAAAAAAAAAACAACCCAATCCAAAAATGGGCAAAAGACCTAAACAAGCAATTCTCCAAGGAAGACATACAAATGATCAATAGGCACATGAAAAAATGCTCAATATCACTAACTATCAGAGAAATGCAAATCAAAACTACAATGAGGTGTCACCTCACACCTGTCAGAATGGCCATCATTCAAAAGTCCATAAATGACAAATGCTGGAGAGGCTGTGGAGAAAAGGGGAACCTTCCTACGCTGCTGGTGGGAATGCAGATTGGTGAAGCCACTGTGGAAAACAGTATGGAGATTCCTCAAAAGACTAGGAATAGACTTACCATATGACCCAGGAATCCCGCTCCTGGGCATATATCCAGAAGGAACCCTACTTCAAAATGACACCTGCACCCCAATGTTCATAGCAGCACTATTTACAATAGCCAAGACATGGAAACAGCCTAAATGTCAATCAACAGATGACTGGATAAAGAAGAGGTGGTATATTTATACAATGGAATACTATTCAGCCATAAAAACCAACAACATAACGCCATTTGCAGCAACGTGGATGCTCCTGGAGAATGTCATTCTAAGTGAAGTAAGCCAGAAAGAGAAAGAAAAATACCATATGAGATCGCTCATATGTGGAATCTAATAAATAAATAAATAAATACAAAACAGAAACAGACTCATAGACACAGAATACAAACTTGTGGCTGCCAAGGGGGCGGGGGGTGGGAAGGGACAGATTGGGATTTCAAGATGTAGAATAGATAAACAAGATTATACTGTATAGCACAGGGAAATACATACAAGATCTTATGGTAGCTCACAGTGAAAAAAAATGTGACAATGAACATATGTATGTTCCTGTATAATTGAAAAATTATGCTCTACACTGGAATTTGACACAACATTGTAAAATGACTATAACTCAATAAAAATGTTTAAAAAAAACTGAGGTTGCAAATATAAATATGAATGGGAAAACTCATGCTCATAATTTAAAATTTTTATTTGCTTAAGAAGGCTATTAAATAGCAAATAAAAAAACACTTCTGATAAGTTGAGAAAGCGACTGTGGAGAAAAGAAAAAAGCTTCATGTTTTAGTACATTTCATGCACTTTCCCCTGTGCTTTTTGAACAAAAAGCCCCATGTGTTAATTTTGAAGTGGGCCCCACAAATTATCTAGTCAGTCTTGCTTATAATTTTCTTTTTACTTAAGCCAGCTTGATTTGATTTCCTGTTATTTGCTAACAAGAGTCTTAATTGATTTGGAAACTTTAGCTGAACTTGCCGGGGGTTTTAACTTTATACTTTGTTCTAACCATTATATTCAAATAACTGGGAATGTGATGCAATGTAGAGAACGCAGGCTTTTATAGATGTAGAAAAGAGGCTCAGAGAGGCCTACTAATTAGCTTAGCTTCTAGGGTAAAGTTTTAAGATTTGTTTACTTACTTGTTTATTTTCACAGGAAGTACTGGGGATTGAACCCAGGACCTTGTGTATGCTAAGCATGCATTCTACCACTTGAGCTATATCCTCCCCCGAGATCTAAGATTTGAATTCAGCTCAGTGTGACTCTAGAAAGTTCAGTAGAAGTTTCTATGATCATGGAAATATTCTGTATCTGCACTGTTCAATATGGTAGCCACTAGCCACATAAGGCTATTGAGCCCTTGGAATGTGGCTAGTGCAACCAGATAATTGATTTTTTTCTGTGTAAAGCAGGACATTTATTCTCCTGGTTATCTTAATATTTTCATCTCATTGCAAATTGATTAGTGTTGTTTCCAGTGAAGAAGACTCTACTGAAGTAAGTTTAAGTGTGTGTGCTTGAACAAATCTAGTCCCAAATTCACACGGGTGTGGCTAGCAGTCCACTTATTTGATTCAATGGCTCAAGTGATGACAACATTGGTTTGATACCAGTTGTCCTTGTCAAAGTCCTATATACATCCAGTGACCAGAAACTTTTTTCGGAGACTGCGATAGTTAATTTTATGTGGCAACTTGACTGGATCAGAGGATGCCCAGCTATCTGATCAAGCATTATTTTTGAGTGTGTCTGTGTGTTTCTGGCTGAGATTAACAGTTGAATCAGCAGAGTAAAGTAGATTGCCCTCCCCAGTGTGGGGAGGGGCATCCTTCAATCTTTTGTGGGCTTGAACAGAACAAAAGGGCAGAGAAAGGAGGAATTTGTCCCTTTTTTTCCTGCCTCATTGCTTGAGCTGGGACAGCTCATCTCATCTTAGAGAACTGAATTTTACACTTTATTTCTTTTTCACTACTTTCACTTTAAATAGTGCTGCTGTATTGGTGTGCACAGATCCAGAACTGGTGTCCTTCCCCTGCACCCCAACACTTGATTGGATTCAGTTGCTGCCTATGGAGGGGCTGAACCGGTCACTGGCGCCCTCTGTTTCGAGGCTCTTTGGCAGAGTCTGGCACATAGTAGGTGCTCAACAACAGCAGCTGAGTGGTTTTGTAGGTGCTCCGGCCTGATTTCTACAGATGAGGAATCTAGATGTGGGTAGGGGGCTGGAAAGGGAAGAAGAAGCGGGTGTGAGTGTGCCTATCACCGAAGCATCACTTTACCCCGACCCCCAATGCAAACAACGGAGAGGACCAGCCTCAGCGGAGGTCGGACAGCCCCTCAGTGACTAACGCTCACAGGAATCCACACCCAGCTGGGTTGGTTGTCCACAGAAACCTTCCGGGAAGGGCCTAGCCTACAGTGAACTGGGGAGACGTGTCAGGGAGGAGATTAAGGCGCCTCTGGTATGTCTCTGGAAAGCAGCCAACAAACCCAGAGCTGTCATCACCATAAACCCAGCTGGGAGCTCAGACAGCTCAACCTAAACTCACTTTGATACACGGTGGAGGGGGTGAGGCCCCAGGCCTGCTGGTTTCCAGAAGCAGCTCTCGGACCTCCAGCCTGGGCCCCTCTTTGAAACCAGCTCTCCTCTTGCCACCCCATTGACCAACACCCCCTTCCCTGAGTTAACTCCTAGCTTATTCAGGTCTCTGACTATATGACCCCTTCTACACCCACCCCTCCTATGCCTCCTGTGCTGAGTCGGCCCCTCTGTTGACCCTGGGGAATCATTAATAATTAGCAAATACATCGACCTTGCTAGTTTCCACCGTGGCATACCCGGCACAGCCCAACTGCAAACTCACTTCTGCAGAGTGGGGCAGCTGCCCTTGTGATTTGGGGCTCATTTTTGATGACACTCTGTATCTTCTCTACCAATAACATCTTAATCGGTGCAGCTCAAGTCTCCCAGGAAGCATCTTCCGGGCGTCCTGCTGCCCAGCAGTTTCAGCTGCTCTGGAGGGCAACTCCTTGCTCTTTGGGGCTCCCAGTTCCCCCCAGTATACCATCTAACTTTAAGAATGATCCATCAAGTTGTTTCAAATGACATGGTAACAAATGGAGACATTTTATTCTCACAGATTTTTACTTCCTTGTCAGAGCCATTCACAAGGGAACTGGGGTTAATCCCAGATGGTGACTGAGGAGGGGCCTGAGTTAGTGGGAGGAGGAGGGGTTGTTGTATCTGGGGTGATCAGGGAAGGCTTCAGGGAAGATGGGGCATTTGACCCGGGCCTTTAGAGACATTCCAGGCAGAGGAGGTAGCACGGGCATGGGTGCGGAGACCTGCGAGAGGATGCCAGACTCAAGGAACTTCAAGTTGTTTGGATTATAGAAGCTGGAGGTATGATGAGTGGGAGGAAGTTGCGTGCTGAAGGGGCGAGGTGAGCAAATACAAACCCCTGAGGACCTCACACACGTCCCTAAGGAGCAGGGACTTCATTCTGGAGGCTAGAATGTTCCAGAGTGTGTTCCCCAAACCCCAGACACATGGAATTCTCTGCTCCAGAAGAGAACTTTGCTTCTGTACCCACTACTGGAAGACTTCCTCCAAAATATTAGTTTTGTAAAGGCTCTGCTAAAATGAATAATAACTGCCTGTGAGTGTCTGCAAGGCACCAGGCAATGCTCTAAGCGTGTAGCACACATCACTGTTTTTGACCCACATCACAACCCTATGAACTAGGTACTATTGCATTATTCCTATTTTATAGAGAGTTTAAGAAATTTTATAGAGTGGTTATGGTCACATAGCTAGTAAGTGATAGAGCTAAGATATGAACTTGAACAGTCTGACTTTCCTGGAGCAAAGAACAGGCTTAACTTTGTTTCATCCAGCTTTTTTTAATTATGGAAAAAACGTTTTGCATATCTAGTAACATTGTAAGGCCATTGATTCTGTGGGCAATGGGCACTATTAAAGAGTTCTTATCCAGGAGCCTTTCTTTTTGATTTGCAAATATCCTTAGTAAACTCATTATCAGTCCCTTACACTTTAGTGTGAATTAGCCCTCGCTTAGAGCCCCTCAGTTTTCTTATAAGCTCCCTGAAGGCAAGTACTGTGTCAACTCATTGCTGTGTCCCTAGTACCCAGGAGGGGTGACTAGGGATGGTGCTATAAGAATATTTGCCTGAATGAGTTGTAACTTTCCCTGTTGAAGACAGTGGGAATGATGGATAGAAAGGCCTGGAGTCTGGAAGGCAGGTGGTGGTCGTGTTGGAGTGTGAGGGACAGGAGGCAGGAATGGTTGTGGGGGCCCCACGGGAATCAGAGTCTTGGAGCTGAAGTGGAAAGCAAGATTCACCTACTTCATGGCATGACTAAAGGCCAGGCCTGGACATTGATTGAAATGCAAATCCAAATATCTACTCAGAATGGTTTCCCCTCTAGACAGTAATTAAACCACCTGGTTAATTGGAAAATGAGGCACTTGTTGGAGCTGAAGGAAGAAAAACTCAGACTTGTAGAGCCCCTTCACCCAGAAAGCTACTGGCAGTGAGCAGGGGATATAGAAGACTGGCTTGTTGAACCGAGGGATCCTTAGAAAACACCTAGGCTGTTTCTGTCATTCTAAGGAAGGCAAGACTGAGGTCCAGAGAGGTCAAGTTCACAGAGCTGGTTAAATTGAGACCGGAACCCTAGGGTACCCTCCCAGTCAGGGGCTCTGCCCATGGCTTCAGGGCCTGCACCCTGATCCCCTCCACCCGGAGCCCCCATCCTCACCTTGCTGTTTGTTGGCTCTGTCCCCTCTGTCAGGAGAGGCCAACTTGTGCACACCCCGCCCTACCACAGACCCACTGCACTCCCTGCTGCCACCTGACTGCCCCTAATGAGATTACAGACTCCCGGTGAAATGGACGAGAATTAATTCCCTCTGGCTTTAAAGGGCAGGACAGGCCACAAGAAACAGCAAAAACAAAAACAAACAAAACCCCTTTCTCTAAAACAGCTAAATGTAGAAGATGATCCTAACAGCCCTTCCCCTCCTTGGCACACTGCAGTTCAGCACTGCTTTCACAAGCATTCTCTGGATGGAACGCCGCACCAGCCCTAAGGAAAGAAATGCTATTTTTATGTCTGGTTGGTGGGGGACCCTGAGGCACACTGTGTGCTTAGATGGCTTGTCCAGGATCACACAGCTAGTAAGTGGCAGAGCTGGGACTTGAATGTAGGTCCTTAGGGCTCTGTCATCTTTAAAAATAGCAAGCCCTGAGAACCTACAGGGTTCCCAGCTTTAGGCTTAACTAAAGCAGCCCTGAAATATACACATCACAGGGGGTGGCAGAGCCCAAACTGGAGCTCAGGTCCACTGGACTCAAAGCCTACATCCCCCATGGTACTGGGAAGCATCTTTGAACCCATCCACCTATTCATGTGGTAGAAACCAAAGCAATGCAGGCCTGAATTCCACTCTGCCTCTTTCTAGCTCTGTGACCATGGCCAAGGGACCCTGGCTCCTGGGTCTCAATCTCCCTTTCTGTAAAATGAAGGTTGGAACTCTAGAGTTGTTGGGAAGATTCCCGAGGGTTCGCATAGGGGAAGCAACTAGAGCAGGCCTGCCACACAGCACATACTCTTTCCTCAGCCTCTCTTTGCCTCAGTTTCCCCAAGTGTAAAAAATGATATGTGTAGTACTTACTTCTTGGGATTTGTATCAGGATTAAATGTGCTAATACAAGTAATGTGCTCCTAGAACACAGTACATGGTGCACAATAAGTGCTCAGTGCTGGCGACTGCAGCCTTGTTATCTATTGATTGTTGCTAGTTGGTTGTTACTTATTATTGCTAGTTATTGCCTTGCCTTCAATTCTTTCTGAAAAGACATGGAGGTAAAAATCAAGCCAACCAAACAAATGTTCCTCTTGCTCCTCCCACCAGTCCCTGGGCCCCTCCCCTGTTTAAGAGGAGCACTTGGCTTTGAGGTCTGAACCCCCAACCACGTGGCCTGCTCTAATTTCCCAGGCTCTAATCTGCTCCCGGCTCCTAATGATGCAGCTGGTAATAGGATTGTGGCTTCCCTCTAGGGCAGCCACGCAGGCCATGGCTATGGGGCTGGCGACAGGTGCTTAGCAACCCTGACCACCTGCCCGCTGAGAAGCCAGAGCCCCCAGTCAGGACCCTGTGCCTGGGCTGGCCTCCCGTGTATGGAATGGTGCTGTGCCCCAGGCCAGCAGGCTGGGCTCACCATGGCACTGGGTGCCATCCTGGCCCGAGGGCGGGACGTGTGCAGGCGGAATGGACTGCTCATCCTGTCTGTGCTGTCCGTCACCGTG
The DNA here is from genome assembly GCF_048773025.1 of Camelus bactrianus. Taxonomy (NCBI): domain Eukaryota; kingdom Metazoa; phylum Chordata; class Mammalia; order Artiodactyla; family Camelidae; genus Camelus; species Camelus bactrianus. The sequence goes on from NC_133551.1 coordinate 41,216,371, forward strand.
GGCTGCCTCCTCGGCTTCTTCCTAAGGACCCGGCGCCTCTCACCACAGGTCAGCCACCCGGGGCATCACAGGTCCCCATCTTGGAGGGCTGGGTGGGCCTTAGGGATCTGGAGGTCACATTCCCACTCTTTGGCTCCCTGATGACATGACAGTGGGAGAGTCACTTCACCTCTCTGGTTACCAGTTTTCTCATCTGTAATGTGGATGTGACAAATACATTGCAAGACTAGAGTGACAGGGCAAGTAGCTATAAATCAGCATCTCCAGGTGAATAAGAGGCAAGGATGCCTCATTAGAATAACCACAGGCTAAGAGCTGGCGGGGAGGGGAGACTTGGGTCCCTAAGCATGCAAAGCAGGCATCGGATAACACCTCCCAAAGCAGCTCATGGACAGACTCAGAAAAGGGCATTCTAGGCAGAGGGGCATGAAAGACTTCCAGGGGCATTGGAGCAGGATGCTCATTGCAGCTAGAATGTAGGCTGTGAGGCAGGGGCTGCACACAGGGGCCATCAGGCCTCTAGATCCCATCACCAAGCACGTACTCGGGGCAACCATGAGAAGCTTGGAGCAGGGCAGTGATAGGTCAGACCTGAACTGGGAGACATCCCTCTGGTGCTGAGTGGAGGAGGGGGGAGCGGTGGGACGGGGAGGGGGCAAAGTGAGGGGTGAGACATGACAGTGGGGCTGAATGGGGCAGATATGAGAAGTGTTTCCAAAGAGGAAGCTTCAGGATGTAGCGGCTTATTGGATGTGGAGTTGGGGGATGGGGAGGCAAGGCAGGCCCCCAGGGCTCTGGCTGGTGTGACTGCAACAGTGAAGATGCTTTGCCTGGGAAAGTGCCCTTTTCTCACTTAGCACCATCTCCTACAGGAGAGGGAGGGCCACTCATCTGGCATGAAGGGAAAATTATTGACACTTTCTATCGGTAAGGAAGACTATTCAGGATTCACTATAGGCGTCAAGGCTCCAGCCATACAGGAGGGTGATCAGACTCAACTCCAAGTAAAACAAAGACAACTGGAGATTTACAGCCAATCAGCACAGTGAGGGGCCAATGGAGAGAAAATGACTAAGAGGAGACCTCAAGGGTAGAGTCGGGGGATTCTTGCTAAACCCACTTTAACAGGACTCTTGTTGAAGGCCAAGTTGGGGGCTGGATTCTAATTAAATTGACTTACCTGGGTTTTTGCTACATGTAGGTGAGGCAGGACAAAGAATCAGCCCAAGGATGAAGCTTAGTTGAAAAGAGGGCTCAGAATAGCCTATCTCAAGTTTCGTCAAGGAGAGAGTCCTTGTCAATGGGCTCCTGGGAGACTCCCTATTTCATAAATTCCTCTTCATGCAGCTCAGCGATATCCAATGTGATCTCAACCACTGGGGCTCAAGGCATCACAGTCCATCTTCCATTAAAAGGAAAACACCCATCTCTGGGAATTTAGCCCAATTATTCTAGTGACACTGTTAAGCTGCTATCAATGGTTCAGGGAGAAGCATGGACTCTGGAGGCAAAGGAACCCTGAACTTTGACTCTACTAGTGTGGCCCTAAAATCCTATCTCCTTTATGGGCTTCAGTTTCTTTATCCGTAAAATGGAATGGAGGGCACTCTCTGTCTGCTAGGCTTGTCATGAGAGGTAAACAAGTGTTCAGCAGTGCCTGGAGACAGTGGGTGCTTAGTGGGTGTTACTCCACTCCTCCCTCCCTTCCCCGCCTGTCCAAGTCCCACCTACATTAAGAACCACCTCATATATTCCCTATCTTATAAAAATTCTTCCAGACCTGCCCACATCTGAAATAATACTCTCCTCCCACATTTACTCCGTGCTCATTCCACCACCGGAACCCAGCTGCTAGCGGTCTTGCTTCAGAACCATTTGTTAAGTGTCTATTTCTCCCATCAGACTTCGACTTACTGAATATCACATGGACTTTCTTGAACCAAAATGTGAGCCTAGCTCAGTGTCACAGAGAGAACTCTCAGCTAATTGCTGAATGAAACTGGCAATGGCACAAACATTCTGCAATCCCCTTTCTTTAATTTTCCTCAGCAACTAAAATATATTTCTTGCAGGAAGATTATTTTGTGAAAACAAATTGGAATGCCTGCTATTAAAAGCCAAACTCATCTGGGACCTCCTTCGCCAAAGCTGCCTTCCCCATCTGTTTGGAAACACAAACGTGGATTAACTTGCTGATAAATTGAAGGAAGGATGTGGAGTCTTAGAACAGTTATTTGGCAGGAATTGGCTTTCTCAGCATCTTCCTTTGAAATCCAGGAGTTGTTTGTTTGATCTCTGCTTATGACTCAGAAACCAAACCCTTCTTATTTTGTAAGCTTATGCAACAAGGCAAAATTCATAAACAATATGCAAAATGGTAGAATGTCCTATTTGTGAAAAGAACTGACAAAAATTACCAAGATTTGTCTTTAAAGATGAGTCTCTCATTTAAAAACATAGATCCTTTTGAGAGTTCCAGTTAAACCATGATGAACTTAGAATTGCATCCATTTTCCTTCCTTTCCTGGATTTCCATCAAAATTATAGTAATGGAATTTTTAAAAGATACAAACTCCCAAGAGCAAAGATGATATATAAGGAGACAACTGAGGAAAGAAGTTGAGGGATTACAATAAATTAGACAAGATGGGACGTGGATAGAGTAGAAAGATCTCATTTGGTAGAGCACAGAAAGCTGAAATCATGTGTCTGTAGAAGTAGATGCCATTTGAGTTTGTCTTGGACTCTGAACTTGAACGTGCAAGTGCTGCAGGAGGCAAGGGTCAAGCATGGAGTTGAAACTGGGGACACTGGTTAGAATTTTTGTAACTGGAGCAGTTAGACCCCTAGGTCCCTTCCAGTTCATGTAATTGGAGGACTCCTTATCCACTCTCTATCCCCCTGCCTGTCCCAAGGAACCAGAGACGCTTGACTTGGGATATTAGGCCCATCTGTGTGTACTGGGGAGGGGAGGTGGTGAGGCACATGCTTCAGATGAATTAGTGGACAGTGGACGTCTGCATCCTGAGTGTGGGGTGCCCATACGATAGCTGTCAGCTGGGCTTAGGCACAGCCCCACCCCCCAGCCAGAGGTAGGAAGGGACTTCTCTCACTGAAGCTTCAGAGACAAGACCTCCAAATTCTGATGTGAAGGAGAATCCTCCTCTATCCCACCCTTCCTGCAGTGAAAAAGCCAGACCCCCACCCATCACCCTTCTTTGAGGAACATCAGTTGATAAGTTCTACTCACACACACAGAAGCTTGGTGCTTCACACTTACATACAAGCAGAAGCTGACGTCAAAGCTTCTGATGTGGAGACAGAGACCAAACGAACAGAAGAGGGGGTCTCCAGTGAAGCAGAAGCAATGAAGGGAATAGAAGGGAGCTTTTTAAATATTTTCTTAAGTTATTCAGAGATAGGAGAGAAAATATAGTGACCATAAAACAGAACAGGAGGTAAAAAGAAGAAACAATCCAAGAGCAAGAAGGAGATTTTTGAAATTGAAAATAGGTGAGCCAAGATAAAAATGCAATCACTGGGATAAAGCTGCAAAAATCTCCCAGAAAGTAAAACAAAAAGAGATGAAAATAGAAAAAAATGAGACTGTCCAACATTCAACTCACTAATAAGAGTTTTAAAGAGAGCTAACAGAAAAAAAATGGAGAGAAAAATGTCACAGAGAACACAAGAATATTTCTTAGAAGTGAAAGGTGTGTAAGCACTATGAATTGTAGAAAAAAGGAAAAAAGAAGAAAATCTCATACCATGGTCCATCACTATGAAAATTACAGAAAAACTGGAGATAAACAGATGATCCTTAAATGGTTCTGAGGGAATAAAACAGGTCTAATGTACAGAATAGGAAATAAGAATGGCTCCGAAGATCTTAAGTAATACTGGAATCTAGAAGCCAAAGAGAAAATGCCTTTGAAATTTGGAGGGGAAATTATTTTAAACTAAGAATCTTATATATAACCAATCTATTATCAGAGGTAAAAGTAGAATAAAGGCATTTTTACTATGTAAGGATTCAGAAGTTTCTCTCTCATTCACCCTTACTGAGGAAGCTACCAAAGGAGATGTTCCAGCAAAACAAGGAGTAAACCAAAGAGACAAGGAATCCTGGACAGAAGGGATCCTGCACAGGAGAAAGCCCCAGAAAAAAAAAGCAAAGAGGGGACCCATGAAAACCATTGGGGCTAGAGAGCAACCTGTGCAGCCTGAAACAGGAGCATGGAGAGATCCTGGACTGAGGTCCTAGGGGCCTAAAAAGGGACCAGTGTGTTTGAGTAGGTAGAAAATACTATTGTTAGGCATTTTACAAGAGATGTTAAAGCATTTGGAGGAAATCGATGAGTGGGTCACAGAAAACAAGGAAAATGAAAAATCAGTCAATTATTAACTTCAGGAAAAAAGTGAAGGTTGCACAGAAAGGAGGCATGTGAACAATATTTTGTGATCAAAACATTTTAAACCTTGGCAATTAATTTAACCAAAAATCGATATAATAGTGAAATGATAGGAGGAAAAAGGGAGTAGGAATTAATCCTCATCTGTCATGGCAGGGAAGTTAACAGATGTCAAAAAAAGATATATCTAGAAATAGCATTATAGCCATATTCTTTACAGATAACAATACCTAGGGGAACAGCTAGAGTTGTTGAGGATGGTCACTCCTGGGGTCGAGGATAGAGATGGGTGAGGAACGGCTGCCTTATAATCATTATAGTACTATCTAAATTAAAGAACATACACAAGGATTAAAATTAATAAAAAAGACATAGGCATGATGGTTATATTTTTAAAAGTAGATTTTCTGGTGCGTTGGAAATGGTAGTGGAACGGGACCAGGAGGCCTGCACTGTGGCTAACTCACTCTGTGGGCAAGTCACGTCCCTCTCCTGGCTCCACTTCTTCATCTATAAAATGAGTCAACTGAACCAGAGATCTTTAAAACCCCTTCTCAGCACCAAAATTCTATAATTTGGGGCTTTTCAAAGCATCAGGCTATTAACCTTGGGTTGTATTTGGCTTTGGTTTAAAAAAAAAAAAAAGAAGGCAGTTAACAAGTACAAAAATTTAAGTCAGATGGTGTTTGAAAATCCATGTACTGGCCTTACCCACGAGCTTACCCTCTGAGGAAAGCAGACTCCAGCAAGCATTGCCAGAAATAGCAACATTGAATTAAATTAAATTTAAAAAGTTCAAAAACAGCGCACTCAGTTAAATTTGAACTCCAGACAAACAACAAATAATTTTTATAAGTAAAGTAACAATATATGATATGTATAAGTAAAGAACAAATATTTGTGGCTTATCTGAAATTCAAACTTAACTGGGCGTAGGGGTTCCTTCTTCTTCAGCTATCAGGTTCTGGTCATGTGACCAGTTACTCTAGAGACAGCTGACTGGGCAAGGACTTGACGCCCTCAACCAAGGCCTGGTTGATAGGCTGGAACCAGCAGCCTATGAGGAAGCCGGAGGCAAGAACTCTGCTCAGTAGGGGCTCTTTAATACAGAGTGGTGTCTCACCAGCCTAATCCAAGTCTCTCTTTTTCAGCATTTTAAAAGTGAGCAATGTTTCAAGGGGCTGGTAAGAAACTGTGAAAGTGTAGGGTGAGGGGTGCTAGACAGGAGACCTAGGACAGAAGGAGAAACTGACTCAAGAAAGCCATGGTCAGTGAAGCGGGTGAGAAAGGATAAATTGGGAGTTGGAGATTTGCAGATACTAACATATATATGTAATACATAATGACAAGTTCATACTGTATAGCAAAGGGAACTATATTCAGTATCTTGTAGTAACTAATGGTGAAAAAGAATATGAAAATGAATATATATATGTGCATGTATGACTGAAGCATTATGCTGTACACCAGAAATTGACACAAAGTTGTAAACTGACTATACTTCAATAAAAAATATATATATATATATATATACAAAAAAAAAAAAAAGAATGCCATGGTCTATTTATGAGGCCATCTCCTCTTAAAGCAGACTGACAACTTTTCCAGTGCAGGAACTGGGCCTAACCCATTCTTGGGTACCCAGTATGATGCCTTGCACAGTATGGGTTGAATGGAGGTATGAACACTATGCAGCCCTGCCCTCTTGCCACTTACATGAGACAGATTTATACCACAGCTAGGTGGGTGAATGGTGCAGAGGTGGGGGAGAGCTGTTAGTTACTGTGATTACTGACCATCTACTCTCATCCAGGCGTTCTGCCAAGTGCTTTACACACATCCTCTCATTTAAGCCTCTCGGCAGCCCTATGAAGTGGCTATTACCTCATGTTACAGATGAGAAAAACTCAAGGAGGTGGAGTAACTTGCTTAAGGCCACACAGTAACTTGTAGGGGGCCAGGATTAGAACCCAAGTCTATTTGACTGCCAAGCCAGTGCTTTCCCCATGGATTCTGCTGCCCACATGCTAGACGGGAGAATGCAGGTGAAATGGTGCTTTGAAGATTGTAAAGCAGCTGTGAAGTCTGCGTGCCTGGTATAACCCCAGCTCCTGCTGTGTTTTCAGGAAATTAGTTACTTCCAGTTTCCTGGAGAGCTCCTGATGAGGATGCTGAAGATGCTGATCCTACCACTCGTGGTCTCCAGGTGAGGGGCAGGGTGTTTGGCTGGGAGGTCTGGGGAGAGGGGTGTGGGGAGAGGATTCTGTACAGAGCTTGCAGGTGCCCTGCTCCTGCTGGGGTGGCTGGGCTGCAGGCCCTGCATACTGTGACTGCAGGGCTTTTAGGAGGAGAGGGCTGTGGTGCGGGCTGCTGGAGTCTGGGTCGTTCAGTGGTACCCGTTGTTTCAGTCCCATTCAGGGGACATTTCAGTGACCTGAACAAGTGATCTGGAGTCTCAGGGTGTGACCTGACTCCAGGGTAGCTCAGGGCCAGGGAATTCAGGGATTGCTCCCAGGGAAGGACTCTGTGGTGAATGCGGCAAGACGTGGAGAAAAGATGACCTTGGAGATGCTCATGAGATGATGTCCTGGCTCAGCTGTGTGTGTACTGGCTTTGCAACCTTGGGCAGGTTATCAAACCTCTCTGACCCTCAGTCTCCTCATCTGTAAAAGGAAAATAATAACACCTTACTCCAAAGGGTTGCTGCAAGGATCATAGGAGGCTATCTATTTGCGTGAGCTGATTCCGGGGCTGATCACAGGGTGTAAGGGCGGTGGGCGGGAGATGAAGTTGGAGAATGGGTTCTTGCTCAGTCATGAAAGACCTTGAATACCAGGCTAAAGAATTCAGACTTTACCCACTAGGATGAAGGCCACAGAAAGTCCTTGGAGATCACCTGGGCCCTATCACTCATGTGCTGGGTGACCTTGGGCAAGCCCCTGCCCCATCTAGGTCTCAGATTTTCCAGCTGTGTAATGAGATGGCCACTCCAGATAGTATCTGAGAGCCCTTTGCTCTGAGGCCGTGTGTTCAGAATCCTCACCTCCCAGGATTTCTCTGCAGGAAGGGAAGTGGACAAACCTCTGAGTCCTGGGAGATGTCGTGGGCTCTGTCCCCTGGGGCAGGGTCATCAGCCTTCCCAGCTTCCCTGCTGCTGAGGAGCCAGCCAGTTCCTCTCCCCTTTCCCTCTAAGCTGGTGGAGATTATGCTCTCCAGGCCCAGGAGGCCAGGTAATGTTACTCTCTGCTGCCCACAGGTGGCTTTGTCAAGCTCAGTTCAGCTTAATGCAGGCAGCATTTGGGTCTCTCAGGACTCAGCCTTCAGGGCCCTACTGCTACCTCCCTCTGGAAGCCTTCCCTGCCTCCTCAGCCCTCTCCTGTTTTTGTCTCCTCTTCACATGTTCTTTGAGTCATTCGCTGAGGCAGGGAATCTGTCAAGGTCACCAGGAGCCTCCATTCTGTGAACCCCAAAGGACACTCTGAGTGCTTGCTGGACACGATCTGTCCACAGAGTGGATACACCTGGTACAGCAGTTGACCTTTCCCTCTTGAAACACTCCTCCCTATGGCATTACCCTCTCCGGCTTTGTCTGCTCTCTGCTCCTCCATCCCATTTTCTCTCCTTCTGCTCAGCCGCTGAACGTTGGCGATTTCTCAGGCCTTTTCCCATCTGTCCTCACAGTGTTAAGATACTGCCTGCAAGCCCAGCACTTCCAGACAGAGCTCTCCCTCCCAGACCTCCCCTCCGAGCACTGCTCAAACTCCCCATTTGACACCACCGCTTGATGTTTCACCAGCATTTCAACTCAGCATAACTACTTGAGATTTTACCAGCAAACCCGTTCCTTCTCCTGTTTCCTGCTTGTCAGTGAGCATCAGCTCCGTCTACCCGGGGATTCAAGCCTCCTTGCTCACCCTTTCCCGCAGAGCTATTTAGAGCAACTCCAGCTGACTTCCCCCAGCTGGATGGAACCCGGCGTCACCCCCACCACACAGGTGCAGGCTCCGCAGTAACCTCACTGGTCTCTTGCTTCGGTCTGTGTTCCCCTCCCCTCCATTCCCCACCTAGCGCCCAGGATACCTCGTGCAAAGTCGATCAGGCCCTGCCATTCATTCATCTAAAACCCTTCGATGGCCTCCATGGCACTTAGAATAAACCCTCACATTCTTCATCTAATCAGGGAGGCCCTGCAGGATCCTCCACTCCACCTCATCTCATACCTCACTCACCCCAGTTCCCTGGGCTCTTAGTTTACTAAGCAGATGCAATCCTCCCCCATCTCAAGGTCTCCACCCATGCTGTTCCTTCTGCCTGGAATGTGCTTCCCCAACACTTGACATGTCTTCCCCTTCCTCCTCCTTTATGTCTTCATGTCCCCTCCTGAGAACGTCCCTCCCTGCCCGGCCCCCTCACCACCACCTGCACTCTGCCCCACCACGCCCTCTCTCTTTTCCAGCACAGCACTTATTATATGTTGTTATTCTGTACATATTTAATATTGAGCTTGTTTCTCTATCTTTCACTGGACCATGAACTCTGTGAAGGCGGAGACAATATTCTCTTGAGGTTCCACTCGGGACCTCGCCCAGTGCCTGGCGCATCATAGGTGCTCATTCATACTTGTCAAGAGGATTAATGATTTCAACAGTCATGTGTTGTGCTTGCTGGGTACTTGGTCGTGTCCTGGTTACGCCAGATGAATGAGGTCCTTCCCTGAGAAGCTCACAAGCTGTGAGGGAGACCGATGAGAAAATAGACAATTACACGGCAGCCAAGTGTGCATGTTGGAGGAAGCACAGGACTCTTTCCTGTTGTTTCCGTTTTCCCCAGGTGTGGTGCAGTGTTGTTAGGCAGCCTGACCTTCCTTTACCGTGGACTTTGCTTACTGCTTGGGTGTTGCCTGTTACTCAGAACAGAAGCCCCTCAAAGGCAGAGGCCCTTGCATGGGCCCTGGAGTCAGACAAACCCAGGCCCCCATCTTGGCCCTGCTGTTTCCTAGCTCTGTGACCTTGGGCAAGTTATTAACTCGAAAAAAATCCTGGAGTCAGAGGGTCAGAGGCCTGGGTCCTACACCTGCTTCCAGCACAAATCACCTTGTGATCTTGAGGAAGGCGTCCTCACCCTGGGCCTCAGTTTACCCAGGTTACCCAGTGGCTTCGGTCCGAGTCCTGGCTCTCAAAGACCTGGTCTCTCCATCAGACTCAAGTGCTTTCTCTTGGCTGGAAACGGAATGTGGTATTAACTTGAGAAAAGCCAGTGTGTCTTCATATGTTTTGTTTGTTTATTACACAGTTTGGGCTGGTGCAGAGCAACTGTGTCACTGAAAAATGAAAGTGCTTTAAAACTGTTCTACTAAGCAAGAATTAAACCTTCTTGCAGGGAAATGACACATTTCTGTGCCGCTAACCCCTCCATCCCTGAACCTTCCTTCCTTTAACTTCAACTGGTCTATAACCCATCCATCCCTCCATCCTGCCACCCACTGTAGTTCCCTGAGCCCCTGCCCCTGGCCAGCCCAGGGGGCTGGGCATTCCTATCCTCAAGGAGCAACCACTCTGGTGGGGGGTGTCTCTCAGGACAGAGCAAAATCATCAAAGCGACTTTGAAAATTCAGATGTCAGGCCTCAGGCCAGGCTTCCTGAACCAGTGCTGCCAAAGGGCCTAAACAGGGAGCTGTTTTAAAACATCCGCGAGTGTTCTAATGATTTAAAAAAGAAACCCTGATGTCTTGGGATCAGGTCTTCTGGCTGGACAGCTAGAGAGCCTGGCACGAGGGCTGCTGCTCTTCTGTCCCCAGGGGCTCCGAGCCGTAACCCCAGGAGACAGAGGTTTTCTGCAGTGTACTTGCTCCAGGGCAGTGGGAAGGTACACATCACAGCACGTTTGCTTCCGTTCCAATAACCTGGTCCCCAAAGCCTGGTACCCATGACTCTAAATGCTCCCACCTCTTTTCCAGGAAAACCTGCCTCCCTTTCCTATGCCAAGGCCCTGGCATCAGGCTGGTCACCTCATTAATCCCTAAACAAGCTGAATACAACCTTCACTCTTGCTGCTCCCCTTCCTCAAATGCCTTCTCCTCTTAATTAGTTAAGCCCCACTCTGTGTCAAGATGCATATCAAGTGTCTTCTGTGAAATCCTCCCAGCTCTTTTATTTATGCATAACTACTGATGATGACCCAACTGCATCCCTGATGCTGCTGGTAAACCTGGATGGACTCGGTACCGTTAGCTAAATGACTCAGCTGGCATACCGCATGATGGGGCGCACACATCATTTTTTCCACAGTAGTGACGTAGATATAAATCAGCATTCTATCTGGACTAGCCACTCATGTTGCTGAACAAGAAATGGCCCTGCCAACAGGTAGGACCAGTCACCATGACCCCTCCTTGGAGAAGGGCCAGGTGCATTGCTGTTTTCATGTAAGATACTGGGAGGCGGTCATCCACACTAACTTCTACGTGGTGGTCAGCGTAATAGATTTTTTGCAAGAGGTGAAAATCTAATAGCAAAGAGAAGATGAGATGTAAAGAAGTATGCGCAGTAATAGTGGGGTTGGCATGAGGGGCGAGAAGACCCTGTGCCTGCCTTGGAGGGTCTGTCTGGCAGGGAGAATGGCACAGAGATACTTTGTTCCAGAGAACGGAGCCCCAGGGGGAAGAAAGTGGGGCTCGTGGCCTGGGTTAGAGCCCAGCTGAGTCACTCTTCCCACAATATGGCATCTTCCAGCTCACAGGCCTCTTTTCTCTAGCATCTACTCCAAACCAGCCCCCAGCCTGAGCCCCTCCTCAGACAGGCACGCTATGGTCCAAGCCAGTGCCACCTACCCAAGCCAGTGCCACTTCCCTCCCAATGAGGGAGGCGAGCAGGCAGCACAGGCTCCAGAGGAAGAACGGGGCTTTGGAGTCGCTCACAGACATGTGAACTTGACCAAGTCTCTTAGCATCTGAGCCTCAGTGACCTTATCTGTAAAATGAGAAGATCATCTATGTCCTTCTCAGGGTTATTCTGAGAACAAAATAAGATGATGCACTTGGAGCACCCAGCATAGCTCCTGATACATTATGGATGCCACATCTTTTTCCCAACTTATTAAAGTATCACCAGGCTTCTTCAAGGCCCAGATGAGATAGTTCATGAAATCCTCCATCTGTTTCTGCTCTCAGCAAGCAGACCATTGGGGTGACTTCTTCCCTCCTCGGGCTTACTTAGCACCTGCGGCTTACTTGTCACTTCCTCTGGAAAGTCCCTTGATTCAGGCACACTTGGTGCTCCCTCGGCACTGATACGGATACAGTGCACATAGCACTCCTCCACCTGAGTCCTGCACATCGGTGTTAACGGCAGCCTTCGCAGGGGCACGGACCGGGTCCTGCACATCTGTCCTTTGCCCAGAGCCATTCCCCATGCCATGATTGTCAAAACTGCCCCATTTCCCATGAATTCCTAGTTCTTTCTGCCTCTTGCTTTTCTCTGCCCTCATATGCCTACAACCAGCTACAAGGCGCAGCCTTTGCCAGTTTCCTATTCAAGTGTAATCCCTTGCTTTCAGCGGTTCATAAATTTTGCAGCTTCACCTACAGATGGGAGCAAGATAACAGGTAAGGATTACATTAAGAATTGTAAGCCCTTCAGCCATCTCTTGGTGTTCGTCCTCTCTCTCTCTCTCTCCCCCTCTCTTTCTATGTGCTAGTTATCTATTGCTGTTAACAAATTACGACAAACTTAATGACTTAATACCATTTACCATCTACCAGTTTTCATGGGTCAGAAGCATGGCTGAGTTGGATCCTCTGCTTAGGGTCTCACAGGGCTGCAATCAAAGTGTCACTTGGGCTATGTTCTCATCTGAAGGCTCAGCCAGAGAAGAATTCACTTCCAAGCCTATTCATGTTGTTGGCAGAAGTCATTTCCTTGTGGCTGTTTGTCTGAGGGCCCATCTGCTTAATGGCTATCAGTTGGAGACCACCCTCAGGTCCTAGAAACCACCTGCAGTACCCAGCCTTCTCGGCTTTTCCAAAGGCAGTTCCCCTGTGGCTCATTGCTTTGTCAAGGCCAGGAGGAGGCTCCCTCACTCGCCAGTATTCTAAGACAAAGTCTTATGTAACATAATCTTAGGCATGACATCCCATCGCCTTTGCCATATTCTGCTAAAAGCAGGTCACAGATCTCACCCACACTCAGGGAGGATTACACAAGGGCATGGATCACTGGGGGTTGCCTTAGGGTATGTCCACCTCTCTCCCTCTCTTTCTCTCCACACCTTCCTTCTCTCTATCCCTCTTCCAAGACCAGCCAGAAATCCTGCCCTCATTGTCCTTAAAAGTCACCTCCACTCATGCCCTGTTCCTGGAGTGGGGTGGGGTGGAGGTTCTGTTCAGCTTCTGGTCCAAGTGGTTCATCAAGGAATTTCTTCTGAACAAGGACAACTCCCTTACCATAAAAAGAATTCTGAAGAATATGAATTTATCTCTTTCCCAGGGACATCAGAGGGTCTGGTACATAGTAGGTGCCTAAGAAATGTTTATTAAATGAATAAAGAGCAGTGGAAGGGAAGTTGAGGCAGAATTCAGGGATGTTTCATGACCGACATTTAAATTGAATCTTGGAAGATGGTTAGGAATTGTCTTTTTAAAATATTTTATACTTTTTAAGTTATATAAGCAAACACAAACATTGTGGATAACCAATAATAATAATAATCCTATCATCCCACAACCCTAATTCTGCCACTGTTCTCTTTTTTCTTAAACATGTTCTTATTCTTACTTGTGAGTTTGCTAGGCCCAGGGTGTGGCCCTTGGCTGACTGGTTTGGAAGCTCAACCTTGCCTGAGCCTCTGAGCTGGTCAGGCCTGTCCTCTGATGCTGGCAAGAGGTTACCAATAAACCAAATGCCAATTTATTCATTCACAGAGATAAATACAATTGCTAAGAAGGACAGATGCACACAGCCTCTGGCTAGAGCATTTCTCCCTGCAGGCTTATCACTTGGGGAATCCACTGGTTAAATCTATCTGCTGGCAGGATAACTTAATTATTTAATGTTATAACAGGTCTGGGTCCAGGTTTGCCATTTTCAGTTAATTTCTGGGGCCCCACATGATGGAGTCCCATTCTATGTGCATTTAACTTAAGTGAATTCAATTACATGTGCTATGAAAAAGAAAAATAATTTAAAGGGGGCAGGCAGCTTCCCCTGTTCAAAGAGCTAGCCCGGGGTGAGCGTGCCTCACCCTGAGGCAGCCTGAGCTCCCACGTGCCCTTCAGAGCAGCTCCCTTGGGCAGCCGTGGTTCTGAGCCACGAAGAGTGGGTTGTTCGGTTTCTCTCTTATATCATGGCCTCTACGTGTATGCTGACTGCTTCAGTTGGTGTTCACCTAAAGAATCAGTAACTCATTCCAAAACTGGGAGAGAAAACTGTCTGGAATGAAAGTATATGAAACAAAACCTCCTGAACTTTATGGACAACGTAAGGGATCTTCAAGGGCAAATTTAATTACGCTTGGTTTTTGCTCTGTGCACTGACATGAGAACTTAATATGCTGAATATGGTCCTACTCCTCCACACAGACAGGAAGCCCAGTGTCTTCCTCTGCACCTCATGGGCTAAGGTCGGCTTATTTCATTCAGTGGAAGTAGATAAAGCGAGAACAGGAACATCTGATCTCCTTGGACTAGCCCTGTTGCTCTGCTTCCTTCCACATGGTGTCGCTGTTGAACACAGGTCCTGCATGGTTTGGTTAAAGCCTGCACACAGCCCCTTGCAGGCGCATGTTCCCGTTCAAGCCACAGGGATGCTCTGCGCTGGCTCCTAGATTGCACCAAAGAGCTCAATCGTCATTCCTCAAAGCAGCTTCAGTTATACCCTGAGCTTAGCTCCCTGGGGTAGAGCCCTGAGTCCATTTTCCCTCCTGGCAGGTTAGCCTTTTAGTGCTGACAGGCCTTGTTTATGGACACCCTGATCCTAACTTCAAAACTGCAGGGAACAGGGGTTGGAGCCTTAGTCTTTTTTTTTTTTTTTAACATTTTTTATTGATTTATAATCATTTTACAATGTGTCAAATTCCAGTGTTCAGCACAATTTTTCAGTCATTCATGGGCATATACACACTCATTGTCACATTTTTTCTCTGTGAGTTATCATAACATTTTGTGTATATTTCCCTGTGCTATACAGTGTAATCTTGTTTATCTATTCTACAATTTTGAAATCCCAGGCTATCCCTTCCCACCCTCCACCCCCCGGTAACCACAAGTCTGTATTCTCTATCTGTGAGTCTATTTCTGTCCTTATTTATGCTTTGTTTTTGTTTGTTTGTTTTTGTTTTTGTTTTTTAGATTCCACATATGAGCGATCTCATATGGTATTTTTCTTTCTCTTTCTGGCTTCCTTCACTTAGAATGACATTCTCCAGGAGCATCCATGTTTCTGCAAATGGCATTATGTTGTCGGTTTTTGAGCCTTAGTCTTTTTTCTCTCGGAAGGCCCCTGAGCTTCTCATGCAAATTGGTGCCCCTTTCCATAACTCTGCGGAACTTAAGGTCTCAAGGAGGACACGTCTATCAGACCACCAGTCCCCTCGCCCTTCCCCTGGACAGTGTGTGCCTTACTGCCTTAACTATGCCATCTGAAAAATTCTTCAAAAAAAAAAAAAATTGACTGCAAGGAGACTTGCTGTCTCTACCTTTGAACATAGAAACCTCAGGTGAAATTTAGAAAACTCTGCCTCACGTTACATTGGCATGGGAACAAGTAGTATGATGGTTAGGACCTGCCACGGAGTTATCATGTCCTTGAACTAGGGCCCCCCTCCCATAGGTGGTGTTCGGATGGGTGCTGAGTGTTTTGCCACTCTCACCTCGCTTCTCTGTGCCCCACTGCTGACTGAGTCCATGCTCATTACATCTTTTTTCATTAGAAAAGTCAAGCTTTGGGGACCTGGGAGCCTTCCTTTCCCATTTTCTCCCAGTAATACTTGTTGCTACTCTGATCCCTTTTGCTTTTAATTTATAGTTTAAACCAAAGAGTATTGGCAAATTTCTGTTCCTTTAAATTCTTAGAGGATACCTTACTGTTACTTCTGCAAAAGTAAGTCTATCTGCTTCTTTTTTTTTTCACTCAACATAATGTCATAAAAATTGTCCATCCCACACCCTTATCTTTGTACTCCTGTTTCACTCTTCCACTCAGGGGCTGGAGCAGAGTTTGCAGAGCCCTTTTCTTTTCACTAGACACTTAGGCTGCTGTTGGATACCCTGCTGGGACATCACTCCGCCCTGGGACTCTAGATTTACCTCACCTTCTGTTATTGAGCACACTCTTGGCCTCAGCCATAAGATAGACACAGCGCCATCTGCAAACTTACAAAGTTCTGAGCCTTATTTTCACACGTCCCCAGACAAAAGCTACATGAGGAACCCAGGGTGGGTCACCCCTAGCATCTGAATCCAGCTAGGTCCTCCAAGTCTCCACTTGCTTTTTGCCAAACCCTCCTCTCCCCTTGTTCGTCAATTTCTTAAATCAGGCATCATTGAAGGAAAACTGGATCCATGTGTTTGTGATTCACTGATGCTGAACATGGCAGCGTGTTTTGTAAGCTCCACATCACAGCAAAGAAATCAAGTGCGTGTGTGGGTGAGGATGTGAATGTGCGTGGGTCTCTACATGCATGTATGGTGTGTGTGTGTGTGTGTGTGTGTGTATGTGTACATGTGTAGGTATTGCTTTCCTTTCTATTTCTTGTAAGAATTTTGAAGTGATTTTTCTTAGAATCAGGAAGTCATATTTGGCCAAAGAAACTCAATACTCCCTTCTCCCCCTTCCCAAGGAACTCTAGTTTGGCAGAAAACTTCCAAACACCCACATTCTAACTTACTGGAGATGGTCCAGGGCCAAGCAGCCATCGAAGTCTGGTTTGGGAGCCAGTGTGCAGGGGGCAGCTGCCCCAGGCATCCGAGGATAGACAGTGAGCGGGAGGAGGCAGGAGGAAGGGGCAGCCTGGGCTTCTGGGCTCTGCCCCGCAAGCCAGGGGGCAACTGTTCTTAGCAGAGCTCTGCTGACCTCTCTGATGGGAGCCCTGGGATCTCTCTTTGGCCCTCTTGCCGAGTCAGCTGACCTCCTTACTCATCAGGAGGGGAATAAGGCCCAGCTGTGGGCTGTGGGTGGGGTCAGAATGTTAGCCTGGTGACTCCGAAAACCTCCTAGATTTGATCACCCATCACAGATTCCCATGCTCTTTCCCCCTTCCAGTTAGAGGATCCCTACCCCTCCTTCAGGATCTAGTCAGCAGTCACCTCTGGGAAGCCTAGCCTGCTTCTGGCCTCTCTCAATCCCAGCCGTGACCCAGGGTTTTGTGTTGTCCAGCCTGCTGGTCTCCACCCACTTGAGGACCACAAACCCACCTCCTTCATTTCTGGGACTCACACACACAGAGCAAGTGTTCAACATGGGGCACATCGGGGACCTATCTGAATCTGGGGAGGTGGGTGAGGTCTGGAAAAAGCTCCTTCTGCTCTTCTCTGTGGAGGACCACCTCACAGAGAGGGTCTCATTCAAGAGCCTTGGGCGGGCACACCCAGCAGAGCCTAGGGGGAGTAGACACCAGCAGCCCCCCTGGTGGAGGGTGGGGACGAGGAGACCTGTGTTCTCATATACTCTGGGTGGGGTCTTTCCCTCCTTCTGGAGGAGGGCTCCTAACCACAGCACGATGGCTCTGGTCATAACCAGCCATGACCATGATGGGCATCCCAGGGAAGTCATTCCTAATGGTGGAGATGACAATCTGCAAAGGCAGAGCACAGTAACAGTCATCCGAGGGGATGCTGGCTCCCTCTCACCTGACATTCTTTGTCTTGTGGGAAAGAAAGGGGTAGAGGTTCTTCTCATGTGGACTGGGAACTAGACTGACCCTTATTACACTTTCCTGGTAGAAAGTGGTTGAGACTGGTTGATGGTCAGACGGTGAGCTCTCTGAGGGCTGCAGCTCCTCCAGCTTTTGCTTTTGACTGAGTTCAAGCTTGTTATTTGCACATTCCCAGTCGATCTCCATCCCATGCCCAGGGGCCTGGGAGGGAGGGGCCTGCAGAGGGCAGTTGGGGTTGCCAGGGCAGCGGCAGCCCCCTGGGCCCATGCTTGTCTCTGTGCCGCCCCTACTCCTCCCTCTCCCCCCACCCCACCTCCCACTCTCCGAGCCCTGTGCTCCCTCCCCTCATGGTCTCTTAAGTGGAACCAAAGAGAGCAGGGCTGGGCCCAGTGTGGGAACTCTCTTCCCTGGAGACAGATTTCATTCTAATAAGCTTCACTAGCCCACAGTAGAGGTAGTGAGTTCTCTGTCTTCTGAGCTATGTAAACAGAGGTGGTAGACAAATTTCTGCCTTTGGGAGGTGGGTACTGGGACCAGATGACCCAGACTTTAGCCAAGTGGGAGTCTGGGCATCCTGCCTCAGGTCTTAGCAGGAGCTGGCTTGAGGGGGTGGGGGTAAAGCTCAGTGGTAGAGCGTGTGCTTAGCATGCATGAGTCCTGGGTTCAATCCCCAGTACCTCCATTAAAAAAAAAAAAGAAGAAGGCATTGGCTTGAGGGTGGGGGTGCAGCAGAGACATGTGGGGAGCATAATTTGGTACTAACATGGCACTTGCTATCAGCTGCTGGGCCTGTCATCTGCTCAGGGGAAGGAAGTAGGCCAGGATACTTGGAGGGGCTGACAGGACTCTCACAGATCCCCAGATACTGCCATCTGGTTGCCTGTTGGGTGGACTCCCTGCAGCTACATCCCGGGGGTCAGCTTGGGAGAGTCTCAGCTGAGGTCAGCCGAGGCCAGAGCCCAAGGACTCCTTCCTGTCTCTAACATCCCAGGGCCAGGCTGTTGTGACTATGGATGTTGTCATGCTAAGTAGACCAGGATTCAAACCTGCTTACTCACTGTGTGACTCCAGCAAGTTGCTTGCACACCTCCAGTGACTGGGAGTTCACTACTTCTCAAGGTGGTCCCCTCCAGGGCAGGACAGCTCTGTTTGCTAGAAAGTTATTCCTGGTCCTGAGCTGAGATCTGCTTCCCTATGACTTTCCCCATCAGCCCCAGTGTTCCCCAGGTCTGCTCTGCTCTACTCCACAGCCCCTGCCCCACAGGCTGGCATCACTGTCACCTGCCACCTATCCCAGCTACACTCTTGGGACACACACCTCTCCCCTGTCCCTTTCCCAGTGAATCTCAACATCAGGGCAGGTCTGTGGGCTCCTCAACCAGCCCTCCAGGCTTCTAGCCCCACAGGCTGAGGGCCCCCCAGCCGTTTGGCAGCCTCGTTCCCCAGTGACTCATCAAGCTGGCTGCAAACCCCCAAACTTCCCCTCCCATGAGCTGCCGCTGCAGCTCAGGCCCCCCTTCACCCCAGAGCTTGTGCTCTCTGAGCTGTTGGAGCCAAGTGTGGCTCCGCATGTGTCCGTGTTCACTTTCATCGTGTCAGTCAGAACTGGCCTGCGGTCCCGGCCTGCTGGGGTCTGCTTATTCCCAACTCCCTCGTCCAGCACATGAGCTGTTCCTCCCAGTTTCCTGTCATCTACAAATCTGATCCACATGCTGTCAGCAGCCTTGGCCAAGCCAAAAATGGCCAGGAAGGAGAGAGCTGAAGGCCGAGCCCCACAGACTCCAGAGACCCTGTCAGGTTCCCATCACTCAGAAGAGGGCACTGCTCACAATAATCATTCCCCCAAATTCCCAAAAGTTCCAGTGCCAACTGCCCCGATGTCACACAGATACACAGTGCCAGGGGCATTCCCCTAAACCTGGCTGGTCCAGGTGACTTGTTCTCTGGGAATGCACAGGAGGTGCACTTGGTCACCAGAGCTCACAGTTCAACCCTTTTCACAGTCTGGTCTAGAACTCCCCCTTGGCTTCACATCACACACACACCAACAAACCTGCACCCAGGCGAGGCCAGGCCCTGGGCTCTGAGGACGTAGAGCTGAGCCAGATTCAGCCCTTCCCTGGAGGAGCTCACAGTCTGCTGGGGCCGGTGGTCACAAAACAGACAATGACACCCCCGAGTGGATGCTCATAATTGGAATGTGTTGAATACTTGCTATGAGGCCGGCACTCATCTAAACCTAGATTAGCACTCACAATAAACCACCATTATCCTCATTTTGCCCTCCAGTGGAAACTGAGGCACACAGAGGCTCAGGAACTTGCCCAGGGCTCCCAGCTAGTGAGGGATGCATGAAGGAGCCCACGGGAGCTGCCTGGCCTGGCTGGCTCAGGGAGGCATTCCAAGGGAGGTGGTGCCTGACTGGAGACTGGAGAGCAGCAGGAGAGGACCAAAGCAGCAGGAGGATGAGGCAAGGGGACTGGGGGCCTTCAGTGTTCACTGCTACACTTAGCACGCCTTCCTGCCAGCCCCCCATGTGCCAGAGCTGGGTGGGCCCCAACGATTTAGGGGTGAGCATGCCAACAGAGTGCCCTGTAACAAACTGGGAAGCACCAGGTGCCTTAGGGAGATGGGTGAGGTGGACACATCAGGGAAGTCTTCCCGGAGGAGGTGATGTCTAAGCTGACCTAGGGAAGGGCAACTGGAAATTTGTTGGTTTAGGGAGGTATGAGAGGTGGGGGTGGGGGAATAGAGAGTTCCAGGCTGAAAGAACAACTAATGCAAAGGTGGCTGAAGGAGCAGCAGGGAGAACAGGGTGGCCGGAGCAGTGCTAGTGAGGAGGAGGGGAGTGACCCAAAGCCATGAAGGAGTGTGAACAGAACTGGGGAGCCACTGAGGACTGCAAATAGGGAGGGACCCCCAGCAGTCTCAGCAGCCTGACTGCCCGCCACGGTGAGGGATGGAGGCAGCGGTGGGTGCCTCTCAGTGTCATAAGGGGTCACAATACTCACCTCAGGGGTTGGTGTGAGAACCAGGAGAGGGTCAGGAAGCAGCCTTTTCCTCCTTCCCTGAGGAGCCTGGGCAGCTGCTGCCTCCCTTCCCCCACCCCTGCAAGCGGAGCAATTACCAGACTGAAACAGGCTTGCCCTGGAGTGCAGCCGGCTCCCGCAATCTCCTGACCAACAATCCCTGGGCCCTAGGGGTGGCCAGAGGGCTTGGGAGGGAGTCCCAGACCCCTGGCCTTCCAGCAGCTCCTCCCCAGGGCCCTCGAGGATGTGGGGGCCTCCCAGGAGCACCCAGCCATCGTGGGAGTAAGGGAGGCAAGGTTTCCTAATCTTCTCTCCCCATAAGTCACAGAGCCAGTAGGAACATTTGAAGTCATCCTCATGGAATCTCCCAGTCATTCTGGAAGCCTTGATCTAGCACCCCAGCAGGTGGCCAGCCAGGTTCCACTTGGATACCTCCAGAGATGGGGGACTCAGCAGCACAAATCTGAGGGCTGTAGCCATGGGGCGGGTCATGTTGAATCAAAGAGCCGTTACGTGGACTGAATCACATTCGTGGCCAGCCAAAACCAGAGAACATTTTTCTTCCACAGGAGTTAAACCAGGTCTGTACCACGGAGAGCCACTGTGGGAGAGGGGAAACCCCATAAGGCCGACTCCCAAACCCCTGTTCCAGTCTTAACTCTACTCACCAGCCGGGCGGCTTGGCCAGTTATCTCCACCCACTGGGCTTTGTTTTCCCCGCCTGTAACTCAAACCGCTCAGCCCAGTAGGGTTGTCACTAGTCATAAGTGACTAGTGACCCCTTGAAATGTGGCTAATGCAACAGAGGAACTGAACTTCTTATTTTTAATTCATTTAAATTAAAATGTTAAAACCAGAAGCAGTTTTTCTAAGCATTTTTATATTGATTGCACATTTGAAATGGTAATATTTTGGATATACTGGGTTAAATTATCATTAAAATTAATTTCACCAAAAATGAACTTCACTGGCTTCTTTTGACTTTCCTTCTGTGACTACTAGAAAAGGCTCCCATTAGCATTCCGCAAGACAGCGCTGACTTAGAACGTTAAGAATCAAAAGAGGTGGGTGTTCAAGTGCTTAGGGACAATTAAACTCCAGACAGATTGTGACTCCTATGGCTGCTGGGCACTTGGGAGTGGTGTTTTTTTTTTTATCATACAAGCAAGACATGCTTATTCTAGAAATAATAGAGAATGTGGAAAAAAATTAAAAACAAAATGAAAATTTCATACCACCCAAAGACAGCTACTGTTCAATGTTCTAGCTTTTTTCTTGTGAATGTCCATATGACCTAGCATTCCCTGCAGACCCCCTACCCCGGCTTGTAGGTTCTCAGAAAGTCCACTCTGACAGCTTGGCCCAGAAGTCTGAGACCTCTAGGAGCCCTCACCAGCCAAATGGCAGGAGCTCGAGCCTCCTTTCTTGTTACTGTGAGTTCCAGGAGTGGCTGCTGTCTCACGTGGAATCCATGCCCTCGCCACACTTGGCTCCCATTCTCCTTGGCCTCCGCCATCACCTGCAGTCACCCTGACGCTGCAGGCACCAGCCCAGAGAGGGGAGGTTCTGCTCTGTCAGCTCTTTTCAGCAACTCCTCCCCAACTGCCCCATCTCCGCTGCTCACCTCTGACTTCAGCCAGTAGGAAAACCCTTTCCATTTTGGGGGCTGGGAGCGAGGTTCCAGAGTAGAACTGCTTGGGTCTCAGGTGATGGAATTCTTTCCATTTTACCCATCAGCCTTCTCCTTTCCAGAGCTATGTCCAGAACCTGCATTCCCTCCCTTACCACATCCCATCTGTCCCTGAGTGGGCACCACCCCCGTGTGAGACCTCTTCTTCCTCAGAGAGGCCCTCCGAGGGGCCCTTTGCCCCTTTCTGAAATCTGATTTTCATCAGCACTCCTCATCTGCACAGTCCCTCAAGCAGGACTGTGTTTAACTGGACCGCAGACCTAGAGAGGAGTCACAGGAGTACCAGGGGGCCTCCACAGAGCTACAAACTATCCTGTATCTTGTTTTCCCCACTTAACTCTAAATAGGAACATCTTCCCAACGACACCATCACTTCTAACGGCTGCTTAGAACTCCACTGTATGGATATGCTATAACTTTTACTCTAGTCTTCACTGATGATTTAAGTTGGTCCCAGGTTTTTGCTCTTACAAACCACTTCAGTGACCCTCCCTATATATTTTCTTTACTTTGATATTCTCAGATTTAAGGAATTCTTAGTTCTCCCTTCTCAGACATCCAGCAAATTCTGCGAGATGAGTTGTGTTGGACCCCACTCTCCCCTGTGTCCCCCTTGGCCTGGCACTCAAGGCCGCTGACACTCCTGAGTTCAGTCTATCTTTTCTGCCCCACACATCACTGTACCTCAAATATAACCTAAGCACTGGCCACAGTAAATAGCAAAACGTCCTCAAACTTTCCAGCCTCTCGCCCTCCCTGTTGGCTTCTGGTGTCCCACTGCCTGGCACATCTGCCCCATCTCCAAAGAACCTCACATCCTAAGAACCAACTCAAATGCCCCCTCCTCCAGGTAGCCCTTCCTGATTCTCCTAGCTAGAAGTGACTCCTCCCTCCTCTGAATACAGATAGCACATTCTTGTCCCTTCCCTTATGTTACTGATGCATCCACCTGTTCACTGTTTACTTGAGTCCACTTCTGTCCTAGTGTCCAAGTCCATGTCCTCCTCCACCCCTCTGCTGGACCAGGAGCTACCTGAGGTTGAGGACTGACTCTGATTTTTTTCTGTGGGCACAGGGCATGGCACCAAGTGGGCTTGTGCTGAAGAACTGAACAACTACATGGATAAAAGGGAACAGGTCTGGAGTTGGGGACTGAGTTCTGGTCCAGCTGGCCTCTAGTGTCCTGTGTGACTTCTAGCAAGGCATCCTCTCAGGGCCATGGCTTTCCTGTGGCTTGAAGTAGTTGAACTTGGTTATGGGAGATTTTGTTGTGGTCAGAGGCCTGCCGGACCCTGAGTGGATGTGCTGGCCCCCTTCTGGGGATAATCTCTCTCATGGATAATGTTGTAGGGTGGCCCCCCATTTCCCCAGGCCACACAATCTCGTTATGAGCCCTTCAGGATTTATGTCTAAGACCCACCCTAAGCCCATCACTAACATATGGCGTCCTGGCAGACAGAGATGAATAGAGATTGTAAACATTGACTCATTCATTCATTTATTCACGTCTTCATTCAGCAAACCACACTCCAACTGGGCCCCTGCCTGGCTCAGTGGACCCAGCATTAAGTCAGACCCAGGCCCAGCCCTGGAGGCACTTCCAGTAAATATCAGCTCAGTGAGGTGGGGCTGGGCAGAGGGCCGCACAGGGGCTTTACCCTTGCCTGGTGGTCAGGGAAGGCTTCCTGGAGAAGGGGACCCTTAAATTATGTCTTAAAAGAGGAGTGAGCCTTTGCTACAGTGAGCAGGGAAGAGCAGGGTGTTCACAGGCAGTGGTTACAGCCTGGAGTGGGGGAGAGGTTTCTGTGCTCAGCCCTGAAGCTGGAGGCTGCCTGTATGTGACCTCATGATAAGAGGAGTGTGGATGGGGAGGGATTATCTGCTCTTGTTTACATGATTAAAACCAGGCAAATATTTCTCTTATCTGAAAGAATGAAAGGGCTTTGGGGAAAAATCCTTTTGGCAGCAAAGCAAAGTGCAAGCATCTCCGTAACTAATCTCTCACTCCCCACCTGCCCCACAGCACTCCTGCCCAAATAGTCATGTAATGAGTAGCTCTGGGGCTGACCTGCTCTGGTGGGCAGAGGGCCCGGGTCAGGGCAACAGGGGTTGGGGAGAGAGATCCCCAAGCCCCCTCCACACAGCCTCCCATGAGGGGAGCCTGGGTCGGGCACTAACCCAAGATGGCCACAGGGTGGCACCTCTCAGGGAAAATCTAACCATGGCCCCATTTTATAGATGGGGATCCTGAGACCCAAAGACGAAGGAGTGATCTGCTTGCCTGAGGTCACATGGCCATTGGGCAGAGCTAGGACTAGGACCCAGGTCACCAACTCCCAGCCCAGGGCTCTAACTCACTCACTCACTCACTCACTCTCACTCAGTTCGTTCTAAAGCTTGCAGTAGTCACCTGCTTGGTGGCAGCACCCAGCGCTCATGAGGCACTAGGGACCCACAGAGAAGTCAGATCTGCCTCTCTTCTCACAGGTCCTCAGTCTGATGTGAGAAACAGGTGACAGTGACAACCAGGGTTGTGACAGAGGCAGCCAGGGGCTGTGTGAGACCCAGAAGGGGCTCCTAACTCTGGTGAAGAGGCAGGTAGTCCAAGACAATGTCACCAAAGAGGTGATGCTGAGCTTGGTTTTACCTGGGGGGTAAGTGAAGGGAGCTGCTCAGAGCGCCCCAGACAAAGGAGAGAGCTCCCGGAAGCCTCCAGGTGTGAACGGGCTTGGCTGGTGACGGTGGGCAGGGTGGGGGGAGCAGAGCAGAGCGAGGCTAGACGGAGCCGTGGGGACTGGACTGCTGGGCGGATTCGCAGGCCTGCACTTGCCCCGGAGTGCTGTGAGGGTGCGGGGGCAGGCTGGGGGGTGGGGGCGAGAGCGGGTACGCCTGAGCGCCTGGCCGGCCGGCCGCCCATGGACCTGACCCGCGTCACTCTCCCAGCTTGATGTCTGGCCTCGCCTCCCTGGATGCCAAGACCTCCAGCCGCCTGGGCATCCTGACTGTGGCATATTACCTGTGGACCACCTTCGTGGCAGTTATCGTGGGCATCATCATGGTCTCCATCATCCACCCAGGCGGTGCGGCCCAGAAAGAGACTACGGAGCAGAGCGGGAAGCCCATTATGAGCTCAGCTGACCCCCTGCTGGACCTCATCCGGTAACCCTCCCTGCTGACACCCTGCCTGGAGACGCCACGCCTGGGCTGGGGCTGCTGGCTCCACAAGCCCAGCCCCACATGGCAACCAGGGCGCAGGAGAAGGTGTGGGGACAGGGTGCTCAGGGTCTGCTCTTGATCACTCATGGTAATGAGGGGGTTGGCCACAGAGGTCATTCTCTGAGCCCTCAGCCCCCATGCTTCCTGCTGGGCTCACTCTGCACCATCCGCCCCCATCAGGGTGAGTGGGAGGGCACCGGGGAGGCAGGAAGGGCACCCCCAAGAAGCTGACAGCTGTGCAAAGACCCTTAGCTGGGAGGGAATATTGTGGAGGAAAGTCATGGCCCATTCAGTGTGACTGGGGCAAGAAGTGTAAGGAGGGGAGTGGACAGTCATTGCTGGAGAAGTTGGTTGTGTCCAGACCACGAGGAGCCTTGGGAACCAGGCCCCAAATTGTGTTTTATCCTAAAGGCTACAGGAAATGGGTTTTAAACACAGGAGTGGCAAGGTCCAACTCAGGAGGCTCACTCTGTCTGCCAGAGTGCTGGTGGATCAGAGTGCGATGCATGGTCCGAGGAGAAGACAGAGGCAAGGACTGGGCCAGGGTGCTGGCCAGGGACCTGGGGGAAGTAGAAAGACTGAAGGCTGCTCAGGAGGTAAAAATCAGCAGGAGATGGTGAGATGAGGGAGGGGTGGAGGAGGTGGTGGTGCTGATTGCAAGGACATGAAGGTCTCTGGCCTGAGCACCAGAGTGTACAGCAGTGTGGTCACCAATCCAGAAGACAGTGCTGGAGCAGGTGCAGACATCCCTGGGGAGATGTCAGCTGATGGTTGGCTAGTGGATTTGAGTCCTGTGGGGGAGTCTGAGCTGAAGACAGAGGTACAGAGATCAGCAAATAGCTAGCTGATGACGGAGGGGTCTCCCAGCACCGTGTGGGTGAGGAGAGCAGGGCTGGGACAGAGTCCCGGGAAGCACCACACTGGAAACGGTTTATTGGGCTCAACAGCCCCCATTAAACTTGCTCCCTAGACTCCTTTTAGTCCCTTTCATTTCCTCACCAATTTCAGCTGTAAGTAATCCAGTCCAGTCTAACATTAAAACTCCAGACTCTTCCAACTTAAAATGAGTCCTGGGGGAGGGTATAACTCAGCGGTAGAGTGTGTGCTTAGCATGCACAAGGTCCTGGGCTCAATCTCCAGTGCCTCCACTAAAAAATAAAATAAAGTAAAAAATTAATTAAAGCATACATAAAAAATCCTAATTACCTGCCCCCCACCCCAAATGAATCCTATCCTAGCCTTTTGCATCTGATGCAAACTTGGAAACTTGGAGCAGGAAGAAGGTCACAGATTTCTCTCTTTCTTACTCCACCTAATCCCCTATTGCTAGCCCTGGGGTTGGCGCAGCAGAAAGAGGAGCGGGAGTGAGCTCAAAAGATCTTCCTTTGCTGGTAGTGGAGTGCACTGGGGTAGGTGCTGCCTGGCTGTATTTCTTCAGGGGTGCTTTTGTGGGTTCTTTGGAGCTCACCCTATTGCTGGTGTCTCTCACCTTGATCAGGCACTCCCTGCTGCAGCTGGCTGCTTGCAATGCCCTCCTTAGGCCTGACCTCTGGTCAACTCCTCTGCTGGGGTCACCTCACCCCACTCCCACCCCACAGGTGATCCTCTTAGGCAGGGTCCCTCCTGCAAGGGCCACATTGGCCCATGGGAAGCACACAGTGCAGGCCTTTCCCAGGGCCTTTGGACATGAGTCAGGCACTAGCCCCTACATGCCTCAAATCTTAGGGGACACAGCCAGTCTTTGAGTGGTCCTCTTGGCATAAAGTCA
This sequence comes from Camelus bactrianus, assembly GCF_048773025.1. NCBI lineage: Eukaryota > Metazoa > Chordata > Mammalia > Artiodactyla > Camelidae > Camelus > Camelus bactrianus. The sequence goes on from NC_133551.1 coordinate 41,243,353, forward strand.
GGGAGAAGAACTCCTTTACTCCTTTATGGGGATAGATGCTCAGCATACAATCTCTCTCTCTTTCTGTTTCTCTCTGTCCTCTCTCAAGAAACTCTCACCCTCTGTAGCTATTAGCTGTTGCTGTGTAACAAACCAGCCAAATCTCTAGTGACTTACAACAACAACCGTAAATCTACAGGTCAGCTGGAAGGTTCTGCTGATTTGGACTGGGCTCAGCTCATGTGTCTGCAGGCAGGTAGGGAACAGCCGATCTAGGATGATCTTAGCAGAGATAACCCAGCTGTTCTTGCGGTCTCTCATCTTTCAGCAGGCCAGCCTGGATTTATTTTATGATGGTGACAGGATTCCAAGAGACAGCTAGCCTGGGCATATTCTTACGATGACAGTAGAGGAACAAGAGAGGAAATAGAAGCCTGCTAGTGTTTTACCAAGTTCCTGCTTTTGTCAAGTCCGCTAACATCCTATTGGCCAAAGCAAGTCATGTGGCCATGCCCAGACTCAGGGTGGGAGGGGACTGCAATGTTACAAAGCAAATGCACACATTAGTCCACAATCAAGGCAAACAAGCTACCACTCCCTCCATTTTCTCCATTCTCCCAGTTCTTTTTATCCTTTAAGATGTGTGATAAAATAAGGATCACAAAAATACTTGCAGTTTTATTCCTATTGTACGGTTCTTGCCCGTGGGTTATAGAGCCTGAGAGACCCAGGCAGACTCTGTTGTAGCTACAGTTACCTGCTGGTGATTTCATCCACACCATGGCATTGAATACTTTCTGTACACTGACACTTCCGAATTTTGTTTCCGGTGGAAACCTCCTCCATGCGCTCCAGATTGTTACATACACTTGTCCAAAGGCATCTCAAAATTAACTCATCCAAAGGTAAACTTTTGATTTTCTCCATAAATCTGCCCTTTCTTCAGTCCTGCCCATCTTAGTCTGATGTTTCTCATTCTCTCATATCCTGCATCCAATTTGTCAGCTCTACCTTCAAAACTGTATTCCAAACCTTGCCCCTTCTTTCCCCCTCACTTCAACCATTGCTCAGACCACAATCACCTCTCACTCGAGGGTCCAACATGTTCACCTGTTATCTCTCTGCTTCCCTTCAGACTGGTCTCAGCACAACAGCCAGAGGGATTTTTTAAAAAAAAAACCTGCACAACCCATCCGCAGTGTTCACCATGACCTACAGACTCTTCCTGATGCCCCAGCCACACACGTATCTGTCTCTGACCTCTGCTCTACCTCTTCCTCCCCTGGCTCCAGCCACGCGGGCCTCCATGCATCTCCCCAAATGTCATCAGAGGGTCCCACCTCGGTGTCTTATCCTCATGGCTGCCTCTGCAGGGAGAGCCCATCCTGTGGAGCATGTGTGGCTCCTCCTCTCTCCCGAGGGGCCTCCCAGCCTCCATCACTCTCTCTCCTCATGCTTGTATGGCTACCTGACATCCTGTCTGTGTATTTCTCTGTTTCTTTTTCTGTCTCCCCGACTGGAATAAAATATGCTCCAGGCCAGAGCTTTAGAAATCACCCCACCATATCCCAGAGCCTAGAACAGCCCCTGACACAGAGGAGGTGTGGAGTGTTTGCTGAGTACACCAGTGGGGTGCAGGCCATTGGCGGTGCTGGGGCTTGAAGCCCCCAGAGAAGAGACACTGGCACAGCTGAGCGTGCGGTGCGGAGGCTGGGGGTAAACCTCGGCCCACAGCCACCCTGGAGCTCTGGGCAGAGCTGATGGAGCAGGAGCAGAACCAGGAAAACAGACGTCCTGGAAGTCAAGGGGAGAGGAATTTCGAAAAGCTTTCATTTTTAAGATCCACTATGTCTAAGATTTGGTGACTCTGACTCATCATTTCTTGGAGCCTATGATTTGAAACAGCCTTTCGTTGTGGTGGAAGGAGGGTTGGTGCTGGGGAGCTCCCGCCCTCCGCACATGGCCTCCCCTGCTCGGGGGCTGAGGGCTCTGGATCTGACACACGTGTCAGAGTCAAATGTTCCAGGAGGAGTTCCTGCTCTCAGCTGCTTTTCACGTGGTGAAAATTGATCCTTCTGGTTTGAAGTTTTTCCCCTCAGTTGTTCTCAACCCCAAGGCAAGTTGTTTTGCAAAGCTGGGTGATTGGACATCACTGTCACCGTTTCTTAGTCAGAGAGTGGGGCTGCAGGGGAGATCACGTGCTCCTGCAGGGAACCCAGACCTTGGAGATGAGCGAGTTGGGCTCAGCTCTGCCCATAGGCTGCTGTGTGGCTCCGGGCAGGCAGCTGCCTCTCTGGGCCTGTTTCCCTTGAGGTTTTCAAGATCCCTTCTAGCTCTGTAGTTCTGAAATACAAAGTCCTAGAGGCCAGTGAGGAGGCCGCTGGGCAGGAGCAGAGGGTTCTGGAGGCGGGTTCTGGGAGATGAGGTTGTGAGGACAGTGCAGAGCTCAACCTTGAAGACCTTGATTACAGGCTGTTACACTTGAGAAAGGGGAGGCCAGTGAACTGGGGAAGGATGGATTGGAGCAGGGTAGAGTGGAGTGGACAGGATGTTCCCAGAGGCAAGGGGATGCCCTGGGAGGAGGCACAGTCACTTCTGTTCCACTCAGCCCACCTTTATTCAGTAACTGCTCTGAGCAAAGATACTGTGCCAAGAGCTGGGGGTGGGGTCGGGGGTGGTGGAGGGATAGGGGAAACATACAGTTCCCTGCATCTTACTGTCCACCAACTTAGGACAGACAGACGAGACAGGTGCCCTGGACAGCCACTCTCTGAGACCTTTTCTAGCTCTGACGTTCTGAGAGGCTGTGCAGAAAATGAGGACCCCAGCAGTGAGAGTACGAGCAGCCCCCTCACCCTTGCTCTGGCCCAGAGCAGCTGCCTACCAAATGTTGAAAACTGAACAAGAACACGGAAGAGGAACACTGGAAACTGGCGACTGGAGGCAGGTGTGACTAATGAAAAGTCAGAAAGATGAGGGGTCCCACTGAGCAGGGAAATAAGGCCCACAGCACCCCTCAGGGCGGGAAGATTTACATCCAACTCTCAAAGATGATTCCAGAGGAACACAATGGGCCCTGTCCCTGGATGACTCTCCAAGACATGAGTTCATTTCCCAGGGCTCTGAGCAGGGGCTCCAGAAAGCTGACGTCTGCTCACAGCGCAGCCTCCCAGGAAAAATCCCAAGCGGAACACTAACAAGAGCTGGGCCCCTTCATTTTTTCCCAATCTTTCGAAAACACCAGAGAGATGAAGTAATGACTTGGCTCTACTTGTAGCTCCCAGTTACCCCCTCAGGGATTGGACGACGCTCTCGGGAGCTGTGTGTGGGAAGGAACAATTCCCACCTTTGGAGCTTGGGTTGGGGACACAGGATTGGGGTGAGTTTGGAACCATCACAGTGGGAACTGACAAATAGTGAGGTGGACTGTGGCCTTGTCCCAAGAGATGTGCGGGGAGGCCCAGGGCAGAGTGTGTGTGTACCCGATGGGCTGGGCTATTCCTATCTCCTAGGCACATTTGGTCTGCATTTTGTGTAACTGCCACCAGGAGCACAGGCCTCATAGGGCAAACAAGAAGGCTTCCCATGGGTCTTCAAAGCCAAAAGAAAATGTCGTATATTTTCCCATTTCATAATCAAAAATATAATTCCTTACTAAAATCTGAGGATAAGTTCATTGATAATTAGCCAAGCACATGTATTAGTCAGGAATTGCTTTCAGCTACTAATTAAGAGAAACTTGAAGTGGCACAGGCATAAGTTAAGGCAAAGGCCTGCATTTTCTCCCAAAGAAGCAGCCCAGAGGTGAGCAGCTCATGGTCTTCAGGATCCCATGTTCCCTCCCCCTCCCTGCTTCGCTGTACTTATTTAGCACTTGGCTTTTATCATCAGTGTGTCACATGGTTCAATAAGGTTGCTGAAGCTCCAGCTATTATGTCCAGGTTCCAGGCAGAAAGAAAAGAGCTGGAGGAAAGGACCAAAGGGTCCTGACTGCATGTGCATCTTTTCAAGATTTTTCCAGGAAACACAACCCAGTGACTCCCACTTACTTCACATTGGCCACCCTTTGGCAAGAGAAGTTGGCAAACAGCTTGACAACAAGGCCCTCTTGGTCTCCATAACATCCCTGGGTTTCTGTTAGTGAGGAAGGAGAGAGAATGGAGACTGGATAGAGAGCTAACCATCCCAGCCATAGCACATATTTTAAATTATTCTCATTTTAAAGGATGTTGTAAAGAGATGTACATACCAGGTATAAGTTTCATTCAGTTTCTTACATTTGACCTTTTGATGGCTCTCGGTTTCTGCTCAGGCTAAAGCAGCCTTCCCTCTAAGTTTCATTAGAAAAACCACTTTGTCACTCGAACCTGCCTAAACTGTAACCAGGAGACATCTTCAAACCGTTGCCACTTGGTGCAGTGTGGGCCTCCTCCACTCCAGCCACGAGCGCCCCGGGCCGGGGGCCACGCACTCTGGCAGGCTGTGGGCCTGGCATGAGCCTCGGGTCTGCTCGTTGATGTCCAAAGCCCTTGCAGGCAGCTATTATTCTGGTGGCAGAAATCTGCTCGTAACTCACTGAAAAAGAGCCTCATGTGAGCTTCTGCAATCTCAGCTCCTGACCCTGCTTCTTCTCTCCCCTTGGACGAAGCTGAAATCGGGGTAGAAGCTGTGAGCATTCTCTACCAGTTTTCTGCCTTGGTAGCTCATTCTAAGCCCTCGTCCTCCTGCCTTATGCTTACACTGAACCTGCATTTTAGCAGCAGTGAAAACTTTCCAACAGTGGCTGCTGGGGTGTAAAGCTGAGAAAGAATGCACACTCATATTCATGGATATAACTCAGCGTATGTGTGGGCTGAGTCTTGAAAGAGAGACTTGCCAAGAACAAGCGGCAAGTTGAGTGGAAAGGAGGATGCAGGCAGAGGAGGCAGTGTGAGCACGAGGCACGTGGCCTGTTCAAACATGGGAACAAAAATTCTTGTTAGCATCTCAGATGCAGGATGGATTCCTAAAGCAGAGTGTAAAGGCAAAGACCTCAATAGGAACTGCAAATTGCTTTACACAGAGTTTGCTGCCAGAACCACGTGAGGGTGCCCACATCACCAAGCCTCCCGGGCGGTGTGTATCGTCATTTGAAAAATTCTTTACTAGTATGATAGGTGAAAATTTATCAGTGAAGCCGAATATTTTCAAAAAGTTTTTTTGGCTACTTATGTTTTTCCTTCTGAGAAGTGAATTACCCGGTCATAATGTTCCATCATTTTTCTATTGAGGTGTTAATGTTTTTACAGTCCATTTATTTATGCAGCAAATAGTAAGTGCCTGTTAGGTGCCGGGCACTCTTCCAGGTGCTGGGGACACAGCGGAGAACAAAACAGAGATCGCTGTCCTCCAGACAGCTAATGTCCCAGCGAGGAAAACAGTGAACACCACGAGGCCAAGATTTGTAAAAATTCTTTGAACGTTTACAACGATGACATTTGGTCATATACGTCGTTGTTTGCTTTATTATTTTATTTGTATTATAATCTGTCTTAGCGAGTATCTTAATTTTTTTTACCTTTTTATTTTGGTGTAATTTTAGGTTTACAGAAAAGTTGCATAGAGTCCCCAGCTTCGCCTGATGTTAGTAACTTATATCAAGCACATTTGTCAAATTTAAGATATTAAATCAGTACAAGGCTAATAACTAAATTGCTTCATTGGATTTCACCAGGTTTTCCACTAGTATCCTTTTCTGTCCCAGAATCTAATTCCAGGATACCAAGTTGCACTTAGGAAATTCTTATTTTTAATGAAGTAAAATCTATTGATTTTTTAAAATTACTCATTTTGTTCTTAGAGAGTCCTTCCATATTCTAAGAGCTGATGAAATATTAACCTATATTTTCTTCTAGCTTTTTAAGGCTTCATTTTAAAAATTATTTGTTCCTTTAACCCATCTGGGATTTATTTTGGAACAAAGTGTACATAAGGCTCTAGCTTTTAGCATTCTGAATAGTTGGTCAGCTGTGCAGTTCTCTAGAATGAGTCTTTCTTTATTTACCGATTTGTGCAGCAACGTCTATCAAATACGAAATACTTAGATGTCCCAGGTTCTGTCTCCACGCTACAGGCTCCATTGCATTGATCCTTCTGTTGACGGCTGTGTCAGTAGCTCACTGTTTTGACAGTTACATCTTTATAGTGTATTTTCATTTCTGATAGGACAAGACCTCCTCCTCCTTTAGCTTCATGAAAACAATATGAATAAGAATAATGATCCCATTTATGTGCCAGGTTCTGTGTTGAGAGCCACAAATAAGATATGGATGACCAAGTCCCGCCTTCAGGAAAGCTGGTCTGTGGGGGAGGCAGACACGTGAGCCAGTGCCACCGGGCATCGCGTTGGAGTGCAGGCGCCCCACAGGGGAAAGGCCACAGGGTCGACCTGGAGCAGTCAGAAAAGCTTGGCCTCTGCTTGATTGGAGCAGGAGTTAGTCAGAGAAGTGGGAAGGGCATTTCAGGCTGAAGGAACAATGTGGACAAAGGCCTGGAGCTGGAAAAGTATGCAGCACATCATGGGAATTGTATGCAGTTAGTGTTGGAGCTTTAAGGGCTGGGGGTCGGGGTGGGGGTGGTGGAAAGAGGTCTGACTGCAGAGGGAGGTGGGGCTGGGTCATGGAAAGCTGCCACTGCCAGGGAGGTGTTCAGATAACCCCAAGGGCGCTCCCGCTTTGGTTCCCTGGAATTCTTCAGTTGCTGACTCTCTTTCCAGGAACATGTTCCCAGCCAACCTGGTGGAAGCCACATTCAAACAGGTGAGTGGGTCCCTGGGCAGTGGAGGGGTGGGCAGGCTCAGCCAGCGGGCCTTGCCAGGAAATAGCAGGTTTGCCCAACCAGTCTCCCAGCCTCCTGGGGAGCAGGATGCTCCAGGGGAGGGGAGGTGGGAAGACCTAGATCCTGAATGCCTCTTGTGGCCACACCCCTGCCCTGGGTTCCAACTTTTTGTGAAGAATTATGAGAAGCCCCAGCTGGGTACCCGCTCTGCTCTGTTTACACCTGTGCTCACACAAACTCCATCTCTCTCAGTCCTCACATTCACCCTGCCCCGAGGTAGGGCCAGCCCCTGTCCTGGAGGAGGAAACTGAGGCTCACAAGGATTAAAGGATTTGCCTAGTAGCTGGAGGGAACAAGGGATCCCAGACCTGTCTGCTTCTAAGCCTGCTTTCTCCATCTTTTTAAAGTAATCCTTTCCCTCTAATAAAAATAGTAATAATGCTCACTGTAAAATGTTAGGAAAATACTAAGAAACATAACGCAGAGAATAAAAATCACCTCTAGTTCCTGCACCTGCTGATAGTAGTGGTAGAAGGTATGTTTCTAGTCTCTTTCTTTTCCCCTCTGCGAAATGTTTTTAAAAAATAAAATTGGGATCATAGTATATATACAGTGTGCATCTTGCTTTTTTCCCCACTCCCATTATATCATGAGCACTTTCCATGGTTATTAAATGTTTCTTAAGAATACAGTATTTTCTGATGGTGTAATAGCATGTTATAAGGCTGGGCTGCAATTTATTTCCCCATTTCCACTTTTGGTTGGTTTCCAAGTTTTCCCCTTTTAGAAATTATGGTAAACAACCATGTACACCAATCTTTGTCTGCACTTTTAAAAATTTCCGATTCTTTTCTTATTCTAAAATGTCAGCCAGTTTGCTGACTCCATCCAACAGGCATTTCCCGATCCTCTTCCCTGTGCTGGGCCCTGTATTGGGCCTGGAGACACAGAGGAGGTGGCTGAGGGTTGAAGAGTCTCTGAAGTAAGGAGCTGTGAAAACTTGAGCTAATCACTGAATCTTTCCTAACCTCCTAGGTCTTCATCTATGAAACGTCCAAGTCATGAAGGGCCCTGAATACTAGGCTAGGGAGTTTGGATGTTATTCCAACAGTGATGGGGAATTATTGAAGATGTGAGAGAGAAAGAGAGAACACTGCTTTACTTCATCCTTGCCTGGAATACCCTTTATCTTTTGGCAAACTCCTACCCATCCTTCAAGACCCAGCACCTAGCACAGAGTGTTCAATACAGGAATGATGCTGATGCTGATGACAATGATGGTGGTGATGGCAATACTAGCAGTAGTGGTTACATAAAGCTTATCATGTGCTGGGCACTGTTGTCAGCACTTTACATGCACTGTCTTATTTAACCTGACAAGGTAGATAACCATTATGACCCCATTTTACAGACAAGGGAACTGAGCAGGGAAACTTTAGGTCCCATGAGTTTTCTGGGTTTTTCCATTGCACAGAAGCCTTGCCTTATTGATGCTATGGTGTAGGGAGGATAGGAGACCCCCTTGCTTGGGCTCCTAGTACCTGAGGAATGACAGGAAAAGACCCAAGGAGCTGGGGAGGAAAGGTAGGCAACTCAGCTAGTCAGTTCTTCCCAGCTGGGGCCTCATCTCATCAAGAGAGCTCAGGGCGAGCTGAGCTTTTCAAACTGAAAGTCCAAATTTCCATCAGAGGAAGGCAGGCCTGGCTGGCTGCTAGGTGGATGGATAATGGATGGTTGGAAGGGGATGAACAGGTGAATGAAGGGTTATCTAGGTAGATTATACAGGTAGGAAATGGATGGATGGTTAGAGAGCGGCCTCGGTGAGTATAATGGTACACAGACAGAAGAAGAGGGAAGGAGGGATGGAGGGAGGTGTAGCTGGGTAGTGTGTAGATAGATGAAGCAATTGCAGTTTTGTTTTTCTGAAATAGTGATAATAATCCCTGTCCTGCCTGCTTCACAGAGTTATTGTCAAATAGTTCATGAGCAGATGCAAATGTGCTTCCAGGATGTTATTACTGTTGTTGTTGTTGATATTAATAACAACACTTGGCTCTGACTCATTCCTAATTGTGGTGTCACCCACCAGTACCGCACCAAGACCACCCCCATCGTCAAGTCCCCCAAACTGGCATCAGAGGAAGCCCCTCCCCGGCGGATCCTCATCTACGGGGTCCAGGAGGAGAATGGCTCTCGTGTGCAGAACTTCGCCCTGGACCTGACCCCACCACCCGAGGTCGTTTACAAGTCAGAGCCTGGCACCAGCGACGGCATGAATGTGCTGGGAATCGTCATCTTCTCTGCCACCATGGGTACGTGCCACCTGCCACCCACCCTCCGGCAGTGCCCTGGAGCCTGGCCTCCTTGCGTTTACCCCTCCCCACATCCCCGTGTCCAGTAACCTGAATAGCCTGGAGTCTCCCCATCTTCCAGATGGTTCCTCCCTTTCCTTTCCAATGGCTCAAGCCTCCATTCGATTGGGGGAGGGGGTGCCTCCTGCCCTCTTCCTCGTTGGAGGTAATGTTTCTTAATCAGAATTCCCCATCCTTGTGTTCTGTTTGCCTCCAGGGGCGTCAGCCCTCCCTCAAAGAAGACCACGCCTCTGGCCCCCTCCCAGCTGCTGTTAATTTAAAGCCCTCACTCCTCCCCTCCAGCCTCAACTGCAGGCCTTCTCACTGGCCACCTCTCTCCGCAGACCACTTCTCGGGGCCCCCTGACCACACCTTTCCCTTTGCTACTCTTCTCTGGGTCCCCAAGTCCCACCACAGGCTACATACCAAGAAACTGGTGAAGCTTAACTTGTACCAGCCCCTGCGGAAGCCTGTATCATTTTTCCTTTTTTAAATTTTGTATCCTTTTTCTTCAAGAGGGCCCCAAACTGTGTGAGCTTCAGAAAATCCACAAAACCTGTGGATATGCCCCTGCCTTCACTGCCTGCCACCACCACCACCGACATCCACACATATTTTTTTATTCTTTGGAGTCTAGGAATTCCTAACCTCTCCACGACAATCTAGCTTGTCAGTCCCCACCTTGTCCTTCTGGGCCGGGCCAGGGGTCATCATGACTCTTAGTATAAAATTGGCATCAGCTTCCCCACCGCACCAGCCTGGGCCTCAGGGGGCCTCTCTGGCTTCCCTGGCTGCTTGCAGGGTTTTCTTCTCAAGTGCAAAGCCTCCCCATCCTCCTGGTTGCTCAGGCACAGAACCCGGGGTCAGTTTCTACCTCGCCCTCTGCCTCAGCCCACTTCCAAATCCCAGCACGCCCACCTCTGAAATCTCTCTCCAATCTGTGCGCTTCCTTCTGCCCGCCGCCCGAGCCTGGTCCAAGGCCGTCGTCATCTCTCACCTGGTTTCCGCAGAAGCTGCCTGAAGAGTCCCCTGTCCTGGTGTGTCCTCCCCATGAGGTCACAAAGTCCCACATAAAGCCTCCCCTGGCTCCACTGCACTCAGAGATGGGTCCAAACAGCCTGCAGAGCCCCGCGCTGGGCCAGCTCGTCCTGCTTCTCTGGTCCCGCTCACTTCCCGCCTCCGCCGCTCACGCGGCCTGTCAGGTCCCTCCCCACCTCCCCCAGCTGGGCTGCTCCTGCCCCTTCCTCTCCCCTGCACCTTCCTCATCCTTGAGGGGCTCTAGATGAGCAGCACGTCCTCGGGAAAGTCTCCCTGACCCCCTAGACTGGTCAAGTCCTCTGTGTCACTCCTTAAACGTCTGGCCTGAGGCAGTTACGCAATTGTGTGGCTGTTTAATGCCTGCACGGAAGCTGTGTCCACTCCCTGCAGGCAGACAGACCTTGTTCTCCATTTATCCCCACAGCCACCACGTGACTGGCTTGTACAGGTGCTCAGTAAAGTCTGCAGGAGAGATGGGTAGACTCATGGATGAATGGATGGACGGTGATGGATACTGAATTTCTTATCATCTTGGTCAAAAGGCCAGGCACACAGAGGGGCCAGGACCTCAGAGACTTCAGTGTGTGAGAGGGAGGTGTTTGGAAGCGCCTTCAGCCCATCTGTAAATCTGTTCCCAATCCTGGACTTTCTTCCTCCTCCCCAGCCATTGCCCTCTCTTAGCAATTGGCAGAGTGAAAGAAACCTTTGAGACCCTTTGACTCAGTTCACTGTCTACTGAGCACGTGTAACTGTCCACATGTTAGTTGTATATTTGTGTGTGTGTGTGTGTGTATGTTCGTGTGTCCGAGTCAGCACGTGTCGCACCCATGTGTGCCCAACTCTAGAAATGTAAAAAGGCCAGCGCTGCCTGAGCCTAGTGCGGAAGGGAAAGAAGGATGGAGGTGGGAGTCATAGATGGGGTCAGATCAGTGGGACCTGAAGCGCAGGGAGCTTGGTTATGGTCTACAAGCTCAGGGAAGCCAGTGTAGGGTGTCTGCAGGGAGCATTTTTATCTTAAGAAGATGGCACTTGCTCTGGTTGGAGCAGGGTTAGAGCAGGTTAGATGAGAGCCCTGTGGGGACGTCACTGCCCTCGCTCCAGCCTGGAGGCTGAGGAGGAGAGGAGAAGTGGAGGGGAGGTGCCGGTGCATCAAAAGCTGCTGGGAAGCCCACCAAGCGCTGAGATCTGTGCATGCCGCAGCTCGTCCCTGCTGGGCCACCAGCGTGCATGAGCGTGGGCATGTCTGCATCCTGGTCTGCGGCGTCTGTGATGTGCTGTGTCCCTCTCCCCCCACCTGCAGGCATCATGCTGGGCCGCATGGGTGATAGCGGGGCCCCCCTGGTTAGCTTCTGCCAGTGCCTCAATGAGTCTGTCATGAAGATCGTGGCGGTGGCTGTGTGGTAAGTCTGGTCATGGGGGGCCGGGGCAGGGTCCTCGTCTACCCACCCCACCCCCTGCCAGATCTGCCCTGGGCAGTCAGAGGGACACCATGGGCCCATCCTCTGCTCTCACAGGAGTGAGCAGAAACCTGCATGGGAGGCTGCATGCCCCTGGATGTCCCAGCCCTGACCAGCCCCGGTTCCAGCTCTGGGCCGGCCACTTCTGGCCCCATCAGGCCCACTGGAGGAGAGCTAAGAGCTAATAAGCCTGGGCCTGCTCTCCCATCCTCAGTTTCCCCATCACATGGGGCTTCATCAGCTCAGCTTTCGGAGAAAGGAAACACTGGAAGTGACAACCAGCTGCTGCTCCTGGGTTCAGATTTCAGACCTTAGGAATCTTCTAGTCCAACCTTGCACAGTCAGAAGGGGAAATGCAGAGGCCTGCCAAGGTCACCCATGGGCCTGTGGCATTGCTGGGCTGAAATGCGGGCCTGAAAGTGGAGAAGGCAGAGGCGTGAGAGGTTGTGCTGGGCTGGGCTGGCTGAGGTGGTGTTAGTCACACCATGTGCTGGGCACCTTGATACACAGTCTTATTCTGTCCTCATAGGAGCCCTAGGAGGCTCGGGGGGGTCAGGCCAGGCAGTGATGTGGTGCCAGGATCGCCTGGAATCTTTGGCTGCCCAGCACTGAGTTGGCTGCCCGGCCAATTCCAGGTACTTCCCCTTTGGCATCGTGTTCCTCATCGCTGGCAAGATCCTGGAGATGGACAATCCCACAACGGTTGGAAAGAAGCTGGGCTTCTACGCAGTCACGGTGGTGTGCGGACTGGTGGTCCATGGCCTCTTTATCCTGCCCCTGCTCTACTTCTTCATCACCAAAAAGAACCCCATTGTCTTCATCCGAGGCATCCTCCAGGCGCTGCTCATTGCGCTGGCCACCTCCTCCAGGTAGCCCTGGGCAGCAGGCAGGATGGGGGAGGAGGCCGTCCTTCTGTCCAGCCATCATTTGCCCATACCCACAGAACCACAAAATGTGTCAGCGTGACCTGCTTCACAAACTTGGGGGTAGCTATGGTAACAAGACCTATTCTTGCAAATGCAATGCTTGAGCCCCCACCTGCCCGAATGGCAGAAAGCCCTCCCCAACTTGCCCACCTCCCCAGGGTTCACTCAATCTGCATGGGGTCAGCTTCCAGGCACCAGTGGCAGAGAGAGCTGAAGAGTGATGAGTCTGCAATCACTGTCACCTGTCGCTGCCATGCAGTGCTTCTGCTGGAGTCAGGCCCTGTACTGTTTAGGGACCTTGCCTGTCTTCTGTCACTGGGACACTGGCAGGTTTCCCCATCACAACCATGGCAGTGTCTCCAGACAGTGGGAATTTGAATCACGGTTCTGTTACCCACTAGCTGTGTGACTGTGGGCAAGTCACTTGACCTCCCTGGGCATCAGTTTCCTCATATACGGATTGGGGATCAATGTAGCCTCCGCCACAAAGGGTCGCTGTGGGGATGAACTGAGATAACCCACTAAGGCCAGTCTGGGCTCAATGAAGGAACACCTGCCCAAGGATCCCAGACTGCAGCTGAGTGCAGAAGACCCAGAGTCATGCAAACCCAGCTGTTGAGCAAGGGGGAGGAAGGAGGTGGTCACTTACTGGGCATCTAACCCTGTGAAGAAAGAGTGGTTCTCCCCACAGAGAGTGTCCAAGTGCCACGTGGGGGAAGTGGCCCAAACTTGAGCCCAAGACTTTAGCACCAAAGGCCTGGCTCTTCTCTCCATCCCTTACTGCCCTCTCTTCCCTGGGCCTCGGCTCACTAATCTGTAAAATGGGATGAGGGCCACCACAGACCCCCTTCCCCAGCAGCCACATGACCCACCCTTGGCAGCAGAAGCCCTTCGTGCAGGACTCAGGAGGAGCAGAACCCCAGCGAGGAAGAGCTCTAGAAGCCTTGTCTGGGAACCCCCACCCAGGGCAGAGGGAGGTGGAGAGAGGGAAAGACAAAGCCCCAGGCACCTGCCAGGCCCCGTGCTGCTGGCCAAGCCCTGCTGGAGCCGCCCGCCCTCACCATTCCCCGCTTGGCAGAACCACAGCCCTGGGCGCAGCACGCCCGGGGCCCAGGAGGGCCTCTGGCAAGTGGAAGTGGGCTTCCCAGGCAAGGGCCTGTGGGAGAGGAAGGGCTCTGGGGCCACACTAACCTGGGTTTCAGTCCCGACACTGCCACTGGGAGCTCTGGTGACAAACACAGTAACAGTAAGAGCACCACTGACAAGCGCCTGTGACGTGCCAGACGCTGTTCTAAGTGTCGCCCGTTGACTCCTCCTACTGGCTCTGCAATGGACATGCTGTTTGGGACAAGGATACTAAGGAGGTGCCAGGGCCACTCGGCTAGTGGGAGGCTGGAATCTGGCCCCAAGGCGTCTGGCCCAGAGCCCTGTGTTGACCTCTCCACCTCCACTTGCTTGCTAGCTCAGCACGGTCCTGAGATGCTGGGTCAGCCCCTCCTTCCCTCAGTATCTACATTTGTAAATGGATCAAAGCCCTGCCCTCGCAGGAAGCTGTGAGGATCAGATGAGAGTTTGTAAAGTGTGGTGCCTGGCACATAGTAGGTGCTCTGCTAGTGGTAACGGCCTTCCTGGCCTGTGTTTGTATCGGTGAGGTGGGGGGGTGTCTCTGAGGCCCTGGGCCTGGGCGAGTCTGGCCATGTGACCATTTTCAAAGCCCCTTCAGCCTGTTCTCCCCCTACCCCAGATGGGCCAGCTGCCTGGGGTTGGGGGGTGGGGAGAGCGTCCATCCCTGGCTGGCGGGCACCCTGGAGGCCCTGACCATCCTAAGGAGGGTGGTCGGCAGAAACTGGCCCCTCTGCCCACAGCTCAGCCACTCTGCCCATCACCTTCAAGTGCCTGCTGGAGAACAACCACATTGACCGGCGCATTGCCCGCTTTGTGCTGCCCGTGGGCGCCACCATCAACATGGATGGCACCGCGCTCTACGAGGCTGTGGCCGCCATCTTCATTGCCCAGGTCAACAACTATGAACTGGATTTCGGCCAGATCATCACCATCAGGTACACTCCTGACACCTCACACCCAGTGTGTATTGGGGGTAGGGTGCACTGGAAATGCCTTCAGGATTCTTGAGCTGAGGGAAGGGGGCTGGAGTGAGGGGAGCAGGCCAAGGGGAAGGCCTCACATGCCAGCGTGAGGTACAAGTCTGACCCTGGGGACCAGGCCCCCAAGGGAGGCTGGGCAGATCTCTGCCAATGGACAGTCAAAGTCTCTGTGAAGCTTCCCAGAAACTTACAGAGGCAGTGGCTCCAGACACAGGGATTTCCACTAACTGCTCAGGAGGTTCTGCTGAGGCCAAGGATGGGGCCTCTGGGACCATAGGTCCTTGAGGGGACACATGCCCCCTGCCCTAACAACTTCTTGATGTGACAGTCCTAACAACTCCTGCCCCACGATGCCATCCCCAGAGGCCCTGGCATTCTGGCTCCTTCCTTGGGGCCAGGGCCCAAAAACGCTCCCTGCCCCCCCTACAGCATCACTGCCACCGCGGCCAGCATCGGGGCAGCTGGCATCCCCCAGGCCGGGCTCGTCACCATGGTCATCGTGCTTACCTCTGTGGGACTTCCCACAGACGACATCACCCTCATCATCGCTGTCGACTGGGCTCTGTGAGTGGGGGTGCTTCTTGGGCAGCAGGCCCGCGGGGTGGGCTGAGGAACTACCGTGCTTTGGCACAGTGCAGGTACAGTACTATTGACACAGGCCCAGCTATATAATTTGTGGGGCCCAGCTTTCAAAAATGAAAAAGCAGGATCCTTTGTTCAAAAATTTTAAAGAATTTCAAGAGTGGGAGCTGAGCATCAGACCGAGCCCAGGCCTTCTTAGCACAGGCCCTGAGCCACTGCACAGTCATGTGCCCGAGAAGCCCGCCCCACATCCCCCGCTTCAGCACCACCAAAGGGGTGGTGGGCGGGGAGGACCAGGAAAGCGCCTGGCTGCGGCTCGCCCTGGCAGCCATCCCGTGGGTGCTGCCGGGGTGAGCACTGCCCTCTTCCAGCTCCCCTTACAGCAAAGTGCCTCCTGCTCGCCGCTCACCGCCCACCCTGTCCCACTAGGGACCGTTTCCGCACCATGATTAACGTGCTGGGTGATGCACTGGCTGCCGGGATCATGGCCCATATCTGCCGGAAGGACTTTGCTCAGGACATGGGCACCGAGGTGAGAACAGTGCCTCCCTCCCAGCGCAGCTGCCCAAGGGCCTGGGGGTGGAGCCGGGGTTGGGTAGGCAGGGCACCACATCAGCCACCCACCAGCTGGGCAGCCCTCAGCCGATCCCTCCATGCCTCCAGGCTTTGGTCTCCTCATGGGCACCAGGGGTGACAGATTTCCCTAACACCTAGTAGTTGAGCACCCACAGTGCTGATCCAGACACAGGAAGAGCAGTGGTGAACAGAGTCCACTCCTTCAGGGAGCCTGTGCCCTAGTGTCCTGCCAACCACAATGCCAGCATTTGTACGTCTGCTCAGGGCTTCGTGGTCCTCAGGGCTCCTTCAGTAACCAGGTGGGCCAAGCTGCCCCACTCCATGGGGAGGATGCTGAGGCCCAGGCCAGGGAGCCACCCGTTCCCTCACTGGACCCCGTGGGTCAGGGGTCCTCCTCTACAAGGACAGTCCCAGGAGGTGGCAGGACAGCTTGGAACTAGAGCCCAGAGAGGCCCTGTGACCTATCAAGTTTCCACAGCATGTCTGTAGGAAAACCAATCATGTTGTTCCCAGCCCTATGCTGGTTCAGTCCTCCCTAGTATCTAACCTCAGTCTCTCCTGCTGCTGCCAAGACTGTTTCCCTTCCCCAGAAACTGCCACCCTGCGAGACCAAGCCTGTGAGCCTCCAGGAGATTGTGGCGACCCAGCAGAATGGCTGTGTGAAGAGTGTGGCTGAGGCCTCAGAGCTGACCCTGGGCCCCACCTGTCCCCACCATGTCCCTGTCCAGGTGGAACAGGATGAGGAACCAACCACCTCCAGTCTGGACCACTGTACCATTGAGATCAGTGAGCTTGAGACCAATGTCTGAGCCTGCAGAGATCCAGGGTTAGGGGCCAGGGACAGGATCTCAACTCGCTACTTTCCTGAGCATGGAGGCCAGGCGCACACAATTGAGAGACGGGCTCCACTCAACAGAACATGGAGTCTCAGAGAGGGGCAAGAGTGTATGTGGGAAACCCAGCCAGACAGTGACGGGCAGACATCACCCAAGCCTGGCTGTGACATTTCAGCAGACAGAGATTATGGTCCTTACTTTCCAGATACAGAGTTGAGGCTCTGAGGGCTGAAAACACCTGCCCCAGGTCTCAGAACAAGTAATGTCAGGGCCAGGACAAAGCTAGTTCAAGTTCAAGCTCTAGTTCAAGGCTTTCACTTGGAGGACAGGGATGCCTACAGGGCCAGATGCCCAGATAGAGAGGCTCTGCCCCTCTCCAGGAGCCCCGCTGTTTTCAATTTATGAAGATGTAACAATGTCCTGGTTCTGCCCCAGCTGTGTCCCAGCCCAGGCCAGCCCCCACCCTGCCCCATAACACGTGGCCTCAGACAAACAGCTCTCCCCAAGGATGGGCCCAGTCCAAGGCCAAGACCTGCTGCCTTCCACATGCCACAGCCCGTCCCATCGCCTGTCCTGTTACCTCTCACAGATCACCTCCAACATGGAGACAGGGATGTCGTCAGTCTGGGCTAGCCTGTCCCTGGACAGGTGGGCCAGCTGGGACTGGGAAGGCAGGCTCACTGGGATGCTATAGTCAAGCTGCCCACGTGGCCCTGAGGTCAGCACTCCCCAAAAGCCTGCGTGATAGAGTGGAGGTAGATTTTCTATTCCTTTCTGTGTTTGCAAATTCAGTGATAGCTAAATAAAGGTTTTTTTTTTTTTCAAGTCTTGTGGGCTCAGCAACCATACTCCAGCCAGCATCTCTTTATTGGACTAATAGAGGCTGTCAAAGTGCAGACTGGTCTGTCTGAGCAGCCAGAGTTCAGACAGGCCTGTCCAGGAAACCAGAATGTAAACAGCCTTGTCCATGTAGCTAGAGTGTAGACAGATCAGCCTAAGCCGTCAGTGTGTGGAGAGGCCGGCCTGGGCAGCCAGAGAGCAAATGAGCCTGTCCAGGTGGCCAGAGTGAGGACAGGCCTGTCTGAGCTGTCATGTGCAAGGGGCCGAGTGCAGACTGGACTGCCCAGGGCCTGTGTACAGCCACAGTGTGGACAGGCCACTCTGCCTGGGCTCTGCTCTGCAGGCAGGGCCCTGAGGTCAGTCCCCACAAAAGCCAGCCTGGCTCCCATTAGTGAATGCTCTGCTTTAAGGAGGGGATACGCCCATGGACATTTGAAGCTGTTTCATCCCTCGATCTCCTCAGCCCTAAGGTGCCTTGAGGAGGCTTGCAGGGGACACACAAGATCCTTGGCCACGCAGCCTGCTCTGGATGTGCTTTGGAGTCTTGTGCTGTGGAGTCCATGAAGACACTGAAGCTCCCAGGGTCTCTCAGAGCATCAGGAGGGTACCTGCCTCCCAGCCCCCAGTCCTGAACCACCTCCATCCTCCTCCCAGGGCCATAGTCTAAGGAGTCCACGAAGGGCCCCAGGCTCCCCCTCACACTGCAGGGCTGGGGGCTATAGACTCCACCATGGGAGCAGCCTTCATTCCTTAAGGCCTAATCACTAGGAGGGTCAGATTGCAAGCCATTGTAGCTCCCATCATTGTGTGGCCTGGCTGAGTGGCCCCTTCCCTGTGTCACATCTCTGAGGCCCTTTGAGCAATGGAGTCTGCCCCACACAAGGCAGGAACCTGCTCTTTACTAGGCTCGACAGAGCATGCTCACACACCTCCAGTAGCAAAGCACCACTGCTTCCTGGGCACCTCGTCCACTGTGGGGCAGCTGTGCCCATCATAGGTTCTTCTTTGCTCTAAGCCAGGTGCTGCCTTCTGGTCCAGCTCTGGCCCAGTTGGGGGTGGTGGGCACACTGAACACGTTTGCCACCTTTTCTTGGGCAGACCTGCAGAGACGGGGGCCCCCAGGTGGGCTCTGCCCCAGCTCCCAGGCCTGCCTCCGGCCCCCTTCCCATTCCAGTGTCCCTATGGGACAGTTCCCATCAGTAATGCCCACTCAGTGCACAGGAGCCCTGAGTAGCCCAAAGCTGGCAGGTCCTTTGCTTGGATGCCCAGCTTCTGGGGGTGCAGAGGGAGCTCACAGGCCCAGTGTGGTGCTCCCATCCCAACCTGCTGACCCCTACCAAGCTGAGGGGCTGCACATGCCTCCAGGCCACCTTACCTTCAACTAAACCCTGCATCCCTGGATGTCTGCCTGAGTGATTACTTTGTGGGCCCCGAGAACTGAACTTGGCCCTGACTGCTGCTGGTCCAGAAGGCGCTGAGGTGCTTGGATCCTGCCCACCCCAGCCAGGCAGCAGCCAGCACCTGGCAGGAAGCACACACAGACACGGCCATGGGCAGCCAGACAGGGGTAATGCTTTTATATTAGTTTTTCTGTAACAGGAAAAATCGGCTTTGAAGTTTTTAACATTTTTTTTCTTTAAAAAAAAAAGAATAAAAAACCAAAGGCATCCAGAACTCCTGCAGGCCCAAAGAATAAAAAAAGGTCTCTCATTGGTGCAGCTGTGCCCTTCACTCTTGCTCGGGCCCAAGGCCCCCAGCAGCCCCAGGAGACCTTCCCTCTGGCCTCAGGGGGGCCTGCCCATCAGACATGCCTGGGGCCGGTCAGGGTGTAGTGGGAGCGGGGCAGGCGGGCCAGGGCAGCAGTCCCAAAAGTTCCTGTCCCTAAAAGGAGGGAAAGGAACAAAAGCCAGCTTTTGTGAGTTCCAGGGGGCTCAGGCACCTGGCTGCAGAGAGTACAGAGACAACTCTGTGTCTTCTCCAGGGGACAGACAGACAGATGGGTGGGCAGACAGCAAGCCGTTCTGACCGTTTCTGGCTGGGACAAGAGCTGTTGGTGGCGTAGGCTGAGGGAGGCTGTTTGCATGTGACTTGTGTGTGTGTGTGTGTGTGTGTGTACACATATGAGTCCACAGGGCAGAGAGCAGGCACCCGTGAGTGCCAGGGCTGGTCAGACCCTTCCCGAGTCTGCAGGACTCGTGGTGGGTCTGGGGTGGAGAGTGGGACATTTAGAGGACAATGTGCAGCTGGCTGTGTGAGCGTGTGGTGTGGTGTCTAAGCGTGTTCGGTTATGGATGCACTGCAGGAAGGGCAGGGATGGGAGACTGGGTCCAGCCTGTGTGTGGAGGGGGGCCCGGCAGGTGCTGCACTGAGTGTGTCTGTGAGGATGGCAGAGTGGGGCTCCTGGGGCTCAGGCACGTACTGCAGAAAGTCTCCAGCGGTCCATGGTCCTGCAGAACACGTGGAGAGTCAGGGGAGGCCAAGGCGAACCCTCCAACCACAACCAGCCTGGGGGAAGTAGATTAGACCTGGGGGCCCACCAGAGGGGCTCTGGGAGAGCCAGACAACTGCAGGCATGAGGGGGAGTTGCCCCTGGGAGCCCAAAGCCAGCAGGCCACCCACTGGGAGGTGCTCGTGGAGGGTCTGGTATGGGCTGGAGGGCCTTTGGGTGCCTCTGGACTCTCCCTGGGGCATCTCCCAGGGCCCTACTCAGCAGACCTGACTTTGGCCAATGTCCTCCAGAGGGGGCAGATTCTCTCCACCCCAGGACCCCCAGCACCCTTCCTGAGGGTCACAGCATCCTCACTGAATGGTCAGTCACACCTGTCGCTGACCCCTGGCTCTGCCTGAGGACAGTGCTTGAAGAGAAGGGGCCCCACCTTCACGCCCCAGGGCCCCAGGAGTCGAAGAAGGTGATTTCCAAGCACTGCCTCTGGGCCTGGCCTCTACGCTCCAAGAACCCCCGCCCAGCACACTCCTCTCTCTGTCATCAGCTGGACCCCTTTCCCCATCTCCCTCTTTCATCCACCCATGGGGTCCTCAACCCTCCTCAGGCTTCTCTCTGACCCAGGTCCTACTTCAATCCAATATCCTAACAGTGGCCCAGTGGCTCCCTCCCATGGCCACACCCTGGCCCTGGGACCCCCCATTTAGCTCACTCTGATACTCCTTCCTGACCACACCTCTCCCCCTGGCTACTCAACACCACCTGCCGACTCTCCAACATTCTCCTCGCCCACCAGCCCTTCTGTCTGCACCCACTTCCCTTCCCAGCCTGAACCCTGGGATTCATGATGCAGCCGTTCTATAGTCAATACTCTCAATTTGTTTGTTACTTGCCCTCCTGTCCCACACATCCGGCCAAAAGCCATGGATAGATCCAACTGTCTATGGTCTCCAACACCTGCCGGAGTCTGCTGAGCACCTCCTGCTGCACTGAGAAAACAGAAGGCTGAAGGCATCAAGCAGATGTGACTTCATGTCCAGCCACCAAGCCACTAGCCTGCATGTGACTGCAGCCACTCAGTCCTCCATCTTCCTGCCACCGTGGAGGGAGCACTGACCCTGCTGCCCAAGCTGGTCCTTCCTCCAGTTTACACAGGGATCACTATACCCAGCTCTCCTCCCTTAAATCTTTAACTCCTCCCTCCACACTGGCCACTCCCCACCAGCATTCAAACCTGCTCTATTCCTTAAAAAAGGCATAACGTGAACAGAGCCCTGCCTGAGTTTCATGCCCCCTTTCTGACTACCGCCTTCTCTCATCTCTTCATAGCAAACTTCTTGATAGAGAAGTGACCCCAGGTCACGGTGACCTTCTTGTGGATAAATCTGGTGGGTCCTCGGCAGTGCTCAGCTCCATCAATTACTCAGCAGCACTGACACGGCTGATTCCCCCCACTTCCAGAGAAGCCTGTGCATGGATGTGTAACGGGCATGCTCATTTTTGTGTGTGTGCACATGTGCACACAAGGGCACGTGTTCCTGGGGAGGCATGTGTGCATGTACTCACATGCATGCACACATGTGTGCAATGGTGCACCCGTCCTGCATTTGTAAACATGCAATGGAGTATATGCATGTGTGTTCAAGTGTGTGCTTTGGGCATGTGCACAAGGGCATGTGTTCCTGGGGAGGCATGGGTGCATATACTCACATGCATGGACATGTGTGTTGGTGCCCCCTGTGCATGTGGGGGTGCTTGTGCTGCATGTATGTATAATCCCCCTCTGTCCTTAGCTGTCTGCAGTTTACCTGCCTCGTTCCCTAGGTGCTTTGTCCCAGCTCCTTCTGTCACTCCCCTCTGGCTCGCCATGCCCTCCCACTCACTCTCCCCAGGCCAGCTCCTCCAGCTTCCTGTGGCCTCCATGACCATTTCTAAGCATTTGATGCCTGGATCCCCATCTCCAGCTCAGACCTCTTTCCTGAGCCTCAGACCCACATAGCCAGCCCATCCTGGGCAGTTCCCCCAGTACCCTCCAAACTCAATATCCCAGACATCAAACCTGCTCCTCCTAGTACTATCATCCACCCAGAATTCCAGGCTAGAACCAGGATCTGGTCTTCTCCACCCAGCAGGACTGCTTGAGCCCTTTAAGCCTGCACCCCTAGACTCCTTTCAGGCCCATCTGCATCCTCACTGCCTGTCACCATCATCTCTGGCTTGGATTACAGCAGTGGCCTACCCCTGGGTCCCCACATCCATTCCCTGCTTCCATCATAGCAGCCCCTGCGCATGTCCCATCAGGGCACACATCACCCTCGACACAGTCTCCCAGCACGTGCCGCCGGCCTCCCTCAGGCTCACCACCATTCTCAACCTCTCACCCAGGGCCTGGCGCACACGAAGTACTCTAACAGGCTTGCATAATGAACGATGAAGCAGGGGACAGAGGGTGAAAAGTGAACAGAGAGACCCTAGACTGGGGTCAGGGGCAGGAAACTGGTGAGCAGGTGAGTGCGCCCCCACACAGACCCCCTACCTACGTCAGATCAGCTTGGTCAGATCCGTTCACTCTGTCACTATCGCTTTTCCTCTTCCTCCTCTTCCTCCTCCTCCTCCTCTTCCTCCTCCAACCGGCTCCGGTCCTTGGAAACGTCACCAAACTCAAAGTTGCCTTCTATGTCCAAGACCTGCAGGTGCTTCAGCCTCCGGAAGGCACTCTCCACCACGGAGCCCACAGCCAGCTTGTTAAACCTGTGCGGGCCACCCACGGGGTCAGCGCCATGGGCGGGACCTTGTCCCCACTCTCAGAAGGGAAGGGGAGGGAATGAGCCCTCCAGGAAGATGCGCAGCAAGCACAGAAGGGGCTTAGAAGTACAGTGTGTCACAGGGAGCTCAGGCTGATTGGTGTGGCTACTGCTGGGGGCAGGGCCGGCCCTGGGCCACTGGTCTATACAGGGAGGGGAAGGCCTCCTCCCATCTATGCTCTCGCTATGATTTGGGGGTGGCAGACATGGGCACCTCCTCTCTGTCTTCCCTCTGGCATTGACCCTGAGGCTTGAGGCTCCTGGGCTGCCAGCCTGGGGTCACCAAGGTACCTAGTGTGGAGGGACATGCAGGCCAGGACAGGGCCAAGCTGCACCAGGAACATACTCAGATTTGGGAAGGCAGAGGCTGAGCTCTGATCTCAGGCTCCCTCAACTCTCTGTGCCTCATTCCTCTGCAGGAGCTGGGACAGGTCATACTCCACTCCAGCGACACCCAACCTGGGCCTTTTTGGCCACCAAGCCGCTGGGAGGGCACATACTGCCTTTCTCTGATCTGTCTCCTTCTCTCTGGCTCAAGGGGTAGGGGAGGGATGTTCGGAAGAAACAGGCTCTGCTGTTCAGAAGCTCCTCATCTCCTTGGGGAGCTGGGTCCCCTGAGTCATTCTAAACCCCCAGAACCCAGCGAGGACTTGAACATCTGCTGTCCTGGGTCTGAGGCCCAGGCCTAGCCTGGGTGGCTGTGGAAACAGCAGCCACCTGTGCTCTCTGGGCCTCAGCTTTCCCAGCTGTAAATTGGGAAGATGTTCTCTGTGGTCCCTTCCTATCATAGGAACATCAATAATGCCCACATGCACCGCTTTTTAAAGTTTCTGAAATCCTTTCACAAACCTATGAATGTCCCCAGGCATGGCCAGCACTGTCCCCACCATTGAGAGATGAGGAAACAGGGGCTCAGTGGGGTTCTGTGACGTACCCAGAGTCACACAGCTGGTCAGCAGTAAAGCCAGGCTTCAAACACTGACCTCTCCCTGCAAGCTGTTCCCATCTGCCTGGACTATCACACTAGAGCCGGAGCAGACCCCAGAGGGGCTCAGGCCTACCTGAGAAAGATCCCTTTGAGGTTGGGTGTGGAGTCGAAGGCATTGGCAGGCACGGTGCTAATCTTGTTGTTCTGCAGGTACAGGTACTCGAGCGACTTGGGGAGCCCCTCGGGGATGTCTGTGAGCTGATTCCCGGCAATGTCTAGCAGCTGCAGGGGTGACCAGGGGAGCCAAAGCACTTAGCTTGCAAAGCTCCTACCAGTTCCCCACCCCCTGCCTATCTAAATCTCATAACCCTGTGAGGTGTGTTACAGACTACCCTCACTTTCCAGATGGGGAAACAGAGAGGTTAAAAGATCTATTCAAGACCACACACACAGCCTGTACAGGCTGGAAGCTGGTGCACCTGACTCTGAACCCTTATCTAATTGATGTATAGCCTCCCCAGTCCCTGCCTTCCCACGTGAATTCACGGCCAAGGCGTCTGGTATCAGAGTCCTCCCTCCTTAACACATCTGTCACCTCATCACACTAAAGACCTCAAAAGGGCAGGGGCTAGGGGTACTCAAGTCTTTAAATCTCACCCCACTGGTGTCAGATGAAGGGTAGGGGGTGGCTACTCATTTGTGGACCTCAGGCCATGTGGACAGGGCAGGGGTAAAGGTTTGAGGCCCACAGTGACCCTGGTATGGCAGCCAGGTCCTAGGCTGGTCAGTCTCAGAGTCATCACAAGCCTAGAGCCCAGGAAGCAGGTGGCCAGGGAAATGGGGTAGCTTTCCCAGGGGGCAAGATGCACCTGCAGCAGACAGCAGACTCAGACGCAACCGGGTGCAGATCACGGCCTGGCCCTCGGGCTGTCAGCACGCCCTTGCCCGGACACACATCTGTGCAGCCACGGGTGGGCTTTCGTCATGTCTAATCTCCCTCCTCACCTAACAGGCTGGGGCTCAGGGACAGGTAACTGGAGGCCATGAATCCAGATTCAAGATTCAAGGGGCGCACACACTTCAGGTACCTTAGGGAGCCTCCCAGTCACTGCCCCTACCCAGCAGGGACCCCTGCTCTCCACTGTGTTCCTTCCACATGATTCCAGCACTTCCTCATTCATCCCAAACATCCTCACTGCCCCTGGGTGTTGGGGACATGGAATCCACTGAGATCTGCCTCCGCTCTCAGAAAGCCAGGCTGGCAGGGGATATCGACGCTGCAGTCTGACAATGACAGCAGCAGAACTGGGCTGTGATCAGGGAGCCCAGGGAAGGGGCCTGATCCAGCCTCAGATGGGGTGGGTTGATGGAGCCAGTGCAGCCAGGGGCTCTGAAGCAGCAAGAGCAGCTGCTTATAGAAAGATCCAACAGGGTGAGGAAGAATCCCCCACACCAGACACCCCATCCCTGACTGATCTCACCCAGGCCCAGGCAGGCATCTAAACTGCACATCACTGGAGACTTTCTGCAGGAGGTGACACTTGAGCTGAGTCTCATGTATATTATAAGCTCTAGGAGGTTGACCCTGATCTATCTTATTCCCCTCTGAGTCCTCAGTTCTAGAGCTGTGTCTGCACATGGTGAGTGCTCAGTACAGACTTAAGGAATGAACGAGTGAGTAGGTGTCACTAGGGTGGAAAAGGAGCTTCCAGCAGAGAGGCCAGTATAAGCAAAGCCCAGTGTGCCTGGGAAACTAAGAAGCTTGTCTAGGAACAGGAGCAGACCAGGCCTTGAAGGCTGTGGCAGGTATTCTGATCTGGGTTCTAAAAGCAATGGGAAGCCACAGAAGAGTTCTGGGACGGGGTGTAAGGTGAGCATGTGTTTTTCAAGATACCCTCTGCATGTGGAATACAGGACTGGAAAGCTCCTAGGAAGGTCGAGTCCAGGCAAGAAATGGGGGTGGCTTGAGTTGGTGGTATGAGCAGTAGGGATGGAGAGAACTGGAGAGACTGGGAGATGCGATGGTGGAGTTGGCAGGGTTTGGTAACAATGGGTACTGGGGGGCAGATGCCGTGAGAAGAGGATGTCATGGGCAGCTTTCAGGTTTCCTGTGGACACCTGGTGGGTGTCGCCTCCTCCAACGAGTTAGAAAATGCAGCAGAAGGAGCAGGTGTGGAGGACAGGATAATGGGGTTTGGGCCCCTTAAGAATACCAAAGAGAGCTGGCACAGGGGTTGGATCCTGGGGTCTGGCACTCAGCAGGGCTATCTGGGTGAGGAGAGACCCTGTTGCTCCTGCAGGGCCAGTTGCCTCCCCGCCAGCTCCCACCCTGCTCCACTGTCAGAGCTCTGCTCCACCTCCCTGCCCCCACCCCAGGGCCTCTCCCCTGCACTCCGCTCAGACACCTCCGTCCTGACAGCTCCCTGCACAATCATGTACTGTGCGCCTATATGACGAGGGCCCTGCATCCAGCAGGGAACACCACAGACTAAAATGCCTGCCCCTTATTCTAGCAGGAAGAGCGGGCAACAAACAAGCAACAGATGACCTACTGTCGGAAAGGATGAGGGCTATGAAGAAAAACAAAGCGGAGGACAAGCAGCGAAGGAAGACCTCCCTAGGAGGTGACATTTGAGCAGAGCCCTGAGAAAAAAGGAAGGGTAAGGCCTCAGGACCCCTGGGAGAGAAGGGCCTGGTAAGGTAGCAGAGCGGAGAACCCAGCCCTGCCTCCCAGATTTCTCTAATGAAGTTCCTTTTTGGCCCCTCATTGAGTCAGGAGGTTTTGCTTGTAACCAAAGAGGCTCAGTTCACTTGGCCTGATATCCCTCCTGTCTCTGTGGCCGCAAGAGCCATACCCACTGCCCAGCCTAGAAGCCTCAAGTAGATGCCCCTAGACTCTGAAGACTGGTGAGGTCAGCCCCGTCACCAACGTGCCGTTCTCCCCACTCCCAAGCCCAGCCTGCTCCAGGCAACTATTCCTGTGCCCACAGGTGGGTGAGTCCACTCTCCCATGCCACCTGAACTGTCCTTGTCCCCCATTTCCCCCACCTGCAGCCATGACTTCCTCTTATCCCCACGGCGCTCCTCAAGCCTGTCCCTGCAGGTGTGA
The DNA here is from genome assembly GCF_048773025.1 of Camelus bactrianus. Lineage (NCBI taxonomy): Eukaryota > Metazoa > Chordata > Mammalia > Artiodactyla > Camelidae > Camelus > Camelus bactrianus. Next base: position 41,270,143 of record NC_133551.1, read on the forward strand.
AAGGGGCCTAGCCATTCCCCTGAACTCTGCCCTGCACTCCTGCACCCTCGGGCATGGTCCAGCCCCCTACCCCAAGGCCTAGCCTGCCTGACAGGTGGGTTCTTCCCTCCCGCCCAGCCCTCCCGCCCACTGCTCGCCGGCCACCGCAATGGGTGGGCTCAGGGCAGCCAGACCAGTAGGACTGCATGGACCCCCCACCCCCTCACCTGCAGATGAGCCAGGTCGGCCCAGGCGCGAGGGCCCAGGGCCCGGCTGCGCAGCCGGTTGCCGGTGAGGTAGAGCTCCCGCAGCTGGGCCATGCCGGCCAGCGCCCCGCGAGCCAGGGCGACCAGCTCGTTGCGCTTAATCTTCAGCACGTGCACGTTGCGCGGCAGCCCGGGCGGCAGCGTGTGCAGCCGGTTGCCCGACAGGTCCAGCGAGCGCAGCAGGCGCAGCTTGCGGAAGGCGTCGCGGTGCACCTGCGGGCTGGTGATGCGGTTGTAGCTGAGGTTGAGCTCCTCCAGGAAGTAGGTGGTGGCGAAGTCATCGCGGCCGATGCCCGTGATCTGGTTGTGCAGGATCATGAGGGTGCGCACGCGGCGGGGCAGGCCGCTGGGCACGCGCTCCAGCGCGTTGTTGTACAGGTGCACTGTGTGCAGCCGCTTGAGGCCCTGGAAGGCCCGCGGGTGGATGCCCTGCGCGCGCAGCTGGTTGCTGTGCAGTAGCAGGTACTCGAGGCTGCGGATGGGGGTCAGCACGTCCGCGTCCACGCTCCGAATGACGTTCTTTTCCAGGTGCAGCAGCACCAGGCTGCGGGGTAGCCCCGCTGGGACCCGCGACAGGTTGTTGCTGGACAGATCCAGGTACTCCAGGCTGGAGAGCTTCCTGGGGGCAGTGGAGGGGATTAGGCTGGTTGGCAGGAGCAAGTGGCGCACGTGTTTCCAATATTATTCCCAAGGGAGGTGGCAGGGGATCTGTCTCTAATTCATCCCAGCTTCTGCCATTAGCTGACTGGGGGTGTCAGTCCTCTGCAAACCTCTCATTGGATTGATTCAATGATATATTGGTGTAGGAAGGATCTAGCATTGGTTTCTGACACATAGGAGTTATTTGAAGACTGACTGTTTAATGCCTTTTGTGGTTACCCTGGGCCCTAAAAACTGAAAATAGATTCACCTTCAACAAGAATGCTTGAGTTTCTATTTTGTACCAAGAATCCAGCCTGTGCAAACACTTCCTTGCCACACGGGAATTTTGTCAGGCCTTACCTACACCTATCACTATTCATGGGGACAGAAATGTCATCAAAGGCACAAGCCTCAAAGTTCCTTCTCTGGGGAAACTGCAGGGGCAGGTGAGCAAGGGCCTGGCCGGTGAGCCCTGGGAGGGGCTTCCCAGGTGCTGTACTCACACCAAGGGCCCAGGTGGGGACTCACCAGAAGGTCTCATTGTCCAGGCCCTCATCAGTCAGGTAGTTGTTCTGCAGGTACAGCTCACGCAGGTTGCTCAGCTCGCTGAAGGCGCCTGGCGGGATCTTCTCCAGCTTGTTATTCTATGGGGGCGTGGGGACGGTTGGGAGGGGAGCATGGGGGTCAGCCAAAAGGCAAGGACAGACAGGGCCTTGGGATCAAGTGTGGAGAGGGGTCTGGGGGAGCCATAGGGAGGGGGCCTAGGCCTAAAGTACTTGGTGTGGGGCTGAGTCAGCAGCCCAGGCTTCCGCCTGCTTCTCTGCAATGGATTCTTTGCCTACCATCACGTGCCTGAGGCCCCGCAGCCTGACTGCTGTGCCCAAGTGGGCCTGGGCTCCTCCCCTGATGCGGGCCCCTGCTCCAGCTGTGCTCCTCCCTGCCCTCTCCCTCCCACCTTGAGGTGCAGCTTGTAGAGGGCAGGTGGCAGGTGCTTAGGCACGTGGCGCAGGAAGTTGCTGGACAAGATGAGGATCTCAACGTTGCTAGAGCCATTGAACATGTTGTCCGGCAGCCCGGCGTCTGCTAGCTTGTTGTTGTGCAGGTACACGGACCTGGGGGACGAGGCACAGGTACTCACCCACCCGGGCCCCCGGCCCCAGCACCAGCTCACCTGGTGAACCTCCAGACAGACCTTGCTCAGATTGGGCCTGGGGCCCAGGAAACCTTCCTCCCTCTGAAGGACCTGAAGAACCTCTGACCCCACCAAATCCAGTCCAGACTACATAGCCTAGGGGACTAAGGACATGCCACACAAGTTAGTGGAAGAAACAGGATTTCTCCACCCCGAGTCCCTGCTCCTGCATATCCTTCAAGGTTCTCAATTGTTCCCTGACTGTTGCAACCCTGAAGTCCCTACCTGTCAACTCCACACAGCTGGCTCTGAGTTCTGTAGGATTTCCTGAAGACAGGGCCTGTCCCTATCACCTCTTTGTCCCCAGTGCCCAGCACAGGATCCTGGCTCAGAGGAGGCGACCCTTCATCCATTCAGCAAATATACAGTGAGTGCTCATACATACCAGGACTGTTCTAGGCCCTGGAGATATAGCAGTAGACACAATCAAAAAGACCTTTCCCTCATGGCTAACACACTAGAAGGAGAGAAGACAAGGAGCAAGAGAAATTCACAGGAGATATTGTTCATTCTTGCTGTCTGGTCTCTCCTGGGCCTCAGCCTTTCCATCTGTGGGATGGGGCCATGCACAGCAACTCTGGCTCTTCCAGGGGTTGGAGAGAATCAGGATGACAGACTCAGGGACAGAAGTGGCACCAGAGGTTGTCAGTACTTTCCCCTCCCCAGCCCCACCCTGTTCTGCTCACACACCTGTGCTGTGGGGCCTCTCTTGTCCCAAAGCAGCTCTCATAGAGGATGACTCTGCCTGTTGGAAGATGCTTCCTTCTCCCAGGGGCTGGGGAAGGAGGAAAACACCCTCACCCAGCTCCCCACAATTCTCTGGAAATCACCCTCTGTTCTTGCCTCCTGGACTGATTCCTCCTCATCCTTTACGTGTCAGCCTTCCAGATCCTGTGCCCCTGCAGCCCTGGGTGACCGTGACCACAGCCTTGAGCATGGGGAGTCATGCCTGCACTGCACAGCCCCTCCTCCAGGGCCTATCTGGGTCCCCTGTGCCCCACTCAGGGCCTGCAGCTTCTGCCTCAGCTCCTCCCTTTTCTCCAGCCTAAGTCAAGGGTCCCCTCCCCGACCTCTGACCTCAAGTTTGGCTTCTGGCCAAAGGTGAGCCCATAGATCTTGGTGAGATAGTTGGCAGCGAAGTCCACACTGATCAGGGCATTTGGCAGGAACCGGGGTGCCAAGGTCAGCTGGAAAGGGAAGAGTTGGGGTAGAAAAAGCAGTGGAGGGTCAGAGGCCAGCTCTGAGTCACACTGCCTGCTGCTCATCTGAGCCCTTTCAGTTGGTCTCCTCCCTGCAACCAGAGACATCTTTCTAGAATGGAAACCTGTCCCACCCCCGATTACACAAGATCAGAACCTCTCCAGCTTCCCACAGTCCCGAGCTTGGCATTCAAGGCCCTCTGGGCCTGTCCCCTGCCCTGCCTGATCCCCTGGCCTCTCCCCTCATTGCCCCAGACACCAGCCCTCTGTGCAGCTACAGTGAGCACACACACATCCCCAGACCCAGCCCGTGGTGTCCCCCCTTCCTTCATTCATTCAACAGTAGTCCCTGAGTCTGCAACATTCCAGACACGGTTCCAGGCACTGGACATGTCCTGGGGAACAAGACACAGAGGTATCTGTCCCCTCCTCCCCCACCACCAAAAGCTTTCATCCTAGTGGAGAGGACAATAAACAAGGAATAAAAGTATCTGAGAGTGACCACAGCTCTGCAGGGAATTCAAACAGCCTGATGACAGAGTGACTGGCGTGGGTGCTCAGGGAACAGGTGACACTTCAGGCATGACAGCACCCTGGATGCCATTTGCGGGGAGAGCACCACGCAGCAGGGGCAGCAGGTGGAGGCCCTGTGTTTGGGGTCTTCTTGGCTTAGGGTGGAGTGGAGTGAGAGGGAGCCAGTGGGGAGATGAGTTAAGAGAGGCAGGCAGGCCTCAGGGAGAATGTGGGTTTCTCCCTGGGCGGAGGGTGAAGCCATGGGAGGGTTTCAAGTGGGGAGAGGAGATGCAGAGGTAGAAGCGGACATGATTTTGAATAGCCGCTCTGGCTCCTCTGAGGCAAAGGGGCAGCAAATGAGGAGGCAGGGGGGTCCCCTGAGGAGTGGTGGTCCTGTGCCGATGGGTGGGGGGAGCTGAGGGCCTGCAGTGGGACCAGATGTGCATGAGCGAAGCACTCCCAGATCTGTGGCTCTGACTGGTGGTGCTGTAGGTGGTCGGAGATGCTCTTTACAGACATGGGGTGATGACAGGAGGATTGGGGTTTGGGGCCTGTGGTAGGAAGTAGGGGTTCTACTTCCATTAGACATCGAGGGGAGTGGTTAAGAAGGCAGGTGGATCTTTGCGTCTCAAGTGGGTGTGGGGAAAGGCTGGAGACTGCCCCTGGACGTGGCCATGATGAAGATGGTAGATGGGCATTAAAGACCGGGGAGGAGACCAGTCACCTTGAGAGTTCAGAGAGAATGGGCCAGGACAGAGTCCTGGGGCAGGCCAGATATCATTTTGAGGTTGAGTGCCTTTGTGCCTTCACTTATGCGGTCCCTCCCCCTTGAGGCCTCTGGCTGAAATCCTGTTACCCTTCATGGCCCTTCAAATGCCCTTCCCTCCAGGAAGCCCTCCAAGTGCCCCCTCCCCATAGGAATGAGCTCTCACCCCCACTACACCCTTGTAGGCCTTGGCCTCTGTTCTCATCATCTGACCACTCTGATGCCCTGGGTTAAGGTGTGGGGTCTGGGCTGTGTCTGAACAGCAATGGGGACCCAGCAACCAGCCCAGAAGAGGCCCTGTTCAAAGTTCCCTGAGCTCAGCCCCCGACACCCAACCCTGCTACAGGCCCCTCACCTTATTATTGGCCAGGTACAGGTAATTGAGGTTGGTCAGATGCTCAAATGCCTCTTCCGGGAGCCCTTCAAAGGACAGGCATCGGTCAGAGCCCTGGATGAAGGAGACGCTACAGGGCAGCACGTGAGTACTTACGGCCCCCCACCCACCCCACCTGTCAGGACAGGGAGGGCACTCCCCGGGGCAGGTGAGGCTCTGATCCCTTCCCAGCCAGTCCCAAAATGCCTGTCCAGCACATCCTCCTTTCCCCCTGGCTTGCAGGGGCCCAAGTTCAGAGGAGCAGGTGGAAAGCATCCACTGATAGATGACTGATCCTTGACCAACTCAGGGCAGCCTGGATGGAAATGGGTCCCTGTAAGGTCAGGCATGGGGCAGCAGACCTGCCAGGAAGGAGTGCTCCCCTGGGGGCAGCCCCAGAGGGTCAGAGACCCTCTTCATACCTGCCCCAGGGCAGGGCAGGGTGGGGTGACCTCTGAACTTCCCCGCCACCTGGCCCACCCCTGCCCCATCTGGCAGATATAGTGTTAGAACTGGGCTGTCACTTGGAGCCCAGCCAGGCTGGCTCTTCTCCAGTCCTAAGGCCGGCCTCTGACTCTTGGTTCCGGGTTCCCAGACCCTCAGATGCTGGGACTCACCCAAGTATCTAACAAGAGGGAACAGTTACATAAACTGTTCAGCATCCCTCCATGGAATACCCTGTTGCCAATGTGCGAGAGTTTTCAGCAACGTGAGAAATGCTCCTGAACTAATTGCTAAGTGAAACAAAGCAGCTTTAATAGTTAATGACATCAATGCTGTAAGTCCAGCTATGAATTTTAAAAACGCAAAGAAGAAGGACTGGATTGGATTGTGGTGATGGTTGTATAACATAAACTTACTAAAACTCATCAATTGTACCTTTAAATTGGGTAAACCTCATTGTTTATAAATTGTGCTTGTTTAAAAAATGGAAAGAAATATACTAAAATAGCCATAGTGATTAACTCCAAGTGGCAGAGTTATGAGTGGCTTTTTTTTCTATTCCATTTTATTCCCTACATTTCCAAATTTTCTACAATCAGAAACTTCTCAACATCAGAGAAAATAACTTTTTAGAATCTGAGGCCTCCACACTTTTTGATTCTAACAGCCTTCTGTGAACTGAAGGGTCTGGGACTTGTCAGGCCCTACAGTCTAAGCTGCTCTGAAGCCTCCTCACGCCACTCCCAAGTCTCAGAGAGCTCCGGGGGTGCCTGTCAGACACCCACAAGGAGCCAGCCCCCTGCCGTGGGGCCTGACACCAGCCCAGCCAGGCCTGCTCTTTCCCACATGCCAGGGTCTGCAGGGCGGGGCTCTCCCCAGCGGCATCCAGTTCCCTGCCTGGGGGCTTGTCCCCATCTTGGGGTGATCCCTCACCTCGGGAAGTCAGGCGGTTGTTCTGGAGGTTCAGAGTCTCCAGCCGATGCAGCCGGGAGAGCTCCCTGGGGTAGATCTTCTCCAGCTGGTTGTTCTGGGGGATGGGAGGTGGAGGCGGTGAGGAGGCAGCATCTCCAGAACTGCTGTCCGACGGGAGGCCTGCATCCACCCTCAGCCCGAGTCCCAGGAGCCAGTTCTTCTGTGTCCCCTGGGATTCTCCCCCGTAGTGGACAGCCCCACATGTGGGCATTGGAGGCACAGCAGTGACCACAACAGAAGTGTAGGTCCCCCACTCTATGAGGGGGCGTACACACACACACACACACACACAGGGCCTGACTCTACTGGCAGGCCTCAGCCCAGACTCCTCCCCATGAGAGAAGGCTGGTTACATCATGGTGCTCTGTCCCCAGGACATCAGAGCGGGGACGCCCCGAGGTGCAGCCAGCCCACTCTGTCTGCCTCGCACCCTGTGTCAGGAGGTGGGCAGCCATGGGCAAGCAGGGAGCTATGGCTGGCGGTTCTGGGATAGGAAACACATTGTGGGAAGCAGCCTCTGGTGACCGCTGGCGCGGCACCGGCCTCACCTGCAGAGACAGGTGGTTGGTGTGCTCGGGCAGGTCCCCTGGGAACTCGCGCAGGTCGATGCCACCACAGTCCACGACACCCTCCTGGGAGCAGGCACAGTCTCGGGGGCAGTCGATGGTGGCCGGGCCGCGCCCTGGCTCCTCGGGGCTCAGGACCAGTACCGGCTCCTCCTCCACGAATTCATTCTCTTCAGGGCTCAGGCTGTGGGCACCACTTCGGCCAAACACCGGGGCTCTCACCGCAAGCACCAGTCCTAGCTGCAGCTGCGGGGGCAAGAGCAGCAGGAGCAGCAGCACCCTGCTTCGGGCCATGGTGCCTGCGGGAGGGGTCCGGTCAGACCACCTGGGTCCTCGGGGTGTCAAACCTGCTAGGCACAGCAGGCAGAGGGCTGCGGCCCACGAAAGCTGTAATGGGGCCCTCCCACGCACAGGGCAGAGCCTATCTGTCCCTGTCCTCAGCGTACATCTGATCTGCTAGCTGCCGCCCTCCTCTCCCCACCTGCCCCATCAGGGCTGCCCTCTGGACTGGTGGAGGGGCGGTGAAGCCCTTTCCTTAGGCAGGTCTGCAAAGCCTCCCATAATCCTCACCAGGACTGGTCCTGAGGAATCTGTACCCCCATTTTACAGAGGGGAAAGCTAAGGCTCAGAAAGAACTGTGACTTGCAGGGCTTGCCCTGGACCTTGCTGAGCTCTCACTGCCCTGGTACAGACAGTACTGGGAGGCCCTGTCCCTCCTCCAGCAGCCACAGGCCTGTGTGGGCCAGCACCAGCAGTGTGTGTCCCAGCTCTTCAGCTTGCCATTCTAGGGCTCTTGAGGATGTAGCTCTGCCTCTCTTCCAACTCCCCCATTCACCTGCCCCAGTTATACAGGTCAATTGAGTAGTTCCTCCCTCCAGGCCTTTGCACATGCTGTTCCATCTGCTTGGAATGCCCTCCTCCTCTCTTGTATAATCAGCAACTTCTCCAAGAACCAACTCCAGCATCACATCCCCTAGGATAACTAACTCTGAGATGTCCTAGGGCTCTCCATCACTTTGTTCAGCCAGGGCTTGGCATGAGTTGGGTTATGACTGTGTGATGGTGTCTTTCTCCCACACAGGGCTGTGAGCCACCCTCTGCCTCTGTGTGCCACCCTTTATCTCTGTTTGCACAGAAAAGTCATTAGCAATGGAGCTGCTGCTGCCCCCAGGACCTCCCAAGTCCTGTTCCTGCCCTCAGCTGCCCTTACCAGGGCCTGCAATGCTCGCACGACCACTGCCATCTGCAGGAGACCACTCCCCAGCATGGTCCCCTGGGGCAGCAGGGGAGGATACAGGATCGACTTCAGGCCATTGAGGAAGATGCTGGGGTTCCATCGTCCCAGCAGGCAAGGGCCTGGGCTGATCCCTGGAGTTCTCTTTGTAGGGACTCAGAGAACACCTCTGCGGTGTGGTAAGTTGTGACAGGTGGTAGCTCAGCTGCACTGACTCTGGAGTCATACAGACCCCGTTCAAGCCTCCCTCTATGACTTAGTGGCTCTGACTGCTGAGCCTCAGTTTCTTCGTCTTACAATGTAGATAATACGTCTAAACTCAGAGCTTCTGTGAGGACCCAGCAAGATAGCAGATGCAAAGCACCTGTTACTGCTGCAGCAATTATGAGCACAGGTGCATGACAAGCGTCCAAGCCTCTCTCTCCATCATTATTAGATCAAGGATCAGAACCCAGAGTGGGTAGAAGGGTAGAGCCAGAGAGCGGGGGTGGCGAGCTGGGCTCTGGCTCTTATCAGCTGTGTGACTTTGGGCAATTTTGTCACCCTCTGAACCTCAGCTTCTCACCTATCCACTGGGTGGTCACAGAACTGTCCTACTGGGGAGACTGTGAGAGTGTGTGCGATGCACGTTCTGCACACAGTAAGTGACCAATAATGTTATCTACTCTGATCCATGGGCACTGTTCACATGCCAGCCACACCACACCACACCCACCTTAGAACCCCCTACTTTTTCCCTGTCCCTTGTCACTCTTGATTGTGCTTTCCCTCCAGTCCTAGGCCCACCTCCTCCCAGAAGACGTGCAGATTCTAGCCACCCATGAACCCTGCTGGCCTGTGGCTGCTTTGATATTTCAGATACTGCTTTGCCTTACTCTTGGCTTGGCCAGCTCTCTAAGGTAAGGCTCTATCTGCCCCCAGCCATGTGTTGAGCATGGGGGATACAGGTAAAGTAGGTAAGGACCCTGCCCTCAGTCTGCAAGAGGCAGTAGACCCCAGTACCAGACTGGGTGGGCCCTGTAAAAGGGGTCCCAAGATGCACAAGGCCCCAGAAAGAAAGCTGGGAGGAGAGAGAAGAGGGCCGGCAGCCGGGCTTACTTGACCTTATAGGAAGGTCCACAAGGCCTAACTGACCTGGGCCCCAGCCATTGCCCAGCAGAGAACCAGGGAGCCCAGCACACACAGCTCCCAGGCTCCCAGGCTCCATCGGCAGCAGTGAGTGATGCATTCTGCAGCCTGGCCCTATGCCCACCCTACCATGTCCCTGTTGCTCCATTTCCTGATCAAAAAGGCAATAAATCCTTGGCCAGTCTACAAACCATTATTCCCACGGCAAGTTATAACCCCCCACCTAGCTCAACAGCCTTCAGCCCTTGAAGACACCAACCAGCATTAGACCAGAGTCTCCCTGCTTTGCCTGCCTGCCTGCCATCTGTCTGACCCACTGCAGATCCAGACTCTGGGAGGTGGAGTGCGGGCATAGGCCCAGGCCCCAAATTCAATCAGGGCAGGAGGCAAAGGAGAAAGATCCTCCCCACATATCCTGTGCACTCACTGGATCAGCTTATTTTCCCTCCCTCACCTTCAGTTCTGTATCTGTAAAGATCTGTAAACTGCACCTGTAAAAATATTTATATTATGAACCATATTGAAAATGTTATCACCACCACTTTTATATGTTAAGGAGCTGAGGTCCAATGGGATTGGCCAGTGTAACCCAGCAGTTAAGTGGCAATGCCCAGCTCCCAGCCTAAGTCTTAACCACAAAGCTACTGGGCCCTTCCCTGGGCCAAGCACAGTTGGGCACTGAGGACCCAGATGACTCAGGTACAGTTGCTGCCCTTAAAAAGCTCACACCTGCACTGTCCAATGTGGTGGCCACATGTGGCTACTGAGCACTAAATGTGGCTACTGTAAACTGAGAGGTGCTGTAAGTATAAAATGTAGTGTCCACTGGATTTCAAATATTTAGTACAAAAAAAGAATATAAATTAGCTATCTCATTAATATTAATGATATCTCTTAAAATACCTTTTATTTTTGTAGTGATCACATGATAATATTTTGGCTATATTGAGTTAAATAAATTATTAAAACTTTACCTGTTTTGTTTTGTTTAACAAGGCTTCTAAAAATTTTACATTACATGAGTGGCTTGCAGTTGTGACTCACACTGTATTTCTATTGGACAACGCTGGTCTAGACATTATGTGTAAACTGAGTATTATAATCCCAGTGTCATCAGAGACTGTAGGGTCCCAGAGGAGGCCTAATTGTGGTCAAGAAGATATCCCAGAAAAAGTGATACCTTATCTAGCCATGAAGGATGAATATCAAGCAAAAAGGAAAGGGTGATACAAGCGGGGGTGGGGGGGGTGTCAGCATGTGCAAAGGCCAGGGGGCAAAAGAGCCCATGCTATGACCTCTACAAACCTCACTAGAGTGCCTGGTGGTGGTTGAGGACTGGGAGTGATGCCAGTGGGCAGTGGCCTTAGTCCAGGCCAAGAAAAGATTCAGAAGCCAGGTTAGGAAGAGTGACCCTTATCTTAGAAGAACTGAGGAGCCATTGGAGAGCCAGAGTGTGGCACAGGCAGGTTTATGGATGGACCAGCAGGGACCTCTCAGAGGCTGTGCAGTGATGCAGGCAAGAGATAAGAGGCCTGATCTGGGCAAAGGGAGGTGCTGGGCTGCAGGGATGGAGAGGAGGAAAGCGGATTCAAGGGAGAGGGAAGGGAGAACAGACAGGACTTAGAGAGTGGTGACCCCAGTGCCACCTCCCCCTCCTCCTGGCTTGGCCAGCCACCCTCAGGACTTTGGGATCCTGGGCAGCTCCAGCTCCACCGTCTGGTTTGCTGTGTGACTTTGCAACATCATTGCCCATCGGAGTCTCAATTTTTTTTTGTTTCCTTAAGAATGCTGAGCAAGATAAGCCCCCAAGGTCCCTTCTTTGTGCCTAGCCATGTTGGAGCTGTGTGTGGGATTAAGGGCAGAGAGACTTCCTAGTTTCTAGAAGTCCCCAGAGTGAGGAGTCCTCCTGGTGAGGAACAGCTCACACTGTTGGGACAGCAAATGCTGGGTGAGAGGGGCAGCTCAGTCTGCGGTGAGTTGTTCCAATCTTGAATGCTGCGTGGGCTTGGACGAGTCACTTCACTGCTCTGAGCCTCTTTACTAGTCTAGGCAATGGAGATGGGAGCTCCTCATAAGGATTAAATGAAATGACATGCCCAGCTGATGCTGGCACCCAGCAAGTGCAACACTGCCAGGGACACTGAGGAAGTACCTGGGACCTCCTGTCTCCCACCCCAGGGAACCAAACCTCATGGTCCTGAACGGTTTAAGGGGGTGATTAAGGCGGGACTAGGGAAAAGGAAATCCAAATCAGGAGGCAGATTCTCAGCCTCCAGAACCACCTTCCTCTTCCACTCAAATTCAGTGAAGATTCGCTGATCACCTGTTCTGTGCTGGGCCCCGAACAGCTGCATCTTACTGACTCCAACAGAATTCCCAAGACTAAGAGTTAGTGTTCTTATTTTGCAGATGAGGAAACTCAAGCACAAAGAGGCTCACATTGCTGCCCATCCCCAGTAAGCTCCTACTCAGAATCTGCCCTGGGAAGCTGCTCCTGCCTACTTGGCTGGTTTAGGCAGTTCCTTGATGCTCCCAAAGCACCCCTGGCCCTCTGCATCCTTCAAGGCTCAGCTGAGTCTTCCCTGATTCTCAGCAAGTAGCAGGTGCTCAGGCAGTGTTTGCTGAATGAAGGTATGTACTTATGAAAAGCAGAGTTGGAAAAGATCTGCAACACTATTATCTGGTCTGGCTCTCTCAGTTTATAGATAAATATTCTAAAGGCAAGGCCAGAATTAGAATTTGTGATTTCTGACTCCTGCCGAGAGCCTCGAGTTGGTCTTGAAGACTGAATAAGAGTTCTTCAGGTAGACAAAGGGGAGGAAAGGCACTCAGGGCAGAGGGCAGGGCACGAAAAAAGGTGAGCCAAAGTGTGCGGAGGGCGAAAGAGGGAGGTGTGTTTAAGGAAGGGTCAACAGAGAATGGCGGTCCAAGTCTCCTACGGCATCAGCCACTATGCTAAGGGGTTGATGACAGGGAACTATCAAGTGTTCCAAGCAGATCATTGTCCAAGCTCTTATATAGGACTCTACCAGGCCCGGGTGCCACCATTAGTCACCCTCTCCCAAATTCAGATAGAAGGGACAAAGTATGCTCCAACAAGATTTCATGAAAACATTCATGTGAATCTGACATTTCTTAACTTGCACTCTAGTTTAGAATAGGCTGGGTTTTGGGCCCTAAAAGGGGGCATAACCGCCCCGGGTCTCCTGTGGTGCCTCCTGCAGCCGGGTCAGCCACAGCTTCACTTTCCCGGGCCGGCGAGAATCGAAAGGCAGATGCTCAGGTTGTGTGGGCCTCCACAGTGATGCCCTGCAAGCGCCGGGGGGCGCATCCCTCTGCGCCTCCGGACGCGAATGGTCAGCGCCGCACGCATGCTTGCGCCCACTCCTCTCCTGAAGTTCAGGCTGCAGCAGCTTCCCGCCCCCAGCCCCAGCGGCCGCCAGGGGCTCGCCGCCGCCACCACTTCCACCTGACGGCGCACCAGGTATTCTAACGCCACGATCTCGTCCCCCGTCCAGGCCAGCCTGGGGCTTCAGGGACCTACAGCCTGGGGGCTTCGGCCGCATTCGCTGGAGCGCGCCGGCCTCGCTGCTCGCGCTCCGCGGCCACCTGTCTGCCTCCTCCTCAGTCTTGCTGTCCCAGCAGGGAGGGCAGCCGTATAGACAGACAGACACCAGGCCACCGGTTGAAAGCTCTGGCTCAGCCAGTGCGCGGCGCGGGGCTGGGGAGCCGAGCCCCGAGCGGGTCGGAGATGGACACAGCGCGGGCTCCGCCTCACCTGTCCGCGCGTCCTGGGGGCAGATCTCTGGCCCTCTCTAGGCCTCAGTATCTCTGTAAAGAGGTCGAAGGGTGGGCTAGCTGGGATGAGCTAACGTGTTAAGACACCGGGATAGTTTACGCCCAGGCTCTAAATACAGGGGGCTTCGCCCTCCCCAATTCCACCTGCCCCCCACATTCCCAGCTGCCCGCCCGCGTCCTTCCACTCCCCTCTCCCATCCGCCCTCAGATTCTTTCCAGATGTGCGCAGCGGGAGGGGCCCGGGGCTGGGACCAGCCTCTGGCCAGAGAGAACAGGCCCCTGCCGGGTCTGGATCGCAGAAGGTCGCGCCCCACGAGGGAGAGCTCTCCGGCCGTACTCTCCGTGTAAGGCTCAGACGGGGGGCGAGATGCGCGACCCCGCCCGGGCCAGCTGCTGGAGCCGTCCGGGCAGGGCGGAAAGTTCGAGTCGGCTGCCCAGCTCGGCCCCGGTCCTCGGCTCACCCGGTCGCCCGCGCCCGGTACCTGCTGCGCCCCGGCGCCGCGCCGCGCCCTGCCGGCCGACCGCGCTCTCCCGAGTCTCGGCTGCACTCCGCGGGCGCGGGCTCCTTCCATTCAAGTCGAGCCGTGCGCTCGGCGACGCAAGTTTTGTTGTGGGTTTTCTCCTCCCCGCCTCTCCCCCGCCCCTGCCCCCCCGCGTGCATCTGCTGGACGCCGGCCTCCTCCGGACACAGGCGTAGGGTCCCGGCAGGCGCGGGCCGGGGAGGGCCTGCCTCTCCCCGCGTCGGACTGGGCCGAGTTCCACTTTCCGGGAAGGCAGAGCCGCCGCACGACCCCTCACCCCCTCTCCGCCCCGGCGGGGCCGCCGTACCACGCCCCCCCTCCGCAGGAGACTCGGGAGGCGGGGTGTCTAGCCCGCAACGCTTCCTAGTTCGTAGCCTTCCGAAGTGGAACTGGACCCCTTCTAGGCCCCAGCACCTGAAAGGAGGGCCGGTGAGCGAGGCCCCTTCTACCAATGGCCTCTGAGCTCAGTTTCTTCCTCACGGCAGAGGATTTTGCCACGGCTCCAATCATGAGTACCTTTCCGTTCACTCTCCCACCCTGGGGTCCTGAGCCGTGGCTAATAGGGGCAGCCAGCCAAGAGACCCTACTGGGCCCCTTCCCGGAAAAGTTCTCCGCCCCACCCCAACGTTGGCCCTGGTGAGCCTTGAAGGACGATAAATTGGGCTGGGAGTAGGTGCATGCGGATCCCAGTCTAAGGGAGACAGGGGGAGGGTGAGCCATGAGCCCTCATGGCACCATATTGCTCCCGGGAGCGGGAAACGTTTCCAAGTAAAGGAGCATTAACTACTAGCAGCTGAAGCAACACCGTTTGGCGCCAACGTCTTTGGCGGTAGAACGCGGTTCGGCTGAGTTTAGGTGGTACTTGGCACCTCCACTGCCAAACAAGGCTCTCCCCTATACCTGCTCTGGCCTGTGGGCAGAGCACCCACAGCTACCTTACCTGGCTGCCCTCCTGCTGGAGAGGAAAAGGATAAATAATTCAAACTTGGCACTACTTGCTCAACTTAATTGCCAAGGCCAGGAATGAATGAATGAACAAAGGAACGAATGAATCAATGAACAAAGGAACGAATGAATGAATGAAAGGCTTATGTAAAGGCTCCAGACTTTTTCACTCGCTTCTGCTGCCGCATCCTGCTTGTACCACATGCATTACTCTCCCTAAGCATCACAACCCTGCAAGAGAAGAATTGCTGTTGCCTCCATTATAAGTAAGGAGACAGCCTTGAAAAGGATAAATGACTGAGTGAGTAAAATGGCCAGGTTTACTCTTCCCACAGCCCAAGTTTTTTCCATGATGGAGACAGGAAAGTAACCTGAGCAGCCAAGTGCAGAGTCTGGATTTGAACCCAAGACTGTCTATTTCCATTACATCAAGAACTCAAGAACTCAAGAATGGAAAAGGGGAAATATTTTGCCTTCTTTGGCCTCAGATTCCAGTTCTCTCTGAGCTTGAACTTATGAGAGTTGGTATGATTCACAGGACTGGACAGGAGCCAACACAAAGATGTGTCTCGTGTCTTCTCAACATTGAACCTAGATTCAAGTGCAGCTAAAAGAGTAAGATTCTACTGGCTTGAATACCCATGAACTAAAGAAACTCTTCTAGAAGGACAATGAGAACCAGCATATACTGAAGGCCCACTAAGTGCCAGGCACCATGTTCAATCCTTGAAGATATTAATCATCCCAACCCTGTGGGGAAGGTATTCTCCAGCCACACCACATCCCCCTACCCCTGCCCACCCCTCAGAGCAATAGGGTCTTCTGTGGAATGCCAAGCCAGTGCCCACACATGCTCTGTGGCTGTCCAGGGCTGTAGGTACAAACTAAAGGCACCTGTCTGAAGTCTAATGTGCAGGAATCACTCTGAGTGTCTCTGGTGGAAAATGGAGGCAATCCTGGTACTCTAGAAGCAGATAATCTAACTCTCACATGGGCTGTAGAGACAGTGGAGTTGGACATTTAGGTTTCCTAAATCTGCTTGTGCTGCTTTGGCTCCCTCATGCTGCCCCTAGGTTTCAGCTCCTGTTTAATTACTGTAGTGCATGGTGTCTAGAACAGGCTATGGAGTTAGATTTGGGTTCGAGTCCCAGCTGAATTCAAATGAAGAGAAATGGGACGTATACCTCACAGAATGTCTAAATTAAATGAGCAAATGGAGGTACAGGACTCTGCAAAGCACCCAGCATGTGGCAAGTGCTCAGTAAATGACAGCTGCTATTATTACAAAACTATAGCCAAGATCTGACTAAACATCCAGGAAGCATTATTAAAGAAGAAATGACCAGTGGCAAGAATTAAACAGAAACCTCTGCATTGCCCCTGGGTAAGTGCCTTCTAATTCAAAACAATAAGAAACAAGAAAACTCAAAAAAGAGAAGTAAAGACAGATACATGGACAGAGAGAGCTAGGCGTATAGGCCAAGAAGGCTCTCAGCTGGGGTTTGATGAGGAGAAAGAGGAGATAAGGAACAAGATGAGGCGAGATAAGGTGGTGTTATACTTCATCATCAGAGAAGAAAATAATTCCTCTTACTTTGAGCTGAGGGCCCAAGACCTTTCCTTATTAAGTTACAGGGCCCCCAATACTGAGCTATGGCAGCAGCTTAATTTTCTGGACATTGAGAAATTAAATCGCATGGTGGTGTTTTGTGCCTATGGATTCCACCTGAAGGATCTTTATCAAAGATGAGACATTGAAGAACAGGCAGGGCATGATGGAAAAACCACAGGCCAAGTCAGGTACAGAAAAAGTCTTCTGGGCTCCTATAACATGCCATACAGACCCTTTATTATTGGACTTTTCTTGCTGTATATTATGTTTCTCAGCTCTCTCCCCTACTGGATTGTAAACCGTTCAGGGTAGGAACCTCATCTCATGTACCGTAAGGTCTCTTTCTAACTCTAAAATACCATCACTGTTGTAGGCAGAACAGACCCCCAAAGATGTCCAGAGCCTAATCCCTAGAGCCTGTGGATAGTCACATGATATGACAAAAGGGACTTTGCAGGTGTAATTAAGGTTATGGACCTTCAAATAGGGAGACTATCCTGGATTAACCAGGTGGTTCTAACCCAATCACAGGGGCTCTTAAAAACAGAGAACTTTCTCTGGCTGGAGGTAGGAGAGATGAGGCAGAAGGGCAGATCAGAGAGATCTGACATGTGAGGACTTGACTAGCCTTAAAGATGAAGGGAACGCAGGCCGCCTCTAGATGCTGAGAACAAGCCCAGGTTGCCAGCAAGGATATGGGACTACAGCCCAACAGCAGCATGGAACTGAATTCTGCCAGCATCCTGAATGAGCACGGAAGCAGGTTCTCTCCCAGAACCTCCAGATAAGAGCCCAGGGCCGCCAACACCTTGACTTTGGCCTTCTGAGACCTGGAACAGAGGAACCAGCTGAACCCACCCAGATTTCTGAGCTACAGAAATGAGATGATAAATTTGAGTCGCATTAAGCCACTAAGTTTGTGGTAATGTGTTACAGTAGCAATAAAAAACTAACACAAACATTAATAACTAAAACTGGAGCATGGTACATTTACCCACACACATCATTTCACTTAATCTTCACAAGCATGATGGTGTTATTGCCACCTTATTTTAGGAAACTGATGCTCAGGGAAGATAAGTGACTTGCTCAGGTGACTGGCTAACCAGTATATATTTGAGCCAGAATTCAAACTCAGGCCTTCGGGTTCTAACTCCAGTGAGAATTGTCTCTGACACTGCAGCTACCATTTGGTGGCTTTCAGATTGTACTACCTTAAGCTAAACAACGAACTAAAAAAAAGGACAAAAACTCCGGCTGCTTTCACACTATGAAAACTTAAACGCTTCTAAATACTCACTTCTTTCTGTTTCTCCTGAAGATATCTCAGTACATCAGGGCACAGGTCAGAGTATAAACAAGTAAATATAAAAACATCAAGTCTTCTTTCTGACACACAGAAGAAAAAAAAAAAGGTTTTGATAAATGGCAAAAGGAGAAATCCTCCAAAGAGTGGCTATCCGTGAAAAATATTTTCTCCCACTCAGGTGCTCTTCCAGCCCCTTTAAGGTACATCTTTCTCAAAAGAATGCCCTTCTTTGCCAGCTCGGTTTAGGAACATCTCCGTGGTAGGAGCTTTTAGTCCACTCCTGACCAATTTTTTGTCAGAAATTAAGCTGATTTTCAGTCTGAAATTTCCCTTTGTATATTTCTTCCCATTACTTCTAATAACTAAGCAAAGTAACACTCCTCACCCTTGGTTTGGTCTTTCCATCTCTCAAATATTTGTGAACCGTTATCACAACCTGCCCTTGGGTATCATTTTGCCAAGTGCAAGGCTCCTTTCAGCCTGCCTGAGTCAACCTTTCTCTTATACTGCTGTGCCTTCACATCTGAAATTCTTTTCCACATTTTCATGTTTTAAATGAGGTGCTTAATCTTGACCCAGGTGTTCTGTACACTACAGAAGGTGCCATATTCTAAAAGGTGAATTGTACAATAACTTGCAAAGGAAAAAGAAAACTTACAACTGTTTGATACCTGGTTAGAAAACTGTTGCACTTACTGCTTCTCTGCCTGCAATTTAAATAAACAGCAGACTACAATGAATTTCCCCCAGTTTTACATAAAAGTTTACGGCCACAAATTCGGGAACTAAAAGGTCAAGCATTTTGCTACGAAATATTTAAGTGACTGTTAATAGAATAGATAGACTAAATGGACATCACTTTTTGCAGTAAGTTTTGGATATGTTACATTAAAAAAAAATATTTCTCCAAGAAGTTTGGCTAAAGTTCTATACCAGATTAAACTTCCTGCCAAATGAAATCAGACACCACATTTCTTAAGGGCCAGAAATCTGGCCCAATATTCTCTGTTCTTACCAAGAACTAAAGAGCTGTTTGTTTGCAGCAGTCTCCAGATAGACATTAATACTGGAAATTTCCAATGGATTTTGTAACTCTCTATTGAGAAAAACCCTCAAATTTGGCTAGACGTGGCTATGGTTCCTGATAGCACATAAATCTTTCTGGACCCTCATTAGCTGTTCAGTAGTAGACCCAAAGGTCCTACTTCGTATCAGTGTGGTCTTTAAACAAACTCAGTTCCATGGAGTAGTTTACCCAGAGGTACAATCTGGCTAATTACCTTTTTTCTTCCAAGTCAATAACATCAAGCAACTTCTTTGTGTTCAAAAAGCAGCCATACCATGGGCAGCTGGAACTGTAATCTTTGGCTGAAATGCATACCTTCTGAAAGTCTAAATAATTCTATATCCATTCACTTGGTTACAGAGACTATTACATTGTAAT
This sequence comes from Camelus bactrianus, assembly GCF_048773025.1. Taxonomy (NCBI): domain Eukaryota; kingdom Metazoa; phylum Chordata; class Mammalia; order Artiodactyla; family Camelidae; genus Camelus; species Camelus bactrianus. Next base: position 41,289,046 of record NC_133551.1, read on the forward strand.
GATTCTTAAGAAAAATGTAAGGATGTAGATAGTAAGAAATGCAAATTTTTGACACAACATTGTAAAATGACTATAACTCAATAAAAAAAAAGGTAGAAAAAAAAGAAGAAATGCAAATCGTCCCCAATCCTGAAGTCAGCTGATTATTTGAACTCAAAGGATTATCACAAAATTGTTCCAATGAATAAACTCCTTTGTGTTAAAAAAAAAATTCTCAAATAACTTTAGGCACCATCTATTGAGTACCCTCTGTGTCCCTGACATTTTACAGCTACAATTGTTAATCCTCACAACCAGCAAAGTCGGCATTATTACTGCCTTTTTACAGAGTGAGAAACAAGCTCAAAGTCATTATTAGCTCAGAGTCCCAATCTTTAAGTGTCAGAGCAAGGACCAAAACCCTCATCTGATAGGCCCCAAATTCCCCCACTATACCAGGCTGCTCTAAATGTATTACTTTCTGAAACTGCTAAAACTTTAGAAGATAAAGCTGTTAATTATAGGATTTAATTTCATATTTCAAGAAGTTTATGTTTATATGTGATTGAACCTTTTACAAGGTATTTAAAAAGAACTTTAATGGATCATTGTCTGCTCATTTGTTTGAGAAACCTTTATTGATGCTTACTCTGGTAGACATAGTATTCATACTAGAGACAGAATTGAATAAGAGATTCCTATCCTCAAGGTGTTCACAGTCTAATGAGACTACTTTAAAAAAATATTAAGTGTGCACCTTGTGCAGAGGAAGAAACTAAAGGCTGATGAGGCTTAAATGCCTTGACCTACCTTAGCTTCCTGGAGGCAGACAGGACCTGATCTGAGGTTCTTCTAATCACACATCAGTGACTCCCTGACTCTGCCACCTCCACACTCAACTTCCCAATCCTGCTCTCCATTACAGTTCTTCTACATATGGAACAAGGATTACAGAAACCTAAGATTTTAAATTCATCTGGATAGGTACAGCAATAAGACTAATGATTTTAATGCACACACAATCCACACTAAGCTACTTTGTTTTTACAAACATGTAATAAAACCACAAATAAACGTATTACTTCAAGCTGCTTCACTCTTAAGTTGAAAGACTATTTTGAGAAGCTGCAAATATTTTCAAAGAAGGAGCAGGGTAAGTCAGGCTAAAGGAGAATTAATAGTCTCTTTCATCGTCAGGGCAACAGAAGGTCACTGTAATAGAGAATGCTTTCTATGATGAGTTCCTATCTTCAGAAATGCCCTGTGAGTATAGAATTGTTATTCGGCTTGTCACATTCATTCACATTAGGACAGAGAGCCAAGACTCTGCGCTGGGGGTAGCCAAAGGGAGGCATGAAATGCAATCCCTGCCCTTACGGAGCTCTCTGTTCAGTGGGAGACAGAAACAAATTATCACAAAGGAATGATTACATAGTTCTATTTGTGGCAAACAGGGACACCTTCCCGAAAGCTAAGGCATGAAAAGGATGAAAAGGAATTTGCAAAGTGGATAAGGTGGGGGGCAGCAGGGGGAGAATGGTGAGGGTGGGCACAGAGAACAGCATGTGCAAGATGACCTAATTTAGAACTAAAAGTATTAGCTAATGTGCTTGCTCTGTATTAATCACTTGGAAACTGAACATATCACTACCAAATAGAACTTTTCTGTTATTATTCATAGCTCTTTATGACACCAGTTCCAGTCTAGCATTGAAATTGATTTTGTAGGAATCACCAGTGACTTCCATGCTGCCAAATTTAATCCAATAGACACTTTTCAGACATCTTAATTGACTTCACAGCAGCATAGGACACAGTTGACCATTCCCACTTTTTGGCCATATTCTTTTCTCAGGAAATTTCCCTCCACCTCTGTAGTCCTTTTCCTCATCTCCCTGCCAGATCCTCCTCCTCCACCTGATCTCTAAAAGCTGAAGTTCCTCAAGGCTTACTCTAATTTCCCTTCTTCCCTCCCCAGGTGATACCATCCATTCTTACAGCTTTAAATACCATCCATGTGCCCATGACTTCCACATGTGCATCTCCAAGCTGACCTCACCCCTGAGCTCCAGTCTTGTAAATCCAACTGCCTCCTTGATATCTCACCTGGCAATCTTTCAGGAATCACAAAATCAACATGTTCAAAAGTGGAGCTTATGTTCCGTGACTGTGCATACACCTGCACTGTCCAACTTGGTAGCCACCCACCAACTGTGACTATTGAGTAGTAAAAATGTGGCTAGAGCAATTTAGGTGGAATGGAAAATACATCCAAGATCCTGAAGACTTAGTATGAGAAGAAACAATGTAAAATATCTCATTCATAATTTTTATATTGATTATACGTTGAGATGGTATTATTTTGGATCTACTGAGTTAGATAAAATATACTATTAAAGTTAATTTCACCTATCTCTTTTTTACTTTTCTTAATGGTATAAAACATAAAATCACATGTTTATATTATATTTCTGTTGGATAGCACTGGTGTTAGAAACAAAATAAAATATTCTAGAAGTTAAAAAAAAAGAGGGGTTTAAATTATTTCAACCACTCTCCCTAAAACCTGCTGTTCCCTCATCATTCCAGTCAAGACCCACCCACCTGGCCAGTCACCATCTTCTTGCACCTGGACATCCATTCCCCAGCCCTTTGCTCCCAGTACATTCTCCACTCAGCAACGACTTGGACAGTTTAAATCATTTCATTCCCCCGCTTACAGCCCTTCTGTGATGGTCATCAGTTCCTTCACAAATATTCCAGCTCCATTCTCTTCCCCGGTACCTGGTAAGACTGTCAAGTTGGGTGGGGCACATGACTTTCTTTGGACAATGAAATGGGAGCAGAAGTGATACGTATCACTTTTGGGTGGAAACTTTAAGAGCCAACACATATTTCACGTTTTTGTCTTCCTGTGCCACGACAATCACAATGCTCCAGACAGTAACTGCTCCATTAGCCTGGGTTCTAGACTTAGGATATGATGGTGAAGCAGATATACAGCATGAGTGAGAAATAAACATATGTAAAGTTACACCTTCAACAGCTCCTGACCGCAAGAAGAATGAAACACAAACGCCTTACCATAATGAACAAATTCCAATCCAACTGGCTCCTGTGTATCTTTCCAACCTCATCTTGGGCCTGTCCCTTCAGGTCACCATATTCCACTCACACTGGCCATCTTACAATTTCTAGAACAATCCAGGCGTCTTTCTACCCTTTGTTGCATGGTTCTTTGCATGGTTCACTCCTCAACCCGCAGATCTCAACTTAAATATTACCTCCTCAGAGATGTCTCCCTTAACTAGTTTATCAAAGGAGGCCCCTCATTGTGACTCCCCATCACCACACCCTGACCATCTCCTGCATGGCACATCAGTGTGTAATAATTATTCACCTCTTCGACTGACTGTCTCTCCCACTAGACTGTAAGCACCATTAGGGGAGGAGCTCTCTGCTATCTCCAGTGCCTAGCATTGTACCCTCAATATGGTATCCTATATATAGTAGGCACTCAAGAAATACTTGTTCAGTGAATGAACAAATGAAAAAAGACTCCAAAAGTGGGATGTAAAAAAACCACTACAGACATCATACCACATATCACAGAGACAAAAGGTGGGGATAGTAAGGGAACTCACATTTATAGTAAGGGAACTAAGAATGACTGTGACGTACACCTAACACTAATTTAGGTACTTTACATATGTTATCTCTCTAGATTCTCAATAATCCTAGGAGGTCAATATTAATATCTCCACATTCTAGATCAGGCAACTGAGACTCAATCTGCTCTAGCAGCAAAACCAGTAAAAGCAACAGTTTCAACCCAGACCTGTTAACCTCTTTCCTCCAAACCATGCTTCTCTAGAAGTTAAACTGCTACTATATTTTATCATTAAGTACTTTTCTATTATACATATAAGTTGCACTTATATATGAATACATTTCTACTCCAAGAAGCAGTTTTTGTTTTTCTTTTTTCTTTTGTTTGTTTTTTCAAGTTCATCCTAAAGCCTGTAACAGATACCTCCTATTATCTGGGACAAGTGAACGCAGAATAATGCAGCAAATCCAAACTACAAATAAATCACAGACATTCTGTTGGAACTTTTTTCTTGAAGTCTTTTTTCGTCTCAGAGTAAGAAGCCACTATGATTAGGAAGTAGGTCTGTGTTCTGAATTCATTTTATGGGACTTGAGATCAATTTACACTGGCTTAATGTACCAAAATACTGTTCTGCTGGTCACAGAACATGCAAAACTAAATGGTCTAAGCAGATTGGGTCCACAGCCCTGACTTGATTAGCACAGGGTCCAAACATCTAAGCAAACAAATGAAACCACCTGGCTTTTACCCCAACCACCTCTGGGTGAAGTAAACTTGTTAACAGCGGGCTGGTGGGGCCCGGATGACTACCAAACAGTTCTGCTGGGCTCTGAGGAGACTCACAGGAGTGGTCAGAGCAGAAGGGGCTCTTAATCTTAAATGCCTTCTATTAAGAGTTTAGCAAACAGGCCCAAGCAAGCAGTTACTTCCTTGCCTAAGAGAAGCAAGACTCCTGGCTCCTGGTCAGGTGCTCTTCCCACTGAAACACAGTACCCTCCTAATCAAGAGCCTAGTGATCGATATTGCCAAAGCAACCAGTAGACAGTAGCCTAGAAACACAGACTGTAAACCCCCAATGTTTCTCTTACTCACCATCATTTAGAAATCCCTGGACAAACAGAATATACACAATAAAAACAAAGCAGATGAGGAAGAGCTATTTTAATTTTCTATTAAACATTCTTCCAAAAACATTATTTTACCCCATACTTACTGAGTTATTAGAAATAACATTTGCATTAGAAAAACTGGGAAGACAAATGTGGATAGTTAAACTAAACATATGAAAAAGGAAAATTAAAAACAAGGGCAGGAGAGCTTTACAAATTTAATTAAATGAATATGAGATTATAATCTGAAAACTGTGCATCTCAAAGCAAACATTTTTTCAGTTATTTTTAACAACAGTGTTTTTTGATTCTAATACAGTGATTTTTTTCAAGAATGAAAACCATTTAAAAAATATTTTTATTTTAAAAATAGGCCTGTGTTCAGCTATAGATTTTTTTTCTCCCAAGCTCTGATCATATTTCTTTGATTTGGGAAGAAAATATCATTTTGATGGCAAGAAATGCAAAATTTTAGTTTTTTTAAAATCCCAGTACAGAATTTTAAAAATTATCAATGGAAAATAGATTAAGATCATTAAGTGCACAACACTAATTATTGGCCAGCTACTTGTATTCTGCTTCTTCCCTAGTTCTCCCAAGGAAAACTTAAACTGAACCTTCAGCAGAATAATCCTCAAATATACTTTATAAGCAAAATGAGAGCTTTCGTTTACATAGTTTTTGGATTTTGCTGTTCCTAATTTTATTTTAAAACTCAATTTTACTCCAAACCATAATTACCATATTAACTTTGTAATGCACAGTTGTATGTAATTCAGCAAAGCAGTAGTGTACCATCAGGTTCTATTCACCCAGAGCTTAGGGAAAACAAGACTGGTCATACCCATTTAAAAACAAATCTCATGCTATTTGCCAATGTGCAGTTTCAATCTAAGTTCTGACAATGAAATATATGGATATATATCTATATATCTCATCCTGATTTTCAAAGGTGAGCAAAGGTAGTTCTTCACAGCTTAGCTTTGCCTGGTTGAAGCTGAAGATTTTGTAACTTCATAGCCAGACCCATGTTGCCAGTGATTTTCAATTTGCCTTGAAAGAAGGCCTGTGAGTAAGAAGAAAGAAAATGTATTATTGGGTGGTTTTTGTTTTGAGATTGCTGTTATTCCTAGACTATCCAGCTCTGAGAGGATTTATTTATCCAGGTCTCTTAAACATTCTTTAAAATATGAAAGTTGGCTTTCTGGAATAGATTTAGAAACAGACTCCTCAAAAGGATGAACTTAGTGGGGAGGGTAGAGCTCAAGCGGTAGAATGCATGCCTAGCATGCACAAAGCTCTAGGTTCAATCCCCAATACCTCATCTAAAAACAAATAAACCTGATTACCTACATTCCCTGCCAAAATAAAATAATTAAATAACATAGTAATAAATAACTAAAAATTTTTTTAAAGGATGAACTTGTAAAAGCCGTTCTTTACATAGAGCAGTCAAAAGTTACATCTTTCCCAAATATCTTCTCTTAGAAACTGAGTCTGCCTTTAGCTGCCTTCCTCAAAGGTGGTACATTTTCCAAGTATCAGGCAAAGTGGGTTCATACTAGATTGATTTTGTTTAAAAATATTACATGTGGATCAGGAATATGAACTGAAAACTTCAGTAGTCTGCTAACAGGGAGAAAAAGTACATGCATAACACAAAAACTCTTGGGATTCAATACCATGTGGGTGAAATGTCACCATCTCTTTTTCCTTTTTTGGTCTACATGATAAAGATCCATTCCCTACAGAGGAAGGTCAGGCAGCCTGCTCAGACTGAGGAGCCTGTGTTAATCTTTGGCTCGAAAAGAACAATCAAACCGATCCCAAGTACAGAGCCACAATTTGTTCCATTTAACAACTGCCTGAGATTAGGTCACATGATATTTGCTAAATTTATCATGTAACAAAATCCCAGGAAAACTTTAAAGAAATAGCAAAATTGGGAACATAGCATGATTTCCCTGCTATGATCTCAGTCTTTTAACTCGATCTTAAAATAAGGAAAAGCTAGAGAAGTTTCTGGTAGTCTTATCTTACTAACAAGCACATGAAGAAGTGAGGAGCTCTTCTGCCCCATCCACAGGAAAGCACAGAGCTCTGCTTTCTTTACACCTTCTGGTAAGGGTGACTAATTCCTTTTTTTTTTTTTCCCTCCTCTGTCTGGACAAACTAAGTATTTCCTTTCTATATGGCACATAGCCTTCTGTCTGATGACTTAAAGGTCACGTGTCTCAGAACACAATATATTTAACATACGTCCTTGAAAAATATGGACCAGTAGTACCTAGAAAAAAAACTCACCATCTTTTCCTTTTTTTAATTAAAAGGGGAAATGACTTTTTATTTAATAATTATTATAGAGAAAGACGAATCTTTATCCTTTAGAGAATCCAAAACATAAGAATCATTTTAATCTGGCCCTTAAGGTGTTCTTCATGTGTGCTTTCTGCTGGAGAGCATATTGCTTTGTTTCAACTGCAGCCAAACACTGAAATTATAATTTCCACTGCATTTAATGGTTTCCAGTCAAATCCTCTACCAAGCATAAGGGAAGGCCATTAGTCCATTAACAGAAAGGTTTCCCATTTTTATCTTTAATTCCTTTGGGTGTTAACAGGTGTTCAGGAAAAGTAAGCTGCCATTTCATTCTCCAAAACGGGTGGTGAACAGATAAACTGAGAGCATGAGGGTAGCTGAATGTGAAGTCTGACTACCCTGCCAAGGAAGCATACGGTGGAATGAGCAGCAGTGCGTGGGAAGGAGGATGTCGGCCAGCTCCAAGATTGGTGGCCTCTGCTCTGTCCAGATTTCTGGAGAGCGTGCAGTGGGCGGAAATATCAGTGTCAATGGTGTGTATTCAGTTGAAATGTCACAGATGTAAGTCTCTCAGCTGAAATAGGTTTAGTTGCTTAGAAAAAGCATTTTTAAAAAAAGGGAATACAAATCGAAGTCAGATTTAGTTGTTTCATCCAATCTTTTGAATTACAAGGGCATCACAGAAGGACCTAAAACAAATCAGGCTGAGGCAACAACAACAAAAGGTTACAATGGAAAGAAGAATCTTAGTTTCCTTTGTGTTTTCTATGGCTAGTGGAAAGCTCAGTATATCATGTCTGTTCAACACTGTGCAACTACAGAGTATATGAAGACCCTTGACAATCTGGGGACCCAGAAAAATCTATATAAGGCATAAATACATTTTAGACAAATACCAATTAATTCAGCAACTGTGAAAACCTAAAAACACCAGGCATCATGCTAAGTTCTGGAGACACGAAGACGAACAAGATGTGGTTTGTTTCCTTGAGACAGTCACAATCCAATGCAGAGATAGGCACATTATGACTAATATAATGAGACCAGTGCTAAGCTAGCAGTCCAGCGTGTGGCCCAGAAGAGGGACTGACTACAGCTCCCCTACTATGTGATAGGAAGTCTTTGGACATAATACCTAAGCTCATTTTGAAAGACAAAGAGTTTGTCAAGGAAGGACAGTTCAGGCAAAAAGAGCACAGACAAAGATATGAGACATAAAAGGTCATGCCTCTGTTCATACCAGTCCCTCCTTCTACGTGAATCGCTCCTACACACCATCTGTGCACTGCTAACTTGTAATCACCCCAGCACTCAGTGCAAGTATCACTTCCTCTGTGAAGCCTTCTCTAATGGCCCAGGAAGGCATGGCTGCTCCTTCCCCCACCCTCCCTGACCACAGGCCAGGCAGGGTGCCTGGATATTTGGCTGCTACAGATCTGCTGCATACCAAACTGTGGATGCCCTGAGCATGAGAACTACTTCTTATTCTTCTGGACATTTTCAGCAGACAGGGCAGAGCTGGTACATGGTCAGCCCCACAACTGTTTGTCATTTGTTAAGTGAACATTCTGGGGAACACTGAGTTTTGTGGCTTTGACCACTCAGCACTTTATGGGATGAGGCTGAGGTAGGTGATGAAGTGGGACAGGCTAAAAGCCCCAGCTGATGGAAGGATATAAGCACCATCATACTTACCGACTGAGGATTCATTTTACCAGTCATCAAAGCCAGTAAGTCCGAGTCAGCCATTGTGATTGTGCAGTCGGCCTTCTTATCTAAAAGAGAAGGAAGGAGAAGAGGTGAGTGCTCAGTTTTATGCATACATTTTAGTCAAAAGCCACTGACTGCAGCAGAATCACAGGCAGTATTAGGGCAGGACAATGGGCACTCATGTACACTTCAATGGCAGTCTGGTAAAATGTGGCACAGATCACAAGCAACCTTGGTATTTAACAAGAAGGAATTTATTACATTAGCCAAGGTATATTCATAGAATGGGATATAATGCAGACATTAGATGATGTGGATCTACATTTTACTGACCCGAAAAGATATTCATGTTACATCATGTTCATGATACTGTTATTTATATAAGCCAGTTACAGAGCAAACTGTAAGCATGGACCCATTTTTTTTGCTGAAAAGCAGATATTCAATTATACATGCATAGAAAAAAAAATCTGTAAACTCAGACACCAATATATTAACAGCAGTTATTGCGACGCACAGACTCTAAGGTGACCCCTGTGATCCCTGTCTTCTGGTGTCCATGACTTTATATAACCCCCTACCCTCAAGTGTGGACAGGACCTGTGACTTACTTCTAGCCTAAAGAATGTGGCAAAAGTGATGGGATGTCATTCCTGTGTTCTGTTACATGTATCAGACTCTGTCTTGCTGACTAACTCACTCTCACTCTCCTGCTGGCCTTGAATAAGCTAGCTGCTTTCCTGTGAACTACATACGGCATACGAAGAGGGCAACCTGGCAGAGTACTGGCCTTTAGGAGCTGAGGGCAGACTCTAGTCTATAACCAGTAAAAAACTAAAGCTATCATTCTCATAGCTGCAAGGAAATTAATTGTGCCAGCAACATGAGTTAGCCTGGACATGAACTCTGCCCCAGTCAAGTCTCCAGGTGAGGACCCAGCCCTGGCCACACCTTGATTTCAGCCTGTGAGACCCTATGCAGAGGACCCAGCTAAGTTGTCCTCAGTCAACTTATGATGGAAACTGTGAGATAATAAATGTGTGTGTTGTTTAAACATTAAGTTTGTGGTAATTTGTTATGTGGTAATAGATGATGAATACTTATCTAGACAGGGATTAAAAAACTTTTTCTGTAAAGGATCAGACACTAAATTATTTTAGGCTTTGTGGGCCACGAGGTCTCTACTGCAAGTACTCAGCTCTGCACTTGCAGCACACAGCAGCCACAGATAACACATAAACAAATGAATGTAGCTGTGCTCCGATAAAACTATTTTCAAAATAGGCAGCAGATCGAAAGGTAGAAGATATTTGAAACTCACATACCCAACAAAGAACTTGTATGCAGAAAATATAAGAAACTCCTATCACTCAATTAGAAAAGGTTAGATAATCTGATATAAAAATGGGCAAACAGCATAAACAGGCAAATACCAAAGATCTTCAAATGGCCAAAAAAAAAAAAAAGTCCATGAAACAATGTTCAACTTTATGAATTACCAAGAAAATGCAAATTAGAAGTATGGATGAGATACTACAACATACCTACTAGAATGAATGGCTTTAAAAAAAAAAGACAACACCCAGTGCTGGTGAGGATGAGGAGCAAAGGAAAATGGTCAATACCATGCTGGAGGGACTGTAAAATGGTGCAGCCACTTTAGAAAACAGTCTGGAAGTTTCTTAAAAAGCTAAACATACACATGTCATATGAGCCAGCAACCCCACTCTTAGGTGTTTACCCAAGAGAAATGAAAACATAAATCCACACAAAAATTTGTATGTGAATGTTCATAGAGGCTTTATTCAAATTGTCAAAAGCTGGGAAAAAACCAAATATGCACCAACTGATGGATAGATAAACTACTCAGAAGCAAAAAGGAACAAACTACTGATGATACGTGCAACAACATGAAGGAACCTCAGTGAAAGAAGCAGGCTCAAAAAGCTGCCTACTGTATGACTCCACTTGCACATTCTGGAAAAAGTGAAACTACAGAGACAGAAATCAGATTAGTGGTTGCCAGGGCCTGAGGGTAAAAGAAGGGGACTGACTACAAAAGGACATGAGGACATTTTGGGGAAATATTTTATATCTTGATTTTTGGTAATCGTTATGTAGCTGTATGCATTTATCTAAATTCACAGAATTGCACATCTATAAAAGGTAGATTTTACTGTATGTAAATTATACCTCAATGAACTTGACATGATAAAAAACAGATATTACCAAGTACTGTCAAAAATGTAGAGCAAATAAAACTCTCCTATAATGTGGAAGAGAATGTAAAATGGTTTATCAAAAAACTGGCTATACTGAACCTCAGGACTTAGTATTTCTACTCCTGGTTATATGCCAAATGGAAGTAATAAGCACATATGTCCACTGAAAGACACACGTGAGAATGTTCATAACAGCTCTATTCATAAGGCCCCCAAATGGAAATACTGCAAAGATACAACAACCATCAAACAAATAAATAATTCCTGGAGCATTCACATAGTCAAAATGAAATACTGCTACATGCAACCATATAATGAACCTTACAATGCTGAGCAAAGGGAGCCACACCTAAATGAGTAAATATTGTATGGTTCCATCTATATGAATTTCTGAAATAAATAAAATCAATCTACGGTGACAGAATTCGGACTAGTGGTTCCTTTTGGGAGCGGACAGTGATGGGAGGTGGTGTGAGGGAGGTGTCTAGCAACACCTCTGGTGCTGGCAACATTCTGCATCTTAATCTGGGAGATATATTCATTTGTTAACATGTATCAAGCTGTGTGTTTCAGATTTATGCCCTTCATTACAGGTTGGACTTCAGAAAATTTTTACATGTAACCAAACAAAAAAACCAGGCGGTGGGATGGATTTGGGCCCCAGGCCATAATTTGTCAATCCCTAATGTAGACAGAGGGATTATAGACAAGTAACTTTTTCATTTTGTTTCTCTATCTTTTCTGATTTTTTCTGCACTTGGTATATATTACTTACATAATACAAAGTTTTAAAAATGTTAAATTTTAATAGTATAATCTAATTATAATGAAAAAAAAAAAGGCCATACAACAAAGACTCTAATATCTCATTGCTAAGTCAGTCATATCTACCTTGGACAAACGAGATATTTCAAGCGCAAAGGGAAAAATTCACAAGAAATCAAAATTTTCAGCAGTCGTTATTTTAGGTAATCAACACAATAATACTCTAATAGTATTACTGCTACTAATAGTAATAACATCAAATTACAGCCCAATAGTCAATCAGATAATCTGTGCCTTAATAAAAATGATAGGGGTTGCTATGGTCTGAATGTTTCTATCTCCCTAAAACTCATGTATGTTGAAATCCTAATGCCTGATGTGATGGTATTGGGAGGGGTGAGGGCTTTGGGAGGTCATGAGGGTGGAGCCCTTATGAACTGGATTAATGTTTTATAAAAGAGCCTCCAAAGGAACCGCTAGCCCCTTCCACCATGTGAGCCCACAGCGAGAAGGCATTGGCTAAGAAATAGGAAGAGGGCCCTCACCAAATGCGACCATGCTAAAGCTTTGTTCTTGGACTTCCACCCACCAGAACAACAGGAAATAAGTTTCTGTTGTTTATAAGCCACCCAGGCTGTGTAGTGTGTTCAATATGGCAGCCCAAATGGGCTAAGATAAGGATAAACTATTAAAGCACAGCATGCCCACATTATTAAACAACTAAAACAAGAAAATTTGAAGTTTTCATTACAAGTCTTAGCACTCAGGGACAGCGCCTAAAAAGACTGTGGTTCAATGGCCATTCCACCTTTGCCTCTAACAAAATCCTCTCTTATTACTTGAAAAAAGGTCTGAAGTCTTAAAAATTAAGTTATTTACAATCTAGAAAATCCACTTCTCTTGTAGATATATATAACATCAAAGAGCAGGGAGAAAAAAGGCTGGCAAATTGAGATACTTGGACTTGATTTATAGTTGGACTAGATCCTAATATTCCAAGGAAGGACTCCTGGTCAATAAAAAGTTGATTTTAGAAAGTACAGTCTGCTGTTGCTGCTGTTACTGTATCAGCATTTACTGAGCTCTCACTATGCTGATTACTTCACATGGACTCATTTGATCTTTATAATAATTCTATGAGGCTCAGAGAAGTCAAACAACTTGCTGAAGGTCACACAGCTAATAAGTGGCTGAGTGAGGTGTGAAAGCAGATTACTGCTCCCTAAGTTCATACTCCCATCTCCTGAGCTCCTGTTACAGGAGGGGTACAAACATTCAGCAGCTCAGTTTTAACTGGGCTTTCACCAATTCATCAGCATCTGATGAATCCCAGATGCTTTCTCAGCTCTCCAAGTCCTTTTGAGAAGTCATAGACAAGACTGATGTGTTAAAGCAAAACTAATGTTTAATATATGGGCTGGGGAGGAACAATGATTTACCGAGCACTTACCACACCAGGTGCTTTACATACCTTATCTCATTTAACCTCCACAACATATCCATTGATAGACATTATTCTCATCATTTTCTAGGTGAAACAGTTGGACTCAGGGAAGGTATATACCTAGCAAGTGACAGAGCCAAGGTTTGAACCCAGGTTTGGGTGTCTGCAAAGGCTATGCTCTTTTTACTGTATTTTGGGGATTGGAGACTCTGAGGCTTTCTGCATCATGTTACCCACAAAGGGGCAGGGTTGAGAACTCCAATAGGTGCTGAGAGGGCAGAATAAAGGAATGTAAGAATAATATCATTGTTAAATTAATCAAAGTTGGTTTCCTGGAGATATGCTATGTGAGTAGTTTCAAAAGCGGGTGGGTGTGAGTAGAATTCATGGAGAGGCACCCAGGCAGCAAGAAAAGATTATGGAAAAACGCACAAAATTGAAAAGCTCTTGATAAAATCATCTGTATCATTACCAAACTCCTAGAATATAAGCAAATGAAACACATTTAAGTAAATCTTACTTTGTTAACAGAAAGTAAAACTCTCATCAGTATGGACATGCCAAAAAGAACGAGCAATTCTCTTTAAGATGCCAGTTCAAACTAGGACAGGTTATTAGTACTTTAACATAGCTGATCTCTAACAAACGGTCATTTGTTGGCTGATGTAAATGGAGCTGGCAATTTCTCATGGTAGCTTTTACTGGTAAGTCCATATTTCAATGCTACTCCAGGCTGCCAACATGTATCAATTTCAGCAGAAATTCAGGGTATAATCCCTTCAGGTCTGGGATGGGGCACCTAGTGCTGGGAGAGCTCACTGCCAGAGTCCATGTGCAGAGAACAAGGCTTTTCTGAAATTATGGAATACATTTCCATAAGCATATTATCTTTCATAACACAAATAACAAAACAGGAAAGATTTCCTTTAAAAATGACCTTAGTGACTGTCTGGGCATATCAATATAATCCTGAAGTTACTATTAATCTTCAGTCACAAAAAAAAAAAAAGGCATTATTTCCCCAAAGTTCTTTTTATTTCGAAAAGCTAGAGTCCAGATGAAGCATTTAGTTTTCTTCCTACACCACAATGGATGGCAGCTCATAGAATGTAAACGTAGTTATTTTTCTGCCCACTCATTTAAGAAAAAAATGCTGCCCACACCAAATGCCCTTACTACTCCTCAGCTTTTCCTTCATTAATCTCTAGTTGATTTCTTATTCAACAGTGCATATAACACTGCTCTTAGCATTTTCTCCTTTCTCCAGGCTCTAAACTATTCCAGGAGTTCTGCCAGCCTCCTCTCTACTTCAAAATGTCCCTGAGTATTTCTCTACCCTCTTTGGGAAAGAGCATCCGTCCCTCCTCACTGAAACTGTCCTCCTTCCACCTGTGCTCCTGACGTCACCCTCTCCTCCAAGACCTCCCTCGATAACGAACCCTACCATCTCCGACAGACCTCCTTCTCCTTCACAGTTTCTAGGTCCCATCAACTTCACCCTAAATATCCCTGGCGACTACCATGTAGCAACACCCTTTATTTCTCCTCACTGCCAACACTCAGGCTATCCTTTTTGCTTACTTAGATAGTAGTACCATCCATCTTCCTAACTGTTCTCTCTGCCTCTGATTTCTTCCCTTCTAATTAATTCATCAGGTCTAATGCACCAGCTTCATCCTCTAAAACACAGCTTTGACTTTCACTTTTCTACTTAGAATGCTTTAATGGATTGATTATATATCAAATCACTTTCAAAGTTCATAGGGTAGCCCTCTAAAAAGGTAGTTCCCATCCATCATCTTTCCTAATCACACCAGGCTCTATCCAACAAGAGAAACGTAACATACAGTATAGCTACCACTGACTGAATGCTTACTAAGCATCATTCATTCATTCTGCTGTTCATTTTTCACTTATTTATTTTACTGAAGGCCTTCCATGTATCAGGTGCTATTCCAAGCACTGTGAATGCGGCAGTGAACCTAAGAGGCAAAAGTTCTGCCTTCATGCAGCTTTCAACTCAAGTGGGGGATGGACAACAAGCAAATAAATAAGATATGGTATCTGACATGCCTGTAAGTGCTATAAAGAAAAATAAGGTGGGAAAGGGGGTTAGGGAATGGTAATGGGTGTGATTTAAAAGTGTGGTGGGGAAAGGCTCACTGAGAAAGGTAGCATTTGGGCAAAAATCCTAAGGAAGTAAGAAAACAAGCCATGAGGGTATCTGAGGGATGGCGATTCCAGGCAGTGGAAAACCCCTGAACTAGGAACACCCTATATTCAAGCAATAGCTCAGAAGCCAGTGTGAGCAGAGCAAAGTGAGGGAGAATATAGTAAGACAGAGAAAACTAGGCCCAGAGTATGTGGTGCCACTGTATGGACTCTGCCTTTTACTCTGGGTGAGCTGAAAGCCACTGGATGCTTTTGAGCAGAGAAGGGTCACAACCTGACTTAAGTTTTAAAATGATCACTCCAGCTGGTGTGTGTGGAGAACCTGCAGGGCAAGGTTAGAAACAGGGAGAACAGGCAAAAAAAATGGTGGAGACTTAGACTGAGGTGGTAGCAGTAGAGGACAGAATTCACTGATGGATTAGACTGGGGAGTGTGAGAAAAAGAGGAGCCAATGATGACTTCAAGGGTTGTGGACTGAGGAATCGGTAAGACAGAGGAAAAGTTTACTCAGACAGAGAAGACAGTGGGAGGAGAACATGATTAAACGGGAGTGGGAGGAAAACCAGGAGTTCAGTCTCATACATGCTAGCTTTGGGATACCTATTAAGTATCCAAGTAAACTTGTCAGTTAAACAGCTGGATATACACCTTGGAGTTCAATGTCTGACTCCATGCTGAACATATCTGGGAGTCATCAGTGTAGAGATGGTTTTAAAAGCATGAAACTAGAAGAGAGCCCAGGCAGTGAATGTAGATAGAACTGAGCCTTAGAGCACTCCGGCATTTGGAAATTTAGAGATGAGGAAAAGACAGGAAGAGAGGCCAAGAAGAAACAGCCAGTAGGTAAGAAGAAAGCCTGAAAGAGTAATATTATCATGAGGGCTGGGAATTAACCACTGAATTTAGCAACATGGTGGTCACTGGTGACCTTGACAAGAACAGTTTTGGGATAGTGATGAGGACTAAAGTTGACTGGAGTGGGTGCAAAATAGTGACTGGGATGAGATAGTGGAGACAGTGAGTACAGACAGGTCTTCTGAGGACACGTAACCATGCACTGAACCATGTGCTTTACAGGTTAATTAGGAGATAACTCTCTTAATCCTCATATCAACTCTACAAAATAGGTACCATTTATCATTCCCATTTATAAATGGGAAAAAAAAAAAACCCTGAAGCTCAGAAAAGTTAAATAATTCACTCAGTGGAGGAATCTGTGATTGGCAAGACCAGCAGCCCAAACCCAGATTTGTCAAATTCCAAAGTCTAACCCTGGTGAGGAAGCAGCTGTGACCTATTTCTGTTTCCATGGATTCACCAGTTCTTTAACAAGGTCCTATACCTCTAAAGCCAGCCCTCTCGGGGAACACCAAAGCAGACCCCCGTTTTCCTTTGCGCACCTGTCAGCGCTTCTCTAGACGAAGTCATCACTGCACTGACCTGAGTTAGGGAGCACTGATCCTTTGCCGTTCTTCACATCCACCACCCAGGTGGCTTCTTTACCCTCAGGGCCATCTTTCACCTTGAAGGCAAAAATACCACCAATTTTCTTCACAAACTGCTCCCCTTCCTGGAAAGAAAAATGATACAGTTATATTAAGTCCATTTCCCTGGCTTTTCCCCCAAACTAAATGTTTAAATAGATACATGACGTGAGCAGCTGGGCCAGCAGGCAGTCCCCAAGCTCCCTTAAGATCTTTTACGCAGAAAAGTCTGAAAGACAACCAGGCAACAACTCCCTCATCTGCCAAATTTCTTGTTAAAAATGGCTTTCCGGATACAACTGGTGGAAGGACAGGGAAAATGGGGGAGTGAGTGGCACAGCCAGCAGTATTTTACTAAAATAGCCTTCCCTTGTCTCAATAATTTCTCAAAGATTCACTCTGGCCTCTCTAAATGTAGGAACCCTAACTCCTCTTTTTTCTGGGGGGGGGCGGGGGCAGGAAATTTCCTTCACATATATTTTGGGTGTTCCACAATCAGAATTTTTTTTTTAATTTATCCATAGTCATACAGGACTTACGTATTTTTTTCCACTTTTTAATTGAAGTATAGTCAGTTTACAATGTTCTATCAATTTCTGGTGTACAGCATAATGTTTCAGTCATACATATACATATATATTTCTTTTCATATTCTTTTTCATTATAGGTTACTACAAGATACTGAATATAGTTCCCTGTGCTATACAATATAAACTTGTTTATCTGTTTTACATATAGTAGTTAGTATCTGCAAATCTCAAACTCCCATTTTATCCCTTCCCACTCCCTTTCCCCCCTGGTAACCATGAGTTTGTTTTCTGTCTGTGAGTCTGTTTCTGTCTTGTAAATAAATACATTTGTATCTTTTTTTTTAGATTCCACATATAAGTGATATCACTTGGTATTTTTCTTTCTGTCTGTCTTACTTCACTCAGAATGACATTCTCCAGGTCCATCCATGTTGCTGCAAATGGCATTATTTTATTTTTCTTTATGGCTGAGTAGTATTCCATTGTATAAATATGCCACAACTTCTTTATCCAGTCATCTGTCAATGGACATTTAGATTGTTTCTGTGTCTTGGCTATTGTATGTAGTGCTGCTGTGAACATTGGGATGCATCTATCTTTTTGAATTACAGCTTCTTCTGGATATATGCCCAGGAGTTGGATTGCTGGATCATACAGTAAGTCTATTTTTAGTCTTTTGAGGAATCTCCATACTGTTTTCCATAATGGCTGTACCAAACTACATTCCCACCAACAGTGAAGGAGGGTTCCCTTTTCTCTACACTCTTTCTAGCATTTACACAATCAGAATGTAAAGATAAATGGTTCAACTTATTTCCTGGATTAGTATAAAGAATTACACAGGAATAAAGTGTAGAGAATTATACAAGTAATAAACCACCTACCACCTACTTTTGGATCTTGGGGAATGAAGCTGAAAAAATAACCTCAGATCCACATCTCTGTAGGTTGGTTTCCTTTCTCCCTCCTTCTCCCTTCATTCCCACTCTGTTTCATCTTTCCTTACTGAAATATTTATTGACTGAAACAATGACTGGCACTAGATATTGTTCCAGGCATTAAGGAGTAAGAACTGTAAATGATAATACACTCTGACCACTATGACAACATACTGGGATAAAGGAGAACACAAGGAGAACAGAGGAGCCGCTAGGCTGGCTGGCAGGATGAATAACTCACACACCTTAAAAAACACACACACAATCATTTTATTGCAATTATTTTCTTCAGAGAAGACATACATTTTATTGTGGAAAAATAGAAAATTATTGATATGCAAAAAGAAAATATAAGCCATTCATAATTTCACCAGAGAAAAAAAAATTGATATAAATGCCCTCCATTTTTCTTCTCTGCATATATATTTTTTAAATGAGATCACAGTGTATATACTGTTTTGTAATTCACTTTTCAGTTTAATATAGCTATCTTTACTACTGTGTCATTAAATATCCTTCTACATAGTTTAAAATGACTATACGTGGTCTTTAACTGTAGAAGTATACTATACTTTATTTAACCTGTTAAATAAATTAATCTCTAAGTCTATTTGAATTTTCTTATAATTTCTAATAGTTTTTATTCCTCATCTTTAATTTTAGCCCTATACCCCTACAGTAATTTATGTTCAAGATTATTCCTTTTGGTATCATAATATTTGTTCTTTTAACAGACATTTAAATGCTTATTATGCTCAGGTACTGTGCTAGGTACCTGAAATATTCAAATAATTATCATTAGATACTAAACTCTAATTCTATGTATGCAGAGAGTCTGGCCTAAGTTCTTTCTTTTTGCTGTGTTTTGTTTGTTTTACAACAACTTCATTGAGATGTAATTAACATAACATAGAAGTTCCTTTTAAAATATATAATTCAGTGGCATTTTAGTTTATTCAAAGTTGTGCAACCAACACTACTATCTAATTTTAGAACATTGTCATCACCCCAAAAAGAAACCCATACCCATTAGTAGTCATCCCCTGACTCCTGCCATTCTCCCCTCCTGCTCGCCCCTGACAACCACTAATCTACTTTCAGTCTTGGTGGATTTGCTTTTTCTGGACATTTCATACAAATGGAATCACACAACATATGATCTTTTGTGACTGGTTTCTTTCACTTAATGCTTTTAAGGTTCATTCATGTTGAAGCACGCAGCAGTAATTAAATCCTTTTTATGACCAAATGAGATTCCATTGTATGGATGTAGCACATTTTGTTTAGCCATTCATCAGTTGACGGCTGTTTCCCCTTTTTAGCTATTATTAATACTACTACTACAGACATCTGTGTACAAATTTTTACATGCACATGGGCTCTAATTCCTCTTAAGTATATAGTTAGAAGTGAAAATTTGGGTTGTAAGGTGATGTTTAACTTCTTGGGGAACTATCAAACTGTTTTTTTAAAGTGGCTGCACCATGTTACAATCTTACCTGCAATAAATGAGGTTCCAATTTCTCCACATCCTTACCAACATTTTTGTCTGTCTTCTTGATTTTAGTTATCCTAATGGGTGTGTCAATCTTTTTCTCATATATAGATAACACACCTGAACGAATCCAGAATCAACCATGGGTCTCAGGACTTCAAAAAAGCTATTCTAAAAATATTCAGTCTAGGCCTACTTATCTCAACAGCCATGGAGGCAATTCTTATATGTGAGGGTCCTTAAATCAACTACCAACATTTTCTAGTTAAATCAAGAAAACAAAATGACTGTCAGATTTTTTTAAAGGTTATATGTACTTTTTATTTTTATACAATTTTTAAAGGTTATACTCCATTTACAGTTATTACAAAATATTGGCTATATTCCTCATGTTGTACAATACATCTTTTAGCTTATCTTATACCCAATAGTTTGTACCTCCCACTCCCCATCCTTATGTTTCCCTTCCCCACTCTCTCCCCACTGGCAACCACTAGTTTGTTCTCTATATCTGTGAGTCTGCTCCCTTTTTGTTATATTCACTAGTTCATTGTATTTTTTAGATTCCACACATAACTGCTATCATACATTATTTGCCTTTCCCTGTCTGACTTATTTCACTCAGCAGAATGCCTTCCAAGTCCATTTATGTTGTTGCAAGTGGAAAATTTTTACTCTTTTTTTAAAAGCTGAGTAGTATTCCACTGTGTGTGTGTGTGTGTGTGTGTGTATACGTATAGATAGATACAGCAATATATATATTGACAAAAGACATAGATCAATAATACAGAATCAAAATCCCAGAAATACACCTACATGAATGCATTCAACTGATCTTTGACAAAGAAGCAAAGGTACTTCAATGAAGAAAGGATAGGTTTTTCAACAAAAGGTGACGGAATAATTGAATGTCTATAAATAAAATAAGTATGAATAGGTTTCCATTTTGTAAATAAGTTCATTTGAGTCATTTTTTTTCAAGATTCCACAATATAAGTGACATCGTATGGTATATTTCTTTCTCTTTCTGGCGACTCAGATTTTTTTCAGTGAAAGAGAAATTCTCTTATTTTGGCTTCCCTTAAAAGATCTCACTCAAATTGTTTAAGTGAACTTTAGGAAAAATCATTAACAACAATAATAATCTTTGGGGAACTACAAAGTTTTCAAGTGTTTTTTATATACATTTTTCTTTAATTTCATAAAACCCTGTAAGTAGCTGGACAGGTGTTAATAGTAGCTCATTAAGCAGAAAAAAACAACTGAGGCTCAAAAAGGTTAAGAATCCTTTAGACTGTTCTCTATCCTAGTGCTAAGAAACTCATCTACGATAACCCACCTAACAATACTGTAATCCATCTAATATCACTTTCAGGTTTGAATTTAAATGGCTTCCCAAAGCCTCGAGGATTAAAGTCTGTCTTTACATATCATTCAAGATACTTCATAATCTCAAGGATACTTATTTATTCTTCTCTTCAGCCCCTTTTTCATCCCCCTCAGGTTTTTTGTTCTAAAAATATTGACCATTTTGAATACCATGAACACACATGCCTCTATGCCTTTGCTCATGCCCTGTCGTGGGTCACTCACCTCCTCCTCTTCTCCATTCCCACTCCAACCTCATCCAGTCAAGTCTCAACTCACAGGCTAACTCCTCTGGGAAGGCTTCTCTGTCTCTACTGGACACCCTGACGGTCCTTTGCACATGCACCCACATGTAAGTTCCTTGCTAAAGCAGTTATTCTTTTCTGGGAAAAATTTTCCATGTCTATCTTCCCACTACACTGTATGTTCCCTGAGGGGCAGGGACATATGACAAGTAAGCAGTCCAACCAGAACTCAATTTCAGGTTGGTTTAGCTTCAAGTTGAATGCTCTTTCCATTTGATCATACCATACGACAATGCAGGTTACATCAATACTTCCAAACTTTAGTCTATGAAAGTAGTTTCTGTCACCACAAATGAATTAAAAGAAAGTTCAAAGTCTTTTCCACATTCCTTGAAATCTTTTATCATTCAAGGTTCTGTGGAGATAATCTAGAAGAGTAGGTTAGTAACGCTGGTGTGCTGAGCCACCCAAAGAGTCAGGCTTCCTTTGGGGCCAATGGCTGATGAACAACTACTTCCAGCAGCATCCATGCCATCTGCTTGCACAATGCATCAGGAATAGAGTCATGGCAGACACCAAGTTAGACCCAGGAAAACACCAGCAGACGTTTAGAAATTCTACCTGAAACTTGGAGAGAAATTTCTCCCACTTCCTTAAGAGAGGTGTAGGTTAATTCTGCACTTGCTGTTCCTTTTGAGAACCAACTGATCTTCTTATAGAATCATACCCTTTGGTCAATAAAACACTTTCAGTTGAAGAGGGAGTGAGAAAGGGTAAGGAAACAGACAAAGAGGAGAGAGTTAAAACGGTAAAAACATTTGTTGTGAAACTGGAGATCACTAATCCTAAGAAAATTCTAAGTGCCTCCTTGCTTGAAGAAAAGTACTTTCTGAGTAGGCAAAAGGTCAAGGAGTAGGTCCTGTCGTAAACTTAATAGGAACAAAAAATTAAGACAGAATTCAAAGAAGGGCAATGGGGTATTGCTAACAAAGACAAAAGTGGAAATAAAATCTCTTGCCAGACTTCCTTTGCTGATGCAGAAAATGCATGAATTGACAAAAGATTTCAAGACTTTCACTTTCTAGTGCTACAAACATTTAGGAAACTGACAGTCGTGGGAAGGAGAAAGAAACAAGGGGACAAGGTCCATGCCAGTGAAGTTATAGCGGGAGTAGAAAAGAATTAAAATGGGAGCAAGAGGCATTCATTTGCAAAGCTAAAAAAAGACTGAAATAAAAATAGACTGTTGTTAATCTCAATAATAAAGTATTCAATGACTGATATACAGCCATATCAGATACTCAGTATTTATTTATTTGACAGAATAAAGTTGAAAAAAAATGGGACAACTTGGCAAAAGCAACTATCCTATAGGTTACTCTGAGGGCAATAATTGGTAGCATGAAAAAACTTTTTTTCAAGCTGAGCCCTTAGAGAGTCTACCTTCATTTTAGTGGACACTTGTAATGAAAGAAATTTAAAAAACGATAATGAGATATATTTTCCTACTAGACTGGCAAAGATTTTTTTAAAACCAGCCAACAAAGCACTGGAGACAGTGTGAAGAAAAAACAGTCATTAAGTCTGTAAATTAGTACCCTCTTTTTGGTGGGTAGTTTGGCAATATGTATCAAAATGCTAAACATCCGTATCTCATGACCCAACAATTTCCCTCTCTATTTATGCTAAAGTGATCATGACATTTTTTTACTTAAAGACAGTACAAAAGGAAAACATACTATTTTTTTATTTGTAAGATTTAACAAGATACAACACAATGTTCATCATAGGAGGCTAGTTAAATATATTATGTTACATATATTCAAACATGTACTATGTGGTCATTAAAACCAATGGTAAGGATTTATATTTATGGGCAGGAAACATACTATCAAGAGAAAAAAGCAAGTTATAAAACAATGGGTAACTTGACAAAATTCAACACTCATTTATGATAAAAACTGTTACCAAAGTGGGTATAGAGGGAACATATCTCAACATAATAAAAGCTATTTATGACAAACCCACAGCCAGCATAATACTCAATGGTGAAAAACTGAAAACCTTTCCACTAAAATCTGGAACAAGACAAGGATGTCCACTCTCATCATTTCTATTCAACATGGTCTTGGAAGTCCTAGCCACAGCTATCAGGCAAGAAAAAGACATAAAAGGGATCCAAATTGGAAGAGAAGAGATAAAATTGTCACTATATATGGATGACATGATACTAAATATAGAAAACCCTAAAAGCTCCACATATACTAGAGCTCATAAAAGAATTCAGCAAGGTAGCAGGAAACAAGATTAACACATAGAAATCAGTTGCATTTCTTTACACTAACAATGAAAAAGCAGGAAAAGAAAGTAAAGAAACAATCATTTTAAAATCACATCCAAAAAATAAAATACTTAGGAATACATCTGACCAGGAAGGTGAAAAACTTATACATGGAGAACTATAAAACACTGATGAAGGAAATTAAAGATGACTTAAAGAAATGGAAAAATACCCCATGCTCTTGGATTGGAAGAATCAATATTGTTAAAATGGCCATTCTGCCCAAGGCAATCTACAGATTTAGTGCGATCCATACCAAATTACCCATGACATTCTTCACAGAACTAGAACAAATAATTCTAAAATTTATATAGAATCACAAAAGATCTAGAATTACGAAAGCAATATTGAAGAAAAAGAACAAAGCTGGAGAAATAACCCTCCCAGACTTCAGACAATACCACAGAGCTACAGTAGTCAAAACAGCACGGTATTGTCATAAAAACAGACAATATGAACCAATGGAACAGAATAGAGAGCCCAGAAATAAACCCACAGACCTACAGTCAATTAATTTTTGACAAAGGAGGCAAAAATATACAATGGAGAGAAGACAGTCTCTTCAGCAAGTGGTGCTGGGAAAACTGGACAGCACCATGTAAATCAATGAAGAACACTCCCTCGCACCATACACAAAAATAAACTCAGAATGGTTTAAAGACTTAAATATTAGACAAGACATGATAAACCTCCTAGAAGAAAACATAGGCACAATATTATCTGACATAAATCTTAGCAATGTTCTCCTAGGGCAGTCTACCCAGGTAACAGAAATAAAAGCAAAAATAAACAAATGGGACCTAATTAAACTTAAAAGCTTTTGCACAGCAAAGGAAACCATAAGCAAAACAAAAAGACAACCTATGGAATGGGAGAAAATATTTGCAAATGATGCGAATAACAAAGGTTTAATTTCCAGAATAAACAGCTCATACAACTTAACAATAAAAAAACAAACAACCCAATCCAAAAATGGGCAGAAGACCTAAACAAGCAGTTCTCCAATGAAGACATACCAATAGCTAATAGGCACATGAAAAAATGCTCAATATGGCTAATTATCAGAGAAATGCAAATCAAAACTACAATGAGGTATCAGTCAAAATGGCCATCATTCAAAAGTCCACAAATGATAAACGCTAGAGAGGGTGTCGAGAAAAGGGAACCCTCCTACACTGCTGGGTGGAAATGTAGTTTGGTGTAGCCATTATGGAAAACAGTATGGAGATTCCTCAAAAAACTAAAAATAGACTTACCCTATGATCCAGTAATCCCACACCTGGGCATATATCCTGAGGGAACTCTAACGCAAAAAGATACATGCACCCCAATGTTCAAAACAGCAGTATTTACAGTAGCTAAGACATGGAAACAACCTAAATGTCCACTGACAGATGACTGGATAAAGAAGTTGTGGTATATTTATACAATGGAATACTACTTGGTCATTAAAAAGAATCAAATAATGCTATTTGCAGCAACATAGATGGACCTAGAGATCATCATTCTAAGTGAAGTAAGCCAGAAGGAGAAAGAAAAATACCAGATGATATCACTTATATGTGGAATCTTACAAAAAGGAAAAAAAGGGCACTAACGAACTCATCTACAAAACAGAAACAGACTCTCAGACATAGTAAACAATCTTATGGTTACTGGGGGGAAAGAGGTGGGAAGGGATAAATTCGTTGAGTTTGACAATTGTACTTCAATAAAAAAAAATTTTAATTAAAAATAAAACAACATGGGGGAGGGTACAGCTCAGTGATAAAGTACGTGCCTAGCAAGCACAAGGTCCTGGGTTCAGTCCCCAGTACCTCCATTAAAAATAAACAAATAAATAAAAGCCAATTACCTTCTCCCCAAAATAAAATAATAAATAAATTTTAAAAATAAAATAAAATTAAAACAACAGGTAGATCCACACACGTGTATCCCTGTAAGACAGCGGTAGGATAGGCCTGCAGTTCCTGGGCCAGTGCCTGCCTGCTGGGAACTGTCAGCCCTGGCCCCTTCTACCTCAGGAAGGTTGTTGATCATTATGAAAATTCTAGAAATGCAGGGTACTTTGTCAAGACCCATCAGTCACATTAGCTGTTTTCCCATCTAGGGTGTAATCACCTCAAGATGTTAAGAAATCCTTTGTGCTACAATAAGGGAGTTAGGAGATAGGCATGATGTTTGTCTTCACACTGTAGCTCTAACATGAGAGAAATGTGCACCTTAAATGTTTTGAATCCTTTTCTTTACTTCAGCCCACTTTAGTCAGCTTAATAGACGTGTAATTGGAATTGTGTGACTCTGGCTATAACTGTGCCTTGTTGGTCTCAAAGTTAAAATTAATTATGAAATTCCAGGATGCCTTTAAGTTTGAAACAGTGAAGTAAATATCTAATTTGGCCTGAAAAGAATAACTCTTTTTGGAGAAAAATTACTGTTAGGTTGCCTTAGTATGATTATTAGATAAACATAGGTCTGCATATATAATAAAATTAAAAACTCAACGTATGTTGTATGATCCTAGTTATATAAAACTGTATGTTCATATACATAAAGATGTCTGAAAGAATGTCAAATCACTGTTAACATTTTAGTGAACTCTAAGTAATGGCATTTCGGGAGATTTTTAATTTTTCTTTTTTATATATTTCTGTATAAATTTTTAATTAGCTCATTTTTGCAACAAGAGAAACAAATTTTAAAACTTTGAAAAACCCAAGCACAAAATCTTTCTTTCCAAAAGGAGTTTTGATATAAGGTACCTTTAAAGGCTCCTTTAATTATTCTTTTGAATGGTTCTAAGTGAGATCTTCCTAATTCAGAAGGAAATTACACCAAAATAAATTAGAATCCCTTTATATAACTCAAATCTGAAGATTTATACATGTCTGAAATGTACTCTTACCAGAATTATAAGGAAGCCAAAATACACACTTATAAATCTAATATACAACAACAATACTTGATAACATGGTATAAATTTTCAACTTGTACTATTTCATGACAACACCTGAAATCTGTATCTGCTTCCTTTAGCCCCAGGGTCCTCCTGGTAGCATTTTATATGAATCTTACTTACCTCTTCAAGCTTCTTCTCAATCTCCTTAAACACAAGATTTGCCTTAAATCCATCAACTGCAGAGCTGGTTGGAGCAGCCTCAATTTGATGAGTTCTAAAAGAACCGGGGAAAAGAACTCATTTCAATCCATGGAGTCATATAGGTCCTAGGTTTTTTAACATTGATATAGTAGTAACTTCCAAAAACCCTAAGAATGGAAATATTGTGACTCTTATCCAAAGGAAACTGTTATTAAGCCAATAAAACAATTAACCTTTTTTTCCCATTTTTTTCAACCAATACTGAGTGCTCACTAGGTGGTAGGCACTGTCCTTGAAAATACTGTAAAACCACCGAATCTACTCCCATGAAGCCTCTATGCCGGGGGGGAGGGGGGAGACAATGAACATGCAAAAACACGCAAAAAAAGTAAAGAATATCATTACTATGAAGAAAATAAGGCAGTTTAAGGGGATATAGAGAAAGTATATCTATGTGTATTGGGTGGTCTATTTTAGATAGCCTAGTCAGACAGGCCTCTGGGAGGAGGTGATATTGAAATTAGATCTTAAATTATGTAAATGAGCCAGCCATGTAAGGATTTAGGTGGGGAAGCCAGTTCTATACTTCTAGTATAAAGAACTTGAGGTAGAAACTACCTTATAGTTAAGGAACTACAAGAAGACCAAGCATGGCTGGGGCAGAGCAGAGGAGAAGGATCTAAGGTCACAGAAACATACAGGGCAGGATAACAAGGGGCTTTGCAGGTCGTGGTTAGGAGTTTGGGTTTTAAGTATAGTGAGAAGAACGCTGGGGTATAAGCTGGAGAGTAGCACAACCCAATTCACATGTTTTAAAAAATAAATCTGGCTGCCAGCTGGAAAACAGACTGTAAGGGGGCAAGTGGGGAGGCAGGGAGACCAATTCAGAGGTCACTGCAGTGGTCCAGGCAAGAGATGATGATGATTAAACAGGGTACAAGGAAGTGGGGAGTAAGCAGAGGTTGGACTCAGGGTTTATTTTTTAGCTACGGTGCAAGACACGAATTTAACACTATGAGCCTACTGGCTGTTACTTACAGAACAATTCTAGACAAGTGGCCTGGTGTGGCAGAAGGAACACAGCCTCTGCAGCCACAAGGGCTGGGTTGGAATCCCAAGGCTTCCTCCGCTCACTAGCTGTCTGATTCTGAGCAAGCTACTTCGTCTCTGCAATGTCTAGTGGGAAGGCAGGGAAGGAGGTGGAGAGTGCCAATAAGGTGGCAGAATTAAATGGAATCTTGGGTGTAAGGTAGCTAGCAGACTCTGGCCCATGGTTAAAAAAAAAAAGAGACAGCCATGGCTGTTATGGGCTACAGAGCCTCAAGAATTACATATAGATGGAAACTCAAAGGGTCTGAGGAAGGTGACAGCATCTTAGGATGTTGAGTAATTCCTCTGATACACCACAAGTGTGCTGTTGATGGCTGGGGCTGCAAATGAAACAACCCACATGGGAAGAATATGTCTGAAGATTCAAGGGCACAGCAGCGGCTCAGCAAAGCGTTCCTTTCTTCTTTCTCTACCCTCTCTCTCCTTCCTTCTCTCTTTTTCTCTCTCCCTACCCACCCAATCCATTTCTCCTTCTTCTTCCCTTTCCTTCTTTCTATCATTTTGTAAATATTTAATGACTGCTTGCTACATGCCAAGCATTGTTCAAGGTACTGGGAGTATAATGGGGAACAAGTCAGACTCAGTCCCAGTCCTAAGTTTATATTCTTCTGGGAGAAAAAGAAGTAAACAGACAAAATAACTGCAAGTATTAGGAAGCAAACAAAAAGAGGAACCTACTTTAGGTAAGGCAGTCAAGGAATAATGTCACTGAGCAAGTGAGTTTAAGCTAAGACCCAATGAAGGGTAGAAAAGGAGCTAGCCATACAAAGAGGAAACTGCAAAGATCCTGAGAGAGAAAAGAGTTTGGTTTGTCAAAAGAAAGTAAAATAGGTCACTAGAGTACAGTAACTGGGGGGAGAATGACATGAAATGAAACTGGAGAACTGGGCAGGGACCAGATCATGCAGGCCAAAATAGGGAATCTGGGAAGCCACTGAAATGATTAAATAGGGAAGTGAAATAGTTTGATCTGTGATTATTCTTACAACAGTGTGCAGAAGGAACTGGCGGGGTTGGGGTGCAAGAAACTAGCAGGGGAGAGAGTTACGAGGCTGCTAGAGTAGCCCAGGTAAGCAGTGATGGTGACCTGGACTACAGCATGGGCAGTCTGCTAGTGGAGACGGAGAGAAGTGGTTTCAAAGTATATTTTGGAGATAGAATCCAGAGGTCTTGCTGCTGGGAATAAGGGAGATTTAAGAGGGAGGGGAAAGGGCAACGATGACTTAGCTGCTTGGCCTGAATAACCAAGGGGATGGTAGTGCCATTTATTGACAAAAGGAAGAACGCAATGGGAGTAGAGGGGATCAAAGTTCCATCTCAGGTATGGTCAGTACAAGATGTGAGACATGAGACAAGAGGCAGTTGGATATGAATCTAGAGCTCAGAGGAGAGGTCAAGGCTTGAGATAAAGCGGGGTAAATCATTAGCGCAGCGAAAGCATTTAAATCTGTGGAACTCAACAGAGTAATAATTTAGAAGTCTGGGAGAGAGGAGGAAGCAGCAGCCAGTAATGCAAGAGGAAAGCTGGAAGAGCACGGTCTCACAGAAGCTGAGAGGGGAGAAAGAATCTGGGAGGGAGGGAGGGAGGTGTGAACTCTGTCAGATGCTGCCAAAGGTCAAGCACTCACTAGATTTAGCAACACGAAGAGTTCAGGTGACTTTGACAAAAGCAATTTTAAGGAAGAGCTGGAAGGTAGAAGTCAGATTACAGTAAGTTAAAGAGTGAATAGGAGAGGGAAATAGAGACAGTGTGGCTCTTTTGAGACATTACTTTTAGGGGAACAGTGAAATGGAGCGGTTTCTGCAGTGGAGTGTGGTAGTAAGGAAAATCTGTTTTTGTTTTAAGATGAACATACCAGAGCATGTCTGCCTGCTGATGGTAATGAACCAGGGAAAAAGAGAGAGGAGATAAATCTTGAGAAAGTGATGGGATGAGATCTAGTGGCCTGTGAAGGAAGAGAAGACGCAAGGGAAGAAAGAGGATCAGATGAGTGCAATCCTAGACAGGTCTTGGGATGGAAATAAGGGAGTTTGGGTCTAACAGCTTTTATTTTTTCAACAACATACAAAGCAAAGCAATCAGCTGAGAAGGAGGGTGAAAGGTGCATATGGGAAGTCCAGGAGGTTGAAAAGTGAGCCTACTAGAGGAAATCATTACTATCACAACAAGGAATGGAACTCAGCTCCCACCAGGCTGAAAAATGGGTCCTTCTCAGAGGATGGCATGCGACTCCACACACCCACACCTTTGCCATTGCTGCTCCCTGTGCCTGGAATACCTCTGGCCTAGCAAACTCCATTCTACCTTCAAGATCCAGGACAGGAAACTCCCTTTTTACGAAACGCTACTAAATGCCAGCTTCTCAAGAGTAGATACCAAAGCTTAAAAAAAACAAAAACAAAAAAACACTTTACTTATATTCCCAGTTCCTAGCACACAATAGGTATTCGGTAAATAGTGACTCAATAGAACTGAATTACACTGAATTCTTCCTTAGCTAAGTTCTAATTTTCCTCCTGTTCCATTTAGAGCAGAATTATCTATGGTACACCACCTTCTCAGTCAAAAGTCTGAATGAGTGATCTAAAATCTAGGGACCACAACTAGTCCTCCACAAGCCAATTTCATTTCATTAATAGTCATTATAAATAATAATTTAGAAGTCTGGGAGAGAGGAGGAATTTTCAGCCTTTAATCATAATTATCACTGTGCCCTTTTCTAAGCATGCCACTTTCTAACTGTATGTGATAAAATAACAGACCCTTTTCACTGTATGTACAAAATATCTTGATACGTGATGGGGCAGAGTCCAGACGAGTTCCCACAGGTCACAGATATTTATATTGCTTGTTTTAAAAAGCTCGTCAAGCTAATAGCCAACTTTTCATCCAGATTACAAAAAAAATTACTATATAAAGTTATAGCAATACTTTCTGAAAACCCCTCACATCTGACAATTTGCTTGATGTATGCCCTGCTCTAGGGAAGCTATATAACTTCAGCAAACTCAGAACAGAGATTACTCATATTACAAAAGGATGCTCCTCATGATTTCTTTATATACGAAGTTCTCTTAGTAGAAACTAAAATTTGACTGTATTTTTTTAACTTGGTTTATACATAAGTTCCCTGAAATAAATTTACTATAAAAAATTTTGGAAGGCACTCTGAAGATTAACTATTTGGTGTATGAATTCTCTCTCTGCTTCCTGAAATTTTCATTCTAAGGCCTAGAACACAGGCACTGTTTCAACAATGTCAAAGGTCAGAAGTGCAGCGCAGCCAACAAGACAGTAAACTTTGAACTCAGACAGATAAGGGTTAAAATGTTGGAAGGTACTTTGAAGATTAACTGTTGGGTGTATGAATTCCCTCTGTGCTTCCTGAAATTTTCATTCTAAGGCCTAGAACACAGACACTGTTTCAATAATGTCAAAGGTCAGAAGTTCAGAGTAGTCAACAAAACAGGAAACTTTGAACTCAGATAGAGGAGGGTTAGAATCGTGACTGCTAGGACTTATGACGCCTGTTAGATAAATTGTTTTAACTCTGATCATCAATCTCCTCATCCATAAACGAGGTACAAAACCTACCATGTGGTCTTTTTTAAGGATTAAACAAAGAAGTACAGACAAAGCACCTAGCATGGTCCTGGGGCTCATATTAGGCCCTCAAAAAGTAGTTGTTAAAGAACTATTATGACTCAATAATAAAAAGACAACTCAATTTTAAAATGGCCAAAATATCTGAATAGGTATTTCTCCTAAGATATACAAATGGCCAATAAGCACATGAAAAGATGCTCATCATCCTTAGCCTTTGGGGGAATGCAAACCAAAACCACAATGAGATGCACGCCACACTCACTAAGATCAGTAAAATTAAAAAGACGGGCAATAACAAGTGTTGACAAGGGTGTGAAGAAATCGGAACCCTTATCATGAATATTATTCGGCCATAAAAAGGAATGCAGTGCTATATTCATTCTC
Source organism: Camelus bactrianus (assembly GCF_048773025.1). Taxonomy (NCBI): domain Eukaryota; kingdom Metazoa; phylum Chordata; class Mammalia; order Artiodactyla; family Camelidae; genus Camelus; species Camelus bactrianus. The sequence goes on from NC_133551.1 coordinate 41,320,981, forward strand.
ATAACATGGATGAACCTTAAAAATATTATGCTAAATGAAAGCAGCAGCCACAAAAGGCCACATACTGTATGATTTCATTTACATGAACTGTCCAGAATAGGCAAACCTTTAGAGACAGAAAGTGGATTAGCGGCTGCCAGAGCCTGCAAGAAGCGGGGCTGGGAAATGACTGCTAATGGGTACATGGTTTCTTTTAGGGGTGATGAAAATGTTCTAAAATTGATTGTGGTGATGACTGTACAACTCTGTGACACACTAAAAACCACTGAATGTACACTTAAAATGGGTGAATTGTGTAGCATGTGAATTATGTCTCAATAAAGCTGTTAAAAATAATTTTTTAAAGTGGTTGCTGTTATTCATAGTGTTTAGGAAGAACAAAGAATGCTACATTTTAATCAAATCTCCATCCCTAAATCTAATGTTTTATCAGTAATTAGTCTGTTCAAACTAGAGATGGTTGTTCAGTGCACACAGGACTAATGAATAAAGTTCATTTGCAATCAGCAACTGCCCTTGACTTCAGAGAGAGCACAGAGTCCCATCCTGAACAGAAACCCAGCCCAAAGAGCCAAACTGTGGGCTTCAATGAGTTGGCTATGTTCCCCACTCTGAACTAAAAATTAAAGTTCATTTTTTCCAAACCCCTTGGTGATATTTATAATTTAATAAATAAAACCATTTTCAACCATTTAATCAGTGATGTGAACTAGAAAAATAGGGAAGAAAAATGGAAAATGCACAGGGAAATCAGAAATCAACAGTTTACTGAGCAACTACAATGTGTGGCAGGTACTTTGTGTTAAGTTTCCAAATCCATAAAGTAGATACTCTCTTTTCTAACTTTTCTAACTGAGGGAAAGGTTAAGTTAACACATCCAAAGCAAGCAGCATAATAGAAAAGCTGATGGGGCGCTCTTTCCACTGATGAACACTGCCTCTCTGATTAAAAAAATAAAAAGAGATGTCACATATAGTTGACATTTCAGTGGTTTTGTAATTGCTTCATTCTAACTGCTGACTAGCTGGTGGCTACATTAGCATGAAGAAAGATAAAAATCATGTAAGATTTTTGCACATGTTCTTAAATATCTCTTTTAAAACAAAACTAAAACTGTGTGTGTGTGTGTGAGTCCACTGTGTCCTCTGAGAAGGCCTGGAAGTTAATAAAGACAAGCACTCAGCTAGCAGCCACACTGTGGTTTCTAATTACCATTCTCTACTAAAAGGAACCCGGGCTCTTTGGAGAAATAGTTGATCCTAGGGCTGGGGCATGGAAAATACAGGATGAGCCTAGAATACCTTCTTGAGCTATAAAGCAAGGAAGTATTAAAGAGAATCATAAGACAGTACAAGTCAGCTAGAAGGGGTTCCCACTAGCCAAAGCTGAGACATTTTGAGTATCAAAATAAATGACACTAATGAATTATAACCCACTGAGTAAAATAAAAATGCATGCATTCATACTAATATATTTATTGATAGGTATAGATAGCCATGAATTCATTTTAAAATGGGAGAGAAGAGAATCTTCCTTACAGCAGAATGCCACTTAATAAACATTAGGTACGATTAAGTTAGAAAAAAATTGTCAATGGATGCTAAAATGAAAGAATAATGGGTAAAAAAGCTGGATGAGGATCAGGCTATTTATATAATCTCAAAGCATCTCACCACAAATTACCTATTAACTAGAAAGGAGAAAAAGAGTAACTTTTTCAGAGGAAAACATGGTAGATACCACGTTAATCAAGTGATCAAAGCTAAACATCACCAATATGGGACAATCCACATCACGTGCTTCCAGATATGATGTGCAGATCTATCTAAAGTGCAATATAATCACATAATCTTTTGCTAAAACTCATATTCTATAGGATAAGCTGCAAACTCCTAAGCATAGCATTTGAAGCATTTCAAAACCTGAATCCAATCTACTGTTACAGCTGACTCTCTGGTCACCTATATGTTACTGACTCTGCCCTACTACCCAGGTACAAAAAAATAATCTACTCTCTACCCACACAGTACAACCAGTCACCAAATCTTGTATTTTCAAATCTCTGTACCTATGTACAGGCCTGGAATGCCCTTCGTCTCCCCTTCTGCTGGGCAATCCTAGTCATCCCAGTTCAAATTTATGTTCTTCATAATAATTTCTTCTTCGCATCTGCAGCATTTTGAAAAAAGTATGTCTGCCTTCCCCATATACTCGGAGGGGAAGGCCTAAGCATGTAGCTGCTGCTCCAACAAAGTTAGAGAAATGAGAAACTAAGGAAATCCGATCATCTGCAATGAGTATCTTAAAATTACTTTCTTTAAAACCAAACCACAACCTCATTTTAAAACTATATTTGCACCATCAGAATTAGAATTATTTTCCCAACTTTGAAGTGGGTTATGTTCTATCACTAAAACTATCAAAAATGTCTTCAATATTTCAAGCCAATTTCTTTCAGTCATTAATATATCATCTGAATTTTTTCATACTTTAGACTTTCCAAAAATACCAACTGTAGTTATTATGAACAATTCTATCTCCCAATTATTTTGTCTCCTGAAAAATAAAAGAACTATTAGAATTCCACGTTTAACATAGAATTTATTGAGGGGGGGAGGGTATAGCTCAGTGGTAGAACATGTGCTTAGCATGCACAATGTCCCAGGTTCAATTCCCAGTACTTCCATTAAAAAAATTAAAAATAAATAGAATTTGTTGCCCAAAATGCATAATCTTCTATTCTGAGTAAATGAGATAGCTATACTAATATGTTGACTCTGGTAGCTCTTTATAGTTTGGTGTTTACTATGGGTTTTCAGCTCCAAATACAAACTAGATGGAATTCCAGAGGCCAATACAAATTAGACTTAGATGGGAACTTAAAATTCACCATTTTAACATATTTTTATTTGATTCAATTTAGTAAACATTTACTCACTATGAGAGAGATCCTTAAAGGGGTAGGGAGAATCACAGTCTTAGATCTCAGATTTCAAGGGCTTCACATAATAAAGGGAATAAAAAAACCCAGCTAAATACACTACAACTAAACAAAAATTGGATAGGGACCCAGGAGTTACAAAGTGCTGTGAATATTCAAAGGGAGGTGTTACCTAAGACTGGCCTTAATAGGAAGATAGAACTTTCACAACAGAACAAATATTCCAAAACTTTTAATGAAAAAGAATACGAAAATGAATATATGTATCTATATGCATGACTGGGGCATTGTGCTGTACACCATAAATTGACATATTGTAACTGACTGTACTTTAATTAAAAAAAAAAGAAGAACTAATATTCCAGGCAGAGAAAGAAGTGACAGAGAGAAGAGACTCAGGGGCTTTTCATAAAACATAAGGATATAATGGATTCTGTAAAAGAAGTGTGTCACATACTGCTATGGAACCAAACGTGTGAAAAAATGAATAACTAATTACCAAGAATTTCAGGATAAAAGAGGGAGCCAATTAGTGTTGAAAGCCATGGCAGGGTTAAAGAGAATAAAGCTGGAAAATAAAGACAAGAACATTTCATGATCAGATCATTGGGGGCCTTACCTGACCTCAGTGGTGAGATCAGAGACTAAATCTAAGACATTTCAGAGAAGAAAAACAAAAGTGGCTCAACATAAAAGGCTCATCATGAAAGAGAATAATTAAGGTAAGGAGAAAACATATTTTTAGAATACGGAAGACCTAAACATGCTTGTTGACGGGAGGAAAGGAGCCAACGGAAAGGCAAAAGTGGAAAGATTCAAAAGGGTATAATTAATTATGTTAATTATAACATAAAGGTATAATTAATATTTGGAACAAAGTTACAGAGAGTGGTTGGAAACAAAAGCATGCAAAGACAAAGCTGAGCCTTGGAATGGAAAGGGGAGTTTTTTCCTCTGGGAAGGATGAGGACTTTTCTGAAAGAAAAGTAAGGAAGTCAAGGGATCCTGAAAAAGCTTGGAAAAGAAAATACTTGGAAATTTGGGGGAGTACAGGCATTTGACAAGGGCGGGAAGAAAACCAGCAAGACAAACAGAAAATCAGCAGCAGTGAGGGCTTAGCTGGAGTCAGAAACATACATTTGCAGAGATACAATAAGCATATTTGATAATCTTCTCCAAACAACCTCAGAAGCCTGGGAAGCTATGAGGAGAAAGTAAATTGTGGTAAAGGAAACCAAAAAGTGACCTGCCTAAATTAAAATTACTCAGGTTGGCAGGGCTGAGACAAATACCCAGCCAGCCTGGGCTTAGAGTTCAGCACTCTCTTTTGACTATGTTGCTTCCTATTTGAACAAAATTTTCCTAAGGCTGGTTAAGTTTAAAAGTTAATTGCCAGTTTTAAAGCCATACTATTAAAGCAAAGTTAACAAGATACTTGTTCTTTGAGTAGTAAGACAATAAAATAAGGACTTTTTTTACATTGTACAACGTCATCAGTTGTGAAAAGTCACACTGCCAGACAAAACTCAGAATGCCACTTACCTGGCAGCTTCAGGAAAACCCATCTTGTACAGCGTGACAACTACAGCTCCTCCAAGGCCTATATTATGCTGCAGAGCAACCTTCGCACCAGGAACTTGCCTCTTTCCGGCTTCCCCTCTCAGCTGCCAGCAGAGTTCTGCGCACTGAGCCAGACCTAACAAATCGAGCACAGAGCAGTCAGATTCCGCCGGTTTAGAAAGCTGCCCAGCCAATTTTCTCAAACCAGATAAAAGCTAACGTTTAATTGTGACTTTAAACTAAACCATTTTATTCAGCCGAGATGACGTCTGCCTAAGTAATAACTTCTCTTAAAAGCCTGGTGGGTTTTTGCAGCTAGTTATATTTAGTCCCTAAGTAATTCTCTGTATTTAGGCAATATTCGGGCTTAAGAAGTTCCCTGCGCTCTTTAAACTTAACCAGCCTGTCATTTTTTGGCAACGTTGAAAGAGATAACATGGAATATAGTGTTCTATGGCTCAGGCACAAGTATGATTTTAAGTTGATTTAAAATAGTAATTATTTAATTAAATTATTTAACTAGATTAAATAAATTAAAAATTGAAAATAATTTAACTTTTTTTTATACCATTTTTAATGTATCAAAGGAAAATAATCTAGGATTTGGGAGTTAGCTTTCCCTAAAAAATTCAGCTGGTATGGGAAATTTTCTTATTATTCTCAAGTAGTTCCTAGCAGGAATGAATTGTTTTCCAGACCTATTCACAGCTATTCACAAAAATATCTTTTCGTCCCCTGGATAATAAAATCAGAGATTTTTTGAGCTGGAAGAACTTAATAATGTTGAAACTGAGCACCCCAAAACCGAGTTCCCTTACCGAGTTTATGACTAATCTATCTAAAACTTTATTCTCTGGCTTGTCTCCTCTGACCTCAATCCTTTTCTTGTCCCCTCTGACCTCAATCCTGCGCTTACTGAACACTAATCAACCAGAATCAGATGACTAAAATTCTTATTGTCAATAAAACTGCTAATAAAACTGCTGTTGTAGGTATTAACGTACAAACTCAGGTTGTTTTTCCAGGGCAAGATGAATGCACAGACTCCTGAGCCATGGACCACCTGTCCAGAGAATAATAAACCAGAGACATCCTGACTCCTAAAGCCATGACTAAGAAATGTCACAAGATTAAACTTAATCCTAGTTTTTTTGTTCTTCCCCTTTAAAGCATCTGTAACTCAAAACACCAAGATGGAGTGGATCTGAGACTTGTCTCCCAATCCCTTGCTTGGCACCCAGCAAACAAATCCTTACTTTGCTGCTAACACCCACTACCAGAGTTTGGATTTTTGTGCCACGGGTCCTTGCTTGGTTACAGTGTTGACAGTGAGAAACTGTAAGATTAAGTAATTTGTGAAGAAGTTTTACAAAGCAGCCTAATTCCAGAGTAGAGGTTAGAACCCAGGTCTCCTGATTTACATGTCTTTCAACCACACCAGCTAATCAAGGACAGATGCGTTAAGAATGTTAGATCAGGATAGACAGGTTTCAATGTCCTGAAGGCAGAGCTACAGAGGTCTACCTATAATGCCTGTCTTTCCACCCACACCCTCAATCACAGCTTCTGTTTCCCAAGAACTTATGACAGTTTCCTTTATAACCTCAACCTCCTCAAGAAATTTAACTGCCATTTCTTATTTTTGAGCAGTGTCTATATTTTTACAGAATATATATATTTTAAATGCTGTTTTAAGCTAGGTAATTCCACATCCTGTAATGATTTTTTGAATCGTGAACATTTCAAATATTGAGGTCAAAGTGAATGATTCTACTAGTACATCCAAACTTTGGGGCAATCAGTTTTACTTGAAATCTGCTGTAAAAAAGCTTAAACATTTATAAATATGTAAGACCAAAAAAAAATATTCAAACTGGTCCTGTATATACATGGGTGGGGAAATATAGCTAGCTGTCTTCACAAAAGAACGAATACACATAGTTTATAAATATTTCAGAAAAATACTTACTTCATCTTGATCAAATAGAAAGATGCTGTTTTTAACCAATCAAATTGGTCAGGATGTTCAAAAATGGAACTAATCAATACTGGGGAGACTATGGCAAGACAGCTGCGTTCATACACTACAGGTAAAAGTTCAAACAGGTACATTTTTGTAAAGCAATGTACAAAATTATTAAGAGCATTTAAAATGCCTTGAAAAACCATTCTATAGAAATAATCAAGCATAGGCAAGATCCTACATGTAAAGCTATCTGTTCATCACATTGTTAGAACAGTGAAAAACTAGGTCACCTATAAGTAGAATAACTGAGGAATGGTTATATAAATTATGATCCATCCATATGACAAAGTACTATGCTCCTATTTAAAATGATGTTTACAAAAATTTAGGAAGATGCTTATGATATAATCTTAGTTAAAAATTCAAGGAACCAATTACATATTCATCTACCTATCCATCAAATATTTACTGAATGCCTGTTACGTGCTGACACTGCTCAGGGCTCAGAAGATCTAACAATAAACAAGATAGGCATATAAAGGAACATGGCCCGCTTAAGGAATAGAAAGTTAAGTGAGTGAGGCCTAGAGAGTGCTCAAGACAGCCAATGAGAGTGGAGGGGGGTGATGGAGGGAGAGCGGGAGGGGGAAGCTAGGCCCAGAGAGAGTGGAGAGGAGAGGAGAGGAGGGAGAGAGGACAGGAATGAGCACTTCATTCAGATTCTGCAATAATCTCAGTTGCACCATACCACTGATACTGTGGTACACGGCATTAAATTTCTACCCATGATTTGCTTAACTGACAGAAAAGGATTAGAAGGGAGGGAGGGAATAAGGACCCATGCTAACTTATCTTGTCATTTATTTGCTCTGACAAAAGATGAGCATCAGTGAGAAAACATACTGATTACATGAGCTTTATGGTTGCCTGATTTCAGAATAAACTGGCATTTCTTGTATTTCTAGAATCTAGATCTGTGAAGGGTGGAAGTCAAAAGATGGCCTCAAATTCACTTGCCAAGAAGGTGCAGCAGACAGTTACGAAAGCATCAACTATGTGAGCAATGTTTTCTTTTTTTTTTTTTTTAATTTTCCTTCTTTGGATAACTTCTGGCACTGAATTGAAAACTGTATTTTTCCTCTGCTTGGAAAAAAATAAACTACCAAACATGAATACGATGTATCTATAAACTGTGGATGGGCATGGGAATGGCATTCTGTCAAAGCAGTATATTCAAACAGAAATGCCCTTCTTATAGTCTCTTATGAAGGGAAAAACACTTTTTAACTTGATTATTTCATTTTTACTACCATCTTGCTGCAAAAATTTCCTACAAGATGTTGGTCAATCTTTTTATATAAAAATAATTAGCCTAGGACTCAGCTACAAAGGTATATAGTCTGGTTGCTACTGAAGATAAACTATTCAAACATGTATCAAATACTCTACTAAGTACTAAAGATAAAAAGAATTCACTGTGTAATAACATAAAATGCTAATAAAGATAAGAACTAAATGCTATGGAAATCCAGAGTGGAAAAACAACAAGAGATAATATCTTAAGATATAACCCGAGGTCTTTTCTTCTTCCTGCTTCCTTGAACCCCTAATTCTTCCTATACCATTAAGACTGCCAAGTACAAAGAAGTCATAATTCATCTTTAGTTTCAAATTAGACATCTAAAGGCCTTAGCGTGAACAACATAAAAAAAGCATGTTTTTCTACTGTTGGAGCCTGGCTTTTTTATAAAGTAAAGGTTTGTCGAACTATAAGGGGAAAAAGCTTTGATGGACTCAGCATACACTGAAAAATGCATATTTATATAAGAGCAGTTTTTCCCTCCAGAAGTCATAAAATTATCAACCTAGAAGGCTATCAAATATAAAGTACATTTCAAGTTCAAAAGCAATATGAGGATATTTTCAGACAAAACAAGCTGAAAGAATTCATCACCATACTGCAACACCCACACTGTAAGAAATGTTAAAGGAAATCATTTAGGCAGTAGGGAAACGATAGCAGATGGAAATACAAATTTTTCACAAAGGAATGAAGTGGTAACTACATAATTAAATAGATACGGTTTTCTTCTTATTGTTTAATCTCTTTAATAAAAAGATAAGTGATTGTTTCAACAAAAATAATAGTCTCTTGTGGGGTTTATAACATGTGTAAAAGAAAAATTCACAACAATAGTATTATAAGGCCTAGACAAGAGAAATGAAAGTATGCTATTGTAAGGTTCCTTTACTACTAATGAAGTGGTATATATTACTTGAAGATAGACTATGATAATAAAGATAAAATGGAGTAATAAGAAAATAATCCAAAAGTAAGCTGAAAAAAAAAAGAGAGAAATGGGAATAAAGAACAGCTGAGACAAAGAAATAGCCATACTAATAATCTCATCAAATGTTAATGGTCTAAACACCCCACTCAAAAGCAGAGATTGTGAGTAGGAAGAGGAAAAAAGCAAGACCCAACTAAATACTGCCAATGTGCTTTAAATGTAAAGCCACAAATAGGTTAAAAGTAAAGGGATGGAAAAAGATATACCATGTTAGCACTGGTTAAAATTTGGAAGCTGGAGTGGCCATATTAAATCAGCCAAAGTAGATATCAGAGCAAAGAAGGCCATTTCATAAAGGTAAAGGGGAAAATGTAAAACTTTTTATTCACAGACAATATGATTGTCTGTATAGAAAAATCTGATGGAGTTTCTAAAAAGCTACTAGAATTATTAAGTGAGTTTTAGCAAGGATATGAGATGAATATATAAACATTGTTTGTAGTTCTACATACTAGCAATGAAAAATTGAAACTGAAAAAATACCACTTACAATAGCATCAAAAATATGAAATACTTAAAGATAAATCAAACAAAAGATGTGTGAGACCTGTATAGTGAAAACTATATTACTGAGAAGAGTTGAAGACCTAAATAAATGGAGATATATATTTGTTCATGGGTCAGAAGACTCATTATTGTTTAAATCTCAATTGTCCCTCAAATAAATCTACACAGTCAACATAATCCCAATAAAAATACCAGGAGAATTTTTTGTAGAAATCAGCAAACTGATCCTAAAATTTCTATGGAATTACCAAACAACCCTGAAAAAGAAGAATAAAGTTTGAGGGCTAAGGCTACCTAATTTCAAGACTATTATAAAGATACAGTAATCAAAACAGTATGGTACTCATGTAAAGACAAATACATTAACTGAACAGAAAACGGAGTCCAGAAATAATGCCCACATATTTATGAACAATTGATTTTTGACAAAGGCAATACAGTGGATAAAGTCTAGTCTTTCCACAAATGGCACTCAAACAACTGGAAATCCATATATAGAAATTGGGCATGAGTCCATACTTTGTGCCATACACAAAAATTAACTCAAAATGAGTCATAGATATAAATGGAAGACTTAAACGATACAATATCTAGGAGAAAACACAGGAAAAGAGCTTTGTGATCCAGGGTTAGATCAAGATTTCTTAGTTACGCCAGAAGTAAAACCATAACAGAGCAAACTGATAAATGGGAATTAAAATTAAAAACTGCTCTTTAAAAGACACTAGTAAGAGAATGAAAAGGACAGTCACAGACTGGGATAAAATCTTTGCAAAGCATATATCTGATAAAGAACTCGTATACAGGATGTTTAAACAACTCTCAAAACTCAACAAAAAGAAAAAACCTATTTTGCCCCCAAAATGGGCAAAAGATTTGAATAGACACTTCATCAAAGAAGATATACAGATAGCAGATAAGCACATAAAAAACTAGCCAGTAGGAAAATGCAAATTAAATCCACAAGAAGATGCCACTATGTACTGCTTAGAGTGGCTAAAATTTAAAAGACTGATCATACCAAGTGCTGGAGAGGATGTGGAGGAACTAGAACTCTCATACACTCCTGGTGGGAATGTAAAATGGTACTTTGGAAATCCACTTGACAGTTTTTTAAAAGTTAAACCCACACCTAGCATATGATCCAGTCATTCTACTCCAAGGTATTTACTCAAGAGAAAACATAATCTATGTTCATACAAAGATCTATACATGAATGTTCACAGTAGCTTTATTTGTAATAGCCAAAAACTGGAAACAACCCAAATATCCACAAACAATAAACATGACATACCCATACAATGGAATACCACTCAGCAATAAAAAGGGGTGAACTATTGGTACATACAAAACATGGACAAATCCTAGGCAGACAAAAAGAAAGATAACATACTGTAGGGTTCCATTTATATAAAGCTCTAGAAAATGCAAACTAATCTACAGTGACAGAAGACAGATCAGTGGTTGCTTTGGGATTAGGGATGGGGAGAAGTGGAAGGGAGGGATTACCAAAAAAGTCTATATAAAGAAACTTTTCGGGTTGATGGACATGTCCACTGTCTTGACTATGGTGATGGTTTAACAGGTGGATATAGATGTAAAAACTGATTAAATTGTGCAGTTAAATATGTGCAGTTGATTGTACATTGATTTTTACCTTAATAGAGCTGTTAAAATAATAAAATAAAATTTGGGATATATAGGCACTATCTTCTCTCTCTTCCTTTTACTTGGCAAGAGCAATAAAAGCCAGTGCCTGCTTCTAGCTATCTCTACCTGGCAATAGGTATCAAGAGTAAATGTTTCTCCTGGCACTCAAGAGTGTCCATTAGAGTCTAATGATAAAACTTACCTCCCCTCACATCACAGTGGTAAACATACAAAATTCTGAGCCATGGATGGGTGCCCAGAGGATGGGGGACCTCTAGGATATGATGAAAGGTGAAACAGATGCTTTGGTTAAAAGCTATTTAGGCTTTGCTGACTTATTGAATTTTTAGAATCAGTACTGGATTTAGGTCTTGCCAGTCATCTTCCTAGAATGTATTTATTTTGGTGACCTCTTATAGAGTAGAGGAGCCAAGACATGGTTTAAGTATGCTAGGTTCCCTGGCTAAAATTCTATTTACTCTCATTTCATTTTAACCTAAATCCTTAAAATCTAAGTTTATAATACCTTTAAAAGTACTGAAACATTTTTTAAGTCACACAATAGAATAATATATGTATCATTAGAAACAAGAAGAACTCAGGAGATTCAGGAGGAACATCATTACATCCCTTTGGGGGATCAGAGCATTTTAGAATTAGAAAGTATCTAATTGCTCATCAAATCTAAGGCCCTATCAGATGGGCAGTTCTCCTTACAACATTTCCATCAAGTTGTTAACTTGTATTTCTCATGCACAGCCTCTGTGGTAGCCAATGTATGCTCTCAGGAGACAACCAATTCCATTTTTGAAAAGGCATGTTAAAAAGTTCTTTACTGCATCAGTCCCAAATCTACCTTCCCATGAATTCTTCCCAATGATCGTAACCATCCTCACACTAAACAAGTTCATCCCCTCTGCCTCATACCACATTTCAGACGTTAAAGGAGCAATAATTTATTCAACCATCCTCTTTACACGTGCAAAGTCTTGTATTGGGCACTGTTCAGGGTACAGAGACAAATGAAATATGGTTCCTGTCCTCAACGGCTCTCAGTCAAATAGAGGAGATTTTTTAAAAGCCATAAATAATTATAACATGTACTAAAAGCATAAATAAAAAGAGAAGTATTAATAAGAATGTATAGTAGGAGTTCAGAAAAGGGAAAGTTTCATAAGATGGGTAACACCTGAGATGGATCTTAAAGACAGGCATTTCCACTGGGGAAAGGGGACTGAAGTTAACATGTTAGTGGGGTTAAGAGCTTGGATTCTAGAAATACACTGCCTGGATCTGAATCCTAGCTTTGCTACTTTCTAGCTTGGTGACTTTAGGCAAGTTACTCTGTATCTCTATTTTTCTCTTTTATAAAATATAAAAATAGATATGAGGTTAAGTGCATTTATACATGAAGAATAATTGAAACAGTGCCCAGCACTTAGCATTGGATATGTGTTGACTATTGTTATTATTGAGAAAACAGCAAAGCCAGCATTTGTAGAGGTGAGAAGGAATTAAACACATCTGGGAAAAGCAGAGTCTAGTTTAGTTTAAACATGCTTCCTATTTCTTTATCTCCTCCCCCAAAACCCAACTAGATATGAATGCTAGCATGGAACATGGCATGTGGTGTGTATTTAGTAAATCTCCACCCTTCCCATTCTCCTTTTCCTTTTTCCTCTCTTCATAGTTCTGGTTTGTGCTTTGCCTAAGGCACTTATATTCTGCCTTGCATTCTAATTATTTGTGTTATATTATCTGCCTCTTGTATGCTTCTTGAGGGCAATGGTTACCTTGTGTACTCTAGCCGTAGTTCCCAAACCTGGCTATACATGAGAGGCTCTTGGGAGAACTTAATAAAAATACAAATTGTTAGGAGCAACCGACCTAGGAATCAGAATTTCTGAGGGTAGGGCGGGATATACATGTTTAAAAGCTACAGGAGATCCTGAGTCAGTCCACCAGTAGACTCCCATCTTTGAAAAGCAGTTACCTACAGCACCTAATGACAGTGTGGGCACACAACAAGCATTCGTTGAACATTGAAAAGTAGGAGACTAGGATGTAAAACTAGCTTGAAGTCATACTGGAAAGGCAATAAATGCCAGGCTGAACTGGTACAAAAGACCAAACTAAATACCCAACTTACAGCTTCAAAGAAACAATCCCTTGTTAGGAGTTTTATCTCAAAAGCACTTTAATGCCCTTTCAGCAGATCACAGGTATTAATATGCATTTTCGAAAATCAGAGATAGCTAATAATAAGCTAAAGTTAAATTTTACTTATTCATTTTACACAAATGTTCAGATTAAATGTTGTACAATATATGTGAAAGCACTTTAAAAACCAGAATAAAATATGATACTATTATTTGGATACCTTTGCTTTTTGTCATATGACCATTGCAAAGTAAACAAACAAAGAAACACTATTTCAAAATGTAGAATAGATAAACAAGATTATACTGTATAGCACAGGGAAACATATACAAGATCTTGTGGTAGCTCACAGCAAAAAAAATTTGACAGTGAATATATGTATGTTCATATATAACTGAAAAATTGTGCTCTACACTGGAATTTGACACAACATTGTAAAATGACTATTATTCAATAAAATAAAAAGTTAAAAAAAAAAGATCCTGGAAGAATCCTACTAAATAGCCTAAAAATAACAGCTATATAGAATTCAACTTATTCCAAGTTCAATAAAGCAAAAAAGCTTCTGAGAATACACTTGGAGGCACATAATAAATAAATAAATAAATAAATAAATAAATAAATAAATAAATAAATAAATAAATAAAAAGACAACCTACTGAATGGGAGAAAATATGATATGATTAGCAAGGGATTAACATCCAAAATATATAAACAGCTCATGCAACTCAATATCAAGAAAACAAACAACCCAATTAAAAATGAGTAGAAGACCTGAATGGACATTTTTCCAAAGAAAATGTAAAGATGGCCAATAGGCACATGAAAAGATGATCAACATCATTAGTCATCAGAGAAATGCAAATAAAAATCACAATAAGATAGCACCTCACACCTGTCAGAATGGTTATTATCAAAAAGACCACAAATAACAGCTGTTGGTAAGGATGTGGAGAAAAGGGAACCCTTGTACACTGTTGGTGGGGATATAAACTGGTGCATCCATTATGGAAAACAGTATGGTGATTCCTCAAAAAACTAAAAATAGAACTATCATATGATCCAGCAATTCCACTCCTGGGTATATATCTGAATAAAACAAAAACACTAATTCAAAAAGATACATGCACCCCAATGTTCATAGCAGCATTGTTTACAATAGCCAAGATACGGAAACAACCTAAGTGTCTATCAAAAGATGAATGGATAAAGAAGATGTGGTAAATATAAATGTATGTATGTATGTGTATGTGTACACACACACACACACACACACACACACACACACTGGAATACTACTCAGCCACATAAAAGAATAAAATCTTGCCATTTGCAACAAGAATGGACCTGGAGGGTATTATGTTTAGTGAAATAAGTCAGGGAAGACAAATACTGTATGTTATTACTTATATGGGTAATCTAAAAAATAAAACAAATGAATGAATACAACAGAACAAAAATAGATTTTTTGTTTGCAGATACAGTGAACAAGCTAGTGGTTACTAGTGGGGAGAGGGAAGGGTGAGGGACAAGATAGGGATGGGGGATTAAGAGATACAAACTACTATGTATAGAATAAATAAGCTACAAGGATACATTGTACAGCACAGGGAATTGTGTCAATATTTTATAACTTTAAATGGAGTATAATCTATAAAAATTTTGATTCATTATATTGTATACCTAAAACTAATAAAATATTGTAAATCAACTATACCTCAATAAAAAATTAAAAAAAATGAAAAAATTTAAAAAAAAGAAACACTAAGGTTTAATGTGATTTTTCTTATTGGAAAATCTAAAAGGAATCCATGTTTTTAACTAACAATGAACAAAGGACTATTCAATTCAAATACATAAATCTTTTTTTATTCTATTACAGGTAATATTATGGAAGCTACAAGTTTTTTTTTCACCCAGATCTCAACAAGTTAAGATCAGAAACTAATATTATGGAAATATAATTTTAAAGCTAATTCTCCAATGCTGAGTTCCCGCCAAAGTAGCAGTATCATACAATTAAACTAATACCATTTGTAGAAAAGAACTTTACACTTTCCCTACTGCATCTTAACATGTTTTGGAAACACTTACTTGACCATTTTCTGATTCTCTCTGAATCCTATTGCAGTTTGTTATCCAAGTAACTAGGGCAAAAATATTTAAACAACTTCAAACTGTCACTCTGATATATTTTCCAGGAGTCTGAATTCTTTATGTCTTTTAATGCCTACATAATATTCTGATTGTAAGAAATTTACCTAGTCATTCACGTATTGATAGACATATAGGTTGTGCCAAGTTTGTTACTACAGGCAGTGTTGCCCTAACCATCCTTGTCTTTACATATTTTTGCAAGTATACCCATAGGATAAATTCCAAACAGTAGACTCAATATGTCCAAGGACATTATGTATTTAAAAATGGATGGATATTGCCCAGTTTTCTTCAAAAGAGATTGTACCAATGCATATTCCCAGCAATAGCAAATGAGAGTGCTTCTTTTTCTACAATCTTGTCAACATTGGATTTTTAAAAATCAAATGTAAACAATTTTGACAAACTTGACAGATCATCCAGTTCTTTCCCCCAGAGACTAAAAAGCTAACCTAAAACACCCAGGAAGATGGAACTTACACAATTTTTAAATACTCCAAAGAGAGACTCATACCTTCTGCAGTATTTTTTGAAAACTCTCTTCAATATTTGAGTCTACACTGTTGGTAACATTTTCTCTTATCATCAGTCTTTGAAGAGAGTGTTTAGTGGTGGTGTAGCATTTTAGGGGGAAAAAGTTATAAATCTTGATGACTTTATTGGTAGTCTGAATAAGATGAGGAATTATTGAAGAGTAAATGTTTACTTGCTACATACTGAGGATCAGGATATAATTCAAGTAAATCTGACACGTGGCCATTCGCTGTAGCCCAAGAAAGAATTCAGACTCCTGGAAAATATATCAGAGTGACAGCTTTACTTTTACTCAGACCCTGAATTAAAGAATCCAGACACAAGAGTACATATATACACTGTATTATTCCATTTATTTGAAGTCCTAAGATCAGCAAAACTAATCTATGATGGCAGAAGTCAGTAAGTCTGTTTGAGAGGCAGGGTCAGAGAGTGAGGGAGAGGTGTTCAAGGGAGGTCAGGGGATTTCCTGGAAATAGATACAGTGGAACTTCCTTGAGTGATGGAAATGTTCTAATGCCTTGTTTTGACTGGTAGTTACATGGGTGTATACAACTGTCAAAACCAATCACCTAGTTAAAGCTTACAATTCAGTGGTTTTTAGTATATTTACAAATATGTGCAAGCATCACAGTAATCAATTTCAGAGCATACGCATTACCTCAAAATGAAATCCCACACTTTTCAGTTCTCTCGCCCCATCCTAGGCCACTACTAATCTATTTTCTGTTTCTACAGATTTGCCTATTTTGGCCATTCCATATAAATGGAATCATGTAATATGTGGTCTGTTGTGAAGGCCATCTTTCACCTAGTGAAATGTTTTCAAGGTTCATCTATCTTGCAGTGGGTTATCAGTACTTCATTTCTTTTATGGACAAGGAATATACCACTGTATGAGTATATCACATTTAGTTTATCCATTCATCAGCTGATGACAGATATCTGGGTTGTTTCTATATTTCGGCTATGCTGAATAATGCTGCTACAAACAACTGTGTTTTTGTGAGAACCTTGCATTTTACTTTATGAAAATTATACCTCAATTTTAAGAAAGAATATGGATATGAAAAGTCATGTTGTTACAACAAAGCATGACTTCTGAGTGTTTTAGTGGATGGCAGAACAAAAATATCTCAGATGGCCAACAAGTCAATTATAATAAAAACATGCTCTTTCAGAGGAGAAAAATGTATCAATAGAAACAACTAGCCAAAATGTCACATTCATCTCTTGATAAAACGTAAGTTTCCTATATGAGAGTGAAGAAGCTGTCTGGAAGGAGAATTTTAACCACTGTCTCAGACACAAACTGTAACTCTTTAAGGCTTCAGTGACCATACCATAGAAATATTTATTATCACCCTGGCTTCTCTATGTCCCGTTAGCAACAAAATCAACACTGAAGTATGACCTCATTCTTTTGAGGGATAAAGGAAAAGGTTTAGTCTATCTTCCAAAGGCAGAAAATAATATAAAAATAATGTCTGTGTAGTATTGGGCACAATATTTACAAAGAAAAATTGATGCCTTGAGGCTGTCATACTAGAAGGTAAATTATTTTCTTTACAAATTGAAGAATGTTCTTTTCCTGAAATGGTTACAAATTATTTTTCAACTGTGATACAAATAAGTGCTTTATTTCTAGCAACAGTTAACTGGATCCCTGATGGCTTCCTTTTACAGGAAAAGTGGGAAGAGAATACTAGCAATGGTTGCTTTCCTATTCTGTTTGGGGGACTCTGCTATATACTTCACACACAAGTATTTACTCATTTGATCCCCAGCACAACCCTATAAGGTAGATTCTATATTGGATTCCTATTTTACAGATAAAATGACTAGGACTAATGAGGCTATAAACTGAAAAGAGTGAAGAGGCAAAGATCAAAGCCATGACTATCAATTCATGCAGAACATATACTAACAATTGAGGTACACCCACCACATAACCCATTCCAATCACAGCCTAGTCCTTAAAGTTTATCTGCACTATTGTTGCTACTTTTTCACTTCTAATTCTTTCCAAATTCCCATTTGCTTCCCTGCAAAACATCTATGTTTCACTAAAATTGCTCCAAGATTGCCAATGACTTGATAATATCCAAATCCAGAAGACACTTTTCTTCACTCTTTATCAATGTAACTTTCCTGGCCTGACCGCTAAACTTTGAAACACTCTCCTCCCTTGGATAACTGACCATTTCTTCTCATCATTTTTAAATGTCTCTTCTCCACCTACAGCTCTAATTTTTATATCCCTTAGGGTTTTACCATTGATCTATGTGCCGGATTTGCCAGCATGGTATTCCACGTAGTATTTCCTCTGATTAAGAAGTCCATTTAACAGCCTGAATAAATGAAACGCAGGAATGAACTCCTGCTTACAGCATGTACTGGGCTTAACATGTATTCTATTACTCCGAATCAGATGGTCTGACAGAATGATGTAAAGGCCATTTGAAGACTCGATAATGGAGCCAGCAACACTTTGCAGGGCTGGGGTAATATCCTTCAACATGTGGAGGATGTGCTGAATCTATGATGCTGTTTCTTCATAGCCAGGATACAAAAAAGATCAAAGGATGGAAAGGGGAGCAGTTCCTCTATTACCCCGAATTATCCACTAGCGAAATTTTATTTGCCATTCCTGAAATTTTGGGCTCTGCTGGTTTAGAAATCTTAGACAAAACTGTGGTTACACTGAACTGGAAGCAGAGACTGCCCCTGGACATTTGGGGCTCTTCATGACACTGAACTAAAAGGGAAAGAAGGGGATTTATTGACTGAGGTGACTGACTTGATTGTCATAGAAATATTGGGTTGCTACTATACAGTGAGGACAAAAAAGATTAGCCTAGAACCCAAAAGACACCAAGGGGTACCTCTTAGTATTCCTATGTCTTATAGTAAAAATTCTGATAACTTTTACTACAATAACCCAAAGAAGCAGGGCTGCTAGTTGCACAGACTATTCAGGAATGAAGGCTTGGGTTATTACACTAGATGGAAAACTACAAATGAGATGCTTGCTAAGGGCAAAAGGAATATGGAAAGGGTAGTGAAATACCAACTTATCACCACCTACAAGTTGCAGAAATAAGGACTTTAATAATGACCAGTAGCAGAAAAAGGACTTTAACACTTACACAAAAGTATCTTCCTTGTTTTGATAGGAATATATTTGCATATATTAACTAATTTTGTTTTTCTGTCTTCCATCACCTATCATCTAACATAAATATATATTAATAGAGATTAACTTTTTTTCTAAAAATACCCTTTATTTTGTAGAGTAGTTTTAGGTTCATACAGCAAAATTTAGCAGAAAGTGCAGATTTCCTGTACACTCCCTGTCCCCCACACATGCATAGCTTCCCTCAATATCTGCATCCTGCCCTACAGTGGAACATCTGTTAAAACTGATGAACCTATATGGACACATCATTATCACCCAAGGTCCACAGTTTACATTAGGGTTTGCTCTTGGTGTTGTATACATTTGCCAAATGTATAATGACAGGTAGCCACCATTATAGTGCACAAAACAGTTTCACTGCCCTAAAAACCCTCTGTGCTCTACCTGTTTATCCCTTACCAACCTCATCTGTTTACTGTCTTCATAGCTTTGCTTTTTCCAGAATGTCATATAATTGGAATCATACAGTATGCAGCCTTTTCAGATGACTTATTTTACTTAGTAATATGCATTTAGGGATTCTCCATGTCTTTTCATTACTTGATAACTAAATTTGGAGGGGGAGGGTTGAATAACACTGCATTGCCTGAATGTACCACTGTTTACTTATCTATGCACCTAGTGAAAGACATTTTGGTTGCCTCCAAATTTTGTCAGTTATGAATAAAGCTACTATAAACATCCATGTGCAGGCTTTTGTGTAAATGTAAGTTTTCAACTCATTTGGGTAAATGCCAAGGAGCACAACTGCTAGATCATATGGTAGGTGGATGTTTCATTTTGTAGGAAAATGCCATATTTGGTGTTGTTTCAGTTTTGGATTTTGGACAGTCTAATATGTATGTAGTGGTATCTCATTGTTGCTTTAATTTGCAATTCCCTAATGACATGGGAATCTCTCCATATGTTTGTCACCTGTATATCTTCTTTGGTGAGGTGTCTGTTTGGCTCTTCTGCCCATTTTTTAATCAAATTGTTTATTTTCTTATTGCTTAAGAGTTCTATGCATATTTTAGATAACACTTCTTTAGCAGATGTGTCTTTTGCAAATATTTTCTTGTAGTCTATGGCTTGTCTTCTCATTCTCTTAAACTTTAGTCTTTTTTAATCCATCTGTTTCTCCATTATTTCCTTCTTTTGTGTTATACAGGTATTTTCTAGGATACCTTTTTACTCCTTTGTCATTTCTTTTACTATATATTATTTAGTTATTTTCTTAGTGGCTGCTGTAGGGATTATAATTAATATCTTAATTTATAGCAATCTAGTTCAAATTAATACTGACTTGATTTCAAGAGCACATACAAAAATTTGCTCCTATATAACTCTGCTCCTTCCCCTCTCCTCTGTGTTACTGTCATACAAATTATATCTCTATGCATTGTATACAGATGATTTTAAATCAGATGGGGGAGAGAAACGTGATAAACAAAAAAATACACTTATATTGTCTTTCATATTTACCAACGTAGTTACATTTACCAATGCTCTTTATTTCATGTGCTACTTCACTGTCTAGTGCTCTTTCGTTTCAGTCTGATGAATGACTCTTTATAAAGCATTTCTTGTAGAGAATGACTGCGATAAATTCTCTCAGTTTTTATTTATTGAGGAATGTCTTACCTTCTTCATTTTTTTATTGAAGTATAGTCAATTTACAATGTGTTAATTTCTAGTATACAGCATAGTGATTCATTTATTTATATATATATTCCTTTTCATATTCTTTTCCATTATTGTTGAAATTGTTGTAAGCCTTTGGCTAATTTCCAAAGTTCTGGAAAAGCTGATCTTGACAATTTTTGCAAGTGTTCTTGGTAAATTTATAACAAAGGGCATTTTCAGATGTTGTTATTCTGCTACTCCCAGTGACATCACTCTTGTTTACCTCATTTTTAGATTACTTTTAAAGATATTAAATTACTTAAAGCAATAATAATTAGTTTCTTGTGGGATTTATAACATATTTAGAAGCACATGTATGACAGTAATAAAAGGATGGAGGGGTACATGGAAATATGCTGTTGTAAAAAAATCCCTTCCATTTTATGTGAAATGGTATGGTATTGAAAGGCAGACTATGGTAAATTAAAGACGCATGCTGTGAACCCTAGAGCAACCACTAAAAAACAAGAAAAAGAAATAATTCAATAGAAGAGAGAAAATAAAACACTTTTAAAAATACCCAACTAATAAAAAAAGATAGACTGAAAGAGAGAAGAGAACCAAAGAACAGAGAAGACAGAAAACAAACAGCAAGGCGGCTCGTTATACGGCAACTGTATGTGCCTCTCTGTCTACTTCTCTCTCTCTTACTCTCTACCTAGGAACACCCATTTTCTCTAGTAGATTATAAGCTTACTTAGTTTGAGTAATAAACAGAAATCAACCAAAGTTAATTGCTGTAATGAATACACTAAGAATTCTAACTTCTCTATTTTGGAATTTGTGATAATTTATAAAACGTTTTATTTACATAGAAGACAATATGGAAAAAATACAAAACTCACTTATCTTCATAAAATGAATTCCAGAATGTCAGTGCTAAGTTATTTCATAAACTGTTTTGTACAATTTCTTCATTTTACAATTAAGGAAACAAGAATCAAAGTGATTAATGGACTAATTGTTAATTAATCAGAAGAGTTACAGGGCCAGTCAGCAGTAGACCCATAGTGAAATTCATATTTTATACCTTTTAGTCCAGTTCTCTCAAAAAAAAATTCCCATGTAACACCAACTACATACACAACTACAGATAAATAATATGTTCATTTCAAATGATTCTTATCCAGTAAGATTTCTATTTGGAAGCATCTTGTTAATTAAGTTGTATACCTATTTTAAAATAATCAAACTTTTAAAAAAGTATATTGTTGAATTTAGAGCTTCAACTAATTCAAATTCTCATCAATTAATGAAGATTATTGAAGTACACTACACTTAAAGAAAATCAAAAATACTGTGGCTAAACAATCATTTAAAACACTGACTACCAAGTTCAAAGAACCAATCTTTCATTCAAATGAGTGACTAAGTCATTCACACTTATGCCAAAAATGATTTAAAAATTATGAAATCTGTATCCATTATTACCTGTAGCTCCAATTGGGTGTCCCTTTGAAATCAATCCACCACTAGGATTTATGACCCACTTTCCTCCATAAGTATTATCTCCTCTATCAACCAGTTTTCCACCTTGACCTGTAGAAGGAAAAATAATATTCACAAATGTTAAAAATAACATTGGAACAAATGATACGTTTGTTTTTAAACATACAGACAGCCAAGAATTTCTTGGAACATTTCTTGATGGCTCAAACTAATATCAAATTGATATAAGCACTTCTAAAAGGTAATAAATATTGAGTAATAAAGGCTTATATTTTCAGAACATTTCCTGCATGAAACAAAGCTCATAATAGTTCCTAAGAGCTCTCTGGCTTACAAAACTGCTACAAATATAACAGATTCAGCGAACCAGAAGGAAAGACTGAAATGAATACAGTACTATAACTAAATTAATAATATCAGGTTTAAAAATTCATAATTTTGCCAAAATGTATTCATTTCCATTTTTAACTGTATTGTTACATGCTATATAAATATTCTTAATAAACAACAGGGGGAGGAGGGAAGAGGAACAAGGAAACAAAGAGCACTTTCATGAAATGAAGGAAATTGGCTGAAAATACTATTGAGCATAAATGTAAGCTTAAAAGGAAACATTTACATCACAAGCTTGGCAGCTTCAACATTCCTATCAATTCCCTGGTCATTCTTCCAGGTGGTTAAGAAGTAAACAAAAATGTATGCACTGTATAAAACAGTCTTCTCGATGATACTTCTGGTAATGAGAGGTGGACTCTCCAAATAATGATGATAATGGTGGTGGTAGTGCTGACAGAGGCAGCTAATAGCTTTTAAGCACTCACTCTGTCAGGCCTTGTTCTGATTATTTTACATATATGTACATAATTTAATTTAATCTTCAATCCTAGGAAGCGGGTACTATCGTTCCCATTTTACAGATGAGGAAACAGACACATAGATATTAAGTAACCAATCGAAAGCAACAAGCATGGGATCCAGGATACTCAGGCAGCCTGGCTCTACAGCCTGTGCTCTTAACCAATACATCTGGTTGCCTTCAGAAACCAAAGAGTTTCTCCATTGGCAAAATGAAATATGCTGATCATAGAATTTTAGAAGACTAACACTTTTAATCTGACTTTAAATCTAGGGTGTGGATTAAAAATATCAGTGGAGGTATTCTTTTTTTTTTGGTGTGTTTCTAATGTAGAACCTGATACAAGGCTCTAGTCATAACAGGTGTGGTATCTACTATTACTGCTTTCACATTGTTAAATATTATTACTGTACCAAGTAATAGCAGGCTGAACACAAACCTACCCCAAGAAGTGAATAATTTACTGTATGGTTTTTTTCCATAATATATACAATCCTATAAAGTATCAGAAGATTCCACTGGGGAGTTATCTTGAACTCATCAAGTACAAATGATCTAGAGATGAAAGTGTGGTAAAGGACCACTCTCACATACAACAGATAGGAAAATAAATGTGTACACTTTGGGAAAGCAATTATTATGCCAATTTTGTGCCAAAAACTGTCCTGGGAATTTGGGGATGACACAAATATCCCAGCTCTCATGGAGTTTTATGTGGGGAGAGGCATTAGGAAAAGACAGACAGTATGTAAAATAAAAAAATATATAATATTTAGAGTGGTGATAAATGCCATAGGAAAAAGAAGGCAGGAAAGGGGTACAGGAAGTATTGTAACAAGGAAGACAGAGGTGAGGAGTTTACATTTTATACAAAGTGATTAGAGGTTTCCAATGACATGACACTTGATCAAAGACCTATTGGGAGCGAGAGAACAAATCAGATGCATTATTTGCAACAAATGCCCTGAGCTAGGAGCGAGCCTAGAGTGTTTGAATAAGGAGGCCAATATAGCTTCAGCAAAGTAAAAGAGTCAGAGAGAAGTAGAAGTCAGATGGATGGCAGCAGGAAATAAAGAGGACAGATCACATTTGGCTTTTACTCTGAGAGAGCTGAAGAGAGGAATGACATTGATCTGCTGTATGCTTTTAACAGGATCATTAAAGTTTCACTGTAGAGAACAGACTGTGAGAATAGGTAGAAGCAGGGGGACCAGTGACGAAACTACAGCAATAATGTAAATGAGAAAAGACAGTGGTCTGGGTTAGACTGGTAGTGATAAAAAGCACTAAGATGTGGTCATATTCTGGATATATTTTGAAGATAGAGTCCATAGCCAACAGGACTTAAGAGGATTCAATGGAAGTTGTAAGAGAAAGAGAGAATGCAAGAATGATCCTACAGCTTCTAGTCTGAGTAACTGGGGATGACTGAGGAAGGAGGAAGTTTGTGAAATATTAGGAGTTCAATTTGGACTTAGGTTTGAGATACTTACTGAGACATCAAAAAAAGCCAACCAAACAAAAAAAAATACCTGAGAAGTAGGCAGTTGGATATATGAGTCTAGAGATAAGGGAAGCAGTCAGAGCCAGGGATATAAATTTGAAAGTCATCATCAAATATATGATACTTAAAACCTTGAGACTGGGTTCCAGTTCTGCTAAAGCAGCATATATATTCATTACAGTTTATCTCTCCTACTGATTAGAGCTCAAAACACTGGAGAAAACACAAAAAAACAACTACCTGAAGACTCTGAAAAGTAAACAAAAGCAGGAGGACTGTGGAGGGAGTTAAAACTTGAAGAAACCAGTGCACAATAAGTTCCCAGTTTTCTCTTTTTTAGGCTTTCTAAACAGCCTTTCCCCAAGGATGAACACAGTCCTGGAGAAGCATGGCAGCAGGGGCAGCACAGGTGGCAAAACCCTAACAGAAATCCCATCTTTTTAAGCAGAGGAACCAGGAAAAGACACCCCTATAGGCCAGAGGGAAAGGGGAAAAGCCCACAGTGGAGGCAGCCAGTGAAGAGGATCTCTGACTTACGTGCCTGGACCTGTGTAAGTCTCAGGCCCAGTGCTGAGCTAAGCATGCACAGGACAGACCCAAAACAGCATAGCAAAGGCTTGAAGAACTGAACAAAGGCTTTAACCCATGGAAGGCAAGACAGAAGTTGTCTGAATCCAAATGGGTTGACTGCTTGCTAAAAAAAATACATCAACTTTCTCCAGAGGAGCTAAACAACATAACGTTAGACTATTCAGGATACAATCCCAAATTACTCAATATACAAAGAACCAGGAAAATGTGACCAACTCTTAAAGGAAAAGATAATCAACAGATGCAAAAACCCAAGAAGGCTCAGATTATAGAATTATCAGAAAAGACAAAAATAGCTATTTGGACTATGAGATAAAGAAAACACACTACAAATGAGTAAAAGAATACAAGTTCTCAGCAGAGAAATGGAAACTAAAATAAATCAAACAGAAATTTTAGAACTGAAAACACAAATTTTGAAATTAAAAAGCTCACTAGAGATGGGTTCAAGAGCAGAAAGATAATAGAGGAGGAGTCAGTGAATTTAAAGATATATCAGTACAAATTATTAAATCTCAAGGACACAGGAAAAGGGGATTAAAAAATGAATAGTCTCAGGGACGTGTGGGATAAGACCAAAAGGTCTACTATATGCATCATTGGAATCCTAGAAGGAGAAGATAATAAAAAAAAACTGGGGCAAAAAAATTACTTTAAGAAATAATGGCTGGATACTTCCCAAATTTGGCAAAAGACATTTTTACAGACTCAAGAAGCTCAGAAAACCCTAAGCATAATAAATTAAAAGAAAACCATGCTTAGATACAGCACAATTGAACTCTTAAAAATTTTGAAAGCAGCTAGAGAACAATAATCGGTACACATGAACAATAATATGAAGAACACATACTTCTAATGAGAAAGCATGCAGGCCAGAAGAATGGAAATGTATGTTTTAAGTGCTAAAAGAAAACATCTGTCAACCCAGACAGGTCTTTGTCCAGCAAAAATTTCCTTTAGGAATTAGGGTTAAGACATTCTCAGATGAAGGAAAACTAAGAGAATTCATCTCCAAAAGACCTACTTTATAAGAAATGCTAAAATAAATTCTTTAGGCCGAAGGAAATGGTAACAGAGATCAGCATTAAAGATCAGCAATAAAGAAGAGAAACAGAAATCATAAATATCTGGGTAAATATAAATTTAAAGACCTTTTAAGTTCTTTAAAATATGCGCAACTGTTGAAAACAAAAACTATAGCATTGTCTGGGGGGTTTTTCAATGTACATAGATGTAATACACTATACGTTCGACAATTTAACATAAAGGTTGGTGTAAGGCAGCGGAGACTTGGTTAATGGATGCATATGTTTCCAAGTTTTCTATATTTTATGTACAGTGGTATGATATTAACTCTAAGGAGACCCCCATAGCAGTGGTTCTCAAACCAGAGAGATTTTGTCCCCAGGGGATATGTGGCAATGACTGGAACATTTTTGATTATCACAACTATAGGGGTAGGTACTACTGGCATTTAATGGGTAGAGGGCCAGGAATGCTGGTAAACATCCTCCAATGCCCAAGCCCCACAAAAAAGAAAGATCTAGCTCAACTGTCAACAGTATTGAGGTTGATAAACCTTGTAACCACTAAACAAAACAAGAAAAGCAAGGGGAAAAAAAAAGCTAACCCTAAAATAAAGAGATATGGCCAAAAAGTCAATACATGTTAAAATGTCATACAATAAATATTGAGATAATCCAAAAAGCAGCAGCAGAGAGAGAAAAAAGAGGAACAAAAAACAGGGACAAATAGAGAAAACAAAGAATAAAATGGTCAACCTAAATCCTCCATTTACCTTTCTGCAAGTCTTTATTCAAACACAATTTAAAATAGTTGGAATTACATGTGTGATTTTTTAACCTTTTCTTTTTTTTTTTCTTACTTAACAGTATATTATAAACAGCCCTGATTTACATAAAACAAGTTATTTGTATACTCTGACATCTCACTTTGTACTGTCCAAGACTACATGTTCTAAAAGTCCAGGATCAAGACAGCGTACATTCACTTTGCACAGTATGGCAGAGGCAACATGGAGGGAAAGGCAATTTGTGAATTATTTTGTTTAATGGTGAAAATGAAATTTTCTCAGTGAAATACAGTAAGTTAACCTGCATCTCATCAAGGATATTACCTTCTGGACAGAGTCCCAGTGCTTCATAAGTAAGGAGTTCATTAGTAGAAAAGCAATCATGAAGTTCTATTACATCAATATCACTTGGTTTCAGACCAGATTTCTCATAGCACTTTCTGGCAGCTTCTTTACTCATATCAAAGCCAACCTAAAACCAAAACCATATATAAATAAATTAAGGGCATCAAAACTGGAACTTTTATATAAGGATTATAAGAGATTAATATGTCTAACCTTAGCAGTTGAGAATTGACTGTAAATATTGAAATCTCAGTTGATTCTATATTTCACAGAAAGTTCAAAGTAAAGAATATCCAGTTGGGAGTATATACTCATTAAATTTTGTACTATAAGGAACAGCACTTTAGCGGGGGAGGGTATAGCTCAGTGGCAGAGCACATGCTTAGGATTCAATCCCCAGTACCTCTATTTAAAAAATCAATCAATCAATCAATCAATCAATCAATCAAATTACCTGCCCCCCTCCCAAGCACAGTAGAAATTTAAAAAAAAAAATTTTTTTTAAAGAAGAACACTTTAAATAAGATATATAAAAAGGACTTACAATTCCTCAGGTCATATCCTGTGCTAAGTTACAAAAACGCTATCGAACCACAATATATAGTTGTATATAGAGATTTATCAAGAGAGCATTACAGTTCAGATACACTGAAAAATATAGGGGGATTTCAATATGAAAATAAACAATCTTCTTTTAGAAGATCATACATAATGCGAACCATTTTTCCAAAATTCATACTCTTAACATCCCTTTGGTCTCTGATAATAATATGCAAATTTGGCTGCTCTCCAAGGAATAAAATTGTGGTGTAATGAAAAATGTACTGCAATCAGAAAATCTGAGTATAAGTTCCCCCTCTGCCGCCACAATCTAGCTTTGTGATCTTGGGCAAGTTATAAGAATATTTTCAAATTCAAAGCATTATTATAAAATCATTTTGTAAACTCTAATGAAACCATATGATTTGTTATGTATGTGTGCACATATGCATATTTTTATATGTATATATGTATGGATCTTCAAATATTCAACAAACTTTAGGTCAGAATTCTCATCTTTTTTACTACCTCCATTTTGCACTCAATTTTCAATCGGGATTTTTAAAGTGCTAAGGGTCCAGGAAGTTCCCTGAAAATATTCTTGTTTTTCCCTTAACTCTATAAACTTGAAGTTCAGGGCTTATTTAGTCAACTCAGAACTTTTTAAAAATAGCACACTACTTACTTAAAAGTGCATGTATTAAATAGAACAGACTCACAGACATAGTAAACAAACTTTTGGTTATGGGGGGAAAAGGGGTGGGAAGGGATAAATTGGGAGTTCCAGATTTGCAAATATTAACTATTATATATAAAATAGGTAAAAAATAAATTTTTTCTGTATAGCACAGGGAATGATATTCAATATCCTGTAGTGATCTATACTGAAAAAGAACATGAAAACAAATATATGTGTATATGAATGACTGACACCTTGTGCTGTCCACCAGAGATTGACACACTGTGACTATACTTCAATTTTTCAAAAGTGCACGTATTGCCCTCTCCTAAGAAGTTTTTGTTCTCATAAGTTATTTTCCTTTAACAGATTCTTAAGAACGGGTTATAATATTAAATTTTCTAGACCAGTTTTTTTCAAGTAGATACCTTTCAGAGCTAATGACATGTCACCTTGAATTTTTTAAACAGAAATCCCTCAACTGATTAATAAAACAGAATCTCAGACACACCATTTTAATAACACTGTTTTCTTCAAATGAGCTTGGCTTATCAGTCACCATCTCTTGTGCCAGAATTTCCACAGCTTTGGATTTCAGGCCATGCTTCTGTACAAATGCTTCACTTGCCAAAACTGCCGCCGCAGCACCATCTGAAGTGGGACTAAAAGGAGGTAAAAATAGTTATTGACACGCGGTTCACCTCAATCCTAGGATTTCAGACTAGAAGTTCTTTCTATGTGGACAGAAAGGCAGGATATGCTTGTGGGTTACGGGGCTGTCTTTGTAATGTCTTCAGTTAAAAATTATATATGCTTCCCACCTGAAGGATGAACCTCTATCAAGAACTTAAATGCTGTCAGTCACTGCTTGGTCTCTAAGGATCTCTCTCAAAAACTTCTCACTGCAAAGAATCCCAGATTTGCCTCTGAAGATACAAGGTATCTTCTGGTAACTTCTGAGGAGTCCACAAGGTTATTCCTAAATTAATACAATAAAGATTCTACTACAGGCCTAACTAGCTCCAACTTTACTATTTT
The DNA here is from genome assembly GCF_048773025.1 of Camelus bactrianus. Classification (NCBI taxonomy): domain Eukaryota; kingdom Metazoa; phylum Chordata; class Mammalia; order Artiodactyla; family Camelidae; genus Camelus; species Camelus bactrianus. Next base: position 41,350,487 of record NC_133551.1, read on the forward strand.
CCAAATAATCAAGGATCCTTTTGGAAACTGGGAAAGGATGGAATAGGAGATACCAGAAAGTCCTGGTTTGGCTAAGTGTTTTGAGATCTCCTCAAAATAGATCTTGTCCTTAAAGCAGTCTGTGAAGGAAGGTAGCAAACACAAGAAGCCTTCTGTGAGTTATAAAGCTGTACTTTATAAGTGGGCAGCCCCTCATACTACAACAGATAAAAGCTGACCCCACTTGTTCACTTGCATCCCAGCATCCCAACAGTATCTCCAGGACACAGCCGGGTGATAAGTAGGCACTGGCAGGAGTTATGTAGTACTAACAGTCTTCCAGGAGACAAACACTGTCAAGCAATTTCCAAGATGCAGAAATTATCATTATTGGAGCTATGATTTTTGTTTTGTTTTACTTTATGTTTATTCTTAGCTACTATAATTGAGTAAAATTGCCTAATATGCAGCAGAAAAAAGAAAATGGTCAAGGGAAAAGATGGTCTGTCTCTAGACAGGAGCAGAAAGTAAGGGTGCTCACTGCAGGGTAAGGATTACACAAGCAGGAGTTCTACAAAAGCAGATATAGATACAGATATACCCAGATACAGAGTCTAAGGTTTACCCAAGGGCTTGGATGTAGGGGAAGAAGGGAGCGGCACTTCTCTCCCATTAAAAATTAATTTTCTTACCAACACTGTAAGACAGTCAAAAAATCAAAAATGTTTCGAGAGGTCATCACTTCTTCTAAACTGTACTCCTTTTGGAACTGGGAATACCTAAATACAAAATAAGCAGTTGCAGAATGTGAGGTAGCAGTTACAATTTTTGTTGAAGATATTCTGGTCCAGAAGTTAAAGAGATAATAATAATACATAAATTACATAAATAATAACATAAATTACAAACAAAAGACATGGATCATTTCAATCTTTAATACACAAGTCATTTGAATCAAAATTTTAAAACTCCCAACTCCAGAATATCATGTTGTATAATAAAAATTTTGTCCAATTTTTGGCCTGGCATGGAGATTATGAAACCCTTGGAATTTCCTAATAAGAGTGTCTCTGTTATGCTAAATAGGTGACTTCTCTCCCTTTTTAGCTGGGGAGTAGGGGAGAGATGAGGCAGGGGGCTGCTCACCAGAAAGACCAACCATGTGAATACAGGGTTGGAAATTTTGAGCCAGTGGAACCCTAGGGAGAAGATGGGGGCTGGAGATTGAGTTCAATCAAGTGGCCAATGATTTAATTGAGTATGTCTGCATGATGAAGCCCCAATAAAAACTCTGGTCACTGAAGCTTGGTGAAGCTTTCTGGTTGGTGAGCACCTTCACATACCAGCAGGGTGATGTGCCCTGAGTCCATGGGAAGAGAGCATGGAAGTTCTGCATTAGGAACCTTCCCAGACCTCACCCCATGTTCCTCTTCATTTGGCTATTCCTCAGTTGTACCCTTTATAATAATACTGTAATTGTAAGTGCAGAACTTTCCTGAGTTTTGTGAGTCATTCTAGTGAATTATCAAACCTGGGAGGATCATGGGAACCCTTGAATTTATAGTCAATTGGTCAGAAGTGCAGGTGGCCTGGAAGACCCTACTTGCGACTGGCATTTGAAGTAAGGGCAGTCCTGTGCAGGACTAAGTTCTTAATTCATGGGGTCTGCATTAATTCCAGGTGGTTAGTACCAGAATTAAATTGCATTACACCCAGCTGGTGTCAGAACAGTTGGAAATTAAAATAGAATAACCTTTTCCCCTCACTGCGGAATTACACAAATACTAGTTCCTTAAAAGCAAAATTAAATGACTTGCAATTCAGCCAACATTTTTGGTGATATTACACAACTATATTTAATGAAGGCTAATGGAGTTCTTAAATTAATGTACAAAACCTATAATAAATTATTGGCATTCTTCAAAACACATTTTCTTTCTGCAAAGAAGAAACTGACTTTTATCTCCTTTAGCTCCTCTAATAATATAATCACATGGTTTCAGAAAATTGCTCTGGCGAAATACAGTACAAATAAACACCATGAAGGAGTTTCTAAAAGCAAACTTTAACTGATGTGGAAATTAACAAACAATTCAAATGTTTAGAAATAAAGTCCATGTAACTTAGATTTGCATACTAATGTCTGCATCTTTGCCTCTAAAGTTAACTTTGACCATCATCAACTTTTAAAAAACACTTTATTTGTGCCAGATCCTGTACTAGGCACTGGGGACATGGACACAGTCCCCATCTCTGGTCTGAATCCATGGCAACAAATATATCATACTAGTACAATATGATAAATGCCATGATAGAAATGTTATTCAGGGTGCCATGGGAGCAACAAGATATGCATCAAACCCAGATACCAAAGGGGGTTTCCTCTCTGAGGTTAAACAAATAAGGGGAAGTAGGAGACAGATTCCTGGTAAAAGTATCAGCACATGCAAAGCCTCTTGAAGTGAAACAGTTCACTGAAGCTAGAGTGTGACAATTTGGAAGGAATGTGGAGGCAAGATGAGAAGATGGGGCAGGAGACACAAACAAAGATCGGGTCATGAAAGGCCTAAAGGGTATTAAGCTGAGGAGTGATGGGACCAGATTTGTTCTTCAGCAAGAAGGCTGCGGTATGGAAAAGGGATGGTAAGAAGACATTACCAAAAGCCAGTAAACCAAGAAAGAGACTGGAGCAATAATTAAGGCAAGAAATGATAAGGGCCTAAAGTAGGGAACTGGAAGTGAAAGATGGAGAGAAGGAATGAATTCAAGAAACAGTGAGGAGGCAGAATCACTAGGATCCTGTTCATCCCCACCCATCTGCAACCCACATGGGACACTGAGGAAGAAGGCAGAATCAAGGATGACTTCAAAGTTTCCATCTAGGATAATCAGGTATATGTTAATGTCATTCACCCAGAGGGAGAATGCTGAAGGTAAAAGAGGGTTGAGGGGAAATGAGAAATTCTGTATGGACATGTTAACTCTGAGGCACCTGTGGGACATCTAAATGGAGACAACTAGGAGAAAGTTATAGACACAGGTCTGAAGGCTCAAGTGGCACAAGTCATCCCTAATCCTACAGTACTTACCACGGCTTCTCACTACCTTTAAGTATTCTTACAATTTGTGAGGAAACACTTGTTGGAAATAATTGCAAAGAACAGTTTCTTAATTCAATCTTCTTAGAAATACGTAACAGGGTATCTCTAATGACTAGTTAGAAAACAGACTTCTCTTTATTAGCATCTGAAATTACTGAGCCAAACCTAGAAGGCTATTCTTGGCTGTTTCAATGAGTTTTAAATGACAAAGCTGACATCCAGAAATACCATTTGCCTATTCAACATAATTGAGAACTTATACTATATAACGGAAGATGCATGGGGACAAGGAATTTGTCTGTCTGTTTAGCTCACTGCTATGTCACTGGTAGCTTAAGCAGTGTCTTGCACATAGTAGCCTACTGAATAAATATTAGCTGAGTGAATGAAATTCCTTTAGAAGAATGCTGCAATGAGTGGATAAGTGAATGCCTGGTTAGGGAGGGAGGTAAGTAAAAGAAAGACTTGGAAGCTTCAGTTCTCTGGGGAAAGTCAAGAGCTGCTCTTTGGAGCCTCAAAGCCAGTGCTGTCAACTTCTCAATGTGTTGGTATAGTTCCTCACAAGGAAATCACAAGGATTTTTAATGGTTCTCCAAGTTCTAAGGACAGAGAAATCAGCTCTAGACCACATTTATGGGCTTAAGACTGCTCATTCTAACTACTATTTAGTAACAGCAAAGTTTTATTGAGCATATACTATGTTCAATACCCTGCTAGGTACTGAAGATACAAAGATGAGACATAATCTCTGCTCAAGGACCATCATCATCAGAGGAAAAAGACTTACAAATAACTAAGTATGACACAGTGCAATGTGTTATAATAGAGGTATACAGACAATACAGTGAAGCTCATGAGAAAAAATAATTATGCCCAGGAAGCTTTAAGATGGTATTAAGAGAAGCAATGATATTTGAGTTGGGATTTGATGCATAAGTAGATATTCACCAAACAAAAGAAAGGCAGAAGGGTATCCTAGGGAGAGCTAACAGTATAAATAAAAACACAAAAATAAGCACTGTGTAGGACACTTGGGAAATACTAAGTAACTTGGTGAGGCAAGAGACTGAGAACAGCCAGGGAAGTGCTAGGAAATAAGACGCAAAGTGGAACGAGGCCAAGTGATAACAGGCTTGTTATCTCATATGCGGGAATTTCTATTTTATCATATAAGCAAGGGAATTAACCAAAGCTTTCATAATACACTTAGATCTTTCACAAAATACACTCAGATCTAGGGCATAGGATTAGATATTATTTGTCAATTAGGTATGCTCTGAATTCAAATATCAATTTAAAATTAGAATAATAAGGAGAACAAGTTGTAGCATGAAGTATTAGAAATATGTGGTAATGATTCACTTGTGGTATAAAATGTTCCTTGTCATGGTTTTATGTTTACTAAACATAATAAAATTTGTTTAATAATTCAGAAATAAGTTCCTGAGTACCTATTATGTTCCAAACTCTGTGCTGAGCACTAACATAAAGATAAGAGATGGCTGGAGTCTTCAAGGAGTTTGTAATCTAGTAGGAGGAAAAATATGAACATTATTTTGTCACTATTCAGAATGATCCTGAACAATCTGCCTAATTTCTGTAAACCTTATTTTCCTCATTTATAAAATGAGAATAACAACTACCTTATGGGGTCCTTGAGAGGATTAAATGAAAATGTACATAAAATTACCTAGCACAGAGACAGAGTTGGCATTTTAAAAAGTTAGCTACTATTCTTTTATTGCCTAATGGTTTTGCTTTTGTAGAGATTTTAGTTATGTGGCACTAATTCAATGCCCAGTGAATCAATTTTATTCAACAACCATTAAGTACATGCTATGAGCCATGCACTGCACAAGGCAGTCAGGATTCAAAGATTAACAATCAGTAATACACATGATTTAATTTTACTTCAGATTATTTTATAGGGTATAAATAACCATATTATTCTATCAGAGTAAGAGTTAATGACACTAACATAATTTAAATGCACAATTTAATATAAAGTAATTAAAACAACTACTAATACATATTTTACAAACATTTAAACTGATCAGAACAAACAGAAAGTTTTAAAGAATGACTTAAACTGGTGCCTGGTTATTTCCAACTAAAATTATTACAATAAATTTCATTTACTAGGATTGCAATGTACGACCAATTACAACCTTTAACACCAGCCATTCACATTCTTGCTTAAAAGAGCCACTAAGCTAAATGATATTCCAAATATAAACAGACCAAAACTAAAAAGTAGTCCAAAGTTCACTTGGGCACAAGTCTTTTATAAGAAAAACATAAGACATTCCATTCAACATTTTTGAGGTCTTATATTTGCATTTCAAGTACAAAGGTGCATATTACATAGCAGAATAACCCAGATTCTCACTGTTTCAGATCTCCAAAACTTACGGGTTATTAACTGAATGTTTGTGATTTTTCCATCCAATTTTTGCAAAGTGTTCAATTTTTGTTCCTGTAGAGAAAGCAAACTTCTATTAGCAGGTTAATGTTTTTCTTCTACTAACAAATGTTGCAATGGTACTCAGTGTCCTGCTAAATATTTCAACATTTTCCCATGAATTTTTTCATCTTATTAATAATTTCTAGTTTTATTACATTGTGATTTGAGAGTGTTATTTTTAGATTTGAGGGATTCCTAGTTCTATGACACCTTCTTATGTCAGTGTAATAAAGTTCTATTTCTGTAGTGGGTTTTTTTGAAAGATGGATTGTGTATCCTCTGATTTTTTGTTTCTCCTTTCTTTCTTTTTTTTTTTTCCTGTCTTGCAGGGCCCTAAAAATCCCCCCACTTGCTTCTTTTCTCTTTCACCATCCAGTCATCAAGGGACACCTTTCTCTTTCCAAAAAATCAGGCCCAGATGGTTTCACAGAGTATTCTATCAAACCTACAAAGATCAAGTAGTCCCAATTCTCCATAAATTGTTTCAAAGCATCAAAAGTGGAGAATGGCTTCCTATTTCTTTTTATGAAGCAAATGTAAAATTAACTTGAAAAAGATATAAGAAAAAAATTATAAACCAGTATCACTTATGAATACTGACTGGAAAGTACTAAATAAAATAATGGTGACAGAATCTAACTCCATATTAAAAAAAATCAATACATCATAACCAAGTGACATTAATTCCAGATATGAAAAACTGGTTCAATATCAGGAATCCACTAATAAAATATTCTATTAATAAATCTAAGTGGGGATATAATACAATCAATTCCACAGATGTTGGAAAAGCCTTTAACAAAATACCCATCCCTGAAAGTAAAAAAAAAAAAAAACCCTCCAGAAAATAATAATTGATGGTTATTTTCTCAACAAAATTAAATAAATAAATAATTACCCTAAAACCAGCAACTTGCTTAATAGGATAATAACACCACCCATCATTAATTGTGAGAACTGAATGAAATATACACCACAAAAAGATGTGCTATATATACACAATGGAATATTACTCAGACATAAAAAATGAAATTTGCAGCAACATGGATGGAACTAGAGATTATCATACTAAGTGAAGTAAATCAGACAGAGAAGGACAAGTATCATATGATATCACTTATATGTGGAATTTAAAAAAATGATACAAATGAACTTAATTACAAAAAAAACAGACTCACGGACATAGAAAACAATCCTATGGTTACCAAAAGGGAAGGGTAGGGAGACATAAATAAGAGTGTGGGATTAACAGATATACACAAATGTATACAAAATAACAACAAAGACCTACTGTATAGCACAGGGAACTATATTCAATATCCTGTGATAACCTATAATGGATAACATATATACATATATATATAAAACTTTGCCATAAACCTGAAACTAACACAATATTGTAAATCAACTATACTTCAATAAATTAAGTAATTAAAAAGCTAAAAACTGGAAACAAAAAAAAAAAAAGGAAAGAAAGAAATGGTCCTTGAGAAAAGATCAAATCCAGGGCACTGCAAGGAAAACATGGTCCAAAGATGAAGCCCAAGGTGTGACAAATCCTTTGTTAAGATTTCCAGAAAAATCAAAGGTGATGGCTCAGAATATTGTTCAAACATAAAAACAAGCCCTCTAAAGAGGAAAACGCTGTGCTTCACAAATCTTCTAAAAGCACTTCTAAGAAGGTTAAGAATGTTGCTCCTCAGCCGTCTCAGAAAGAACCCAAGGTAGAAAAGGGCTTAGCCCAAAGTGATCTGCAGGTGCAGGCTGTTGACTAATGGAGCAACCCAAAAGGATTTACAGGAGACCCATAAAGTTCTTGAGAGGATTCTTGGATGTTAGCCTTCTATTTTCGACCTGGAGGTGATTTAGGTCACACAGTTATGAGCTTTATGAGAATTCACCAAGCTGTATATTTATGTTTTGTGCACTTCTCTGTCTTGAGTTATAATACATAACAACAACAAATTTCATATTTTAAAAAAATGTTGGGTTCAATCACTAACTTGATTCCTTGATTTCCTAGCAGGTCACAGTTCAGTTTGAAAAGTTCTGGTCTGGATAAGAGCTGATAATAAAAGGAACTGGAAAAATATATGTATATAGTTTGGAGTTTGAGGGTAGACTTAATAAGACATAGTGAGGGACTGGAGTAGGGGAAAACGGAGAATGTCAGTGATGACTCTTGTTTCTGCAGCGAACAGCTGAATAGATGAAAATGTCACTTACTGAGATGATAAAAAGTAGAGGAAGAGTAAGTTTAAGATGATGGGGGACCAGAATTAAGAGTTTGCATTTGAACATGTTACACTTGAGACATCTGTTAAATATACAAGCAGAGATGCAAAGATGCCAAATGGATGCACAAGTATAAAGACCATCCTTAACTATCTTAAATTTATCCCCCTCTCCCCACAACTACATTATCTTGTTTTATTTTCTTCACAGGACTAATAATTATTTGAAATGATCTTCATTTTTTTCATGTGTTATCGTCTCTCCCCTACTAGAAATTTAAGCAAAAATCACACATTTCATCTGCTTACTTGTTGCTTTTGACTGAATGCATTAATGTCTCCAATTCCTTTTCCATCCCGAACATCCTTTATGGTTTGACTTTGTAGTTTCCTACCACAAAAAAAGGTAGAGCATATTTCCCTACCCCTTGATTCCAAGTTTGCCATGGGACTTGCTTTGGTCAGGTCTCAAAAGGCCTTGCATGTTACAGATTACTCTCTTGTGCTTCTGCTATCATCATGAAAAGGACATGCCAGAGCTGGCCCTCTGATTCCAAGAGGAGGATGAGAGCCATACGACCCAGCCAAACAGGACTAAAACAGAGCCTCCAACCAACCTCAGGTCAGATGATTAACCCATACAAAAAGAGCTGAGTATGGCTTAGAGCAGCTGATTCCCAGTCTAGCTACAAAATTATAAACTGTAATAATAAATAATCATTGTTTAAAATCACTGAGTTTTGGAGTGGTTTATTACACAGCAATAGCTAACTAATACACTGCTATATTCTGGTGCCTAGAATAGTGTTTGGAATATGATAAGAGCTCAATAATATTTTAAATGAATTATTTAATTCAAAAGGAAATAGACAAGGAATGGCCAACAAGGTAAGAAAAACCAGAAGAATGAAGTGTCACAGAGGCCAAGAGAAGGGAATGTTTCAAGAAAGAAGTGATCAAAAGGGACTAATGGTGCTGAAGTGTATTAAATTAAGATTGAAAAGTATTTACTGGATATGGCAACATAGTGATCAATGGTAGCCTTGAGAAAGAAAGGATGCCAGACTGGAATGGACTGACTTAAAAATGGTAAGAAATAGCTACAAGAAAAAATTTCCATGGCCAAACACTGGCAGTGCTCCTCTATACCATCCCACCATTCTTCCTTGAAGATTTCTTTCTTTTCTGATTACTTGATCTTGGCTATCAAACCTGGGATATTTTTCCTGCAAAGAATAGAAATGCTGAACTTTCAACTACAACTGTTTTCTTTCCTATCTCACAGTACTCAAGGCACTGGTTCAGGGTTATACAATTAAAAAACAACAACAACAAAAACCCTATCTGCACTATCCCATGCTTTAACTAACTGGCTAAGGTGGGCCAATCATTGACCAAAAAATTAGGATGTTTACCTACATAATAAAAATCAACTATGACTGGGACATTATGCCATACACAAGAAATTGACATATTGTAACTGACTATACTTCAATAAAAAAATTTTTTTAAAGAAAAAAAATCAACTATGAAATTTAAATATCATAAAACACTATGGATTGACAAATGATGATGGACTCCTGATGAATTCAAATACTGAGAATAAAATTTGACTATATTAAATCCATTAACAAGAGCAAGCTTTAAGTGTCATTACCATATTCAGAACTGATAAGCCTCAAGTTGGAGTCCATGATTAAAGGAGACAAGATTTATGTTATTTTTCCTATTTCAATGTCTTGTTGTGGATCACTCCAGGTACATGCCATATGACGTCCTATGTGTAAATACTTTTTATATGACTAAATTCTACATAGATTATGTTTTCAACTTAACTGAAAACCACTTAACTGAAAAACCACTACATCCTAGCATCCTCCACAGTTCCTTATTAAATAGCTATTGTTTCTCAGACATGTATATAACCACCAATAAGTCTTAAAGCTTTTTTAACATACCGTATTTTTCCATGTGCTCTTTTCCAGCACACCCAAACATCTGAGAAGTAACTGGTTGGGCAGACAATCCGTACTTATTGATCAGGACCTCAATATGTTTATCAAGTGGATTGGTCCTAGATGAAAACTTAGGGGAAAAAACAAAATTTAGTAAGTACTTGTCATGATAGGTGTCTCTTTTAACTATTACAATGTTACTAAGGCATTTGCTTATTCCAAAAGCAAGGTAAGCAAAAAATGGACAATGTGAATAAAATCAGTCAGAAAATGCTTTGCAGGGAAACATGGGAAGGAAAAAAAATCCAGTGACCAAAGAGGTATTAATTCTTTCAAGAAACATTTGTAAGGAATCCTGTATGTGCCAGAAACTACTCTAAGTGCTGGGGATAAAACAGTGAACAAAACAGGTAAAGTCCCTGTTCACCAGGCATTTACATTTCAGGGAAGAGGAGACAGAAGGTGATGAGGATGAAAATTAATTAAAATGTAAATAGCAATGCTATAAAGAATAAATCCAAGTAAGGGATATTAAAGGTAAGAAGTGGTATTTTATAGAAAATAGTCAGGGGAGGTCTAGTTGATAAAATGATATTTGAGCAGGGATATAAAGGAGTAAGAGTAAATCATCTGTATAATCTTGGGAGAGGAGCATTGTAGGCAGAGGAACAAAGGTCCCAAGGCAGGAGCAGTCTTGAGTGTTTGAGAAAAGAAGCAAATTAAGATTCAGATAAAGTGATACTCAGTGCAATCACCTCTATTTCCATGATTCTGGAATAGAAAAACACAGTTCCTACTGCAAATATTCTACAAAAGGAAACTGTTTCTTGACAGTTTATTTATTAGACTATGAGCTCCCTGAGGGCAGGAACTCTTTCTCATACACTTTGTATGTATACACAATGCCTAGCATATAGCTCACCACATAGTAAATATTCCATAAACAACTGTTGACTGAACAAATAAAGTTTTGGGGGTCCACAAAAGGGTTCTAAATGAAATGCTAAGAAAAAGTTAAGGTTAAGAAAAAATAGGCTTAAAGGAGGAAAATTATTGAGTTAGACATGATAAGCAACTTGACAATCCAAAGGATAAAGACAAAATGAGCTGATAAATGGGTCCTGTCGAATCTGTGAACATAGAAATCTTAAAAATAAGTATAGATAATTATGTGTTTGGATTACCACAGGTGGAAATTTATTTCTGTCAAAAGAAATCTAAAAAAAGTTTCAATACATAAAATGTTGCATACAAGTTAAAAGGGAATGCTAATGAAAACAATGATAAATAACTTCTGCTTCTAGTCATGATGGACTACAGAAACCAGATTTACCCTTCTATCTTAAGTAACTAAAAACCTGGACAAAACACACAAAGCAACTGTCTTCAGACAATGGATAACATAAAGCTAAGTACACTGATCTCTGAAAGAAGGGAAATAGATAAGGTGAGCATTACAATTGCTCCCAGATTACTACCTGGAAAGAGCAGGGAGGAGTAACAGAGTCCAGCAGACTCCCTAAGCTGAAGAAATAGAGTTCAGGGTTCAGAGAGACCAAGACACCTAGAATTCACAAAGAAGAGTAATGGAGAGAAGAGATAGACACCTGTCTGAAGATCTGAAGGGAGCTCCCCTTGAGTCTGATCAATACGTAAGTATGAGAAAACTACTGAAACCAGGGAAAGAATCACCGGAAAGGAGCAGACAGAACAATTCTCACAGGGCCAGGAATAGTTTTTATTCCCAAAACCACGATGGAAACATTTCCTAACACATGAGGCATCAATGGAGTACTGAAGGTATTGCTCAAGTAGCAGGGTCAGTTTAGCCTTAGAATAAAAGCTGTTCTGATTCTACCTAACAAAGCTTAAAAGCATATCTCAAAATGGTGGAACCATTTTTAAAAAACAACCACCCCAGAACAAACCCCTAAATAGTTAATGGAATATAAAAATTCAACACCTAATAAAGTAAAATTTACAACATCTAGCCTTCAATCAAAAATTACAAGGCATGATTAAAACAAATTACATGGCATGCAATGAAACAACAAAGTACAACCTGCAAAGAGTGAATTACTCAATCAATAGAAATGACACAGATGATAGAATTAGTAGATAAGAACATTAAAAAACAATTACTATAAATATATTCCATTTGTTCAAGAAGATAAAAGAAATCATGAACATGAAAAAGAAAAAGATGGAAGATATTTTAAAAAAAGACCCACATGAAACTTTTAGAGACAAAATATACATTGTTTGAAATGAAAGGTAAACTCAGCAGAATTAACAGTAGAGACAATGCTGCACAGATTAGTAAACCTAAGGAATAGTAAATTAAAACAAAAAAGTGAACAAAAAAATCAGTGAATTGTGGAACAACAATCAAGAAGTTTAGTAGATGTGCAACTGGAGTCTCAGAAAAATAGAAGATGGAGAGAGATGTTAGAAAAAAATATTTTAAGACATAATAGATAAAAAAATTTCAAATCTGATGAAAACCATAATCCACATATCCAGGAATCTCAACAAACTCCAAGCACAAGAAACATGATAAAACTACACCATGATACACCATAATAAATTGCTCAAAACCAGTGATAAAGAAAAAAATCTTAAAATTAACCAAAGAAAAATATACATTAACTATAGAGGAATAAAAAATAAGAATGACAGCAGACTTTAAATAAAAAATAATGAAAGCCAAAAGACAGTGAAACAACATCCTTAAAGAACTAAAATTTTTTTAAAAAGTAAAGCTAAACTAGAATTCTGTACTCAGCAAATTCATTTTTCAAAAATCAGGGTAAATTAAGTCTTATTATAACATACGAAAATGGAGAATTCATCACCAGCAGATCAGCACTATGTGACATGTTAAAGGATATTCTTCACGAAGAAGGAAAATGATCTTAGAGGAAAATTAGAATCAATATAAAGAAATAAAGAACACTGAAAATGATAAACATGTAGAGAAATATAAAGTTTTTTCTCTTTAAGAAGTCTTTAAAAAATGATTGACTAAAGAAAAATCAATAACTAATGTGGGGTTTATAACATGTATAGAAGTAATATGTGTTTCTGGGAAGAGACAACAAAAAATACTTTGTAAGGTTCATGTAATACTATAGTGAACAGTCAAAATGTTACATTAAACATTGAAGATATTTTGTGAACAAGTTAATGGATACTTTAAACCCTAAAGCAACCACTAAAAGCAAAACAAAGGACCAGAGGTATAGTTAATATGCTCATAAAACAGACAAAATAAAATTATAAAAAAATTCTCAATTGACAGGAGGCAAAGAGGAAAGAAGGAATAAAGAAGATACTAAACAAAAGAAAACAAGTAGAAAAATGATAGATTTAAATCAGTGGTGTCCTAGTAAATGTTTAATAGGCTCAAGGGGGATGAGGGAGCCTAACTGATAGCAGGTGCCAATTTTGTGGTATAAATATTCCCACCATGGCCAATTTGAATCTACTAGCATGATGTCACTGAAAGCATAGATGAGTAGAGATATGCATAACCAGATATTACAAGCTGGTATAAGCCAGTAGGCATCAGTGTCCACTAACCACTAATTTGAAACCAACTATCTCAATAACTACATTAAGTGGAAATGATATAAAAAGCCCAATTAAAAGGCAGAGATTTTTATACTGTTATAAAGCAAGACCCAACTAAATGCTGCCTACAAAAACCTAATTCAAACATAAAGACAGAAATAGGTAAAAGGATGGAAAAAGAAAATTCTAATTCTACTCAAAAGAAAGCTATAATGGCTATGTGAATATCAGACAAAACAGATAAAAGATCAAAGAACACTACAAGAGATAAATTCTTAAAAGCAGCCTAAAATCCTTCTAAAGGCAGGGTCTGACAAAAGGAGCACCTGGCTGGGATCCATAAAAAATTTCATGAATGCATTTTCAGTTTCATGGTGTCACACACCTCACAGCCTCTCACAACGATGAAGAGGCCAGTCTATAAAGGACATAACAATTCTAAATGCTAACATATCTATTATAAGAGCTTCAAAGTACATGAAGGAAAAACTGATAAAACTGAAAAAAAAGGACAAATCCACAGATTTAGCAGGAGACCTCAATACTCCCTTCTCAATAACTGATAGAACAAGTAGACAGAAAAATTAGTAAGTATATAGAAGACTTGATCAATAATACCAACCAACTTCACTCAGCATTTACAGAACACTCCATCCAGTAACAGTAGAGTACATACTCTTCTCAAGCACACACAGATTATTTACTGTTCAGACTATCTTGAGCCAAAAATCAAGTCTCGATAAATTAAAAAGTAATCACGTCATACAAAATATATTCTCTGACTACAGATAATTAAAATAGAAACAAATAACAGAAAGATATCTGGAAAAAGCACTAAATATTAGGAAGGTAAGCAACACACTTCTAAAACATGGGTGAGAGAAGAAATCACAATGGAACTACAAAATAATTTGACCTAAGTGAAATGAAAGTATGACACAAAAAATGTGTGGTATGCTGCTTAAGCAGTGTTTTAAGACACCTACAGCATTAAATGCCTATATTTGAAAATACTTAAAATCAGTGACCTAAGCTTCCAGCTTAATAACCTACAAAAATGGAGTAAATTAAACCTAGTGTAAGAAGAAATGAAATATTAAGGATCGCAACAGATCAAAACAGAAAATGATCAGAATGAAACAGAATGAATAAAAATTAGTAGAATGAAACAGAAAAGAGAAAAAATAGAGAAAATCAATGAAAACATAAGCTGGTCTTCTGAAAAGATCAATAAAATTGGTAAACATCTTTTGTTATATTGATCATGGAAAAAAAGAGAGAAGATAAAGATTACCAACATCAGAAGACGAGAGAGGACATGTCTAAAAATCCTGCTCTAAGGGGATACTACGTGCATAATATGAACAACTTTTCGTCAATAAATTCAACAATTTAGATGAAATGGATAAATTCCTTAAAGGGCACAAACTATCAAAGCCTTCTCAAAAAAAAAAGATAACCCGAATAGTAATTTATTTACTAAAGTAACTGAAATTAAAACCTTCCTATAAAGAAAACTACAGACCTAGATGTACACTGGTGAATGCTACTAAACATTTAAGGGAAAAAAATACCAGTTATATACACAAACTCTTCCCCCGAGAAAAAAACAGAAGAGAAAGGAAAAATTCTCAACTATTCTTTGAGGCCAGCATTATACTGATATCAAAAGTAAATAAACATTAAAACAAAAAGAAAACAAATCAACACTCTCATGAACATAGACACAAAAATCCTTAACAAAATGTTAACAAATTTAATCCAAAAAAACATATGAAAGATAATACATCACAACCGAGCATTTACCCCAGGAATACAGGATGGGTTAATATTCAAATATCAGTCAATATAATTCACCATATTAACCAATGAAATAATAACAACAAACAAAATAAAGATCTCTCATACATACAGGAAAAGCATGGGAATAGGGGGTTAATGATGGGAAAACTTTTTTCCTCCTTTGGATTTTATAGTATTGTTTGAATTCTTTGTAATTAGCTTGAATTCATTTTTGAAAATAATAAAGTCATCATTCTTTAAAAGAAAAAGTTCATAACTTTTACTAAAGAATATCACTTTAGAATCTATCCTAAGAAAATAATCAAATATAGAAAAATACTGTTTAAATCATGTTCATCATAGTGTAATTTACAGTTATAATAAAGAAAAAAAATCTAAATGTCCAATAAGAGGAGCAATGTTAAGTAAATTATAATATAGCCACATGACAAACTGTAATGCAGCCATCAAAAATTTTTGCTTACAAATAATTTTTAACATGAAGTACTCAAAAATAATGTTAAGTGAAAAATGAAGTAAATCAAATTATAGATGCAGCACAATCAACTTTTTTTTTGCTAAATTAGCAAATCACTAATGATTGTCATTACACATGATTGTATCTTCTTTATTTTTTCTGTCCCCCCTAGGAAGTTAAAAACAGAGCAACCTCAGCCTAAAGAGATAATGAAGAGATGTCTCGGCGAAAAACAAAAAACAAGAATACATTGTTCCTCCACTTCTTCAGTAAATTTAAGTCCCAATTTTCTCCTGTATTTGTCTGTGATATGAACAGTTAACCCCAGACCTCCTCTGACGCCTAACATCCAATCAAGAGATGACTTAAGCAATTCCTCCTTGCTTGCTGCTGACTTGAGGACCAACAGAATCACATGCTTAAATGGACTAAAAAAATAAGTGGTTAGAGGACATTTGAGTGGCAACATTCCAGCTCTGAAGAAGTTGCAAAATTAACCAACAAAAACCAACTAGTAGGAAGTGCCAACACTGGGAACCATAGATCCATTTCACCTCATAAGAGCAACAACCTCTTAAGTCCCTTGCCTACACTCAGGTCAATAAAGAAAAAAATAATGTGTAAGCCATATATGTAATGATAATTTTTCAAGGAGCCTTATTTAAGAAATTAAAAGAAATACGCAGAATTAATATGAATATATTTATTTAACCCAATATATCAAAAATATTATCATTTCAACGGAAATATTTTTTAAAATTGGGACATTTTACATTCTTTTTTCTTAGGAAATCTTCAAAATCCACTGTGTATTTTATGGTTACAATACATGTCAACTTGGACACTAAATTTTCATCAGAAATATTTGAACCAGGTAGGTAGCCACATATATTTGTTTGTTGTGAATAGTATTCCCAGTGGAACAAGTATCTTTTTAATTCAAGGTAATAATTCTATCCTCTATAAAAGGAAATTATTACTTTTGTTTGCAGCATACCCATAAAAAGGGAAAAGTCAGGACACATGATCTGAAGGGAAATATACAGAACAATGACAGAAACCACTTAACAGCGAAGCAGGGGTGTTAAGTTAAAGCCTCTGCCTACAGAGCCACCTAGGGGCCAGAAACAGAAATAGCAAGTTAATTTTTGTTACATTCAAATAGACTGTTCAATCACCTGATATTTAAATTCAGGATCAGAAATACAACACTGTACTCAATAAATTCAGTTACAAGTTGCTATAATTAAGAAATGAATAAGGAAAAAGAAGAAGAAAAAGAGGGGAAAAAATAAATGCAGATGTAGGTGAGAATAAGGGAGTGGTGAAATACCAACAAAAGTATTTCATGTCAGATAGAGTTAAAAAAGAGGGAAAAACAAAGCATAAAAGAGAAATGGAGAAAGAAGAAACTCAGTAGAAGAGAAGGGAGAAAATGATAGGTTCTCCAGGGATAGCAAAAAGTTTACATTTGGACTAAGAGATCTGGTCTTAGCTGTATCACTAACTGCTTAACTGGGTCCTATGTCACTAGGTAATTACTTCACGCTGGGCCTCATGAATTCACTTTACCTGTAAAACATCTTCAGCCGCCTCTAACTAAAACACTGTTTAAATTGTTCACCTACTCCAGGAATCTATCCTATAGAAAAAATAGCCTGAGTAAGTAAAGATATATGTATAAGAATGTTGACTGGAGCACTATAACAGCAAAAACAAGCAAACAAAAAAGGTAAGACTAAATTAAACAACCTAATCCAAAGGGCAGACGGGAATGGTTAAAAACCTTACAGCCATGCAATGGGATACTAGGCAGCTGTTAAAAGTAAGGAAGCATATCAATATAGCCTAAGCAGGAAAGCTGTCCATTTTATAACTAAAAAAGTAATATACATAAAATCATTAATCTTTACGAACATATCAATTTTTTTGAACATTATGAACATGTATAAGTGTATAAATGCTTGGTTAGGTATGTCTGTATAAACTTGGAAAAAAGAAAGTACATATAGATACACTGGCTACCTCTGAAGGGCAAGATTAAACAGGCACAAGGACTTTATTTATATATATACATATACACACACACACTTTTTTTAAATTATGGGATTATGGATGAATTTTACTATTTTGTGGCTTTGGTAATTTTGAAATAAAAGGTATAAAGGTAACTACCCTTCACTACTAAAGAAAAAAAATCTATTTTTCATGTATCATAATGTTAGTCACTCCCATTAGGCAATCACCTAACAGTCTTACTTGCATCTTCTCGAGTTGCCACTCTCTAATCTAGTTTTTCAGGCTGTCCCCTGAATATACTATATTCACTCCAACATTCATGACTTGGCTCAGGATGTTTTCTCCCACACCCAGGAAGACCTTATCTTCCCTGACCTTCAATTATCTTTATTTTATTATTATAGTTATCCTTATTTATTATACAAAAAATTATACATATATATATATATATTATTATCTCTTAATCATCTTTAAGACCCAACCTAACTTCCACCACTTTCTTAAAACGTTCTCTAAGAGAAAAAGGAAAATAGCTTCTGTTGATTTGAATCCCTGTTCTATGCCGGACACTCTTGATTCTAAGAGATACTATCACATGTATTTAACTTAATTTGGGCTAGAGGTCCTTTAATGTCTGAACACAGAAAATTGAATCAGACTGACCTCATGAGTTAGATTAATAGTATAATTTCAGACAAAAGACAAGTTATCTTCTACAACAAATAACATAGAAATACAGAATATCATACGAGAATATTATGAAAAACTATATGGAACCAAAATGGATAACCCAGAGGAGATGGACAAGATTCTGGAAACATGCAGTCCACCAAGACTGAATCAAGAAGAAAGTGACCCCTTGAACAAACCAATCACTAGAAATGAAACAGAATTAGCAATAAAAAACCTCCCTACAAATAAAAGTCCAGGACTGGATGGCTTCATCAGAGAATTCTACCAAACATACAAAGAAGGACTCATACCAGTCCTTCTCACACTCTTCCAGAAGATTGAAAAGGAGGGAATATTCCCAAACTCATTCTATGAAGCCACCATCACCCTGATACCAAAACCAGGCAAAGACACTACCGAAAAAGAGAATTACAGACCAATATCACTGATGAACATAGATGCAAAAATCCTTACCAAAATATTAGCAAATAGAATCCAACAGCACACAAAAAATATTATACATCATGATCAAGTGGGGTTCATCCCAGGGACATAGGGTGGTTCAACATACGCAAATCAATCAATGTAATACATCACATCAACAAGAGAAAGGACAAAACCACATGATCATCTCAATAGATGCAGAAAAAGCATTTGATAAAATTAAACACCCATTTATGATAAAAACTGTCACCAAAGTGGTATAGACGGAACATATCTCAACATAATAAAAGCTATATATGACAAAACTACAGCCAGAATAGTACTCAATGGTGAAAAATTCAAAAGCTTCCCTCTAAAATCTGGGACAAGACAAGGCTGCCCACTATCACCACTCCTATTCAACACAGTCTTGGAAGTCCTAGCCACAGCAATCAGGCAAGAGAGAGAAATAAAAGGGATTCAAATCATTGGAAAGAAGAAGTAAAAGTGTCACTATATGCAGATGACATGATACTATATATAGAAAACCCTAAAAGGTCCACACAAAAACTACTAGAACTAATCGAAGAATTCAGCAAGGTAGCAGGTTACAAGATTAACGTTCAAAAGCCAGCTGCATTTCTTTACACTAATGATGAATCAACAGAAAAAGAAAGTAAAGAAACAATCCCCTTTAAAATAGCACCCAAAGTAATAAAATACCTAGGAATAAATCTAACCAAGGAGGTGAAAGACTTATACATGGAAAACTATAAACCACTAATGAAGGAAATTAAAGAAGACTAAAAAAATGGAAAGGCATCCCATGCTCCTGGATTGCCTGAGGCAATCTACAGATTTAATGCAATCTCTATCAAATTACCCAGGACATATTTCACAGAACTAGAACAAATCATAATAAAATTTATATGGAACCACAAAAGACCTAGAATTGCCAAAACATTACTGAAGAAAAAGAAAGAGGCTGGAGGAATAACTCTCCCAGACTTCAGACATTACTACAGAGCTTCAGTAATCAAAACAGCATGGTATTGGTACAAAAACAGACATATGGACCAATGGAACAGAATACAGAGCCCAGAAATGAACCCACAAACTTTTGATCAACTCATCTTCGACAAAGGAGGCAAGAATATACAATGGAATAAAGACAGTCTCTTCAGCAAATGGCGTTGGGAAAAATGGACAGCAGCATGTAAATCAATGAAGCTAGAACACTCCCTTACACCATACACAAAAATAAACTCAAAATGGATCAAAGACTTAAGCATAAGACAAGATACAATAAGCCTCCTATAAGAAAACATAGGCAAAACATTATCTGACATACATCTCAAAAATGTTCTCCTGGAACAGTCTACCCAAGCAATAGAAATAAAAGTAAGAATAAACAAATGGGACCTAATGAAACTTACAAGCTTCTGCACAGCAAAGGAAACCATAAGTAAAACAAAACGACAACCTACAGAATGGGAGAAAATTTTTGCAAGTGAAACCGACAAAGGCTTGATCTCCAGAATATATAAGCAGCTCACATGATTTAATAAGAAAAAAACAAACAACCCAATCCAAAAATGGGCAGAAGACCTAAACAAGCAATTCTCCAAGGAAGACATACAAATGATCAATAGGCACATGAAAAAATGCTCAATATCACTATCAGAGAAATGCAAATCAAAACTACAATGAGGTATCACCTCATTCCAGTCAGAATGGCCATCATTCAAAAATCCACAAATGACAAGTGCTGGAGAGGCTGTGGAGAAAAGGGAACCTTCCTATGCTGCTGGTGGGAATGCAGTTTGGTGCAGCCACTGTGGAAAACAGTATGGAAATTCCTCAAAAGACTAGGAATAGACTTACCATATGACCCAGGAATCCTGCTCGGGCATATATCCAGAAGGAACGCTACTTCAAAAAGACACCTGCACCCCAATGTTCATAGCAGCACTATTTACAGTAGCCAAGACATGGAAACAGCCTAAATGTCCATTGACAGATGACTGGATAAAGAAAAGGTAGTATATTTATACAATGGAATACTACTCAGCCATAAAAACCGACAATAACGCCATTTGCAGCAACATGGATGCTCCTGGAGAATGTCATTCTAAGTGAAGTAAACCAGAAAGAGAAAGAAAAATACCATATGAGATCACTTATACGTGGAATCTAAATTTAAAAAAAAACATAAATACAAAACAGAAACAGATTCATAGACATAGAATACAAACTTGTGGTTGCCAAGGGGGTAGGGGTTGGGAAGAGACAGACTGGGAGTTTGAAATTTGTAGATACTGACAGGCATATGTAGAATAGATAAACAAGATTATACTGTATAGCACAGGGAAATACATACAAGATCTTGTGGTAGCTCACAGTGGAAAAAAAAGTGACAATGAATATATGTATGTTCATGTATAACTGAAAAATTGTGCTCTACACTGGAATTTGGCATGACCTTGTAAAATGACTATAACCCAATAAAAAAAAGTTAAAAATAAAATAAAATAAAGTATATAGATAGAGTGCCGGCCATCTCAAAAGACGAGAGAGAGAGAGAGAGGTGGCCAAAACTCTGAACTTTTAAATTAAAGGAAGTAGTTTATGATTTAAAAAAAAAAAAAAGAAAGACAACTTATCTTCAACTCATTTTCTAACAGTGATTCTATTTTTATATTGTAGCACCTTCTATAATAAAATATGATTTAGCAGTGAGATTAATTACTAGATATTTGTATTTTAAACAGTCATCAAGTATATAATTTAAGAAGCAATTCCTCTTGGGCAGGGAAATATAAGTATATATGAAATCCACTTGATACTGGAGAAACAAAACTAAAAAGTAGGAACCTTCACTACTGAAGAAGATGATTATTACTAAATGATTATTACTAAATGAAGACTACTTTTAAGATGAAGAGACTACAATTAATCTAAAATATAACTCTTTAAAATCATGTTGATAACTAAACTCAGAGGCCCTTAGTCTTTAAATTGTTGAGAATTGCTTTACAAGTTGCTTCAAATTACTTAAAAACTGCTTTGAATAATTTTCTAATTGCTTTTTGACAAACAGAATGCAGAATTATTCTAAAGCTGGCATGAACCCCAAACTCAACACCCATAGACATACAAAAAAAAATTTGTAACTTTCTGTTCTAGTAATATTCTTCATAAAAGAAGATACTAATATTAACCCCACTATTCTCTTTGTTTTTGTTTTGTTTTGTTTTGTTTTGTTTTGTTTTGTTTTGTTTTGCAGTTCACTGTGACATGTCTATGTACTGGTTTCTTTTTATTTATCCTACTTTGGATTCACTGGGATTTTTCAATCTGTAAATTAGTATTCTTTGCCAATTCAAGAAATATAGTAACCATTATTTCTTCAAATAATGCCTCTACCCTACAAGACAGCCAGAAAACAACAAAATGGCAATAAGTCCATACTTATCAACAATACTTTAAGTGTAAATGGACTAAATTCTCCAATCAAAAGATACAGAGTAGATAAATGGATTAAAAAAAAAAAAACACCCATCTATATGCTGCCTACAAGAAACTCATTTCAGGTGTAAGGACACACAAAGACTGAAAGTGAAGAGATGGAAAGTGAGATTCCATGCAAATGGAAACCAAAAGAAAGCTATGGTAGCTATACAGTTGAACCTTAAACAACATGGGGGTTAGGGGCCAGTTGAAAAATCCACATACAACTTATAGTCTGCCCTCTGCATATACAGCTCCTCCATATCCACAGTTCCACACGAGCGAATTCAACCAACCGTGGATAGTACTATAGTATTCACTTTTGAAAAGATCTGCATAAAATGGACCTAAACAGTTTAAACCCATGTATCAAGGGCTAATTGTACTTATATCAGACAAAATACACTTTAAAACAAAGACTGTAATAAGAGAAAAAGAAGGTCATTATATAATGATAAAGGGGTCAATCCAATAAAAGGGTGTAACATTTGTAAATATTTATGCATCCAACACAGGAGTATCTAAATATATAAAGCAAACATAGCAGACCTAAAGGGAAAAATAGACAGCAATTCAATAATAGGAGGGAATTTTAATACTCCACCTTCACCAGTGGATAGATCATTCAGACTTCTGTCTGGGAACATTGACTTTAAACAACACAGTGGACCAGATGGACTTAACAGATATTTACAGAACATTCCACCCAAAAGCAAGAAAATACACATTCTTCTCAAGTAGGTCCTCCAGGACATATCATGTGTTAGGCCACAAAACAAGTCTTAATAAATTTAAGATTAAAATCATAGAAAGCTTCTTTTCCAACCACAGTGGTTTAAAATTTGAAAACAGTTACAAGAAGAAAACTAAAAAATTCACAAATATATGCAAATTAAACAACATGCTACTGAACAACAAATATTTTAAAGAAGAAGTCAAAAGAAATCATAAAATATCTTGAGATAAATGAAAATGGAAATACAACATACCAAAATTTTGGGGATGCAGCAAAAACAGTTCTAAGAGGGAAATTCATAAAAATAAATGTCTATATTAAGAAGAAGAAAGATTGGAAATAAACAACCTAACTTTATACCTCAAGGAACTAGAAAAATAACCCAAGACTAAAATTAGTAGAAGGAAGGAAATAACAAAGATCAGAGAGGAAATAAATAAAATAGTGACAAAAAATAGAATTTTTAATTTTTAATTTTAATATTTCATTTTTCTTTTCTATTTGTTTCTTTCAATTCCTTTAATGTCCCTTTTTGCAGTTTCCTGCACCCCTACGGTATTTCCAAGCTTGTCTTTTATTTTTTTAAGCACAGTAAGCATGCCTAAGTCTGTATCCAATAAACACAGTTTTTGATGTCTGCACAGATCACTTTTCACTGTTCCTCCTTTCTCCTGGTTCGCAAAGATGGTGCCTTGTTTCTTTAATGCTTGGTTATCCTTGGTTGCATGTCCTTGAAAACTTACTTGAAGAGTTCTCAAAGCCTAGAAGGAAAATGCTTTCCTCCAAAAGAAAATTTGCAGTTGCTTCTGTTAAGTACCTAGGTTACTACCATTCTGAAATCAATTTAGACTCAATTTATGGTTTGAGGTTTCTTTGACCACCCAGGTAAATGAAGATTTTGGCAACAAGCCCACATGAGGGATAGCCTGTGCTTTATTAATCATCAGTGAAAGGCTTTCTGATTATTTTCCCTTCTCTCTTTTCTCCCTTGCTCTGCTCATGGCCACGGCTACTCTCCCTGGAATCTCAAGGAACTGGGGAAAACAGGGTGGAGGGTGGGCAGTTTTACTTCACATTCACCTTTACCTAAAAGGTTTAACCCCACAGGTGGGGAGTGGGTGTTAAATTTCTAATCTCGGGAGGACCTGAGCTGTGACTACTTTCCTCTTCATTTTAGGGGACCATCAAAATTGAAGTTCACAGCTTCCTGATCAGCAAAGCCAAAAGCAGCGTCAAATGCTGATCTTAATTTTCTGGCAATTATTCTCTCTTGTTAGCTCTTCAGTGTCTTTAGGATATTTTAATTCTATTCCATTCAAATATTTTAGTTGTCAACAGTAGGAGAAATGATTTAAAAAACTTGGCTAGACATTACCAAAAACAGAAGTCACACACTTTATTAAGGCTCTTCAGTGTGTTGAATGGAATTAATTTTTGAATGAATGAATGACTTTCAAATTAAATAGACAAGTCAACCTCAGAGTCAATCATCTGACCTGTCTGAACATTAATTTCACAAAATAAAGGGGCTGAACAAAATTATATCTGTGATTCTTTACTGTCTAAAATACCAGGATCTGTGCATACACAACAATGTCACCTTTCAGCTTTGATAAGTTCTGTTTATGGTAGTCAGATGGGCAAAGTTTTCTCATAGTATTATAGTAATTCCAAAATAAGAATACATGAGACTCACTGAATTTACAATGGGTCCCTTCTCCATCTTCTCAAAGCCAAGAGCCAAGACACAATCTGCCAGACCTTGAAAGAAAATGTAATTATTTTGAAAAATTAAATTTCCAGATACCCAACAAAATACCATTAAATACTTAAGTAAGTATTTAAATAAGTATTCAATCCTTCCTTTGACTCTCAATGTTAATAAAACTTTTCATTAATGTGGAAATATGTTCCAGTGAATAACAAATGTAAATAGCTAATTTTGCGTTTTAAAACATTAATTAAAATTTTAAAATATTTTAAAGGATCTTGATCAAAATCTCAACAGAATTATTTTTGGAGGGAGGGGACACCTAAAAATGATGTTAAAGTTCAACTGAACAGCAAAACAAGGCAGAATTGCCAAAATTTTTCTTTAAAAAAAGGAAAGAAAAATAGTGAGATAGGGCATGGAGCATACTAGCATTTTCAAACATGAAGACATAAAGCTCCAACAATTAAAACACTGAGTAGCGGAGCAACAATCAGTAATCAATCAGAAGAAAGAACAGAGAGCCTAATGAAAGAGCCTAGAACATTTGGAAGTACAGAATATGACAAATACCCAAGAGAATGAAAAACATATGACCACAAAAAATGTTGTACACAAATGTTTATTGTAGCATTATTCATAATAGCCAAAAAACGGAAACAACCCAATGGCCATCAACTGATAAATGGACAAACAAAATGTGGTGTATCCATACAACAGATTATTATTTGGCCATAAAAAAGAATGAGGTACTGATACATGCTTCAACATGGATGAACTGTGAAAATATACTAAGTGAAAGAAGCCATAAAAGGCCATATATTGTATGATTCCTTTTATGTAATGTTCAGAATAGGTAAATCCATAGAGACAGAAAGTAGATTAGAGGGGCTGTGGGGAGGGGGAAATGGGAAGTGACTGCTAATGGGTACAGCTTTATTTTGGGGGTGATAAAAATGTTCAAAGACTAGACAGAGGTGTTAGTCGCATGAATCTGTAAATATACTAAAAAATACTGAATAGTACACTATAAAAGGGTGAATTTTACGGCAGACACTATATCTCAATAAAATTGCTATTTTTTTTTTAAAGAAATGCATTATAAAGCAATCCCTCTGATGGCCATATGGAGAAATGATGAAAGAGGGGCAATAACCCGACATCTATTCAAGTACAGTAGACAGACAGGCACTTCTTACCACCCTGAATCAACTGCCGGGCCATAAACAATGCAGTCGAACCAGTAGAACAGTTGTTATTGACGTTGATTATAGGAATTCCAGTCAGTCCCAAACTGTGATAGATAGCCCTCTGCCCACAGGTAGAGTCACCTATATAGAGAAAGAAACAAAAAATTTTATATATGTAGTAAGAGAATTATGGAGCTGCAATGCAACATAATAAAACATACTGGTTTTTTTCAATATAATGCCTTTGTCTAGCTTACAACATGGGCAGAACAATAAATACACTATTGATATCTTACTCAGGAACAGTTTTAGCATTAGGCATCATAAACTGTGCAAATATAAAAAGTTCTCAAAACACAGAATATATGTGCACTTTCTTTACATAATACAGAGGTAGGAAAGTAGAGAAATAACCACCAAGTAATAGGAAACAATTCAATCTGGCTAGGGCAACATGATAAAGGAAGCAATATTTCATGTATACTGCCAGATATAAATCTTTTAGAACTAAACCAACTGATTAAATGTCCATGCTTTTCTCTTCATATAAAGTTTCACAACTTTGAAAAGTTAAAAGATCCCGCATGCCAGGGCATTCCAGAAAAATAATGATCCAAGCTGAATACACATTTGACTCCCTTTCTCATGTAACATGCCACCAAGGCAGACATGTTGGAGCAGTATGATGGGAACACCTGGAGTACAGACTCTCCCCAGAAGTCTTCAAGGAGAACAGCAAGGTTCAGGATCTCCTTTTCATAAATACATTTTACTTTTCTTTGACCTAGTAAATTTCCCTTCAAGCATTCTCTTGAGAGGGAAGATGTAGTTCAGTGGTAGAATGTGTGCTTAGCATGCACGAGGTCCTGGGTTCAACCCCAGTACTTCCGTTATAATTAATTAATTAATTAATTAAACCTAATTACCTCCCCCCTAAAACAAACAACAAGAAAAAAAATTCTTTTGCTATCTTGAAATCACAAAGGAATAATCACAGATATGCACAAAGATTCATCTACTGTAATGTCTATTATAGCCATTTATAATAACTAGAAATGAGAAATAATTTAAAATGCCCAAGAATCGGGATCATTATTACTAATAAACTGTAGCAAATCTCCAAGAATATCATGCAATAATTTAAAATGCTGTAAAAAGACTGGGAACATTCAAAGTGTCCATTAAAAGGGGGTAAATTAAATAAATCATGATATATCTATCCAATGGAATATTATGCTATCATTAAAAAAGACCAATGAAGCTCTTTATGAAACAAAACAATTTGGAATAGTCATCAAGAACTAAGTAAAAAAAAAAAAAGCAAGATACAAAATAGTGTGTATATTATGCTATTGTGTGTAACAAAAGAAAGGAGAGAGAGTACTTACACACTCACACATATTTGTTTTTATATGTATAAACTACCTATGAAAAGATACACTAGAAATTAGTGAAACTGCATTACTATATATAAAATAGATAATCAATAAGGATTTACTGAATAACACAGGGAATAATATTCAATATCTTGTAATAACCTATAATAGAAAATAATCTGAAAATATGTATGTAATTGAATCACTTTGCTGTACACATGAAACACAATATTGTAAATCAACTACACTTCAATTTTTTTAAAAAAGGAAAAAAATTAAAAATTAAAAGATTGTTTAACGGAATTAATGAAACTAGTTTTCTAAGGGAAGGGAAACCATGGGACAGGAAGACAGGAATAAGAGTGAGACTTCCCACTATATAACTATCCACCTTTTGTATTTTTGTACCATGTAAATATTTACTGTATTCCAGAAAAAAACAATTGAAAAACATTAATAATGATATGAAAGAAGACTTAATGACATGGAAAATACTGAATATAGTAAAATGAGAAAAGGAGGTTACCAAAAAAGTATGTATACTAAGACCTTATTTTAAGAGAAAATTATATGTGCATATGTTTTCACACATATTCATACTCACTGAAGGATATACACCAAAGAATTAATGGTAATAATCTCTGGATAATGAGATTACAGGTGACTTATTTTTTCTTGTGCTTTTTCTGTGTTTCCTTTTTTTAAAATTACACTTAGTATATATCATTTTTCTAAGCAGAAAAAAGTTTATTAAAAAAAGTTTAATACACAAAAAGTCAATAAATACAAATTTTATGACAACAAAGAACAAAAATTTATCTTCTGAACAGTAATTATCTTTACATGGTAGAACTATGGGCAATCTTTTTTTTTTTAAAGATAAGAAAGGTTCTTAATTTGTCTCCTTTTTTGGCAATTACATTAATGGCATATATATACACACACACATACATACACATATATTAAACCAGGCTGACACATAAGGGAAATCCAGGAATGATGAGAATAAGACTCTGAATTCTGAGTTGTGAGGGTTAAAATTCACAAATTCTTCTGCATTGTTTGTGTAGTTGCTTAGAGATTTAGGTGAGTCATTTGTAGAATACATAGGCTACCACGTACCATAAATGTAGCCAACACATGCCTGTTCCACTGCTGAATATGGGATCTGAGCATCTGTTAAAGCCTTCTGGCCTGTGAAAACAAAAGAGTTTTATCCAATAGTGCTTTAAGTGAGTAAAATTTAAGTTTAGAATCTTTCCAGAGTGAATAAACCTCTAGATAGTCTATGTTCAATTCAAATGACAAATCGTTCATCAAATCATCTCAGATCTTGCCTTTCAGGAGTTATCACTTCTTCCTCTAAGCTACTGCATCACTTTTTCACACCTCCTTTTTGATACTTAATATTTTCTGTTCTAACTGTATACTTAGCTATAAGTATATTAAATCTGAAGAGTCCTAAAGCTTCTTAATGACAAGTTGTCTTACTCATCTTTGTGGCTCTACCACGTATCTAGACGGCAAAATTGGGACAGAATAACATTGTTGGGAAGGGGGCGTATAGGAGCACTCATGTGGTCATCTTACAAGCCAAGATCAAGAGATGACCATGTCTATGCTACAAGAAATAGAGATTTAAAGCTGCTATTCAAAGTTGAAGAAACGATCATTAGCAGAACTGAGAAAAGTTATGAAAATAAACAAGAAGAGAATGGATGCTGGAGAGAAGATATGACCTAAATCCTCATCTACCATACTCAGAAGCAAACAGATGTCTAAAACTGATAAATCAAAAACTGGAATAAGAATGGAGGAACAAATAGAGATATGGAAATTAACCACCAGAAGAATTAAAGCCAAACCAGTTAAAAGAAGGTAACGCCTGGGGAACAGGCCTGGGAAGTACCATCCTGTATGTGTGTGTTTAACCATACGAATGTATTATTTTGAATTTTTTTAAGTTAAGAAGAGGTATGATTGATTATAGGATTGGCTCAGTCAGACCAGTTATCTTTTTCTGCTTAGCAAAAATAATTAATGTTTTACTTATAATAATGGTGGTGAGATTATGTTAAAAAGAGCATTCTCGTATGATACTAGTGAGACTCTAATAACATAAACAGTCTGAAAAATAATTCAACAAGAGTCTTAAAACTGTTCACATTTATTGTTCTAAGGAGTCTACTTCTAGGCTCTGTCCTCAAAAATAACTAGAAATGAGAACAAATATTTGTGTTTCATGAGATATTCACTAAAATTCTTCTAAAACATCAAAAAATTGTGAAGCTAAAAGTGTCCAACAAAAATTATAGTATAAACATATAATGAAATATGCAAAAGTCAATTTTACAGCTTTAAATGACAGGAAAATGCTCATAATAATAAATTTTAAAAATCAGGATACAAAACCACATTTAGAATATGATCCTATATAGCCATATTTTAAAAAAAAACTAAAATAGAATACACAAAGATGTTAACAGTGGCTAGGCTTGAGTCACAAAATTTTCTCTTCATTATTAAATAATTCTGTGTTCCAATAAAATACATACATTGCTCTTCTAATCACTGGGAAAGAATGAGTTACAACAAAAAGGTATAAGGTTTATCCTGTGGTCTTTCCCTTCTCAAAGCGCCAACAGCAAGTTGTACCTCGCATGGTCTATGCACCATCTATGTGAACTTGCCTTATTTTCCATGCTAGATGGTGAGACCGCTGACATCTGTAAACCATACTTGGAATCCTTCCCAGTGCCCAGGATTCACTCATGAATATTTGTTGAACACTTTCTCCTAAGATTTTCTGCATATACTTTAAGATTTAAATAATTATTAAATAAAAATGTTAAAGGGATGAGGAAACAAAGGAAGCACAGAAGTTAACTATCTGAAACAGTTTCAGAGAGTTACATGGTGTCACTATACCACTTTGCATTGAGCTGCAAAGGGATCCCCAACCTTTCTCTGAGGGAAAAGAGGATGCAGGAATGTGTAAGGAGTTCAAGTCTCTAAATAATGGAAGTGACAGGATATAATTCTGCTGGTTGTGCTCCTCCATTCAATGCATTTAAAAAATGATGGGAAAGAAAATGCAGAACCCCCTCCTAAAACCAGTTTGGAGAATTAGAGGGTAAGACTTCCATTAAACCAATCCTCTTACCTCAGCACCACCGTCTACATATAAGTCCAGAGACAGCACAGTGCAAAATCATTTATGGGATCTCAGGGTTTTCCCCCCAAGTTGTACTTGAACATATATATGTTCAACTAAATGCGACGAATGTGGTCTGAAGGTGCACATATCTCACCTAAGACTACATCAGATATGTGAATGGAGTCATCCTTTAGCATTTCTCATTTCCCTCCATAAATAGAACCAAGGGCTTTTATGAGAACAAAGTGAAGTTTTCAAAGTTTATTCTATATAAAAATTCCTTTATTACGTTTATTTTCCTAATTATGCTCAAAAGAAGAAAATTGTAATCAGTAAACAGAGTCAATCAGGCTGAATTTCTGTAGTTAGACAATCCCCACTGATAGTTTCAAACTTCATAACTTCACCTCAACATTACCATTTTATAATCAAAATATTATACTCATGTATTATAAAATTAACCTCAAATTTTTAAACTAAATAAAAGAAATAGAAAAAAATATATAGAAAGAAATGATTAAATCACATCCAATTCCAGAGAAAGCCAGAAGATGTTTGAAGACATCAGTCAAGGGAAAAAGTTTGGGGAGGAGGGCATAGCTCATTGTTAGAGTGCATGCTTAGCATGCACGAGGTCCTGGGTTCAATCCCCAGTACCTCCTCTAAAAATAAATAAATAGACCTAATTACCTGCCCCCTCCCCTCCAAGAAAAAGTAAATAAAAGAGGAACAGGTTTAACAAACAAAAAATAAACACTGAATGAACAATGTCCACCCAGAGAATCAACATCACTTAATCAAATCTCATGAACCTTCCTTTTGGGGTAAAGAGATGCTCTGATTCCCTGGTTAGTAATATCTAAATACTGAGTTAAATAATAGAGTTGAAACAATATCTACTTTATGGGCACTGAGTGGACTAGTTACTTGAGGAAAGAGTGTCTAATGAAAAACCACAGTAACTCTTTTTGGGTTGCCTGGTGACAAGCTGGCAGGAACGGGAAGAGAGGGGAGGCTTCCCAGGAGAAGTACTGTACCTAACAACTTCACGGGGCCATAGAGCTCCCAAGTTGTCGGAAGCTTGTATTTCCCAGCACTCCCTTAAACAACTGACACCTAAGCTTAGATAGCTTGGCCCTGAACCTAAAACATTTATTTCTACCATGCAAAGGAGCTCCCATGCTTGCCCTCTTTTTTTTTTTTTTTTTTTTTTTTTTAAGAGAACCAGGGAATCTTCCTGCTGGAACTCAGATCCGTACTTCAGCCAGCTACAGCCTCCCTCAATCATGTGACTCTGAACAATACCTAGAGAACAAGGACCCACACACGTGTGGATGCCTCTCTGCACCCCAGCTTACAAGTATCCACCCAAGTCCTTTGCTTAACGGTACCAACACTCACTAGAATAAACCACAAACTGTATCACCTCATTGAGTTACACACAAGCCTAGTGACAGAAAAAGAATTATCTATGTTGGCTCAGCAAAGAGAGAAAAACCACCATACAGTTATTTAATACATTTTGAATGTGATTATTCCTTTTCTAGGAAAGGAATACACAAATTTTGTCATAACTTCTAAGGTACACACACACCAGAATCAAGTCATCCC
The DNA here is from genome assembly GCF_048773025.1 of Camelus bactrianus. Lineage (NCBI taxonomy): Eukaryota > Metazoa > Chordata > Mammalia > Artiodactyla > Camelidae > Camelus > Camelus bactrianus. Next base: position 41,382,458 of record NC_133551.1, read on the forward strand.
TTTTAGTGACCGTACTTACTTGCCAAGAGGCTTTTGCTGTCCCACCCAACAGCTGGAGAGCACATAAAATCACAGGCCACTGTCTGCTCTAAGTATCCAGCTAAAGATGCCCAAGCTCTTTCCTCTTTTTCCTTTCTAGTGAGCCACTAGGCAATTGTCTGTATAGTTCTTCTCTGTTGACCTCGCTTCCTGTTAAGGTTGCAAGGCTGCTCCACTATCAAGACAGACCACACAATAAACTACAATGTTCAAAGATTGAAATATTCTATATTACCTGCTTCCTTTGCCAAATTAGGGTAGTCTCTTGAATCCTCAAGTCCAGGCTTTGTGAACTAGAAATACAGAAGGAGATAATAAATAGAAACAAGTATAGTTAGATTTTCTCACAAAAGTGCATCGCAGAAATACATTCATCTGTACATTGAAACAAAAACATAATGAGCACCTAACGTGTTCCTGGACTCTAAGAATAAATAATATATGGTCCATGCCCTCAGGGAGCTTCCAGTCTAACAGAAAACAGGCAATTACACTACAGTGTCCTAAGTACAGAATGATTTGGGAGAGACAACTACTCAGCCTCGGAGGACTAGAAAGGGTTCCCAGAGGAACTGATCCTTAAGTTAAGTCTTTAAGGATGAAAAAGAGTTATCTAAGTGAAAGAAAAGGAAATTCTAGAACAAAGGCCTACAAATGAGAGAATATGGCAACTTAATATGCAAACAATTTTATATTGTAGAGGTTGAAACAGAAGGTGGGAAATGGCAAGCGACAGGGATAGAAAAGTTACTTAGGACCAAATGATGGTAACTACTAACATTTACAGGGCACTTACTGTGTTACTGTACTAAGTACTTCATATATATTAACCTATTCAATTCTCACAACAACCCTATTAGTTAGGTACTATTATCATCATCATTTTAAGATAAGGAAACTAGGGCACAGAGAGATTAAGTAACTTGCCCAAGGACACACAGTTAATAATTAGTGGAGCTGAAACTTCAGACAATCTGGCTCTAGAGTCAACCCACAAGCAACTTTATATGCCGTCCTGTGATGCCTGGGCTTTATCCTGAAGACAATGGATTTTTTTTTAAAAGAGACTGAAAGAAAACAATGAGATATACTACAACACCAAATGCTGACAAGGACGTGGAGCAGCAGGAACTCTCATTCATTGCTGGTGGGAGCACAAAATGGTACAGCCACTGTGGAAGACAGTTTGGAAGTTTCTTACAAAACTAAACATCCTCTTAACATATGATCCAGCAACTGTGCTCCTTGGTATTTACTAAATGAGTTAAAAATTTATGTTTAAACCTGCACATAGTTGTTTATAGCAGCTTTATTTGTAACTGCCCAAATTTGGAAGCAACTAAGATGTCTTTAGTAGGTGAAAGGATAAATAAACTGTGGTAGGTACATCCAGACAATTAAATATTATTCAGTGAACAACAAATTTATACTGTATAGCACAGGGAACTATATTCAATATCTTGTAGTAACCTATGGTGAAAAAGAATATGAAAATGAATATATATATATGTTTCTATATGACTGAAATATTTTGCTGTGCACCAGAAATTGACAAAACATTGCAAACTGACTATACTTCAATAAAAATATATTTTTAAATATATATGTATATATATACACACACACATATATATATATACACACACACATATATATATATAATTTAGCACTAAAAATATACGAGCTATCAAGCCATGGAAAGACATGGAGGAAACTTAAATGCATATTACTAAGTGAAGAAGCCAATCTAAAAAGGCTAAATACTGTATGATTCCAACTATATGACATTCTGGAAAAGATAAAATTATGGCGACAATAACAAGATCAGTGGCTGTCGGGGCTGAGGGGAGGGAGGGATGAACAGGTAGAGCACAGAGCAATTTCAGGGCGGGGAAACTATTCTGTATAATATAATAGATATGTCATCATGTATTTGTCCAAACCCACAGAATATACGACACCAAGAGTGAATCCTAACATAAACTACACACTTTGAGTGATAATGAATTGTCTGTGTAGGCTCATGGACTATAATAACTGACACACTGATGCTGATTATGGATAGTGGGCAAGGCTGTGCATGGGTAGGGGCAGGGAGCATGTAGGAACTCTGTACTTTCTGCTTGATTTTGCTGTGAACCTAAAACTGCTTTGAGAAATAAAGCCCTATTTTAAAAAGAGAGACAGAGTAGGATGAGAAGACTTGCATTTTAGATCATTCTAGATGCAATGTTAAGAAATGTATGAAAGGGGGGAAGAGATAGGTCAGTGGTAAGAATGCCTGCCTAGCAGGCACTAGGTCCAAGGTTCAATGCCCAGTAGCTCCACTTAAAATACAAGTAGACAAAGAAATGTATGAAGAGAGCAAGGCTGGAGACAGTGAGACCAAGTGGCATGATTCTGAAACAGTCCAAGTGGGAGCTGATTAAGATAGCAGCAGAAGGGATGGAAAGAAGCAGAAAGACTTGAGAAACATAAAGGAAGAAAAATTTACCAAACATGGTAACTGATTAGACGAGATGGAGTGGTTTGCTGGTGAGAGGTTGGGCTAACAAGAAATGGCTTTCAAAAATGTTTTACTGCAAACCACAACAAGATACATATTACAAAACGACTCAGTAGGTACCTACATAACTGAAGCACATTTTTCATGAAATACTTATCCTATTATATTGACACAATATTTTCTATTCTATTTCAATTTTTTTTAACACTAGAAGCAAACTTCTAAATTGATTTCATGACGCCAGCAATGGATCACAAAATCAAATTTGAAACACTGTGTAGATACTTGACTTAAATGCCACACTTTATTGCCCAGTGCCAAAATACATCTGTTGAACTGAACCAAAATAAAACATTTACCATTTGTTCCTATCTCTGCCCCACCCCAATTCTTCATAATTCCTGAATTAGGTAATCCTTCATAATTTCCAAATTCAGCAGCCAAAAATTACCTATTTCCCCCCTACTAGTCACTCTTCAGTTCACTAGTTACAACCAGAGCATGTATAAGGGTTAGAGAGCACTTACTACAAAGGGAGAGTAGTGTGCTGCTAGGCTCCCCTCTTCCCACTTCATGTAAGTTTTCACTTCCCTGACACTACAGCCGGCCCTGTGCATCCTGAGGCCAACTAAGGAGATTGAGCATCTATGGATTTTGGTATCTGAAAGAGATCCTGAAACCAATCCCCTGCGGATACCAAGGGACCACCATACTGAGCTCCTTACTCACCACCGTCCCTAATCCCTTATTCTCCCTTTAAAACAGCCAGTCACCTCTGTATAAAATTAGATCCATTCACACTGGACTCTTTTTTCCCTTTTGCAATAGTGTATAACTGATCAAAATCTGTCCTAACACTTTACCTAGTGTCTGCCTTTGACACCAAACACCCAGACAAAATACAACTTTGCCACTCTAGAATCTCCTCTAAACCTCTGTTCCAATCTCAATCCTTGCCTCACCACCAAAGTAATTATTATTCTGATTCCTACAGTAATCACTCCCTTGTAGTGTTTCAGTTTTATCACCCAGTGTCTTATCTGTAGACACTATAATTCAGTTTTGTCCATTTTTTTTAATTGTATGGGCTTTTAATTCTCTTTTACTTATTTAATTGAAGTACAGCTGATTTACAATGTTGTGTTAGTTTTCTTTCAATGTACAGGTTCCCCTCCACCCCTTTCTTTTCCTCTCCATGTATCTGTTGAAAAACCCAGAGCATTTGGCCGGCAACCCCACACCGCCTGGATTTTGTGGACTGTATACTCATGCAGCTCAGCATGTTCCTCTGTTTCCTTTACTTCCTGCAGCTTGGCAGCTGGATCCAGAAGCCTGCACACTCACATTTTACCTCCTTGGTAAAACTACAGGTGGTGGCGTAGTCATTCATCAGGGAATATCTAACGTCTGACTGTTTCCTCTCTTTGTGTTGTTAGCAGCTATTGGTGCTCAATGACTAGATCCAGCAATTCTTAAAACTTCTCAACCTCAGGACCACTTTATACTCTTAAAGATCACTGAAGATGCCAAAAGCTTTTGATTATGAAGGCTATATTTACCAATATTTACTCTCTTTGCACTTAAAACAGGACATTTTTTAAAAGCCTTCAATTCATTCAAAAAAATTTTACCCATTACGTGTTAACATAATTTTTATAAAAAATAACTGAAAAAAAATAACAAAAAAAGCGGTAAGTGACATTGTTTTGCATTTCTGCAGTTCCCTTTAATAGCAAATTTAATAGAAGACACCTGAATTCTCATTGCTGATTCTTCATTCAACTTTTAGCATTATGCTGTTTTGGTTGAAGTCTATAAAGTAAATCTGACCTCATACAGATATCTGGTTGGCAAAGGGAGGAGTATTTTAATAGCCTCTTTAGATAATTGTGGATACTCTTTTTTAATACTACACTAAAACTTGACAAGTGGGAGTTTCTTATAGGTTAGTTGAAATGTTGAATTTTTTAAAATACCAATGAATTTTTCATACTCTTGTTATATTAAAGTCCATTAAAATCTTGCACTTTGAGTGGAATGGTAATTTGGCTTTTCTCTGGAGCCGTTTCACATAATTTTCCAAACCTTTGCCAGGAAGCTAGTATATGTCTGACTGCCAGTATTCTGGGAACAGGGGTGGGAAGTACCATCATTTAGTATACTGAATTTCATTCAATTCCCTTTTTTCAGCTTGGGACTCACTCCTGCCTTCCACTAAGCCTAACAGCCAGATGATTCTAGAGATTTACCTGTTCAGTTTCTCCAGAGAACAAGCCTCCAACACCCTGACAAGGAAGGACAGTCACCTAGTGGTAAAAGGGATCTTGGGATCCAGTTATTCCACTGAAGTGTTTTCCTTCCCTTCTCTCAGCCTCACCTTACTTGGCATCTCGTACATGCAGGTCTTGAGCCTTGTGGAGTTCTGCAGGAAGACTCAGCCAGCATAACCCCTCTTCAGAAATTTGGTCTGTGGGTTCCTCTGTTCTGAGTCAATGACCACTTTTCCATCAGCTGTTAGTCATCCAATGTTTTCCTGACATCTTCTGCTATTGTTTCCTCTCCTATTCACTTTACCCTTATGGGTTAACACCTTTCTTATTTCCTCCCTGTCATTTTAGAGAGGTTTGGAAAGCACCAATATAGAGATAAATTCATATCTTCAATCTGCCACGCTTAATCAAATGTCCTAATACACTGTATGTAAATTACTTGTTTATCTTTTCCTCCTCCATACTATACATTCGTTAAAAACAGGAGCCCTGCTTTCTCCATCTTTTTATTCCTAGCATATAACAGGAATGTTTATTGAATATATGTTCAAATGATGAATTAACTGTAACAGCAATGTGTGTTAGAGCTGCATGGAAGGAATACGAGATTTTAAGTAATGAAGTTTCAAAATTTAGGAACGGTATCAAGATAGGTAAATTACTTAGCCCCTGTGACCCTCAAAGATGGACAATAAAATGGGGATAGTAATCCATTATACGGTGAAAAGTAAATGAGATAATGTAATGTTTTTCAAACTGTAGGTTTGTAGAGGGTGGCAAAATCAATTTTGAGGGTTGTGGGTTGTGAACAGCATTTTAAAAAGTGAAATAGAATAAGAAATATCAAGAGTTTATCACACATAATAAAGATAAGGGTTGCTTTAGCAAACTTGTTTCAGTTGTGTGTGTGTGCATGTGTATGGAGTTGTGATGTGAGACATTTTTTTCTGTGGGTCGGGGAATTATAAACAGAAATATTAGAAAAATTAAGTATTCAATTATATGGTCCTGACTATAAGGGCACCAGAATTTCAAAAAATAAAAATAAAAAAGGTGGCCAGTGTAACTTAACAGCAGTTTGAGGAAGTTTTAAGAAAATACTTGGATTCTGCTATAGACTGAATGTCTATGTCCTCCCCAAATTCTTGTATTGAAATCTAATTCCCAATGTGATCATTTTGGGAAGTGGGGCCTTTGGGAAGTCGTGAAGCCCTCAGGAATGGGTTTGGCCTTTGTAAGAGGACAGCAGGTTCCCTTGCCTCTTCTGCCATAGATAGCTGTTTATGAACCAGAAGCAGGACCTCACCAGACACCAAATTTGCCTGTGGCTTGATCTTGAACTTCTCAGCCTCCAGAACAGTGAGAAATAAATATTTCTTGTTTAAGCCACCCAGTCTATGGTATTATTGTTATAGCAGCCCGAACAGACTAAGGCAGATCAGTTCTTGAAAACAAGTAGAATCTAAATTGATGAAAAGAGGGCATATCAGGAAGCAGGCAGCAAAAGCAAAGGGACTCGGCCCGCTGTCAGCGAGGCAGTAGTTGTGATTTAGTTGTGTTAAAACCTGTCAACATGCACCATAGCAATTCTAATTTACCAATAGGAATTAATTTCCTACACTGATAATAAAGCCTCATTAAGAGAACTTCAAGCTGTCTAGGAATTCAGCTATTGAAATCAAGAAGCACAACACAGGAACCCAACCAGTTGAGACCTACCAGTAGAGCTTAAAGTATTACCTACTAAATTTCTCTCTTCATTAAACCCTCCCCCAAGTTCCAAAAGTCTAAACCCAGAGGAAAGTACATTGGCCTAGTAAACACATCAATAAAACTGCTCTCCATACTCCCAATCTCTTTCCTCAAGATTGTAACTAACACCTCCCACACCTCCCCCTCCTAACCTTACGAAAAATAAGTACATCTCCCACTTTCCGAAGCGTTAGAAAACTCAATTCTTTTCTAGTTAGCCAGCATATCCAGACATTTAACAGACAATGGAGGATCTGACTGCATTAATACTATACTTTAAAGTTTTACTGTCCACCTATATTAGAAGTCCCCTCTTCCATGAAACAATAGGATGATCTTCAAGTATCTGCTTGTACTAGATAATGTACTAGACTGACTTTAATATTTCCATGTTTTGATTGCTTTGTGTACTCTCAGTCCATCGGGTAAGATAAAAAGTTTAAGGCTGTTTTCTCAGAAAGAGAACTTCCTCTAGGAACTCTCTTTCACAAAGCATATCCATTTAATATTGTTCAACTAACATTCACTGAGGGCCTTCAGACACCAGTATTTTCAAGGTGCTAGAGGTATATAAATAGACATGAAAAGAGGCAATGAATTAGATGCGGTTCTTGACTTGGAGGAGTATACATGTTAAGGAAGAATACAGACATATAAGCTGAATGTCAGGATATCACAGTAAGTACTAGGACAGAGGTAAGTACAGGGCTCTGTGGGCAAGTCAGGAGGATCTGAGGCTTCTTAGAGAAAATGTGAATTGATCTTTTAAAAATGCAAATAAATTAACCAAGTGAAAACAAATGATATTAAGTGGTGAGGACAACAGAAAGCAAAACAACAGAGGCATAAAAAGGGGTGGAGGGAAACTAAAAGCACTTCGGCATTGTTAGAGTACAGAAGTGGGGACGGTATCAAGAAATGAGACTGTAGGAGCCTCTGGCCTCCTGAGTACCACTTGAGAAATACAAAGGTCCTAGGATCCAGAAAACCTGACACTTGTGCTAAGCATCACTAATGCTTCTCCTTCTCATCCACACCTGAAACTGTACCTGAGAATGGATGCTTCGGGGACTATTCCTGAAAGTGCAGAACCGGTGACATTCACGACATGCTTTCCTTTCGGGTATGAGGCCGACCTGGCTTCGGTCAGAGGTCCACACACCCTAGGATTTCACTCAGATTCAAAGGAGGTGTGGACTTTGGGTAATCTTGGGGCGTCCTTCACAAACTGTGCCCCAGGGAGAAAAAGGAAGAACGGGGAAAACATGGCAGCAGGAACAACCCTGAGACATTACATTCCCCCAGAGACACTCTACATCACAACCCACCCGAGTCGCCACTCTGATGTCCCCAGAGCCAAGAAGCCGAGCTAGAAGGGAAGCCCCCGGCGCCCTGCGGGTAGGAAGGACGGACCGACGCACAGCACCAAGCCTGACCCACCCCCGTTTCCCGGTCACCTCCGGGCTACCCCGGCCTCACCCAGACTGAGAGGTGCAAGGGCCCCGCCTCTGGGGGTCTACGGCTCTGTTTACCTTGGTCATCCCAACCCCCACCACAAACACCCGGTTCCGGGGCTGAGACCGTGCTGTGGCGACAGGCATGTCTTGGATCAGTGGTGGTAGAAGCTAGCCCAGCAGACGAAAGGACATCACGCGAGAACTGGCCCGAGACTGACGCTGCAGCAGAGCCTGTGTTCCCAAGGCTAGGGGCGGGGCGGGAGGCCTCGGAGGGGCGGGGCGGGGCGGGGCGGGAGGGCAGGGGCTAGTGCCCGTGTGCGTGCCCGGAGGTGCTAGCGGCGGGCGCTCGTCTGGGAGCAGTTTGAGGAAAAAGCTCCAGGCCGGGTTTCAACGAAGAGTTGGAGACCTAGGGCCCTTCAGCCCCTGAAAAAAGGCTTTATAGCCTGGGACCAGCCCTTCAGGTTTAGGTTCTGAACGTTGAGGGCTAGTGTGGCCTGAAGCAAAGCCTGACACTGAGGGCAGGGCTTGGCCAGAAACCGGACTCACAAAATCACTAAGAAAATTTTGGAGTTGAGAGAGATGATTAGACAGGCTTACTGACCCTAACTGATTAATAACAGAGGAAAGAAAGTGCTGGACTGTTAGGAAAAGGGTTGTTTCCCAAGTCTTAAAGCTGGCACCTTGGTCCCAAGAACATAATCGTTCAATAAGATGTTTCATGTCCCATAATTGCTGCATTGATCCCAAGGATATACCCCATTATCTCTTTCTTTGTTCTCTTTCTCCCACGGAAGTTTTGGTTTTAGGGCTGAACTCCACTGGAGGAAAGAGCCTGTAATAGAAGCTGATTGACACAACCGAAGTGAGGATAATGATGGCAGAGCTTTCCAATAAAAGATCCCACCCAATCAGGGGCTGGATCAGTCCCTACCAGCTACCTGGCTGACGGCTCCCACCTCGAGTGATTTTTTTTCTCTCTGAGTAATAAAGCAGCTTTCTTTTTTTCACTTTTTCCCTCTGCCTCTATTGAGAATTCTTAGTTGGCAGGCAAGGACCTACACATGATTGGTGAGGGGAGGGCCTTGCCTACCTGTTTGGTAGGCTTGTCCACTCATTTGGTGGGTTTTCTAACTTGGGGTCCCTCTATCTGCTAACAGAGTGTTGGAGTTGTTCTGTGTCCGGTTGATGGTAGTTAGAAGAGTCACTGCACGTGTTAAAACTCATGACTGTACACCAAGGGGGGAGGGGGCAGACTTTACTGTATGAATGTCTAAAACGGTAAACCAAAGTTCAGTCACTAGCTGTGAGACCTTCTTTTTTAACTTCTCTGAAACTCATTTTCCCGTGGTGTGTGTGTATGTGTGTGGATTAAACGAGATGATAGAAATAAGCCTTTAGCACTTAATAGAAAGTATATATATGTATGTATATTGTGAATATATATAGTGGATGCTTTTTATGTGCTGATTCTGAATTTGCAGATTTGCCCACTCAAAAAATGTATTTGTAACCTCAAAATCAATACTGAAAGAGTTCTTGAGGTGGCAGAAAATGTGAGTTGCCCCATGTGCCTATTCTCAGCTTGATGCAGGAAAAACGGATGTGGGGCATGAGGAGGGCCATGTCCCAGGCTTCCGTTAAGCCCCTGGGACATGCCCCGCCAAGTGTGGGTCCTTGGCTCTGTTGTAGAAAAAATGTGTTACAGCTCGGTGTTACAGCTCAGTTGTGACAGCAACCTGGATCCGGGGACAGACCAAGCAGCACTCGGAGAGTTGGAGAACTCAGATTTATTAAGCCAGCGGGCCCAGAAGAGTTAACACTCCAAGCTCTGGACCCCAACTATAGGTTTATACAGGCTTTTAGAGGCTGCCAGTTAGCACTTTGCAACATCATATGGAAATAAGGTATAACAAAAGTTGACTGACTAGGAACAAGCTTTGTAGAAATGGACCAATCAGGAGGGAGAGAAATAACCAATCATGGACCAATCAGGAGGGAGAGAAATAACCAATCAAGAGGGAGAGAAGTAACCAATCAGGAGTGAGCTCCATGCAAATGAAATACTACAAATGGACCAATCAGAAGTTAGGGAAATGGACCAATCAGGATGCAGGAAATAACCAATCAGGAGTGAGCTCAGGGAACCAATAGAATTTTAGGGGTAAGTTCCACTTTCCTAGAAGTAAGCCATTTCAGAGGCAAAAAGTGAAATAGAGCCTCTGGGCCAGGGAACATGATGGTGCTGGCAGGAGAGTAGTGGCCCTGCCTGGGGGGTCCTGCTTGTCTTTTTTATGGGATTTCCCACCTCGGCTTTGCGCAGGAAAGAATTCAAGAGCGAGCCACAGTTGAGTAAAGGTAGATTTATTCAGAGAGATACGTTGAAAGGCAAGAGAAAGGCCACAAGGTGTGGGAGTTGGGTGCTCAGATTAAAAGTAGGTGCACACTCCATAGACAGTACGGGCCCACTCCAGAGAGAGAGAGAGGAGGTGGCCACGATGCACCGTGTTGCCAGTTTTTATGGGCTCAGCGGCTTCATGTGTTAATAAGTGGAAGGTCTAGTCTAACTAGTCTGGAGAAGGGGCTGGGATTCCTAGGAAGCTGGCCATTTCCCACTCTTTCACCTTTTGTGGCTAGCCTTGGGACTGTCATGGGCCTGTGAGCATGTTACTTACTCATCGTGTAATATGTTACAATGAGCGTATAATGAAGCTGATGGTCTGCCAGAAGTCAAACTTCTCACCATCTTGAGCCTCAAGGCTTTCTGGGGGTTGAGTCTTTCACCATTTTGATGTTAATTGCTGTAGCATTCCTTGAATGGCTGTGCCCTCCCACCTTCTCTCCTGTCTCAACAAGCAACATGGAGGAATGGCCAGATGATCCATAACCTGAATTAATTCATTGGAAGCAAGAGCAGGAGGTAAAAAATGACCAGGACTGAAATAAACCCCAATTAATCTTGAGGATCACAGAGAGGAACTTAAGGACCCATGAAGGAGGTTAGATCCCATTTTTGTTTAAACCTTAATAGACATAGTGATGATCCGAACAAGCACCAATAACTTTAAAAAGGGAGTTTTACTTCTAGATTGCTTAACAGTCTAGCTATTGGTTGGAAACCAGGATTATTAATGGCGTTCGAGTCTTCAATAAGTGGAAGGTGGGGGAGGGGGGAGAGTACACAGAGCACGCTTTATTGATCCACCCAGAATGAACTAAACAAGGCCATTGGTGACTTCTGCAAAAGCAGTTTAGGTGGAAAGTAGGGGCAGAAGCTAGGAATTCACATTCACAAATATTTTTGCAATCTAATTATTGAGCAGAAAATTGGAATGAATTCAGATGCAAATGAGAGGTGAGGTGGTGAAGTCCATAAATGTAGACACTATGCCTGAGTGAATAAATGAAATGACATTTTTTATGAGAACATTTATTGAGCATATGTGTAAGTAAGGTTCACACACACTACCCAGTCATCATAACACCACCATGATGTAGTGACAAAGATTCTCCCTCCATCACCCAACTCTAGTCAGGCTCCTCTGAGCCCTCTTCTCTCCTAGGGTTCATCCTCCACCTATAAGGCCTATAGGAACACTAACATGGTTTCTAACAACTCAAAGGCCACATCCCTAGGATGACCCTAGCCCCCTTAACGTGCCTGCCTGAGAAACCCCAAGGCTGCTGAAAGAATTTAATGTTTGTTCCAGCCAAAATCTGAAGATAGGGCCCCTGTCTTCCAGTATCTGTGGGAGCCTAAACTTGCATAAGGGCCAGTTAGCAAACCCAGGATGGATTCCTATGGGCTAACCCTCCCTCTCACTCATTTTGTAAATTTTCACTTCCCTGAGTCTACATAGTCCACACTCACTCACCTCCCTATTCCTTCATTCTCCCTTTATAAAACTGAATCACTGTGCTGTACACAAAAAATAAATACAGCATTGCAAATCAACTATACTTCAATTTTTTAAAAAAGTCACCTCTGTAACAAACAGAACTTGATTCGGTTCACGCCAGACATTTCCCTTTTGCAATAGTATATTACCGATTAAAATCTGTTCTCACTATTTTGATTAGTGTCCGGCTTTCTATATCTTTGACAGCAGTCACTTTACTATGCGCGCTCTGCAGATTAAAACACTGGGGCTTAGAGAGGTTGGCAGTCTTGCCCAAAATCACACGGCGTAGCTGGGCTTTCTACTACTCAGGTCTTCCGTTCTCCAAAATGTGCTGAGAGCGGTGTCCGGCCCTCGGCCCATAGGAGGAGCAGTTTGCGAACGCCTGGGGCCGAGCTGACAGTTTCAGGGGCAGAGGAGGTAGCCGAGAGGCCGAGCGGCACCTTCCCAGACTGCGCCCCGATGCTGCGCGCCCTGACCTGCGCCCTGCGCCTTCTGCGCTCCTGGAGGCCCCTGGGGGCCCGCGGCTGTGCCTCGGAGCCGGCGGCCGCGGGCCGCGAGATCCAAGTGTGCCCTCTGGAGGGTCCAGAACAAGGTAAGCGCGCTGTCCTGCGGAGCGCCCGGGAGGCGGCTGGGAAGAGAGCTTGGGCGGGCCGAGGGCAAGCCGGGAGCCTGGCGCTCACTGCTGCCGGGCCCGACCCACGGCCAGCGTGCCCACTGCACGCGGGAAAACTGAAACCTGAAGGGGAAGGCGGGTAGCCCAGTGCGTTTGAGGATTTGACCCCAAAGCGCCTGCATCCCGGTCTAGGCTCCACAAGTCTCCCTAAGGCCGGAGGTAAGTGGCCACGTTACTGACCGCCCCGACCCTAGTTGTGGTGAGACTCAGTATCAGTCCCCACAGTGTCCTATCTGGTAGCCTGGGGCTGTGAGGAAAGAGATGGGATTCGCTCAGGGCTAGGACTAGGCACCGACACTCTCTCCTGCCCCTCCCCCTCCCCCGCCCCATACACAGAAAAGCGTTCAAAGGCCTTATTTCTCTCCTGGGCCAAAGGTCCTGGCAAGTCTCCTGGGGGAGGGAGGCTGCGGAGCCAATCTAGCTTGGCTCACTGTGCAGGGCCACAGTGTAGGGTGGAGGGTAGGTGTGGGAAGAGGGGCAATGGGAGAGAGGGGAGGGCAGAGGAGGGGCGGCGACAGGAGGGCGAGTCTCTGCGCGCTGGCCCTGCAGCTGCTGGCGGGCTTTTGAGCCCTGTAGACTCAAGGGAAAGTTCGCGCGGGTCACTGACAGAACCTCGATTGGTTGAGCTTTGTGTTGGGTTTTGTTTGGTTGGTTTTTTGTTTGGTTTAGTTTGGGGGTTTGGGGGTTTGTTTTTGTTTTTTACTTTAAGTGCATTCAGTGGCGTTACTCTCCGCAGTCCCCTGGGCGTTACCATCAGAGCAAAGCCCTTCTCTTGTCTTTCTCCCAATTCCAAGCCCTCTTCCCCTCCGTGCATTTGATATAGCATTGTTTATATCCGAGCTTTAATTTACACAGGAGGCATTGTACTAGACATCTCCTATTTCTTCTTTTTTCTTTACTTGATACTGAGTTTTGAAGAGCTGCTTCGCATATAAATGTAGTTCCTTGCTCCTTGTTGTTGCATATTACTCCCTTGGGTGTACCCCCCCCCCACTTTTGATGGACATATAGGGGCTACCAGCGTCCCACTGCATCACTTGGTGAGAATTCTTTGGGCATGTGGGGTTGCTGGTGTTAGAGAATACCCCTTACTCTCATGTTGAGCTGCCAAACTGACAACGGCGCTTGCCTTCAAGTAGTTAAAATTACTCACCTCACCTTACAGATTAAGAAACAGAGGCACAGGGAGGTTAAGCAATTTGAACCAGGTCTGGTTTCAAAACCTGTGTTCTCAACTATTAGGTCATCAGTAACCCTTCTGGTGACCCAGTGACTCAAAACACAGACTTGTACACTAGTTAAAAATTATCACAGGTGCTAGACCTTAGGACTCACTTGTAAATAGGGAAACTTTTTATCCAGAAATAAGAAACATCAGGAGATTAAGCCTCTGCCCCTACCAGAGGGCATATAGAAGGTAAAGAAAGTCATTGCGGGAACCAAGAAGAAGGAGCAGGGGAGGCACAAGGAGGCTCACACACGGGAGAACCACCCCACCACCCCCATTAGAAGCCACAGATTCTGCCTTCTACTTGGGCTGATGGCACCAGACCATTGTCACATTTTACCTGCTGTCCTGGATAATAGGACTGGTTTGTTAATCACACTTCCGTCCTCTTTATGGCTCTACTCCAGCTCCTTAGCTGGACGTTCAAAGTTGACCACCACAAAGTTCACTGCCCTTTCCATCTTAGCTCTTCTAACCCATGTGTGCATTTGAAGCTGTCCCACCTCTGTGTTTGGTTGTAACTATGCCCCTGACTTGGGTCCTCTCCTTTCCTCTCTACCTATGTAGCTCCTTCTGGAATTACCACCCCCGCCCCCCCACCATCCCTTTACTTTCCTTGTGTGTGAGCTTGTCTCCCTCATTGGTTATTAGCTCTTTGACAGTGAGGATTGCTAGCTGGGTCCAACTGCTAACTTTAGCAAATTCTCTTCTTTCTTGGGCCTCAGTAAGGGGTTGTTAAACCAACTGGTCTTTATACTAGCTTCCAGTGGTTTCTGTTGGCTCCCACCCACATCATCTTGTGATCCAGGCCACCCAGACAGATGTGATCCTAGGTCAGCTGCTAAGGAAATCAAATCATCAGCATGGTGAGGCTGGTAAGAGTGGAGAGGGTGCAGTGCAGACCCATCTTCACTGCTAGGGTCCAGCCAAAGACCCCCTGTCTGGCTCCTCAGGGCTCCCAGCTTAGAGTTCATACTTCATATTGGGTCCTAGACTTTCCCCAGCTTCTGCGCATTTTCCCTGCTCACAGTACCCGCAAACTCTGGTTAAGCACTGATGGGTATTATCTCTTTAAATCCTCATTACAGCCTTTTTAGTATTTCTATTTACAGATCAGAAAAGTGAAGGTCAGAGGGTAAAGTAACTGGCCCACATCCCTGGAGCTGGTATATGCCTGCGCTGTGACTTGAGCCAAGCAGCATATTTGCATTCTGAAAGAGGGAGATAAAGATGAAATATGGGAGAGTCAGCCAGAGAAAAAGGAAAGACAGAATAGGAAAGCGAAGAGGAGAGAGGAAAGTTTCTGTCAATCCCAGGACATCATGGCTGTATTAGTTTTCTATTGCCACATAACATAATACCACAAATTTTGTTGCTTAAAATAGCACACGCTTATTATCTCATGGTTTCTGTAAGTCAGAAGTGCAGGCACAACTTAGTGGGGTTCTCTGCTTCAGGGTTTTAGCAGGCTGTAAGCCAGGACTTGGCCAGGGCTATGGTCTCATCAGGCTTGGCTGGGGAGAGAGCTGCTTCCAAGCTCCTCACGTTGTGACAGAATTCACCTCCTGTGGCTGCTGGACTAAAGTCTTGTTTTCTTGCTGTTGGCCGGGGGCCACTCTTAACTCCTAGAGCCTGTCCACAGTTCCTTGCCACATGACCTCCATAGGTCCACCAGTTTCTCTAGTGTACGCTAGCAACACAGAGTCTTCTATACATCACAGCCTAATCAGAGAAGTAATATCTTATCACCTTTGCCAAGTAATTGGACCTAATCTTAGAATTGACATTTTATGACCTCAGGTGTATTCTCTTGGTTAGTAGCAATTCACAGGTCCTGCTCACATTCAAGGGAAGGTGACTGTTCAGAATGTGAACAGATACGGGGGCCACACTAAGGTCCGTCCACCACAATAACCTTGGACTTAGACTGTTTTCCTCAACCCCTCTGATATGGTTTCTCTGTATCCAGCACAGTTTCATTTCCCCAAAGTTGCAGCATTTTCTCGTCTGGAGAAGAGCTGGAGAGGACTTTTGGGGACATCTGAGTTCCTCGGTGGAAACTGCAGGGCTCAGAGAGCTCTTTGAAGGTTTCTGGGGAGGCTAAGGAAGCCCAGATTGCCTGAATGTTACAGTTCTCTGTCCTGGACTGCAGTTCTCTAACTGTGGCTGGAAACTCTGTCCCTTAAGAGCCCTGAAACTTTCATTGGCCCTTCTTGGTGTCTCAGATCAATTCACTGAAATGGCCATCATCAGAAATCCTGCTTGTTCCACCGACACAGCTGAGTACCCTGCGAAAAAATAATAAAATTGGTAAGCACTCCTCTAGTCCATCCTGATACTTTACAAGAGGGGAAATGGCCAAGAAGGCATAAAAGTATTTGAGCCCCTGCTCAGAGCTGGTCTCTCTTCACCGTACCTGGCCCACATTTGTGGGGAGTGAGTTAAGGCCAGAGTGGGGTGCAACGGCCAGGTTGTAGAGGGTCTTTTGAGTGGAATTAAGGAAATGGGCTTAGTTTTAATGAAGAGGGAATGGGAAGGATGTGGTCAGATTTGAGTTAGAAAGATGACTCTGATCCAAATGAGGGAATGACTGTGGAGGGGCCAGGGGAGGTAAGACTCAGAGCAGAGGGCCAGTAACCGAGGAAGGAGCCCACACAGGTTAGTGGCTGCAAGGAGGGATGTGAGCTGAGAGGTCTATTGAATTGACAGGTCTCGGAGACTGAGTAGACTTCAAGGGCGAGGAACAGGGAGGCAACAGGTCTGCTATGTCATTCACTCACCAAGGGAGCAGGAGGAGGGTCGATCATTTTTGGACTTGTTGGTTGAGGTGTCAAGTGGAGTTGGGTGTTCAGGCTTGCAGCTCAGAGGAGAGCTGGCCAGGTGTGCAGCACAGCCCTGGTGTACGGGAGGCAAGCCCACGGGAGGCGTGGAAGAAGGAGAAGGGGCGGACGAGCAAGCGCCGGCCCTCCTCACTCTCCTGCCTCACCTCAGTCTTCTCTCCCTTTGCTCTGAACCCCTCCATTCTGGAAGCTACTGAAAGGTGGCAGAATATGTCCCCCCTCCCAACAATATGCCACATTGGTATAAGGAATTTTTTGAGCTCAAGGCACTTGAAAAAACAGCAGATGCAAGAAGGGCCTCCTAATCGCTCCATTTCTGCCTGAAAACAGGAGATAAAAACTCCTGTGTGAAAGATGCTCTCCCTGAACCTGAAGAAAAGAAACATTCTTTGACAGAGAGTCAAAGCCAAGAGAATTCTGTACAACAGACAACTGTGGACAAACATCTCTTGTTAAAATAGTTCTTACCTTCCATTAGCGCCCCCCTCCCCCCACCATAGTTTACTTTTCCACAATTACTGCTCTTTGTTCAGCCTACTATAAAAGCATGTAGGTTCCACCATTTCTAGAGGTCTTCATTTCCTTATAAGGGCTCTTATGTCATTTAAAACTTACATAAGTGTGTGTGCTTTTCTCCAGTTAATCTGTTTTATCTTGGTTTAGTTCTCAGGCCCAGCTCAAACCCTGCAGTACCCTGCTCTATGACCCTCAGGGCCCTCATCCCTGCCACTCTCCCTGTCTGGATGGGCTTCTCCTCCCTAAAAACACACACACACACACTTTTGCCTTGCTGACTCCTGTTCACTCCTCAGCTCTCAGCTTAATGGTCACTTCCTCCTCCAGAAGTCACTGCTGACCTTCCACACTAGGGGTCCCCTCTGTCCACTCTCTATGTCCCACTTCCTTGTCCTGTTTTTCCCTATGTTCTCATCACAAATAGTAATTATTTGTTGAATGTCTGTCTCCCGTTTCAGACTGTAGGATTTAAGAGGACAGGGACTGGGTCTGTCCTGGTCTCTGAAATCAGTGTCTAGTACAAAGGCCAGCGTGTGTTAAATACATAATTGTGCAAACAACTGAATAAAGGGCTCCTGGACTGACCTTTTAGGAACTTCAACATTAAAAAAATTGGGTAGTCCCTTACCTATAGAATTTTTTTCCCACCAGGCCTCACTCTTCAAATAACAACACTTGCTATCCTCACTTTGCTCACATGCTTCCATCTGTGAGCTGCCATCTGTAATCCATTAGTACTTTATACACTCACCTTACTCATGACCTCATATTATAATGTACTTGTAAGTGAGTGGAAGGCAAGAAAGTGACTGAGTACAAGAAACCCTTTCAAGAAGCTTGGCTGTTGTTGGTGAAAGAACATCACACACTAGGGCAGAGATTAGTCTCTTGCCAAAGAGGACAGAATGTTAGCATGTTCAAGCCTCTGGATTAGTAACTAAATTCCTGTGACATAGGAGCCTGCTGACTTGCACCATGAGTGTGCAATCAGTAAATTTCATGCTGCAGGAAACCCTACAGGTCAAATGCCCCACATTCCTTAATAAATAACTTTTGAGGGAAAGACAGGGCTAAAGGCAGAACCTGAGGACTTTAACACATTTTTAAGATATAATTTAAAAGAAAATTTTGATTTGTCTTAAAAAAATTTTTTTTTAAATTAGCAAGTCTGAACTGTAATGTCTAGAAATTCACATTTGAGTGATAAAATTGTAAAGTAATGCATTGAAATGATCACTGTAAGTCAGGAGAGTTGTTACTTTTCGGGGGAGGGCAGAGCAACGATTGTATCAGAGCACATGAAGGGGTTTCTGGGTGGTGGTCTTATAACTCATTCAACTTGAGAGGAAGAAATCTGACTATGGAGAAAACAATAATGTGGAGAGTTACATGAAATTGAAGGAGTATGTGTGCATGTGCATGTGCGTGTCACAATGGCAGAAACAGGCCAGAACCACTGTGGCAGTCTTTCTTGTCTGTCTCCCCATTGTTGCTCCAAGGGTCACAAGTCCTTCCACTTCTGTGATGCAGAAAGGGCAAGGGCTGTTCTCCCCATTTTATGGTCAGGAAAACTGAGGCCTGGGTGTGTGTGACTTGCCCCAAGTTACACTGCTCATCAAGGGTAGAGGCTGCCCAGATCCCAGGCCCCAGCCCAGGAGTGAGCAGGCCAGCTGGCTCACCCAAGGCTGCCCTGTCCCCTGCAGGGATTACTGAGATTCTGATGAACAGACCGAGAGCCCGCAATGCCCTGGGGCACGTCTTTGTCAGCGAGGTGAGGAAGGGCGGGCCCCAGGGTGGGCTGGGGCTGGGCTGGGAGGATTCTGACGAGGTCTCCTCTGCAGCTGCTGGAAGCTCTGGCCCAGCTGCGGGAGGACCGGCAAGTGCGTGTCCTGATCTTCAGAAGCGGAGTGAAGGGTGTGTTCTGTGCAGGTGGGTTCCCTCCCTGACCCTCACTGCCACCCCAGGGCTCCGCTGAGCTCCCACCAGAATGCAGGGCATGGTGGGGGTGGGGAGGGGCTGGTGCTTAGGTCACCTCTAGCAGAGGACTCATTATTCCCATTTTATAGATGTGCACTCAGAGAGTCAGAGGTAAAAATTCCTTCCCTAGGGTTATACAGCTAGTAAGATTTCAGTTTGAACTTGGCCTCTCTGCCCCCCAAATGTTTGTTCTTTGAGCTACACCACACTCTGTTCTGACCCTTCATTGAGGAAATGAGGAAACTGAGTCCAAAGACATTTACAAGGTCTGTGCCCAAGATGGGACTCTCTGCCCATTTGCCCACCTACAAGATCTCAGTCCATGTCAGCAAAGCTCTTCAAAGTTCCTGCTCCATTTGGTCCTCACAACAGGGCAAGCACCATGAACTTTGTTTCAAAGAAAAGAAATGACTCTGGGGTGACTGGGGAGGTGGCCCTGGGGAGGCAGGAAGAGGCTGTGGAGGGATTAAGATGGGAGGACCATGATTCTTAGGTTTTAGGGAGGCGTGGCTCCATCCCTAGGTCTCAGCTGTGGGGACCAGCTTGGGGTCTGCTGTGGCAGAATAAGTATGCACACCAGTCTGCCTGACCCCCTGCCCTGGCAGAGGCCCTCATCCTACCCTGGCCTCTCCCTTTGGCTCCATCTCTGTCTGACCTCTTCTATCATGGTCGCTTCATGCCCACTGTTAACCCCTCTTCACTATCCTAACTAAGGGCGGGGAAGTAGAGGGTGCAGGTCTGGATCTGCCCCACTTGCTCTGGAATCCTAGGCTTATCCCTGTCCCTCTCTGGGCCTCAGTTTCCCCATCTGACACTGAGGGGTTGGAACAAATCAAAGACTTCTGAGGATCTTCCCAGCTGCCTTTCATATAGTCTAGGACTTGCAGAGACTATATCCACCCCTCTATCCGGCCTCAGGCCCCTGCCATCTGGCCTTTTATGACCCCTTCACTGTCACTACTCTCACCAGGGTGCATGCCCACCTCCGTGCCTCCATGTCCTGAACTCACTTCTCAGTGCTCGTCTCACTTGACCTCTCAGCCTCCTTGGACCCCACCGACCCCTTCTTGTAAAAAATAATCAATTATACCATGACATATGTCAATTATTTCTCGAACTGGAAAAAAATAAACAACAAATTTTTATTTTATATATTTTTTAATTGTGGTAAATATATACATTACAAAATTTACATTTTAACCAGTTTGAAGTGTAAAATTCAGTGGCATTAAGTACACTTAACAAGGTTTTGTTTTTTGGAGATACGTATATATTTTTATTGAAATATAGTCAGTTTTGTGGGCTTTGTCCAGCAAAGACCCACCACGGAAGAATGAATTACTCGAGACTTTATCAAGTCAAGAGAGTGAGAGGGAGCCGGAGACCAACTCCCTCAGACCCTCCGAAACGCTCGTATTTATTGAGAATAGTCAAACAAAGGATGAAGGTAAAACACGTCATAGGAATGTGCAAGGGGCATGGTGTACATGCAGGTATGCAGGTCAGCAGTTTCGTGAAAAACAGAAACATTAGTCAATCTATACATTTAGGGAAAAGTTTACAATGTTTAGGGAGTATACAATCGATAATGAAAACCAGGCACAAGGACTCCACAAAGTTCAAAATCTAACTAGATTAGCGAAGAATGTCCTGCTGTTTTCAGCAAGGGCTAAAGGTAATGGTTTTCCAAGAAGCAGAAGCAGCCCTGCAGCTACCAACCTACATCTAAGATAAGCAAGGCAAAGAGCAGCAGTTTTCTGCATTGCAGCCCTACTTATATGAGTGTGCTCCCACAAGTTTACAATGTTGTGTCAATTTCTGGTGTACAGCATAATGCTTCAGTCATACATCAACATACATATATTGTTTTCATATTCTTTTCACCAAAAGTAACAACATATTGAATATAGTTTCCTGTGCTATACAGTATGAATTTGTTGTTTATTTTACCTATACTAAATCTGCAAATCTCAAATTCCCAATTTATCCCTTCCCACCCCTCCCCCCCAACCATAAGTTTGTTTTCTATGTCTGAGTCTTGTGAATAAGTTCATTTGTCTTTTTTTAGATTCCACATATGACTGATATATATTTTTCTCTTTCTGGCTTACTTCACTTAGAATGACGATCTCTAGGTCCATCCATGTTGCTGCAAATGGCATTATTTTTTTTTTACGGCTGAGAAGTATTCCGTTGTATAAATATACCACAACTTCTTTATCCAGTCATGTCAGTGGACATTTAGGTTGTTTCCATGTCTTGGCTATTGTATATAGTGCTGCTATGAACATTAGGGTGCATGTATCTTTTTGAATTAGCATTCCCTCTGGATATATAACCAGGAGTGGGATGCTGGATCATATGGTAAGTCTATTTTTAGTCTTTTGAGTAATCTCCATACTGTTTTCCATAAGGGCTACACCAAACTACATTTCCACCCACCAGTGTAGGAGGGTTCCCTTTTCTCCACAGCCTCTCCAGCATTTGTTTGTGGACTTTTGAATGACAGCCATTCTGACTGGTGTGAGGCGATACCTCATTGTAGTTTTGATTTGCATTTCTCTGATAATTAATGATATTAAGCATTTTTTCATGTGACTATTGGCCATTTGTATGTCTTCATTGGCAAACTGCTTGTTTAAGTCTTCTGCCCATTTTTGGATTGGGTTTCTTTTTTTTTTTATTAAGTTGTATGAGCTGTCTTTATATTCTGGAAATAAAGCCCTTGTCAGTCTCATCTTTCGCACATATTTTCTCCCATTCCGTAGGTTGTGTTTTGTTTTGCTTATGGTTTCTTTTGCTGTGCAAAAGCTTGTAAGTTTAATTAAGTCCCATTTGTTTGTTTTTGCTTTTATTTCTATTGCCTGGGTAGACTGCCCTAGGAGAACATTGCTGAGATTTATGTCAGATAATGTTTTGCCTATGTTTTCTTCTAAGAGGTTTATAGTGTCTTGTCTTATGTTTAAGTCTTTAAGCAATTTTTAGTTTATTTTTGTGTATGGTGTATTTCAATGATTTACATGCAGCTATTCAGTTTTCCCAACATCATCTGCTGAAGAGACTGTCTTTACTCCATTGTATGTTCTTGCCTCCTTTGTCAGATTAATTGACCAAAAGTTTTTGGGTTTTACAATGTTATTCAACAATTACCACTGTCCATTTCCAGAAAATTTTTATCATTCCAAACAAACTCTATACCTGTTAAGCAATTCCTCCCCATTCCCCCAACCCCTGGTAACCTCTATTCTACTTTCTTTCTTTATTAATTTACATATTCTAGGTACTTCATTCAAGTGGAGTCATACATTTGTCCTTTTGTGTCTGGTTTACTTCACTTAGCATAATGTCCTTCATGTTCATCCATGTTGTAACATACAGCAGAATTTCCTTCGTTTTTAAAAATGAATAATATTCCATTGTATGTGTAGCCCACATTTTGTTTATTCATCCATCTGTTGATGGACCTGGGTTGTTTCCACCTTTGGGCTATTGTGAATGATTCTGCTGTGAACATTAGTGTGCAAGTATCTGTTTGAGTCCTTGCTTTCAGTTCTTTGGGGTATACACTTAGGAGTAGAATTGCTGGACCATATAATAATCCTAAATTTAACTTTTTGAGGAACAATCAGTGTTTCTCACAGCAGCTGCTTCATTTTACATTCCCACTAGCAATGCACTGGGGTTCTCCGTATCCATGCCAACACTTGTTTTTTGTATTTGTTGTTTATTAATAGCCATCCTAATGGGTGTGAAGGGGTATCTCACTGTGGTTTTTATTTGCATTTCTCCAGTGACTAATGATGTTGGGCTCTTTTCATGTGCTTACTGGCTTACCTGCTTTGGAGAAATGTCTATTCGAGTCCTTTGTCCTTTGTAGGTTTTGTTTGTTGGTTTGTTTTAGTTGTAGGAGATCTTTATATATCATAGATATCAATCTTTTACTAGATATGTGATTTGCCAATATTTTCTTCCATTTCATGGGTTGTCTTTTCACTCTCTTGATTAGTGTCCTTTGATGCTTGGAAGTTTTTAATTTTGATTAAGTCCAGTTTATCTTTTTGTTGTTGTTGTCTCACCTCTTTTTTGACTGCCCCCATCCTTTCCCTCCCTGGCTTCCTTGACCATGTTTTCCTTGTGTTTCTCCTTCTCTGACTGCTTCTCTTCCAGTTTCCTTTGCTGGATCCTTTGACAGCCTGGGATTCAGTAACAGGTCATTTCCCAAGTGCTGTCACCAACCCCTCACCATCTGCAGGTGCAGACCTGAAGGAGCGGGAGCAGATGAGTAACGCGGAGGTGGGGGTCTTTGTCCAGCGGCTCCGAGGCCTGATGAATGAGATTGGTGAGGGTCCTGGAATGGGGGGGGAGGGCATTCAGGGGGTCCTGCTGATCCCAGCCCTACCCCACCCACCATCTTCTACTCTGATGAGAAAATAGTTTCTGTTGTGAGCTCTGTGAAGAGACAGATGACCTTAGAGGGGCGGAGGGGAGCAAGGATGACAGGGAATTCTATGAAGAGGGTGCCAAGAGGGTTCAGAGGGCATTCCTTCTGGAGGGAACCCTGGCCCCTCAGCCTGTGCCCTGCTAGTTCCCACTCTTAACCCCTGTGCCCTCCAGGTGTAAGTCTGGCTATTCTAAAGGAGTCAAGTTTCACCAAGCATGCTTTTAGGCTTTGGCAATTGCTGTTTCTTTTGCCTGGAATACCTCTCCTTGGCCATCTTAGCTTTTTATTCATTTTATAAGACCACCAGTACCTCCTCCTCCACGAAGCTGTCCCTGACCCATCCTCCAAGCTTCTTTTGTCAGAGCACTGATCGCCCTGGGTCAGTGGAGTGATAGGTCTGCCTCCCCATGTGTGATTCAATTCTGTGTTCCCAGCACCCAGCACAGGGCTTGGCACACAGAATGAGAAGGGAGAGCAAAAAGGCTGATCTCAGGGAGGCGAGAAGGAGAGTGGGCCTGAGTAGGGATCATCCAGCCCATCTCCCCACTGCCGCTCCTCAGCTGATCCCACTTCTAAGGTAACCTGGCTGAGGTACCAAGTAAGGTCCCCAAACCTGGGACCAGTGAGGCCCTCTGTCCTAACCAGCTAGCCCCTCCCATCCCGAGTCCCTGTCCTGGTCCTGCCAGGGCCTCACAGGCTGAGCCCTTCTTCACCCCCACAGCGGCTTTCCCTGCGCCCACCATCGCAGCAATGGATGGATTTGCCTTAGGTGGAGGCCTGGAACTTGCCCTGGCCTGTGATCTCCGAGTGGCAGGTATGGGGCAGAGGGAGAGGTGGGGTAAGGTGGGGAGGGAAGAGTGAGTGAAACAGGCTACTTCTGGGGTTCTCTTGGCTTTCCACCTACTGACCAAGTTCCCATTCCAAAGCCCAGAGAGTAATCCCAACCCACATCTTAACTCATCTACAGAACCAAGTTGGAGATGCAGGCTGACCCAGAAGTCAGTGGGGTTCAGGTCTGCTTACTTTGGGCTCCCAAACAAGGAGCTCTGCCTGGTCATGTGGGCAGACCAGGCTCTAGGGCTGTGAAAGAGCTGAGTCATAGCCCTGCCTTCTATAAACCTTGGCTCCAGTTCAGGTAGAAGCTAGTTCCCCTCCTGGCCCAGCCCCTGACTACAGCGGTACCCATCACTTCCCAGGGCCAGCTGCCCTCTACTCAGGAAAGCTCCTGCCAAGGCCAGAGGAGCTGCTGACATGACAGCAAAAAGAGCAGAGAGGAAAGGCTGAGGGCAAAGATAAATTATTTAACCTTTTAAGTCTGTTTATCAGTCATGTTTTGAACAAAGGTGAGCCATGGAGATAATCTGTCACCAGCCCAGTTAATCAGAAACATCCCTGGGCAGGAGCATTGCCCTCTGGTTCACTGGCACTGCCAAGGTTTGTGTTACTTGTTGAGAGAAATCGAGCTTTGAAGAGTCAAGGGAGATGATGATGATCAATTTTTAACCTTTATTTTAACCTTAGTGACTTGGTTGAGTGTGTCCTTCTCGGAGGCAATCGGAAAAAGTCTGAGTGCCATCATGGGGCTACCTGCTTCCCTTCACTGCTTGCTCCTGCCACCCAGGAAGAACATTTTTAAAAAATGTTTAACTCCAGGCATAGAGAGAGCTACATGATGCATATCAAAGAGAAGGCATCAAAATACCAGGTCAGGTCATAACCCCTACTCTGCTTCTCACCTGCCCATGTCCTGCAGGGTTTGGTGGATAGGAGAGTGCACAGAAAACCCTTCCCTCCCATGCACAAGGCATGGTCCAGTTGGCCTGTGCTGAGTGAATTCAGAAGAATGTGGACTAGAACACAGGGAAATTTCAGGCCAACAAAAAGCTAGGAGGAATAACTGGTGGAAGCAGGAGTCATTGACACTTGAGGCCAGACCTGTGAGTTAATGGATTCTCTGTCTTGTGCAGAGAATCCATTAACTCACAAATAGGTGCTGGGCACCTTCTAGGAACCCCTTCCTTGTTCCAAAGACCTTACCTCATGTGATCCTTGGCAGCTCTCTGAAGCAGGCAGAAGTAGGGTAATCATCTTTTTCCCACCTCTGAGGCTCAGAAAGGGAAAGAGACTTGCCTGGTGATGTACACCTCCAGTGAGGGAGGCAGAATGAGGGCCTGGGTCTCCTGACTGCCAGGCTAGGTAGGGCTCTTCCAAAGGTAGAGCCTGGAGGAGTCTGGCTGTGGCACACCGTGAGGGAAGCGGTTGGCTGGAAGGGTAAGCAGAGCCCACAGAGGGGTGTCTCTTCTCTTTGGGGATTGGCACTGGAAGACAGGGTGGGGGCTTCATTCTGTTCTGTTTAAGCAGCTTCCTCGGCTGTCATGGGGCTGATTGAGACCACCCGAGGGCTCCTCCCAGGAGCAGGTAACCTCAACCCACCACACCCATCTTTCTCCTCTTATCTGTTCAATTCCACTCTATCCAGCAAATTCCCTGCTTTTTTTTGCCGTGTTCCGGCTCTGCCCTGCCATTCTAACTCAGTCTGCTCCTCTGGGAGGTCTTGGCTGAATCCCAGGCTAGGCCTTCTCTGGGTTCCCACTTCCCATGCAGTTTCACCACCCCTACTCCATCCTGGCAGGAGGGACTCAGAGGCTGCCTCGATGCCTGGGGGTGGCCCTGGCGAAGGAGCTCATCTTCACAGGCCGAAGACTGAGCGGGATGCAGGCCCAGGCCCTGGGGCTGGTGAACCACGCCGTGGCCCAGAATGAGGAGGGCAACGCTGCCTACCACCGGGCGCGAGCACTGGCCCAGGAGATCCTGCCCCAGGTGTGGCAGCAGCACAGCACAGGAGGGCCTGTGCCATGGGGGACTCACACGTGGGGAGGCCAGGGTGTCTCTGGGGCTGCACAAGATCCATTTATCCAGACTTATTAACCCTCTTTGGAGTTTTTGCATGCATTCAGCCATCCAGTAAATAAATCAAATTTTAAGTTAAAATGAAAATTGAATAGTTCTGAGGGACTGGAATCAAATGGGCTTGAAAATCCTCAGAAGAGCACCATAAACCAACTTCTTGACATGATGTAAATGCTCTCTACCTGTGCCATCCACTAAGGCAGCCACTAACTACATGTGGTTATTTAAGTTAAAGATTTAGTTTCTCAATTACACTTCCTACATTTCACATGCTAATAGCCACATGTGGCTACTGGCGACTGCACTGGACAGTACTGCATTTAAAAGTCCCCCAAACTGAAAAAGCAAGATTCTAAAGCAGACAAAGAACTACCAGCCCATCTCTCTGACCATACCACATGGCAGAAAAATTTTTGAAATACTTGATGTAGGACATGTGTTAAGACCCATTACTTTTTTAAAATCCTCAAATAGCCTAAAAGCATAGGCTCCCAAAAGGTTTAGAGACCAGGGAGTGGGTTTAGGTCCTGCCTAAGTGTAATTTCCAAGTACATGAGAGGTTCCACTGGCTTCTCACTGCTCTAAGGGAGGTCTGAAGTTTCCACAACGATATGGAAGGAACTGAAACAGAACTAGGTTTTACTAATTTATAATAATGACTTGGCCCATGTGGAGCACCTCCCACCCATCAGACAGAATTCTAGGTATTTTAATAGTGTCTCAATTATTAGAACAATCCAGTTGAGTTGATTATTCCCACTGTATTTGTGATATAACAGACCCAAAAAGGCTGAGTGACTGCTCAAGATCAAAGAAAGTGACTGTATCACCAGAAAGTCGGTAACTAGTATTTTGGCATTTATTTTGCATAATGCAGACTACAGTATAAAAATGTGTTTTATTCTAAGGAGTGCAGAACATGTACAAATTTTTAAAAAACAAACTAATGAATTTCAAATTAAAAAATTACAAAGATGTTACAAAGTTAAAATATAAGCCTATAAAATGTTAACTATACATCATTTTAATATTAACAGATAAAAGTATTTGAATTAATCATGAAAAAAACTTAAAGAAGTATTTTATTTTGGAAAAAAATTGTGTCCCTTAAATAATCCTGTCTTTTTTTGTAACTCTGAGGTCTTCTTTGAGGGCAGGGACTATAACTTTAAAAAACTGATAGTGAGTTTGGTTTAAAAGAAAGCATTTGTTTTGTCTTCATTTCTTCTTTTTTAGTTTCATCACATATAAATGGAGAGTCTGATTCTGTCATCTGGACAATTTTAATGCTGTCAGGTTTCTGTTATACTTGGTCAGAAAGTCTCTGAACTAATATAAAACTGAGTGACTCAGGGTAGTGGTTGATTATACTTCCACAGAGGGGGCTTATCTAGCAAGACTCACAGACCAAAGGGCTTGACTTTTTGCATAAACTAAATAACTGGGTCTTTGAGCTTGATCTCAAGATGATTCAGGCTCCAGATTTTTTAATATGCTGAAATAATGGTATTCTATTTCAAAGCAGCTTTGTATACCAAAACACCATCATACCAAAAACTATTATTACAATCACTAATCCAAATGCTGGGTCATTCTGATGCAACCTGAAAAACAAATCTGCAACTTCCAGCTAAGTTACTAGGTGCCAAGGATGTGAGGGTTCCTGGATGGAGTGAGTGCCAGGGATGGTGTGGTAGAGGCTGCCCTCTAGTGGACAAGCCACCAAGACTAGGGAGTCAAATGGTTTGAGATTAGAGCTCAGAAGACTGTCAATAAATACAAGGTCCACAACTTAACACTGAGATTTTCCGCCTAAATAGTAAATATACATTATTCTTTGAATATGGATTTGGCTGTGTTTTCCACTTGCACATCAAAGGAATGGAACATTCTGTGGCCAAAATGTGGGTCACTCTTCTCATTTCCAAACAACATGAAATTATCGGTATTTCTAATAATCCATACACACACACACACACACTCACAGTGGACTCTTGAACAACACAGGTTTGAACTGTGTGAGTTCACTTACACATGGATTTTTTTCCACTAAATACATACTACAGTACTACATGATCCGAGGTCAGCTGAATTCACAGATGCACAATCATGTATAGAGAGGGCCGGCTGTAAAGTTATATGCAGATTTTCTACTGCGTGGATGGTTGGTGCCCCTAACCCCCCAGGTTGTTCAAGGGTCAACTACATATCTATATCTATATGTCTGTGTTTGTGTGTATATAAGGAAATTCTTCTATCATAAGTATCATGAATGTATTTTCTCAGTTGTTGACTTTTATCTTTTATTTGTGGTATTTTTCCCAGTCTGAAGTTCTTCATTTTTATGTAGCTAGCTCTTTCATTTTATGGCTTCTATGCTAACAGACTTTAAAAATCATTCTTTTTCTGACAGTCTTTCTTACAAACAGCCACTCTGATGCTCTTCCTTCCCAGTGGCCCTGCAAAATGCCCCCTGGGGATTTCAACCCAAGCCTGTCAGACTCCAAAGCCCAAGTTCCTAATCTTGACCCGTCTTCACGCTCCTGGGGTAAAACTTGCTTGTAGCAGAGGCCTGAATTTGCTGAAATGAGGGGTAGAGGAAGGGGGCAGCAGAGGGAAAGGTGACTGGGAATCAGATCCAAGCCTTACCACTGACTCACTGGACAAATGTGGTCAAGTGCTTCACCACCCTGAGCCTCAGTTAAACATGGCACCATCCTGGAAGGGTGGGTAGCACCATTAGACCATTAGACAACCCTGGGTGGGAGAGCATTTGGAAAATGGAGTGTTATACATGTTGGATGGATGGATTAAATGACAAGATGCCTAGATGGTCAGGATGGTCAGGATTGGGAAGGTCAAGGATCAGTTAGGCTTCTTTCATTATAGAAAATGAACATCAACTGGGAAGTAGTAGGTACTAACACTAACAAAACATAAGTGTCAGTAAAACAGCTAGAACTCAACCTAAACCTCTTTCCCCACTGTGGAGCTACGTGCCTAACTATGAGCATTGATCCCCTCCTCAACCAAGACTTTTCTTTTCCCTAGGCCCCCATTGCTGTGCGGCTGGGCAAAGTAGCCATTGACCGAGGAATGGAGGTGAGAGGGTTCTGGGTTAACTTGGGTCCACTAAAGTCAGTGGGGTGGCTGGGAGGTGTGCTTTCATGGCACACAGATGGACAGCACAGCTGGAAAGAGCTCAGGAACTGAACTCTTCTAGCAGGCTTCAAGTCTGACCTCTCTTTGTGCCTTACTTTTACCCATCTACAAAATGAGGTTTGGCCAGGTGATATTCCAAATTACATTTTATCCTCATCTCTCTCCCTTGGAGAGGAAACTGAGGTTCAGAAATGGTAAATGACTTATCCAGGGTCACAGAGCAAGTGAGTTTCAAGAACCCAGGTCTGTATGGCTCCCAGTGCACATTCTCGGGTTTGTGTTGGTGGTCAGTAATGTGACCTCATGGACAGGGCACAGGGTGGTTCCTTGGCTGCAGCTAAGCTATCCCCCGACATCAACTAACTCTTCAATTCATTCAGCACACACTGAAACTACACCTTAACTCAGGACACAGAAATGAATCAGGTATGGTCACTGGCCCCAAGGTGGGGAGTGGGGCAGACACAGACATCAAATCACTAACAAAAGGTTAAGGGTGCTAAGCAGACACCCTGGAGAGGTTAGAGATGTGCTGTCCAGTGGTTAGTAGCTATGTTATGATAGTGCTGGGCTAAAGAATGTTTTCTAGAGTTGAGCCTTGGGAGGGATGAGAATTCCAGAAAAGTGGAAAAGTGTGAGTAAAAACACAGGTTATTGATAAGCAACTCAAATGCATGCGAGGAAGGGGTGAGACAACACAGCATGGAGGTTAGGGATGCGGGCTCTGGTGCTGGACTGTCTCGGTTCAAAGACCTGCTTTTCCATCTACTACTGTGCCCTTAGACAAATGGCTTCACCTTTCTGTGCCTCAGCTTTCTCAGATGTACAGTAGGGGTAATAACCCTTGTTGTGAAAAGTAAATGAGTTTTCATAGAATAGTGCTTGTAAGTGGTAGTAATAGCAAGCACCAGGCAGTAGAGGCTGGGAAGTTGACGGGGGCCAAGTCATAAAGGCCCAGGGCCTTAGTCCTAAGGGCACAGAAGGCCTGTAGATTTCACTAATAGGGGTGACAGGAGGCATGGTGAGGAAATAAGGAAGACTGGCTGTGCACGCACAGTGCACACACACCCTCCTCAGCTCTAGAGGCTGTGTGTGCAATCCTCCATTATTCCCCCAGCCCCCATTCATCCCAGCACTGATCTACCACTGTTATGAATGGTGCGCCCTCTCAAGGGAGGGAATTCCTATCATATTCATCTCTGTTCATACAGGCAGGCATACAGTAAGCCTCAGTAATTCTTAGCTAGAAGAATCCATGAAACAGTGGAGTGGTGTAGGGAGCAGGGCAGGTTGGCTCCCAGTGCAGATGGAGGTGGACAAGGTCAGACTGATCCACGTATCACTTCTTTCTCGCAGGTGGACATCGCATCAGGGATGGCCATTGAAGGGATATGCTATGCCCAGGTACGTGGCCACTGCCAGTCCATCCATGCCTGTAAGCAGAGGCTGGGGGCCTTCTGTACTACATGATCAATTTGGTAGGTTCCTTCCAACCCAGAGTTAGACTCCATCCCACTCCCTTCTCACACTTAGCCTGGGGTGAGCCCTGGGGAACACACTGCCTCTCTGGGACTGTTTCCTCAGCCATCTAATGGTGGTACATCCTGCCCCACTTTGGTACCCAGAGAATCACCGAGGTACTTGACAGAAGAATAGTAGCTTCTGTGGTCTCTGTACCAGTGGGTGCTATTAAAACCAGGCTCAAGTGGGATGCCAAGGCATTGGTTATATAGCCTATAGGCTGTGTGCATTTGGTGGTAGGGCAGTAAACCTGGGGCTGACCCGTTTAGCCCCTACTCCTGGGTGACTCAAAAATACTAATCTCCAGGTTAACAAAGTACTGAAAATACTCTGAAATAGGGGGTCCTGGACTTGAAGGACCTAGTGTGAACTAGCTACACACCAGGATTCAAAGCCAGATTTCTTACTGCAAAGCCTAATATTTCGTCTCTACTGAACAGCCTCATTTCAGACTGCTGCAGGAGACTGAGCTCTCTGGAGGCATGCAAGCTGTGTGCAAATAGAGGCTAATATGACAGGCCTCATGCTAGAGAGGCAGCCCGCCTTGCATAGGAGACCAAGGAGCCACCAAGGCCCATACCTTTGCATGGCCCAACACCAGAGTCCAGAGACAGTAGGAAGATTTGGATGATGGCCTTGTCATGGGCTGAACAAGCTTGATCAAGTCTTTATTGGCCTCTAGTCCTGCTCCCCACAAACTAATACTCTGTATGTTGTTTCAGAACATCCCCACCCGGGATCGGCTGGAAGGCATGGCAGCTTTCAGGGAGAAGCGACCCCCCAGATTTGTTGGCGAGTGACTTCTGTTTAACGTTAAGCACGGGAAATGCGCACCTTACAGGGCAGGATTCTGAAAGAAAATCTGCAGTGCAGCAGCCCTCATCATTTCACCTCTCTGGGCTTAAGTCTCCTCACAAGGATGATGGATATAAAATGAGTGGCATAGTACCTGGTACTAAAGTGCTGACCATGCCACCTACTACTACCTTCATTATTCTTCACCCAGGCTACATAATCACTGGGATCGGGTTTGCTTAGGAGAATACCTTTCTCTCCCTACTAGAATGATAAACTAAGGGTAAAAAAAATCCTCCGGGCCTTTGTATTGCTGGCACTCAAGCCTGACCTCTGCATCTCAGTCATTAGGTGCTCACCAGAGATGGCAAGAGGTTGTAAGAAACCCTCGTTTCTTCCTCTGTACAACAGAGATAATAAGGAAACCCTGGTAGTGGTTGAACAGGCATCAGGAATCAGACTGCAGATCCCAGCTCTCTGCCAGTTACTCACTATGTGCCTCAGCTTGTGCATCTATGATCAAACTGTTGTGAGGATTTAAAAAAATAATAAAACATCTCAAGTTCAATAAATGTGAGTTATTGTTTATGTACAGTGATAAGAACTAGATGAAAGCACTGCTATGAAAACCGGATGAAAGCTATAGGGTGGCAGGCAAATCTTTGATGGGTGCATTAAATAGCTTTCAGGAGCACTGAGAAGAGAACAGTTAACTCTGATGGAGAGAATGGAGAGTCAGGAAATGGGCAGATAACACTGGGTTGAAGGCTGAAGGATTATAGGCATTTGAGGCAAAGAGGAAGGCTGATGGGAATAGCATGAGCAAAGGTAAGTAATATGAACTCTTAGAAAAACAAAGGGGGGCTGATATTCACATATGCACACCTCAGCAGCCCTCCTCCTGATCAAGGCAGGGGAAGGGGCAGTCTTACAGTCATTCTTTAATTGATTTGAGCTCTGCCTGAGCTTCCTGAGATTATGCCTGGCCAAGCCCAGGAGTCACTAGGCTATGAGCACGGACATACACCAATAACATTGTTGATTTGCTGCTAAATACAAATGTGCCCCAAAGTTGTGCTCATTTCCTAGAAGGGAGAGTAACACAGAAGAGCCCAGATCTTAGAATCAGCACCAACCACATGAGTAGTATCTACTCAGGAAAGTAAACCACCTTACTGAACTTCCTTTTTCTCAGCTGTTAAATGGGGAGAATAAAACCTACCTCTCCCAGAGGACTGCTGTGAATGAGACAGATACTCAGAGGGGTGCCTAGTGGAGAGCTGGACCTCAACAGGCACTAGTTCCCACCCGCCCTCCTCACATTAGCCTAAGCTAGTATCTGGTAACAGCATGTCCCAAAGTACAGAACCCAGGTCAGGAAACTAAGACAGCCTTCAGAGG
Organism: Camelus bactrianus; assembly: GCF_048773025.1. Classification (NCBI taxonomy): domain Eukaryota; kingdom Metazoa; phylum Chordata; class Mammalia; order Artiodactyla; family Camelidae; genus Camelus; species Camelus bactrianus. The sequence goes on from NC_133551.1 coordinate 41,415,845, forward strand.
AGTCATGCAGAAGAATGAAAGAGAAAATACAGTGCGGTTTCAGGACTACAGAAGGAAGCAGGTTACCAATTCCTGTTATCCAGTGCAGCAGTTTGGCATATGGTTTAGAATAAGAATAAGCCTCATTTGATTCCAAAAGACGGTATACAGCATTCCAGTTAAGAGTTTGGCCGGCTAACAGCACAAAAACCTAGTCCTAAAATATGTGACTAATTCAAAAAGGAATTTATTTCTTTGAAAAATTTAAATTTAAACAAATGAATAGCAAAACATGTTTTGTTAGTTATCAATAATAAGGCAAAGAAGGATTTCATACTCTTTTCCATAGAGCAGGTTTGCAGAGGACAGAAAAGCTTCTTATAGTTTATATTCTGGTTGAGGCTAGTCCTCAGAAAACCCCGTATTTTTCTCATCTCCGTGTTAGGTAAGAGCACTTCTTGAAATCTTTGGCAAAGTCCTTCCTCTTTCTCTCAGTTTTGGTCACAGTCCTACTCAAAAAATTGACGGATTGAGATTTACAATCCCCATATAATCTTTCATCTAAATACTTTATGCTCATTCCTAATTTTTACCATGCCCCACTAGCACACCCAGTTATACACAGTGCTCTGCTCAGTCTAATGTGTAAAGCTGAAGGAAAGAAGGTCAAGGGTAGAATGTCCAAAATCGTAAAAATATATTTCTCTTCCCTCCACCCAGTCAGCAGAAGGTACTCTGGTACCTATTTTAAAAAAAGTTCCACTCCCCTCCAACAGAGGTTCTGCCTTCTTAACAACACAGTTATAAGCATATGTTTCCTACAACTTTCTTCAAGTACTTCTTTTCCAATGGCTTCATATAACCAGGAATAACAATTCAAGATATTCCTTCAAACATGAAATTTAACATAAATATCAAGGTCTCCCTGCAGGTCTTTTTCCCTTCCTCTGACAGAGTTACGAAATTGGCCAGGGGTAGAGAAAAGTAATTGTCATAGCTGTTCCAACACAAGCTCACAGGTCTTCCCACAGAGTCCAGGGCTTGATTTTACAAAACTGCTGAAAGGGTATTCCCAGAATGATTCCAACTTGATTTGGGATTATGGCTACCATACACACTCAGTCTTTTCATAACTTACAGAAAATCGAGGGGAAAAAAAAAACAAACCTATGAGGCGACCAACTCACAAACTCCAATGACCTGTTTCAATTCAACTCAACATTCAATTTCTGACAGGGAGGAAGACCTGACATTGAGGAACAGAGCACCTCTTACGCCTCTTGGGTTAGGAAGGGCATTCAACACAGAGGAGGTCTCTGATAATTCATCAAATGCATTCTGAAGTCATCTAGAATGGAGGTCGCAATTTGCTGTGCTTGGGGGTCTGCCTCACTGTGCTCCTGGATGTCACACAAAAGCTGCAATCCTTCCTCTTCGACTAACATTTTGCAGTATTTGCTGGCTGAAAGAAAATCAAGCAAAGAAACTTGATGGGCAAGCTGGCATTTTAAATATTCTGAAGTTACCACATTTGCCTTTTTGAAGAAAGAATACAAAGATTTGAGCCCTTTGACACAGGAATTAACAGATAAAATGAGTCAATTCAGAAGAAATACACCAACAATGCTTGACCTGTGTAATAATATAATAGATGATATTTTGTTTACTTCCAGACAACTTTATGCTTCAAATGTTTCTAATCCTCACTAAAAGGATAAGAACTTCTTTTAATATAAAAATAATATAAATTTCAGTTTCAGGCAATATGTGGAGCCAGATAACCTGAAAACACCAGGTGCTGGGTAAAAAATAATTGAAAAAAATTTAAACGCACAGTTGAGTCTACAAAGTAAAGGAATTTGTGTCCAGGAGTCAGACACAAGAGCAGAAAGGACCAAAAGTTCATGTAACCAACCTAACCTGCAACTATCCTAGGGTACTTTTGCTAACCTAGGAATTTAGATTTTAACTTAAGAAGTTAGAAGCAGAGGAGAGGGTATAGCTCAGTGGTAGAGCATGTGCTTGGTGTGTGCAAGGTCCTGGTTTCAGTCCCCAGTACCTCCATTTAATCAGTCAATCAATCAAATTTAAAAGAAAAGAAGAAGTTAGAAGCAAAATCAGTACATAAAGATCATCCCACAGTGGACTAGACAAAACAATGAAACATCTTTATCTTGGCCTGGGCTCCTGGGGAGAAGTCCTTCCTGAGAATTTATAACCACAGTCCCAAGTTGGTAGAAGGTTTGAATTTATACTATCCTAAATGTTCTGGGAAACTTTGAGCTGAGAAATTAATATAAGAATTAGTCTAATCTCAGGGAAGCCTCTGGAACACTTGACAGAAGCAAATACAAAGCTGTACTGAAAGGACATGTCCACAACTCAGTCTGAAAAGGATTCTCTTTATCAGTCCAAGAGCCAATTAGAAACAAAGAAATAATGACCCCAAAACACACTTCTAAGGCTATTACCAAGAATGCAGCACAAAGAAACAGAGACAGAAACTTTTTTTTAAAGGTTACAAAATGTGCAGGACAGGTTGAGAGAAGGTACAAGATAATTCTGATCTGTGTTATAAGAAAAGAACAAAGAAATAGGTGGAAGGTAATATTTTAAAAGAAAATAAGAAAATGGCTGGAAATTTTCATCAATTTTGTAAAGTATAACCATGACCTGAAATCTAGAGGCCATATAACAAAATACTGACTTGTGGAAACAATGAATAAAATCAAAACAATAAAATGGAAAAAATATTTGTAAAAGCTCCTTCAAATTAAAAAGAAAAAGACCAACAAACAGTAGGCAAAAACTGAACAAAGGATATCAACAGGCAATTCAAGGAAAAAGAGTTAATAGTGGTGACCTAGAATCAGAGCACTAGGTGAGAACCCAGCTCTGCCAGCACGAGCTGTTTTAACTTTGAGCAACCTACTTACCCTCTCTACACCTCTTTCTCTCATCTATAGCATATAGATAACAATAATGCTACCCCTTCCTTCTACCTGTTGTGAAGATTAAACGAGTCACTCATAAGAGCTTACAACACACACAGCCTGGCAAATAATAAATACTCAAAGGTCTAGTTGTAAATATAGTTAGTACTGTTGTAACTCAGTATACTGGAGTTTGTTTCCGAGCCATTCTGACTGACTGATCTGCCTGTATCTATTCACATGCCAGCACCATTTAAAGAGAAGTGCTAGGGCAAGCTCCTAAAAACATTTTTCTTGGTCAGTTCTTTCCTGCCACATTAATTTTAGAATAATTTTCAGATCCCTCATCTCTTACTCATTCACTTGAATTGCATTATATTCATAAATTGAAAAGAACTGAGGAATAGGTCTCATAATCACTACAGGCTTTTAAATTATTTCTTAGTTTTCTGCATAGAGGTCTCATTACTTGTTAAAGCTATTTTTAGATATTTTAGGCTTTTGAGAGTTAAACCTTTAATTCTAAACATTATACCTTAGGGTTTTTAGTATAAAATTATAGCCTATATTTCTTTTATAATAAAAGCAAAAATTTTAATAATAATTCTTAGCAAAGAATATAAGCCAAAAATTTCCAAGGGGAATTTAAAACAGGAAAACATGGAAAAACATTTAATCTGCCTGGGAAACAACTCCTGACTCCTGGTCCCCCAGCCTCCCACAAACCATTATAAGGCCGCAAATCTATGTATTGCTATAGGAGGAGTATTCATGATAAACTATTGAGTGAAAAAGAGTAAGCTATAGGACAGCATGTACCGAAAGAGCCCATTTTGTTTAAAAACATTATCATATTCATATACAGTACATATATAGGAAGTTATCTGGAAGAATAGTTATACTTATCTAATTAATAACAATACTTGCCTGTGAGGAATAGGAGTGAGTGCAAAGTTTCACTTTCTGTATTGCTTGACATCCACCCCCAAAAGGAGCATTTTTGAAACTAATACAAATGTTTTTCAGTTTCTTTTGAAAGAATTAAAATTAGGACACCGAAGAACAATTTTTTCGAAATTCCACCTTGAACTTAATCCTTATACAGAAAAATAGTTGGGAACTATTATGTTTTGAATACATACGGTTTTTACTGCAGACATGATACATGGCCCATAGTGCCCAGAGTTGGACCTCTGGTTGAGAGAAGTTGCCAAGGAGTGGGAAAAATGCCTTAAAGGATCTAAAAAAGTACAAAGAAGATGCTGACTCAGAATGCAGGCTAATATGAGGGATATAATAATAATTTTCAACATTTCCCCTACCAAGGTCAATTCCTCAATGAGACAGATGTATTGCTGAGCACATAACTGGAGCTAGCATTTAAGAAATGCCATTCTGTGTTAGACATCACACATTCAATATCTGATTCCACCCTCAATCTTGCATACTGCCGGCCTCATTTTATAGAAGAAGAAAACTAAGTCTCAGAGACTTCCTAGAAGTGATTTTCCCAATATCACAAAGAAGTAATATTTGAACACAAGGCTATTTGATTCTAACACTTTATCGCTGTACCATGGCCTCTACACAGTGAGTAGACTGAGGACAAGATTTAAGAAAAGCACTGCATCATCATTAAATTACCTGTAGGTCACCAATGCTGTCATCTTACAACTTGAACTTGGCCAATTCTGGATGGTTGCATACTATACAAAAAGAGAAACCAGGATTCTAGTATTGTATTCCATCATTTCTAAAGGGTCATAATAGGCTGTTACATGTCAAAACACAGGATTGATTACTCAAATTTAGGTATACCTAACCTGACAAAATATCAATGAGATTAACCATTTTATACGTAGAATATGAACAAAGTCATGTGGAAAACAATGCAATAAAAGGGGGCTTGTTTTAAGATAGAAGACTGCGAATGCATCCATTCCTTCCCTAAATCCTATGAAGAGAATAGTACAAATTGTTTAAAATAAAAGAAAGCAAACACACACAGAACAAAGCAGAAGGAAAATGGTAACTGAATTAATAGATCTAGTATGGGGAAGGTTAAAAATAAACCATTCTGAACAGAACCCTCAAGAGAGTTAAAAATTTGGCACACCAGTTGCTTTAGGAAGTGAGATAAGACGTGGGATTGAAAATAGGAGGACTGGTTGAAGCACCAAAGGACTGAGACTCCCAGATCTCCTCTACAACCCCTAACAAAAATTTCTGGACTGGGCAACCCCATAAGCAAATGACAAGAACAGGGGGCTAAAGTAAAATCCAAACATAAATGCTAAGGATCCCCTGTCCCCAACTCTCTTCCTCTAGTGGGTGTTCAGATTGCTGGCAGCCAAGCTTATAATTTTCAATCAGGAGAATAGAAGATTCTTCTTCAGGTAAATTCCAACCAGTTCAGGACAAAATATCTAATGACACTGACATTGATACACAACTAATTCAGATCATTCTATAGTGAAGCCCACAGTTGACAAGTTCCATCCACCTGTACACACCTTCCAAAGAGCCCCACTATTAGATAGGAATGGACAACTGAGGATCACCATATAGTTAAAAGAGGGGAGGAAGAGAAGTGAGAGGAGAAGGAAAGGATGATGGAATTAAGGAAGGGAGGAAAGCAGGGAAAGAGGAACGAAAAGAGGAAAGAGATGAGGAAGATAGAGGGATGGAGATGAGAGAGGGAAAGGAATTTCCCAGAACTGAAGGAAATGACCTTCCCGAGCAGTAAGGCCAATGTAAAAGATGAAAATAAACCCATATCAGAGCACATCACTGTGATTTCCAAACACTGAAGAAAAAGATCTTAAGGCTTCCAAAGAAAAATGGCAGAGGACTTCTCAACAGTGGAGCAATGCCTTAAAAGTTGTGAACGGAAATTATTTCAGAACTAAAATTCTACACCCAGCCATTCATCAACTAAATGTGAAAGTAAAACAAGGCCTTTTCAAACATAAAAGGTTTCAAATTTTCTCTTTTATATATCTCTTAGGAAGCTACTGGAGAATGTGATCCAACAGAATGAGGGAGTACACCAAAAAAACAAACAAACAAACAAACAAAAAAAAAACAGGAAGGTATGCAATCCAAGAAATGGGGAATTCAGCACAAGAGAGCAAAGAGAATCTCCAGGATGACAGAAAGGAATATCTGGGATGATAGCGGTCTAGCAGATACACAAAAACATTGATCAGATGGCAGAAAGACAGAAGGCTTTGGAAAGACATCTCTGAGAAGCTAAAGCGGACAGAATGTGTTTGAATGTACTGAAAGGAGATGTATACTTGGAATACAGGAAAGAGTGTGCACAGGGACAGGGAGAAAGGGGGAAAACAAGTTGAGAGATACTGCCTAAAATTGCAAAGTCAAAAAGTAGAGATATGGAAGTAAATACTAGAAGAAATCACTTAAAAAAGAACAAAGTAGGAAAGAGAGCTTTAATAAGCCATATACAATTGTTTGCATGTATAACTTTTATAAAAGAAAAAATATCAGAAGGAATGCAACAAAGTGTTAATAGAGATTAGCTTCGGGTGGTAGGGTGTGGGTGATTTATAATGTCTTCTTAATACTTTTCTAATCTTTCCTGTTTTCTACAATGAACACATATTTCAAAAACTCTTATGATCCAGAATAAGTTCTCTGCAAGAAGAGATGACTTTGGATTTTGTAAAAAGGAATGGTTCTTATACCAGATCCTGGAGAAGAGCACTCCTCTGAAGGTCATGGGATATCCAGGGCTGTTTGTCAGATGTCAGGTGAGCTATGATGCCTGCAGCAAAATAGCTGACTTCTAATTCCTTGCTATGGAGCAAGCTGCTGATATGCTTCACCACATCTTCAGTCATCAACTTGGAAGAGAGTTCTCTGACTTCAGCTATGTTGTTCTACAGGCGAGATGGGGCAGAGAGTACCAAGGACAAGAGAGGAAGGGAGAATCAGGAATTGGTTCCCCCTCCTCTCCTACTGCTCAGATACATACAAAAAACAGTCCCATTCTCCTCCCTCACAGTTTAGCCTAACATCTACAATCCCACCCCCCTGATGATGAGGACAATCAGTAATAACAATCGCTAAGCACTTACTAAGTGCCAGGCACTGCACTAGACAGACCAAAATGTCTTATTATCTGCCTTATGTCATTTAACCTTTAAAATAGTTCTACAAAGAAATTTGACTCTCAGCAAGACTAACTTGTCAGGTTCACACGGCTAGTAACTGGTTGAACTGGAATACAAATCCAGGTCTGACTCAAAAACTTATTGCTCCTGGGGCCAACTATATGCCACATTAGTGTTAAGTTTAATAGTAACAATGAAAGGCAGATAGTACTTTATTTTATATATTGTATTAGTTTTCTATGCTGTGTAACAAATTATCACAAACTCGGTAGCTTGAAACAACACACATTTTTCATCTCACAGTTTCCGTGGGTCAGGAGTCCAGGCCCTATTAACCTGGGTCTCATAAGCCTTCAATCAAAGTGCTGGCTGGGCTGCATTCTCATCTGGAGGCTCCACTGGTGGAGTCGGGGGACTACCTCCGAACTCACTCAGACTGTTAGCAGAATTCATTTCCTGTGACTACAGGAATAGTTTCAAGTTCTTGCTGGAGGCCACCCTCAGCTCCTAAAAGCTGCCCATAATTTCCTGCCATGTGGTCCCTTCTCTGATCACTTACTTCTCTAGAGTGTCTGCTAGCAAGGTGGATTTTCTATATATTGTAACATAATCACAGGAATGATATCTTTGCTATATTCTATTAATTAAAAGCAAGTCACAGGTCCTGCCCACATTCGAGGCAAGGGGTTACAGAAAGACATGAACACCAAGAAATTGCAATCACTGGGGGTCGCCTTAGGGTCTGTCCACTACACAGAGGAGAAAAAAAAGGTTTAGAGGGGAAACGCAGTCAAAGTGGACACAGCAGTTTTACTGCTTCTTCTGAAACTGCTTTCAGAAAAGTATAACCAACAGACTAGTCTGTTGAAAAGGGCACATGGCCCTATGCTGAAAACTGTCCTGTTCTGGATGGTATCTTCCCCTTGTTTTCCCCAAGACCAGCTATATTCTTCCTGTCAATAGAATGATTTCAACAGAAACTGCAATGTTTTTAGATCCCCTGCCCTTCTTCCCGAGGCCAGCTATATACTCTGTCAACAGCATGACTTCAGCATTAAGTCTATCAGATGGTAGCCCCAAACAAGAAGAAATGAGATGCTTGATAGCATCCTTAGCATAACTGTTGAGAAGATGGGAGCTACAGCAGAATGTGGGTCTTCATTCAGAAAAAGGAAGGAAAATGGACAACCTCACTAACCCTCTGCATTCTGAGAGGCTCTCAAAAAGACAAAAAGTAAAAAAGCACTCTCAGGTCAGCTACTAGTAGGATACCTAGCATTGTATAGGATATATGATGCTTTAATCCACCTTTCTGGCCTGATTTCCCATTGCTTTTCTTCTTCCCACCTTCTCCCCAAATCCCAGATATTCTGCATTACAGTGTCCACCAAAAGATTACATCTTCTCATTCCTCCCTAGCCAAAAATGACCTTTGTCCCTTCCTTCTACTCTTCTGTACCTTTCAGATTTCCAGTGTTAACTGTGTATTCCTCTCTGTGAAGTCTTCCACATCTACTCTGTTCCTAGTCCTGTATGTGCTAGGGATACAAAGGGAAAAACACAGTCCCTGCTTTCAAGGAGTTCATGATCTAGAATCAAACGCTCTCATGAGACTTGGTGCCTCCTTTCTAGCACTTACTGTAGTCGGTTGTAAATTAGACAGCTATCTGTATAAGAGTCTAACACCACCTCCCCAACATTAGAAGTACCACCAGCTTGATATATTTCACTTATCTGTGTCATCCACAACACCAGCCTAGCAAACTGCAGGGGCTTACAGTATGTCTTCATTACTTTCTGTAAATCTTCACCTTTATCTTTAGGAAACAAAGAAATTTCTCAATAAAAGATATTTTAATAGAGAGGAAATATAAAAGTATAAACAAAAGTATTTCTAAAAAAATCAACTGCCTTCTTAAAGAAGTATAGTAAAGTGGCTAATATTAGAGGGTCTGGAGCCAGACTGCCTGAATTTGAGTTCTGACTGTCTCTTACTACCTATGTAACATAGGGTAAGGGCCACTCTCTGCCTTAAGTATCTATAAAATGTTATGATGTATGGGTGAATACAGAACATAATGCAGCTCTTCCTATCCCTGTATATATGCCCTTTAGCAATGTGATTTTGCTCCCCCTCCCATCAAGGGGCAGCCTTCTCCTTTAATCTGGGCCTATCCATAGGCATAAGAAATACATACTTGGTTTTTGTCCCTAGTTCCTGACACAGAGCTCTTAAAATTCCTTGGAATTTCTGGAGTGATAGGAGCATCTTTGTTCTAATGAGGTAACTCTGAGCAGGCAACCAGATAGCTTCCAAATGGGGGCTGGATGCCAGAAAGACCAAACCTTGATTAGAAGCCTGGAACTTTCAGCCCTACCCCACAACCTCAGGGGGAGAGGAGAGAGGTTGAAGACTAAATTAATAATCAAGCATGCCTATGTGATGAGGCCCTCATAAAAACCCCTAAACAATGGGGTTTGAAGAACTTCTGGGTTGGTGAACACACTGAGGTGCTGGGAGGGTGGTGTACCCAGAGAGGGCATGGAAGCTCTGCACACATCCTTCCTTCCTTGCCCTTCATATCTCTTCCATCTGACTGTTTCTGAGTTGTATCTTACAATAAATTGTTATTAGCAGGGAAAGTGCCTTCCCAATTTCTGTGAGCATTCATTCTAGCAAATTACCAACCTGAGAAGGCGGTCGTGGAAAACCCCAATTTATAGTCAGTCAGTCAGCAGTAGGGTTCACCCTGTTAATGGTTGGCAGCCAAAGTGGAGGGAGACTTGTGGGACTGAGCCTTTTAACTTGTGGGATCTGATGCTAACTCTGTTTAGCCAGTGGCAGAACTGAACTGAATTGAACTGCAGGATACCCAGTTGGTGTCAGAGTTTGAGAAGTGGTTGTTGGAAACACCCCAGAACATGTAATCTGCTTTGACCAATGAGACATTAGAAAATGTGACATAAGCAGACATTTAAGAAGGACTTGTACAGTGAGACTTGTCTTCTATCGCTGCCCTGAAACTGCTAAGTGAAGAAGCCCATGGAGACACGAGGCCCAGCTAACAATCTGCACCAATGGTCAGAGAAGAGTCAGGCCATCCTAGAGCATCTAGCCCTAGCTGAGCCACCAGATGACAGCAGCTATATGAGTAATTCCACATGAGAACAGCAGAACTGTTCAGATGAGCTGAGTTCAAACTGTTGACCCACAGATTTATAAACAAATAAAATGGCTGTTGTTTTAAGCTGTAGTTTGTTTACAATAGATGACTCACATATAATGGTATTTATTTTATAAGGCTAGTGTGAAGATTAAACAAGTTAATGCATATAAACTGCTTATAAAAGTGCCTAGCATATAGTAGGTACTACACAAGTGTTAGTTCTCTTATTTTTGTAAATAATTAGTATTAACTCAAAACAATTCACCTTACCAAAAGACCAAGTACTTTGCTTTGTATTGTTGACTCTGAAAACGTCTGTGGAAAGAATATACAGGTTACTTTATCATGAAGAAAAGAACTTTACACATAAATTCAATCCTGTCTTCCCACCTCCAAGACTTGGATGAAGATTGTCAATCCTTGATTTTCAATAAAGTGCTTGCAGGCAGCTGGAGACTCATCTGTAAGATTCCAAAGTGCTTTCAAAGTAAACAAGAAGGTGACATCATCTAAATGCTCAGTAGTCTTTTGTTTTACTATTGCTAGAAGTTCCTAAAAACCAAAGAGACAGGGAGTTAGATGCCCTAATGACTGACTCAATTCCAGTAAAAGGAAAGCAATAGTTAAGGAAAGCTTTAGAACCAAACCTAGGTTCTACACCCAAGTGCTAACATGTAATAGCTTTGTGACCCACTTTCTCTCTATGAGTTACTCCTATTTTCTAGGGTTTTTTATGAGAATCAAAAGGAAAAAATTAAAGTTTAATAAGCACAGAAGCTCATACATATTACCTACTCCATTCATTTATTGAGAATGTTTAGTCAACACTTTCTGGAGTCAGGCACTTATTCAGGTAACAGAGATGGATTAAAAAAAAAAAGATAGTGGATTTTTCTCAGCTAAATAAAAGAATTTTAAGTTTTGGTAAATGCTCTGAAGGAAATACATAAAAATCTAAGAATTTTCTTTAGAAAAGGTGGGCGACAGAAGCCTCCATACAAAGGCAATATGTAAACTGAGATCAGAAGAAAAAGAAGATAAGCCAGCTAAGCAAGGAGTGGGGATACGGGGAATGAAAAGGGGGAGGATATTCTAGGCAAAAAAAAACCCAAAAAGTCTGATGTTCTACGCCACTGAACAGGTCAGTATGATGAGAGGACAACACTAGCACTATAGCTTGAGGAAACAACTGACTTACTTTAACACAGATTCCAACATACCATTTCAGATCAGAATATTTCCAGACACAAGTTAAGCTAGTATTCATGCTTTCTTTCAAGCATATTAGACGGCCACATGAAAGGAAAAAGATAGCCATTTCCACTTAACTAGCTAACAAAAAGATACATAAAATATAACAACACTAAGCAAATCAGACTATGTCTGTTTTCAGAAGGAATGAGACCACCTCAAATATTTTACCCAACCAGGAGAGAATATGTCAAGAGAATTCACAAAAATAAAGCTGTGAGAGCCAAAAGAAGAATATGAGAGTGCACACAACACCGTAACAATCACCTACACAGCCAACAGAGTGAGTGGAAGCAAGGCAAGGGAGGGAGCAGGGGAAGTAAAGCTGGCCCTGAAAGTAATGACAGCTATGGTCAGGCCCATGGGAAGACACTTTACATATTTGATCTTAATGATACTCAAAATAACTGCAAAATATTCCTCTTACGTCAGATGCCAGATTTTCAGATGAAGAATCTGAGGCAGAGAGGAAATAAGTAAATTATCTAAAGTCTATGGCTAGTTATTGGCTGAACCTAGATTGTTTTCATCTAAAGACTGAACTTTTGGTACCACTACCTAAAACTGTTTCTCCCAGAATTAGAGCACTATCCTTCCCTCCGTGTTACTTTAAGTACTTGCTCTCTATCAGTATGTCTATCTCTCTATCTCTATTTATATTGTTAGTATTCCCAATAACTTTAGTGTTCTTCCATCACATCATCTTGTCAAAACTCCTACCTTAGTTAAACCCTACTTCAGTCATACCCCACTCCCAAATATCTGAATACTGAAAAATATTGTGCTTGAGTTTCACTTTGAATATCTGTCAAAAATTTTCAAAATGGCATTCAATCCTAGTATATTTCTCAATGAATTTGCTCCAAAGGCTACTATTTCATAATTCACACTCCTCAAACTTTAATTGCCATCTTTTTCACTCCTCTCATTTGATTACTTCATCGAATTTTTCACTGAGAACTACTGCTATTCTTCCTAACAAAATCTACCACACTACTTGCAGTTGCATCAATGTGCTCATTGTACTCTGTCTTCCTTTCTGCTCCAATCTAAAGCCAGTATGTTTACGTCTGCTCTATATACAATTCCTACACACACATAAAAATTTGGCATCAAAATCATTTCCCTTTGTCTTGCCTACGTCATCAATTTTCCTCTTTTCAGACTTACTCTCATAGGTATAAAATACATCTTAATCTTAGGGGAAAAAACTACTAGCCCCATATAGCTATCTTTATTTCTCTGCTTTCTCATTACAATATGTCCAAAAGTTGTCTGCATTTCTCACCTCCCATTTGCTCATCATTATATATTGCCAATCAGGTTTTGTCCCACTACCCGACTAAAATGATGTAAGCAAGATAACTAATGGTTTCCATCCTGCCAAATCCAATGGTCAACTCTCTGTCCTCATCTCACTCAATCACTAAATAGCACTTGACATAATTGCTCAATTTTTCTTGAAGTGTTTTTCTTGGATTCTAAGACTCCACTCTCTACTGGTTTTCTTATTTGTTTTCTTATTTGTTTTGCTTTATCCCCAAACCTACCGGCTAGCTACCAAATATCAAAAGATCCCACTTTTAACAGCAGTGCAACAGGTGAAAGCTGTAGGAATAAATGTAAGAAATACACAGTATCAACATGAAGAAAACATCCACACACTTCTGGAGGACATGTAAGACTGACTAAACGGAATAATATACATATTCTCAGAAAGAATCATTATGAGAGAGATGTCAATTCTTCAAAGTCAATCTATAAACTTAAACACAATCCCAAAGAAAACAGGGCTTTTTGGAAATAGATAAGCGGATACTGGTGTTCATATAGAAAAAAAGATAAGCATAACTGAAAGAAACACATGGAAAGATCTTAACTCTTAAAGGATTTATAATGCTAGTAAATAAACAGCACAACAGCACATAAATACATATATGAATTAACCAAACAGAATAAAGTCCAGAAATAGATGCAAATATACATGAGAATTTAATATATGATAAAGGTGGCACTGCGTGACAGTGGAGAAAAGATGAATTATTCAATAAAGGTTAGAGAGGCAACTGGGCAGACACTGAGAAGAAAAAATATTTACATGTTAAAAGAAAGAAAAAATAAACCATAGATTGAAAAATACTCCGTGGAATAAGGGAAAACTAAATAACTCATAGATAGTGTGCAATCAATCCCAGTCACAGATGAAAAGAATAAATTTGACAACATAAAAAGTAAAACATTACAGCATAGTAAAATATACCATAAAATAAGTAAAAACAGACAAATAGCCAACTGGGGAAAAATATATGCATCTTATACATATAAAGAAATCCTTTGAGAAAAAAGCCAGCAACCCAAAAGAAAAACTAAAGCCCATGAATGGACAGTTCAGGAATTATAAATGGTTCTTAAAAAAAAAAAAAAAAAAAGGCTCAACTCTCATCTCAGAATAAGAGAAGTGCAAAATAAAACAATGGTGTACATTTTTCATGATCAGTGTTAGCATAATCATAATGTAAATACTGACTTATTAAAAACTGTAATATAAACTTACTAGAGGTTGGGAAAGGAAGTGATTTGTAGAGATATATGTAAGAATGCTAAATTTTTATTTACCATAGCAGCAGAATCACTACATCACATCTAAAACTGATAAATCATGTAACTTCAGTTATAAGCATTTTATTTAGAAATACCAGAAGAAATAGTTTTAATTCATTTTACAGGCCTTTCGGAATGATTTAAATTTTTTAAACTATGTTCATAAATTACTTGTACTGGGAAAAAAGATGTTATAAAAGTGACAATTAATCTACCTTAACTGCCATGAAGAGCTCTTCTTTAAGTTGTGCAGTTTGCTCAGGTGAGAGCTATAAGTAAACAGAAAGTCAAAAGTGAAATGTTAGACTTACATCAAAGCTCCAACAAGACTAGGGATAAAGAAATTTTGCCTTGAGCAATCACATACCTGCAAGGCTAGAATTGAGGTGATGCTTACTGCCATTGTTTGCATCTTGGGGTTTTCATGCTTACAGAGCCATCTCATAACAAACTTGGCAGCATCAAACCTAAAAAACAGTATTTTTCTCACAGTAAAGCTTGTGACCCTGTATGTGCGAAGTGAAGAAATCATTTAGCCTCCCCAATAAATCCTGTTTAACAAAAAATAGTCTTGGACTTCTAAAGCCTGAGCTATGAAAATCAAGAGCACTTGGTAAAAAGATCAGAAGAGGAAAAGGACAATGTGCAAAAAAGAATGTGAGCAAAATGCCCAAGATTCAAAGAAAGATGGACAGATTCAAGAAAGATTTATTTTTTAGCATTTGATTTCTACTATGATGGGACTGAAAAAGGAAATAAGTTCCTCAAGAGGTAATAATTGATAATCTGAATTGTAGATATTGCTAAAATGCCACAGGAAACAAATCACTAAGCAGACAGAACTCATGCCCTTTTATAGGCGCAGTTGTTCCTCAGCTCCAACTGGTGATTGCCATACAGGAATGAAGACTGACTTGAGAAAGATCTTCCAATTCATCAAGAGAAAGGGGAAATACAGATTTCTTTTTTTTTTTTTAAATGAGGAAGACCACTTTCCCTACTCTATTTTTAAAAGTCAATTCCCATTTTAAGTACACACTTTAATTAGATTTGAGAATGGCTTAGCCTACAACCCTGCATCCACAAATGATATAGGCTTTGTTCATGTCAAACTGTGCTTAATTTTCCTGTTGGCAGCAACTATGTTTTTGAACTCACAAATCTGAGAGATTATAACAGCCTCAAGAGGAATCACTCTGGAGTCTATGATGATGATTTTTAAAATTACTATCAGTAAAATAATAATAAAAAGAATAGCTAATATTTAGAACAGCTTATAGGTCTAAGCTAGGCACTGTGACAAGTACCTTATAAACATTATCATATCCAATCTTCATTAAGAGTTACTATTTTGCAGATGAGGAAACTAATGCAAAGATAATGGAACAGCTAGAACTTGATTCGATGTTTGACTCTCTGGAGCCCATGTTCCTCCCACCCCCACTGACCTGAAATGGAATTACACTTGGTAGACATTTGTAAGTACAGTACTTCTAAACACTTCTTGGAAGAAGCTCAACAGAACATTCTGCCTAAACACCTTATCCCAGTCTTAATTAGACTCTTGCTAGGCTAATAACCAAAAGACAACAATGCTCAGAGTAACAGTGATCAACACCCCAAAATCAGATAGTTAAATTTTATACTTGCCTGTCAAATGGAACATCCACAAGAATCCTGGAATTGGTTAAGGAGAGAAGACAGTTCTTCTGTAACTTTAAGGAAATAAAGGAAAACAATTCTGAGCAAATGTATACTCATTCTAAATAAAGGTTTTAAGCATTTGGAAGGTGCTATCAATAAGCATTTCTTATTGAGAGCTCAATGTGTACCTGACCCTCTCCAAGTTCTTCATTTAATCTTATTAAACTCTGTAACATTCACCTTTGCCTAAAGAACAATCTTTTTCTTTTTTTGGCAAAGAGACAGTCTACCTTACCCCTTAACCCCTGGAACGCTGCCTGCCTGTGTGTCAGTCCAAATTAATTACCAGAAGCCTTGCCCATCTACTGAAAGACAAATGTCCTTCCTAGAACTAATAGCTAACTTTGTGATACAGCTTCTACTTTCTAGCTACGATTGCTAGGGGGTGAACTAGGCCTTTACACGTAGGAAACAAAGAGAAAAGGCCTCCTGGGAAAGCCATAGGAATAGAAAAATGTAACTTCTCTTCGAAATGCCATGAGTAGGCCAGTATGACAGCAGTATAGTGTTTGAGGCAGGGGTAGCAAATCTGAAATGCCAATAAAAACTAAGCAGTAACATAAACAAGTGAAGAAGGCTGAGTGTAAAACAATGGGGCAGTGGTAGGAATTGCCACAAACTGGAGAATTTATGGCCTTTTACAGGGGCGGCTGTTACTCAACTCCAAATGATGATTGCCATGCAGGAATTAAGATTTAATTGAGAAGGATTATCCAACTTTTCAAGAGAAAGTGGAAATACAGATTCTTTTAACAGAGGAAACAGTTCCACTGTTCCCTCTTCCAATCAATCCCAACCTTGCAAATCCCAGCCCAAGAAAACTACAGCATTATAGATTACTCTTTTCTAAGGTTTCACAGAAATAAAATTATACAGTATCTACTCTTTTATGTCTGGCTTATTTTGCTTAGCATATAATGTTTTTGAGATTCATCCATGTTGCACGTATCAGTACTTCATTCCTTCTTATCACCAAGAAGCATTTTCTTATATGAATATAAAACAATTTGTTCATCTGTTGCTGGACATTTGGGAAGTTTTCAGATCAGGGAGGCTATGAATAAAGATATTATGAACATTTGTGTATAAGTCTTAATATGGTTACATGATTTCACTTCTCCAGGAGTGAAATGACTGGGTAATATGAAAGCTGTATGTCCAACTTTTAAAGAAATTATCAGACTGCTGAACTGGTGGTTGTATCATTTTACACTGTTAACATCAACACATGAGAACTTCAGTTGATCTACACCCTTGTCAATACTTGATATTGCCATTTTAAAAATTTCAACCAATCTAGGGGGTACGTAGTGGTATCTAGGTGTGCAGTGGTATCCAAGTATGCCTTTAATTTGCATCTCCCTGATAAACAAAGACACTGAGTATCTTTTCATGTGCTCATTTGTCATCTGCATATCTTTGGTGAAGTATCTGTTCAAATCTTTTGCTTTTTTAAAAAACTGGCATTTTTGTCTTATGCTACTGAGTTAAGAATTCTTTATATTCTGGGTAAAAGTCCTGTGTCATATTTATGAAATAAACATTTTCCCCAGCCCCTGGCTTACCTTTTCATTTTTTAATGTCTGTGTGTATGTTTGAGCAGAAGCTTTTAATTTTGATGAATTCTAATTTATTTCTTTTCCTTTTTTTTTTAACTTTTATTGAGTTATAGTCATTTTACAATGTTGTGTCAAATTCCAGTGTAGAGCACAATTTTTCAGTTATACATGAACATACATATATTCATTGTCACATTTTTTTCGCTGTGAGCTACCACAAGATCTTGTATATATTTCCCTGTGCTATACAGTATAATCTTGTTTGTCTTTTCTACATATGCCTGTCAGTATCTACAAATTTTGAAGTCCCAGTCTATTCCTTCCCACCCCCTCTCCCCCTTGGCAACCACAAGTTTGTATTCTATGTCTGAGTCTCTTTCTGTTTTGTATTTATGTTCTTTTTTTTTTTTTTTTTTTTTTTTTAGATTCTATATATGAGCAATCTCATATGGTATTTTTCTTTCTCTTTCTGGCTTACTTCACTTAGAATGACATTCTCCAGGAACATCCATGTTGCTGCAAATGGCATTATGTTGTCTTTTTATGGCTGAATAGTATTCCATTGTATAAATATACCACATCTTCTTTATCCAATCATCTGTTGATTGACATTTAGGCTGTTTCCATGTCTTGGCTATTGTAAATAGTGCTGCTATGAACACTGGGGTGCAGGTATCTTTTTGAAGTAGGTTAACCCTAATTCTTATATATATTTTATTTCTTATTTTTTCTGTAACAAATATGAATTCCTTTTCTAGTCTCTCTCTTTCTCTTGGATAGGATGAAAAATCAGAACTAAATAATACCTACTTTTCATATATTTGTCCTGAAGTAAGAAGCACAAATATTCAATTCAAATTACCTGCTGGTAATGGGGAAAATTTTTCAGAGCCTTGAAAAGTAGACAGGTAACCTCTGACAGCAGACGAACAGGCATCCCCTTGGCCAGGCCCTGGCGTGTTAAGTTGAGGGCGCAAGCACTGGCTGTGAACTGTACTGGAAAATCCAATGGATGATTCCGCATTCCTATAGCCACAAGCTGAAGATAAACTTGTTTTTAGTGGCATATGACAACATTAGCATTCTTTATACACTCCTGTTTTTGTCTTAGTTGCCAAAAATATTTGCTCCTCAGGACAAAAAGTTAATAGATATCCCCCACCCTCAGCACTTATTTTTTAGGACATCAGCAATACCTTCCAATCCAAATGCAGACATTAACTAGCTGTGTGACTTTAGGCAAGTCACTTCCTTTCTCTGGACCTCTGTTTCCTCATCTGTGATTTCAAAATCATCTATTGAGCCTCCCTCTATCTAAGGCATTCTGATAAGCACTACAGGGAACACAACATGGATCACTTACACCCTATCCCTTAGCATAAAACCCTGTGAAAGAAATAAGCTATGGAAAAAATAACATTGTTAGGGACGTGAAAAAAAGCACCATAAAAAAAAAAAGCACCATAAAAGAGGTATAAAAAAAGTACTATGCCAAATAGCTATGCAGGGAGCAATCATTTCTGATACAGAAGCCAAAGACTTCACACAAAGCACATTTAGGCAAGTTCTCAGGATTTGGACAGGAGATAGAGGTAGGAGTAAAATGGAGAAGGAATTCCTAGGGAAGGGAAATGTGACAAGGAGAAACACAGGGTGGACAAACAGATGGGATGAATCCACCAAGAAAGGAGGAAGAAATTTGAATCTGGAAGAATCTGAAAAGCGGTAAAACCTAACATTAGAAAGGTAAGTAGAAGACAGACTGTAAAACCTAGAAACAAATGTAAAATGAAGATGTTGTACTAGACTTAGACCACACCTGCTCTAATATTTAGGGACGTGATCCATTTCATTTAATAGTCCCATCTCACCTCAGAGACCAGTCTGCTGATATACGCATGAACCATGGTTTTGAGACACCAGAGCCCCTCACTTTGACAGCAGTGTGAAATCAGACCTAGAATATACTTCTAATATGGAAAATGCCTTTTTTCTATATTGCTCAACTGCTCTTAGGATTTCAATAGACCTCCATCATCGGCAATGTAAACATGTAGAAAGCAAAAGAAACATGATGGTGTTTAAGTTAAAAAAATCATACAATCATAGATATGAAAAGGAATTTTAGAACATGCAATTTAATCTCCTCATTACAGATGGGAAACAAAGATCCAGAGCTGTTTCCTTTATAAAATACTGCTTTTAAGTATGACTATATCTAATCTCCTATGAGTGCAGAAATAGCCCTCTTTTTATGGAACTGCAAAGAATTACAAATAATAAGAACAAGGTGACTTTAAGACTCTTCATTTTTATGTTAGTTCCATTTAATTTTAAAAAACTGCAGTTTTCTTTCCCAAACCACTTAATACTGCCAATTACATTTAATATAAATTCATCCTTCTATAAACCAAAGAAAAATATGGCCCTATTGATACTGGTAATTTTACTTTATTTACAAAATATTTTAAAATGATAGATTTGGCTATCTTCAATTATTGTTATTTTGTTACATTCTTATTGGAGATACTGTTGTGTTTTCTTTCAGAAAATTATATTTAAGATTTTTAAAGAGTAAACAAATGAATAAATAAAAAACAATGTTTAGGGCAAAGTGAATTCATGTTTATACATTAAGTACTGTTTTAGGCAAAATAGTGCAATGGTTCTATAATCGTCTTCTAAGACCAAATCCAATAATTTTGATGATTCAAATGGATTCTGATGCTCAAAACAAGAGATAATCTGTCAGTTTAAATCTAACATTGTTTCCTTTCTCTATGAGGGCACTTTGACTCAAAGTAGAATAAGGCATATAAGTTACTGTATTCAGTGTGTTTGGTGAACAACTTTAATTGAACCAAGTAAAAGTGATAATAAAAACTACATTTTTGAGGTGTAGTTACCTTTAATATAGCAGGCATGGTTACCTGCATTGAAAATGTCTCTGTGAAGAGCCTGTAGAGGGCTTCCTTCATAAAACATGACCTATTCCTATACCGGTTCAGTGCTTCTGAAATCTGAGTCATATTGGCTCCTCCAGCAACCTGGAAAGCAAAGATGTTACCAATAGGATTCACCATTCCTCTTCAAGCACAGGCTTTTAGGGACCTTGAGTATTTGAAACAATAAATATTTGATTAAATGTTTCAGGAACCTTACAAAGTTGATCTCATTCAATCATAATTCTGATAGGTAAATGTTCTCCTCAACCTCATCTTTACAGATGGGTCCAGAGAAGTGATAGACGCTGCTAAATGTAACAAACCAATTAAAGCAGTAGGGCAAAATTCATACCATCTCTCTACAACTATATTACAGCTGAGACCTCAACTGAACAATGAATAGCATATAAATGTTTCAGCAACCAATAACCATGAGTACATGTCTTCTACATACTCATACAGGATAAATTAGACAATAAAGACAGGAAAAACCCACATAAAATAACTAAAATAAAAAAGGAGTTGACCTTTTATAGTACTAATTTATTTAGTTATTATTTATTTAATATAATTCTCCCTTGCTACCACTGAAGTAATAATTTCAAAAAGTCTATATATAGACTTTGAGTCAGAAGGATAATGGTACCCTAGATAAAACTAGATATGACCCAGTTTTCAGCATTCCTGGGTGGTGAAGAAAAAGAATAAAATAAAGAAGTAAAATTCAGAATCTTACAAAATGAAAAGAAAAACAACCCTTCTCCTCTCTACCATGACCAGCAGTAACATTATCACCCACTGAAGAAACATCACATCACTAAATTGACAGAAGAGTGCTTTTGAATTAGGAACCCTGTCAATTAAATGCCAAGAAATAAGAAGATTCAAACCAATTCCACATACAGCTACTGTTAAAGAATTTTTAAAAAAAAAAAAAAAGCAAACCCACACTTTAAAGCTGAGAAAAACCCATCCAATAAACAACAACAAATCAGAAGAAAAATGTAACACTTTAAAGTGAATTAAATATTCTTAATAAACATTTTGGGATATGAAAAAATACCTCCAACGAAAAGATGAAACAAGGGTTCATTAAACTTGGGAAAGAAAAAGACAAAATCATATCAAAACCAAGTTACAAAGCATCGAAGGAAGAATAGAGTTGAATAAAATTTTATTAAGAGGAAGAAATGCAAGAAACAAGAGGCGGAAATTTTTTAAAAGAAAGAAGTAAAAAAAAAAAAAATCTAAGATTGAGTGCTGATATAGAAAAAAGACAAAGAAGATCCAACACACATATACGTGAAGTTCCTGGGTGGGAAAATGAATATTTAAAACTACTATCAAGGAAAACTTTCCAGAAATCAAAAAAGACCTAAATCAACACACTGAAAGAACCTACCAAGTATCTGGGAAAACTGACCCAGATCAAGTCTGACACATATCACAGTATAAGTATTAAATTTAAAGGTACATAAAAAAATCTTCAGGGACTCCACATAAAAAGATCAAACAAATTAGAGCATTAGATGGTCATCTGACTTAACAAGCAAAATACAGAGAAATGTAACAGTGGAGAAGCATTTTCAAGAATAAGGAAAGAAAAGGGTAAACAAAGGATTTAATAACCACACTTACAACTTCCAGAGGAAAGTTTGGGCAGTAAACTATGGTTCATTTCCATCAATTTCACCTCTTACCACAGTAACAGCTGTTCATGCCCTCCTACCTGCAACCACCAGTACGTGTTCCTAGATCTGCCCACACTTAGCTTGTGGGAGTCCTGGACTCTGTCCTCAAATATCATGGATCTGTGCTCTGATCCCCAATTGCTGCTTCTGACAACAGGTACAAAGAGGGGACAGCCACTGTGTTGCACCCCCTTGTCAACTGTTCAAAGCACCTGTCCCATCAGCTAAAGTAACTTCCAGGGGATTTAAAGGGCTAGTGCCCCTCCCCTTTGTTTTTCTTTTCCCCCTTTTAGGAGACAGAGGTTGATGACTAAGACATTCAAAACAAATGTATATACAAAGAAAATTCCTAAGTGACTGCATATGCCCAGGAAAAGGCTCAAAAAAGACCTAAAAAGCCTTACAGTTTATACTTTGGGCTGATTCTTGACACAGATCCAAAAACCAAAAACTTCAAACCCTAGGGAAGAGAGAGAATCTGATTTCCAGAGTTACCATATTATTAGTTTTATATGTCCAGTTTTCAACAAGAAAATCACAAAGCATACAAAGAAATAGAAAGTATGGTCCATTCAAAAGGAAAAAAAGAAAAATCGAAAGAAACTGTCCCTGTAAAAGACCTGATAGCAGGTCTACAAGACAGACTTCAAAACAACCAACCTAAAGATGTTCTACGAACTAAAGGAAAAATGTAGGTTAAAGTCAAGAAAATGATGTATTAACAAGAGAAAACTCAATGGAGACTAAAAAAACTAAAAAAGAATCAAAAGGAAATTCTGAAGCTGAAAAGTACAATAATTGAAATTTTAAAAAGAAATCACTAAAGGGATTCAAGACAGGTTGGGGCAGGAAGATGAAAGAATCAATACACTTGAAGATAGGATGCTGGAAACTGTGTCAGAGGAACAGAAAGCAGAAAGACTGAAAAAAATTAACAGACCCTAAGGAACCTGTGGGATACCATTAAACAGATAAACATATACACTTTAGAAGTCCCAGAAGACAATTAAAGTGGCAGAGGATATTGGGAGGGGTGGGGAATAGATGCAAAGTCTCCAAATTTGGTGAAAGACATGAATACAAACTTCCAAGGAACTCACGGAACTCCAAGCAAGATGAACTCAAGAACACTCACAGCAAGACACATTATCATCAAACTCTCAAAGGTCAAATATAGACCTTCGAAAGAAGCAACAGAGAAGCAAATCATCACATACAAAGAATCCTCAATAAGATTATCTGCAGATTTCTCATCAGCTTTGGAAGTCAGAAGACAGTGGGGGTGGGTAATAGCTCAGTGGTAGAGCATATGCTTAGCATGCATGAGGTCCTGGGTTCAATCCAGTATCTCCATTAAAAAAAAAAAAGTTCCAAAAGACAGTGGGCTGATATATTCACAGTGTTACAAGAAAAACATTGTCAACCAAGAATCCTGTATCTGGCAAAACCGTTCTTCAAAAGTGAGGAGAGAGACATTTCTATACGAACGAAATCTGAGAAAGTTCATTACCACTAAACTTGGCTTGTGAAAATGCTCAAGGGTGTCCTGCAGGGTGAAATGAAGGAACATGAGGCAGTAACAAGAAGCCATGTGAAGAAATAAAGCTCTCAACAGACATAAATACAAGGGCAATTACAAAAGCTAGTGACATTTTTTAGCCTGTAACTCTACTTTTTTGTTTTCTACATGATTTAAGAAAGAAATCCTTTTTAAAAAGTATTAATCTAAAAGCTAGTGCTGGGGGGAGGATATAGCTCAAGTGCTAGAGCACATGCTTAGAATGCACAAAGTCCTGAGTTCAATTCTAGGTATTTCCGCTAAAAATAAATAAATAAATAAACCTACCCCCCCCCCAATAACAAAAATAAAATAGATTTTTTAAATTAAATCAAAATTTTAAAAAGTTAGTGCTGTTACTTTGGGTTATAACTCCAAATTTTATTTTCTACACAACTTAAGAGAAGAACACATTAAAAATCATTTTTATTTTATGCTTTGGGGCAGACAATGTATAAAGATGTAACTTGGGGGCATCATCAATTAAAAGACATTGGGACAGAGATGTAAAGGAATAGTTTTTATGTTATTGAAATTAAGCTAGTATAAATTTACATAAGAGTGTTATAACTTTATGATGTTAAATGTAATCCTCATGGTAACCACAAAGAAAATAGCTATAGAATATACACAAAAGGAAATGAGAAAGGAATTTAAACTATCAAAAAAAAAATCAGCTGAACAAAGAAAACAGTAATGCAGGAAATAAGAGACAAAAAAAAAAAAAAAGCTATAAAGCATATAGAAACCAAAGAACAAAATGAGAAGAGTTCCTTCTCATCAGTAATTACTTTAAATGTGAATGGATTAAACAAGCTAAACCAAAAGCTGGCAGAAGGATGGAAATAATACTTGTTAAAGCAGAGATCAATGAAATAGAGAATAGAAAAATAATTTTAAAAATTATTGAAACCAAGAGTTGATTCTTTGAACAAACCAACAAAACTGACAAATGGATGGACTAGGAAGAAAAGAGACTAAGAAAAAAAGGGCTCAAAATACAAAAATCTGAAAGGAAAGTCAGGACATTACTACCAATTCAACAGAAAAAAAACAAAAACAGGATTACAAGAGAGTACTATGGACAACTATACCCCAAAAAACTGGAAAACCTAGATGAAATGGGCAAATTTCTATATATACAAGATCTAATAAGACTACATCATGAAGAAATAGAAAATTTAAATAGACCTGTAACTAGTAAGAAATTTGGATCAATAATCAAAAATCTCCCAACAAAGACCCGGTTGGTTCACTAGTAAATTCTACCAAATATTTAAGGAAGAATTAATACCAATCCTTCTCAAAATTTAACAAAAACTGGAGAAGGAACACACTCTTGACTCATTCTATGAGGCCCACATTACCCTGATACCAAATCCAGACAAAGACACTACAAGAAAAGGAAACTAGAGATTAAGACTCCTTATAAACAGAGATTTAAAAATCCTCAACAAAATAAGGACAAACTAAATTCAGCAGCATATTAAAAGAATTGTATACCATGGCCAAGTGGGATGTATTCCTGGAATGCAAGAATGGTTTAACATATGAAAATTAATGTACTATATATACCACATTAGCAGAAGGAAGGAGGGGAACACATGATCATCTCATTTAATGCAGAAAAAGCATTTGAAGAAATTCAACACCCTTTCTTGGCAAAACACTCAACAAACTGGGAATAAAAGGAAACTACCTCAATTTAATAAAAGCCATGTATGAAAAATCCACAGTGAATATCATACTCAATGGTGAGAGACTGATCACTTTTAAGATGAGGAACAAGACAAGGACACCCACTTTAATAACTTCTGTTGAACACAGCAATGAAAGTTCTAAACAGAGCAATTAGGCAAGAAAAAGAAATAAGAGGCATCCAAATTGAAAAGGAAGTAAAATTATCTGTTTGCAGATTATATAATCTATATATGTAGAAAACTCTAAAGATTCCACCAAGAAAAACCACAAAAACCAAAAATCTCACCCATTAGAGCTAATAAATGACTTCGGCAAAGTTACAAGACACACATAAAAATCAGCTGCATTTCTATACAGTAACAATGAACAATCTGAAAAAGAAATTATGAAAACAACTCTATTTACAATAATACAACAAAGTACTTAGAAATTAGCCAAGGAGGTGAAAGACTTACACAATGAAAACTACAAAACACTGCCAAAAGAAATTAAAGACATAAATAAATGGAAACAGTATCACTTGTTCATGGATTAGAAATCTTAAAATGTCAATACTACCCAGAGTGATCTATACATTCAGTGCAATCCCTACAAGCTTCCAATGACCTTTTTGGCAGAAATACAAAAACACATTCTAAATTTATATGGAATCCCAAGGGATTCACATGTCCTGATTTCAAAACTTTCTACAAAGCTACAATAATCAAAACACTGCTGCATCAGCATAAAGACAGACGTACAGACCAATGGAATAAGATAGAAAGCCCCCAAATAACCCTTCATATATTCAGGCAAGCGATTTTTGACAAGGGTACTAAGGCATTTTGGTGGGGAAGGGACAGTCTTTTCAAAGAAGTAGTGCTGAGAAAACTAGATATCCACATGCAAAAGAATAAAGTTATGGAACCTGACATAAAACCATATACAAAAATCAGATCAAAATGGATCAAAGACCTAAATTTAAGACCTAAAACTGTAAAATTCTTGCAAGGAAACATGGGGCAAAAGCTTCACAACATTGGATTCAGCAATGATTTCTTGGATATGACACCAAAGGTACAGGCGACAAAAGAAACACAGACAAACTGGACTTCATGAAAAAAGACAACCCACAGAATGGGAGAAAATATTCACAATCAGATATCTGATGAGGAATTAATATCCAGAATATATAGAGAACTCCTGTAAGTCAACAACAACAACAAAACAAACAAATAAACAACCAACCTGATTCAAAAAATAAGCAAAAGACTTCAACAGACATTTCTTCAAAAATAAACCAGTGGTCAACAAGCTCCAGAAAAGATGTTCAATATCACCAATCAGTATAGAAATGTAAATCAAAACTTCAGTGAGATACCACCTCACACCATTAGGATGGCCATTATTGGGGGGAAAAAAGCGTTCGCAAGTACGTGAAGAAATTGGAACATCTGTGCACTGTTGGTGGAAATGCTGTAGAAAACAGTATGGAAGTGTCTCAAAAAATTAACAGAATTACCATATGATCCAGCAATTCCACTTCTGGGTATATACCAAAAGAATTAAAAGTAGGGTCTCAAAGAGGTATTTGTATACCCATGTTCATAGCAATGTTATTCATAATAGCCAAAACATAGAAGTATTCCAAATGACCATCATTAATAAATGGATAAGTAAAATGTGGCATATACATGATGGCTATTATTCAACCTGAAAAAGGAAAGAAATTCTGTTGTATGCCGTAACATGGATGAACCCTGAGGACACTATTTTAAGTGAAATGAGCCAGTCACAAAAAGACAATTACTATATGGTTCTACCTATAGTGTAGTCAAAATCATAATAACAAAAAGTAGAATGGGAGTTGCCAGGGTCCAGGGAGAAGGGGTAATGGGAGTTAGTATTTAATAAGTATAGAATTTCAATTTTACAAAATGAAAAAAGTTATGGAGATGAATGCTGGTGATGGCTGAACAATATTATGAAGGTATTTGAAACCACTGAACTATATATACTTTAAAAGAGTTAAAATGGTAAGATAAGTTTTATTTTATATGTATTTTACCTCCACTGCCCCACCACAAAATGGGAATATAAACTGACATAGGGTGATCTCCGAGACATACTGCTAAGTAAAAAAAGCAAAGTACAGAATATATCTGCTATGCTACCTTCTGCATAAGGAAATTTAAAAACCTAAATACTTGTGCTTAGTACTGTGACTATGCCTTTAGTTAAGAAGAAAAAGAAGAGGGGTGGGTATAGCTCAGTGGTAGAGTGGGTGCTTAGCATGCATAAGGTCCTTGGTTCAATCCCCAGAAACTCCATTAAAAATAAATAAATCTAATTACCTAACCACCAAACAAAACAAAACAAAATTTTTTAAAGGAAAAGAACTGCAAACAAATCTTGAACTCTTCTTTATAGGTTTGTGTTTCAAAGTAGTATAGATACAGCAATTCTGAAACTTCTAAATGTGTTGTAGGATTATGCAAATATGCTGATGCTGTTGGGAGCCAAGGTTCTCATTGTGGAAAAGAGAGAGACAAACACAGAATACATGAAAAGGCAAAAAAGAATGGTGTGAGGATGGACATTTGGAAGTGGTACTTTTAAACTTATTTCACATATTTCTTAGCTTTGTTAGCCGGAAGGGCTTAAAAACACATTTAGTACACAGCTATTGGTTTCCTAGTAAAAGGAACCAGAGCTTCTGGGAGAAATGTCTGATTTCAAAAGCGAAAACAGGGAAGAAGCCCAGAACATCTTAGTGTGCCAGATGTAAGTAAAGTAAGTAAAGAAGTAATCAAAATAACAACAACAATATGGGGGCATGTAAAAAATGACACAGGAGCCACTTTCAAGGAGCTCTTGTTGGACAACTTGTGGCAAATTGAGCATTGAAATTATTAAGAACATTATGAATTATAAACCACCCAAAACAACAGGAATCAATGAGTCCAAATGGAGGATAAATTAGACAAGTAAGATGGAGAAGGCAAGGGCTCTTCCTTACAGAATGCCTACTACTAAGTGTAGAAGGAGAGCTGAAGTTGGAAAAATCATCACTTTGCAACTACTGCAGTAAAGCTTGGTTCAGGCAAGAATCATCACAGGATTCTAAATCTAGATCAGATAGTTTGATGAGGACCAGGATTTTGGTATAGTCCTGGAATATCTTATAAATCACTTATTATTGCAAGAAGAATAGTGATTATCTTTGTAGCATAGAAACAACACAATATTATATAGATAATATTTTATCTATACCTAGATATTTTATCTAGTATCGGAACATTACTCTGACCATGTGATGAAAATTAACATGACTGATGAGGGACACTGTGTGCTTCAGGATGTCATACACTTGAGAAGGACACAACATTCCTTATGTGGTATTCCGGGCAGAGAAGGAAGAACCTGAATGTAATTATGAGGAACATCAGACAACCCCAAAATGAGAAACATTCTTCAAAAAAGCCAACAAAACAGAGCTGCTCTGTATTCTTCAAAAATATCAATATAATAAAAGACAGGAAGGACTAAGGAACCCTTCTGGTTTAAATTATAAAGAAATACGACAACTGAATGCAAAAATGATCCTGGACTAAAAGGACAGATATTTCATCAAGGGCATTACTGGGATAATCAACACTGGAAATATATATAAAAGTATTACTTCCATATTAAATTTCCTGAAATTTGATAGCTGCATTGTGATCATTAAGGAAACTATCCTTGCTCTAGGAAATACAAACTAAAGTACATTAAGGGGTAGACGGGAATGATGTACGCAACTTACCCTCAAATGGTTCAGGAAAAAAAACTCGTGTGTGTGTGTGTGTGTGTGTGTGTGTGTGTGTGTGTGTGTAGACAGGATATGATATGATAAAACAAATTGGCAAAAAGTTTAAAACTAGTGATCTGTCAAGTTAAAAATTATTTCAAAAAAAATTTTCAAGTACTATATATAGATCAATGGCCCAAGGAGCTACACATTCCTAAGAATCTAAACACTGGATATATTCTAAAAATTTTTTAAAGTTTATGATCATCCAGATCTAAGAGCTGAAAGAGAACCAAAGGATAAGACACAGTAAGACCAAGCAGAAGACCAGACAGCTGGTGCATCATCCTCTCTCTCCTTGGCTTCCTATAAATGCCATTACAAAAGAATCTTCATAAGGGATTCTTACTACACCCCATCAGTGGATCAACAAGGATTTCCTAGCAAATGAAAATGTTACATGGCTTTCAGTAGTAAAGGTGGGTGCCCTTCTCCATCCATTTTAAAGGGATTGAAATACATGTTGCCCATCCTAACTTTGGGTGGAAGAAATAACATATTTGTTGTGTTAGAAGGTTTTCACTAACACTTAATTTCATCCCTTTTAATTTAAGCAAAATTTAATCAGCACAAGCAACAAAAATACTTGGTATATTTTACATCTAATTTGAGAGATACTTAAATATAAGATTTTCTGAAACATACCTTTTAAAGTCACCATACCTTACACTCCACATAAGTCTGAATTAAGATCTTTAGAGTTTCTTGGTTTCAGGAAGATTGTGGTCTCTCCTCTCCATTCCCACTATATCCAACATTATATAATGCATAATTTAAATTTTTCAAAATAAACTAAACTTACAAGTATAGTTTACTGAAACAAAACTCATTTTCTTTTGGGGTCCCCACTCTGATAGTATCCTAACTACATGCATAATCTCTCTATAGAATATTCCAGCACTTCTCCCATGTTACTGTATATACCATGAGTTAATGTGTCAAAATATATTTTTTTAATTGCTGTGGTTTTCTGATCACTGTGACATGATATGCCATTAATCTGACATAGGCCTAGATGTACATTCCTGGTAAACAATTCTCTACTATATACATTTAATCTGAAAGTTTAAATTATCTATTTGTAGCTTCCACCTTCATTAAGATGCTAGAAAGTTAAAAGAACTTTAGAATTATACAACCATTGCTATTTTCAAATCAAAAGAATAAAATGTGAAAACAACTAATGACTGCAAGTCACTTTACTCTCACACTTTAGGAGGAATTACATAAGTATAATTTAATTATTTTTTTAAAGGGTTCTTTTAAGGCAGTGGTTCTGAACCTTGGCTGCACGTTAGAATTACGGAGTTTTCAAAATCTTGATGCCCAGGCCAAGTCCCAGACTAATTAAAGCAGAATCTCTGGACCATGGGACACAAGCATCAGGATATTTTAAAACTTCCAGAGTGATCAGAATGTACAACTGAGGTAGAAAGCCACTGTTTTAAAAAAGAAATATTTTAGGACATAAATATTTAAATATATGCTGTTTTAAAAATAGCACCATGAGAGGCTATAAACACACCCTAGCAAATTTTCTTAAGGCGCTTTTAAAAATTGTTTTTTTGTCATACCTTCACCAAAAACAGTGTTAGGCATATTGATCACCTGCCTTACTAACTATACCTAGCTGTTAACAGAGGTGAAGAACACTAGTTTTAGAGTCACAGACTTGGATACAAGTCCCAGTTCTACCATGTAACAGTTCTATGACTGTGGATAAGTAGCTTAACCTCCCTGAGCTTCCATGTCCTCATCTGAAAAATGGGATGATTAAAGCATAAAATAGTGTGCAAAATATGACATCTGGCACCTAGGAAGTAAAGTATAAATGGCTCTGCTTATCATTACCAAGCTAGACTAGAAGACGAGGAGGCTAGGACTTTATCTTGTTTAAGGTTGTATTTTCACAACCTACCACACAGTAGCTACACAATTCTTAACTGTTAAGCTCCTTAAGGATTTTTTATCTGTCTTTGTAACTCTAATGCCTAGTACAGATTCTGATACACAACAAAGGTTTAATAACGTTCTGAACAAATGAAACAAACTTATTTCAGGTAAAAACAAACCCTCAAGCCTTGCTCTGTAGAAAAGAAGTCAGAATATCCAGCATCTGTAGCCAGTAGTCCCACAAATTGCATTGCAGGCCGCTGCTGTATAAACAGTTCTACAGCTCCATCAGTGATGCAAATGCCCCCAGAAATGTCCAGTGACACAATATTAGGCAGAATATCCTGCTGCTGTAGCAAGTGAAAAGCTAGATCTGACTTGAGTTGCCTGTGATCAGAAATATCAAGGTGATGCAGACATTTAAGTTCTCTAATGACTGCGAGAATCTGTGGTTTGGTCATGGTCAGGCATTTCAGATAATGCATTGTGAGAGATTTGAGTCGATCCTTACAAGTAAGGAGTGCAGAGATGTTAGTGACCAGAGTATTAGAGATATCCAGGCTTTCCAGTTTTGGTAACTGAGAAACATTAACCAGGTCTTCACTGTGAAAACAGACATTGAAAACACTTAAAACACGAAGACCAGTGAGCTGACCAAAGAACAGCAGCCCTGAATCTCGAGGGATGCTTGTTGAGTCCAACAGGAGACACCGGAGGTTTTGCTGGATCCAGCTATTGCTGCAGAGTCCACTTAAGATGTCTGGGATTGGGAGGTCAGCATGTACTGCAGTAGCGTCCAGTTCAATGAGTTTGTGATGGCAGAAGGCTTTTATGAATGCAGCTGTAGAGATCTTAGCTTTCTGAATATTGACCAGCTTCAGTTTCATTTGGTTGCCTTGGAAAATGCTCGCTGTTCTGTCAGTCAGCTTGCCTATAAGAGAACCAGAACCAGCTTGTAACAACTAAATCTCATGCCTTTCCCAGGAGGCATTATAAGCCAATGAACTTTGACAGATACTAATAATAACAATAATAACTACATTTACTGCTTACTCTGTGCCAAGCATTGCTCTAAGCCCTTTACTCAGATTATCTCATTTGGTCTTTGCAAGAATACTATAAAGCAACTATTATTATTACTACCTTACAGTTGAGGAAACTGAAGCTTAAAGAGGTTAACCTGCTCAAGGTCAAAATGTGTGGCAGAATCAAGAATCAAAACCAGTTTGACTCTAGAGCCCAGTTTTAACCATAGCAACCTTATTCACAGAAAAAAAGAACAAAATAAAAGAAGTAGGTAAGTATAGTATACAAATATACAAATAGTACTACTAATGATTACTTTTAACCAAATTTATAAATAGGTTTTGACAAGTCACCTCTCTAGACTTCATTTTCCTCATCTGTAAAATGAGTGGGTTACACTAGATTTCATATAGAAAAGATTTACTGAGCACCTTTTTTGTGTGAGATCCTGTGTTAAGTAATAGGCACACAAGGTAAAAGGTAATTAGACATCTGTGACCACAAAGAATTCAGTCTGCACATCACGTAAATAAATGACAACAGTATATTGTACACACAATAGTGTTATTACATGCAATAATGATTCGTACCAGGTATTGAATTAATACAGATGAGGTTAACTTTGGGGAAGGTTTTGAAGACTAAACATCCATTTTCCCAGGAAGGTGAGGGGTAGAAGAACACGCCAAAGACATGGAGGCACAGAACAGCAGATTATTCAGGATGACCCTAAGTAGGTCAGCGCTACTAGAACATAGTGTACAAGGGGAGACATGGATGGAAATGAGAATGGAGAAAAAGGTAAAAGGCAGATGGTACTTCTACACAACTAGGAAACTCAGACATTTACCCTATAAACAATAACTCAAAATTTGTAAGCAAAAAATGAAGTCATAATTACATTTTTAGAAAGACCAACTATGTAATAATATAAAGGAATTAGAGATTATTAATGATTTTAATGATGAGATATGAAGGTTTAAATTGACAAAACATGGTAGCTAAATGAACTGGGGAAAAGAACTGAGGAAAAAGGTGCATAAACTGACTCATAGGTTCTCAGTTTGAGCTGGGCTATGCTACAAAGACAGGAAAAAGGAACCCCTACACTTAAGGCTTTGAGGAGGAACTTAGTACATTCATTCACACATTTATTCACCAAATACTGAGTGCTCAAGGTGTGCAAAGTGCTATGCTAGATGCTGAGAATGGTGAATGAGACAGACATGGCTCCAGCCATCATGGAGTTTATTTACATCCTAGAGGGAGAATACAGATACAAAAGAATATAGAACAAGCCGAATACTACTAACATTTAAAATGTAGCAAGTATTCTAAAGGAAACAAACAAGAACATAATATAGGGGTGAGGAAAAGGAGGAGGAGGAGGACAAGAATCTTCTGTCTCTCAGTGAGGTTTGAGGAGGTGACATTTAAGCTGAGACCAAAAGGATATGGAAGGCAAAGGCAGCTGTCACTCCAGATGCAGGAAAAGAGCTAAAGACCTGATATGGGAAACAGTTTGGTTTTTTCTGTGAAATGAGAGAACCAGGATGGCGAAAGCATAGTGGTGAAGGGGAGACCAGCATCTGACAGGTTAGAGACAGAGGCAAGAGTCAGACCTTGCAGGCCAGGGTAAACATTTGGCATTTTACCCTAAGTACAAGGAGAAGCCTTTAAAAAGCAACAGAAGTGTGGACAGATCTGATTAAGGTATAAGAGGACTGTTCTCTGCTGTGTGGCAGAGCCTGGAGAGGGGCAAAAGGTAAGGAGACCACTTGGGAGGCCAGGAGAGACGAGGAAGGTGTCACTGACAGGAGCTAGGAGGAAAAGAACGTTTGACATGTGTGTTATGAAGGTAGGAAATGTTTCAGGAGAATCAAGGTTAGAGGGAAGAGGAATGCAAAATGGCTCCTAAGTCACTGAACAACTAGGTAGATGGTCAAACCACTTAAGATGGGGGGAAATGGAGTGTAGCAGATGCTGTGATGTGACACCAGATCACCTTTAGAAATAAAGGACTTACTAGAGCCCTGGGAATGCTACCAACTGACAGCCCTCATCTATAGGGACTGCATCAGCTGAAAAGAGTTGCTTTACCCAAGGTCACACCCCTTTCCCATGGAGACTCACATCCAAAGACTGTTTTGGGAGGTATAAAGATCCAGCCCTCACCAACTCAACACAGATCTGAGCAGTTATTCTATCTTCAAGACTCACCACAAAATCAGCCAAGGTCTTCTAGATTCTATGTATTTTAAACCCACAAGACTGAAGCATAAACATTTGGAATTAATAGGCAAGGAGACAGTATTTAAAAGCACAGGAATGGATGACATGGGAATGTAAGAAGAAAAGAAACAAGGACCAGGTACCAAAAAGCACCCACGTTTAAGGTCAGATAATAGAATGAGAAATAATAGTCATGATAACAACTAACAGTTCTTGAATGTTCTAAACATTTTAGATATATTAACTCTAAATCCTCATAAAACCCAATGAGGTAGACAGTTTTATTATTAGTAACATTTCACAGATGAGATGAGGCACAAGGGAACTTAAATAACTGGCCCATGGAAATGGTGTGCAAACCCAAAGAGTCTGGCACCAG
Organism: Camelus bactrianus; assembly: GCF_048773025.1. Lineage (NCBI taxonomy): Eukaryota > Metazoa > Chordata > Mammalia > Artiodactyla > Camelidae > Camelus > Camelus bactrianus. Next base: position 41,450,429 of record NC_133551.1, read on the forward strand.
AGCCAGAACTCATAACCTTTAATCTGTACTGCCTTTCCAGTGAAGCTAGATAAGGAGAGACAAGCAGCAGCCATTGAGGTAGGAGAAAACCAAAAGAATACGATGATTCAGTGGCCCAGAGAAGAATTACAGGATACCTAGGAGGCATCCTGGATACGTGATCCTGGAGCTTAGAATAAAGTCCACACTGGAAACTCTGGGGAAGTGGTAGCTAAACCAAAGAAAATTAGCCAGGGAGTGTACAAAGTGAGAAGGGTACCCAAGCTAAAACCTTAAGGAACACAAAACACTTAAGTTACATACAGGAAAACAGAAGCATACAAAGGAAATTATGGAACAGTAATCAAGGATAAAATTTAAAAAAACAGAAAAACAAAGTACTCTAAGCCAGGAAGGTTGAGAATAATAAACACTAAGTCAGACCTACAAGACCGCCTGATGATTTAATAAATCTAAGCAGGCAATGACTAAGTAAATCTATGGCCACCAAAACCAAAAAACCAACCAAACACCAACCAGACACCAGACATCATTAACATCCTTAAGAAGTATAGGGCACTACCAAAAGCATCAAACCTGAACCTGAGTAAGCCTCTAAATTTCCAACTTATAGGAATTACAAGCATCAGAGGAACGTGTCAAATCATAGCAGAGTCAAACAATGGCAAAACCCAGATTATAGGACACTTCACAGAACAAATGACCAGTTTATTTAAAAAACAAAATAACTGGAAAATCCCAAAATACATGGACTTCTAAACAACACATGAATCAAAGAAGAAATCTCAAGAGAAATTTTAAAATATTTTGAACTAAATGAAAATGAAAATTTATCAATATCTGTGGGATGCAGTACAGGCAGTGCTTAGAGGGAAAGTTGTAGCACTGAATGCATATATTAGAAAAGAATCAATAATCTAAGTTCCTACTTTAGGAAACTAGAAAAGAAAAATAAATCAAAAGTAAGCAGAAGAAAAACAAGAATTAGAGCAGAGGGAGTGCCATCAGCAATATGGCAGAGCAAAACGATATGTTGGTCTCTCTCCTTCAATCTACAATCAGTAAAACATCCACAATGCACATGCAAACAGCTCATCACCTCAATATCAAAAAAAAAAAACAAACCGATCTTAAAATGGGCACAAGACTTGAACAGACATTTTCTCTAAAGAGGACATGCAGATGACCAACAGGCACATGAAAAGATGCTCAACATTGCTAATCATCACAGAAATGCAAATCAAAACCACAATAAGATATCACGTCACACCTGTCAGAATGGCCATCATCAAAAAGGACACAAGCAACAAATGCTGGCAAAGATGTAGAGAACAGGGAACCCTTTGACACTGTTGGTAGGAATGTAAACTGGTACAGCCACTGAGGAAAACAATATGGAAGTTTCACAAAAAACTAAAAATAGAACTACCATATGACCCAGCAATTCCATTCCTAAGTATATATCTGAAAAAACAAAAAAACACTAATTTGAAAAGATACATGCACCCAATGCTCGTAACAGCATTATTTACTACTGCTAAGATATGGAAACAAACTAAGTGTCCATCAACAGATGAATGGATAAAGAAAATGTGGTATATATATACAATAGAATACTACTCAGCCATAAAAGAGAATGAAATCTTGCCATTTGCAACAACACAAATGGACTTGGAGGGTACTATGCTAAGTGAAATAACTCAGAGAAAGACAAATACTGTATAATATCACTTATATGTAGACTCTAAAAAACACAACAAACAACTGAATATAACAAAAAAGAAGCAGACTCAGATACAGAAAACAAACCAGTGGGGAGAAGGAAGGAGGAGGGGCAATACAGAAGTAGAGGATTAAAAGGTTCGAACTATTATGTATAAAATAAGCTACAAAGGTATATTTTACAATACATGGAATATAGACAATATTTTACAGTAACTATAAATGGAGTATAATATGTAATAACATAATAATAAATAATACTGTACATCAACTATACTTCAATTTAAAAAAATCCACAATGAAAAAAAGGTCATGGCCCAACACCAGGAAGCAAGAGAATTCCACACACCAGTACATCTAAAGGTAGAGGAACTGGGGGAAGAGTTGGGATAGCATCTGCAAACATGATCATGTGGCCATGGCAGCTATGCCTGCAGCCTCAGAGAACAGGGTAGCAGCAGGGGAGGCAACGCATACAGCTTTGGCCTCCTGGCTGCAGGTGAGCCCATGGCCACAAGGATTTGAGCAGCAGTAGTGGGGTCCTGAGACTCCATTCCTCCAGCCACGAGGCACCCACAACTCTGGCCCCTCACCACCCTCCAACTGCAGTGGTGGAGCCCATGAACCCCACACCACCAAAGAAGGCATCCACATGACCTCAGCTCCTCCTTCACTCCCCTTCTCAAACCACAGCTACAGAGCCAGAACTCAGGGGATCCCAGAAAGGATGAAAGCCGCCACCATCTGGGTACCCCAAGTAGCAACATCAGTGGCACTGGCAACAATAAGACACCAACGACTCTGGAGGCACAAGAAGAGATAACAAGGACACTGGAAGACACCTCGGACAGAGGTGGTAGAGGGTGGTAAAAATATAACCAGAGGCAGCTCAGATAAGAGAAACCAAAAAAAAAAAAAAAAAAAAAAAGTGTGGTATAGTGCCATCTACTGGAAAACAAAAGAAAGATCTCTAATTTCCAATGTGTGAAATCATTAGGATCAAGTGGAAATGTTTGTTACTTCAAATGTGCTGGCAGAGCAACATCAAGCACCATGAAGAATCACAGTAACACTATATACCACACAAAGAAAATGACAATTTTTCAGAAACCAAACTTAAAGTCACTGAACACTGCAATCTAACTAACAGAGAATTCAACATAGGTGACATGAAGAAACTCAACAAGTTACACAAAACTCAGAAAGGCAGTTCAATGAGCTCAGGAATATAATTAATGAATGGAAGGAATACTCTACCAAAGAGACTAAAACTCTAAAATAACCAGAAAGAAATTCTGGAGCTGAAGAATTCAATAAATGAGAAAAAGAATGCATTAGAAAATATTGGAAATAGAGCAGACCACCGGAAGAGAGACTTAGCAAGCTCAAAGACAGGAAAAGAGAAATAATACAAGAGAAGAGGGAAAAGAGATAATTTTTAGAAAGGAAATTCTCCAAGAACTATCCAACTCTTTTTAGGAAGGGTAACATTAGGGTAATGGGTATCCCAGAAAGAGAATGGAGGAAAATGGAGCAGAGTTTCTTTAAACAAAAAATAAAAAGCTGGAAACTTTCCAAACCTAGAGAAGAAACTGGACATACAAGGGATATACAAGTCCATGAAGCTAAGTGAATATCTAATTACCTCAATGCAAAAAGACCTTCTCCAAGACACATTACATTAAAATCATCAAGTCACTGACAAAAAAAAAAAAAAAAGGTTTTAAAGGTAGCCAGAGAAAAATGATGATAATCTACAAAGGAACCCCCAGAAGGCTATCAGCAGATTTCTCAGCAAAAATTTCGCAGGCCAGGAGGGAGGAGAATGACATTCTCAAAATACTTAAAGATAAAAACTGTCATCCAAGAATACTCTATCCAGAAAAGTTATCATTCAGATATAAAGGAAAAATAAAGACTTTGCCAGATGAATAAAAGCTAAGAAAGTTCATCACCACCACCTACCTTACAAGAAATGTTGAAAGGAGCTCTTCTAAGGGGGAGAGTATAGCACAAGTGGTAGAGCGCATGCTTAGCATCCATGAGGTCCTGAGTTCAATACCCAATACCTCCTCTAAAAATAAATAAACCTAATTATTTCCCCTAATGCCCTAAAATAAAAATAATATAATAATTAATTAAATGTTTTAAAAAAGAAAAGAAATGAGCTCTTCTACCAGAAACAAAAAGACAAAAGTACACAGAACTTTGAGTAAGATGACAGACAGAATCAGAAAATTTTAACTGTTTATCTGAATAGGTTTTTTTTTTTTAATGGAGGCCCTGGGGATTGAATCATGCATGCTAAGCATGCACTCTACCACTGAGCTATATGAACCCCCCTGAATAGCTTTTAAACACTTTATTATGCATAAAGGTTAAAAGAGGGTAAAAGGGCATAAAAAAATAACTATAGCTACTTCAATTTGGTAACAAACTCCTAACATAAAAAGGATAATCTGAAATAAGAAAAACACAAAAGTAGAAGAGGAAAAGGACAAAACCCATCTAGGTAAATGAAGATAAGATGCTATCAGAATAAAAAGGACTATTTTATCTATGAGATGTTTTATACAAATCTCACAATAACCACAAAACATGAATCTAGAACAAAGAAACAAAATATAAAAAAAAGAGGAAACTGAGAAAAACATCATAGAAAAACACCAAACCAAAATGGCAGACAGAAACACAAGGAAAAAGAAACATTAGAGATATAGAGCAGCCAAAAAAACAAAAGATAAAATGCCATTACCAAGTCCTCATCTGTCAGTAGCCATCCTAAATGTAAATAGATTGAATCTACCGATCAAAAGTCAGAATGGCTGGATGACTTAAAAAACATGGCCAAACTATGAGAAAATAGCAAAGCTGGAGATAGTACATTCCCTAATTTCAAACCATATTACAAAGCAATCAAAATGACATGATACTGGCAGAAAAACAAAGATCAATGGAACAGAATTGAGAGCTCAGAAGTAAATCCATGCACATATGGGCAATTAATTTACAATGAAGGAGCAAAGACCATACAATGGAAAAAGAATAATCTCCTCAATAAATGGTGTTGAGAAAACTAAACAACTACATACACAAAAATTAAGTTAGGCTACTATTCATACTATACATTAAAAAAATCAACTCAAAATGGATTAAAGACTTGAAACCATAAAACACTTAGAAGAAAACATAGGTAATATGCTCTTTGGCATTGTTCCTAGCAGTGATCTTTCTAGATATATCTCCTTACGCAAAGGATTCAAAAGCAAAAATAAATAAATGGGACTGTATCAAACTAAAAAGCTTCTGCACATCAACCAAATGAAAAAACCACACACCAAATTGAAGATATTTGTCAATGATATATATTCTATAAGGGATTAATATCCAAAATATAGAAAGAACTCAACAACAAAAAACCAAACAACCCAATTAAAAATTGGGCAGAGGAACTGAATATTTTCCTAAAGACATATGATAGCCAACAAGCACATGAAAAGATATTCAATATCACTAATTATTTACGAAACGCAAATCAAAACCACAATGAACTATCACTTCACACCTGTTAGAATGGCTATTACCAAGATAGCAAAAAATAATAAGTGCTGACAAGGATATGGGAAGCCTGTGGATGGGAATGTAAACTGGTGTAGCCACTATGGAAAATAGTATGGAGACTCCTAAAAAATTAAGACTAGAACTACCATATAATCTAACTATCTTACTTCTGAGGCATTTATCCAAAGAACACGAAAACACTAATTCAAAAAGTAGGGAGCAGGGGGATAGCTTAAATAGCAGAGCACGTGCTCAGCATGCGTGAGGTCCTGGGTTCAATCCCCAGTACCTCCTCTAAAAACAAATAAATAAATAAACCTAATTACCTCTCCTCCTCCTCCAAAAAAATAAGAGAAGCTCAAAAGATATATGCACCCCTACGGTCACTGCAGCATTGCTTACATATAGATACAGCCAAGATATAGAAACAACCTAAGTGTCCATTAGTAGATGACTGGATATAGAAGATGTGGAAAACATATTCAATGGAATATTACTCAGCCATAAAAGACAAAATCTTAGCATTTTTGATGACATAGATGGACCTTGAGGGTGTTATGCTAAGTGAAATAAGTCACACAGAACAAATATCATATGATTTTACTCTTATGTGGAATATAAAAAAATAAACAAAATAAATGAAATACTAAACCACATAAAAATAAACATGTAGATACAAAGAACAAAGTATTAGTTATCAGAGAGGAAGAAGTCACAGGGAGGGCAAAATGGGTAAAGGGGATCAACTGTATGGTGACAGAATGAAAGTAAATATTAGGTGGTAGGCATACTGTAGGGTATATAGAAGCAGAAATGTAATGTTGTACACCAGTATTTTGTAACAACTGTATATGCAATGTAACCTTAAAAAATTGTATTAAAAAAGGTTGGGGAAAAAAAGGAAATATAATGGACACATGAAACTGATATGTTATAAATCAATGTTACCTCAAATCAGTAGAAGAAAATAAACAAAACAAGTTGGTTCTTTGAAAAGATCAATAAAAAACAGTAAGTCTCTAGCCAGGCTAACTTAAATAAAGACAAATTACTAATATCAGAAATGAGAAAGGGGACATCACTATAGATCTCATGGACATTAAAAGGATAAGAAAGGAATAATATGAACAACTCTATGCCAATAAGTATGATAACCTAAATGAAATGGACCAAATCCTTGAAAGACACACTCCACCAAAACTCACACAAAATAGACAATGTGAATAGGCCCACAGCTATAGAAGAAATGTATTCAATAATTAATAACCTCTAAAACAAAGAATCAGGCCCAGATGGGTTCACTGAGGAATTCTACCAAACGTTTAAGGAAGAAATTATACCAGTTCTCTATAATTTCTTTCAGAGGACAGAAGCATAGGGAATACTTCCTAAGTCATTCTTTGAGGCCAGCATTACCTTAACACCAAAACCACAGAGACATTACAAAAGAAAACTATAGACAATAGCTCTCAAGAACATAGATGCAAAAATCCTCAACAAAATATTAGCAAACCAAATCTAACAATGTATTTAAAAAGTACATGTATATCCTATTTAGCATGAATAACAAAAAGATTTAAAAACTTTTTTCTATGTAGAAAAACTAGGTAAAAGATTGACAAAAAAACAAAAGATATGAAAAACATTATAAACCAACTAGATCTAACAGAACCCTACAAAACAACTCTCCCAATAATGGCAGAATACACATTATTCTCAATTGCACATGATACATTCTCCAGAAAAGAGCATATATCTGGCAACAAAACAAATCTCAGTAAATTTTAAAAAACTGAAATAAAACAAAGTATGTTCTCCAACTATAATAAAATAAAAATAAAAATCAATAACAAAGATATCTGGGGAATTCACAAGCTGATGAAAATTAAACAGTATATTCCTAAAAAAAAAAAAAAAAAAAGGATCAAAGGAGAAACCAAAGAAGAAATTAGAAAATAACTTGCAATGAATGAAAAATAGGGGGGGAGGGTATGGCTCAAGTGGTAAAGCACATGCTCAGCATATACATGGTGCTGGGTTCAATCCCCAGGACCTCCTCTAAAAATAAACAAACGAGATGAATGAAAAATAAAGACAACACACAAAAAACTTACAGGACACAGATAAAGCAGTGCTTCAAGGAAATTTATAGCTTTAATTCATAATTTTAAAAAGAAGTTCTTAAATCAATAACCTAAACTTCTACCTTAAAACACAGGAAAAAGAAAAGCAAACTAAACATAAAATGAGCAGGAGGAAGGAAATAATAAAGATTAGAGTGGAATTAATGGAGGACAGAAAAGACAATAAAGTTTAAAAAAAAACCAATGAAATCAAAAGCTAGTTCTTTGAAAAGATCAACAAAATTGACAAACCTTTAGCTCAACTGACCAAAAAAACAAAACAAAACAAATCTCAAATTTCTAAAATGAGAAATGAAAAAAGGAACAGAACAATGACCTAGCAGAAATAAAATGGATTATAAAGGAATATCATGAACAAATTATATGCCAATAAATAAGATAACTTAAATGAAACAGACAAGTTCACAGAATAACACAAACTACCAAAATTACTCAAGAAACAGATAATATGAATCGACCTATAAGTAAATAGGTTGAATTTGTCATAAAAATATTACCCAAAGAGGCCAAGAAGGCTTCACTGGTGAATTCTACCAAACATTTAAAGAATACACATCAATTATTTACAAACACTTTTTAAAAAAAGAAGAGGGGACACCTTCCAACTCCCTGAAGCCAGTCTTCCCTGATGCCAAAAATCCATATAAAGAAAGCACAAGAACACAAAGTTACAGAACAAAATATCTTTTAAAATTATGGATGCAAAAATCCTCATCAAATTACCAGCAAACTGAATCTAGTAACATACTCTTTTCCTGATAAAAACATTCAACAAACTAAATAGAAGGGAATTCCTGATAAAAACATTCAACAAACTAAATAGAAGGGAATCTCTTCAGCCTGTTAAGGGCAATTACAAAAAACCCAAGGCTAGCATCATTCTTTAATGGTAAAAGACTAGATGCTTTCCCCTTAAAATTAGGAAAAGACAAGGGTGTCTGCTTCAATATTTCTATTACACTGGAGGTTCTAGCCACGGAAGTTGGGGTAAAAATTAAATAAAAGACATCCAAATTGGAAAGGAAGAAGTAAAACTATCTCCATTTGAAGATGACATGATCTTGTGTATAAAAAAATTCTAAGAAATCCTCTAAACAACTATTAGAACTCATAAATGAATTCACCAAGTTTCCAGGGTGTATGATCAACATAAAAAAATCAACTGCATTTCTGTACACTAGAAATAATCAATCCAAAAATGAAATTAAGGAAGCAATTGCATCATAAGAGTAAAATACTTAGAAATAAACTTAACCGGAGTGTGATTTTTTAAATTTTTATTGAAGTGTAGTTGATTTACAATGTTAGTTTCAGGTATACAACCAACGTGTAATCTTATACCCATAAATTAGAAAACACTGTTGAAAGAAATTAAAGATCTATTTTAAGTACGTAGAAAGATCTCCCATGCTTATGTATTAAAGATTTCAGATTGTTAAAATGGCAAAACATTGGTGAAAATAATTAAAGATGATCTAAATAAATAGAAAAACGTCATAACCATGGATCAAAAAACTTAATACTGTTAAGATGGTAATATTCCCCAAAGTGATATACATATCTGATGCAATTCCTATTCAAATCCCAACTGGATTCTTTGCAGAAACTGACAAGCCGAATCTAAAATTTATATGGAAATATAAGGGGCCCAGAATAATCAAAACAAATTTGAAAAAGAAGAACAAAGTTGGAAGACTCACACTTTTCAATTTCAAAACTCACTACAAAGCAACAATAACCAAGACAGTGTGGTACTGACATAAGGATAGACATATAGGACCTTAGATTTGGCAATGGATTCTTAGATATGATACCATAAGCAACAAAAGAAAAGAGAGATAAACTGACTTCATCAAAAAAACTTTTGTGAGTCAAAGGACATTATCAACAAAGTGAAAAGACAATCTACAGAATGGAAGAAAGTAATACAAGGGACTTAAATCTAGAATACATAAAGAACTCTTAAATGCAATAATAAAAGACAAGTAACCTAATAAGAAATAGGCAAAAGACCTGAATAGAGACTTCTCCAAAGAGGATAAACAAATGACCATCAAGGACATGCAAAGATGCTCACCATCATTAATCACTAGGGAAATGCAAATCAAAATCACATCAGATACCACTTCACATCCACCAGGATGGATATAATCAAAAAGTCAGATAATAACAAGTTTTGGTGAGGATGTGGAGAAATTGGAACATTGCTGATGGGAATGTAAAATAGTGCAGCCACTTTGGAAAAGAGTTTGGAAATTCCTCAAAAAGTTAAACATAGAACTACCATTTGACCCAGCAATTCCACTCCTGGATATACACTCTAGAGAAATAAAAACATATATCTACACAGAAATGTGTACGTGAATGTTTATAGTAGCATTATCCATAATAGCCGAAATATAGAAACAACTGATAAATGAATAAAAGGTGGCATATCAATACAAAGGAACACTATGCAGCCATAAAAATAAAGTAGTAACTGATGCTGCAACATGGATGAACCTTGACAATATCATGCTGAGTGAAAGCCAGACACAAAAGGCCACATATTGCATGATTCCATTTATATTAAACATTTAGAAAAGGCAAACCCACAGAGGTAGAAAGTAGATTAGTGATTGCTTAGAGTTAAGGGGTTGGGTAAGGGAGTTTCTTTTTGAGGTGATGAAAATGTTCTAAAATTAACTGCTGCACAAATCTGTGAATATACTAAAAAAATAATTGAACTGTATACTTCAAATGGATAAATTATAAGGTATGTGAATCTATCTCAATAATTTATTACTAAAATTTTTAATTAACAAGAAAACTAACAACAAATTAAACATAGCTCTTTGAAAGCCCCACTACAATGGCAGGTGAAGGAAAAAAATTTTAAGGCTCATATTCACCATGAAAAGATAAAGATGAGACTACAGCAACAGCATTTCAGAAGGTAGAGTGCAGATGAGTGGTAACTTGACTTACTACCTCTACCACCATCACTCTGCTAAGCCAACAGCAGGGTAAGCCTAGAAGCAAAACAATTTTCATCAAGGGATCTCAGAATGATTCTGAGAACCAGCCTCAACACAAAATAAAACTTCTCACCAGTTGTTGTGAGGAGCAAAACAGGAATGATATGTGAAAGTGCTTTTTAAATAGTAAAGTGCTATAAGAGTACACTATAAAAGAGCCTTATCATTACCTTGCAAAGTCATCACCCCAACGAATTGATCAGCTAATTCCTGAGGGAAACTCCAATGCTCCGGAAGGCAAAGCGTTCCATCAGATCTTTTAGAACACAGTTTCTCCAGGTTAACTACCAAGACATTCAGGCAGATGTTGACCAAAGTGTAGGGAGATGACTCCTCCTAGCAAACAAATCCCCAAACAAAATTGTTAGAATACATCTATAAAAATTCAACATAAAAGTGGTCATGCCTACATCATACTTAATATCTGAAAATATATTCTCCTTACTCTAATGATTTACATGTAATGAAACCATCTTGTTCAAATAGTTAACTGTATGGAAGATTTTATCTGATGTAGCTTCTGTTGTATCTTTTTTTATTGTTTTTTTTTAATTTTTTACAATGTTGTGTTAGTCTCTGCTGTACAGCATAGTGATTCAGTTATACACACATAGATATATTCTTTTCCATTATAGGTTACTACAAGATATTGAATATAGTTCCCTGTGCTATACAGTAGGACCTTGTTGTCTGTTTATCTATTTTATATATAGTAGTTAGTATCTGCAAATCCCAAACTCCCAATTTATCCCTCCCATCACTTTTCCTCCTGGTAACAAGTTTGTTTTCTATGTCTGTGAGTCTGTTTCTATTTTGTATATAAATTCATTTATGTCGTTTTTTAAGATTCCACATATAAGTGATATCATATGGTATACGCCTTTCTCTTTCTGGCATACTTCACTTAGTATGGTAATCTCTAGGTCTATTCTGTTGTATCTTTTAAAAAATTAAATTCTCTCAATCCTTCACTTATCTCCCGTTCTACGCCAGTCACTGAAAATACAGGGATGAATAAAATACAGTTTCAATCCTTTTGAAGCTAACAGTTTAGTAGGGAATACATCCAATAAATCAGACAATTTCAGAGGACTAATCAAGCAGAAATCACATAGTCATTCACTCAACAAATATTTATTCAGTGATTACTACTCTTACCCTCAAAAGTGTTCATAAGGTAAAAGGTTGTTACACCCAGGGGGTGTAGAAGAGTACAAACTGACAAAGGTGAGACTATGGAGGCATATGGTCCCTTTCTCCTCTAAGAGGCTGGCACCTGTTCATTCAACAAATATTTGAAAGGCATGGCACTCAGACATTAATAAAGTGATAAGCCAGAGATTGCTATCTTTGTCAAAGGTTCCAACATGTAATAATTCGTTGATCATACCACTTTTAACAAATTAAATTTCCCTCCATGGTCCAAAGTATAAATTACTCCTTTGCAAATACTCTCAACTTCTTGTTCCCTCCACCATTACACTCCAGAAATTCTCCTGGAACAATTTCACTATTCACCTTTTTTATGGCAATACCCAGCAGCTAATCATCTATGCAGATGGCAAGATTCACACAACATAGTATGTCATGGCAAATTCATAATCATTAACTTCAAATGAGCCCTCAGAAGCTGGAAATCCTTCAAGGTCTCTCTAGACAGGGCACTCTCCTACCAGGAGGCAAGAATTATTTCATGTCTTCTACTTGTTCCTCAAACCCATTTCACGCTGATATCACAATCTGACTCCACTGAGAAAAATGAAGCCACCTCATCATCAAATTTAGTTGGAAACTTTCCTTGTTCTCCTCTTATATGGAAAACATGTACCTCCTTGCAAAGACCAATGCTTCCACATGTGCTGGCTGGATTTCATCCCTCTTGCCTTGGCCCCTCCTGTTATTCTTCCTTTATGTACATCTTCAAACTCTTTCTCAAATAGACCATTCTTAACATACAATGCATGCTCTATTATTGCCTTAAAAAAAGGTTCTGTTGACCCCCACATCCTCTTTAGTTAATCCTCTTCATAATCAAATTTCTTCAATAAGTTTAAATGCTGTAATCACTTTCCTCCTATTCATTTTTATTTTTCTTTTAAATGCAGTATGACTTACATACAGAAAAAAAATTACTTTTTGGTATATAGTTAGTTCAGCAAGTTTTGACAGATGCGTACAGTTGTGTACTATCACCATAATAAAGATGGAGAACAGTTCCATGACCCAAAATTCTCTAGTGTCCCTTTCTACACAATCCCTCCCACCAACCCCAAGCAACCATTTATCTGTGTTCTGCCTGCCAGGGTTCCGCCTTTCCCAAAATATCATAAATAAAATCACAATAGGCCTTTTGAATCTGACTTCTTTCACTTCACATAATGCATTTGAGATTCATCTATGTTGTTGCATGATTTTATAACCCATTCCTTTTTATTGCTGAGAAGAAATCCACTTCATGAATGTACCACAATTTCTTTATTCACCAACTGAAGGGCATCTGGATTATTTGAAGTTTTTGACAACTTCGAATATAGATGCTATAACTATTCATACAAGTTTTAGGTGAACATAGTTTTCATTTTTCTTGGTTAGTTACCTAAAAATGGGATCCCTGGGTTCCTGAATTCCACAATTCCTACATGTTAAGTATGAATTTAACTGTACAAAAGAAAGTGCTAACCTATTCTTGCCACTCTGCATTCCCAAAAGAACATATGAGAGTTTCAATTGCTCCAAATTCCCACCATGTCAGAATTCACATCAGAAAAGAGCCAGGGGAGCAAGTAATGTTCCCTGAAACAGTCTCAGCAGACTTTTACTTGGGTCTCAAAACCTAGAATTGGTTTGGGAAAATTGAGACTATGCTTCCAGTGGGTAATTTCTATAGATCTATCTTCCAGGTCACTATTTCTTTATTCAGTGGCATTTAGTTTTTTATTGCCTAATTGTGTACTGCTTTTTTTCATTTTTTATTTCATCTTTCATTTTAATAAATTTTAAATACTTATTTTAGAGTATTTCAGTAATATCATTTTCTGAAGCCTCTGGGAATCAAGTTCTCTTAGTTATTTGATTTCACTGATTCTTAATCATGGAGGCTCATTTTTTATAATTTAAGATTGTGAGCTAATCTTTAGTGGGATTTTATTGCAGATTCCTGTGGGGCTTGAGTAGAAGATATGTCACATTAGAGAGAGAATGCGAAATGCTACTTAACCCAGGGGCATCACCAGGGACTATTTTAGTATTTCTCAGCTACACATTTCCTGGACCAAGTAAGAAATGTCAATTAAAACTCTGAATCTGTATGAGGACAGGACTGTGATCGAGATATTTTTCTCACTCAAAATCCAAGCCAAAACTGACAACATTCCCTGTTTCCCTTAAGAAGATTTTTTTGTTTTAGATCTACCATTTCACTGAAGTCTGATCAGCCTTTGTTAGCCCATTGTGTGTGTGTGTGTGTGTGTATGTGTGTGTGTATGTATATATATATATGTATATATATATATATATATATAGTCTCCATTCAAACTTCCCATCTGATTTTGGCAAAGGCCTAGTCTCTAATCTTTGGTTATTGACATTGGTAAATCTCAAAGCTTTAAGGCCTGCTTACAGTGTTGATTTCCAGCTTCTCTAAATTGGGTGGGGGTGCTGGGAATTTTCCTTACTTTGCATTTGAAAATGTTTGTTACATTTTACCCAGAATATTTCATTTTAAGACTTTATAACATTATTTGCCATATTACTGGAGATGGTAGCCCCATTTAAAAAAATACTGTGAAGATTAAATCCACATAAAAGATATTTAGAACATGTGAAAAATATTTAAATAATAAAATATAAAATATAAATATTTTTTAAACATTCTTGTACTCACAGCTTAAATAGAATATACCAGTATTTTTGAAGTCCCTTATATACCCCTCCCTGATGCTATTTCCAATCCTTCCATCCAGAGGTAATCATTTTCCTGAATACTGTTTACTTCTGCATGTTTTTGAACTTTATTATAAATAGAATTATACTACAGTATTTCTGTTACTTGTTTTTGTTTTATAAATCAGTAATATCTCTTAGAGATCCATTTCCCATCAAAACCACTAATGACTATGCCTCTATAATATCTGACTACTGATTACATGATTCTAAATACTATTTATAAACCCAATGAATTCTAGATTATTAACTCCAGGTCAGATCTCTCTTTAAGCCACAGTGTTACACGCTCAGCTGCCTCCTTGATGTACCTACTTAATAACTGTGTCACAAATACTTCAAATTCACCAGGTACAGAATTGAACTTCCCCAGTCTTTCCCTGTTCAGTAAACAGCACCACATCTTTTCAGCTGCTGAATCTTCACTGACATTTCCTTTCATTGACATTTCCTTATCCTTAACACCCCACACAAAACACACATCCAATATATTAGCAAATCCTACTGACTCTACCTGTGTCAGACATCTTCCATTTGCTACCTACCTTCCACTCAGATTCACTCTTTAATCTTCTCCACCTTGCTCTCTACTTCTAAGGTCACTTGTGTGGGTCCTATGAATAGATTCCATTGCCCTCTGACAACACAGAATTCTCAAAAAGTTGGAACATGTATCAGTTTCCTAGTGTTGCTATAACAAATTACTATAAAATTGGTGGCTAAAACAACAAATCTATTCTTTCACAGTTCTGGAGGACAGAAGTCCAAAAATCAAGGTGTGAGCAGGGCCATTCTCCCTCTGAAGGCTCTAGAGAAGAATTCTTACTTTATCAGCTTCTGCTGGCTGCTAGCTTTCCTTGGCTTGTGGCAGGATAACCCTAATCTTCACAGTGGCCTTCTTCCCTATATCTCTATGTCTCAAATCCCTTTACCTTATAAGGATGAGTACCACACCCACTGGATTTAGGGTTCACCCTAAAATTTAGGATGCGCCAGGTGATTTCATTAATATTCTCACCTTAATTACATTTACTTACATTGCAAACTAACTTACACTGCAGATTACAATTGCAAAGACCCTATCTTCCAAATAAGGTCAAATTCACAGGTTCCAATGGTCAAGACTTGGACATGTTTTGGGGGCTACAACCATCTACAGATTATTTTCTGTTGAGTTCTTTCTCTTTTAAGATAATCTTGGGCTGACTATGTCCCCCTAATCACTCCTCTAAAATCAGTCCTCTCTCCTCACTAGTGACTAACTGTTTGCAATCTTCCAAAATTCTTATGTTGAAATCTAATTTCCAATTTGATAGTGTTTGAAGAGAGGAAACTTGGGGAGTGATTAGATCATGAGGGTGAAGCCCTAATGAATGGAATTAATGCTCCTATAAGAAACTCCAAAGAGCTCCCTCATCCCTTCTGCCATGTGAGAACACAGCAAAAAAGATATCCAGGAAGTGGGCTTTCACTAGACATCTGCCAGTACCTTGATCTTGGATTTCCTAGCTCCCAGAGTATGAGAAATGAATTTCTTACCTATAAGTCACCCAGTCTAAGTATTTTATACTTTAGTTATAGCAGCCCAAATGAACTAAGACACTCCTTCTGGGAGGTTCTCTGAGCCTCAGGGTGGCAATAGCTGCTGTTACTGAACAAGGAGTAGTATATTATTGTGGTTTTTCCATACCTCTCCCTTTATCTTTTAAAGCAGTCCCTTAACCAAATTTTCACTAAACTATCCCTGCTTTGAGTGTGTTATCTGTTTCCTGCTGAGAATATGACTTTTAAGCCTCCCAAATAAATATCTAGTCCACCCCTTCTTTCTAGCTCCACTACCAGTTACTAATCTAAGTCATTACCATATCTTACCTTGACTACTAAAAAATTCCAAATTAATTTCTCTACTTCCATGCCTAGTCCTTTTCCAATTCATCTCTACCCAGAGTTCAGATTCATCATCTCTAAAATAGAAACAATACTCTGTAGCTCTCCTAATTAACATATTTTAATGGGTACAAGGTAAAAAAACAAAACAAAACAAACAAAAAACTATTTCCATATGCAACCAACAATTAATGGGAAATTACTTTAAAAAAATTTACAACAGCATTTTAAAAACCTCAAATATAAGCCATATTCAGGTAGACAATAAAAATCTAGACACTCAAACTAGCATCCATAAAGTTTAGCTTACAATAAAATATCAGACATGGTAAGAAGTAGGAAAGAAAAAAAGAAAGTCAGTAGAAACAGATCCAGAAATAACTGGAATGACACAATTAGCAGATAAGGACTTTAAAACAGATACTATAATTCATTACAAAGGAGAACATGAATATAATGAGGGAATAAATATGGAATCTCAACAGAGAAATGGAAGATCTGAAGAAGATCCAAATGGAACTTCCAAAATTGAAAAATGTATTATCAAATAAAAATAATACATTAAATTGTATTATCAACAGATTAGACACTATAAAATTAAATGTCAGTGAAGTTGAAGGTAGTGCAACAGAAACTATCTAAACAGAAACAGAAAAAGGCTAGGGAAAAAATGGAGAAGCACAGAGCCCCAAGGGGCCATCTTAGGCAGTTTAACACATATGTGCAATTGAAACTCCAGAAGGAAAAAAAAAGAAAGAAAAAAGAAAGAAAAGAAACTCCAGAAGAGATGAGACATTGGTGCACTGGGGAAGAAGAAACATTTTAAGTAGTAATGGTCAACAGGGACAATGTCCTATACTTGGGATCTGTGAAACTGTTTTATAGTTTAATATGTATTGAATGGCATAGTTAATTCAGGTACAAATCACTAAAACAAACTTAATATATTTTTTTAAAAAGTCAAAAAAATGTTCAAAATTCGATACAAAATATAAACCCACTTATCCTAGAAGCAAAACAGACCCAAAGCAAAATAAATAGAAGACACCACAACATGACAAACGGCTTGAGGTGGGAAGCCCCATAAAAAGACTGGCAGGACCCCCAGGCAGGGCTGCTGCTCTCCTCCCGGCACCGGCCAGTTCCCTGGCCCAGACGCTCTATCTCACTTTTTGCCTCTAAAGAGGCTAACTTACACCTAAAATTCTATTGGTTCCTTGAGCTCATTTTTGATTGGTTATTTCCTTCACTCCTGATAGGCTATTACTCTCACTTC
Organism: Camelus bactrianus; assembly: GCF_048773025.1. Lineage (NCBI taxonomy): Eukaryota > Metazoa > Chordata > Mammalia > Artiodactyla > Camelidae > Camelus > Camelus bactrianus. The sequence goes on from NC_133551.1 coordinate 41,467,978, forward strand.
TGATTGGTCCACTTCCCTAACTTCTGATTGGTCCATTTGTAGTACTTCATTTGCATGGAGTTCACTCCTGATTGGTTATGTCTCTCACGATTGGTTCTGTCTCTCACTCCTGATTGGTCTATTTCTACAAAGCTTGTTTCTTGTTGGTCAACTTCTGTTATACCTGATTTGCATATGATGTTGCAAAGTGTAAAACTGGCAGCCTATAAAAGGCCTGTGTAAACCTACAGACGGGGTTCAGAGCTTGGAGTGTTAACTCTTCTTGGCCAGGTGGCATAATAAACCTGAGTTCTCCAACTCTCCGAGTACTGCTTGGTCTCTCACCTAGACCCAGGCTGCTGTCACAACTGAGCTGTAACAATGAGCTGTAACACATTTTTCTGCTACAGGCTAAAAACCAATGATAAAGAGAAAAGTCTTAAGATGAAGGAGGGGAAGGGTAGGTGTATGTGGGCAGATTTTTTTTTTTAAAGTATGGCCACCGAATTTTCATCAGGATCAATGCTAGCCAGAAGACAATGAAATAACATTTTTAAAGTGCAGTAGGAAGAAAAACTAAGTGCAAGGAAAATATTTTTCAAAAATAAAGGTGAAATAAAGGTATTTTCAAACAAACAGAAGTAGAGAAAACTTGTCACTAGCAGATCTACACTATAAGAAAGGTTAAATGTTCTTTAAATTGAAGAAAAATGATACAAGATGGATATTTGGGATCTAGAAAAAAGGGAACAGTACTAGAAACAGAACACGTGGATAATTTTAAAACCTTTTTCTTATGTCCTAATTTCTTTAAGAAATAAATGATCAAAGCAAAAATAAAAGCTATACAGCACAACTTATAACACAGAGAAATAAAATGTATTATTTCATAGCACAAAGAACAGGAGAGGGGGAATGAAAGAATACTGTTGTAAGGTGAAGCAATATATTTAAAAGTAGGTAAGTCAAACACGTATATTTTTAAACAGAGCTATGGCTCTCAAACTTTTTGGTCTTAGGGCCCCTTTATACTCTTAAAAATTGGATTCTATCTATCAACATTTACAGCATTATAAGTTAAAACTGAGAAATCTTTAAAATATATGTTGATTTATTTAGAAATAATAGAAGTTAAAAAAATCACATTGACATGCAGAATTTTTTTAAAAACAGCTATATTTTCAGAACGAACTTTTAAAAGTTTAGTGACGACAGCAGCAGCTTTACATTTTTTGCAAACTTTGCTAACATGTGGCTTAAAGGAAGAGAATGGGGTCTTAGAGACCCCAGAGGTCCTGAGTCCACATTTTAAAAACTGCTATGTTTAACTGACCATTAATAACAATGGGAAAGAAAAGGAAAGAAACAGAACTAGTAAGTCAACATAAGATAAAATGAAACTTTAAAAATACTGGAAAGTCAGGCAAGAAAGAAACACAAAAACAAACACATAAAACAACAGAACACAAACAACACAGTAGACTTAAACACAACAATTTTGACAGTTTATTTCATTTAAAAGGCACATATTGTCAGACTGGATTTAAAAAAGCAAGCCTGCTGATTACAAGAAATGGGCTTTAAATATAAACAACACAGGGTTGTTAAAAACACTAATCAAAAGGGTACTGTAGTGACTATGTTAATGTCAGAAAAAGAAAGTTTCAAGGCAAATATTATCAGAAATCAAGATGGACATGTCATAATGAAGAGTCAATTTATCAAGAAGACCTAATTCCTAAATGTATATGCAGTTACTCACAGCTTCAAAATTCACAGAGCAAAAACTGAAAGAATAAAAAGAAAAATCCACCATCACAGTTGGAAATTAACACTCATCTCCAGTAACTGATAAAAACACACGGAAAATGAGTAACAATATAGATTAACATTATCAGCCGAACTATAGATAAAATTCTTTTTAAGTGCACATGAACTTGCTCCAAGATACATCGTATCTGAGCCATAAAACAAACCTCAATAAATATAAATGGACTGAAATCATAGGGTTTGTTCTGATATAATATAATTGCATTAGAAGTCAATTAAACAAAAAGAGATGGGAAATATCCCCAATTATTTGGGAATTAGGCAGTACACTTCTAAATATCCCAAGCAAAGAAGAAATCATAAAGAAACTAGAAAATACTTTGAACAATACATCAAAATTTATGAGTGTTTCCCCCAAGAAAAAGATATAATTAAAACCTTCCCCCAAAGAAATTGAAGTCTCAGTGGCTTCACTGGTAAGTTCTATTAAACATCTGAGGAAGAAAGAATACTAATATAATATTCCACAAACTCAAAAAACTGAATAGGGAACACTTCCCAATTCATATGTTAAGGTCAACATTATCTAGATATTAAAACCAGATAAAATATTTGTAAAGAGTAATTCCCTCATAAATATGGATATAAAAATATTTTACAAAATATTAGCAATAGGATCCTTCAAAATATAAAAATACATCATGATCAAGTAATTTATTTCTAGAATGTAAAGTTAAATTCACAACCGATAAAATCCACATTAACAGAATAAAGAACAAAACATATGATCTTAATATATGCTGAAAAAGTATTTAACAAAATTCAACACACATTAAAGCTGCCTTTAATCACAGATAACACGATTGTAAAGAAAATCTTAAGAAATCTTAAAAAAAAAAAAAAAAAGAACTAAAGAAAGTGGCTTTAACAAAGTTGTAGGATACAAGATCAATAAACTCCCCAAAAACGTATATGAAGTTTTAAAAGACATTTACAGTAGTATCAAAAATAGGGCTAATTTTTTTTCAAATATGTAAAAAACCTTTACTCCAAAAACTACAAAACACTGCTGAATAAAATTTAAAACAAATACATAAAAGAGGAAATGTACTCACGCATTGTCTAATTTTTTAATTAATTAAAAATAAAATCTTGACCAAAAAAACAGGTGTACACAGTACAATATGGAACAAGACAAAATAGATTGGCCTAATCATTTTTTTTAACGAAAACCTTGTTTCAGTTCCAGTCAGCGGCAACAAAAAATGTGTCTGACACGCTGCGCTAGTACATACTTTAAAAATCCAGCTTTTCCATCAGTCATAAACAAATTTACAAATTATTTACGCAGCTTTTAAAAGTGAGCCCAAAGAGTCTACAGGAATACAGGCTAGATTTTTACAGAGCACAAAAGCCAACACGGGGTTAGTATGTAAACTACAATCTCAATCAGAATATTTCCTTCCCTCCGTACTAATTTTGGGTTGAGCCTTCCCTGGATTTTGAGTTCTAAGAGGGGTGGCCTTGGGGGCGTTGTAGAATATGGAATCTGACATCAGAACAACTGATGTCAAGTTCATGAGCAAATCTACTGACTTGCAGCGTTCTCAGCTTCCCTACAATCAAGTAAAATGGAGACTATCAATGCCTACAACAAAAAGAATACTTTAGAAATGCGATACTTGACACAGTAGGCGGCCAGACACTCTTTTGGTTTGCATTTTGCTCACTGTTTAGTTTAACAGGGATTCTGAGGAGGGCAACGAACACGTGGAATTTCAGTCTTTGGGGTCCCAGTTCCCTCAGCCGGGCTCAGGAGGTCTTCCTGTGAAGATCCCGGGCCAAGAGGTCACTGCCTCTGGGGAGCAACACGTCCCCAACGCAAGTAGGGGAACGGTCGAGGTTTAAGGCTTTTGGGTTCTTTATGACAAGGGGCTCCACAGTCTACTACGGGCCAGGCCTAATACCACGCCTAGCACTTACGTCTAAACTTAACACCACCCTGCAAAACAGATGCCGCCCTCAGCAAGCACAGGTGAGAACCCGAGACCTGAGGAAGGGACTCACCCAAGGTCACGCGGGAGTCGGAACTCTACGCTCGCCGCGCCTCCCCTCAGCTGCCCAAGGTCAGCGTGCTCGGCCCAGACGCTGGGACGCCCCGGGCGTAAGACTCCCCAGCACACACTTCCCCGGCGACGACAGGAGCCTGCCAGGGCCTCAGCCTCTTCAGACTTTTACCCCCGCGTCAGCCAAACGAACCGAGTGCCTCCGCACAGTCCCCAACGACTCGCAGCGCTCGCCGGGAACAGGGTGTCCCGCCGAGGCTCGCGTCCCCGACCCCTCCCGGGTGCTCACCTGCACGACGCCGCAGCCCAGGACATCTTTCTGAGCGTCGGGTGGGACGATGGTGCGGGGCGAAAGGCCCGGGTGCAAGAAGTGAACCATGGCGAACCCGGCCGGAGAGGCGTCGAGAAGAGAGTGGCCGTCGAGCGGGAGCCCAGATCCCGCGAGAGGTGGATTCGACCCGCGTCTGGAGGCAACAGAGCAGCGCCGGCTCGGCGGGCCCCGCAAGCAGCACTCGCACCGCTCCCTCAGCGATGCAAGGCTTTTGAAACGCCCGGCTTGGAGACGCGCCCTCCCGCGCCGCAGCCTCGCCCCTCGCCGGCGGATGCCCGCCCGCCACAGACCCCGCCCCCAGGACGGTCCCTCCCCACCCCCACCGGGCCGACCACTACTCCACCCCAGAAGGGCCCAACCGTCTTCCTCCGGCCACCTTAACGCCCCAGGGATCAACCTTACGCCTGCCCAACCACACACCCAACTCTTACTTAGCTCTCTGAGACCAGCTTCCCTCAAACCCACACCTTAATACCACGTTCCGGTCACTCCTCAAAGGCATGACCACAGACAAGCTCTACGGAGCTGGGAAGCAGAATATGGTGGTCCTTCAGTGTCCCCAGGGGCATTGGTTTCAGGATTCCTCCATACCAAAATCCCCCGAAACTGAAGGACCATATAAAAAAGGGTGTAATAGATAAACAACAAGGGCCTACTGGACAGTACAGAGTACTACATTCAATGTCTTGTAATAACCTATAATGGAAAAGAATATGTATAACTGAATCACTTTTCTGTACACCTGAAACATTGTAAGTAAACTATAGTTCAGTTTTTAAAAACAAGTGGGAGGGTATAGCTCAGTGGTAGAATGCAGTGCTTAGCAAGTGCAAGGTCCTGGGTTCAATCCCTGGTACCTTCATTAAAAAAATAATGATAATTACGGGGGGAGGGTCAGCTGCAGAGCTCGCGCTTAGCATGCGATAAATGAGCCCAGTTACCCCAGCACCCCCACAAAAAAAAGATTTAAAATAATAATAAATTAATAAGTAAACCTAATTGCCCCCCAAATTTTTTAAATTACAAAAATAAATAAAATGGTATAGCATTTGCATATAAGAATTTGCAATTCTTCAACTATGCTTTAAATCACCTGTAGACTTCTTATACTACCCAGTACAATGTAAATGCTATGCAAATAGTTGCTGATGCTGCAAATTCAAGTTTTCCCTTTTGAAACTTTCTGGAATTTTTTTTCTGAATATTTCCCACAGAGGTTGAATCCTCTATGGAATCCAGGGATGTAGAACCCATGGATACAGAGGGCTGATTGTGTACATTTTAATACTTAAAAATATATATATATATAAAATAAATACATATAAATATATATATTTAAAGACCTTGCTCCCAGTCATCTGGCAGCAGCATCTTTCTTATATCTGGCCTCTCAGTTTCAACTTCTACTGACCTCAGATGAATCAAATATCAAAACCACTTCTGACCATCTAAGTACACAAAATGAACTGTTCAGCTTTCTTGTGACCTATAAAGGACCAAGAAGACCCTTAAAAACTGCTCCAAGAAGGAAACCCTGAGAAAGCAGTAAGTTAATACACTTTATCTAATTTAAGAGAAAATATCTCTTGGAAAAGAATAGTTATTAAGAGTACAAGCCTTGGAGGTGGATTGCCCGCTCAGCCATCTACTAACTTGTGAACCTTGGTTAAGTTAATTTCTCTGAAGCTCAACTTCCCCATTGGTAAAATGGGATGAGAATGCATTATCTCACAGGGTTAATGTAAGTATTAAATAAGATAATGTAAAGCACATGACAATGCTGACACTAAGTCCTTGATAAGTGGATTCAAATGTTAAAATTATTTTTCAAGTACAAATAACTGCAAAATGCTTTCCTTTCATATTTATTATTTAATCCTCATAACAAATAGATATCCCAGCCCTTAAGTATCTCCATTTTATCCATAGAGAAACTGAACACCTGAGAGGTTGAACAGACAAGTTTAATTTACCCACCTGACAAATGGATAACTTGGGAGTTAAAATCGAGTTTTCTCAGTCCAAATCTAATCAATGTTCTTTTTTTTTGTTTGTTTTTTCTGAGTGGACTGTTTTCATAACTTCTATCCTCAAATCTCCAACACCTTTTCCCCCAACCTTCAGCTTCCTCTTTCACTGAAAAAAGGAAAAGGATCAAAAGATCATTCCAAGCTCCCATCATCTCATGTACACACCGATCTGTGCAGGCTGTCTTTGCATCCCCTCCTTTTACTATGAACTATTTATACACTATCTAGGGCCATCTCTGGATTTATACAATGGATCTCATCCCTTCATGCTTATTCAAAGACCATCTAGCAATCCTTTCTGAGTTACCATTTTTCCCCTCTTTCTAGGATCATTGCCACCAGCATGTAAACAAGCTGATGCTTTTCCCATAATTAAAAACAAAACAAAACAAACCCACTTCTTTTGACCTAATTTCTCTCTTCAGGTGTTACTCTCATATCTCTTCTACCCTTTATAGCAAAACTTCCCCAGAGTGTGATCTGTACTTGCCATCTCCAGTTTTGCTCTTAGCATTTTCTTTCACCCCTACTACTCCACTAGACCATTTTTGTCGACTTCCAAGTTACTAAATTCAGTTGTAACTTCTCATTCCTCATCTTATTTGTTCAGCAGCATTTTACCCAAGTGACCATTTCTTATTCCCTAAAATGCTTCTTCATCTGGCTTCCAGGAGGCATCTTCTCCTCCTCCTCTCCCATGCCTTCCTCTTTCCTCTTTCTTTCTCTTCTCCTCCTACCTCATAGGCTGCTCCTTCTCAACACCCAGAGTTCTAAATCTTTGGGTACCCCAAGACTCAGTACTTGTATACCTTTTCTCTACCCATTCTGTCTCACTTGTGGTGATTTTATCTAGTTCTACAACTTTAAAAGCAATCTATGTGCTGATATATCCCTGTTTTATATGTCTAACCTACACCTTGCTTTTGAACTTCAAAGTCATACAGCCAGCTGTCTATTCAGCATATCCACCTGGTTATCCGAATGGCCTTAATGTGTCCACAAGTAAACTCCTGATGTCCTCCCCCTACCCTGCTTTTCCTGCCAGTCTTCCCTATTTCAGTATATGGCAACTGCTTCCTTTCAGTTACTTGTGACAAAAACCTTGGAAATAAATTTTAACTCCTTTATTATTCTTATATCCCATATCCTATCTGTTAGGAAATCCCATTGACTCTGTCTTCAAAATATATCCAGAGACTGTCTATGTCTTTATCTCTTCCATCTGCTACCCTGGTCCCAGCCCCTGTTCATGACCCACTTGGATTCTTACAATATCCTCCTATCTGGTTTCCCAGCTTCCACCCTTGCTCCATTAAAATCTATTCTTAAACAAGTATGTCATTCTTTTGCCCTAAACCCTCCAATACTTCCCATCTCAGGTACAATTTTAAAATTCTTAAGGATGGTGCTCTACAGGGTTCTGCATAATTTGTTCTCTCCACATCCTGCTCTCATCTAATCTGTCACTCTCTCCTTTGCTTATTTTAATTTAGTTCAGCAGTGCTGGACTCCTTGCTGTCCTCATGGATGGCTCTCTTACTTCAAGTTTTTGCTCAAAAGTTGCCTTATCAATAAGGAATTCCCTATCTAGGATATATTAAATAGCAATCTCACCACCATCACCATACCCTCCCCATACTTGTCCCTTTTGTTCTGCTTTCACAACACTATTTGTCATGGTATATATTTGTTTCTGTTTATTTTCTGCTCCCTTCCACCAGGGGAAAAAAAAAAAAAAAGCCACACAAGGGCAAGGACTTTGTTATCCCCAGGTCTAAAACCGTGCCTAATTTATAGAAGGTGGTCAATAATACTTGTTTAAAAAATACATGAAATAGCTACCTGGAAAAAAAGAATTATAGCTGTAGAAGGAAGTTTGTCTCCAAAATCATAGGCAAGGTTGCAACTATTGAGGGAGGGGCAAGTTCCTCCTCTAATCTTCTCTGTGCCCATCCCCTACCTATTCTTTCAGTTTCCTGTTTAACAGTCTCTGAGAATTTAGTCCATGCTCCTAGTGGATCTGTTACCAGACTCATCCCTTCCAATCCTTTGCCCACTTACAATGAGTGCTCTGCCTAAAATACAAATCTGATCATGTTTCTCCCCAGTTCAAGACATTTCCATGGCTCTCCATTGTCCAGAATAAAATCCAAACTCAGGATGGTTTTAGATGGTCCTTCATATATATGGCTCCTGGTTGCATTTTTAGTTTAAACCATCAGTATTCTCATTATAACCTTTCCTTTGGCCATTATGCACTGAAATTTTTTCATTTCTAGAAATGCAGTTTTGCACATTCATTGTTGTCCACATTAGCGCCCCCTACTAAGTAATTCCTGCAGATCCTATAGCTCTCACTTAGTTGTCACTTCCTTTAGAAAGCCTTCACTGATATGCACCCTGTTCCTGTCAACTCTGAAGAAAAGGTAGGGAAAGGATAGTGCAGATACAGATAAATGGGAAAATTTAAAGAAGTTAAACTTCTGAAATGAAATTAGAAAACTCTAGTCAAGATTTCTTTGAATCACGGTTGAATTTAAGAACTTTGCAAAATTTCTTTAGCTTTGTTGCCATGAAGAGTGGGGAAATGATCATGAGCTCTGATGTCAAAACATCTTGAATTCAAATTCCAACTCCACCTTACCTTTGTTTTTATTTTTGTGTTTTTTTGAGGGGTGGGTAATTAGGTTTATTTATTTGTTTTAATGGAAGTACTGGCGATTGAACCCAGGACCTCATACATGCTTGAGCATGCACTCTACCACTGAGCTGTACCCTCCCCCTCAAACCTTCAGTTTCCTCTTCTGGAAAATGAAATAAAGAATAAAATCAAACTTAACAGAATTTTAAAAACTAAGAAATTATCTTATACCCCATGTTATTTTCGTCTTCTCAAATAAACAGGATGCTAAGAGAAAGGGTCATTTGATGCTCTGTGACTTTGAGCAAATCTTTGTCTCTTTCTGGGCATCAAAAACATAAAGGCTAGCTATTAAGTCTTTGTCTTACCTATGTCTGTAGCTTTGGTTTACTTCTATTGTAGCGATCAGCAGTAAAACCTGGAAAGAGCCTGCCTGGGAAATAAAGACAGGAACTGGAACCACAGAGGAGTACAAACTGTCAACAGCCCTAAAGACAAGCTTGCATCTATTTAGGGAGGGGCAGCCTGGAGTTCAGAGATCTCCCTCTTGACTAGTCCCCCTCTTTACTAACTTAATTGTTAAAAAGTAACACACTGAAGTAGTGAACTTAAATAAAGAGAAACCAGTCCTGGGGAACCAAATTAACTAAGGAAACAGTTCTCTAAGGCTAACCCATAGACTCTGGCTGTCCTAATTTATCACATGTAGACAGAAAAATGAGTAAAATAAGGACAAGTGATACACATAAACCTATATGCATCCATTTAAAGTACTGTCCTTTTTTTTCTTAAAAGTTTTTAAAAAGTTTTTTATTGAAGTATAGTTAATTTACAATGTTGTGCTAGTTTCAGGTATACCGCAGTGATTCAGTTATATACACTTTTTCAGATTATTTTCCATTATAGTTTATTACAAGATATTGAATATACTGTTCAAGGTACTGTTCTTTATTCTGACATTATGTCTTCCTATTTATTGGTGTTAACTTTTTTTTTTAATGAATTTACTGTGAACCCTGTTGAGAGGAAAAACTCCTTTACAAATTTAGGTTCAACTGGTAAGGATGGAGGGGGAATTCTGAATTAAATGACAACAGATAAACAGGAGAAAATTTTATTACACATATGGGAATACCTGATATAGAGAGTAACTCCCAGGGTAGCTACAGATTGAGATTTACACACTGGCTTATTAAGATGGAATCGGTGGGGAGTGGTTTAGAACTTCAAAGAATGGAAGGTTCCGGTGAGTGTTATTGGTACAATTGTTTGGAAATGTCTTGGTGCCCAAGGTCAGTGGCCTGACTGAAGACCTCCCTGGAGATGGGGCTGTGGCAGCTGACTCTTAAAGCTTTGCACTAGTCAGATAAGTCATGTTTAGATGTTTTCACATTGAAGTCATTTCTGTATCAGTTTGTTGATTGTTGGTTTCTTTAGCTTCATTATTTGGGGGAGGAAATTTTCTTCCCAAATTTGTAAAATCTTATGTTTTATTGTAAGAAGCCACTATAATAATGAGACTGAGGGTCAAAGAGGTTGAAAGTAAACTTGAAAAGGTGTCAATGGGCTCCTTTCTCTGAGACAGGCCAAAAGGATGCATGGGAATGGCCTTAATGGTTCAATTGGATTTGAGATTTTCCTTAATAGTTGTTTTTCCCATTTATAGCACAGTGATTAAAAGCATAGATTTCAAAGCCTGACAGACTTAAGTCTATGTGTGACTCTGAAACCTAATAATTTATGACCTTGGCAAAGTTATTTAATACCACACAATTTCCTTATCCCTAAAATGTAATACTTATCTTCTTTACAAGGCTGTTACATGGCTCAACTGGGAATAAAAAAAAAAGTTAAAAAGTGTTTAGCACAGTGCTTACCTCCGTATATTTTCTGACTACATTGGAATTCTGTCAGTCATTGAAATTTAGTGACTAACTAGTGGTATTTGAAAGTATAGACCCCTTACAATAGAACTTGGCACATAGTGATAATTTATTGACCCCCAAATCCTAAACTATAGTTGATCTGTTCCTATAGGTCTTTAATGAAAAAGAAGACTCTTAAGTCCACTGCTACTATCCACAAACAATAATGTGGTTTATTTCACGAACCAGTTTTCAGAGAACTTTTGATTATGAGACAGGAGTGAAGGAGGCAGAGCACAACCACTGACAGAATGACATAGCCATTGAGGATATGACAAAAACTGGAACCAGTGAAGCCCAAGATAGCAGAAGATTCCACTTCCAGTTGACCTTGAGCCTCACTATACACTCATTGTAATACATTAACATGCTAAATGGCACACCTGAAGGACCCATGACAGTTCCGATGCTGACCACAAAAGGCCAAACAGTGGGTGGTGGCTCAATTCCTGGGAATCTACTTTTGCTCTGCTTTGGCTCGCTCTTGAATTCTTTCTTGCAGGAAGCCAAGGACCCTCACTTGGCGGGGCACATCCCAGAGACTTGCCCACGACCTGGCGTGTGACCATCCTCTCGTGCCCCATTTTCCTGCAACAATTATAACTTTGTCTTTATATTCAAAGACATCATTACAGAGATTGTACAAAGCAGCAAAGTTTCTACAAAGAGTAGGGATGCTGGTATCAAAATAGTGTCTAGGTTTAATCTACAAATTCCTCTACTTACTGTCTGTGTAATTCAAGAGAAGTCATTTGACCTCATTACCATTCCCCTCATCTGTAAAATGGATAACTATCTTCCCTTTCAAGATATTTGAAGGTTAAATATAGTACTTGGCTCATTAGTCATAATATTTCCAGTTTTGAAGGGCTCTATTTAAGACTGAATTGATGAGAGCAAGAATTACGTAGAAAATATGTTTGGTAACTCCTTGATCTTCATGTTTAAATATGACAATCACATTCTAGATATGTCATTGAAAGTGGTTCCTTTTATAATGTGTATTGATGTAAACTGACAGGAGAGCTGAGGATTCTTGTTGTTCTTAGCTCTTATACTTACATCACAGTCTGGGAGAGACACTCTTAAGTGACAGTCCTTGACTTAGTCATTGCATGATGTTTTTACGCAGCTTACTGAATGCAGGGGAGTAAATTATCCATGTGCAACATTTGGCCCCTGGTGCCATTTCCCCAAACCTGATCCAAAGGCTGGCTTCTGGAAGCCAAGAGCTTGGTGTGGATATTCCCACCTGATGACTTTCTCTTTCATAGGCTGAATTTTCAGACTGCATTAGAATCTTACGTTATTAAAGACAAAAATGATTAATGTGAGCGCTCATGGTTTCTGCCATCCACCCACTCTTCTCAGTTTGAGGAGTTATGCAGTTACTCAGACGAGTTCATTGGACTCTTATGATGCAGATTAAGAACGGGCAATCACAGATGGAAAGATAATCAGAAGGAAAGGAAGACATTTAAATTTAGCCAAGAGAGCCTGGGTCAATCTACATAATAAAAACTGAGAAAGAGTGGGGGAGGGGGAAGAATGAAGAAAGGCTTAATTTTTCCTTTTTGAATTTTGGCTATAGACAACACAGCTCAACAACTTTTTGGTTAAATATTGCCCAAAGGTATTTATCTTCCTTAGTATGTATGGCCCATAGTATACCATGTTGGTATTGAGTGAATTCTTTGAGATACAATAAAAGGTTAAGAAAAGCTAATAATTATTATAAAAATTATAATAAAGCTACTTTTAATATCACCCTAATGCATCTAATCTCATGTTAGTGTATTAGTGAAGTATTTGTAGTTACCATTCATTAACAATTCTATAGCATCTAAACACTAATGCTGCCCCATACCATCCTCAGGGACAGTCAACCTCCACTCCTCTGACCATTTAGTGCACGTTCTTTTCTGTACCATTCATTTGATGCTTAATCACACACTGCCTGAGAGCTAAGCAATCTCATGCTATTATGGAATAATAGGGGGAGAGGGGACCCAAAGGACTGTAAATTTGGAAATACAAACTGTAGCGCAGAGTCTACCACTGACTTGCTATATGATTTGGGCAAGGCCATTTTATCTAAGACTTAGTTTCTTTAACTATACAATGAGGTTTCTGAAACTAAAGTCAGTAAGGATTCTTCCTGGCCATGGAGTTCTCATATTACACTTAATTTTTTTGGTAATCTCCCTCACTAAAAACACTCAAACAATATACATTATATCAGTTAACTATCTCAATAGTTGTGTGACTGAATGTTAACTCATATGTTACGTTCTCTAGGAAGTGTTCCTGGGCTGTTTGATGGCTGCCCAGTCCGGGTTACGTGCCTCTGTAACACGCACTGTGGACTGGTCTGTAATACAATGTTATATAATATTTATCTATTCAATATTTCTTCTTCTCCACAAAACTACAAGTTCCCTGAAGGATTTATGAATTATGTAAGTTCCAACATGTGAACAGTACCCAGCATAGGTATTTAATGAAATGGATGAATGGAGTTCCAGTTACTGCCAAAACTCCCAGAAATTTTTGCAATAAAACCACTGGCCTTTTTCAGAAAGCAACTGTTAAAAGTGGATGACTAAGGAATATGAATCTTGCATTAGTTTTAAATTTTACAGCAAATATCTAGAATCAAAGTAGACAAGACACACAAAATTTGTAACATTTATTTAGGCAAAAAAAAAAAAAATCCCCAAACAAAAATCTGTACACACAACATTAATATCTAAGTGATGTCCTGATTTAAAATACAGCATGATTCATGTACAGGACACTCCCATTCACCTGGCCACAGTGAGAACAGTGCCTTCAGTCCAGATAGAGAGCCTTTGAAATGTATACATATTACACTTTCCAATGAATTTTTCACATCCTTTGAAAGGAGTTAAACTCTTTCATCAGAATTCAAGCAAAAGATAGCTTTTTTTCATACTTACAAGTCAGTGAGAATTTGACAGTGGGAATTCTACAAAAGGCAAGGATTTTAAAATTTTATTCTTGCAGATTATCCGAGAGTATAAATCTTGACATAATATCCTCCCATTTTTAAAGGGAAAAATGCTCTCAAGAATTTCCTGCTTTATGAAAGTATGTCCCAGCTTTCATTAGCTAAGTAGCTTCTTGCTTCTAAGCTGATTAAAATAAGCTTAAAAGAACACAAATTTGAACAATTTTCCAAAAAATAAGTTCAAAATTAAGCACATATTAATGAACCAGATTTATAATTTCCCGTAAGATAATTCTGATAAATTTAGATTTTCTAAATACTCTTAATAGCCATTCTGTCTAGCTATAAAATTAGGTTGTGCTGTCGTAAAGAGCTTTGCTTTGTTCAGAGAAATGAGAAATAGCACTGATTTTTCCATAATTTACCAGAAAAAAAAATTGGAGGAAAGAAACAGGCAGAGAAAGCTCTTTTTTAGGCTACCCATCAGTTAACATAGAGTGTCTTAGGTTAAGATCTGGAAACCAAAGAATGCATAATAGGAGTGTACATGTCATGCAAAATCTATGAAATACTAAAAAATATAAAGCTATTACTCATTTAAAGCACACTCAACAAAATTTCCTATCATACTGCTATTCTCAACACTGAATGAAGGCTGGATTTGCATTATTACTTAAATAAAGTTTATGAGTTAACACAAAAAATGAAAAATGTGTCTATACAAAGCAAATGGTAAAGATTAAACATCTAATATCCACACAATCATTTAAAACAGCTACAATGGATTTGAGAGGGAAACCAAAGTCTGCAAACCTCCCTTTAAGTGTCTCAGAGTAGTAGAACACTACTCTGAAGCCCTAGCCATAAAGAGTCCCCAAATAAGTAACACACAGATAAAACTGCCCACATCGGCTGACAGTAAAATACTGCCTTTAACTTACACCTTCAGTTTAATAATACTGTTTATCCCAAGATAAAAGTTGCACAATAACCAAATAATGTAAACATACCATTAGAGGGCAGGAGAGGGGGTGGATTTCAACATATACAAAACTGAGCTTATTTTACTGGCTACTCATGACCTCTTTTCAACCTTGGGTACTGCTGCACATTTTTCTAGGAGAAACGGAGAGTGTCAGGCATTCTAAAGCCCTAAGCCGAATCCATGGTTCATTGTCTGATTCTACCCTAATTTAGTACATAATGAAACATAATATGTTTCCTTAAAATCTGCTCTAAAGGCCTAGAAGATGGCCCAATGCTATCTTGAGCATGGCTTAATTAAAAATACAGTCAAATGAAAATGACAAGAAAAAAGGCCAATCCAAAAGTGCCCATTAGCAAGAGCAACTTCCTAGACTGGATATACAGGACTGATGTTTTAAAACACGAATCTCTGTAAATTAGCAAATAATCTGCTAGTATAAGTAACTCCCAAATATTGCATGGAGCATTATTTACAGTTAAAATTATTTGTTGCTTACCTGAAATTCAAATGTAACTGGACTTCCTGTATTTTTATTTGCTAAATCACGAAATTGAAAAAAACAAAAAGAATCTACCAGGGAAAAACTCATCTGATTGTATTTTCCAATCTCAATATTTCTATTTTTGAAGATATGTATTTTTCTATTGGGGTTTTGTAAGGATTACTTATAAATTAAAGAATGATTTAAGTTTTCAAAGTTAAAAAAATAAAAATAAAACATGAAACTTTGATTCTTTGGAAGTTTGCAGACAAAAGATATCATGAAATTAAATTCCCATAGTAGAATTATAGGATTCACCTCCACCTTGGGTAATTCACTTAAGCTGACTAGTGCCACTAAACCACATTTCTGTGCAGGGGTAAGGTGCAGCAATGTTTAAGATCAATTCCTGGATCTGTAGGTCTAATGTGATTTTAAAAATTCTCAACTAAGATCAATAGCCACTGAGTCATTGGCCAGAGAGTAAATGAACTCCTTATTACTACTTGATTTATGTTTCTTTTCAAATGCAAAAATTAAAATGATTTTTTAGAGTATAAAGACCACAGCAAAACTTACTTGGTGGAAAGAATGAGATGCCTTAATTACTTTCGCTTTAATTTCAGACTGTTCTTGTTTTATTCAATGATACCAACATGTATCATTAGTCTAAAAAGTCTAATTCCATTTCCTTTAGTAGATCTAAACCTTGCCGTTGCTTGTGGACTAATGTAGTGATAATTTACAATATCTTTGTGCAATAATGATTTGAGCAATGAGTGGTTCAACCCTAAACTGTGCTTGAAGCAACACCTCTAAGCCACTGAAGAGGTAGCCCTTGGAGGCATCAAGTACTGTTACATTCTATTGTACAAATGAAAATGGGAGGCTTATGAGATTCTACCTATAGAGACAGGCCAGTTATGCCTCATAATTTATATATATATATATATAATATATATATATATATTATATATATATATATATATATACCAGATGCAGGACCTTATAGACAATTCTGTGCCATAATTAGATATACAATTTTAAGAGCCATCTCAACCACAAAGGCGCTACATTTTTTAACATATTTGGGAAGTGACCAGTTATTTTGCCTTTAAGACTCAGAAGTATCTAGCCATAACCAGTGCTCAAAGCAGTAAATTTAAATTTAATTATATTTGAGTCTTCATCTATCAGCAAGTTATTCTGAGTAAGGAAGGATTTGTTTTCTGTACATTTTTAGCCATTTCTGAAAACAATTTATAAAGACAAAAATCTAGGATTAGCCTAAAAGGAACGTGTCTTGAATAGGATACAACAGAAACTTGAAGCCAAATTTTCAAATAGGCTTTCCCTTAACTATACAAGCTAGGAGACATGGAAATGGTCAATACAGCTAGCAACTTCCAAGTTATTTACTGTAGGCCATCCTATTTTCTACATTTTGCCTTAGACTTTTAAAAACCCAGAAAAAAAGCAGAAAATTTTAAAAGAATTTTCCATTTCCTCTGAAATAGACATCTGTGAAAATTCACCTTACATCTATAAAAATTCCTTAAATCAATTAAGCCAGAATTAACCCACAATTTAATATGGTTTTTAATGGTTCAAAATACCTGTTTTCTTTTAGTTTAAGTTTTCATTCCTGCAAAGGAGTACCAAATAGTTGGAGTACAATCGTGATAGTGGTATGAAATATGAATGTCGAAAATGTTATCAGCATACTTTAATAAGCCAGCTCTTTTCTAAATAAAAATGTTTCTAAGTAATAACCACAATTTAAACATAACATTTAAAATCTCTACTGAATACATTTCAGCCATCCACCAAAAAAACACAGTCATTTAAGACTGCAGATTAACTTTATTCACAAACTAAAATTTAAAATGGATAGTAAGTTTCTTGGTGACTTGCTGCCTCCTAACTGGCATTACTGATATAATGATAACTAATTCTTTACTACACTGTAACAGCAATCTTAAAGGAAAGGCAACTGTCTAAAAAATTACCCATCAAAAAATATTTCCTTTTATGCACTACAACTAGAATCATTACATTTAACAATAGTCTAATTCTTTTTGTTCATTTTTGGCAGTGAAAGGTGGAAATCTTTCCCCAACAAGAAAACATTAAGTCATATGTATTTTGAAATAAAAGAAAATTAACTTCTTGTGGCAAAATTTACTTTTGTTACTTGTATTTTAAGTGAGCAGATAACACCATGTGTAGTCTCTATTCCACTGAACAAAATGACTTTGATGTAACAGAGGGAAAAGAATGGTCAAGAGATGATTTTTGTAAAATTCACATTTTCACAGTATGACATATAGAGATTCAAAGAGTTAAATCTCTAACACAGAAAGCTGTAATATTTTACACTTGGTGCTTGGGGAAATATTTCTAAAGGGTAACCAGCGGTCTGTGTAGGAAGCATCAGCCCATACTTCCATGAATAAATATGAAGAAAAAGCAACTGTTCAATGCCTCAAGAGAGGTGGGGTCTAGGAGGTTAGCCTGTCCCAGTTTAAAAACTATACCACAAGAGCAGACCTTTTCCCAGTTCCTAAACACTATTCTCCCTTAATATTTTTCCTTTTTAATATATTTTCTGCCAGCCATCTGGGCACTAGTCAGTGAGTAGCTTTCACAAGGAGATGACTCAGATTTCCATTCTTTCACACTAAGAAGGACATCTTATAAAAGATACACAGACAAAGAATAAAGGCGTTTTATACAGAAGCAGTATAAAATTTACAACTGAAGCAGTGCCAGAAATCAGGTTAACAGCTTATCTGAAGCTGCAGATTGATCGGAAGGGACTTTAAGATCAGAAAAGTCTGGCCTAAGGGTTCGTGCAAACTTCATCATAAAACTGTAGAATTTTAAGCACAGGTAAGTTCAAACACTGAAAGTTGTGGAAATTTTCCTAAAAGGCAATGATGAAGGAAGAGATCCTTCTTGCCTTGTAAGTTAAAAATCACAAGACAAATTAGAGACTGTTCACATGGGCAGTACTGTACATCATCAATCTCAAACTGATCTTATGACTCTTATCATAGAGACCCCTAAAACATCACAGAGGGTAAGCTATTCCAAAGTGAACCTATCACAAAGAGGATTTCTGTGATTCATTTATCCAATTACCTATGGCTATCAATTTAGTCTGGCCTGGGGCTGCTTTTTGCAAGGAGGTGGTCTCCCATGACGTACAATGTGTTTTTCTAAGCTGTCCAGAATGGCCACAGCAATCTGCTGGACATGGGGATCAGTCTGTTCATGTTCTTTGATGTTGTACAAATGCTGCAATCCTCCTTCCTCTATAAGCATGTTGCAATACCTTGAGGCTGGAAAAAAATAGGACAAAGAGCTTTTCTTAAAAGACTTAAAAATTATTCCACAAAAAGTTATTTTTTCACTGAAATTTGTTGTTATAGCCCAGTAACATAAGCTAGACCTTGATAAATATCTGTGATGTTATAGCTACAGTACAATTCCCCATACAGAGAAAGTATACATACCATATATATATGTCTATAATATACAATGTATATATATAATCATAACCGTAAGACACAGAAAATCTAGAAAAGAAAATTTCTTTGACCCCCAAATCATCTCAGGTAAAATAGGTAGTTACATTTCAGATGTTTTAAAAACAATTTAAGGGCACTCATGTTGTATGGGCGATTTTCATTATTATTTTTTTTTTTGATAGCTGCTTTGAATTTATTTTCTACTTGGTGCAAGGCACAGGGTTATGAGGTGTCAGGAAGGCTATCACGTGGCTTGGGTGGTAGAGTGGGGTTCTCTCAACTTTCTTTATGGTGTTTTGCTATTTTGATATTAAAGAACCCAACTGCTTCCACTGGCTGTAGCCTGCTTAGTCTCGGGGAGGGAAGGGAAGGGGAGGCAGAGGGGGGAGCTCTTATGAGCCTAGCGATTTGGAAGGAAGCCTGGCAGCTGGTGGCAGCTACTCAGGACCGGGGCCTGGAGTTGGTTTTGGCAGGCTGGCCGCCAGGCTGCTGCTTCCCCACGGCTTCCCGAGCCAGTTCACAGGTGATTGCGACGGTGGAGGTCTCAGGCGATTCCGGGTGCTCTGGGGACTCCAACACTGTGGCCATGAATGGGAGAGTGGAATTCCCAAAAAAGAAGCTAGCCCACCAGTGTCCGGGGTCGGCCTTTGGGAGACCCAGCTGTGGGGGATGGCTTCCCCAAGGTACTCTACACTTCCACAGGGGCTGTTACTGGAAAGTGGAACCCAGGCGGAGCGGGTAGTAGTCATGGGTGGCCATGAGAGAGACGCTGGAGGTGATGGCTGCCAGGCTCTTGCTTGTGGGCTTGTGGAAACCTCGGCGGTGACCCCTCGCCGGCCTCAGCAGATGATTATGGGTGGCGGGGATGCAGGTGCTAGGCCAAGGAGCCCTTTTGCAGAGGAGACCGTGGGCGGCAGCTCCACTACCCAGACGCATGGGGATTTTCATTATTTTAAAATATTTTCTTTGCCTTTTGTTTTTTTGTACATGTGACTTTTAAAGTTGTTTTCATTTTGGTCGTATTTATTTAAGTATAATTTACGCACAATAAAATATACTCACTTTAATCTATAGTTTTATGAGTTTTGCCAAATGTATACACTTGTGTAACCACCAACACAATCAGGATATAGAATATTTTCACCAACTAAAGTTTCCTTGTACACCTTTGCAGTCAGTCTTCCCTGCAGCCCTCATCCCAGGCAATTACTGTTCTAATTTCTGTGATAAAGACTACTTTTGTCTAGAAATTCATATAAATGGACAGTATGTATAATTTTGTGTCTACTTTTGTTCAGCATATTTTTGAGATATATCCATATTGTTACATTTGTAGTTTTTTAAAGATATATTTTTATTGAAGTATAGTCAGTTTACAATGTTATATCCATTTCTGATGTGCAGCACTTTAGTCATATAGGAACATACACATTCATTTTCATATTCTTTTTCACCATAAGTTACTACAAGATACTGAATATGGTTCCCTGTGCTATACAGTATAAACTTGTTTATCTTGCAGCAGTTTTTTGATTTTTGTTTTAAGCTGAGAAGTATTCCATTGCATTGACATTTTAAAGACTGAAGTACAGCTGACGTAATGTTACAAGTGTAAAATACAGTGATTCACAATTTTTAAAGATTATACTCTATTTATAGTTATTACAAAATACTGGCTATATTCCTCGTGTTGTACAAGTTTTTTGTGAACTTTTCATTTCACTGATCTTGAGGCAATGGCTAAAATGCTGGGCAAATGCTAAATGCATGCTTAACTTTATAAGAAATCACCAAACTGTTTTCTAAAATGGTTATATAATTTTTCAATTCCATCAGCAGTGAATAAGAAAATTATTTCATGTCCTCACCAACACTTGTCATTGTCCATCTTTTTGATTATAGGCGGCCTTCCTAATAGGTGTAAAGTGATACCTCATTGTGGTTTTAATTTATATTTTTCTAGTGATTAATGATGTTGAGCTTCTTTTAATGTGCTTATTTGGCTGTTTGTATATTTTCTTTGAAGAATTGTCTATTCAGACTCAGTAAGAGCTCTTTATTCTGAAAACAAATCCCTCAATTGACACATAATTTGCAAATATTTTCAACCACTCTGTGAGTTGTCTTTTCAACTTTCTTGATGGTATCCTTTAAAGCACAAAAATTTTAAAATTTATTAAATCCAATTAAGCTAGTTTTTCTTTTGTCACTTTTACTTCTGGTGTCCTATGTAAGAAACTATTGTTTAATCCAAGGTTATAAAGATTTATACCCCTTTTCTTCTAAATGTTTCATATGCTTATGTATATGTAAATGTAGCCCTTAGGCCTATCACCCATTTTGAGTTAATTTTTACATACGGTATGAAGTAAGGATCCACGTTCCTTACATGTACCTACTCAGTTTTCCCAGCACCATTTGTTGAAAGACCTGTTCTTTCCCAACTGAATTATCTTGGCACCTTGTCAAAAATCAATTAACCATAGATAAATGGGTTTATTTTTGGACTCTCAATTCTATGCATTGATCTATATATCTATCCTAACGATGTTGAACATCTTTTCATGTGCTTATGTGCCATCTGTAAAACTTCTTTGGTGAAGCGTCTGTTCAACTCTTTTGCCCATTTTCTTTACTTCTATTGTTTTCTTATTATTAAGCTTTGAGAGTTCTTTACATAATTTGGATACAAGCGCTTTATCATACATGTGATTTGCAAACATTGTGACCTGGTATATGTATTGGCTTTACATTCTCTTCACAATGTCTTTCAAAGAGCAGAAGTCCTTAAGTTTGATTTAGCAGCTTTTTCTTCTGTAGAATATTCTTTTGTGCATGTTTAAGAAATCTGCCTAATGCAAGGCCACAAAGATTTTCTCCCATTTTTTTTTCTAGAATTTAATAGGTTCTGGTTTCATATTTAGGCCTACAGTCAATTAAGAGTCAAGTTTTATATATAGTACAAGGTATCAATCAAAGTTTTTTTTTTTTCAGATACAGATTTAGTTGTTGCAGTACCATTTATTGAAAAGACTACCATTTGTCTATTGAATTGCTTTGAACTTCTGTCAAAAACTAACCATACAGGTCTGTATAGGTTTGTTTCTGGTCCTTTGAACTATCTTTGTCTATTTTTATGCCTGGACTTGCAATTGCAGGCTGAAGTGAGGGCAGTCTGATGGGACTGAGCCCTTAACCTGTGGAATTTGTCACTATCCTTAGGTAAATAGTGTTAGAATTGAATTAAATTTGTAGGACACCCAGTCAGTGTTCACTGGGAAATGGACAACTGTTTAGTGGGACATGGAAAAAAAACACATTATCAGAATTGGTGTCAGAAGTGGGATTTGTTAGACTGGCCCTGGCTCATGGAAACATGTGGTTTGGGAAGAGAAAGGATGAAAAGGTGAGAGATAAGGAATCTTCGATTCCTGGGTGGCTACTCCATGATATGGTATAGCAGCTGTGCTGCAATCAGTTACTAAAGGTAAAAGTTACCAATGGAATTTAGGGATGGCTCCAAATCTGACCAGCAATTGCTTTATCTAATCAAAACACAGACTGACAAAGGCCAGAGTTCCTTGGCTTGACCACTTACTTAATGGGGACTCAGAGCCTTTTGCAGAAGAGTGGGTAAATTAATCAGGAGGTGAAGTTACCAAAACCCACTGGTGAAGCCCTGGTATGAGCTACCATTACACGGAGAAAAAATTAAAATGTAAGGGTTGATAGGATTATGGAAGTTGGAATGTTTAACAAGCTTTATGTAAAAAAGTCATGTCCCCTTTACCTTAATGTTTTATGGAAATGAGTATTATGCTGGTTGGGGAACACTTCTACCTAGTATTATAAAACCAAAATCTGTGGATGAAGCCCTAATGGACTGGAGAATATCTCCCCTACCTAACATCATAAAAGAGAAAGCATGTAAATCCACCTTTCAAGCAATGGCCAACTGGCCAGGCCATATGGTTGGATACAAGGGCAATGGAAACCTGGCCATTAAAGGGGCATGGCCCTATGGAAATCACTATGGGAATCTGAGGGGTGCAGTAAAGATGGACGTATCTGTGCCCATCAGAAGAACTCTTCCATGTTCAGAAGATAACTGGAATTGATAAACAGATATCCCTATGTATTCACTTGAGGTGGCCACCTGGGTCCATGGAACGAGTGGATACGGAGGTACTACAGCAATGCAGAGATGGACTGAATCTAGATATATTTGTCTTGCATTCTCTGAGGCACAAATTGCCAGAGAGCGAAGGAAAACTTTCTCCTTCCCTGCAGTGTCCAACAATGGGCAGAGAGATGTCCTCCTTAGTAATAATTTGATGGAGAATTGTAATGGGCAATTAAAACACTGGTTGTCTAAAATGACAGGGGGGAGGGAATGGGGAGATATAGCCCTGAAGGGCTAGTCACATGCCTTCATGAGTGTATGGTTACACTCAATGTGAGTGGAGCTAAAAGAACGTGTCCTCCAGATATTCTCCTGTTATTCTGGGGGAGCTGGGGACAAGGGAGTGGCAAAGGATGCTGGTATGGCTAGGAAATTCTTGTTAAGGGAGGATACTCATATAATGACTATACTTTCTTCTTCTTCCCTCTATGACAACATTTTTTAATATAATAATTCAGTTTAAAAATCTATTTATTTATTTATATATTTTTAAAAGTTTTTTGGGGGAAGTAATTAGGTTTTTATTTATTTATTTTTAATGGATGTACTGGGGATTGAACCCAGGAACTAACGCATGCTAGGAACACACTCTACCACCAAGCTATACCTTCCCACCTCATTTTTTTTTTTTTTTAACTCTCCTACCTGATACAGTGGTCCCAGAACTAGGGCTGCAACTACAAATACTGGAAGCAGGGATGATTCCAAAGCAAGAAACTGTAACTGTTTTTAAATCTTGTCAGAATTCCCAAGGGCCTAATGAGATGGGTTATGCCTCCATTACATCTGGCAAAATTGGGATTAACAGTGAATATAACTATACTGCCTGGTGGTAAAAAAAGCCCACTAGTTCTGCACCTATGTAACCTTACTCTATCTGAATGAGAGTGGACTGAGGGGGAGACACTTGCTAGGCTAGTACTGCTGCCTGCAATCTAGACCAATACAGTGGCCAAAATTAATGTCCCTTCCAAAGGTGGAAAAGTTTGGGTACACATGAAGAGAGGGAGGAATAGTAGCTGAGGGTACAGCAATGAAAAAAAGGGTTATGTAATGAAGGAAATTCAATATGACATTAACACATTGAAAGAGGCTCAGAGCAAGAGATGATATTATCCCTTAGCTCAATTATACCAGATGCTTAACAGCAATATATGGCTTCACTCTAAGACCACTTCTACTTTTGGAAACTTACAACATATTATGGAAGCCTGCAAACCTGAGTGGCCTTGCCCTGGGAGACATTTTCATACGATGGGCTGGACTAGTTATTAATGACTGAATGGGACTCTAGTAATGTGCTAGTATCTGCTGTTACAATAGTTTTGTTATAAGGGATCTGTCATCAAACGTCAAAAGGTATAATTAAGAACTATATTTGTTTTTTGTCCCTGGTTCCTAACACAGAACTCCTCAAATCCATTATAATTTTCTGAGTATCAGGCGTGTCTTTTCTCATATGATTCCCCCTTTGAACATATGCTAATAAGGTGACAGAGTGAGACCCTTAGATTGCCTCATGGTAGGGCTAGTCACCAGAAAGACCAAATGATTAGAGTTGGAACTTTCAGCCCTACCCTCAGACCTCTAGTAAGGGTAAGTAGGACGGTGCAGATTAAGCTATATACAAATTCTTGAACAACAGCAGAATTTGATGAGCTTTCATGTTGGTGAATGAATCCATATGCCTGAAGGGTGGGATACCCTAGTTCCATGGGACAGAAGTTTCTGTGCTCAGGATCCTTCCAGACCCTGCCCTACATACCTTTTAATCTGGCTGTTTATTTGTATCCATTATAATAAACTGGTAAATATAAGCAAATGAGGAGGGGTAGTCGGAACTTCCAATTTATAGCTAGTCAGTCAGAAGCACCAGTAACAATTTCAACATCTGAAGTGGAGACAGGAGTCTTCTGGAACTGAGCCCTTAACCTGTGGATTCTGATACTATCTTCAGGTAGAAAGTGTCAGAATTGACCAAATTTGTAGAACACCCAGTCAGTGTCTGCTGAGAATTGGAAAAGTGCTTGATGAGGTTTGGAAAAAACACACATTGAAGGCACAAAACACTGTCTTGATTACTGCAGCTCTACAGTATGTCTAGAATTTAGGTAGTACAGCTCCTCCAATTTTGTTCTTTATTTTTCTAAGTTGTTTCAATATTCTAGGTCCTCTTCATTTCTGTATGAATTTTAGAACCAGCCTGTCAATTTCTCTTCAAAAGCCTGCTGTAATTTTGACTGGGACTATATAAATGTACAATAAATCTTGAGAGAATTGCCATTTTAACAATATTAAGTTTTCCAACTCATGAACACAGCATTCTCTCCATTTGGTTAAGGCCTTCTCTAATGTCTCTCAACAATGCTTTTTTTTTTTTTTTTTTTTTACAGTGTACAGGTCTCGCACAACTTTGTCAGATATATCATTAAGTATTTCACAGTTTCTGACAAAATTGTAAATGTCTTTTTTCCATTTATGTTGGTTGCTGCTAATATACAGAAATGCAGCTGATTTGTATATGCTGATCTTGTATCCTGGAACCTTGCTAAACTCACTGATTAGATCTAGTTGCCCTTTTGCAGATTTCATGGGATTTTTCTACATAGATATGTTATTTGTGAATAAAAACAGTTTTACTTCATTCTTTCCAATCTGGATACCTTTTGTTTCTTTCCTGATCATACTGGACAAAACCTCCATTACAACGTTCAGTAGCAGTGAGGCTGGACACCCTTGCCTTGTTCCTGATCTTAGAGAGGAAATATTCACATTTTATTTTTCACTTTTAATTTTGATCTAAGCTGTAAGATATCCTTAGATGCTCTTTGTACATCTGTTGAGATGATCAGATTGCTTTTCTTTCCTGCTGGTAATAGGATGAAACACATTGATTTTTAAATGTTAAACCATGCTTGCATTCCTGGAATAACCACACTAGTCTTTTTTATATATTGTTGGGTTCTGTCTGTTAACAAATTGTTAAGAATTTCCTCATCTATGCTCATGAGAGATACTGTTCAGTAATTTTCTTTTCTGATGTCTTTGCTTGGTATTGATACCAGGATAACTCTGGTGTTCTTCTTTAAAATCAGCTTTCTTTCAATTTGGATAGTTTCCACTGCTGTGTATTCAATTTCACTGTCCTTTTCTTCTGTGTTATCTTCTCTAAGCTCATCTAGATACTTTTCATGTCAAATATTTAAACTTTTAGTTCTAGAATTTCTATTTTATTTATTTTTTATACTTTTATTTTTCTCCATTTAATATTCATGATTTAAAATCTTGAGTCATATCTATAAAAATGTTTAGTGTTTTTCCTGCTAATTCCATCATCACCATCATTTTGAAGTTTGTTTCAATTGTCTGATTTTTCTCCTGGTTATGGGACACATTTTTCTGCATCCTCCCTCATCTAAGCAGCTTTTATCAGATAACTAAACATCTGTATTAAAAATTTCAATCTAAGTATCTAGATTTTGTTGTCTTTTTTAAAAGACTGCTTAGTTTTTCTCTGGCAGATAGTTTATTTGCAGAGCAGCTTGGTCATTTCAAGACTTGTTTTAAACTTTGGAGGGTAACCTTAGAAAGCCTTTATTTTAGCACCCCAATGTTCACAGCAGCTCTATATACAATAGCCAAGACATGGAAGCAACCTAAATGTCCATCGACAGATGACTGGATAATACTACTCAGCCATAAAAAATAATAAAATAATGCCATTTGCAGCAACATGGATGGACCTGGAAACTGTCATTCTAAGTGAAATACATCAGAAAGAGAAAGAAAAATACCATATGATATCATTTACATGTGGAATCTAAAAAAAAGGCAAATAAACTTATTTGCAAAAGAGAAACAGACTCTCAGACATAGAGAACAAACTTGTGGTTACAGGGGCGAGGAGCAGAGAAGGAGGTGAGCGGATAAATTGGGAGTTAGATATTTGCAGATACTGATATATATAGAAAAGATAAACAACAAATTCATGTTGTATACTGCAGGGAACTATATTCAATATCCTGTAGTAACTTATGGTGAAAAAGAATGTGAAAACAAATATATGTATGTTCATGTATGACTGAAGCATTGTGCTGCTGTACACCAGAAATTGACACACTGTAATAGACTATACTTCAAAAAATATATATATATACGCACAGAAAAAAATATATATATATACAGAAAAAAAGAAAAGAAATCCTTTATTTTAGGGCTAGTTTAATCTCTTCTGGCTCTTCTGGCATCTGTACTGAATGCCCTGGGTATTTTATAAGTTCTTTCCACTGTTTGGAACTTGAATATTTTCCAACCACGTGTAAGCTCCACGTGTTGTTCAGTTAGCAGACCCTTGGTATTTGTTCTTTCTCAGGCTTCAAGGAATCGCACCCTAGGCACACACTTGATTTAGTATTCAGCCAAAGATTCAAGAAACCCATATAAAGATTTCTAGAATTCTTTCCTGATGTAACTGCCACCTCTGCATTATTCTGGCCCACAAATTCCAGGCACCTCAGTCTTGCTAAACCCTGATTTCTGTCCCCTCAGTTCAACAAAATTGCTGTGATGTACTTGGTTCCCACAGCCTATGCCAGGATCTAGTAAACACCTCCAAGAAGAAAGGCAGGGAGACTGTAGAGCTCATCTTTGTTGCCCGTTGTTTAAGGTCTAGAAATAATTATTCCAAACCACCCCCTTCCCCTGAAGTTTTCTATTTATGGTTGGAGAGCTAATCTGGTACCAGTTACTCTGTCATGACCCAGAGTACAAGTTTCTGCGTATATAATTTTTTATCATGTCTTCTTCACTTATAATGACATTCAAATATTCCACTGTCTGTATATCTCAACATTATTCAACATTTCTCTATTGTTGGACCACTACATTATTTAGAGTAATTTGCTATTATAAATAATGGTTCAATATCTCTGTAAAAAGAAGTGTTTGAGTGTAAGTTTTAAATTAAAAGGTAAACTACCTGAATGTTCATCAACAGGGGAAGTACCTAGATAAATTATCGGTAAGTTCATTTAATACGTTTATAGCCATATGTTACTGGTTGAATTGTGTCCCCCAAAAGATAGGGTAATATTCTAACCTCCAGTACTTCAGAAGGTGACCTTATTTGGAAATAGGGTTTTTGCTGATGTAATTATTTAAGTTACAAAGATGTTATTAGGGTGGGCCCTAAGCCAATATGACCGATGTTCTTATGAAAAGGGTAGATTTGGACAGAGAAATAGACACATCCAGAAGATGATATGAAGACGCACAAGGAGAAGAGGGCCATTTTATTAGAGTGATGAATCTACAAACCAGGGACTGCCAAGGACTGGCAGTAAACACCAGAAACTAGAAGAGGCACAGAAGGATTCTCCCCTGGAGCTATCATAGAAAGCATGGACCTACTGACACCTTGACTTGAGACTTCTAACCCTCCAGAACTGAGAGACAAAACATCCCTGTTGTTTTAAGCCACCCATTCTTGGTACTTAAGTTACAGTAGCCCTAGGAAACTAACACACCATACAATAAGGATTGATTATTGTAAATCATATTGTCAAAAACTTTCTAGAATATGGGAAAATTCTCATCATGTGCAAAGCAGGTACTATTATTATTCCCATTTAACAAATATGGAAACTGAGGCCCCAGGTTTAATAATTTGCTCAAGATGGCATACACAGTAAGTGGTAGAACATAATTTGAATCCAGGTAGATTCTTGTATGCTCCTAACTACTATACTACACTAGCTCTTAATTACTTACAGCTATAAGCAGCATTAAAACTTTTTAATGCAAACTGAGAAGTCAATTCCATTTAAATATAAACAAAATAAGCTAGGGAAGTAATAAAGTAGGAAACTGAACTACCTGAGTTGGAGATAAAATATTCTAACATTCCCCAAATTACAGTGCATTTTAGAATAAATTCTTCAGGGTGATTATTCCATAGAGTAAACCCTGAAAGAATACCAACACCTAAGAGTAGCCACAAAAATAAACACTTAAGTGAAAATACACTATTATTTATTTGTTACATTTTATTTTCTCCAATGGGACTGTGAAAAGTTCATTCCTTTTGAGTATTGAGGAAAGAAGTCTAGAGATTAGGTGCTGGATGTAAGATGAGATAAACTTAAAAAATACTATAGAGCTTTCAGAACCTGGGGAGTACAGTGAAAAGAAAAAAATTTTACATTAGAGGAAATTTAGTGTAGCTAATGAGGTAGTCTTATCTTTATGAATGAACAGCTCTGATCCAGGAATTTAGTAGGAGGGGCCAAAAAATTTCCAGGTAGAGGTTTAGGTGGGTACAAAGCAGTTTTCTCTGTCACATCCCATTCCCTAAGCCCTCCTCCTCTGTCCATCTGACATAGAAGAGCTTTTACTGAGTTGTCTTTTTGTGGTACGCACTGGGTTTTCATCAAAGAATGCAACAAGAAAGAATCTAACAAAATGTTACTGTTATTTGCTGTAAAATTATTGTTAAAAACAACTTAAAATTTCTTATATAAGGCCATTTATAATATGGCCCCTATTAATGTCCTATAAAAGAAATCTAATTTGTAGTTAATTGCACAGAAAAGCTTTACTTCCCTGAAGATACAGAATGTTCTTCCCCCATATATGGAAAGAGAATCATGTAGCTGATCGTTTGCAGCCCAGCCACAGAGTATATGAATCCCTGTATATAGCCTACATAACTACATTCTACTATTTTCCCTACATCCTTTTAATTTTTACCAAATTATTTTCCCTTGGTCCTAATTTTTAATTATTTTTAAAAAAATTTTTTACATTAAAGTATATTTATTTATTTATTTTGTAATGCTTCAAATCATTTATGGAATGAATTTTATATTAATAAATAACTGACAAAGAGTTATATCACAACTTTCAAAAAAAAGAACAATATGGAAAATGATCTAAATGCTTTACCTCACACACCGTGGGTGCTGAGAGCAATGTTTTGAACAATGGAATTTTGTGTGGATGAGGACTGGGTGCTGGAATGCACCATAAACAATGAATCTCCTTAAGACTTTCAACAAAAGACTCACTGTAGCCTCCTAATCTTTATATTCCATGAGGTTAGAAGAGTGTAAGCCTCATCCACCACTGTTACTCAGTATCTCGTATTGCCAAGCTCATTCTGAAAGAATAAATTTAGTTTATAACCTAAGATTCTACTACATTGTATTTTTTAAACTCTGCGTCCTGAAAAAATCACTTCAAACACAATTTAGAAATGGCTTTCTTGTGCAAGGAGAATTCACAAAGAAAAACAGTTCTCTTTTTGATACATACGATTCTTGCTGCAAACATGTTGCATGGCCCAGACTGCCCACAGCTGGACTCCTGGTGTTGTGAAACAGCCAAGTAATGGGAAAAATGGATTAAAAGACCTAAAAGTTCAAAAGAAAAGAAAAAAAGGTACATCCTATACTTAGTGTCATTTGCTAAAACAATGATTTCTGAGCTTTTTATTCCAGAAATTTCATTGTACCATTTTGAAACTAATATAAATGAGCTATAGAACATCTTTTCTTTGTCTTAGCCATTTGATAAAGGATCGTATCCAGACAAACGTCTTGCTACAGAAGGTGGAAGGTGATCGGAACAAGGTACTTTTTTTCAGAAGTACTCATTTGGTCTTAAAGATACACATTTGAAGAATAGCAGACCTTGGCTTGGACACTTAGGTAAGGAGAAATTATTTGATAACTAGTAGAACACCACGAAGGAGGTCTAGAGTCTTTCTATTTCTACTAGTCTTCTGCCCCAAAATGTGTAGAACATAAGCTGGAAAATCAAAAATGCTGGCAGCATTAGCACTTATAAAGTAGACAACAAAATAAGTTGTAATATTATTCTTTATGCAGCAACCTGGAACACTTCAGGTATATTAGTAACTTAGCTATCAAGTCACCTAATTGTCATAAATAGAGTTAGGCATCCCAGTATGTACCTTCATAAATTATTACAAACTGTTTCCTCAAACAAATCAGGTACTACTTCTAGTTCTTTAAATGTGTCCTCTTATTCTAGATCTCCTTGCATTAATAATCTTCCTAAAATCTTCTGCCCTACTTAATTTCTCAAAACTCAGCTCATGACCTACTTCTTCTAGAAGTTTTTTTTTACCATTTTCCAGTGCAGATTTAAGTACTGTCTTTCATCTTTAATTTCATAGCATCCTATGCACATAACTAGCATATCTGAATTATATCTGATGTACATTTGATCTCCCTCACTAGGCTGTAAAGTTCTTATATGCAGGCACCATGTCTTACTCATCTTTGAATTTCAAGAGCATAACAACTCCCTGGCACTTGTCTTCAATAAATGTGGAATGAAGGAAAGACTGATGAATGACAGGTAGCAAAATAAAATAAAAATACTTTGCTTACTTTAAAGCCAATACAAAGATAGATGCCCAAGGGAAATACTATATACATCTAAAAGGAATGATCTCTAGGCAAGCAAAATGACTAGGTTACTGGTCTTAACATTAATTATTTTGCTTATTACCTGTATGCTACCATCTCACACTCTGGAGTTGGCCATTTCAAAATAGCTGAATGCTGAAAGACATAAGACACACAAGAAAGGATTATAATCTTTATTTGGCACTGCATTATGAGGCTTTGATAGTTTAATCACTATGAATGTTATTTGTATGTTTCCAGAAAACACCAAATTACCCTACCAGATCATCAAGAAGAGAATTCCTCTGGCTCCGACTCAATGTCCAAGCTTGTTCGCCTCTAGATATTAAATGGGCAATAATTCCAGCTGCAAAGTAACTGACTTCCACTTCAACACTATGTAGGAGGCTACTGATGTGGTCTATAAAATCCTTCCACATTAATTCAGAATGCAATTCTTGTACTTCAGCTATATTGTTCTGAAAAAAAAAAAGAAGACATAAAAATTAATGTAATATGGATAGTAAATGGCTAAATGACTCTTTACATTCTAAGAAAGAACACAGATTGCAGTGATTTAAACATGTATGTACATATGGACAAAAGGTGAAGAACTATTGCTATGTTAGCACACTGGGATTAGGGATGATTTTATTCCTCTCCTCCCCAAACAATAAATTAATAAAGAAATAGTAGTTAGTTCATTTTCAGGCAAAATGGTGAACTAGGTAATCTAAAATTTCCTGCTACAAAGTATCTGGAAGTACTGGGTGAAAAATAGACAACAAACTTTAAATATGTACCTTTACTCACTGGGATAAGATGCAAACAGAAAATCAAACTAGAATAGTAGCATGCCATCACTGGCCTGCAGGGGCAAGAGAACTGGGTTTTAACAGCCATGCAAGGGCAGAATGTAAGGGCCAGAGACTGGAACTAAGACTTCATGTATGAGGCAAGGACTTTAAAGCATTACACCTCAGAAAAAGAGTGGATTGATATGGATGCATAAAAAAGATGCCTACTGTAATCTGGGCTCTGGCCTAAAAGAAAAAGTCTTCCCTTATAATTTATAACCAGGGGTCTGCCCTCACACAAGACTATAGTTCAAATTTACACCATCTGCGTGGTCTGAAGAAACTAACCTGAGAAGCCACAGTAAGACAGGTAGGAGAAAACCCAGAAGTTTGGTATCTAAAAAGCAAAGAGGGGTGAGCGTATCAAGAGGATGAAGGGACTAGCAGTTCTGAATAATGAGGAGAGCCAGAATAAGATGAAGATAAAAAAGTATCCATTTGTTTGAGCAGTGTAGTGATCCTCTGTCTTACAAATTTCACAGCCTTAGACCACTGAACGTCAAAGTTTGCCTGCTGGCCTAGGGAAGGTAGGTTTTTCATCTGAACTTGGGGTGAGATGGCTTCCCTAGGCAATACATAAGGAAGACTTCTATTCACTTGGAAAAGTATTGAGGGGTTTTCAGTTTAGACTGTGCTTTATCTTCTCCAAAAAGATCTAAGATCCAACTTATCTCACTACTCTGAAGATTAATCCTCATTCTTAAAACTTCACTTCATCTACTATGAAATCATAATTCTCTTCCTAGCACATTGATTCCATTCCTTAGGAACCAAAACCCCTGGCTTTTTCATTGATAAACTATTCAATCCCTAGTTTAAGTCATTCTATAATAAATGAAAATGAAAGGCATTAAGTCTAAATGTATTCTCTCTAATGACCAACAAGTTTTCTTCTCCAACCATGGAAAAGAGTGAAGAGAGAAGAGACAAGTGTAACTATACTTACTACATGAATGTGTAGAATCCTGTATTTTTCCATCAGTATCAATGATTAATCAATGTCTCCTATGCCCTTCTTCAATCTCACACATTCAAATAAGAAAAGTCATCTTACAATCATTTTTATATTCTTTCCTATTTATATTTTTTACATAGCATGTACCATTTTTATAGTGACAAAAAAAGAAAAGAAACATGTCTTTTAAAACAAACAAACCAACCAAGAAAAGGTAGTGCTCCATCTCCTCCAAGCTTGGAGAAGCTTGGTGGAAAGAAATACAAAGATCCTCTGAGAAGAACACACCTTGAACTCAAAGCCCCACAGAAGACAACATGTCACAATGCTACACTACAATTCACAGTGAAAGAACAATCCATGAGTAAGAATCATCAAACACAAGAATGGATTAGACATGCCCTCCTCAAAACTTCATATACTACAGCTACTAGATAGTACCTGATTTTAAAAAAATGTTAAAAATACTCACACACGCACGCATGCACGCACACGCACAAACACACACGAAAATGCAAAGACAGAACCATTAAAACAAAAAACAACAACAAAAAAGAAAGATCTGGAATAGAGCATCAGAAGAATTATGGCCATCCTTTCTTACTGTAAACAAGTTCCTAGAAAACCAGACAAAATATATGAGAGAACTGTTTTCAGACAGTGGACAACTAGCTATACAGGAATATGATCCTTGAGAGAAGATACTCAAATGCGGCAGTTTCCAGATTGCTGTGCATGTTAGGGGAACCTAAAGAGAATATGGCAGCTTTGCTGAGTTGAGGAGACAGAGATCAAAATTCAGGGTGGCCAAGGCAGCACAAATTTGTTGAAAACAGTAATGTAAAGGAAAAAGATCCAAAGAGAGAGAAAGAGAGAAAAATATCTGCAGAGGGATCCCTTAAAATCTCTGGCTGAGTACTGATCCAGAGAGAAACCCCACGAGGCTACGAAAGAACCATGAGAAAGCAGTGCATGAACACATGCCAGAGTTAGGAATAGTTCACATTCTCACCAGACAGAGTGAAGAGATCTCACATTAAACAAAGAGATCTCACATTGGATAGTAGTAGGGCTAAATTATATACCAGTCCTAGGGTAAAAGCTGATCTGAAGACACTAACAAAGCAAATACAGGCGTATCTTGGAGACACTGTGGATTTGGTTCCAGACCACTGAAATAAAGTGAGCCACATGAATTTTTTGGTTTCCAATGCATATAATAGTTATATTTATACTATATTGTAGTCTATTAAGTGCACAATAATATTGTCTAGAAAAATAATGTACATACTTTAATTAAAAAACACTTCATTGCTAAAAAATGCTAACCATCTGAGCCCTTCAGCAAGTTGTAGTAGTTAACACAAAGATCACAGATCAGAGATCACCATAACAAATTATAAACCCAAAAACCAAACAGAAAAAAATGTCCATTTTAACTTCACCAGTCAGCAAAAATTTATCTTTTGAAAATGAAAGCAAGGAGGTGTGGTTATAGCTCATGGTAGAGCACATGCTTAGCAAGCATGAGGTCCCATGTTCAATCCCCAGTACATCCATTAAAAATACTACTAATAATAATTTTAAAATTTTAAAAAAGAAAATGAAAGCAAAATAAAAGATTTTTTTCACACAAACAAAACCTGAGTGAAAATTCATCACCAGTATACCTACATTAAAAGAAATGTTAAAAAAAAAAAGACAAGTATGAGAAATATATGGGTAAATATAAAAGATACAGTTCTCATTTTTAAATCTATTTAATGAGAGATTGTTGAGGATGCCCACTGTGGCCAAGACTGAGTAAAAGGAGCCAGATTTACTCTCCTTTCTGAAACAACTTAAAAACCCCAACATAAAACAATAGTTTTCAAGATACCAGATATTAGGTAATAAAGAACAGTGACCTTTAGAGATGGAAATAAACAAGGTGAGATATTGCCTTGAGAGTTTCCAGCCTGTGGCACCAGGGATATAAAATTGAAACAGAGCCCAGTGGATGCGTGGAGTTGAAGAATTGGAGCTGAGAGACCAAGGAGACCAAGGCAGTTTATAGGACAATACCAGAGAGGAGAGAACCGTACAGGGAGAGAATCCAGAGAGCTGCAGGAATACCACTCTATTCAGCAGAGTACTGATCTGAGCAAGACTGAGAAAACTATTTGAGGGCAGAAAAAGCCATCAAAAAAGATTATAGAAGTGGGGTGGAGGGTATAGCTCAGTGGTAGAATGCCTGCTTGGTGTGCATGAGGTCCTGGGTTCAATCCCCAGTGACTCTGTTAAAGGGGAAAAATTTTTAAAAAGAAAAAGAAAAAAAAAGATTAGAGAAAAGTTCCTAACACTCACAAGGGCCAGGATGTTCTCACCATCCAGTCTGGAAAAACCCATCATTCACAGGGCATTGGGTAGAATACTGAGGAAGGTTTTGTCTAAGTAGTACAGAATAATTAGCCCTAGCTAGCCTCAGCATTGCTCTGGATCCTCCTAATATAATATAAAAACAAGATCCAAAACAATGAAACTGTTTAAAAGTAAGTTAATTAATCCCAGAACAAAGTTCAAGAATACTTTACAGAAAAACATAAGTATCCAGCACTCAACAAGGTAAAATTTTCACAGTGTCTGACATCTAATCAATAACTACCAGGAATGCAAAGTGGCAGGAAAACAACTCAAAATGAGGGAAATTATCAATCATTTGAAATTGACCCAGAACTGACACAGATGTTAGAATTAGCAGAGAAGGACAGTAAATCAGTTGTTATAAATATATTCCATATGTTCCAAATGTTAAGTAAAAATATGGAAGATAGAACAAAGTAAATTAAAAGAGCACCAAAAAGTTGTGAATTTCAAGCAGCTTAATATATGAGAAATTGGAGTCTCCAAAGGACTCCAATAGTCTGGGGCAGGGAGAGTGCAAAACACTTGTTTTTTTGAAGAAACAATGGCCAAAGACTTTTCTAACTTGGAAACAATGAACAAGGGAGGCTTAATGAATCCCAAGTACAGGAAATTTGAAGCAAATTACATCAAAACACATCATAATCAAATTATTTGGAATTGCTAATCTTACTTAAATCTTAAAAACAGCCAGAGGAAAAATCATGTACATACAGGGGAATAAAGATAATGATGACATCAGATTTCTCACTGGAAAGATGTAGGTCAGAAAAAAGGTAATCAACATCTTTAAAGTACTGAAGTACAACCTAAAATTCTACACCTGGCAAAAACATCTTTCAAAAATGAAGGTTAATAAACAAGATTATATGGTATAGCACTGGGAAATATATACAAGATCTTGTGGTAGCTCACAGCAGAAGAAAAAATGTGATAATGAGTATATATATGCTCATGTATAACTGAAAAATTGTGCTTTACACTGGAACCTGACACAACATTGTAAAATGACTATAACTCAATAAAAAATGTTTAAAAAAATGAAGGTTAAATAAATAAAGATGTTTGTAGACATATAAAAGCTGAAGAATTCATCAGCAGCAGACCCACACTATGAGATATGTTAAAGGATGTTTTTTAGACAGAAAGAAAATGATAGCAGATGGAAATCTGGATCTAAACAAAGGAAAGAACAGCATTAGAGATAGTAACTATTTGGGTAAACATATAAGTTTCAATAATTATTTAAATCTCCTTATAAGATAATTGGCATTTAAAAAAAACCAATGTTTGTGTGGCTTATAATGTATATAAAAGTAAAATGCATAACAATAATGGCATAAAGGAAAGAAGAGCAGAAATGGAAATCTATGATTGTAAGGTTCCTATACTATATATGATATTATGCAAAATCACTTAAAAGTAGATTATGATTAAAGATGTATACTATAAACCTACAACAATAATTAACGTAACAATCAGAGCAACAGCTAATAAACCAAGAAAGGAGATCAAATGGAATCATTAAAAAATATTCAATTAAACCAAAAAAAGGCAGAAAAAGAAGGAAAAAAACAAAAAACAGGTGGGACAAACAGAAAACAAATACCAACTTGATAAACTCAAATCTAACCATATCAATAATTACATTAAGTGTAAATAATTCAAAAGCCAAATAAAAAGAAGATTCTCAGACTGGATAAAATAGCAGGATACAAAGTATACGCTGTCTATAAGAAACATACTTTAAATATAATGACAAATATAGGTTAAAAGTAAAAGATAGAAAAAGATAAACCATGTTAACATTGGTCAATAGAAAGCTGGAATTGCTATATTAAGGAGACAAAGGAGATTTCAAAGTAAAGAATATTACCAGGGATAAAGAAGGTCATCCCTTAATGATAAAGGGGTCAATTAATCAAGAGGGTATAACAATTCTGTTTATAAACCTAATAACAGAACTTCAAAATACAGGAAGCAAAAATAGATAGAACAGGATAACTGCTAGAACAAGTAGGCAGAAAATCAGTAAGTCTATGGTAGACTTGAATAGTATCAACCAACTTGACCCGACTGACATTTATAGAACACTCCATCTAACAACAGCAAAATATATGTTCTTCTCAAGTGCTCATGGAACATTTACCAGGACAGACCATATCCTGGGCCACACACAAGTCTCAATAAATTCAAAAGGACTCAAACAAAACAAAGTATGTTCGCTGACCACAAAAAATTCAACTAGAATCAGTATCTCAAAATAAATTATTGAAAAAAATTCAATCACAAAGTAATGGAGAAAGATACGGAAAGAAGCATATCAGGTTGTATTAACATTAATTATCTCATGGAGATGGAAATGAAGGAAGGTTGGGGACAAAGTCTTAAGCTTTTAAAATACATTTTTGTACGATTTCACTAGTTATAATAAACACATATTCTTTATGGAAAAAAAATTTTAAAGCATTTTTAAAAGCCTGTGAGATCTCTCTGAATATTTAAATTTCCTTTTTCCTCTTACACTGACTTGAGCCAATTTCTGTATATATAATCCTCTGAACCCTGAATAAAATAATCAAATACTATAATTTACTTAATACTTCTTTATTACTGGGCATTTAGGTCATTTTATATTTTCTGCTTTATATAACTAAAGCTACAGTGAATAGATAGTCCTTAAATGCCAACCCTTAGCTTACCCAAAAATCCATCTCTCATACTCTAATATCTACAAAACAAACACTAATCTACATTTTTTTTTAACTTATTAACCTGTGCCCCCTGTGATCTAATTCCTTAAGAGCAGAAGTCTGCTTTAAAATTGTTTTTACCATATGGGAACTCTGCCTGTTGCAATGATTAAAGATGATTAAAACATCTGACCCTTCATCTTTGAAGACTCACTTTAACATATATCCACTATAGATTTACAGAATATCTGATTTGTTAAGCAGTCATTTAAGCAGTAATGCTTAATTATCAAACATAGAATCCAAGAACACTTGTTAGAGACATTTTTAACGAGATCGTCTTTTCTGATTATAAAAGTAAATATGCTCACAATGAAGCTCTGTATTATACCAAAAAAAAAAAAGTATGTAATTTATATTTTTCCTTTTAGTGTGGTGAAAATCTTTTTTTTTAAATCTTTTTTTCTGTTTTTTTTGGGGGGAGGGGGATGGTAATTAGGTTTATTTATTTGTTTACTAATGGAATGACTAGGGATTGAACCCAGGACCTCACGCATGCCAAACAGTAACACTCTACCACTGAGCTATACCCTCCCCTCCCCATGAAAATCTTACTATGTATAGTTCTGTTGCCTGCTTTTTTTCAGCTAGTTATATTATATATATTTTCTAATATCATTAAGTGTTTATGAACAGAGTAGCATCTTTCTATGTATTATATCAGACAGAAGATAATTACAGCTTGAAATTAGCAGGAAATGCTTTTATCTTACCAAAAGTCCTAAGACTTTCTGTTGAATGGATGACTCAGTTGGGAATGACTGTAAAACAGAAAGAGAAACCTATTAGTAAAGAACCAAATATAATAAATAAGTGCTTAAATCAATGAATAAATGAATGTCAAAACTGTAGGCTAAATTCCCATTCTAACCTCTAGAACCCTCATGAAGAGTTCTAACCCTTGGTTTTCAATAAAGTGTCTGCAAGTGGTTGGAGATTCATCTGTGAGGTTCCAAAGTGCACTCAAAGTAAACTTCAAAGTAGTGTCCACTGAATTTTGATTTGTTTTCTGCTTCACTATTTGAAGAAGTTGCTGAAAGAAGGAAAATAGGATTAATTTCTAATTACTGAATTGTTATAATTAGTGATAATAACATGGACTAACAAGTCCATGAGGATTAGTTACATGGCTTAAAATATTTCCCATAAAGGTTTTTATAAGTACAGCAAACAGCCTCTTGGATCAGACTTTTCCTTTAACAAGAGAAAAATAGAGGATTTTCACAAATACTTCTATATTATTCTATTCATATCTATAGTCTAATTGCCTATAAATATAATGGAAAACAAAATGATTAAAGCTTAGGACCCCATGGGTCATAACATACACTCATTTCAGATTCTGGGATAAAAAAGGTACAGGGAGTGAAGGGAATGAACCTAACATTTACTAAATATCAGCAAATTATATATCCTATATTGTAATATTGTTATCCCCATTTGTCAGGAGTGGAAATTGAGTCTGAGAAATATCAAGTAATTTGATCATAGTCAACTTAGTAAGAGAAAATAAGAACTGGAAGAACTAATTCTCTCTACCTCCAAGTTTTCCTTATGAAAAAGAAGAAAAAACAAACTACATACAATATTAAGAGAATTAA
Source organism: Camelus bactrianus (assembly GCF_048773025.1). Taxonomy (NCBI): domain Eukaryota; kingdom Metazoa; phylum Chordata; class Mammalia; order Artiodactyla; family Camelidae; genus Camelus; species Camelus bactrianus. The sequence goes on from NC_133551.1 coordinate 41,507,877, forward strand.
GTCTAAATTGGATTTAAATAAGATAATAGTTTTGAAATTCCATGTGTAAATTATTTCTATCATAGCTTTAATTTAAGAAATTTAATCTTGAAAAATAAATGTTTTAAGACCTACATAAGGCATCCATAATTCCACTTTTAGATTACACTTTTGGGGATAAAACGAAGCTCTGTTAAAACAGATACAAGTAACATTTATGAACACTATTACTTAAAGTTACATATAATTCAGGAAAAAATTTTTTAAGAAACAAACATCTAGTTGCAATTATGTAATTTAATAGCAACAGTGGCTAAGAGTGTGGCACTAGAATGAGGCTACCTAAGCTTAAATTAATTGCTGCATCTGACTGTGTAAACTTATTTGCAAATTTAATTCTATGTTTTCTCATCTGTAAATTATAGGTGATAATTAAGAGCTTGAAAAAGAAAAAGACAGCTAGCGTCATCATCACCAGTACTATTAACTCTTGCTAATTCCTACTTACACTAAACTTAATTTTCCCCCAAAGCATATGAGTGAACTACTTCCTTAAAATCTTTGAATATATCTCAAGTCAAAATTACCGAAACACATATACAGCAGCAAAAAGCCATATTTAAAACTAAAATGTCATCCCTGAAAATAACAAAAATAAAATCCTTTTTTACTCATCTGACATATGTATTTATTTTGTGCTTTGTACTTAGCATATTCCTTTAATTAATCTTTCTTTCCTTTTCATTTAATCTTCATAATAACTGTATAAAGCATTTTTTATCCATCCTAAGAAAATTTATGTGACTTGCCTCAAATCACATAGCTAGTAAGTGACAGAATTGGGAACAAGCCCAGATGTACTGACTCCAGAATTTCTACTCCTTCCTTTATACCATTGTAGCACCATTTCCTCTTTGTACATTACTTTTTTCAGTCATATCCCTATTATTGCGCTTATTAGACAGTATTACAAACAGGTCTATATAGTTATTTTCTCTACTTATACTGTGAATTTCTTATGGGCAGGAATTATAGACATAATTCAGTATAGATCCTTAACATCTATTAAGGTGGTAGGTACCTGATGAGTATTCTATACATATTTATCAAATATAATATAACATCAAGTATGAAATTTACTTTCTCATTACAAACATAATCTGTTACAGAAAAAGGAAGTCTCTCATTTGATTTTTTCATCTACTATTATTGTTCAAACATCTCATGCCAGGATTGTGACAAGAAGCCCCTGAGTGGACTTTTTGCTTCCAGTCCTCCCTAAGGCATGGTTTAAACTTATTCTCTTTAAAGCTTTTTAACTTTTCACTATTCACTTTATTATTTCCTCAACTGAAGTAAGTAGTATCTTGTATCAGCTATTTACATTATCTTCTTTCCTAAAGCATCTAGCATAATCTTATGCCTATAATAGAGTCTCTATAATTTCTTCATAAATAACAAAACCACAGAATTTTAGAACTAAGTAGAATCTGAAGGTATATGGTATATTTAGGCCCCAATGGCCCAGGTAATTTATCTAAATTCACAAAATGAGTTTACAAATCAGATCCCAGGTCATCGGACTCCTAGTTCAGAACTCTTTCCATCTCTATTAAGGAATAAAGCTGCCTCAGTGAAGAGAAATGAATAAACTCATTTAGAAGTAACAAAAACAACCTTTTAAAATATAAAATGTTGGAAGATACACAACATTGCCTGAAAACAATGAAAATGAAAACTATTTAGGGGTCTGCATAGACTTACCCTGACAATGAAGAGCTCAGCACCAAGCTGTGCAGTTTGTTCCGTAGAAAGCTGCAAGCAAGCAGAAGACAAAGCATATGTCCAAGAATTCACTAGTATCAGTTTAATATTATTCACTGTAATAGACTCCAAAGGTCAGACGAAAATCTCCAGTCAACCTGAATACTGAATGCAGCTTGAATTAAGTATATTGGCAGTGAGGTTTACTAACTTAACTGGCACAGAGACTTTGGGAAAAATAGTAACTGTAATGCGAAACAGCTTTCTATAGAAAATTATTCAACAAGAGTTTAGGTACCTTGGCAGCCAGGATGGAAATGATTGCAACTGCCATCCTCTGCATGTTTTGATCTTCATGGTTGCAGAGCCACTGCATGACAAGTTTGGCTGCTTCAAACCTGAAAACACACAACAGTTTCATGAATTAATCCTGGAGGCCCAGGCATAGTTTCAGAGCTCCTGCTGGGAAGTGATGCTACAATTTAGACAGGTGAGAAGGAAAGGGAAAATTCCTCTTAACTGATAGAGAATAACAAGTATACTTAGTGATCTGGAGGTGGTACCTCATCATTAATTCTGACAATACTTTGTAAAGAAGCAAGAGTTTGGAAAATATGGTCAAAACTATCTGGGACTAGAATTATAATGTCTCTCTATTCTGTAGTGATTTCTATACTATACTAATAATTTTAAATACTTTCTGGGTTCCTTCCAGTACCCAGCACAATGGGAACATCATTCATTCATTCACAAACATTTATTGAGCCCCTGCTTTATGCCAGATATTGTTCTTGATGTTGGAGATAGAGTAGTAAACAAAACAAGAAAATATCTCCACTCTCATAGAGCTTGCAGTATAGTGGGGAAGACAGGTAATTAATCAAATAAATAAGTGAAATACATGGTATATTTAGGTACTCACTTATGCTATGGGGGAAAAAATACAGCAGGAAAAGAGAGGATATGAAATGTTGAAACTTTACTAGTCCCCAAACGTGTCCACAATTATAAGGTAATATAGGTGGTAGTTAAGAGCAGATTCTGACATTCTTTGAATTTTGAGGTTGAATTCTTGTTCTACCTAATGTTAATAATAAAATAAATTATTTTATCATGTGAGGCAATCAGTCAAGTCATTAAGAATATCATACACTTTGCAGCCAGCCTGGATTCAAATATCACCTTCACCACTGACTAACTTTGGGATCCTGGGCAACTTCCTTAATCTCTCTGAAATTCAACTTTCTTGTCTATAAAATAGTAAGATCTACTCCATAGGATTGCCGTGACGATTATATGATATCACCCATAAAGTTTAAGATTTAGTATAGAACTTGGCATATACCAAGCTTTTGATAAGGGTTAACTTTTACAAGTATTGACTTCCACTGTACCTTTATTTGTGCAGTTCCCACAACACAAAACAAACAACTCAACCAGCTCTCATTTTCAAAGCAATATAGCATGTATATAAAAAGTAGAAGCTCTGGAGTCAGTCTGGATTTAAATCTAAATTCTGCTACTTACTATCTTATCACCTTGAGCAAGTTACTAAACTTCTCTGTGCCTCTGTTTCCTCATCTGTAAAATGAAGATTACAAGAGTAACAATTTCACAGGACTGCTGTAAGGACTGAATAAGCATATGTAAAACACTCAGCAAGGGCCTGGTAAGTGCTTCATACATCAGTGGTTATCTTTTTATTATCTCACATGCCATCACTAACATGAAATCCTTAATGATCACCAATCAGATGGAATCTTTCCCTCATTTGGGGGTCCAATACATTCTGTCATTCTTTTCTAAGAAAAATTGTCTTCTATCATACTCATTCATTCATTCATCCATCCATTCATTAAACATCCACTTAAGCACCAAGTACGAGAGGCAAAGATTAACCAATCACAGTCTTTGACCACAAAGAAGCTCAATTCTAGCAGAGTACACTGGCTATATCAAAGGTAGGCAAATTATAGCCTACCTAGAGTGATTTTACAGCTGTGGGCCCAGCTGTCTGTTTTCTAAAGTTCTGTTGTAACATAGTTATCCCCATTTGCTTATAAATTACTGTCTATAGCCACTCTGGAGGTACAAAGGCACAGTTAAGTAGCTGCAAGCTTAAAATATTATCCAGTCCTTTAAGAAAAAGTTTCCCAACCCCTGGGTTAGTTTACAGTTTTCTTTAGGAGATTATGTCTTTCCTACCTATGACTTCATGTGATCAATACAGATGTTCAATATATTTATAAAATGAAATTAGTAATCTACATGAAATATATATAGTTATGTTTTTATCTAAACTATTTATTTCAAATAGTAGATGGAACACCTCATTCCTCAGCCATTGCAGATAACAGTGTACTGTTACCCAAATAAAAGAACATCACAGTAAAACTGCTGTTGAGAAATGTACTTTTCATTAAATCATAAAGTATTAATTTCTTTTTCAAAATACCATCACTAAAAAATTGTATTTTACAATAGTAAAATGAAAAAAAGTCATCTTTTTAGCTCCCAAATCACATCTTAGAAAGAAGAGAAACTTTAATACTGACTGGAATCCATCTATATAGTCTCCCTTAACCTCTGCTTAAAAAGTTTCTTCTATAATTCAATATTATATAACAATAAGAGGTATGACACAAAGAACACTGGACCTAGAACTAGAGGACTTGAGTCTTTCTACCCTTACAGTTACTAGTCATAAAACCATGGCAAGACACTGAATTTCTATATGCCTGTTTCCTCAGCCCACAATATTGTGTGGATATTCTGAAGACTATAATCAGTATAACTTCTTAAGCAAAGGCCTATGAAAACAGGGGCCAGTCAGCTATCTTGAAGGTTAAAGCACTGAATTAGAGAAAGAAGACTTAGCATTCTATAGGGCAACGCACAATCCCACCCACTGATTAACTGTACATCAGGAATATCCTAACTGGTAAGAAATAAACCAAACCAGACTTCTAAAATTCCATTTTGCCCCATTTAAGTTCTAGTGCTATCACTTGCCTGTTAAATGGAACATCTTGAAGAATCCGGTCACTGCAAAGTGAAAGGAGGCAATTCTTCTGTAACTAAAGAACCATAAAGAGAAAAAAAAAAATCCTGAATAAAATATTGTTTTGTTATTTTTCAAACAGGAGTACCTTCTATAAAAAAAGAAGATGGATGAAACACCACTCATTTCTTACAATCTTTATTCTGTCCATCTACTGTTCAAAGACTGACTTCAGCTGGACCCATGTAAGTTTACTTCCACAATTTTTTTTTGTCTTTTCCATTAGATGATAAATAGGATAACTCCAGCTAATATCCATCCCTTCTGGTGGCCTCTGGGTGGGTCCTGCTTTGTTTTCTGTCCACCTGGCTTCCAGAGTCCATGAAAATCAAAGCCTGAAGTTCATCTAGTTTGGCAACTGCCCTCAATGAGGGAAGCTGGCTTTAACGACCCACTCACCAATCTGGGTTGTCATTTTTACTTGATTTGGGCCTCTGAATATTTTTTACTAATTTGCCAACTCACAGTTAAGTTTCAAGAGTTAAACATATATTTCAAGCACCATTTTTAGTTTGCATCCTGAGGACAGGACATGTTTTGTAGTCTACTTATACTGCTAGCAATAGAAAATCCATGTCTTACTCACTTCTTTTTGTTTTGTTTTGTTTTGTTTTGGGGGGGAGGTAATTAGGTTTATTTATTACTTTTTTTAAATGGAGGTACTGGGGACTGAACCCAGGATCTTGTGCATGCAAGGCATGCACTCTACAACTGAGCTATGCCCTCCCCCTATGTCTTACTCACTTCTTTATCCCATTACTTGAATACTGAGCCAGTGCTTGGCTCAGAGCAGAAGCTCTATACCTAGACCTGTTTGCTAAAATTATCACAAACTCAAGGTCTAGATGCAAGACGGGATTTGTATGGCTTGCATTCTTTCCCACAATGTTGCATTTAAATATTTTTAGGAAAGGAATGCATCCTTTAGTTTTCTATTTCTCTACTGTCTTACCCTCAGTCATACCACAAATTTATTACTTCATAGCCTCCAAAGGTATTTGAATTTTCCAGACTTGGTCCACTAAAATGAACTGTATGAAGGTGGGAGATGGGTAGGAGACACTAAAAGGACTATTTGAATGGGAATTCCCATATGCTTACCTGCTGGTGATTGGGAAAATGCTCCATGGCCTTGAGCAGCAAATGGGTCACATCAGCCAGGAGTCGGACAGGCATTCCTGCAGCAAGATCCTGCTTGGTTAAGTTAAACACACAGGCACTTGCAGCAAGTTGCACTGGCAAATTCATAGGGTGGTTTCTCATCCCAGTAACCACAAGCTGGGAATAAAAAATTAGTTCTCTTAATCCAACTTATAAATATAAGCCCTCTTCATATAGCAACATTACTTTTTTAATCTATAATAATTTCTAAAATGTCTTAAGTATCTTTTTTATTCTCCTGTGCAAAGAGCCTAGGACATAGCAGTTACTCACCAATACTTAGTTCCTGCCCACTTGGTCAAGGTAGGTATCAAGTTGTTCATGTCCAGAGATTTTTCTGTAAGGCTAATGAATCTTTTCTGTTCAGGGAAAACATCTTTGTATTTCAAGACCTACTTCAGTGCTTGCTATATGTTAAGTACTAAATAAAGTCTTACTGACTTGAATAGAGTAAGCCAGTAACAAATTTCACTTTCAAATCCCAACATTCAGTTCCTCGAGAACACTGCTAAAGTTAGTGTACAATAAAACTCATTCACTTCCCTCTGGTCTAGATAACTATCTCTCACCTTTTCCTCTCTCCTCAAATCCCCAACAAATCCTCCCTAATTATTATTGGCTGGAGACCTTGCTTCCAAATACCCTGAGAAAACTGAAGCAATCATAAAAGAGCTTCAGATTCTTGCTACCAGATGTACCCCTTACCAGCATACACATGTGCATATGGTGTCTTCCTTTGGGGCTCTTCTCTAAAAGAAATCCCTCCACTTATATGCTAGATTCTTTCCTTCTTGTCTGCTCAAGGCCACTGTTTCAGCTATTCTCCCCTCACTCCTACACCAATTTTTTATCCTGTACTGAATCATTTATATCAGCATATAAACAAGCTGTTTTTTCTCTCATCAAAAAAACAAAAACAAAAACAAAACCCCACATACTTCCTCAGTCAACTACCACTTTTTTTTCCTGCTCCCCTTTGCAGCAAAAACTCCTTAAAAGAATTGCATTTCTCTCTGCATCAGTCTCTGAATGAATGAATGAACAAGTGAATATTTCAGATCAGGACTAGAGGTCTAGTCCTCTGTAACTCAGGTTCACAGTAACCAAAACCAAAAAAAGGTATCGCATGTACCAAGTGCCAATATCCTCTGGTATGTATGGATGGAGTGACAGATACTAGAGATAACATCCTAGGACTTAAATGTTACTAGTTCCTATCCAAACACCCTATTCTCAAAATTTAAGACAGCCAAGAGGTTAAGTAATTTCTGGCTCTGCCACTAATTTATAGTTACTTAATCTCATAGACCCTCAGGTATATAGTCTGTAAAACAGAAGACAAATCTTCTCTCTTGGGATTGCTATGACCACTAAATGAGGTATCAAAGATAACACAGTCCTATACTCACTGGTTTCAAAACTGAATGTGCATAAGGATTACCTTGGGGGTTTATTAAAATGCAAATTCCTGTACCTTATCCAGCCCTACTGAATCTAAGTTTCTTGGGAGTGAGGTTCACAAATCTGCTTTTTATAATAAGCAATATCCCAGAATTCTGGTGGACAGAGGACCACATTCTGAACAGTGGTCTAAGCAATCAACAAAATTAAGAATCTTCCTTTTTTGCCCTTCAAAAGCTGTCTTGGTTAAAATATCTTAATTAGAGAATAATGCAGATTAGTTACAAAAGTATAGAAGGTTCATAAACGGCATGGAAAAATGCCTTGTAAAATTCCAATACTGTATTTCTAGAAAGAGCCTATATGGAAGCAATATGGGGCTAATACACAAAGCAATGTCCTAATTCCTATCATATATTCCATTTTCTACTACAGCTGGTGAAAAAATATCACATTGATCACTGGTTTTAGGTGGTAAATATGAACTGGAAGGCAATTATATTGCTTAATGAGACTAATATAAAACTTCAATAACACTATGAAACTAACTCCTCTCTTTCTCATTTATGGCTAATAACTGAAAACACACATCAATTCCATCACAAAAAAATTCAAAGACTAAATGAAAATTTTCACTAATTTTCTTCACAAAACCATCAACTATTCAGGAAGATAACTTCAAAATTTTCATATCCAGTTTCTTATTCTTACCTTTAAAATTTCTGGCTTTGTTTTTTCCATCACATGAGTCAGGCTAAAAAGGTGAAAGAGAGCTTCTCGGACAAAGAATGCCCGTTCACTGTATCGCTTCAATGCTTCTGCAATCTGCGTTTCATTGGCTTCCCCAGACACCTTTGAACATAGCCAGAAAATTAGCTTTTAGAATTCTTTCCAACTCTCTAACTTTCTCTATTCAAACATCATTTGTATAGACGGCATCCAGGGTAGCTATGTAAGGCCTAAAATAAATGGGAATGATTATTTTCCAACCCATCCAGAGGAGTCACGCTATGGAGGTGTACATGTGCTAAAGAGATGTATATTAGATAGGCTCAGATCCTACTATAAGCCTATGGGTAAAATTTTCTATACTGTACCTAAAATAAATATCAAGATATTTAACACTATTTATAAGGTCTTACTATGTGATTAGGCTCCTATTTGCCTCGTAAGGTAACCCTCTATCCTAACTCACAATGTGTTAGCTACACTAGACTTTTTTCCTAATCTTTCAATAAACCAAGCTCTTTCTCAGGTAAAGGCTATTATACATAATATCCTCTCTGACTGAAATCCTCCTCTCTTTCTCTGCCTAATTTCTATTCATCCTTCCAATTCAAGTTAAATGACACTTTTCAGAGAGGACTTCTCTGACCCACCAATCTAAATCAGGTCTCCCTGAAACATCTTCATAGCTGTTATCATAATCCCCCTAGTAGACTGGCCTATTCACCACTGTACCCCAACAGATAGCATTATGTGTGGCTCAGATAAGCACTCAATAAATATTCATCAAAAAATGTATTAATTAACTTCTCCAGATTAATTAAGCTCCCATTAAGCATTAAGAGGTTCATTTCAAATTACGTCTATCTTAAACTGTGGTTCATATACCATTGGGTAACCAAATGTATATAACAGGAAGTGGCACTTTAGAAAAGCAATTCAACTAGTAATTAAAATAGAAATTATTAGACTATCACCATGATCCCCAATGAGTTAATGGAACTAGGTGTTGAGTGTTAACAACTACTAAAAATCACAGAAAGAAAGCAACCAGATATTACATATTTCCTTAATGAAAGAGCATAACACCTAAGGGTCCCGTCCAAGGGACCAAACGTGAGTTTGATTAAGTCTCCAAATCTAGCTACCAACTTGTAGAAAATACAGAGTCAGAGAGATATACAACACAAGAATACAATCAAGAAAATTCAGATTGAGGGAAACTCTTCAAGTCAAAGGACTGGATTCTTTAACATACAAATTATAAGGAAAGAAAGGAATGGAGAGGGAACTTATAAATTAAAAGATACTCAAGAGACATATACTTTTGGAAAATGGACAAGATTAATTAAGTCCCTAAAGATAAACAGTTGGGTCATAAAACTATTTAAAAGAGCAAGGACCTGATTATCATTAAAGTCAGGACAGAGATTAGTTTCATGGGGAAGGAGGGAGTTCTTCTCAGGATGAAGCATATGGAAGAGCTTCAGGATAGCTGACAAAGTTCAGTTTATTAACCTGAGTGATGGTTTCAAGTGTGTTCGCCTTATTTTCACTCATAAAGCCATATACTTATTATTTATGGTTTTTGTATCTCTTATTTTACAGTAAGTTTAAAAAAAAAAACCCACCAAACCTGCTGTTCAGAGTGATATAATCTTTTCATTAAGTTGGAAGACTGTCTTTTCTGGCAGTAACATTATAAAAGGTAACACAGAAATAAACACTTAGAAAATACATTATTCAAAGGGAGAGGGTACAGCTCAGTGGTAGAGTGCATGCTTAGCATGCACGAGGTCCTGGGTTCAATCCCCAGTACCTCCATTAAATTTTTTTAAAAAGTTACTCAGTAACTAGGTTTTATCTGAACACATAGTATTCAGGTGAGAATATGCAGCTTTGAGGAAATGAAGGGCTGCATCACAAATGACATTTCAACCACTGACAGAATGTGCTACAAAGGTCTAATAGGAATTAGACTACAGTATAGGTATGTACAAATGACACAAAGCACATAGTGAACATCTGTAAGATTATAGAAATAACAATGCAAGTTTGTTTACAAAATGCTTTTTAAATTATTTATGTATAATATACATACATAAACATTGGTCTTGACTATGTATTCACATATGTAAGGAGTTGCTGAATAATAGAAATTTTCCAAGTGTTTAGTTTTTTTTGAATCATCCTGAACTTTTTCTTTGATTTTCTTATATTTGGAAAGACACTGAAATATTATATGAGACAAAAAAGACTGTAAAAAGGGAAAACAAATAACAATAATCATTGTCTGACTTCATTTATCCACATTTGGCTGCTTCCAAAAGCTTTATAATATCTTACATGAACTATAACCTCAAGGTACCTTTGAATATAAAATTAAAGAACTTTTGTTACTGGAACATAAATATTCTAAACCAAATTTCATTGCCTTTATGTTTTATTCAGTGATCAACACTTCTCTAGCCAGTGATAAACTCTCAAATCAAGCAATCATACTCCTCAAACTATAAGCATCTTCAATTCAATCAATTTCATATGCTAGATCAACGAAACAAAACAAAACAAATGTCTGTATGTACTAGTTTCAGCAAACAATTTAAAAAGAGAAATGTCCTTATTAATTACTAAATTAAGCCTTATTAATACTTAATATATGGAGTAAAACTAAAATTTATGTTCTAAGGAAAACTTTCTTGTAGCACTCAGTATATAACCGTTATAGCATTTCTCACACTGGATTAAAGCTATTTTTAAATGTCTCCTCTCCACTAGACTAGAATTCCTTAAGAGCAGAGGCACTAGCTCACACATCTTTAATAAGTACTCAGTAAGTGTTTTTTGAAATGGATCCATTCCTCTGCTTTAAAAAAATTATATGTAACTTCACTGGATGTTGATGACTGCAGTTCATTACAGAATCTTAGTTCAAGGGAGAAGTCTAGGCTGGAGATACAAATTTAGGAGTCATCAGCATATAGGTTTAAGGGCCAAAGTATGGAACACTCCAAATTTGAGGCCTGGGAGATTAAGAAGAACCAATAAAGGAAATTGAGACCGAACAGTCAGAAAAGTAGGGGGGAAAAAAAACAAACAAAACAAGACAAGTGTGATATCCTAGAAGATAAGGTAAAAAAAAAAAAAAAGTACTTCAAAAAGGAGGACAAAATCAACCATGTCAAATGCCAGTTTAGATCAAATAAAATGACAACTGAAAACTAATAATGGGTTTAGCACATTTCCAGCAATTCTCAGGAACTGGGAACCACAGCTTGGAAAATAACCCCAGAGTCTGGGAATGAAGTGGCCAAAAAACATGACTCCTAATTGTGGAGAAGTAAAAGTTTCAGGAAACTGATGTTAACAGAAGAGCAAATTTGGTGGGGAAACAGAGATGACAGAGTCAGAAATTCTATGGTAAGAAAACCCTTTGTGTTGGGACTAGAAATTGAGAGGAAAAGAAAAGAACTAGGATACTCAAATAGAGGCAATGAGATGTAGTGGAAAGGACACATACTTAGCACAAAGGCAGGCTCATCAGTTGGTTGTGACCCTTAAGAAAGCCATTCCCTCTCAATGAGGACAATACTTCCCTCTCAGAGTCAAGAAATCAAAATAAATGATATATATGAAAGTGCAAAAAACTAACCATTTGTTCTTATAATCACCCACTCAGAGTACTACATCACGCCTCATAAAGAATACTGGGGAGTCACGCTGTTTCTATTTCTGGCATCCTTTAGTGTGGTCTAAAAAACGGAGGCAAATAAAGCCAAAAAACTAACTGAAAGCATCACAATACTAAGACAATCATTTCAGACAAGTTTCTCATCAACTTTGCTAAATCAGACAATTCTAAAAAAGAGATGGAGTAATTTCGGCTCTGTTTCCTTAACGTGACCCATTATTTTTCAGCTCTCAAATTAGTGGTCAAAGAATTTAAAAGAAACATCAATTTCTGTATACAGCTGAATAAAGAGCAAAGTTCCAATGATCTCTATTTTTTTTATATACTTTAAGACAATGATTCTCAACTTTGGCTGCATATTGCAATCAGCCAAGGAGCTTTAAAAAATACAGTTGCCTGGGTCCCTTCTCCCTGTGGTTTTGATTTAATTGCTGAAGCTCTCCAGCTGATTTTTTAAAAATTAAAACAATTTTTCCAGCTTTATCAAGACATGTAATTTTATATATACATACATGACATATGTTTAATGTATAAAACATACTTATTTGATACATGTATATACTGCAAAATGATTACCATGATATGGTTGGTTAAAACATCCACTATCTCAAATAATTATAGTCCAGGTAATTTTAATTGTAGTCAAGGTTGAGAATCACTGCTTCAGTGTTTACAGAGCTGGAAACTAAATAATTGCAAATAAAGTGAGTGTTTCCTAGAGCCAAGATTTCAAAGTAATAATGGTTCCATTTGTGAAATCTGACATGTTTCACAGAGGCACTGTGGAATATAGATGTCCTACTAGTCCCAGTTTAAAAACCCAGGTTAATTCACTCTAGGGTCTGTCAGTGGTGAGAAGAATCAGCAAAAACTATACTGCTCAGGAATCTCAACTATCAGAGGACCTTTGCCTTGAGAAGGTTATATAGCATAGTGTACTAGGGGTACATCCCTTTCATCCTTCAGGACGTAGGTCAAGCTCACCTCTTCTGGGAAATCCTTCCTAAACTCCCAGCATACAGGGGTTCCTTCCCTTTTGATTTTTACAATTCTTTACTATCTGATCCATTTGTTAGGTAGTTGAGTAACGCTAAAATACTAATTTACCTTTTTATGTTTCCTTCACCAACAAGCCCTGTGCTAGAAATCTATCTTGTTCCATAACCAGTAGTTAAGTAAGTTCCTCACACTTCTTGTTGCCCTGCACCTGGCTCATATGACCTTGCCAAGTCTGGCCCTGGTGCCTACTTCTTCAGCCTCATCTCATCACTCTGTGACTTAATACCATGGAGTTCCAGCCACGGTGGCCTTTTTTCAGTTCCTCAGATGTACCATGGTCCTTCCTCCCACACATCTTTTGCATATATTATTCTCTCTGCCTGGAATGTTCTCTACCAAACTACTCATTCAGCAAGTCCTCAGAGAAGCCTTAAACTAAGTCGAGTATCTGTGTTAAACATTCTCAAATATAGTATTGTTTATCTTTTAGATTCCTAGCACTACGCAGTTTAAAGCATATATATGTGTGCATTATATATTATATTACTATATATGTATATGACATATAGAGATACATATACTTAAAGCACACGTGACATTTGATACTTGATTGTCTGAGTCCTTCACTAAATTACAAGCTCCATGAGGGCAAGATCATGCCTATTTGGCCTCACTATCAGGTTCCCCATGTCCAGCACAGTGCATAGTGCAGAAGCACTTGATAAAATATTATTGAATAAATGAATAAAAAAGAGTGACTCAAAATAACTTTCTACATTCTTTTTTAAGACTAAATTTAGAAAAAATCTAAATAGTGAAATGTTTTAAGACGTTTATGATTAACTTTTCCTTCTCCTTTTTTGAGATCAATAATGCTTTATCAAAAAAGATACCTTGCCATTTTGGTCACAATATTCACTTTTAGGCCATCCCTGACTCCACTCCAGGTAGGATCAAAGAATTCTTCTGTTTAAGTGGTGTAGGTAGTAGGGGGAAAAAATAGGGCTCTGGCATTAGACAGATGTAGATCCAAACGTTGGTTCTAAACTAATAATAAATCATGTAATTTCTATGAGTCTGTTTCTCATCTATAAAATGGAGTTAATACCTTTCTATAGATATTAACATATGCAATATAAAGTATCTACAGGATATAACGCATGTTAGAAAAATAGTAGTTTTCCTTAAACTTGTCACAATTCTATCATTCAAAGTCTGATTCAGATACTATTTTCCCTCTATCAAGCCCCCCACATTCTCCAGCTAGAAAAAAATTTTCCTGCTCTATTACAGCAACTATACCAAACCTTGGCTTTACAGTTATTTGTGATCATAAAACACTACTCCCATCAGGCTCCTTGGAGGCAGATCCTCTATCTTTTTCATCTTTGAATCCCAGGCTTTACCAAATCCAATAGATGTTTCCCTAACTTAAATCATTAGGCATAAGAAACCTTGAGAAAAGCAAGATTTTACCATTTCTACAATAGAGATCTCCTTGGAGAACTTGATCTTCCATTAGATACTCAATTCAACAAGGAGCATCCTTAGTTTCTTTGAACTAATCCATTAGAAATTCAAGTGGTTCCAAATACCTAAACACTATCATCATGAGAACTATCATTTATCCAAGGCGTACTATATGACTTGCACTTTGCATAGCCATTCATCTTCAGAAGAATTCTAAAGGTAGGGAATGATATCTATTATATAAATAAAGAAACAAAAATTCAAAAAAGTTACATCAGAGCTTGCTCTGGGTCATGAAGCAAGTAAGCTGGTATTTTAATTAGGACTCTAACTCTAAAGCAAGCCCTTTCCACTACACAATGTCCTGTTTCAAGAACATGCTGCATATATTATTAGACATTCATCTTAAGGAGCCTTATACAACTAAAACATTGGTCAGCCTGAAAAAGGAATACATTTTTAAAGTCTAACCTTCAAATGTCCTTCTCCTGTGAGGAATTCAGAGTAGCCAGCATCAGTGGCCAGCAAACCTACAAACTGCATGCTGGGTCGTTGCTGTATAAAGGCTTCAACAGCTTTATCTGTCACATGCTTTCTCCCAGAAACATCCAGGGAGACGAGGTTGGGCAGGATGTCCTTCTGTTCTAGCAAGCGAAGAGCTATGTCTGAGGTAAACTGTTTATCATCTGAAATATCAAGATGATTCAGGTGTTTTAGTTCCCGAACAACATCCAGTATCTGTGTAGTTGTCATTTTTAAACATTTCAAGTGGTGCATGGTTAGAGACTTGAGTCGGTCTTTGCAGGCTAGCAGAGCCGTGATGTCTGTGATCGAGGTGTTAGAAATATCCAGGCTCTCTAATCTTGGCAATGAAGCAACTTCAGCCAGGTCTTCATTATAAAAGAGAACATTGGTGATGCTTAATGCTCGAAGGCCAGAAAGTCGGCTGAAGCACCGCTCATAAGGATCTTCGAGGGAGAGAGTTAATGAGTTCAGCACTAGGCACTGGAGATTTTGCTGGATCCATTTGTTACTGCCGAGCCCACTGATGATGTCTGTAATCGTGATGTCAGCATTCACACCTGTGGCATCTAGTTCCACTAACTTGTGGTGGCAGAAGGCTTTCCGGAAAGCAACAGCAGAGATCTTGGCTTTGCGAATGCAAGCTCGCTTTAAGCGCATCTGGTTGCCCCTAAAAATACCTACAGTTCCATCATTCAAGAGACCTGGGAAAAAACAAGCAGTACTTTAACTTCAAAAAATGGTTAAAAGGGGAAGGTATAGCTCAAGTGGTAGAGTGCATGCCTCATATGCACAAGGTCCTGGGTTCAATCCCCAGTACCTCCTCTAAAAATAAATAAAGAGATAAACCTAATTCCCTCCCTCCCCCCCCAAAAAAATTGGTTAAAGGATCGCTAAAATTTCCAGCACACTTTACACTTTCAAAGCACTCCCATGTAACATTTCATTTAATAGACATAATTCAGCACGATAAGAATATTATTATCTATAATTTACAGATGAATAAACTGGAGTTCAAAAAAGTGTCTTTCCAAGATTACAGAGACAGCACATGGCAGAATCAGGTCTGTGGTAGACATTACTGATATTCACTAACATCTGGTTCTCCTCACCTTCCCAGACACATGCACAACTACATTTCCCAGCCTACCCCTGGATTTAGATGGGGCTAGCCAATGAGCTGTATGCTACATCACCTAAGAGCCAGTGAATGATTTCATGATTTTCCAACGCTATCTTTTCCTACTGTGACAAAAGTGAGGAGCCTTCAAGTTCTAGACAGGGTACCTTTATGTGAGTGGAACCTCTACCAGCCTAGATCCTAGGATGATTATGGAGCAGAACCTTCCATGGACTTGCAGCATTTTTGTGCCATGAGTGAGGTATACACTGTATGTTAAGCTACTGGATCTGGGATTTGTTACCAATCCATTTCTAGCCTATCTAGCCTTTAAGTTCACTATAATAAATTATTATACACACCAACACATAAATACACATACATATATTTAGCATATATATATCTATAATTCATTATTAAACCACTAGCTAGATCTGAAGCCTTATTAAAAGGATCTAGAGGTTACAGTCCCTCCCCGTCAAATGAATTCAAATAAAGTGGACACATCTGAAGTCCCTTAGAGCTTTACCAGGCCATCAGTTAATCATGCCAGAAGCATATAATGCTTTGGACCCACATCTATTCCAACAATATCACACATCAACCAAGCAACATTTACTTTGAAAGAAGTAACAGCCATGACAACAAAAAGTAGACTAAGAACAATCTGGGGTGAGTGAACAGTTCGGACCAGGTAAGTAAAAGGCCTTGGAGTCAAGAGAACTCTAAATGGCACCTCAGCCGACTCACACTGAATACAGATCAGGCTGCCAGCCAGCCACCCTTAAGTTAGAACTAAAGTATTTTTTAAGTGGAAGCACTGCTTTCTAGTGAATTTTGTAGACTTAATTATTGTTAAAGAGTTAAAAATCAAGAAAAATCTTTACAAAACCTGTCACAATGGACAAAAATGGCAAATTATATACTAAGAATTCTATTACTCTAGAACTATGCTGTCTAATACAATAGCCACCCAGTCATGGAGAACTTGAAATGTAGATAGTCCAAACTGATGTATGCTGTTAAGTGTAAAATACTCACCAGATTTTGAAGTTTTAGTACAAAAAAATGTAAAATGTCTCAATAATTTTCTATATTGACTATATATGTTGAAATGGTATTTTTAGATATACTGGGTTGAATAAAATTATTAAAATTAGTTTCCTGTTTCTATTTACTTTTTAAATGTGGCCACTAATAAATTTAAAATTACATATGTGGCTCACACTTGTGGTTCATTTCTATTGGGCAGTGCTTTCTAGAGACAGCCTTTTTTTTTTCTCTGTATTTTTTTTTAATTAAAGTACAGTCAGTTGTAATGTATCAATTTCTGGTGTACAGCACAATGTCCCAGTCATGCATATACGAACATATATTCATTTTCATATTCTTTTTCATTAAAGGTTATTGTAAGATATTGAATATAGTTCCCTATGTTATATACATAAGAAATGTTTTTTTAATCTGTTTTTATATATAGTGGCTAACATTTGCAAATCTCAAACTCCCAAATTTATCCCTTCCACCTCCTTTCCCCAGTAACCATAAGATTGTTTACTATATCTGCAAGCCTAGAGATAGTCTTTTAAACTACTCTATTTCAGGGGAGTAAATTTCATGGTGGGGTTCTGTCCACTGAACAATTATTAAACAACTGCCATATGTCAAACCTTACCAAATGTTGTGGAAACAAAGAAAAATACATCTCTATATTCAAGAATTCAAAATTCCATGGAATGAAGAGGTCTCAAACAATGGTAACAAAATGAGCTACATGGTATACTAGGGCCAAGTATCGTATCATGAAAGCAAAGAAAAGGAAGTAACATGTCATACCTGGAGACCTGGAAACGAATGCATGGAAGAGATCTCTGAGTAAGTCCTTCAAAGATGAAGAAAAAACTCAAAGATGGAGAATGAAAGTGAGGGGTATTAAAGGAAGAATAAACAGCATAAACAAAGCTTTAGCATACATAATGAATCATTACGTTGTACACTTGAAATTAATATGTTATGTGTCAATTATACCCAATTTTAAAAATGCAAAAAAACCCAAAACCCAAACCCAGCCTTAAAGATGTGAACATTCCTCACACAGAAAATGACAAGTCGTTCTATACTGCTAGAATATAAAAAATGGCTAGAGCTATGAGATATTTCCCTGATAAAGAAGGGAAGATTACAAGTGAAGGCCTAGATATGAGTGAAAACTTGGTGCATTTCTGGAGATTTAAGTATGTGGGGAGAGACAAGAAACGAGGCTAGATCACTCTGAAAGGTAAAGAGAGGAAAGTAGACCAGCTAGGGATCTTGGGACACAAAGAACAATGTAGTGGAGTTCCTGGGTTTTTTCCTTGCAGCATGCAACCTAAAGTTGAAGAAGTTGGCAACCCAGAAATACGGTCAAGCACAGTCAAAAAAAGCTTCCCCCCCCAAAAAAATGTGCTCACTCTAGCCAAAGTACCAGGATAGGGGTGGCCTAGCAAGGCAGGAAACCAGGACACTTTTAGATAGTAACTACTTTACTTCAGTCAATCATCACAGAAAAAAACTGGAGCCACCCGCACCCACACTAGCAAAGGCCAAGAGGGGAACCTAGACTTTCACTCTTGCTGTAACTAGTTGCCCCAATCTCCCCACAGGGAGGTGTTAGAGAAGGCTGAGCAGGGAGCCAGGACTTTCATCTCCATAATGTCAGTCGATATCGTCTGGAGAGCCTGGACTTTCCTGTGCATCTGGCAGTAGTGAGATGCTCTTCTCCGTCCCTGCTAGGGTGGTGTCATAGGAAGCCTAGTGGAGAATCAAGACCTTCATCATTGCCCAAGAGTAATGAGGCCACCTCACGCCAACACTGTGTCAGTGGAGGCCAACTGGGAAGAGAAATGAGGTACTCATCCCTACCTCAGCTAGGGAAGTATCAGTAGAGACCTTGTGGGGAACCAGAACTCCAGCTGCTGCACAGTGGTAATGAGGAGTCCCAAGCCTTGGGTGTCAAAAGAAGTCAAGTGGGGAACCAGAACATCTACCCCAATCTGACAATAAAAAGGCAGTGCCTCCACCTCCCACTGCTGGAGTGGTGTTGGAGACAAACTAAAACAGAAGAGTCTTATAACACAAAATCCAAAATGCCCAGATTTCAATAAAAATTCACTCATCATACAAAGGACCAGTAAGATCTCAAACTGAAAAAAAGACAATCTATAGATGTCAATACTGAGATAATAGAAATGTTAAAATTATTCAACAAAGATTTTAAAGGAGCCATCATAAAAATGCTAAAGTGAGCAATTACAAACATGCTTGAAACAAATGAAAAACAGAAAGCCTCAGGAAAGAAATAGAAGCTATAAAAAAGAGCCGAATAGAAATTTTTAGAACTGAAAAATACAATAATGGTTAGGCTCAACAACAGAACGGAAGGAACGGAGGAAAGAATCAGTGAACTAAAAGGTAAAACAACGGAAATTACCCAAATCTAAACAACAGGAAAAAAAATGGACTAGAAGAAACTGAACAGAGCTATTTGTCCCAGAAAGAAGGAGAAAGAGGGGAGAGTTGAAAAAGTATCTGAAGAAATAATGGCTACACCATCAAAGTGACTCAAAGAAAAAACAGTAATAACACCAAATGCTGTCAGTATGCAGAGAAACTGGATCAGTCTTATATTGGCTGGAGTGTAAAATGGCACAGCCACCCTGGAAACAATTTGACAGTTTTTTTAAAACCTAAACATGCATCTACCACATAACTCAGCAATAGCACTGCTGGGTATTTAACCCAGAGAATTAAAACCTATCTTCAGGGAGGGAAGGGTAATAGTTCAGTGGTAGAACACATGCTTAGCATGTACAATGTCCTCAGTTCAAACTCCAGTACCTTCATTAAAAAAAAAAAAAAAAAAACTTACGTTCACATAAGACCTGTACATGGATGATTACCGCATAATATTCATAATACTAGAGTTTATGTTCAAAATAGCTAAAAACTGGAAACAACTGGAATTTCCTTCAGTAGATATGGTTATACAAACTAACGTATTCCATAGCATGGACTACTACTCAGAAATAAAAAGGAATGGATTGATATACACAACAATCTGGATGAATCTCCACAGAATGATGAGTCAAAAAAGCTAATTCCAATGAAATGACAGAATAAATGAAATGTTTCCATTTATATAACAGTCTTGAAACGACAAAATTATAGAAATGGAGGTAGACACAGGAGACATACAAATGTGGCTATAAAAGGGCAACATGAGGGATCCTTGTGAAGATGGAAATCCTGACCATATCAATGTTAGTATCCTTGATGAGATAATATACTATGGTTTTGCAAGATACCACCACTGGAGAAAGAGGATCTCATCTGTTTTATTCATTACAACTCCATGTGAATCAATATTTTTCTAAAAATAGAAAGTTTAATTAAAGAAAAAGAGATCACTCTCAGGAAAATTTGAAGGTGTGTTGTTGACCCAGAGTTAAGGGAATTCCATCTGATGGCTTCAGTATTATTGCTAAGAGTAAATGGTAAAAAGCCTGAGGAGAGCAAAGAACACATGAAACAATGTTAGGAGCACTGCATAGTTGGTCAGGGAAATACTCAAGAACTCCTGGGCAGTGCTGGGGGCCCCCCGTCTTTATATTACCGACTTGCCTCTATCTCTTCATGAAGGTTTAAGCCTAGTCATCACCTCCTTGGAAAAGTTTTCTCTGACCATTCAAGCTAAAGTAGAGGCCTTCCTCTTTTTTTTTTTTTTTTTTTTTTAATTTTTTTTTTGAGGGAGGCAATTAGGTTTATTCATTTGTCTACTTATTTATTTATTAAATGGAGGTACTGGGAATTGAACCCAAGGCATTATATATGCTAAGGATTCACCCACCACTGAGCTATACCCTCTATACCCTCCCACCCCAAGGCCTTCCTTTTTTATTCTCCTTTGGAGACCCATGTTCTTTTTCCCTCAGAGAATCTATCACAAGTTGTAATTCTACATATGTTTGTTTGTATCTCAGTTATGTCTCCCACTGGATTATATGCTCCACAAGAGCAAGATTCATGTTATGCTCAATATTGTGCACTCAACAGCTAACAGTGCCTGGCATGCAACAGATGTTCAATAATTTTCTTCTCTAGAGCATCCTTCTTACACATTTTACTTCTACTGTGCCTCCTGTGGACCCACCAGAAACTCCCTACATTAAGTATCTGCTGTTAAGAACCCTTCTAAGAAAAAAAAAAAAAAAAAAAAAAAAAAAACCCTTCTAAAAACCAAAAATAGAAATAGACTTTGAATTGAGATCAGTATTTTCCTTGTTTATGCCACAAAATAAATTTAAACATATTTTTAAATGTTAATTTTTTACAGCTGAACCTTCAGACTTCTCAGTTAAGACTGATTTTAATCTTAAAGTGATTATCATACCACCTTACAAAACTTGCTCTCAGATTTCGATATTATATACATATGTTTGGTAAAATGGATTACTTTTGGCTGCTTTGGGTCAGTCTACATCAAATAAAATTTTCTAATTAAATTTAAGTGTCTACATTTGAGAGTAACAGAATTTAAAAAGTAATGAATTAAAAGAAAAGGGCATGAGATCTAGAAACCAGTCCTGTGTTTGAGTCCTGGATCCAACATTTATTCACTATTAGACACTAGACAAATTACTCCACAAGTCTAAGATTCCTTATCTGTATAATGTGAATAATGACCCTCTCTCACAGGAACTGATGTGAAGATTAAATAAGACAATACATATAAAAAGCATTTTGTAAACTGAAAGCACTAGATAAATATCATTAACAATATTTGAAGGAAATTTGCCTAGATTATCTTTTCCTTCTCTCAAAAATAAACACACTAAAGAATCATATATCTTTTTCCATGACCAACAATACCTGCTACAATGTATTTGAGCTAAATCTTCCTTTGCTGTTATACTATTCACTTGGGTTGTTTGCTGGCAGTCTATCCCCTCAGATGACCAATTTGTAATTTGCTTTGGTCAAAGAACCAAGGTAAATAAAACTGCATATATTTAAGAATCAACATGCTTTAAATGAGGGTTCCTCAAGGGTTTTTTTCCAAGGAGTAAAGTACAGAAGCTTAAATGCAAGGATTCTGCCCCAAAACATTTTTTTAAATTTCTTTCTGGTTTAGGCTATAGATAGCTGAAGTGACCAGCAATGTGACCGCCAGGAGTATAAGCCCTCAGTCATCTAGAAAATCTATTTGGCTGTTCGAGGATACAATTCACAATGTCTTGAAAGGTATTAACTCTTTTCAGTTCAATCCCAAGCCAGAGGCTGAACATATCAAGGTATATCAATTTAGATTAGGCAGATGGTATAACACAGAGGCCTTATCATTAGATGGCAAAGTTCTTATTCTGATTCCTAGCTTTTATACACACATTTCCTGAAAAGTTTTTAGCATTAAGAATGAGCAAAGATTATGACAAGAGAATCACAGAACCCAATAAGTAAAACTCTTTAATATCAGGCTTATTTTAATAAAGACTATTACCAATATCATTAATCCTTTGAACTGGGTAAATAAGTAAAACATTTGAAACGCAAATAAGTACTTTCTAAAGTCATTATGCTATTAGAAAAAATGTATTATCAAATTTAAAAGCATTTATAGAACAACTTTTTTCCCATTCTATTAGAAAAATTTTCAAAAACAGAAAAATTTATCTACCAATTTTTTAAAATAGTGACAAGAAGTAGCAATATGTTTTTTGAATACTATCAGTAGTGTCCACTCCTGATTGTTTGAAGTTGGATATGATTTTTACAAAGAGATCAAATAACTCAGAATACTTTTTGGTGAATAAGACAGGTAATCACGTTGGGGTAACACAAATGAGGGTAGTAAGTTGTCTGACTCTCACTTCCCTCATCTGAAGGCAGTTGGGAAAGAAGAAGTAGAAAATACATTTTGATCAAGCATATAGCCTCACCAAGACGCTACTCTGGAGGACAATTATTTAATTACACTTACTTAAAAACTACTTCCATTATTTTATCCATATAAAGTATTTGCCACAGTGCCTGGTACTTCATAAGCATTCAATGTTAGCTGCTATAATTAAATATCAGTAGTTATATTTCAAAAGGAACCTGGCAAACTTAAAATTTCAGTTAACATTTACTCTTTCGATTAACAAGACTATTTATATATACATATTTAAATTAAACATGCTAAGCGTAATCATTAAATTGAGATCAGAAAGAAATGTTAGCACTGGCATAATCTCTTATATTGTTGTGCAGCTTTGTAAAAGACCTCTAACTTTAACATGGATAGTGCCTACTGAAATTTAACCTGCTTCCTTTAGAAGGTTAGAAGAATTCAGAGATTACATACTTGACCAACTTAGTGAAAACCAAGGAATGTAGATGTCTTCTTCTTCTCTAAATTATTCCAAAATGCCTGAATTACAGCCTTATTTTTCCCACCCTTGCTTGGAATGCATTATCTGCATTTGTGAGATATACATATATATATATATAATATTATATTATATTATATATATATATATAATATTATATTATATATATGTACACATACATACACACACATATATATAAAATGGTACACACTTTTGTTGTGACTTTAACTATATATAATAAATTTATATATTTACATTTAAAAATATAATGTTTATAAATATATTTGTTATATATATATTTAAAGGTACAACAAAAGTGTATACCATTATCTGGCATCTAGGAGCAGAGATACCTCTAACGTAGGTGCATGAAGGTTGTATGGCAGTGAAAAAAACATATCTGCATTTGAACTAGGACTCTACCATTTACTAGCAGTGAGACTCTTAACAAGTTACTTCTCTGAACCTCAGTTTCCTTATTGGTATATAAATGGGATAATAATGGCCACTTTATAGGTTTTTGGGAAAATTCAAGAAAAGCATATAAAATGCCTGGCATTATTACATGCAACAGATAATCAATAAATGATAGTTATTATTGCCATATTTTCATTCTATTTTCTAGTTGTGAGCAAACTATATTTCTTACTTGTAAGAGTTTATACACCTTAATTATATAAAGGTATTATATTTCTTTCAACTTAAAACTTAGACAGAATTAGCGAAAATTCTCAACATACATAATCAGAATTTCACAGGTAAGTCTTTCCCAATTTATTTTCAGTATCTGTTTTTAAAAACGGAAGTACTAAATTAGCTCTGATTTCCCATTTCAAAGCTTGGTGTATATTTTATATTTACAGTACATCTCATTTCAGACTAACCACTTTCAAGCACTCGATAGCCATGGATAGTTAGTGACTACCATATTGGGTACTGCACATCAAAAATGTAGGATGTAAGTAATTTCTGTTTTCATCTTTACACTTTTCTGTACATTCAACTTTAAAGATAAAAAAATCAGTATTTTAAAATAACTAAATAGAGGCAGGGACAGAGTAAAAAAAAAAATATATATATAGGTGTTAGAATTAGAGACTCAGATGCAGGGGGTTCTGAAAGACAAGTTATTTTTGCCATGAGAATGGCTTCTCAAAACAACAAAAAAGAAGAAACAAAAAAAGTAATTTTCTCAGATTAGAAAAGAAAAATGCTTATTCTAAATTATACAGTAAGTGGCAGGAGGTGCAAAAATAAATGAACTCCTTTTCCTGGAATCAGACTTTCCTGTTATTTCTAAGAAAATAATTAAATGGCCACAGTAGCACTTCAAAATCCAATGTCAATTAACAGCATACAAATTTTGTTTCCTCTGTTAATTTTACTTCTTACCATGAAAAGCCATGGTCTGAAGCAACCGATCAGCCACCTCCTGTGGGAACACTCCAGGTTCCTGCAGACACAGTGTTCCATCTTGTCTTGCTGAGCAGAACTTCTCAAGGTGAGTAGTCAGGAAATTCAAGCAGATATCAAGTAAGGAATAAGGAGATGCCTCCTCCTTGGAGCCCAAAAAGAAATAAAGGGAACACAAAAGCCAACAAGTTAGTTTCCAGAAAGGTGGAGAACAAAACATTCACTTACTTGTTCAACAAGTATTTTTACTCAAGTGTCTACCATGTGCTAGATACCATGTCAGGCAGTGAGAATACAACATGTGACCCATCTTCTCAAGAAGCAGGAGAAGAGAAACATTTAAGCAAATATTTACATAAAGTCTATTAAATACTATAATAGATGATATATTGGGTAGTTATGTAAGCACAAAGCAGGTTACCCCACCAGTCAAGGATGGTCAGGGACAACCTCGAGGCACAGCAGATTAATCTTCCTAGATTACAACCCATGACCCTTCCCTGCTCAAAACTTCAATGGTCTTCATGGGCCTGAAGACAAAAGACAAAATTCTTAGATTGATGATGCCTGAGTCTAGCCCCAATTTACTTTCCAACTTGATCCCCATCCCAATCTGATAGTTCAAATATGATCAATTTATTTGGGTAAAATAATTTGCTATAGGTGTTATCCTCAAAAGAGAAAAAGATTAACCCAGTTATTCTAGTTTGAGGAATAAAGAACTAATCAAATAAGTTTTAAGTATAAGGGTTTTAATTATAAAAATAAACACTCTGTCCCCAACAATAATAAAATAATTAAAATATTATTACAGTAGCTACCATCCATTAGGTGCTTTCTGCATGACTTTGCTGAGTATTTAATGAGTTATCCAATATTTCATTTAGTCCTCACCTCTACTTTTCAAAATAGTAAACCATTATCTTCATTTTT
The DNA here is from genome assembly GCF_048773025.1 of Camelus bactrianus. Lineage (NCBI taxonomy): Eukaryota > Metazoa > Chordata > Mammalia > Artiodactyla > Camelidae > Camelus > Camelus bactrianus. Next base: position 41,533,523 of record NC_133551.1, read on the forward strand.
GCATAACTGAAAACTGGCTCTGAAAAGTCTTATCTTTCTCAGTTTTCCACACATAATACATGAAAAAGTGTAGCTTCAAATTAAAACCTGACTCAGGAACACAACTCTTAACCACATTAAACAACTCACATGATGTTTGGCAGGGAGGGTATAGCTCAGGGGTAGAGCATATGCATAGCAAGCACAAGGTCCTGTGTTCAATCCCAAGTACCTCCATTAAAAATAAGTAAATAAATAAAAACCCAATTACCTCCCCCCAAAATAAAATAATAATAAAGAAATAAATTTTAAAAAACACATGTGACGTTTTAATGACTGAAAATATGCAGCCAATAAAAATTATAGTTCAAAGATATATCAATCACAGAGAAAAATACACATTAGGTAAGATATAAAAAAATACATAGTTTATAGAACATTCCTCAACCTGATAAAGGTCATCCATGAAAAACCCAGTTAGTATCATACTTAATGTTGAAAGTCTTAATATTTTCCCCCAAAAATCAGGATTAAGACAAACCTGCCCTCACCACTTCAACATTGTACTGGAGGTCCTAAAATTAGGCAAAAAAAAAAAAAAAAAGAAAGAAAGAAAGAAAGAAAAAAAAGTCATACAGACTGGAAAGACAATGTAAAACTACCTCTAACTGCAGGTGACATATTCTATATAAAGAAAATGCTAATGAATTCACACCAAAAAAACTATCAAATTAAAAAAAAAAACCCAAAAACAAGTTCAACAGAGTTGTAGGATACAAGATCAATATAAAAATACTTATATTTCTATTCACTTACAATGAATAATATGAAAAAGAAATTAAGGAAACAATTCTATTTACAACAGCATCAAAAAGAATAAAATACTTAGAAGTAAATTTAACAAAAGAAGGGTAAAATTAAAAAGTTAAAAAAGACATAAATAAATACAGACATTTGTATTCATGGATCAGAAGACTTAATATTGTTAAATTGATCTACAGATTCAATACAATCCCTATCAAAATTCCAGATTCCTTTTTTGCAGAAATTAACAAGTTGATCCCCAAATTCACATGGAAATACAATGAACCTAGAATAACTGAAACAATTTCTGAAAAGAAGAACAAAGCTGGAAGACTCACACTTGTCAGTTTCAAAGCTTACGACAAAGCTCCAGTAAGCAAAACAGTGTGGTACTGGTTTAAGGCTAGACATATATATCAATGAAACAGAACTGAAAGTCCAGAAATAAACTTATATTTACCGTCAACTGACTTCAACAGGATGCCAAGACAATTCAATGGGAGAAAGCATAGACTTCAACAAACGGTGCTGGGACAACTGGACTTCTACATGCAAAAGGATGAAGATGCGGTCCTAACTCGTATCACATACAAAAATTAACTCAAAATGGATCAAAGGCCCAAATGTAAAAGCTAAAACTATTAAGCTCTTAGAAGAAAACATTGGTATAATTCTTCTTGACTTTGAATTAGTAAATGGTGTCTTAGATATGATGTTAAAAGCACAAACAACTAAAGAAGAAAAGATAGACTTCATAAAAATAAAAAACTTTGTGCTTCAAAGGTTATCATCAAGAAGGTGAAAAGAAAACCCACAAAATGAGAGAAAATACCAGCAAATCATATATCTAAGAAGGAATTTGTATCTAGAATATGTAAATAACTCTTACAACTCAAAGAACTCAAAGACAGACAAAGGTCTAAACGGACATTTCTCCAAAGAAATACAAATGACCAACAATCACATGAAAGATACTTAACATACTGAACATCAGGGAAATGCAAATCAAACTAACAATGAAATAGTACCTCACACCTACTACAACGGCTATAATCAAAGTCAGACAATAACAAGTGGTTAGCGAAGTCGTGGAGAAAATGGAACTCTTGTACCTCACTGGTGGGAAAGTAAAATGATGCTGCCACTTTGGAAAGCAGTCTAGCAATTAATTATCATATAACCTAGGAATTCCACTCCTAAGTATACACCTAAGAGAAGTGAAAATATACATCACACAAAAACTTATACATGAATGTTCACAGAAGCATTATTCATAATGTCTAAAAAGGGAAAACCACCCAATATTCAACAATTTATGAATTGATAAACAAAACATGGTATATCTACACAATGGGAATACAATTCAGCAAAAAAAAGGAATCCTGATACATCATACATCAATGGATTTTGAAAACATTACACTAAGTCAAAGAAGCCACTCACAAAAGATCACATATGTCAAGAATAGGCAAGTCTACACAGACAGAAAGAAGATTAGTGGATGCCTAGAGCTGGGGGGAGGAAAGGTTGGAGGAAAATGGGAAGTAAATGCTAATGGGTATAGGGCTTCTTCTTGAGGTGATGAAAATATTCTAAAATTGTGGTTATAGTTGCACAACTCTATGAATATATTAAAAACCACTGAATTGGGTACACTTTAAATGGATGAATTGAATGTATGTGAATTGTATCTCAACAAAACTAATAAAAAAGTTTATAAAACTGCAAATATAAGACCAGAAATAAACACATCAAAATGTTAACTGAGTGATGTGCTATCAGTTTTCTTCTCTGAACAAATCAAACTTTCTATACACCATGTGACTTCTATAATGAAAAATTTATTAAAATATTTACATGTTAGTTTACAGTTTACAAAGTGCTTTCACATTGATACACTTGATATTGTAATAACCGAATGAGATAGATAACAAAGACATTTTATAAGATAAAGAAACAGATTTCATAAATGGTTGGCCCAATGTAGCAGACTGTTAGCTGCCAAACGTAACATCTTTTCTTTTCTTCCATGTTAATAAAATTTTATTTTTACCTGAGCACATGACCACCTGTAATAAAAACTACATATCCCAGTCTCCTCTGCAGCTAGAAGTAGCTAGGACGCATGAGAAAAAATTCAGAGGAAATAATTCTTCAAATTTAACTTCTGTCTCATAGAACTTTGCCTCTTCTGTCTTAATTCCTGAGCTGTAAGTATGAATTCTTTCTGCTTTTTCTACTCTTCATTGTACAAACTTTCTAAATATTTAAAATCATCACCCAGATGAAACAAGATGCCTGTGGCCTCAGTTGGTAAGTTTCAAAATGATCTATTTATTTTACAGAAGAGAAAATAAGTGAAAGTTGGGAAACTCTCAGAAGGGAGATATATAAACCTTCCGAGTACATAATTTTTAGAAGTCATTTTAGTCGAACAAACCCAGGTAGGAATATGTGGACACTTAGAATATGTAATTAATCATTCTAAAAAACTTTTTCTCCAACTGGTAAAATAAGTTCACAAAGGAACAAAAGTAGGTTTTTGGACCCCACAAATTTTTCTTTTTAAAGAAAGTCTCCCTTATTTCTGTGTTAATTCTTCTTAGTAAGCATAAGACTTTTCTAGTCAGCTGCTCCTCTACTGGGAAGTACATGTGCCTAATAGTTAATAACCTGGGCTTTGGAGCTAGAGTGCAAACCCCAACTTTTCATTTGCTAACTGTGTAACATTACATAAGTTACCTAACCTTTTTGCTCCTCAGTTTTCTCATCTTATAATGGGGATAATAATAATACCTATTTCATAAAGTTGTTGTGAGGATTAAATGAGATAAAACAGGAACCAAACAACTTAGAGTAATGACAGTGTGTCATGAAACACACAGCTTGTAAGAGTCAGAGCCAGGATCCAAACCCAGGAAATGTAGCTCCAAGAGCCTATTCCTTTATGCACCGTAATATACTACCTTTTCAACTTTATATACAAATTCCAAATATATTATCTCACCTGATACTCAAAGCAGGTCTGTGATGTGAACAAGGATAATTATCTCCATTTAAAGGAGAAGAACAGAGAGGTTATATATCAAGCCAGTGTCAGAACTAGAATTGTAATCAGGTTATCTGAGATCTACTCCCAAACCTACACTGCCATCTGTGATTTCCCCAATTTCTAGTACTTTAAGGTAACATAGAGGTATTGAGAAGTCAGTATTTCCCATTTAATTTTTAAACAAATAGCAGCAGCACAAGAGGAGAACTAACGAAGAAAGCATAAAACAGAAAAGCTGGAATTCAGTGTCTAAACAGTTTATGTCTTGGAAATTCCTGTTCAAAGAGATTTTTCCTTTCACCAATTAGGCACATTCCAGGCAAAGTAAAAACAAAGCTCCTACTGAAAAAGCAGGAGAGAGAGGAGGTCAAGTCTGATTTCATTTGGATCATAAAGTAATCTACACAGTTCAAAGACTAAACAATTTCTAGGAACAACAGACAGTAAAGTTCTTTTTCATCAATTGAAATGGCTTCTATTCAAATTGGCCCAACGTGGCTCTTCACTGTTTACTGTGTAGCTTTTATCCTATCACTGTCTTTCTAAAAATTTTTTCAGAGATTTCATATCATCTGTAACTATCATTCTCATGCTGGGAACACATACAAGGGGTTCCCAGTAGAGGAGTGCCAGGGGACTAAAGCTACAGTATGAATGTGGCACATTTTAGAATATCAAACATACTCAAAGATTATTTGAGGGGATGAGGAAATTGGAGGCTAGTAGAGAGGGAATCAAGTTATGTAATCAGTAAATAAAATATTTTTGTACTGAAACAAGTGTATTATGTAGAAGGCAAACACTGCATGAATTTTAAGACAAAACACAAGATCACCAAGAAATTCCTGTGATACAAGTTTCAACTAATTCCCTTCTCTATCTCACAGCAAATTTAGTTTCCTCTGTTGTTAGAAGTTGGAAAAACAGAGACCCAAAGAATAAAGTGTAAATATTTTAGCAAGGTATTCAAAAAGTTTTACTAATTGGTTCCAATCTTCCTTTCTAGCCTCATTTCCCGCTGTTCCCTTCTCCCTCCAAACAGGTTACCTACAAAATACACTAAACTGAAAGTTCCCTAATGCAACCTATTTCTTACTGTCATTCTCTAAGCACTGTAACAGGCACTTTCACACCTCTGAGCCTTTTTTAGATTAGTCCTTCTATATGGCAAAATCTTACATGTCCTTCAAAATTCAGTCAGACCTTACCGGTTCTGTGACGCCTCTCCTAATTTCCAAGACAGAATTAATTCTACTCTCAGCACCTGATAAATTAATTTGCACCATTAACTATTAGCTATTATGTACTGAATGTCAGCTGTGTGATGTCAGGCACTAATCTAGCGACTTTGTATATACTTGCAATCTTCAGAACAACTTTGTTTTGGACAAAGTAGGTAAACCAAGGTTCAGAAAGGATTAATTTACATACCAAAGATAAAACAGCCAGCAGATGGCAGAGCAAGAATAAAAATTACAACTATCTTTCATGAAACACTAAGACTCAGGTCCAGGTTCAGAGTTCTTTAGATAAATGAGTTCTTCCAATTTCTATATTCTATGAGTCAAACACCATTTTACTATGCATTCTATAGGTGAGGAAACTAAGGTTTAAGTTAAATATATTCCCCATAGTCACACAGTCAGCATGTTGCTAAACTTGAATCTCAAATTTTCAAAAATGAGGCCAAAGCCTGTATTTTTAAGCTTTCAAACTGCTATACTGTATCATAATCATAGTTAATGGTCTCATTATTTGTTAATATATGCTACATGCAATAAATTTTGCTAAGCACATTACATATATAATTTCATTTACTACTCATAAAAATTCTGTAAGTTCTATCAGTATCCCCATTCTATGAAGATGAGAACACTTACGCTTTGAGGGGTTTATTAATTTGCCCAAGATGATAAGTGCTAGAGTCAGGATTAGAGCTCAGGCAATCTGATTCTAGAGTTAACTCTGCTTTTACCAGTACATGAGCTTTTCTTTATATCTGCCTCCAAAGTCAGTTTTCTTTTATAATTCCATGTTAGATCATAGTTATTTATGACTGTATTTGTCTCACCCACTAGACCATGATGCTCTTCAAGGAACCTATTAACTCTTTCTTTATGTCCTTAGTACTCAGTACAGTCCCTGATATTTACCAGTTGAAAAAAAAATGCATTCAAATTAGAACAGTAGTAAAAGGACTCGCCCAGTATGACATACCTGTAAGAGGGGCAAAGAGACAAACCTAGATCTACTGACTATGAAGTCCATACCTTTTTCTCTTTACCATACCATCTCTCAGAACAATTATTAACTTGGCATTGACATAACTGCCAAAAGACAATTTGGGGACCAGTTGATTGTTACAGTGGCTCAGACATGAGGTGACAATACTAGGATTAGGGTAGGAGCAAAGAAAATGGAAAAAAAAAATCAAAAGTGAAAATAATTTGAAGGCAGAATTGACAAAATGCAGTAAGTAACCAAATAGAAATAGGTGCTGATTTTTTTCTGAATTTCCAGCACTCAGCACAATGCCTGGCTCTCTACTAGACAGGCAAGTGTTCTCTGAAGGACTGACCAACAATCATACAGCATACCTCTGACATACGTTATCTCCTTTAGCCTCCTAACAGTCTTGTGGAGCTGGTATAATTGACATCATTTTGTAGGTGAGGATACTGGAGCCCAGAAAGAATAATGTACCCAAGTTCATCTAATTAAAAATGTGTCAGAATTGGGCCTTGAACAAAGGTATTTAATTCCAAACATCATGCCCTTTTTCCTATACCATATAGCCCCATCATGAAGGAGGGGAAAGGGTGGAGGAAGGGGAAGCTGAGATTAAAAAAAAAAGCTCCATGATTTAAAGTAATAGTTAACCAGGGGGAAAATGTGTGTGTGTGTGTGTGTGTGTGTGTGTAAAAAGAGCACAATTAAGCACACAGGATAAAATGCTAACATTTGGGGAATTTGGGTGAATGTCTATGTGAGAATTCTTTGTGTTATTTTTATAAATTTTTGTAAGTCTGAAATTGTCAACATAAAAAGTTAGAAAATAAAAAACAAAATAGGAATTAATATTCCCATGATCTCACTGACAAATTGATAAGAAGACAAGGCAAGGGAGTGTTTCTCCAGGGGAATTTATTATGGTCATGGAGAGATTGCTTAGGCGAGAACAGAAAACAAACTAATGCTTTGGTGACAGAACTGAGCTAAATATACAGATTTAAATATCACCCCCCTACTGGTGACAGCTGAGTCATAAGAATAGATAAATTCTCAGGGGGACTGATTAGAAGGCTAAGCCCTGTAATTAACTACCACATGTACAGCAGGCAGAATGATGTGGTCTCTGAACAATGGCTGAAAAAAATATCCTATGGAAAACAGGAAAAACAACTCCAGTCTGAAAGAACAGCACTGCCCTTTACTTAATTTTTTGGGTTAACAGTGTTTTATGCAACAGGATATAATCCTGACATTGCGATTATTCAAATAGTTTACCCAGGTTGGTCCTCTCAAATACTGCAGGTCAGAGTGTAAACTGGCACAATTTTTCTGGATATAAAAGATCTAATAACAATCTTAAAAACACCCATTCTCTGGATCCAATACTTCATCCAAGAATTTACAAAAAAAAAAGAGAGAGAGAGAGAAAGGGAAAAAAAGGAAATAATCAATAATCAGAGATATTAACAGAGGTTTTACACAAAGAGATTAATCATAGTTTTTCTGACCCCTTCCCCAAAATAAACTCACATATACAAATGTCTAAAATAGGGAGGAAAAGGTAAGCAAATTATGGTATATCAATTCTATAGAATATTATACATAGCAATATGTATGTTTCTGAATAACTTTAAAAGACATACCAAAATGCTAAGAATAAAATTAATCTAAGCTAAATAAAAACTGTATATGCAGCAGAATTTCAACTAAACATCCACAGAGGCATAGGAAATGATAATGCCCAAAAAGTTATTTTAGAAGACTGTAAAGCTACCTTTAAACTAAACAATATGTTGTCGTAAATCTATAGAAGAAAATAAGGGAAAAATTTAAAATAAAAAACGATAGTGGATACCTTGGGATTGGGTGGAAGCAGCATAGGAGAATGGGGCACACAGGGGAAAAAGTGGCAGGGGGTTATCTTCTTTTAAGTTGGATATTGGTTTTTAGATATTTGTTTACTATGTTCCATGGCTTACAAACAGTTCCATGTTTCATATGGTCTCCTGAATATATCAAATTATTAAAAGTGAAAAAAGATAAAAGTAAAAATTTGAAGAAATGAAAAAAAAATTGTGTTCATGTTTCTGCCTTTCAAATACTGTAAGGTAACCAAAAATCAGTGTCAGTTTTATCAATGATGGATGGTCATACTTTTCAATAATATATGTATTCAAACTAGTAAGAATAAACATCTTTATTAGACTTAAAATTATTTTAATTTTGAATGAAAATGTGCACAAACACACACACTTTTATTTTTCCTGAACTGGCCATAATGTAACTTCTCACCACTGCTCCTATACCTTTTCCCTATGCAGTCTTACATTCCCCAGAGGTTTTATCATCTAATAATGATGCACTAGGTTGGAAAGGGATTCTTGGGAGGGTTTTCAGCAGAAAGGCAGGGCAGTGGCTATGACATGTAAAGGGAAGTAGATAGGAAATAAAAAGAGAATTTTGAGAGCATATCTGTGATCTCTACTCTATTTCACAATGTTCCAAAATGTGCAAATAAAGACTTTGAGTTATTTCATAATGACTTTTTGGCTGCAAGATTATGTTCCATGGATTGTAACACTGCTCTGAGACTAGACTACATAGGTCACAACCTAAATAGTTGCACATAAGCAATTAAAGAACTTCTCCTGCTATTAAAGCTAGGTATATACACTTCTCTTTTCTTCTGCTCCTGTCTTTAGATGTCACAGAGCAGGACATTGAAGGAACAAGAAAACAAAAAATACTGAGGAAAAGAAGGACTAGACTGAAAGGAGGTTAGAAGAGGTCTTGAGATGACACTACCCAGGGGAGACTGGAAGGCTCTCAAATGTTGAAGAAAAGGAAAAGTAAGTAATACTGAGAATCTTCATCATTAAACATCTGTCTAGCAAGTCAATTCATAAAGCCTTTTCAAGACAATCCTTATGACTGTATGAGGTAAGGTTAACTTAGATTATTTTTGTTGAGGAAACTGAGGTTCAGAGAAGGAATGTTTCCAGTGGTAGCCATGCCTCCCTTTCTTTATATATGCTGTTCCCACCCCCTTAGAATGCCCTTCTCTCTCTGTCCATCTATCAAATTCCTACTCACACTATAAGAGCCAGTACTATTGTCCACTCATCCATGAAGCTGTCTTTCATATCCCAAAACACAGTCAGATATAATCACACAACATATTGTATACAACTCTATCGCAATTATCCAAGATATAACTTTTATTTGTTTAGATGGCTGTCTCCCTCTCAAGACTGTGAATTCAAGGAAAGTTAGTGAGTTCTCAAATGCTTTTTGTCTGTGATCCACTTAGGTGAGGCAAAAAACCTCACAGGCTACCCATCCTTCCTGGTCCCAAGTTCCAGAGGAAAACAGTGTTAACAAACAAGTATTACCACAAGGAAATTTTACAGACATCTGCTTTACCAAGAAAATAGATGTTGGTGGGGGGAGGGTGTAGCTCAAGTGGTAGAGCTCATGCTTAGCATGCCTGAGATCCTGGGTTCAATCTCCAGTACCTCCTCCAAATATAAATAAATAAATAAACTCAATTACCTTCCCCTCATAAAAAAACAGAAGAGAAAAAAATGGATGTTTCCTATTCGAATAACAATACTAAATACTAAATTTGGAAATTTTTATGTCAAAAGTTCTATTAATGCAAATATATATCACCACACACTAGATTAACCAAGTAAGTCACAACAAATGACACTAATAATAAAGTTAAATTAATGGTAATTCATAATTAAGATATAAACCCAGTAACAATAAAAAATTACCATCAACTAAAGATAACATTGCTGAGGCACTGATTACAAAGCTCTCTTCCAAGAAATTGGAGGAATTCCAACAAGTTACGTTTGTACACATGTAGTAGGAGTGCTGTAGCACTTCAAAGTATCAGACAGACCTCTTCATAAGGAGTCTCTGAGGCCTCGCACATTGATACTCATTAGCTCTTCCTAACCTTCTCATAGCTCTCTTTTAATTTCCCTTATTTTTTTTGTGTGTGTGTGCTTTCTTATACTCTCCTTCTCTGAAATATTTAGTCATCTACACAACAATCTTCTAGAGGCATTTTCAGTCATTTCCCCTTGGCCTAGTTACATACTTTGTTAATGGATTTTACATACTTAAAAGCTTCATTCTGTTACTACATTGCCAAAGTCATGGCAAAGAAGCATTTCAGCATTCTGTGCAATGGCTCACCCATTTCCAGCAAATGCGGGAGGTCAAGGACACTGGAAATTGACTGCATATTGCAATTGTACTCTACTGTTGGAGGGGACTGGGGCTTCCACTGCTGCTGGTACGATAAAAAGTGAAATAGATCCTCATAGATAAGACAGCTTTTATACTTGGGAACTAAAGTCCCCCAAAACACATCCAATAAATTATTTGTTGAATGAATTAGTAAATTACTAGATGGTAACGTATTTCAAAATTCATTTTATTTCTCCTTGTGAAACTACTTTAGGAAACACCTGATATAAAGAGTACTAAGATTGCCTTAACTCCTCCAGACAGACCTGTGGACTTTAAAACTGCTGAGCAATGAGGTCTCTCTTTTGGTTAATTACAAGGAAAATTACACTTACGGATGATGCTGGTAACAATATCTCACAATAAATAAAGCAAATTTACATTCTTTATTCCAATTGATACTTAAAATATCCTTATGAAGTGAAAGGAAAAAATATTACAAATTTCATTTTACAGTTAAGGAAGCTAAGGCACAAAAGTGAAGTGACGTTTCCAGAGGAACTGTGGTTAGTAGGAAGAATACTGGACCTGGATTTGAATTCTAGAGGTGTTATACTGCAAATTATCTAGCTTTTCTGACCCTCAATTCTGCCCTTTGTAGAACAGGGATAATCATAGTACTTATCTCAGATGAAGTGAGAAAGTGTGTTTAAAGCCTCCAGCACAATGCCTGACAGAGTAATTACTCAGTAAATGTTCCCTTTCCACTTCTTAGCCATGATCTTGAACAAGTAATATAAATTTAAGTTTCAGACGCATAGGACAACAGGTTCATGGTTGTAAGTTCCCAAGAGAGACTTTTCCCACCCAGAGTCCATGTCAAGACAAATAAGCTCCTTTATCTCTCTACAGTATTAGGCAAATATTGTTTACTCTACCTTTTCATTAAGAGTATAGGCATTTTAGTTAAAGTCCTACCTTTATGTAGTTGTCTCAGTTCCAGCTCATATGAATCAGACTCAAAATCTCATCCCCTACCTAAAAGGCTCCTAGGACTGAGAGATCCTCTAATAGAAGGTAATGGCTCTGATAGTGCTCCTTTTTTTGGTATCCCTGGATGATTTTTTTCCTAAAGATTGGACCAGAAACTAGGTGACTACAAAGATTACACTTGACAATTTTAGTGTTAGGAATACATTTTTTACTGACATCTCGCTGAAGGACTATGTAATACTGTGGTGCGAAGTACTGGCTTGGGAGTCAGTCTGCCTGGATTGAAATGCCAGCTCTACCATTTATAAAATAATATAACTTTAGGCAAAGTACTTAATCTCCCCACACCTCAGTTTCATGATCTGTAAAATGCAGACAATAATACTACCTACATCACAGGATTGTTGTCAGAATTAAATAAATTTTAGGTGCAAGACACTTGGAACAGTGACTGGTATATATTAACCACTCAGTAAATGTTAGCTATTATTATAGAATATAAATTCCACAGAACAAACACTACGTTTTGTTCACTGCTGTATTTCCAAAGCCAACAACAATGCCTACTATATAGTAGGCATTAAATGTTTATTGAATGAATAAATGAACAGTCAAGCACAAATTTATCGTTAGGTGTATTTAAAACACTTATTTGCCCCTAGAGGAAGAGACTATATGTCCAGAGAGAAATATTATGTCCCAAATCTAGCCCTGAAATTAAAGAATGGGATTGAAAAGCAGACAATGTCATTTGAGTTCATAAATGTAAGAAACTTCAGGTATTGGAACAATCTTTGACTCCTCATTTTAGTAAGTACTCTATGGGAAATCTGTTTAGTTTATGGGGTTTTTTCCCCCTTGTATTTTCTACTACTGATTCAACCAAGTTAGACTTGCAGGAATAAACATCTAATATAACTGTAGATATGATCTAATTCCTTTATCTTCTCTTTCCCCAAACAAAATCATTTTGTAAATGACGAAGAAAGTCAAGAACATAGTACCACGGGCACAGATATATTGTGCTCAACGATACAGATATATTGAACTATTTGACACGGACTGTGGGGAATTACTTTTTCTTTTTCAAAAAACCATCAACTACTCTTCAGAGATCCCTAGGTGCCAAATAAAAATGCAGGTAAGGCAAGCTCCTTGCATGTCTCATTTCAAGGCCTGACCAGTGTGGCAAATGGCTATGTGCTAAAGGGCAAGGAGCTAGATTTTTACCTAAAAAAGGTTGAGACCTGGAAAAGTAAATAAATCCCCTTCTCTTCCATATTAGCTCATGTAATAAAGCTATTATCAGAAACAAAACAAAAATTCAGGTCAGTAATCACTCACTGAGCAGATGAGCAGATCATAGGAATCACTAACTCAAAAAGATACTTTAGCATTATTTTCCTCTTAACTACTAGCATTAGTTTTGAAATATAATATGGTAAACAGAGAAGCTGGGTTAATAATGGAAAGAGCACTGGGCTTGCAGTCAGTCCTGGCTCTGCTACTTACTAGCTGTGTGGCCTTAAGAAAATAAGTTAACTTCTCAGTTTTCTTATCTGTAAAACTGATGCTAAACCTCTATCTTGACTACTTCACAAAATGGTAGTGAGGAATAAATGGGATGTGTACGAAAATGTCTTTGAAATGCTAAAGTACCATGCAAATACTAACATAATTGAATGAGGGGTTTCTGGTATAAAAAGTTGGGTAATACACTAATGGAGGTAAGAGCTCAAGTTTACACAAAATTAAAACCTGTAAATGCAGTTTGCCCTGATTTCATCGTACTACAGCTAATAGAATGTATCTGCTTCATTAAAATAGTTACCTTTAACTTGCTAGACCTTTACTACATTTTTTTAAGACATGGGAGGGATCACAGAGATGATTTAATACAACCTTTTCACTTTAGAGATTTAAAAATGGAAGCACAGAAAGGTGGAATGATTTGCCAAAGGTTACAAGGCCTATGAAAAGAAAATAACTGACATTACATAACCACAAAAATTGAAACTTTTTAAAAAATGTCCTTAGAAAAGGAGAATATGACATTGAATGGGCATTAAGATACTGGAGAGCTAGGAAAAATGTCTATACAATGGAGAACTGGATATAGGAAAAAAAGAAAAAAGATCTTTATACAGAGCTAACAAAATGTTTAAATAATTAACTACCCCTCTAGATTTACCAGTAACTGATTCTTTACTATCTGTATTTAAAATTCTATTCTCTGGAAGGACACGTCCACAAATCATGGACAAATAATTTGCAAATGTTTATACAAAGGGATATGGCTTTGCAATTCATCTTGAAATCACTTGGCTTCTTCCCCAGCTCTTCCTAATGAACTCTTCTGGACAGAAACATTTATCCTAGGTCAAAAGTACCACTTAGGCTAGTAAGAAAAACTATCTGATCCAACATTTCATACCCATCAAATCTCTTTTCCCCCTCAGGGGACATGTGTACAGAGCATTCACCTTTTCCCACCCTCCTTTTGTAATTCACACCTCAGTAAACATCACCTTATGCAATTCTCTACAAAGTACACACATTCTTTCACTAAACAAATATTTATCTACTTATTATGTCTCAGGCATTATGCTAAGTGCTTAAGACAGGAAACTGAAAAAACACAGCACTCTCCTTACCCTCAAAAAGCTCACAATCTGGAGAGACAGACAGCCTTGTTAACAAATAATATCAACACCACAGAGTAACTACTGTAACCACGGGACAAAGTACAGGAGAGACACAGGCTGCCTGGAGGTCAATGAAGGATTCACAAAGGAAGTAGGGTTTAAGGGGACATTTGCAGGTTAAATACTCAAGAAGTGGGACAGCATTCTAGGCTAAAGGAACAATGTAAACAAAACTAGAGGCATGGAAAGCAGCATATTGTGTGCTCAGTATTTCTGAGCATAAAATGCAAAAACTTCCCCATAAAATGACTAGTTTCATTAAAGGATTAGATCTTAAGGGTCCTAGTATAGTATGCAAAACTATTTGCTGAGCTCCTACTGTGTGCTAGACACCGCCAAGTTCACAGGATACAGATTTTTGTAGACCCACTGCTGTCCATATGTCACCTGAGTTGACAACTGTACATATGTACAATCTGTGTGGCCGTAGCAACCCTGTAAGACCACCTTAAACTAGCGGGGCCTAAACTGTAGGCTCTTTAAGTATAGTGAAGAGTCCACAAACTTATATTCATACCAAGTATGCTCTGTACACAATAATATTGTGAAATGTACACTTTCAATACACAACAGATGCTGTTAGAATTAAGCATGCAGTATCATTTTTAAAAACTACTGAATTCCTACCAGCCTTTTGGTTTTTCCCCCAATTGATGTATTCTAAAAATACATTCCTGTCATGTGTCTCAAGACTTTCCATGTTAAAAAGGTATCTAAATGCTAAGGACAGAATGACACCAACATCTGATATTCTCCAAGTACATTACAGAAGATGATTTGGCAATATGGATCAAGAACCATAAAATTATACACACCCTTTGACCAATTTTTTTCAATAAATATGAATTACTTGAATAAAGGAAACGTTACAAGTATTTTAAATGCCTGAATTCAGTTTGGATTCCTACAATCTCATAGAGCCCAGGGAAGGTATTTGAAATAAGGGATCAGACAAATCTGTGTTTAAATCCTGTTCTGTCACTTATCAGGTATGTGACCAAAGGAAAGTTACCTGATTTCTCAAAGCCTCAGTTTTCTTAACTGCGCAATGAGAAAGCATCATCAACCTCATGGAACTGTGAAGATTAATTAGCACATCATCTGATACATTGTGTGCTCACTAAATGTATGAGATCATGCTCTCAAAATAAATGGCCCAGCATTCAAGAATTCTGGTTTAATATTATTTTTATTTTAATTATTAGCATTAAAATTGTATTTTATTCCATTGCAAATAATTATTTCTGCCACTTATCGGCTGTGTGTTTTTAAGAGCTAGCTTTAGAACCTATGAAAAAAGTAGTGTGCTAGCTAGCATATTTCCTAATTCATGGATGGCTCACATCATTAAATTCAACACTGATGTCTGTTTCAATCTGTATATTTTTGGCCATCTAATAAAATAATTATTTAAAACTTTCTCCTTTAAAAACAGAAGAGTTTGAGAGTATCCAAAAATTTATCTACTGAACATGTATGAATTAGCAGATATTAGGAGACTTATTCATCATATTATAGTCACTCAATTGTTATAACTTCATCTGAACCTGAACATCACAGTAATTTTAAATTATTTCTATTCTTATAATGAACTGTTGGTTAAAGACAGGAAACATAAGCTACACTAATGACTAAATAAGAGTAAATGAGGGCATTTATCTGATCAGGATTCTTAAATGGTACACCAAGATATCTCAGAATTTTTTTAAGCATTAAAAAAAAATGTGATGATAGTTATATCCAATTTGAATTTTCAATACTGTAATAATTTCAATGTTTTATTTGTGGAGACAGGCTTCCAAGTAGCAGCCTGGAACCATTCTTCTTATTTTGTCATTCAGAAACAAAACAGAACATTTAAAAAAACCTGTTGATTTTTCAGTACAAAAATTCAAAACTTCCAAATTTAAGGTTAAAAAGTCAGCTCTTATCAATTTTGATGCCATGAGCATAATTAATCTCAATCTACATTGTAACATATATGCATTTTTAAATATGACAAATAATGCTTTATCTTATGTCAATGTGTCATTTGTTGAACAGGAAAGGCTGACATTTGTTTCAAGGTATTTTGTTCAATATATTAGTAAATGACATATATATGTCATTTAAAAATAAAATATATTTTACTTAAAATTACTCCCTTCTCATAGCACACAAAAACTTAAAAAAAAAAAAAAAAAGTAAGGTTGGGAAGTGCTGATTCTCTCTATATGACCTAACACATGACCTTTGCGAGACTTACTGTTCATAAATAAAGGATTTTGGTATGGTAAATTTACCTTTGTTTTCATATTCTCATAAATCCCTAAAGGCTATATATATGAAAACTGATGCCCAGTCAGTAAAACTGCAAAGCTGTTAGTGATTCTGTGCCTCTTCTACAACTCCTTGGTAATGCCTCTGGGGAAAATTCCCTTAGCCACAAAGTGGTGTGCCAGATCTTCCTGTTTCATTTCCCTATGCTCCCCTTCCTCTAATTTAAATCACCACCATCACCACAACAAGGTTAGGGTGAAAGTTCACACACTTCCTTTTCACCTAAACTAGTGTAACAGTTCTTGCCACTCCAAACCATGTTTCAAATTAATTTAGAGTGATCATCCTCAAAATCTCTTTATTATGATAATTCCTTCTTACCTTTCAAGATACTCAGCGTTTTTACAATGAGGCCAAAACTCCTGAGGCTATGATTCAAGGTCCCCCCCATGATCTGACCACTAGGCTCACCTATTCCCATATCCTACTGCACCCTCAATGCTACACTCACACATTTCCCAGCGTATATCGTGCCTGCTTCGGTTTCAGTTTCTATGCGCAAGCTGGTCCCTTGCCAAGAATGGCTTTCCTTCCCAAATTTTTACCCAATAAAATCCCAGTAGTTAAAATCCCAATTCAAATGTCCTTTCTCAACAAAGCTTCCTTGACTTTCTGATCCTCCCCCAAGTCATTCATCCATTCAACAAATATTCACTGAGCACTTATTTTAGACCAGACACTATGGAGGTCTTAAAGATAAAATATAAGTCAAAGAAACATGGTCTCTATCTTCAGAGAGCTAATACTTAACCTCACTGGGTTACTATGAGGATTAATTGAGATAAAATATGTAAAGCACTTAAAACAGGGCCTATATATAGTCATGTTCAATAAATATTAGCTATTAGTGCTGCTGCCTAACCAGACTACCTAAAATAGTTGCCACACACACATATACATCATTTTATATCTTACTTTGATCTATTTCTTCTTAGCATTTATAACTATTCTCATTATATATTTATTTGTTTATGGTCTGTCTACCTTCCTTACCCTAAGGGACCATGTCATTTTTTTTTTAGCCACTGGGCCTAGAACATCACTTGGCCCTTAGCAGCTGGTTAAAAACCACTTCTATATCAACGATTTTTACTCTAAGGGTAGAGACAGACATTAACCAAAAAATCACAGAAATATAAAACTAAAATTGATATGTATTCCATGAAAGAGGATTATATAATAGAAGGGTATGACTTAGGTTTTTGTTTGCTTTGTTTTTTTAATGGCTAGGCGGGGCAGTTGGCATTTCCATGACTTCCTTGAGCTGAGAACTCCAGGATATCCAGAGTTAAGCAAGAGAAAGTACCATCAGAGGTCATTCACATATGCCATTCCTTCTATCTGGCTTTCTATGACACAACTTCTATTATTTAATCCTTTAGTTTTCTTCCTGAAAGTAAGATCCTCTGGGAAACCATCCCTAACTCTCTCACACCATGATCCCACTACTTTTCTTTTCTTAGCACTCTTCACATTGATAATTACTCTTTTTGCTTGATATGTATTTGTCCACAGACAAAAGATATGAAAAGGCTGAGACCACATCTGTTTTACTATTTGTTTAAAACTCCCAATGTCAACAGTCAATGGCACTCAAAAAAATCTGTTAGATAAATAAAAAGTAAAGACTATGTCTTAGACCAGTGGTTCTCAAAGTGTGGTGGACAGATCAGGAACACCAGCATGACAGTAAGTACTTGTTAGGAATGCAAACTCTCAGGCCCTACTCCAGATCAACAAATCAAAATCTGGAAGTGGCACACCACAAGCCCTCCAGGTGATTCTGATTCACTGGGAAGTTTTAGAACCCCTGTCTTAGACATCTCAACTATTCAAAACACAATATAACAATGAACAATTTGAAAAATGTAAACAAAAAGCTTTATAATAATGTTTGGTTCTATTTATTGAGTCCCTACTACACATATTACACAAGGAAATTTTAAAAGGTAGCCTCTACAAATAATTCTCAGCTCATAATAAGATAATATTTTACTTTTTCTTCACCTCTCCTATACATGTACTTTTACTCTGTGTGTGTGTGTGTGATTTTAACAAGTAAGGAAAAATCCCGTAGTTGGAGGTAAAGTCTAAACCATAATCATGTCTAATATATCTTTCTAGTCTCATTTCCTACTACACATCCTCATTCCTGCACGCTTCATGCTATAAGGTAATCCAGCCCCCTATAATACATCCTTATTACTTTCTACTCACATACACAACAAACTATTCTCCGTCCCGAAATAATCTATATAAATCCTATTCGTCTTTCAGGCCCAGTTCAAATGACACCACTGGATCCTAAATATCCGAAAAGGAGTTCATAACTTCTCCCTCTGTATTCATACATTCATTCTCAGTGGGATGTCTAACACTTCCAAAAATCTAGCAATTTGGTATCTTAGATGGGACAGCTCTTTATTCTGAAGAGATCATGACATCTTACTAAATTTCCTTTTTGCACCAAAAATAAGATTCTCAAACTCACTCTTTCTGTGTAATCCACTAGTTGCCTCAAATTTCAGTTTAAGATCGTATTTGTCAGATCAGAAAATGAGACCATACATTGAAATTATTCAGCACCTACTTGGCCTGGGCACTGGGAATAACAGGAATAAGTAAGGTACAGTTGTTGCCTAGAAGAATTCACATTTCAGGGGAAGAAATGTGTTAACATACAGTGACAGTGTGATGGTTTGTGAACGTGGGTTGTTGTGGAGGCAGACATAGGAGAATGACAACCTAAAATGCAGAGTTGGTGAGTTAGGGAAAGTTCACAGCTTAAATAACTTTACAATAAACCACTTCTCTAAAAAACAGATGGGGAAAAAATAGAAACTGACTAACCTCCTAGACGAACATGATTACCGGGACTTAGTTTTGACTGGAATGTCTTATTCCTCCCAGAGACCAAAACTTAGATTGCTGCATATAAAGAAACAATGGATCCATTAAACTAACTGCAAACCATGTGTAACTCAACTCAATGAAAAACCCACTGAAGCCTCAACCTATTTTGAAACAGGACAGAGAGAAAATTTCCAAGTGTCTCCCAACTTAAAGCAGAAAGGGCAAAACAAATGAAGATATTACAAGGTATTAAAGAGACTGTCACAATCTGACTGCCACACTGATTTTCTGTCTTCAGATGCCCTGGTCTCTGCCTCCAAAAATAAACCATTTGTTCTGAGTAACAATCAAGCCTGTAAATAAATGTTTAAATTTCCCAAACCGTACCTCCACGTTAAAAGGTGCTCAATTTAAAAATACATTTCAAAACATTTTAAGTTATTTATATCAAAAGGTTAGATATCTCACAAGGCCATAGTAAGCATGCAGCCCTCACCCCAAGCCTCACTCCCTCACTCCAAAACACACTATCACTCAGATTTTGCAATGACATTAGGTAATAAGGTTTGCAGGCTCTCTCCAATACCTCCGGGCCCCCCGCCCCTTCCTTTTCAAAAAAGAAAAGGAAGAAGAAGGCCTGCGACTCCCTATCTGCCCGCCCTACAGCTCCTGGGAAGCAATTGCCCTCAAATTGTTCCTGCTTAGACCCTTGAATCCCATAGAAGGAAATGGGGACAGCTGTGGGAGCGGGGAAGAGAGGACATCCGATAAGGGGGAGAGGAAATGTAGATGGTAGAGGACGAAAGGGAGAATGCATACGGAGAGGAGAGGGCAATGTTGATAAAATGGTGAAAGGGGTAAGGAACGAGAGCAAAGAGCAGGAGCAAAATAGAGGGAGGAAAAAGAGGGAAGGCGCAAATATCTCAAAAGAGAAAACAAGGCAAAATGGTAGAGAAAAGGAAGGTCGGATTAAAGGACGAGGAGGGGGCAGCAGAGGGGAACGCGAAAGAGGCTGTCACTGGGGGTAACAAAAAAAAAGGGTGTCACCGAGGTGGAGAGAGATGGGGGGTGTCACCCCAGCAGGTGTCCAGGGACCAAAGGGAAGGAATAGCAGATTACTGAGGGGGAGGTAACAAGGAGGGGAGGTAAAGGCAGGAGCAAAAGGGGCACCGGAGCTGGGGAGGGGCAGGCCCGCGGGGGCCAGGGTGGCGGGAGGCTGTGGTTCAGGCAGGCCTCGCTCCCTTACCATGGTTGTGCCGGCCTGCTCCTCGGGCATGCAGCCTCTGTCCCGGGTTCGGCGGCGGGCCGGGCCTGAGCCCGCCCCCAGGCTGAGCCGGCGCGGGGGCTCCAGGAGGCTCCGACGAGCGGCGGCTCCGGGCTTGGCCCAGGCCTCGGCCTCCTTGCCTCAGAAGCTGGAAGTGCAGCAGCCGCAGCCGCAGCCGGACCTGGAGCGCAGACTCCGCCCCCGAGGCCCCGCCCTTGCCCGCGAGCCCAAGCTTGGCCCCGCCTCCGCCCTCACTGCGCATGCTCGGCCTCGGAGTCCAGACACGCCCCCGACCTCTAGCTTCTTCCCGTCCCTGGCCCTTAAAAGAGCTGCACGTCTTCAAATAAAGAGGGCTTTAAAAATAAGGGTTTTAAATATACATCATAACAGGAGACTAGAGCTGTCACTCGTTTCAGTCACTCCTGTGCTTCTAGTTCATTGTCATCCGTTACTATTGTAATAAATTCTTGATGATTTCAGTTCTTTCAGATGATTCCTCCAATGCCCTGACTTCTCAGGTTCCTCTCCGCTAGCGATCACCCTTGCCTCAGCCTCTCATTTCCGTGCTCATACTATTGATCTTCTCACTTCCAATAACTGTAAAGCCTCTATAATCTCAATTTTAATCATCCAACTCTCCCACCGCAACTTCCATCCTTTCCAACTCACTTCCTGTAATACACAATCCCAAAATCCTTCAACTCCACCAAGACTCAAAATCCACTGCTCCTACTACCTTTTCACTATTCTTCACACTATACTATGTCTTCATTTCCTTTAATGAACAGCTTAGATTTTGCCGCCCATCATGAAAATCATTCCCAGGTACTCACCTTCATTTCTCCAGTCTTTGTTTCCTTGCCTTGTACTCAGCCTGAGGAAACTCTAATCCTGAATCTGCAATAAAATGGGGTAGAGTGGGAAAAAATTCCAAATCATACTGACTGGCCTCCACCTAAATTTTATATCATTATGGTCAAATAAGTCCTTAGTGTTTGGCTATGCTACTATATTTTCTCCAGTTTCATACGCTCTCCCACCCCACTAGATAACTATTTCACATCTCTTTCTTCAAACCTCCAATACTTCTTCCCTTCTCACTTATCAGATGATTTTACTTCCAATTCACAGTGAAAATAGTTCCCACCAACCACCATGTCTTCCAACCTAACTATAAGTCTGCTCTGCCTGCAACTCTGCTCCTATATTCTGCCTTTCTTTCCTTATTACAAATGAGCAGTTTGTCTTTTGGCTAAGGTCAAACCCTCCTTAATTCTTCTCATACTATCTGTGCAAAAAGACTTGTGTTTTTTTCCTCCCAATCATCCACAAATCTGTATTTTTGTAAAGTGCAATAAAAATTACTAGAAAAATTAAATTGAAAAACAGACATACAGAGATTCCTCAAAAGACTAGGAATAGACTTACCATATGACCCAGTAATCTCGCTCCTGGGCATATATCCAGAAGAAACCCTACTTCAAAAAGACACCTGCACCCCAATGTTCTTAGCAGCACTATTTACAATAGCCAAGACATGGAAACAGCCTAAATGTCCATCGACAGATGACTGGATAAAGAAGATGTGGTATATTTATACAATGGAATACTATTCAGCAATAAAAAATGACAACATAATGCCATTTGCAGCAACATGGATGTCCCTGGAGTAAGCCAGAAAGAGAGAGAAAAATACCATATGAGATTGCTTACATGTGGAACCTAAAAACAAAAGAAAAGAAAAGAAAAGAAAAAGACAAAATGAACATAAATATAAAACAGAAACAGTCATAGACATAGAATACAAACTTGTGGTTGCTGGGGGGAGGGGGGTGGGAAGGGACAGACTGGGAGTTAAAAATTTGTAGATACTGACAGGTATATGTAGAATAGATAAACAAGATTATACTGTATAGCACAAGGAAATATATACAAGATCTTGTAGTAGCTCATGGTGAAGAAGAATGTGACAATGAATATATGTTTGTTCATGTATAACTGAAAAATTGTGCCCTACACTGGAAATTGACACAACATTGTAAACTGACTATAACTCAATAAAATAAATATTTTAAAATAAATAAATAAATAAAAATAAAAACAGACATACAAAATGCAAGTCTATATATATATATATATATATGTTTTAACCATCTTAACCAGTCTTAAATGTACAGTTCACTGGCATTAAATACATTCACATTGTTGTGCTATTATAACCACCATCCAGCTCCAGAGCTCTTCATCTTACAAAACTGGAACTGTACCTATTAAACAGTAACTCTTCATTCCCTCCTCCCCGCTGCCTTTGACAACTACCATTCTACTTTCTATCTCTATAAACAACTCTAGGTCAGATTTTTTTCATTATTAGATCCAACAGCCATTCAACTTTCCTGTAAATAGCTATAAAAATTTCTAAATATTAACCCTCCTTTTCTGTCACAAACTGTTAACACACTGTCTGTAGACAATCACTAGTACACAGATCACACTTTAAATAGCATAGTGCTAGATTCCATACTGTTTCACTTTCTCAAAGACATCAATCTAGCAATTTTCCCTCTCTTCTACATCACTATTTTTCTGTCTCCCCCATTGGCATACCAGCATGAATTTATGTCTTCCATCTTAAAAAACAAACAAAAAACCTCTTTTGACCAAGCTTGACCCTCCAGCTACTACCCATTTCTCTGATCTTTTTTGCAGCAAAATATCTCATAGACACGGCCTGTACTGTACTTGATGTCTTCACTTCTCATTCACTTCCTTTTTCTCATTTTCTGTGGGAATCTGTCTAGTTAAGCTTTCACCTCCACCACTTCACTGAAATGCTCTTATCAAGGTTACCACTGATGTCCACTGGCTAACAACAGTCAATTCTCAGTGTTACTCAACCTACAAAGAGCACTAGACACAGCTGATCAATTCCTCCTTTTTGACTACCCTGACACTCCACTCCCCTGGTTCTTCCATCTTACTGGCTGCTCTTGGTCTTGCCACATTTCTCTCCCTCCAAATACTGCAGCGCCCCAGGGCTCAATACCTTAACCTCTTACCATTTTCATTTATACTCACTCCTTGATGATCTTATCCCACCCCATTAGTATAAATTTAATCTATGAAGTGATAATCACCCAAATTACACCTCCATTCCAGACCTCTCTTCTGAATTTCAGACTTAGATATACAACTGCCAACTTGTAAACATCTACCACTTTATGCCTAATAGATTTTTATTATTTCTAGTAGCCATCCCATCAAATCTACTGGGCATGAATAAAAAACAACAAGTAGCAAAAAGAATAAGACCACTAATGATTAGACCAATCATGATTTACTCTCTGTGTCTAATCTGGAAGTCATTTTCCCTGAAGACCTGGTGGTACTTAGGAAAAATCACCATTAAAAAATCAAGACTGCCACCAAGAAAGAATGGAGCCACAGTTGACCTGTAATCAATGACACAGAATAGAAAGGTAAAAAATACATCCAAATAAACATGGGAATTTAGTATGACAAGGGTAAAATTTCAAATCAGTCAAAAAAAAAAAAAGTGGAATTACATTTGGTGTTAGAATAACTGGATAGTCATCTAGAAAAATTTAACTTGGATTTATATCTCACACTAGTCACCAAGATAAATTTCAGATATATCAAAGATTTAAATATTACAAAAAAAAAAAAATGAAGCCAGGAGGAAAGTAATAGCTCAGTAGTAGAGTATATACTTAGCATACACAAGGTCCTGGGTTCAATCCTCAGTTAAAATATAATAAAATAAAATGAGAAAAAAATGTTTAAAAGAAGGCAAAAAATTCTTGAAAGAATCATGGGAGTTTTTATAATCTCAAAGTGAGGAATGTCTTTAAAATACACAACAAAACTTAGATGCTATAAAAGAAAAGATTGATAAATTCAATTACATGGAAATAAAAAAGTCTGTGAGGCAAAAGCCTCCATAAGAAGAGTCAGATGAAAAAGACTATATGTATACATATATTTGCATTTGTATCATAGGAAAAATGGGTAATTTTCACATTTATATACAGAGATGAAGTTGATAACAACAAAAATCCAAGGTGGAAAATGTGCAAAAGACATGAACTAATAGTTCACAGAGAAAGAAATAGAAATGGCTCTTAAATGCTCACTCTTGCCCATAATAAGAGAAATGCAAATTAGAATTTCTTTGAAATACTATTTTTTGCCTATCAGATTGACAGGGTTCTATAAGACTGATAAGCCACTATGTAGTGGTTAGTGGTGGTTTTAACAGGCACTCTTACATTTTGTTGGTAGGAGTGTAAATTCAGACAGCTTTTATGAAGGACCATTCAGTTGTGGTATTTATCAAAATTTTAAATGCACATTCCCTTTGATCCAGCAATTCCACTTTTAAAAATTTACAGATGCTTAAGCATACGTACAAGCTTCTTTATAATAGCAAAAGATCATAAACAATTTAAATATTATTCATTAACGTTAGTATATTGTTTATTAACAAACTAGTTAAAAACAGTAATAATATTTTCCTACAGTGCATACTCTGCAGCCATAAAAAAGATCAAGAAAGTTCTTTGATACAGCATGATCTTCAAGATCTATTGTTAATGAAAAAGCAAGGTCCTAGACAATGTATATTGCATACTATGGTTTCTGTAAGAAGCAGTGGTAGTAATATATATAATATATATGCTTTTATATGCAGAAAATACCTCTGGAAGAATTTAACAGGAACTGACATCATTGATTGTCTGATTGCTGCTGGGAAGTACAACTGGATAGTAGGAGACAGGTAGAAGGGAGACTCTTCATAGTATAGCCTTCTGTATCTTATGATTTTTTAATCATAAGAACATGTTTCAGGGGAGGGTATAGCTCAAGTGGTAGAGTGCATGCTTAGCATACACAGGGTCCTGGGTTCAATCCCCAGTACCTCCTCTAAAAATAAATAAATAATCCTAATTACCTCCTCCCCCAAAACAAAACAACAACAACAAAAAGAATGTGTTTAGCTATTCTAAAAGTAAATAAACAAAATTTAAAAGATTTAGAGCTACTTTATTTTACAATTAAACCAATTTTTTTGTAATGCAGAATGACTTCATCAATGTTCCTAATTTTAAGAGATTTTATACAGTCTTTTATTATAGTTGAGTTAATTAGAACTAGATCAGTGTAACTCATCATGTTTGGCGAATATAATCAACCTCCTTTGGCAAACAGAGTTTATAACTTTATGTGAACAAATATCATCTTCTACAACAAGCAGTTTCCTGTGACAACTCATAATCTCAAGATTACAAATCAAGAGTCTAGAATATTGAAAGAAAACTTTTGATATTATTGGGACGCTCTGTTCCTTTTGTAAACATAGAAACTTAACTTCATGAGGAAAGATTCAGACTAAGTATAGCTTTAGCTTAAATTCAGTGATAAATGGTATATAATTATAAACTATTCTTTCCTCTTATCTATGTAAAGAGAAGTTAATGGTTAATTTAGTGAGTGCTTCACCCTCTCAAAAAAATTTGTATCCTTTTAAAGTTCCTGCTATTGAAGCTTGTGGCCTTTGGTCTCTAACTATAATCGAGGCTGAATCTAAGGTATTCAGGGCTTATGATAATTTAATTTCTCTAGAAAATCACTTGTTTACAGAATTTGGAAGATTCCTTCATATTATTGAATGATAACTGTTATTATTACTATGAAAAGATTATCATTTTGCTCTAGAAGGCAAAGTGGGGATGGGAATCTATTGGAAGGTAGATTTTAGCTCAACAAAGGAAAGAACATTCGAAGAGCAAGAACCACCCACATGGAAAATGAGCAGTGTACTTGTGAGGTAGTAAACTCCTGGTCATCAGAGATGTACAAAAAGGGGCCAACAGACAAAATGTTGGGGATACGATAGACAAGAATTCTATGATGAGTTTTAAAATAGATTTGATGATTGACTTCCTTCTAATTCTAGAAGTCAGTGGTTTAAGAAAGTTAAATGGGAAAAGACAAAAGCAAAGGATTAGGAATTTCAATGCAACTCACTTATTTCCAAGGCAGAATTTCCTGTTATTTTTGTCTTTTTTAAAAAAATAGGCTTCATTCACTTAATTTTTCACATATAAAACTAAGTGGTGGCCACAGCTGGAACCTAGGTCCTCTACTCAGAAACTCTGGTGTGGGTCTTTAGGAGATGGTCAGCAAATTCCTGATAGGGATACTTGGTGAACACTGTCTCTTTCCAGAGATCTGAGGTGAGATAGCTGTAGGTCTTGGAGATAGCATCAAAGGTGGCCTTGGCCAAGTTGCCCAGGGTGGCAGTGCAGCCCTTGGCAGAAGCGTAGCAGTCATCAATACTGGCCATCAGCAGCAGCTTCTAAGGGACCGAGTCTGAGACAATGCCAGTGCCTCTGGGGGCAGGGATGAGGCTCACCACCACGGAACTGCAGCAGCCAGTTCACCTTACAAGGGATGGTGTGGGGCTTTGCTGATCTTGTTCCCCTAGCAGCCTCGCTGCACAGACACAATGGAGAGCTTGGCCAGGATGATGGCCCTCCGAATGGCAGTGGCTACCCCCTTGGAGCACTTAACACCCAAACCGACATGTCCATTGCAATCCTCAATGGTGACAAAGGCCTTAAACCTGGTCCACTGGTCAGCACAGGTCTGCTTTTGCACAGGCATAATCTTCAAAACCTGGTCCTTCAGGAATGCCCCCAGGTAAAAAGGTCAATGATCTCAGATTCCTTGATGGGCAGGGAGAAGAGATAGCTCTCCTCCACGGACTTGATCTTCATGTCCTTGATCAGGTGGCCCAGCTTGGTGACAGGGAACCACTCCTTGTCTTCTGCCTTGCCTATGCGAGCTCTGTGGCCTGGGCCCTGCCCCGACCCCAGTCGCGACCCCAAACCCGGAGGCCACTGCCAAAACCTCCCATCCCAGGGCCCCCGGGGCCTCCCGGACTTTCCGCAGCACCAGCGTCATCCGCCTTTTTGTGTTCTCTCAGAAAAGCAGCTCCAATTACTTTTAATATTCAGTGCTCTGAATCTTTAAGGGAGGGGACCATTCTAAAGGTCTGCTGTCTTTTGTATTACTCTGTTGGATGATGAAAAAGACTCCCAGTTAAAAATAAGCAAGCTCCTCCTTAACAATTTAATAAGGGGGAAAACAAACTTACTGGCTATGATGAAATTTCAGTTGGCTACTCCTGAGCACAAGGTGCTGAACTCTATTCCAACCACACATCAGAACCCAAGACTCAAGGCAGAAGTTTCCAGTAAGCATTATCTATTAAGTGAAGTCTATCCTAGTTGGTGGGCTAGCTGTTCTCTGTGTAGAGCTAGGCAGTGTCAAAGGGATTTTTTTCAGGCTGAAAGCAGTAATCCAAATACTAACAAAGTCACAGCAGACAGTTTTTTAGAAAGCAGTTTATCAGCTGGCCTCACATTCAATCCTCACAATACCCTGGGGCTGGTAAAAGTGGTGATTATCCCAACTGCTAGATGAGAGAACACAGGCTCAGATAGGAAACCTCACAAGTCAGCCATGTAAGAGCTAATTCTGACCCAAGACCTCATTCATTCCACTACCCTACAGCCTTGGAGAGAACTGGAATTTCCCTCAGGATAGGAAGGACCTGGTGAATAGAAGTTCTTTCTAATGTGGAATTGTTTTCTACTATAATCCACTGTAAACTTTAGAGTCTATCAGAGTCAGCTGGAGCATTTGTTAACCGTTTGCTAGGTGTCTCCTCCAGAGTTTGTAATCCATTAGGTCTGAGTTGGGACTCAAGATTTTGCATCACAGGAAGACACTGGAGAGTCACTCTCCTACCTTCCTTCCTAATACCTTCTATCAGATGCCAGAAGGCAAATGAGGGTGATCTGAGCAGAAAAACACAAGAGTTTTACACTTGTCTAGACTGCTGCTGAGACACAAGTATATTCTCATGTTGAGACTGGGGAGCATTGTGCCAAGAGTCAGAAGGATTGGATTCTAGTCCCTGGCTCTGACCTTAGGGAGGTAGGAATTGATACCTTTAAGGCCACTTGGAACCCTGAGATGCTGAGGCCTTAAGCAAATCTATCCTCTCTCTGGGGATCAATTTGATCATCTATAAAATGTCCTGAGGGGATAAATGGTCAGGAAGGGTGACCTCCAAGGTCCCTCTACGGGTTCTAACTTTCTGGCTCTGTACTTTGCTAGCCAGAATCTTGATTTCCCTAGATACCAATGCCTCCAGAGTAGATAAAGATTTGCTAATACTTAACATGGGCCACAGGAACTCTGAAAAGTTAGAATGTGCACGGGAAATCCTCTTCACATGCTGACTCCAAGCCCTCATGGGGGAGCTGGTGAGAACTCCTGACTGTGAAATCAGAAATTATGTCTCCAGAGAAGAGAACTGTGGATTAAAAATCAATTAAGTATCTTCTCATCCTGTCTTAATTAAAAAGGAACAATGAACAGAGGGTTTTGTTCAGAAAGGAAACAAATTCCTTGGATCTTTAAGTACAGTGATGTAAAGTGAGCTTTCTTATGTAACTAACCAGTAACATTCCATTTTATCATGCTCTTTTATTGTAAGTTGAGTTCTTCCTGTGTTTTTCTGACTTTTAATGTAAATAGATAGTATTAACTTCTAAAGCTGGTAAAATGTGTTTCAGAGAGTCGCATAAAGGTTCAAAACATGTTTATTGTGAGAAAGAGCATTAGTTTGAGAAATATGCCTGCTATTATCTACTTAATCTATAAATGACCTCTGTGGTGTTTTCTTTTCCTCCTTCCCCAACACATAGTGAAACCTCTGGAGTTAGAAAGCAGTTTGGCAGTTCAGTCTTCTTTTTCCCTCAAAAGTTGCTGGTTTTAGAATAAAGGTGCCTCTAGCTATTTCTGATTCAAACATCAAGGTAAAATGGATTCCATGCATCTGTTTGATTCAAACAAAAAATTGAAGCCCTAGAGGGTAAAGATTAAAACTTTAAACCAAGGAAGGGAGATAAAGGCTGCTCAAACTTCTGGGGTAGATGATAGGGAGAAGTTTGTGCCCAAAATGGGCAAAGACCTGACCATCAAGTGAAGTGAAGTGTCCAGGTGTCAGGGGCACAATCTAAATCGACTGTTTAGGGTTGTTATTTCTCCCATTTCATTGCTCTCACCAACCAAACACATTCATAGAAGACCTTGGCACCTGACCAAGTCTTCACTCTATGGCAATAATTGTCAAAGCGTGGTCCCCAGACCACCAGTATCAGCGTCACCTGGAAACTTGTTATCAATGCAAATCCTTGGGCCACCAGGACCAACTAAATCAGAAACTCTGGGTTTGGGGCCCGGATATCTGTGTTTTATCAAGACTTCCAAATGATTCTGATCCACACTAAAGTTTGAGAGCCTCTGGCCTGTTGCAATCCTACAACAATTTGGGTGACTTCAACATTCACCTAATGACCCATGCAGTTCTCTGGCCTTTCTGCTCCTTGACCTCCTCAATTCTAGCGACTCTCCCTTC
Source organism: Camelus bactrianus (assembly GCF_048773025.1). NCBI lineage: Eukaryota > Metazoa > Chordata > Mammalia > Artiodactyla > Camelidae > Camelus > Camelus bactrianus. Next base: position 41,563,441 of record NC_133551.1, read on the forward strand.
CACTTCAGCCACCCACTCCCACAGCTACGCTCTGAATCTTATCAAATTCAAGATTCCTTCATGTGTGGAGCCTGAAAACTTCCTACACATGCATCACAATATCTTTATACTCTCTATGCTTTTTTGAATGGTGACAAACTCTCCATGGCTTTATGGAGACAGGGAAAGAGGCCAGCCCTATATTCTGATGAGTCCAAAAATTTTCTCCCAAATCTTTCTCTTAAGCTCCAGGCCTCCACATCCAATGCCAGACACAGACTCCACTTGGGTATCCCACTGATATCTCGTAGCAACAGTTCCAAAGATTAACTCCCTGTTTCCCCAAAATGTGTTCCCTTTCTTATGCTCCCTATCTCAGGAGCAGGTGACCACAGATGAGTCTTTTAAGGGTGACCTGGGAGTCATCCTCAATACTTTCCTCTCCTTCACCCCTTACCACCAAGCAATCCCCAAATTCCACCAATTTACCTCTTAGGGAGTCATATGTAAATTATCAATTTATTCTTCAATATATTTTGAGGCTTTATGGAACCTTTTTCAGACCAAGAATTCCATGGGTGATTACTCAGATCTGTTCCTTCCCCTGATATTCCTATCAGCAGTGCCTATGTGGTTCTCACCCCTGACTTCACTTTGGAATCACCTAGGAAGCTTTCAAAACTATAAAACCTTTGTGTACCACCCAAATAATTTAATTTAACTGGTTTGGGTTGGGCCTCCAGAACAGGAGGTGAGGATTTTTTTTTTTAAGATTTTATTTGTTTAAAGGGACGTTTTAGATTCACAGCAAAACTGAGAGGAAAAGCACAGAGATTTCCCATTCACTGTCTCTACACATGCATGGCCTCACCCATTATCAAATCCCACACCAGAGGGGTACATTTGTTGTAACTGATGAATCTACATTGACATGTCGTAATCATCAAAAGTTCATAGTTTACATTATAGTTCACTCTTAGTGCTGTATATTCTATGGGTTTGGGCAAATGTATAATGACACTATGCACCACTATAGTATGGTACAGAATTGTTTCACTGCCCTAAAAACCCTCTGTGCTCTGCCTGTTTATCCCTCCCTCCCCTCAACCTTTGACAATCATTGATCTTTTTACTGTCTCCACAGTTTTGCCTTTTCCGGAATGTCATATAGTTGAAATCATACACTATATATAGCCTTTTTAGGTTAGCTCCTTTCACTTGGTAAAAGTGATAAGCATTTGCACTTCCTCCATGTCTTTTCATGGCTTAATAGCTCATTTCTCTTAGTGCTGAATAATGTTCCATTGTCTGAATGTGCTGAGTTTTTAATTTTAAGCACCCTAGGGGATTCTAAGGACGCTAATTCTAAGCTTTACCCTTTGCTACCCTCTAGAAGAATTTTGAGAAACTATGGTCCTCCTCACACATTTTTAATTTGACATCTATATTTTTATTAGTTTAATAATTATTTACTAAACACTCTTCCTTTGGTGTCCAAGGACCCTCCATCAGAAGCCCTATATATTCAAATCATCCTTTCAGTGATGCTTCAGACATTTTTATCCCCAGGGCAATACACTCATAGTAATATTCGAGATAGGTCAGAGGTATATCTTTCCTTCAAAGGTGAGAGAAAAGCTATTGTGAATGAGGAGAAATAAAAGGCACATGCTCAGGCAGATTAATTTTAGAAAAGGATGTACACTTGAAAGTTGGAGATGAAATTATTTATTCTTTTTTTTCTAGATGTCTGTACTTTCTGTGTGTGTGTGTGTGTGTGTGTGTGTGTGTGTGTGTATTTATTTATTTATTTATTGAAGTATAGTCAGTTTACAATGTTGTGTCAATTTTTGGTGTACAGAACAATACTTCAGTCATATAGGAACATACATATACTCATTTTCATATTCTTTTTCACCATAAGTTACTACAAAATATTGAATATAGTACTCTGTGTTATGTAGTATAAACTTGTTGTTTATCTGTTTTACATATATTAGTGAGCATCTGCAAAGCTCAAACTCCCAATTTATCCCTTCCCAACCTCTTCTACCCACCCTGGTAACCATAAGTTTGTCTTCTATGTCTGTGATCTGTTTCTGTTTTGTAAATAAGTTTGTTTGTCTTTTTTTTTTAGATTCCATATATAAGTGAATGTTGTATTTTTCTTTCTCTTTCTGGCTTACTTCACTTAGCATGACAATCTCCAGGTCCATGCATGTTGCTGCAAACAGCATTATTTTATTATTTTTTATGGCTGAGTAGTATTCCATTGTATAAATATACCACATTTTCTTTATCCAGTCATCTGTCAGTGGGCATTTAGGTTGTTTCAGAAATTATTTATTCTTGTGTGGTCCCTGGAAAGTCTTCATGAAACTCTAGTGAGTTTCACTTTTTGAAGTCTGTTGCTTTCACCATTTCAGAAGGCTCACTGGTCACTCTACTACCAGTCTTTTTTTTTTTTTTTTTTAATATAATTCACGTACCATACAACTGACTATTTTTTATACAATTCAGTGGTTTTTAGTATATTCAAAAACTTGTAAAACTATCACCACTAATTCCAGAGACCCATAGCATTCTTTCCCACTAACCTATTCTCTATCTGTACGGAGTTGGCTTTTTGGACATTTCATATAAATTCAGTCATATAAAATGTGCCTTTTTGTGTCTGGCTTCTTCCTCTTAGCATTATGTTTTCAAGGCTTATCTATGTTGTGGCTTGTGTCCTTTTATGGCTGAATAGTATTCCATTGTATTGGTGTACCATAATTTGTTTATCTATTCATCAGCTGATAGACACTTGGAGTGTTTCCACTTTTTGGCTATTATGAATAATGCTGCTATAAGCCTGCATGTATAAGTTTTATTATTTTTAGAAGTTTTATTTTTTAATTGAAGTATAGTTGATTTACAATATACAGGTATACAGCAAAGCAATTCAGTTATACATATATATCTATTCTCAGATTCTTTTCCATTATAGGTTATTACAAGATATTGAATATAGTTCCATATACAGTGGGTCCCTGCTGCCTATCCATCCCATTTATAGTAGTGTGCATTTGTCAAACCTAAATTCCAAATTTATTCCTCCCCCACCTCTTTTATGTGAATGTACGTCTTTGTTTCTCTTGGGTATATAACTAAGAGTAGAATTTCTGGGTCATATGGTAGTTCTATATTTAACTTTTTGATGATCTTCCAAACTGTTTTCCAAAGCAGCTACACCATTTTACATTTTTACCAGTGATGTATAAGGGTTCCAATTTTTCCACATATTTGCCAACATTTGTTATTTTCCATCTTTTTTATTATATGCATCCCAGTATGTGTAAAATGGTGTTTCATTGTGGTGCATTGTGTGCATTTCCCTAGTGACTAATGACATTGAGTATCTTTTCAAGTGCTTAAAAGCTGTCTCTAGTCTTAAACTTCTAATTCAACCCCCTTTGGCTACCAAGGTTATCTTTTAAAACCATATTACACTCCTGTTTGGAACTTGAGTCAATGGCTCAACATCACCTACAAGATTAAGGACAAACCCTTTAATTTGACAAGGCACTTCCCCATCTGAACTCTGCCCATATCCTGGGCACTTCCATCCCCCGTCTCCTAGCTCTGTTCTAGCCATTACTGAACTACTTTTAGTTCTTGGAATATATAGAGCTATTTCAGGCCCCTGTGAGTTTGTTGATAGCATTCCTTCTGCCAAGAAACTCCAGCTTGCTTTCTTCAAATATGTTTTCCACTTGCCCTTTGATACTAGATGCATGTGCTTCTTTCTCTGGAAGGCCTTTGCTAATCATTCTGTCTGTAATTGGGTTAGATGACCCTTCTTCCCTCCACAGCAGTGCCATCTTGGGGTGGTCTTTTTTGTTTGCCTCCACAATTAGGCTGTGAGTTCTTTGAGAACATTGACTAGATTCAATTTATCTCTGTCTTCAGGGCCTGACAGGAGGAATTAATTTCAGGGGATCTTCATGTCCCTCAAATGCCCTCTGGCTGAAGTGCTGAGAACTTGTTCCAGTTCCTTGGGAGAAGGCAAAGCCAGCTTACCTTTAGGGTATCTTAAAATAGCCCAGATTGTTCAAACAGAAAACCCTCCTCTAATCACAGGAGGGTGTAATAGTTGAAAGATAAGACATTTTTAAAAAAAGTAATAGGGTAATATTGTACCCCTTAATGTTAATCAATTTTATGCCATCTCATCAACTACAGGTACTGGATTACCTTGCTTATTGTCAGTGTTTCTTATGTACCACTATGGGCCAGACACTTCACTCTCACACAGTTATCTTATTGAAGAAGCAAACAGAGTACAGTACTTGTTAAGAGCATAGACTCTGGAGTGAGCCAATTGGCCTGGGTTTCACTCCCAGCTCCATTCTTACTAGCTATATGATCTTGGGAGTTATGTGACATTTCTGTGTCTCAGTTTCTCTGTCTATAAAATTAGTATGAAAAATATACTTACCTCATGGAATTCTAGTGAGGATTAGTTGAATTACTATATATGTATGTTATGTATTAGAACAGGACTCGGCAAGATACGTGTCATATAAGTATTATGAAATCCTCTTGCCAATCCTGTATGCTTGATACTATTATTCCTATTTTGCAGTGAGAAAATTGAAGTTTAGAAAGAGGAGTGAATTTCCCTGGGTTATAGAATTAACTTGATTCCTTGGTCTGGTAACTGATCCAGATCTCATACTTCGGATGCACATTTTCTTGTCTTTAACCCTTCTGCCATCTCTGTCAGGGTCGGGTAGGAAAAAGGAAGAAGTGGCAGCTAGTTTGGAATAGTCACTCCAGTCAGACTATTTCGGTCTTGTCTCCAGTGAACACTTCTGTAGAGGGTCATCTGTCCATGTCCTACTACTCATGTATCTGCTATGGACGGGAGTGGGTGGTGGTCATGGTGGTGGTAAAATTCCACTTCCCTGGGCATCCGTGATTGTCATTTACTATTCAGTGTCCTAGACCTTTCCTAGGATGTCATATATATGTAAATAATTTATTCTTCGACAAATATTAAATGAGGCTTTGCAAAACCCCTCTTAAATCTGCAATTCTATGGGTGGCAGATTTCCTGACTACTGACAACCTTTTTACTCTACATTCTTTCCAGTGGATAATGTGCCCAGTAAATACCTCTCCTTTGTGTCATGTCATATGCTGGACATTGAGGGCACAGAAATAAAAAAGACTCAGTTCCAGCTCTCAAGCTGCTCAAGTCTTTTGGGGGAAAAGATAGACAATAGCAAAAGAATATAATCAGTACTCTTATGAAAAGAGGTGTGGCACTTACCAGAGCATGGAGGAGGCATCCTGCTCAGTTGAGGAGTCAGAGCAGGCTCCCTAGAAGAGATACCACTTGACCTGGGCTTTCAAAAACAAATAAGAATTACCTAAATTAAGAGAGGAGGAAAAAGTATGCTAGAAATAGGGAAACACATGTGTGAAGGCACTGGAGCATGAAACTAGATGATGTGTTTAGGGTCTACAAATAGTTTGGGATGAGGAACAGAGAGGATGAATGGGAGGGGAAGTGGCAAAGCTGGCAGGGCAGGCTGAGCCAGATGATACCAGGTTTGTGGGCAAAGGTAAGGAACTTATACTTCATCTTTAACTCTATGTGACGTTTGGTTACAACTCTCCCTGCACAACTGCTTTTTTCTGACAGCATTCAGTAACATTTAGAAGTCCAGATTAATTTACCCATTCATTCATTTATTCACTCATCAACATGTACTGAGCTCCTGTTTACATCCGTGCTTACTTAGGGGCAGGAGACCTCAGGAATTGACTTTTGGGGTCACAGCTTGAGATCTTGTGAGTGCTTTCAGAAAGCACTAAATCTCAGCCCGGACATGAAATGATTTACGCTGAAACCTGATCTCTTCCCTACCCTTGGTGAATTCTCTGAGCATGCTGCAGTGAACCAGGTCAGGGACATTATGAGCATGGCTACTATCGCAACAGCTGAACCAGTCATCCTGGGTGGCAAATATGTGCCTGCTGTGCTCAGGCACATGGAGCCTCATGAGTGAAATGGGAAAGGAAGAGAATATCAAGTCCCTGCTCTCTGGGATTTCACAGCCTAAAAATGCAGAAAGTTAGACCTGGAAGCCCCATTAGAAATCATTAGTCACATGGGATAAACTGAGCTCTTACAATGTACCTGACTCTGTGTTGGGACCTGAGATCTGGTTTCTATCCTCAGGCACTCACAGCTTGGTAAAACAAGTAATGTAAAAATAGGTAATGACCACAGTGCATCAGGAGGTGGAGCAAAGGTTAGGAAAGTGTCCTGAACAGGGAGTGGGTGTGTCAAAGTCCAAGCTAAGGCTGAGGAGAAGTGGGAAGGGCAGCCCAGACAGAGGACAGATCCTGAGGAGTTGAGAGCAGAGGAGTGGGGCAGAGTGGTTGGTTTGTCTGGTACAGGTGGGGAGTAGCAGCAGCAGCAAGATGAGAGGGCCGTCAATGCTGAGCTGAGGATGTGGGCAATGTGGAGCCACTGGTTTCCAACATGGGAGCTGACACATTTATATCTCCCTTTTAGAAAGACAAGTCCCGGGGCAAGTTTTCAACTCACGTCTCTGGAAAAGAAGCTGTTTGGTCTGCCTGGGAAGGTTTTGTGTGAAATCATCAAGGACCCAGAGAATTCAATGCCCCTTGTTCAATTTTAGCTGGACCTGAAAACCTGCGAGGTGCCTAAAGTCAAATCAAAGCCAGAAATGATGACAGAGACTTTACAGAAATGTTCATAGATCTGGCTTTGGAGACAAAACATATTTAAAGTCTTTTGTCAGCAAGATGTAGACTTAATTTAAAATAATTTTGTGATGGAAGGAGCCTTATGTACTGCTTGTTATAAACATATGTACAGATAAAGAGAGAGAGAAATAAAGACAGAAAGAAAGAAAAAAAGAAAGACCCTCTCATTGCTGAGCTCCACTGTACTCATCTGTACAATGAGGGAGTTGAAGATAATCTTCACAATCTTTTCAGGGCATGTGTCATGTGTGTCTGATTTAGAGCATTGCTTCTCAAACTTTATTGTGCATTTGAATCACCTGGGGATATTGTCAAAAAAGACAATAGTAGGTCTGGGTAGGGCCCAAGAGCCTGCATTTCTACCAAGATCTCAAATGATGCCAGTGCTGCAGATCACAATTTCAGGATGTGATTAGGATGTTTCCAACCTGTAAATTCTATAAGTTGTAGATGATCTGATTAGAAATAGTGTCTTATTTAATTTTTACAGTGGTTTAAGGTTTGCAAAGAGATATATATTATCTCCTTTACTGCTTTCAGCAATTCTCCCTGAGAGGTACGATAAGGAGACAACATATTTACAAATGTGTGAACCATCCTTAAAACTTAGGAATTAAAGTTAGTCTGTCTCCTCTCAGCATTGTGGTGGAGTAAGGATTGTAAGTCTCATTTTACATCTGAGGATCTGAAAAGAAAGAGGACTTAGCTAAGACCAAACACTATAGAAGTGGCAGAACAGGAATTAGAATTGAATCCTCCTGATCCCTGTCCCAGTGCTATTTCCAGAATATTTCTAAGCTCCTTCAGGCATCCATTCATCCACTCAATACAGATTTATTATATGTCAACTACATTTCAGACCAATCACAACATGTGAATGTGGAGAAAGTTAGCTTTCAATAACTGGAACAGGTGAAAAATACAAATGTACGGGGAGAGGAAGGCTTATGGAGAGTGTGGCTTATTGTTGAGCTGTCAGCTCTAAAGAATTATAAAGGATAAGACAGATATCATGAATCTCTGATATCTCTCATCAAATATTTGCCAAACCCTACTCAGCACCAGGTCCTATGTTAGATTCTGATGACAAGGACATGAATCAGATAATTCTCAGAAGTCCACAACTTAGTCTAATAGAGCATTTCACTGCTTACAAGCACTTTCCCCATCATTTACAATAGCTACCATTTGCTGAGTGCAAAATATATGCCTGTGTGGTACTAAGCTTTATACATTATCATAATTATGTTGATTAAACCTCAAAGGTCTCATTAGAATGTACATTACATGAGGTCAGAGATTTTCATCTGTTTTGTTCACTGTTGTATCCCTAGAACCTAGCAAGAGTGATTGTCACATAATAGGCACTCAAAAATTTTTGTTGAATGAATGAACAACTCTGTTATGTAGATTCAACTATTACTTCCACTTCATAGATGAGTAAACTAAGTAGCATGTGGGTGAAATGCTTTGCTTGAGGATTCCCAAATAGTAAAAGCAGAACAAAGACATTTTAGAAGAACACAGAACTATCTGACTCCAAACCCGATGATTTTAGTCTTTGTATACTAGTGGTTCTCAAACTCTAGCATGCATCAGAATCACCTGGAGAGTTTGTTAAAACAGATTGCTGGGTCCCAGAGACTCTGATCCAGCAGATCTGGAGTAGGGCTGGAGAATACTCATTTCTGACAAGTTAACAAGTGGTTCTGATGCTGATGGTCCAGAGACCATACTTTGAAAACCGCTGCTCTATACCAAACTGCTTCCCAGTTTCTCATTTATTCTTGTAAGATAGAGATTACTATCCCATAGCAAAGAGAAAAATAAGGCCAGAGAAGTAACACAATTTGTCCACTGTCCTACAGCAAGTATGGGTTTCCAAGGTTAGTGTGATTCTAAAGTCCTTATTTATTCTTGATAAAACTTGCTACCCAGAGGATGCTTTATGGGCATGGGACATAGAAGAAGCCAGAGGCAGAGAAGAGTGAGGGTATTTGTCAGGAGGAGGTGAAGATAAAGTTGGAAAGGTTACCATTCAATTTTCTGCCCTGAAGGAAGAGTCCATGTCATTAACTTGCTGTGTGCCCTGGGCCAAGCCCCTTCCTCTCTCTGGACCTCCATCTTTTTTTCTATAAAGCTGGGGCCTCTTCAGCTTGCAGCACAGCCTGGGAGCCTCAGACACAGGCATTGAAGTCTGTCTCTGATTGCTTTGTGCTGGCTTGAGGCCAGCCAGGTCATGCGGGGACTATGTGATGTGCAATCACTGCTGTTGAAACGCAAGTCTGAGCAGGACTGGCACCTGTCATGGCCTTTCCCTTTCTTCCATGGGAGAGATGCAGGGAGAGCCGCTGCAGGCTACACGGGCATGAGCTTGGGTGATAGGCCACAGCAAGAAGGAAAGGGCATCTCCATGGCTAACCCATCCAGTGCTGAGGGTCCCCAAGGGACTTGCAGACGTTAGAGAACTGGTGCCCCAGAGCAACCGGGGGAAAGCACAACCATCCCGAACCTCCTGCCACCCGCAGCTGCACGGGTGGCTGAGGACAGCCAGCTCTGCTTACATAACAGCACCAATCCCAGGCCTTCCAAGTGACCTCACAGCAAACATGATTGGTTGTATCTCCCCACACTGGGTGGATCCTGTCAGCTCACTGTCACATAACCTTTAGGGGAGGATGGCGGGCTGTGTGACCTTGAAGAAATCACTTTACTTCTTGTTTATAAAATGGATACATTAAAAATGAGTTAGGGATTTGTGTGGGAACATTTCTCCAAAGAAGATGTTCAAATGGCTAATGAATATATAAAAATATGCCTCAGAAGTCACTAATCATCAGGAAAATGCAAATCAGAAACAAATGATATTGACTCACACCTATCGGGATGGCTATTACCGAAAAAAACAAAGACAACAAACAAGTCAAGGATATGGAGAAATTGGAACACTTGCACACTGTTGGTGGGAATGCAAAATACTGCAGCTGCTAAGGAAAATAGTATGGAGATTCCCCAAAAATCTAAACATAGAATTACCATATGATCCAGCATTGCCACTTCCGGGCATTTATCCAAAAGAATTGAAATCAGCTTCTTGAAGAAATATTAGCATCCTCATGTTCATTGCAGCACTATTCACAGAGTTTGGGTTTTGACTATTCGCAGTGTCAAAAACCAAACTCCACACACTGAATAAAACAAAGCAGAAAGATGAGTTTATTGCAAGGTTTTCAACCTGCAAGCCAGGAAACAAGGCTGCAAGGAACAGTGAGTTCTGCGTTGCTCACAGATTAAGGGATTTTTATGGAGTAAATGTGGAAGATATTTGGCTTCCTCAGGAGATCAGTTGCCTAGCAGTCTTCTTTCTTATTTGGATCAGGGTAGCTGAGTCAGGGGAACAAAGTCTAGAAATGGGATGAACAGATTTAGTGTTTGAGGATTGGCTGGTGTGCTCTGCTGAGTTCTGAGAAGAGCTGTAAATTCCAGTTAGGTTAGGTTAAGTTTCCCTTATGTGCCTGTGTTGACCATCTTCATTTTGTCTGTGACATAAGTGACTCCATTTTAGTTTGGTGCCACAACATAACCAAGACACAGAAACAATTTAAATGTCCATTGATAGGTAAATGGATAAAGAAAGTATGGTATGTATACATACGGAATACTACTCAGCCTTAAAAAAAGAAGGAAGTTCTGCAATATGCTATAGCATGGATGAAACCTGAGGACTAAGGCTAAGTGAAATGAACTAGTTACAGAAAGACAAATACTGTGTAATTCCACATATATGAGGTATCTAAAATTGTCAAATTCATAGAATCAAAGATTGTAATGGTGGTTGCCAGGGGCTGGGCAGAAGGGGAAACTGGGAATTACTAATCAAGGGCATAAAGTTTGAGTTAAGTAAGATTAATCAGCTCTAAAAATCTGCTGTACATTGTACTCTAAAAGTGCTAAAACACTGTACATTGTACTATAGTCAACAATAATATATTTGTACACTTAAAAATTTGTTAAGAAGGTAGATCTCATTTTAAGTGTTCATATTACAAAATAAAATTTGAACAAACAAAAATACAAAGCAACTCCTGCATTTTGCATGCTGAACAGAAACGTATAAGAGTTCCAGTTATTTTACATCGTCATCAACATTTGGTATTGTGTGTCTTGTTGAATATAGACATTCTAGTATTTGTATAGTGGTATCTCATTGTGGATTTTGATTTGCTTTTCCCACACTGGGTATCTTTTGTGTGCTTGTTGCCTATCCATATGTCTTCTTTGGTGAAATGTCTTCTCAAATATTTTGCTTATTTTTTTCAATGTTGTCTTCTTATTGTTGAGCTGTAGGTGTTCTCTATATGTTCTGGATACAAGTCCACTGAAGGATAGATGTTCTCCCACTTCCCCAAACTATATAAGCACATTTTAAATGTTAATAAATATTACCAAGTTGCTCAAGAGGCGGCATCAATCTATATTCCCACCAACCGTGTATGGGAATGCTGGTTTCTCAGCATCCTCACAAACATAGGATGCTGATCTTTGTTACTCTAAGAGATGAAAAAGATCACATGATTTTTAATTTGCCTTCCTTTAATCATTAGGAGAAGCATGTCATCATATATTTATTGACCAGTGCTTTTCCTCTTCTAAGAGTTATGTTTTCTTGTTGAAATCTTGCATTTTTCAATTTTGCATCCCTTAAGCCCTAGTCATTATTAAACATCCAGGGAATGTTTGTTGATTGAGTGACATATAATGCTGTAAAGAATAAATGAAGTAATGTATCTAAAATACTAAATTGATAATCAGTGACCAATTAATATTATTAGTTGAATCCAACTCTGGAGTCAGGAGGTGAGCACTATAATGCTCTTGAATTCTTCCCTCCAGGAACCCGGATGGTTGTTGTGAACTCTAGGTTTCCAAGAGGCCTGATTTCTTCTGGTCCTCTCACTGTGTGTTTTAGGGTAAATCACTTAAGTTTCCCTTCCATTTCTCTGCAACAGTCTACAAGGTGTATCATGATTTTTGGAAAGGGTTATTAGGTGAAAGACATGAAATTAATTTACAGTAAGGATATATTCCTGTATTACTTGGATAATTAAAATAATTTTAAAAATTAAATGCAAACATTTATGAGGATGAGGGGGAGAATAAAACTACAGAGATAAGGACAAGACTAAAAAAAGAAGCTGGCTGCCCTTTTGATGGCCTTAAATTTCATTTTAAAATATGTGACTTCATACTTGGCCCAGCCTCTTTTCCATCTTTTCCCCAACTCTTTATCGCCCTCTACTGCTCAGGTTGTTTCAGGACTAAGGCTAAGTGAAATGAACTAGTTACAGAAAGACAAATACTGTGTAATTCCACATATATGAGGTATCTAAAATATGATTAAGGGAATATGATTAAGGGAATAGAATCTGGAACAAAATTCAGCACTGTTTTCAACTATTACAACCTTATTACTACTGCAACCAGTACAGCTACTGTGTTTCAGTTATCGTGTTCCACAGCCATTCATTCCTTAGGTCGTTCATGTTGGAGGAAGGGCGTGGGTCTGGGAGAAAAATAGAGATGAACCAGACTTTTCATTGCACTTGTAGAGACTTATGAATATTGGTTTGTTCAGCTACACCTGGCAAATAGTAGGTGCTCAAAATACTTGTTGAATGAATAAACAAATGCCTTCCTCCTAAACTGCAAGCTCTTTGAGACCATACTTTCTAGCTGAGCCCAGCTTGGTCACCAGGACCAAGCACTTAATGAGGCACGCGGTAGGCGCTTAGAGATTATCGAACTGGAATGAATAGATGAGAAATAAATGACTGTAGGCAGAGAGTCATTAAGGCCACAAGGTTGGCACAAATAAAGCGCTGCAGCAAGACTGCTACCAGTTTTAGGAATGATCTGACCAAAGGAAAAGACGGGACGGCCAAAGACAGACAACCCGGGAACAGCCACGAAGCCCACGTTCTCGGCGCCCCGCCTTCGGAACGCGCGGGTGTGGGCTGACCTCGGCGGCACGCCCCTCCCAGGCCCCGCCCCCGCCGGCTCACGTGATCGCGTGCGGCGCGGCCGCCGGCAGAGCGGCGGGGTGATTTTGGCTGGGCGAGCAGGAGCCATGGCGGGCGTGGTGGACTTTCAGGACGAGGAGCAGGTGAAGTCCTTTCTGGAGAACATGGAGGTGGAGTGCAACTACCAGTGCTACCGCGAGAAGGACCCGAACGGTGAGCGCCGGCGGCACGGCCTGGGGACACGTGGGGGGACGGGGGAGGGGCGGGGGCTGGACGGGCACGTGAGCGGCCTCAGAGAGGATCTGGAAGGTGTCAGGGGTCTGTGGGACTCCGGCGGCCTTGTGTATGTTTGGGAGGGGCGTGTTGGGTTCCACGAGGGGCTCGCAGCGGGGTCATGCTCTGCGGGGGCAGCGCCTGGAGGCCCGGCGGGAAGGAAGAGAAGCGTTTGGGCATTTGGGGTAGAGGCACTGGGCCTACATCAGAGAACTGGTAAAATGTCCTGTCCTCATGGGGCTTACATTCTAGTGGGGGGAATTGGGCAATAAACATAAGGAAAAGAGATGAAATAGTGTGTTAGAAATTAGTAGATGCAATGGGAAAAAGAATTGACTGAAGGGTATCAGGAGGGCGATTTAAAATGGAGTGACCAAGGAGAATCATTGAGAAAGTGGCATTTGAACGAAGTATTGAAGGGAAGGGAGAGCCATGCCAGGCAGAGGTACCGGCTAGTAAAAAGGCTCTGAGGCATGAGTGTGCCCTTGTGTTCTGGGAACATTGGGTTGACTTCAGTGTGGGTGGATGATGTCCAGAAGAGACCGCCCAAAACAGCCAGTACCTTTGGGTAGTTTTCGTCTTCCTACTTTATTTTTATAAAGAAGAAAAAAAAGAGGCAGTGGCCTTGCCTTCTAATAACTTGCAGTCTAGCTTGAAGCTGACCAGACTATACAGATTTGCTCTGCAGTAGGATGGCTTAAACAGAACCTAGAGTTATTCTTCGAGGGCTGGTCCACGTCTTAAGTGTAGAGAGAATTCACAGGAGTTGGAGTCACTGAGAGCAGGATGGCTGGGGGAAACTTCTGGAAGAGGTCAGGAGGAATAGACAATAGTGTTGAGTAAATGGAGCCGAGGGAGAGAAGATGATGCTGTATTTGGAAGGTTGAAGTGAAAATGTCTTCAGGAATAAGAGGGGCTCTGGGCCGAAATGTGTCAGACCTGGAATGCTAGGGTAAGGCTGTAGTAGGACTGTATCCTGTAAGCTGTGGAGAGCCCTGCATATTTTCGGACTCTAGAGATACACCGACCAGTGCAGTGGGGAAAGGTGGGCACTTTAGAAAGAGCCTGAGAGGAGGCTGTAGTTACTATAGCTACTTCTTCAAAAATCATTTCTCAATGGACTACTGACATAGCCTTCTAATATGACTCTCCATTTACACCTTCACTCCCTTAAAAATCTGTTCTTTACTTACAGACTAGTATTTTAATTTTAATTTTGTTACATTAAATGTTTATTAGATTTTTAAATAATAAAAATAACACATTTGTTGTTATCAGTGCTGGAGCATGTCCCCTCACACTTAACTTCCACCATATTCATCCAGACATACACAAACATATACACTAAAGTAACCTTTTAAAAATATAGATTGAATCATGTCACTTCCCTTCTTAAAAGTCCTCCAGTAACCACTGACCATTGACTTGATATAAAATCCTAATTCCCTCCTATCTTCTCCAAGGCCCTGTGATTTGGTCCCTGCCTTATCCTCCTCATTTCCTGCCCCTTTCCTCCTGGATCCAGCCACGTTATACCTTATTTGTGCCAAGGTTATTCCTTCCCTTTGGATTTTTTTTAAAATTTACTGTTCCTTGTGCCCGGGACTTTCTGCCTCCTCCCCGTTTCATTGTCTTCAAATGGCTAGTTCATTCTTGTTATTCATGTCTCAGCTCGGATATCAGTCCTGAGAGGCCCCCTGATCACCCAATCTATGTTAACCATCCCCCCAACGTGCACAACAAACTGTCTTATCATCCTGCTTTATTTGTCATGATATTATTACTGTTTGAATGCATCTTGTTCACCTATTTACTTGTTTATTGTGTTTCCTCCTCTAGAATGTAATTTTTAGGAGGGGAAGTGACTGTATTCCCAGCAACTAAAACAGAGTCTGATACATTGATGCAAATAGATGCTCAAATATTAGTTGAATGAAAATGAATGCGAGATGGGTGTTACTGTGGATGAAGAAAAGGGACAGAGAGGAGAGATATTAAGGAGAGGCTTGCTGGGACTAGAGACTGCCAAGGAGGCCGAGTCTATTTCCAACTCCTTTGGTAGCTGCCATTTTGACTGTTTCTTTGGGCTTTCTTTTGGGCTCATGTTACCAGCCTGGCCAAGGATTAAGGCATAGTTGTCAAAGCACCCCTTTCTTGCTACTAACCCATGAGCCCTGTTGATTTTCAGTGTTTTACTGCTGAAATTCCTGAGAAGTTCTCAAAGTTAGCAAAGTTTCTATCGTGGAAGTAAGTATGTCTTTGGGCCTGGATGACAAGGAGCAGAAGGGCTCCACCAGAAGGGCTGGGGAATAGTGAAGCCAGTGCAGAGGCCAAGGTCTCCCCAGTGTGTACATTGCTCGGTCCCAGACTTAGGGTGGACAATGCCATTTGTAGGAGTGGCTGTACACCACCTGCATTCTTTGTGGTGAGGTCACCTTGCCGTGCCTCAGGAGGAGAGAGGCTGGTCCTAAGTAAAAGGCACACCTGGACTCCTCCCACCCCCGCTTGCCCCAGACATGAAGAACAGCTTGTGCCTTTTCCTCCCAGGTTGCTATCGGCTGGTAGACTATCTGGAAGGGATCCAGAAGAATTTTGATGAGGCTGCCAAGGTGCTGAAGTTCAACTGTGAAGAGAACAAACACAGTGATAGCTGCTATAAACTGGGGGCCTATTATGTGACTGGAAAAGGTAAGGAGGGGCCTACTTTCTTCGGTCCTCATGGTTGATGGTGGTGCTGGCATCACATCCTGAGCCTCATGCTGAGTCCACTTCACAGAATATAGGTAAAAGCCTCAGCATGTGCCTGGCAGAGAGAAAGGGGCCAATAATTAATTCCTTTCCATCTGTCTTTTCTCTTCATGTCCCAATTGCAGTTGGTAGTGAGTAGTTTTTAAGTTATCTATTTAACAAATTATCCCAACAAACCTATCATTTCCTGTAGTTTCTGTGGGCCTGGAATTTGGAAGTAGCTGAGCTGTGTGCCTCAGGGTCTCTCAGTGAGTTGCAGTCTAGACATTAGCCAGGGAGCCAGGGCTGTAGTCCTTTGAAGGCTTGGCTGGAGCTGGAGTTTCCACTTCTAAGCTGGCTTGCTCGCATGGCTGTCAGTGAAGGCTTCTGTTCCTTGTCAGCTGTTAGCAGGAGTCCTCAGTTCCTTGTGACATGGCTCTCTCCCTGGGTACTTGTGTGTCCTCATAACATGGCATCTGGCTTCCTCCAGAGTGAGTGGTCTGAAAGAGAGAGCAAGATAGAATCCACAGTGTCTTTAATAACCTACACCAGGAAGTCACATGCGTTTCATTTCTATTTATTAGAAGTGAGCCAGTAAATTTAGCTTACATTAATTGGAGAGAACTTAAGTTCCATCTCTTGAAGGAAGGAATATCAGGAATTTGTGGGCATATTTTAAAACCACCACGAATAAGGAGTATAACCTTAGACAGGCAGCTTTTTTTTTTTGCTCACTAAATCTTGAGCTGCCTGAGGATATGATTCATTCATCCCTTGTTCCTAGTGCCCAGTGAAGCCTAGTTAGAAGGCCGTTCAGTGAAAGTTTGATGAAATGGATGTCTTTTGTTTGTTTTGTTAGTGGCAGTACTGGGAATTGAACCCAGGACCTTGTGCATGCTAAGCACAAGCTCTACCACTCTTAACTGTTTTTTTCCCCAAATTATTATACCCTTGTTGTCTTCCAGTTTAGCAAGTGGTATCTCTCTCTACCTGGTAGCTCATGGCCAGTTTATCTCCAGAATATGTCTCAAATCTGTTGTGTCTCTCCGTTTCCTGCTGCCACACTTAACCCAGGTTGCCTTCCTCTCCTGCTTCATTATATTTAAGAGATTAATGCAGGTCCCCAATCTTCTTTCCATAAAGCAATTAAAATGAACTTTTAAGGATATAAACCATGGATTCAATAAAATATAGAAAGCACCTGTTGTACAATGTTTTCAAGACATTGGAAAACAGTGTAGTACTACGATCCCAGAGAAAAGGGAAACCCAAAAGATGAGCCCTATCCATGATTGCTTTGTCTTTCTGCCTAGAGGTAGTTTCCAGATTAGGCACAGATTGGTGGAAGGCAAGTAAAGTATGATAATCTTGCTGAACTGATAAGGCTGCTGGAGTTTGCCAGACAAGTTACCAGAGAAGGAATTATGCAGAGAAGGAGCTCCAGATATCCACACGGGGTGCTCTTATTTACGTCTTTGGCCCAATGTTAAACAGCACATACATAGCAGGGAATTCTGAGAGACCTTGCAGTGAAAAGCTACTAGGGAGCTGTGAACTGAGAAGAGTTTCCAGAGATTTCACAGCGTTTTGGGAATGGTTTGAATTCCATCAGCCAGAGTGGAGAGACCTCATTAAATACCACAGACATTCACCTGAGACTCCGGAAAGGTTCCAAAACTTAAAAACAATCCTGAAAAGGATCAGGCTGATTCACCAGTAACTTAGCTATCTGCCAGAATTAAACTCAACAGTTTTTAGTAAAACGCAAGAGATTTATGCGATCTGAAGAGAAACAAGAATATAGCAGTCTGTAAATGAGTACAACAAAATTCAGACTGAACAAAGTATTATGTACAATGTTCAGCATAAAATACGAAATTACAAAACAGAAAAAAAGCTGTCAATAAAAATAGACTCAGGTGTGACAGGGATGTTGGAATTAATGGTCAAATATTTTTAAACAAGTGTGAATAATATGTTAAAGGTTTAAATAAAAGATGGACACAGTGAACAGATGAGAAATCTCATCAGAGAAATTGAAAGTATTAAAAAGAACCAAATGAGATCCTGCAATTGAGAAACATATTTGAAATGAAAATTTCACTGAACAGGCTTAACAGCAAATTAGGTACTTTAGAAGAAAATAATTAGTGAATTTGAAAGATCAGTGAACTTGAAGACAGGTTTGTAGATGTTATCTAAAGTGAAGCACTGAGAGAAAAGAACAAAGCCTCAACCTATGGGTTTCAGTATCCCTTAATCTATCCAGAAATAGAAGAGATTGGGGCAGAAAAAAATATTTGAAGAAATAATAGTACAAAATCTCCAAATTTGATGAAAAATATTACTCCACAGGTCCATGAGGCTCAGTGAACCCAAGCAGATAAGTAATGATAACCGCACCTAGACACACTATTACCATTTTGCTGAAAGTGAAAGGTAAAGAGAAAATCTTAAAAGCAGTCAGAGAAGACACATTGAGGGGAGCAGTGGCGAGAGTAACCACTGACTTCTTATCTGAGGCAACACAAGCCAGAAGACAAAGAACAACATCTTTTAAATGCTGAAGGAAAGAACTGTCAAACTTGAATTTTACTTTAGTAAAAATATTTTTAAAAATGAAGATGAAATCAATTCATTTTCTGATAAAAGCTGAGTGAATGAGTTGTTTCTTGTAACTATAAGAAAAATTAAATAGTTTGGGTTGAAGGAAAATGGTAACAGATGGAACCTAGGATCCATACAAAAGAATAAAGTGCCCTAGAATATACACATAAATTTAAGACATAAATATTTTTCCTTATTTCTTAATGACTTTAAAAGACTGAAGCAAAAACAGTAGTGTGTTATGGGGCTTATACTATATAGAATTAAAACAAAAAGGTAGTATACTTAGAAGTAATAGCAATAGTACAAAGGATTGAAATGTGGTAAATGAAAGTATACTGTTATACGGTTCTTACATTATATGTGAAGTGGTGTAATATTCTTGGTAGATTGTACTAAGTTCAGGATACATATTATAATCACTAGATAAGCCGGTGATGAAGTATTACTAAAAAACCAATGATGAGAATGAAATGGACTATTAGAAGTATACAATTCAAAATAATTGTAAGAAGGGAAAAGAAAGAACCAAAAACACTTGGGACAAATGGGAAACAAATAAGATTGTAGACTTAAACCCAGCTATATCAATAATTGCATTCAATGTAAGTAAATACTCCAGTAAAAGGCATAGATTAACAGGCTGGATATAAAAGCAAGCCCTAACTCTGTACTGTTTAAATGGAAAGGTGTCAGGAATACATTCTCAAAACTGAAAGAACTCAGGGATATACAATTTACCAGTTTTCCTAGAAAAATCTATCTGATAACCAGTGAAGAGGTAAATCAAGAAAAATAATTCAGGAATGGAGAAACTCTTACGAAAAGACTGTTGAGCAGAATCCATTTAGAATACATATTGGGCTAGTTACGGTTACTGAATAGAATGTAAATATATAAACATTTATGGCATAAAAACACTATGGCATTTACTAAGCACTTATATACCGAGCTCTTTGTAATAACACTTGTAAGCTTCTGGCATGTGAGTTAGATACTATAATCCTTATTTCACAGATGGGGAAAACTAAGGGTTGTGGAGTTTAAGTAATAAGCTCAGTGGTAGAATGTGTGCTTAGCATGCACAAGGTCCAGGGTTCAATCCCCAGTACCTCCATTAAAATAATACCCAACACCCCCTCCCAAACCTCTAATCACACCCCCACCTCCCCGCAAGTTAAGTAATTTGTCTGTGGTCATGCTGCTGACAAGCAATGGAGCCACGACTGGAGCCTGGGTTTTCTGGCTGTAGAGCCCAGGCTTCATTAACCACTGTGCTGTGTGTCTCCCTAAGTTGAAATAACATCTGACAAAAAGTCAAAGGCAGGGGAAGAGAGGTGGGAGGAAGTGTGAGGTAACAGCCTCCTTATCTTCTGTAGTTGTGAATAAATAGTGTCTGAAATTTGGTTAAATACATACAAGCAGTGACTCTAGCCTTTTAATTTTTGATAATCTCTTTATAACTCTAGGGACTCATTTAGGACATTTCTCTGTTGAAGCAATATTCATTTGAAGTTTAGCAATTTCTTCAGTTTCACTTCAGTTTGGTTTTCTTAATGATAAATTCAAGTAAAATCAGTTACATTTTTTATTTACAAATAGCATACGAATGAAAAAATGCTCAGTATCGCTAATTATCAGAGAAATGCAAATCAAAATTACAATGAGGTGTCACCTCACACCAGTCAGAATGGTCATCATTAAAATAGTCCACAAATGATAAATGCTGGAGAGGGTGTGGAGAAAAAGGAACCCTCCTGCACTGCTGGTGGGAATGTAGTTTGGTGCAGCCATTGTGGAAATCAGTATGGAGATTCCTCAAAAAACTAAAAGTAGACTTACCTTGTGATCCAGCAATCCCACTCCTGGGCATGTACCTGGAGGGAACTCTAATTCAAAAAGATACATGCACCCCAGTGTTCGTAGCAGAACTATATACAATAGTCAGAACATGGAAACAAGCTAAATGTCATCAACAAGATGACTGGATAAAGAAGTTGCGGTACACACACACACACACACACACACACACACACACTGGAATACTACTCAGCCATAAAAAATAAAATAATGCCATTTGCAGCAACATAGATGGACCTGGATATTGTCAGACTAAGTGAAGTAAGCCAGAAAGAGAAAGAAAAATACCATATGATATTACTTATGTGTGGAACCTAAAAAATGACACAAATGAACTTATTTACAAAAGAGAAACAAGACTCATAGACATAGAAAACAAACTTAAGGTTACCAGGGGAAGAAGATGGTGGGAAGAGAAATAAATTGGGAGTTCAAGATTTGTAGATATTAACTACTATATATAAAAAACAAGTTTCTACTATATAGCACAGAGAACTATATTCAATATCTTGTAGTAACCTATAATGAAAAAGAATATGAAAAGGAATATATGTATGTACATCTACGACTGAAACATTGTGCTGTACAGCAGTTGACACAGCATTGTAAACTGACTATACTTCAATTAAAAAAAATAGCATGTGTAATCAAGTTTTGCAAAGTACAGTTCACCCTTGAACACCGTGGATATTTAAACTATGCAGGTCCACTTACACATAGATTTTTTTTCAGTAACAATCACAATGGTAATACTACACGATCTTCTGTTGGTTGAATCTGCGGATGTGGAGGAACCGAGTTTAGGGAGGACTGGCTCTGTTATTCTTGGATTTTTGACTGTGTAGAGGGTGGGCGTCCCTAATCACAACATTGTTCAAGGGTCAGCTATACTTCTGTCTGGCTATCCATTCAGCCAGCCAACATTTAATCTGAACACATGCTACAAAGATGACTGGAATGGTGTTCTTTTAATGATAATGATGGTTATTTCTAGGTGGTGTATTTGGAGTGATTTCTTTAAAAGCTAATGCTGAAATAGCTAAAATGTTTCTATTTTTGAGAATGGGGGATTTTGAGAGTGAGAGTTTGAGATGTTCCACTGAGGAGAAAAAAACAAACCTAAAGAAAAAAGTGAGCTCTGTCATTACCTCTGCTTAGAATGACCCGTTAGCGGTTTCCCATTGCTCCTAAGGATTAAGTAGAAGATCCTTAATGAGACCCGTCAGACCCTGTCCGCCTCTCCAGCCTCCCTTCCTTAGTGATTTCTGATTTCTAGCACTTGGGCTCCTTTTCTCTTTGTATTCTACTCCTGCTGCCTGGAGCAGTTTTCTTTTCCTCCTTTTTTCCCCCTCTCACTCCATTATTTCTTTTTCTTTTTTTCATTATATCACAGCTCAGATGTCACTTCTTTGAGGAAACTTTCCTTGACCTCACCTCCTTGTTTAGTTCAGAGCCGTGATACATTCTTGTAGCATCCTGTGCTTTTTCTCCATATGCGTGTCACACTTGATGCATTTATTTGTGTGGTTGTGTAATGTCACTCATTAGACCATAAGATTTACAAGGGCAGGAACGGTACTGTTTGTTCCTCAGAACCTAGCACAGTAATTGGCAAACAGTATACATTCAGTATATATTTAAATTAATGAGCATTTAATGAAGTGCTTGTAAGATGCTGTGATCTTGCTGTAACTCCCAGAGGTGGATATTATCATCCTTTCACCCCTTTTACCTGTTAGGGCTTCCTTGTACCCCATCCCATTTGAACAAAAGATCCTGAGGCTAAAAAAAGCTGGAGGGTCTGCACACTACCAGGCCACCTTCCTTTCATGCTGCCTTAACTCAAAGTGTATCAACTTTATTTAGGAATTGTTTCCTAACTTTGGCCTGAGACATTCAAGTTCTGCCCTGGCTTGGGTTGACTTTTTTTTCCCTTCCTCCCAGGTGGGCTGACCCAGGACCTGAAAGCTGCCTCCAGCTGCTTTCTGATGGCATGTGAGAAGCCCGGAAAGAAGTCTGTGGAGGCCTGCCATAATGTTGGTCTCCTAGCACACGATGGACAGGTCAACGAGGATGGCCAGCCCGATCTGGAGAGGGCCAGGGACTACTACACAAGGGCCTGCGATGGCAGCTATGCCCCTAGCTGCTTCAACCTCAGTGCCATGTTCCTGCAGGGCGCCCCCGGCTTCCCCAAGGACATGGGCCTGGCATGTAAATACTCACTGAAAGCCTGCGACCTGGGCCATGTCTGGGCATGTGCCAACGCCAGCCGCATGTACAAGCTGGGGGATGGTGTTGATAAGGACGAAGCCAAGGCTGAGGAGCTGAAAAATCGGGCCCGGCAGCTGCACAAAGAACAGCAGAAAAATGTCCAGCCTTTAACATTTGGGTAGTGTGGCCTGCCCTCCTGTGCAACAGGCAGCTTGAGGCTGGCACCTCCTATTTCTAATGCAGCCCTTGGAGGTCAGCCTGCTGGAGCAGGAAGACTTGGGACTTAATATCGGTAACTCTGGTTACATAGACTCGTTGCCCCAGAGTGTTACCTACTGGGATGTAGTCTGAAATGTTTATTTCAGTCAGTATTCCTTTATCTGGTCTATTCTGTGAAGACATCCACATTTATGGGATTTTGGTTGTCAGATTTCTTGCAGCTCTGAAAAACAGCATACCAGTGAGCCATGGAGACTATGGGGGTGGGGAGGAGAGACAATGAGGAGGAAGTTGAAAAATTAGCAGCCCCAGGGCCTGAAGGAATCAGACATGATCATCATCATCGTTTTGGTTGGGAGGGCTTGAAAAGGTTATCTTGGTTTACATAATAGAGGGTTTCAGTAGCTAAGAGCAGTTAAATAGTCATGACTGCCACCCTCTGACTTATGTAATCATTGATATGGGCTTCCTTTTTGCCTTTAGAGTCAGATCTTCCAATAAATTCAGAGATTGGGAGTTACATGTGACGTGGAAGTTAAAGGTGGTTATGCTTCAGGGTTGCTAAAGAGAATGACAGGTGAGCCTTCCTGTAGTGGAGACATTCACATGCTGAAAATCAACATCCTCAGTCCATTCACCTGGCACTGCTTCCCACTCTGAGGAAGCAGATTTTTCCCAAGGTAATTTCAACTAGGGAATTGTAAGCAAGTGGTTTATGACACATTTTGTCCCTCAAAAACTGAGCCTTTTTAACTGTCCCTGTGAATAAAATATGTTGATTGATTAATGATTTATGTTGTTAGTGTTCTCTCCAGATCCTGGGTAGGGTAGAGATTATGTTCTTTGTGGTGGTTGGGCCTTTTCTTAAGTTTGCTTTTTCTGTTATC
The DNA here is from genome assembly GCF_048773025.1 of Camelus bactrianus. Taxonomy (NCBI): domain Eukaryota; kingdom Metazoa; phylum Chordata; class Mammalia; order Artiodactyla; family Camelidae; genus Camelus; species Camelus bactrianus. The sequence continues at coordinate 41,587,010 of NC_133551.1, forward strand.
TTCTTAACTTGTCACTAGGGGGCGAGCTTGTCATTTTCCTGTTGATAACAGGATCGTTACTTCTGTCACCACTTAATTGTTTTTGGGCTTCCAGTTTTGCAGCTGTCCTAGAAGGAAGGTGTGCTGTGTGGATGAAGGTACTTGTAAGCACAGATTTTCAAGTTGATAGAGGAGGGAGACTTTCCCAAGAGCAGAGAAGAACTTTAAAAAGTGAGTTTATTGTTTAAATGTAAAGTAGCTTTTGTTGTGTTTAAAATAAACAGTATAGACCAACAAGCATATGAAGAAATTCTCAGCATCACTAATAATTACGGAAACACAAATCAAAACCACATGAAATAATTACTTCACACGCATCAGGATGGATATTATCAAAAAAAGAAAAAAAAGATAATGTGTTGGTGAGAATGTGGAGAAATTGGAAGCTTGTACACTTTTGGTGGGAATGTAAAATGGTACAGCCACTATGGAAAACAATATGGTATTTCCTCAAAAAATTAAACAATTACCATCTGATCCAGCAATTTCACTTCTGGGTACATAACCAGAAGAATTGATAGGAGGGCCTCCAAGAAATATTTGTACACCCGTGTTCGTAGAAGCATTCACAATAGCCAAAAGGTGGAAGCAACCCAAATGTTTATAGATGGGTGAATGGATAAACAAAATGTGGTACATACATACAATATAATGATAGCTGGCCTTGAAAGAAAGGAAATTCTGACACATCCTATAAAATGGATGAAACTTGAAGTGAAATAAACCACTTGCAAAAAGACAAATACTGTATGATTCCACTTAGATGAGGTATCTAACGTCATAAATACCTAAACCCTTAGACTGAAAGTAGAATGATGGTTGCCACAGGCTGGGGGGAGGCGGTAATGAGTAGTTGTTTAATGAGTAAAGCGTTTAAATTTAACGAGATGAAAAAGTTCTGGAGATTAACTTGAACAAAAATGTGGCTGTACTTAACATCACTGAACTGTATATTTTAACATGGTTAAGCTGGTAAGTTTTATGTGTATTTTACCACAATTAAAAAAACTAAACATTTTTGTTTCTGAAGTGCAGGATTTAAAGTTTTTGATTATAAAGGTAATATGTTCTCATGAAATGCAATTTGGAACATAGCAGAAGTTACCCCTCACTATCCTTTACCACCTACCAGCATTCTTTGTCCCAGTAGTGTTGTTTCACTATTTTTTAAGAATCACATCTTTTCAGTTGAACAATGGGTTTTGTAATTTTGAAGAATTAGGTTAAGTTGATTTTTGGTGGCAGATGTGCTGGGTTGTTTTTTTATGGACCAATTTCTGCCTGAGACCTGTGGTGCTAGCCTTCATCTCATACTGAGATGGGGCTGGGAACAATGGAGTGAGCATTAACAGAGTCAAATGTTACATTTCACAACGGTTATTAAAGTGCAGAGAATAACACTATACAGTCCAGCAGGTTCCAAGGTCATTTCATACCCAAGCTGCTGTGAGAGGGAATAGGTTGACAAGAGCCAGCTTGGTTGAGTTTCTCACTTTTATGCAACCTTTGAGGCAAGTTTTGAAAATGAATTTTCACACTCTGGTCACAGCAAGCAATATCATTACTGTCTTCTGGGCAACAGGCATTTGAGTCATCATTAGCAACTGTTTCCAGCATTTTTCCTCCATTCCCAGCTTAGGCTGATGGTCTAATGGGGAAGAAGTCTCATAATTGACTGGTGGTTTGTGTTCTCAGTGTTCTCACTAAAATCTCACAGTGCAGTGCTCAGTGGTGTGAGAAAGAAAGGGAAGCAAGAGTCCCAGAGAGGGAGTGGAAGGATGGTGGATCTAGAGATTTGGAGTTTATCTTATGGGTCATGCAGAGTCACTGACAGGTTTTAAGTGGGAGAGTGAAATGATCACATTGGGAAATTAGATCACCGTAGTGTGGAAAATGGGTTAAAGAGCCATGTCGGAGTGAGAGGAGGATGGAGTCAAGCATGGGGTTGATTCATACTGATTTTGGAGCCTATAAAGTTGAGATGGGGACAAAAACTTTTTTGAGCAGTTTACTAAAATTTTTTAAATTTAGAAATACTTTTAAAAACACTTTAATTTAGAAACAATTTTAATTTAGAAAAATTTTAATTTGTCAAAGTTTTATGAATTGCTTGAAAACTTTTGTGAGGGGCAGCATGGCAGAGGGAAGATGCCTAGCATTCAGACCCTACAGACGTGGGCAGCTCTGGCTTAGTCCGTGAATTACTAAGCATGAGTCTTAAAGAAGGAGACAATATAAATTTGAAACGTAATTTTATGTTTTTTAAAAGTATCAAGTAATCATATTGGGGAAAAAAAACCCTCAAGACTTCTTTGGCTCCCTGACATTCATTTTGCAGTTTAGATCTCTCTTATTTTGAATTGTACATTAGGACTAGGGCGGAGGTGCACCAGACTCCTTCCTGTTCTTAGATGTAAAGGTCTTAACCTGGGTTCGGATCTGGACTTTTACCTTTTATTGGCTGTGTGACCTTGGGCAAGTTACTTGACCTGGGTCTTAATTTTGTCACTTCTCACATGGAGATAATGATGTCTTCTTCTAGGTTGTTAGGAGGGTTAAATAACAGCTCTTATGATAGAACAATAACTTTCTTAAAAAAGACTTTATGGGATCAGATTTTACATTAGATAATTGTTTTCTCTTCAAGTGGCAGTGTTAGCTGTGAGGGAGTCTACCTTTTAAAACAAGCTTTCTTTGCTGCCATTCTTTTAATATCCAGGAGCTGATGGGCCTCAGCTCTCTAGGGGTATCCAGGGCATAAAGCAGCTGCAGGAGGCTTGGGCGGGGGGCCTGCCTCCTGCCCCATCCCCTCTCTGCTGCCCCAGTGGAGAGAGAGTCACTGAGAAGGCTTGCACCTGCTGGGGGCCCAGAGTGGAAACTATTCCCAGCTGGTGCCCCTCCTCAGGCCTGAGGAATGGTGATGGTATTACAGTTTATAAATCAGGCCTCCCCACTGTCTAAAGGGGAAAGGCCAAAATTCTTTCCCCAACATACAAGTCTCCCCACCCCCGTGATACAGTCCCTCTGTATTTAGCCCCACCTTGTTCCTAACAGACTTTTGTTGCAAAAGTAACAACAGAAACACCCAGGCTGTTTTTTACTGCTGTGCTTTTTGTCTTGCTGGCTCCTCTGTCTGGAATGTCCTTCATCTTTTAAGGTTCTGAGAGCATTCCCTTCAAACCCTGGCCTGGATAGAGGCTTTCTCTGCCCACTAGTGCCTCAGATTTCCACCCGTGACAGTGCTGATCACACTGTTACTTGTGTGTTTATGGTCTCCACTTCCCACAAGACTCTGAGTCCCTGGAGAGCAGGGACTTGAGCCTGGGCACATGATAGGCCATCAGTGGCAGCTTGCTGAGATGAACGGCGGAGTGGCACCGTAGCCTCCCAATCACCCCAGGACAAATCAAGCCCACATCCAGGAACCGCTGTAAGGTGCAGGGCTATAATGGTTTTGAAACTGCTTGTCAAGAAAAGCACCCAAGCTGACACATGATGGATCGGTACTCTTTCCTAGATTCTATTCAGGAAGATGTCTTTTTAAAAAAGGTTTTTGAAACAGTGAAGGAAAAGGACCCAGTGCAGGGCCACCTTGGCACCCTAAAGTACATGCTCAGTAACTTAATGCCAACAAACCAATATTGATATCCTCATGGCTAAAGAATCACAAGTCCAAGTATGTCACTTTTTTTTTTGCCTGGAATACTAAGAATACCTTTTTTAAAATTCTGAGAGTTAATGTTCTTTGCTCATCATTATAATTACTTGTTTTCCTGTTTGTCTCACTGATTAGTGTATGAGGTTCCAAAGGCAGGGACCAAGAATTCTGTCCACTTGTAAATCCTTCAGAGATTTCCTGTCCTTTACAGCAGTGGTGACCTCCTACTCCTCAGTCTACTGGGGCACCTACTTAAAGTAGAGATTCTTGGGTCCACCTAGATGTACTAAAAGAAAATCAGAATTTTAAATAAGCAGATTCCAGAAGATTCTTACATGCACTGGAGTGGGTGACCTGCTCAGGTGGTACGTGGTCTGAGCGCCTTGGCACCAGGACCTCTCAGGCTGGGCTCCATAGCCTCAGCCGTTTGCACCGTAGTCCCACCAAAATGTCCTGCTTTCTTGCCCTGCTTGGCGCAAGCCTGGGCAGCTCCTCTGGTCCTTCAACACTCAGCCCAGATGTCACATCCTCCAGAAAGTCCTCCTGGACCCCCAAGGTCTGCGGCGCTCTGACAGTCCTTGTGCTTCTCACTCTAGTTCTTTTCACGTGGTTTGGGACGGACTGTAAGTGTGTCAAGCACGTGGATTAGGTCCGACTCACCTTTGTTCCCAGGGCCTAGCTCAGGACCTTATAGATAAAGTACTAAATAAATTTATTGAAGGAAAGGGAAGGGAAGGGACTCGGTGTAAATCCTATGTTCCAGTGGAGCCACTGAGCATTGAAAAGGTAGTGTTTTGATGGGGGGAGGGTATAGTTCAAGTGGTAGAGCCCATGTGTAGCACACACAAGGTCCTGGGTTCAGTCCCCAGTACCACCTCCAAAAATAAATAAATAAATCTAATTATCCACCCTCCCCAAAGAAAAGGTAGTGTTTTGGAGAAAAATCTGGATTTGAATGATTTATCTGCCACATACAAATGTGTTATGTTACCTCTATGAGCCCCATTTTCCTTATCTCTGAAGTAGGGATACTGTTTACTTTTAAGGGCTAATGTGTGGTTAAAGGGTTAAATGAGATGAAGTAAGGTGCTTAGGTCAGTACCTGGCACTTCCTAACTGTGCAGTAAGTCGCTGAGGGACTCTCTTCTGGAAGTGGAATGAGGCTTGTTCTGTACAGCGCTAGAGAACAAAGCTAGGCCCAGTGGATGGAAGCTGCGAGGAGGCAGGCTTCAGTTCACAGAGATCTGAATAGAAGGAAGAACTTTTTATCTGACAGAATAGGAAGATGTGGGAGGAGGTGAACTTCTGTCACAGAAATGTGCAAGCCGAGGGTAGATGCTCACCTGTTAGGGCTGAGGCAGTGATGACTGATGCTGTGTGAGGATTGGGAGGTCGGGGTGGGAGTGTGCCCCATGAGGCATTTCCATTCAGCCCCTCTGTATTATTCATTCAGCCAACACTGAGAGTCTCCTCTCCTCTTGGCTAGGCCCCAAGTTGGGTGCTGGAGACACAGCTGAATCTGACAGGTTCCTGTCGTTTAGGAGCTCACAGTCTGAACAGTGGTCACTTATTGAGCATCTACTTTGTTCCAGATGCTCTTATCCTCTCAACAACCCTGTATCTCAGGAAGCTTTTTTTTCACCACAGTTCTAAGTGTGTGTGTGTGTGTGTGTGTGTGTGTGTGTGTGTGTGTGTGTATGTATGTATGTATGTATGTATGTATTAATAGACTTTATTTTTTTTTAGAGCAGTTTCAGGTTCACAGCAGAACTGAGTGGAAAATACAGAGTTCACACATAGCCCTCCCCACCCACACATATATACTGCCCTCAACATCCCTCATCAGTGTGGCATATTTGGTACAATCGATGAACCAACATGGACACATTATTATCAACCAAAGTCCACAGTTTACATTAGGGTTCACTCTGGATGTTGCACATTCTATGGGTTTTGACAAGTGCATAATGACATGTAGCCACCACTATAGTATCATACAGAGTAATTTCATTGCCTTAAAAACCCCTTGTGCTCCATCTGTTCATTCCTCCCTCCCTCCCTCCCTCTCTCTCCCCAAATCCCTGGAAACCACGATCTTTTTATTGTTTCTGTAGCTGTGCCTTTTCCAGAATGTCATTTGGTTGGAATTGTACAGTTTGTACCCTTTTCAGACTGGCTTCTTTCATTTAGTAATATGTCTTTTAAGTTTCTTCCATGTCTTTCATGGCTTGATAGCTCATTTTTTTTTAACTGCACATATATTTTTAAAGTTACATATATGTACTGTTCATTGTTTCTAAAGTAACGTTTAGAGCTTTAGCTTTTTAAACTTACGTAGGTATCAGAGGAATAAAGCCAACCACAAAATAAGAATTAATTCAAAAAGATATGTAGACCCTGCTATTAACAGTAACATTATTTAGGAAGCTTTTATTCTCACCATTTTTCAGACAAACCGAAGCCCAGGTAGAGTGGCTTGCAAAGAGCCACACAAGACCCAGCAAGGAGTGCAGCTGGGATTAAAATTTAGCCCTGCCTTTCTCCTAACCCTTCTTTCCTCTATCAAAGGCTGCCCAACATTCAGATGTTGAAAATTCTTTGCAGTCTCAGGGAGATTCCCCAATCAGCACCCAGGGCCCTTCTGGGTGCCGAGTAGATGCTAGTGAACATAGTTAAAAGGCTGAGGTCAGCTTCAGGAGGACGTGGTGTCCCTGCAGCACGCTCTGTGCCCCAGGGTTCTCTCCAGCCTGGGCCACGTGGAGGGCCCAGGAGAACATGCTGAGGTCAGAGCTCACTGCTCACATGACCAGCTGAGCTGCCTGGGCCAGGGCTCCCTCAGGGAACTTGAGAAACCCGGCTGGGTTCCATCACTTCCAAGAATAGCAACTGACCCTGCTCTCCCCAAGCCAGAGGCCTCCGATCAGATTCCAGGAGGCCCCAGCGGACTCTGGACATCAGTGGCAGCAAGCTTTGACCTTGAAGATTCCCTGGGGTGGGGTGATAACAGCTGCATTTATTAAGTGTCCACTGTGTGCAGGGAACCTTCTGAAAGAGGAGACATCCTTGGAGGGAGGTCTAAGAAGTATGAAAACCATTTTATAGATGAAGAAATTGGGGCTCAGAGATACTGAGAACTTGCCCAAGGTCGCAGTGAGTACGTAGCAGAGCAGGATTTGAGCCCTCTCAAGACCGCAGAAGACTCCTGCACAAAGGAGACAAATGACATCAGCTTTCAAAATGAATGTTACTCCAGCAGAGTGGGGCCCATGTGCTTAGAAACACGGGATTTGAGAGCCAGCAGAGATCCTAGAGAGCATCCCCATTCACTTGATCCTATTTCCTCATCAGAAATGAGGATCACACCCACACGGCAGGTGAATAAGCATAGATTTTGGAATCAGGCAGGATTTGAATCCCAGCTCTAGTGTTTCCTAATGATAAGACCTTGCCTAAGTCATCTGGCTGCCTCTTTGAGCTTGTTTCCTCATTCGTTTGTTTCACAAATAGCTTTTGAGCACCTATTGTGTGCCAGGCATTATTCCAGTAGCTGGGGATACATCAGTGAAAAAAGCAGACAAAAATCACCACCCCTGTCAAGTTTAAAATTTAGAGTTCTGGAAAACACCTAATAGGATTGTCATGGGGATTAAATGCAGGAATGTACTGTGGTTAATGTGTCTGGTAACGTAATAGTGTCTGGTAAATAATAAGTAGTCAGTTTAATGATATGATTATTCTAATGTGAACTTGCCTGGTCACTGCTCAGTGCAGGAACATTTCATTTGATGCTGAATTCAACCATTTCATTTAATAGTTAAGGAAACTGACACCAGAGAGGCATGAAATGCCTCCAGCCTAGAGGTAAGTTCCCAGTTCCTAGTCTGGTGTTTGTACCACCATCCACTAAACCCAGGGGCCTGTCTCTGACAAAAGGAGCCAGGGAGGGATAGGGTAGGACTGAATCTTACAGTCAGTGGGTTCAAGGTAGACTTATTTGATAGCTGCCAGAGCCCAAATGGGCTTTAGCTCTGTTGATGCCAAATGCTTCCTGTGTTTCTTGGGTATGCTAGGAGCGTCCCAGGCTCTGCCTCCACGTGCACATGTGGCAGGATGGGCTGAGTGTGGGGTGAGGTGGGGTGGGGTGGTGAAGAGCTGAAGATGTAGGGTGCTTCTCCGGGCCGGCTTCATGGATGTGCCACCTGTGCATTTGTACCCGGCCCCACACCTAGTTTAATGCTCTGCTATCACTGTCTTGAAATTCTTAATAAGTTTTGAACAAAGGGCCCTCCATTTTATTTTCTTTCCATTGGCCCCTGTACATTTTGTAGTTTATTTATCTAGGTGTTATGCTGTGGGGTGGGAGGCAGCAGCCCTGGACCTGCAGAGGTGCTGGGACTTGTCAGAGGCTTGTCAATCCTTTTTGGCCAATGGCTGAGTCACCACAGACAGGAAAGAAGCCAGACCAAGTCCCACCATAACCGGTCTGACCTGTGACTGCAAATCTCTTAAAAGGATGTAACTGGGCAATAGAAAGACAGGTTCTAAGGAGGTTCTGGGTGTACAATAGGAACCCACAGAGAAGGGGCGTGATCTGAGGGGGGTTTCAGCTCAGTGTGAGAAAGACTTTTCTAATTGTCAAAATATAGCCCTAGTATGTAAAATATACCTCAGTAAAACTTAAAAATACGATCATAATACTGGCAGCTAACATTGACTGGGTGCTTACAGTGTGCAAGGGGTTGTGCTAAGCACTTCACTGAAAATATGGAGGATGGCAGAGTGGTCAGGCATACAGGCTCTGGAGCCATACTGCTTGGGTTCTGTCCTGGCTCAACCACTTATTAGCTGTGTGACTTGGAGCAAATTACTTGACCTCTCTGTGCCTCTGTTTCATCATCTGGAAAATGGGGATGAGAATGGTGCCTACCTCCTGGTGTTATTGTTATTAAATGAGTTTGATATTAAATGAATACAGGTATATGTCAAACACTGTTCTAGTGTTTGACATATACTTGTATCTAAGTGTTTGTTAGTTATTGTCTTATTTAATCCTCAGGACAAACCTGTAGTGTAGTATTATTTAACATTATTCTCGTTTAACAGATATGTAAACTGCACTTTGGAAGATGTCAGTGACCTGCTAATCACAGAGTTGGTAAGTAGTGGAGCTGGGGTTTGGCCAGCAGTCAAGGAAGTTTCAAGGAGATTCCACCTTAGGAGTTAGGTCAAACTTCATGACCATTAGCACACTGCTTAGACCAGAGTAGGCATCTAGTTGGATTTTGTTAAATTAATCAATTAATCATTATTTCTTTCATCTCTGAGATTCTGAGAAATGTGTGCTCTGCTGGAGGAGGATTCAGGAAGCCAGCTGTCTTGAGGTTTCTTACCAGTTGTTAGCCTCTGCATAATTAAGTATCAGGTATGTCCCACTCTCTGCCCTCTGAACTAATTGCCTGTGTGCTCCCTCCTCTCCTTCCTATGGGCACTGCCCAATTCTTCAGTCTCATCATCTTTCTGGACTCTGAACTTAGCACCACTGTGTTCTAACCCTGGTCTCCCATATCTGTGCAGCATTTTGCAGTACAAAGTGTTTTCACATTTGGGGCTTCATTGGCCAGTGTGGCAGACAGTGCAGTACTCATGCCAGGCCTCTGAACATTTCCCAGCCAGTCAGGGCTACCTGCTGTAGGACCAGGGCTGACTGCATGGGAGCAGGTGTGCAATCTGGATACATCAGGGAGCCTGGTGAGTTGCTGGTGGTTTTGGATCTTCTAAGCCAAGGAGTGGACTAAAAGGGGCAAGGCTCTCACCAAGGAAGTGTTCACTGGCACTGATGCTTAAGATCTTGGATTTAGAACCAGTGCTCAGGGAGGATTGTCTGAAGGCAGGCAGTCCTCAGCTCCTCTAGAAGTTTATATATATATTTATTGAGTTATAGTCAGTTTACAATGTTGTGTCAATTTCTGGTGTACAGCACAATGCTTCAGTCATACATGAACATACATATATTTGTTTTCATATTCTTTTTCACCGGTAAGTACAAGATATTGAACATAGTTCCTTGTGCTATACAGTATGAACTTGTTGTTTATCAATCCTCTAGAAGTTTAGGAAGTATCCCTCCATGAAGTTCCAACTACAGAGGGCTGGGGCCCTAAAACTCGTCCCTGTCACAGAATAGCTTTCTCCCAAATTGCCGTCAACTTATATCAAGGTTTGCTGTAGGACATACAGTGGACCACCACCATATCTATATTACTAAGAGCAAACACTCAGGCTGTGTCAGGTGCTGTTTTAAGTGCTCTGTAAATAAAAGTCTTTAATTCTCACACAAACCCTATAAAGTATGTACTGGTTTTATTTAACTCACAGAAATTTACCTCTACTTGCTGTGAATAAAAAGAGAGGTGGAGAGAGGAAACTCAATGTCTATTAAGTATTTCACTCTCTCAGCGTATGCTGCAGAATGACTGTGTCGTGTGGGAGGTAAATCTGTTGTCCCTTCATGCCTCATACTGTCCATGGTGTGTGTGCATTTCACCACACTGAGTGTGATTCTAGTATTTAAGGATATGTCTTTCCCCCAAGCAAGCCAGTCTCACCATCAGATATCCCACCAAAGAAACAGCAATCTGTTCCATTTCTAGAGGAAAAATTGGCTTGCTATTGAGAGATGGTTTTGTACACTACTTGATGGGTGATTAAAAGGCTTTCAAAGGATAATTTTAATTACATACAGCTTTTTAGAATGTGACCCCAGGTGACCTTTGAACTACAACTCACAAATAAAGTGACTGACTATCTCAGTTTTCCAGGAACTTAAAGAGTTCTTCGGATGCAAGACTGTCAGTGCTAAAACCAAGCAAGTCCCAGGTAAACCAGAATGAATTGTTCTCTCTATCACATCTCTGGGGCTGTTGTGAGAGCCCTATTGAGGCCATGGTCCACTATATCATTCTTTTTAATTTTTTTTAATGGAGGTACTGGGTATTGAACCTAGGACCTCGTTCATGCTAAGCATGTGCTCTACCACTGAGCTATACACACCCCCCGGCCCATTATATCATTCTTTATGAGGCTGTCAGGATAAATTCTTGTCTGGTCTTCATACCACGAATAGTTGTATGTCCCCTAAGGAGTAAGCAGTTTGTTTTTATCTCATGAACACAGTGAACTGTGTAAGTGAACAGGTTTCCCTTTTTGCCTTGGCTGCTGGAAGTCAGATTTAGCTGGGACACAGATTTAGCTGAGAGGTCACTATGTTCTACACTTTTTGCATCATTCCAGCCTCTACTTTGTCTCTACCTTGTTTTTCTCAATCTTAACGATCCTATCTTAAACTTAATGATCCTGTTTTACTTAAACATCTTTCTGGATTAAGGCAAGATAAAATTAAATAGTTCTTAATTTAGAGTCTCTGGACTTTGCCAAGAGTCATTGAAAATTTGCAGTGATGTGCAAAATTTATGTGTATGTACATTTTTTTTTTTCCTGAAGAGAAGGAGCCATAGATACTAATTTTTTAAAGGAGCCTGTATTCCCTGAAATATTCAGAAACATTGGTATCAGTAAACCAAGAAACAAATAAATGCTTTTAGTAGAAGGAAGTTGGAATATTGAAAGTTTCAATTGTAGTACATAAGGGCATTTTCAAATGTTGGAGTGATGGTATGGAGGCGTGTTGGCGGGGCCAAACACTGGAATGGCAGAAAGAAGAATGTTGGTGGGGTGGAATGCCCCCGTGGTGGAATGACAAGGTGAAAGAATGTGGTGTGCTGGAACATACTGTGTTAGAATATTAGTATTTCTGGAATGTTGATATAGCTGGGTTCCTAGAACACCTCCTTCCAGATGTCTTGGCATCTTCCTTGTTTAGTTGGGCTTCTATCTGATTCGGCCTCTAAATCTTCGACATCTCCTACTTAGTGCCTTATTAGAGCCCAGTGAAGACCCACTTGGTTGCTGGAGCCACGCTAATGGGCACCTGGCTGGCTCATGGGCTTCTGTCAGTTTCACACAGAGATGCCTATTGCTTTCTGACTTAGCCTTTTCTCCTTTGAGAGCTATCTCAAATGCCTTGCTGAGTTGGGGCCCCAGAAGACTACCGTGTCCATTTCTGTGTCCTCAGTGCCTGTCTCAGGGCCTTCCCAGAGGGTGTGCCAAGTCTACGGCTACTCTAGGGTAGCCTGGCTAAGCTGCTGGCCAGAGGGCCACCTGCAGATGGGGCTCTCAGGGCTGGACTTCAGCTTCTGGCATATTAAGGCAGAAGGCAACTCAGGATCCTTAGAATTGGTCACGAGCAGGGGAAGCCAGGTCAGAGTCATTTAGGGGGAGTTGAGGCTTCATTACTAGGGGAACCTAACCTAAAGGCCAAATCCGGGAGTTGGGATAACACAGAGACTGTTGTCCCTTAGCCTGGAGTTTAGATTAGAAATGGAGAAGTTGGGGTGAGGGCTGGGTTGTTGGATGTTCTCTCCTCCTTTTCTCCATCCATTCATTCAGTGAGCTAACATTTGCTGAGGCCTTTCTGTGGGAGACCTGTCCATACCCTGGAGTTAATAGCCTACAATGGGGGTCACTGGCACATAGACAATGACAAGCCAGCGTGGTCAGGGCTGCAACCCAGCGAAGTTGTAGGGGCTGTAGGAGTCAAAAAATGTTCCTAGAGGAATGCTGTCTGAGCTGACTCTGGAGTCAGGAGCAGGTTGGAGGCTTCTGTGTGGTGGGAAGCCTGCCTCAAGGGCCAAGGCACTTGGAAATTCCCCAGCATCTAGGTGTGGGCCTCAGATCAAGGTGCTAATGAGCACAGACTGTACAGATCTTTGAGCCCACAAGTTTGATTTGTCCAGTTCTAATCTAATTGCCATCAGAGCCCCCTCCCCAGCTATTCCAATAACTGACAAATTTAAGTCTGTTGCAGTCAGTTCCAACCAGGTGGTAATTGGCCCTTAATATCTGGAGACACTTCCTGATTATGAGAGAACAGGATATTCTGGAGGTGCAAAGCCTCCTGCCTCCCAGCCATCCTGCTGCCATGTCCTTCCTTCTGGGCCCACACCTTAGCCAGGCCCTCATCCCAGTATCTGGATGGGCCACATACTCCCCTGCTGTCCATCTCAGTCACATCAACTTTAAAATGAGCTCCGTAGTGGTGTGGAGAATGCTCACTAAACTGGGAGGCAAGAGACCTGCATCCAAACCCTGGCTCTTGAGTGAGGCTTCATAGATAGCACTGGGTAAGGTTGGGAAGGGCACTTCCTCTCTCTTGGCCTCAGTTTCCCCATCAGTGAAAAGGGGAAAGGATGAGAAAATTGCTAAGGCCTCTTCCTGCCCCGACATTCTGTGATTGTATTGAATCCTGGATGTCTTGCTTTCAGCCTGTTCCTCTGAAATAGAGGCTGTGTGACAGAGCAGACTATGGTGATGGTGGTGATGGTGGTGGTGGTAGTGATGACAGTGAGGATGGTGATGATGATCTGTCTGCATAGCAGTCAGTCTCTTGGAATAAACTACAAGTGTACATGTATCCAGGAAGTTTGGGGACAGCTCCAAAGTCATAGGGCATATGAACAAATTTTTGAAAGCCTTCCCCATGGCTGAGCTCTTACTGAGGAGGAAAGGGGAATTAATCTTTGCAGACTACCCACATCCATTTGTTTCTTCCCTTCCTATGAGGCGGGTGTTAGTGTACCCACTTAGTAGCTGGGTGACCAGTAAATAAACCCTTCAGAGACTCAGCCTCTTCATCTGTAAAAGGTAATATTACCTGACTCAAGATTGCTGAAGGCTGTAGTGGACGTTGATTGCTTTTGGCTGCCCAGCATCCAAATACTTTGCCTATTTGGAGGAATTTCAAGCTATGTGGAAGCTGAAGGGGGCAGCAACTCTTCCCCTAACCCCTGTGGGTCTGGAGTGGGCTAAGTTGGTGCCCTAACTAGGCTTTGAGTCTGGTGGGAGTTAGAGGGGGTGAGGACAGCAAGAGATTACTTCAGGAGGAGGCTTCAGTGGGGACAAGTGAGCAGCAAGGGGCTGTGTGGCTTGAGGTGGGGTCTGTCCTAAACAGTTCCTGTGGTAGGACTTTGGCTGTTCTTACCTGCACCTGATCCACATCTAGCTTTCCAGTCTCCCTCTCATTCCAGTGAGCCATCCAGTAGCCTTCCACTAAAGCTTTTCTTTGTTTCCTTTTGCCAGAGATGGTTTCAGTTGTTTGCAAATGAGAATCTTGACTGGTATGGAGTTAACTATATAATATTCCAGATGCAGTACCCAGCATGTAGTAAGCACTCAAAAAACTACACACACACACACACACACACACATACACACACACAAAGGTTCAGAGAGGTGAAATAACCTACCTGAGGTCACACAGCAAGGCCGTGGTGCTGGTATGGGACTGATAATGAACATCTTGGTGGTACAGTGTATTTATATATCACTTTACATCACACATTATTGTTGAAGAGTTTAGTATTGATACTCTGGTTCAAAAGCCTCAAAACACCCTGTGAGGCCCACAGGACCAGAATACTCTCTTTGGACAGAGAGGAAGGTACTAGCTCAGTGTAATCCTGTAAACAGTAGTGGCCTGGAAGCCAGGTCTCAAGTTTGCAGCCCAGGACTGGTGCTCTAGTGGTGTCCACACATGTGAGCTCACGTGCATATATGCTGCTGCATCCTGTGAAGCAGCCCCATCTGAATACTTGGATACCTGTTACGTTAGCAGCCTCAGGTAAGTCAGCAGCTGCCTGTGAGCCTAGGAGGGAGGGAACACCAGGTACCAGAACCTGCAGAAAGGAATGCTTCTTTAGCCACTAAGCCGACCTGGGGTGTGAGGGAATAAGGGTGCTTGGGATACAGGATGGGGGTGGGGAGGTGGAGTCACCCCAAGCTGGGCTTACTAATCAAGGGAGGTTTTGATTCCTGCAGTGTTGCCAAAGAGGCTTAATTGGACCTAATGGGAGAAAATGTGTGATGAATATGAATAATACAGGCAACGAGGCCCCAGCAAAATGTGGCTGGAGGAAGGGTGATGAACTGAGGACAAGTCGGGTAGGAATTAGGCTATGGCTTCACGGGTGAGCCCAGGTGGTGGACAGCAGGGACAGCTGTTCTGCCCCAGGGGCCTGGGACCATATTACTGACCCGGGTCTCCTTCCTGCCCTGGCCTTCAAAGACCTTGCCTTCATATTTGCATGGAATCAGAGAATGTTAGACTCACAAGGTTCTAGGATTAGAATCAGGCTCAGGATTCTAGAATCATAGGCCTTTAACAACACATACGTTAATAATAGAAATTTCCAGACTCTAACCATTTGACATTGGAGTCTCTTGGGAAAAAATTTAGGAGCCTTTTCTCCCACCATCTTTTAATGACAATAAATAACATCTGTTGAGCATATCGCACCCTCCAGAGTCCTTTTATATCAGAACAGCCATTACACTGGAGCGGGTGGTATTCTACCTTCAAGTTAAGTAATGTGCAGAAGATCAAAATGAGCCAGTTGGGACTGGAACCCAGCTTTCCAGAATAAATCCCATTTTTCATATGCCAAAGTTTTGATACCCTTGTCTCCAAGAGTTGTAGAAACATTTTTAACTACTTGGTATAATGTGTCCAAATTTTTAGATGTTTGTTGTGTAAATTCTGCACGGCTGTGTACCATTTTTCTTAATGCATTCTGGCATACCACAGTGCTCTAAAATATGAGTATCTTTGTTGCATCAGCATAATCAGGGCTGGTACATTCTGGGATAGCTTTTTGGCAGGTTTTATCATCCAGTACTATTTTCAGTGAACAAAGGACTTAAACAACATATCCAAGAATAGATTTAAAGGCACTAATGCAAAGATTGAACTTCAAGTCACTCTAGGTTTAGTCAGAACATATTCTGATCTTCACAGAATAAAAAATTAAACTACCGAAAATGCAGAAAGAAGAAAAAGAGGATAAATAAACCTCCTGGATAGGAGCACACAAGGCCACACAGAGGGTGGCTGTGGTGAGGAAGTACCTCGTGGAGGAAAGCTGTGTTTATGATTCTGCCAGTAACGTGGGGCAAATCCTAGCCTTCCTCTGGGTCTCAGTTTCCTCCCCGATTTTAAGTAGGGATAATAATTCCTGTCCTGCGAAAGTTCGGGAGTTTATCAGTCCTGGAGGAGATCTGCAGCCACGGGAGAAACAGTTAAAGGAGAGGATGAAGGGGGAGGGGTGCGGAACAGCAGGGAGCTACGAGGGGCTTACGGTCTCCATGGTAACTCGCGGCAGCCAGGAGAGGAGGCGGGGTTTGGGAACCCGGAGCTAGAGGTTTGGAAAATGAAGGGTTCACAAAGAAAGCTCCCTCCTCCCTGGAGAAAGGCCTCCTTGAAGACAGAGCTCTGTACTAGAACAGCCCTCTCTGCAGAGTGCACTGTGTTTCTTGCCCCATGTTACAGACGGGGAGGACAGGCCCAGAGAGGTGGAGTGTTGCCAGCAAGTCATTGGTAGGCAGGCATTGGAACCCAGCTGTCCTGACCTCTGATCAGCACTCTTCTTTGAATGCTGTTTCTCTGAGCCTTGGTCTCCCCATCTGTACAATGAGACAGTTGAAAGGAGTAGATTCCCCAGGGCCCTTCGAGCTCCCACAATGTTTGATCAAACTATTAGCACGTGCACCAGAGGTGGTGAATACTAAGATGAAGATCATGCTGTCAGAGAGGCATGGGTGTTGTCTGATTTGTCACTGGGTCCCCACAGCCAACACATGGGGAGACACAGAAGAGACATTTGGTATTGGTGGAATGAATATGTATGCAAACACACACATTCTTTTGTTCCACAAGGTTTAAAGAGCACCGGTTATGTGCTAGGTACTGTGATAGTTCAGAGAAGGGCTCACTCTCGTGAGGGCTGAAGCCTTGCTGGAGGAGGAAGCCCTGGATGAGAGAAAGGGGTGCCAAGAGGGCACAGGTGATGGGGAGGACTCTCGTGCCTTGAGCTGCCTTGCACTATGCACTGCATTCATGTCCTGGGGTTCCCAGCCAGCATGATTTCTCTCCATCTCCAGACTCCAGAAAGATTTCATTCTTAAGGCTCCTGCTGGGCAGCGAGGCAGGCAGCTGGGCCAAGACCTTTTCTTGGAAAAGCTCGAAAAGTTTTGTTGAAGGAGAGGGTGGCCCCCCGTTTTCTTCTAGCAGGACCCGCTTTGTTTTGCGTTTTCTTTCCCAGCTGTCTTATAGGAGGGAAGGTGTGTTGAGGTCATTCCTCTTCCTCACCTGGTATGGCAAAAACAGCACTGAACTGGGAGTCAGAGACCTAGATTCACATTCTGACTCTACCTCCAGCTCAATGTGTGGCCTTGGGCACGTTGTTTTCCTTCCCTGGTCTTACTTGGCTAAAAAATATATATATATATGGGGGTTGTGATCTTCATAGTGGTGCAGTGAGAATCAAATGGGAAAATGGTTATGAACGCCTTCCTGCCTCCTCACCAAAGGCAGATTTATCATTTACTGTGATCCAAACATTTTACAAACATTATCAATAACCTGAACAACAATTCTGCAGTGTTGTTATTTGTCATTTAACATATGAGGAAACTCAGGCTCAGAGGAGTGAAGAAATTTGCCCAAGGCCACACAGCTAGGAAGCCACAGAGCCAAGATCCACACCCCAAGTCTTTATGACCAAAGTATAACTCCAACAGCAGATCCCTTGGAATCTTCATTCCTTCACCAGATAACATTTACGGAGCATAAATAATGAGCTAGGTGGCAGCTGGGATAGATTAATGAGATACTATCAATCAGGGTGTCAGGAGGAAATGGAAGGCATTTCTCAAACTGGGTAATTTGAGAAGAGTTGAATAAAGGGATTATGCAATACAGGGACAAGGAATAGGGCAGTACTCCAGGGCAGGTAATGTTAGGGCAGTAGTTACTACCCTTAGGCCTAAAGGAGTAAGGGAGAGAGCAGTTACTGGAATCGAGAGTCAAAGAGGGCTGCTGTAAGGGCAGCCTGGCAGGAGCTATGTCCTTGGTATAGAGATGCAGCCAGTCCAAGATGTAACTTCAGAGAGGAAGCTAGGGGAATTTATACTCTGCTGAGACTTTAGTTGGCAAAACCCTACCAGAATCCAAAGGGCACAGTAGCCTCTTGATGTAAACCATGCAAATCATCTTCCCAAGATACAGAGCAAGGTCAAGAAGGGAAGAGAGTGGGTCTGGAGTGGCAAACAGAAGCTATTCGGTCCAAAGATGTTTCTTTCCCCTAAGGAGGAGCTCACTAACAAATGGAGAAAACAGGTATATTCACAATTGTAATGAAATATGTGAAAAGACCTGTATCGGTAATCTATTGCTGTGTTAACAAACTACCCTAAAACATGTGGTTTAAAACAATAACCATTTATTTGCTAATGAATCTGTGGATTGGCACTTTGGGCTGGGCTTCGCTGTTGGTTCTTCCATTGATCTCACCTGGGGTCACTCAGTAGTTGCAGTCATCTGGTAGCTCAGCTGGGATCTAGTTGGCCTCAGGGCCTCAGTGGAGACCTCATGTATGTTGTATGTGGTCTTATCTGCCAGCAGGCCCGCCCAGCCTTCCTTATGTACACTGCATTCCAAGGGGTGAGGGAGGGAGCTTCAAGGTCTTTTGAGGCCTAGACTCAAAACAGCACAATGTCACTTCTGCCACTTGCTCTTTGTCCAAGCAAGTACAAGTTAGCACAGAAACAAAGGATGGAAAAACACTTTCTACTGCTTGATGGGAGGGGTGGCAAAGTTACATTGCACTAATGTAATGCCATGTATGAGGTTTGTATAACCTATCTTAGTAGTAAGCCATCTCTCAACTGATGAATGAGTAAGGAAATCATAGCATTTTCCACACTATTGCAATTGTGTATTTAACCTCTTAGTCTTCTTCCAATAGCCTGAGAGCTAACTGGACATAGACCAGGAAGAGCAGTGTCCCAAATGGCATCTTCTATCCCTAAGCGTTTGTCACAGTGCTGGACCCATAGTACATCCTCAGTCAACACTCCCTGAATAGACCAGACACTCTGGGTGGCCTTGATCCCATGAGATATGTAGAAGGTATGGAGCCATTCACACCCTTGTGAGTGCTCCACACACGAGAGCCTCCCAGATCTCCAGGACAGAGCAAGGCCCTTTGCTCTCCTGGACTCTGGCCTTCACTTGCCTGTGCTCTGCCTTGAGCTAACTGGACATAGACCAGGAAGAGAAATGTCCCAAATGGCAGTGCAATGGCCTCCTCCTGACAAGAAGAGAGATGTCCAGGACTTTCCTTGTGGGCACATGAGCCATCACTGTCCGTCAGACTTCTGACATTTTGGGAACCAAAGGGGCAGGTGTTCAATAGGTCCCCAAAGCAGAGCTCCTGGGTGCCAGTTTCACTTCAGTGTCATTAAGAACATAAGAAAGAACAAGCTATCACATGAGGTGCCAAGTTCCCTTTAGTGCTTTAAACCCTTTCCCATGGCTCCCCCTTGCCCACAGGATAAAGCCCAAGCCCTTTGATATGGCAGAGGCTTCAGGATTTAGCCTGTCTACCCTCCAGCTTCATCTCTCTTTCCCCACCTTGACTATAGTGTCCACCAGACTGAGCTACTGATTGTTCCTTGAAATCATCATATGCTCTCTCTTAACTCTGGATTTTTGTGTATTGGTTCCCCTACTTTGAATACTGTTATCCATCTTGTATCGTAAATCCCCTTTAACCTGTCAGTAGGTCCTTCAAGACTTAATTCAGGCATCACTTCCTCCAAAAAGCCTTCTCTGAAGCCCTTGGCCAGCTTAAGGATCTCCTGTAGACACCATAGCCATGGGCTCCTTGACGACAGGGACTGGGACTTCATTCAGCCCAGATATGGGCAGAGAATCATTGTCAATCAATGCTGAAAGAGCAAACAAACATGCGAGTTTGAGGAGAGGCTGGAAAACCACCCGACAGCAGCACTATAAAGGCGAGTGGAAGGTTCTAATATTTCTAAGATCTAAGATTCAACACTTCCCTAATTCTTGGCCCAAGATTCAGGCTTGGGCTCCACTCCATCAGGAGCCTGTTCCCCAGCTAGCCATCTTTACCCCATGCCCTCTGAATGTTTTGTTCTCAGGCAGGCACACAAACACATGTTCTGAACATAACAAGGAAAGCAATTTACAAGAAATAATTGCTGGTCGATGTGTGCTTGGGAGCAGCGGTGAGCTCAGACTATTTCTGTCTGTGCGTCAGCCCACCCAGCTTCCTTCCTTCTCAGCTGCTCTGGGGAAGGGGGTTCCTGACACACAGGTTGGGCAGTTTGTTTTCAACCCAGGACTGAGGCAAGCCAGCCCCAGGGTGAGCCAGCCCTGAGGATTGATTGAATTCAAAAGGGAGAAACTGAATAAGGACGATGGGGAGGAGCTTTATGGGGACTGGGACGTGCAGGTCAGCAAAGGCAGCACACAGTCTATTTTCCACCTGTCTCTACCGCACCCACACACAGGCTCCTGCTGGGGAAATTCTCCCAGGCCTCAGGGTCCTGCTCTCGTGAGGTCTCCTCCTAACCTCCCCAGCTCTGAGTCCTCTTTGTTCTTCCCAGCCAGTTGTGCTCAAAGTGTGGGCCCAGACCAGCAGCAGCAGCATCACCTGGAACTAGTTAGAAATGCAAATTCTGGGGACTTAACTCCAGACCTACCCGGTCAGACCCTTTGAGGGCAGAGTGAGGGGGGCCTAGCAATCTGTGTTTTAAACAAGCTGATTCTCATGTAGGCTGAAGTTTGAGAACTACAACCTTGGGCCAACGATGACCACTTGAGTTCTTAGAATTTACTGATCATCTCCTAACAGACCATGAGCAGCCTAAAGGTAAGGAAGGGCATTAAAGGATTCTTCCCTGTAACCTGCCAGAAGGCCAGCACAGAAAGTGTGCAGAGAAAAATTGAATTTTACTGATGGGGATACCAAGGAGAGAGACAAGATCTGTCCTATGAAAGGTCACATAGAACATCAGTGACTAAGCCTCCCGCCTGTCACCCATTCCCACCACACACGTACCCTACGTGCTCTCTCTTCAACAAATAACTTGCAGTTCCTGGGCTGTGCTAGGCTCTTTCTCACTGTTTTGAACAGGTTGTACTCTGGCCATAATTTCTTCTGACCCTGTCTCACCTAGAAACTTTGACTCATCTTTGGTGATTCAGCTCCGACATCACTTATTCCTCCTTCAAGCTGCAGGAAGGGCCACCATTGGGCCCACTGTTCTTTTGCGTGCCTACCTCATCCTCCGTATGAACCCCTTGAGGGCAGGAGATGTGGCTGATTTCCTCTTGTTTCTGGTAATCTGCATGGTCCTGGCACAGAACAGCCACCACTGAATGTACAATTAGTGGACAAAGGTGTGGTATTTAGACTGCTGAAAATAGCACACACACACACAAGACCACAAATAAAGCAAGACCAGAACCAAGGTCTCTTGATTTGCAGCCCAGTGCCCTTCTGAGGGTGATTCACCCTGCCTTGCCACCCATCGTGTGCCCTTGGCTGTTTCAGGGCCCATCCGCAGATACCTAACAGTGACCATTTCACTGTTGCCAAACCCAGCAGAAACATCAAGAACTGCCTTCAGTGACTACTGAGCTTCCCCGACTTTTGGCTTACAGTCCTAAGGCAAAGCCTAAAGCCATTGCCAACATAAAGACAAGGAGAACAGCTGGGAGAGGGGTGGCAGGCAGCATCCTGCCTGAAGATTCCTTTGCTATCATTCATAATATTTTTTAAAAACCCAATAATGAAAGCTAACACAATTCTTTCTGTTTGCCAACAGTGTTCTAAGTACTTTGCATGGACTAAGTAATTTAATCCTCCCCAAATCCTGCGAGGTAGATATTACTAGTATCCCTGCTTGTACAGATGATGAGGCACGAATGTTACCCAGCAAGCAAGGGCAGGGACAGGATTTGAACCAGGCACTTGGCTCTAGAGTCCCTGCTCTTAATCACTATGTTATACTGAAAAACACCCATCTGTAATTTTTAAAAGGTCTCTGTAGCACTTGCATGTTTAGAAAGAGAGAGTTCTTATCCATTATCTCATTGGACACTCACCATAACCCTGTAAGGGAACTGAGGCTCAGGGAGACTAAGGGACTTTATCAAGGCCACACAGGGCCAGGAAGTGGCCGGGTCCACACTGTGGGGCGTGTATTCCATCTGTTAACCATCCATTCCCTCACTCATTCATTCACCTGAGAAACTGAATGATACTAAACACGGCTGGGCCCTGTGTATGTACTCTACACTCCCACTCATTCTGTTCCTTGGAAGGGGCTCACTCCAGGAGTGGCACAGAGCTGCTGGAGAGGCAGGAGTCACCAGCCTCTGGGTGCTGGTCATCTTCCCTGGGTTTCCTAAGTACATCAGCTCTGTGGCAGGAAGACCAAGTCAGAATTCTCTGACTCTCCAGGTTGTTATGTGAGGGGCTCCTCTGCGTCTCCACAGGCTCTGAACTTCTTCCTGGTTGCATAGAGCTGTTATGACCATCTCACTGGGGACCCGTGTCTAAACTCCCTTTGGCCCACAGTAGGCCAGGCAGAGCACTATAGCTGGGTCCACAGCAGGACCTGAGTGGGTTTGCTAGGAAAAGCCCTCGTTTATCCTGCTAGGCTCCAAAGTCCCTTTGGTTATCCCCACCCCCACCTTTTACCAAAAAGAGACTCCAGAAGAGGATAGTGTAGAGACACTTTATTGGATGTCATGGGGCTGGGTCTAGACTGGGGACAGGAGCCTCCTCAGGGCTGCCTGGAATGTCACTGGCAGTCACTGCAGCCATGAAGCAGTGCTGGAGGAGGTGTTTGGGGTCCACAGCCTGCTCTTCATTGCAGTCCAGCCATCAGTTCAGGAAAGGGTGAGTCTGCCCGAGAGGGCTCACTCCTGGCACCTCCATAGAAATGCCCATATTCCCACTTTGGCAGTCAGGGGGAACCTCCTCGGGGTCTGGAAAACAGCAAGCCGAGGGCATGGGGCTTCCTCCTGCAGCCCTTCCTCTCCATCAGGATCACATACACTGGCTAACTTCCCTGAGTGCTTACCTTGGGCAGGACTGTGCTCAGAGTCTTTAATGCATCATTCATTTAACAAATATTCATCAACAGTATACCATATCATGAACTAGGAGCTGTAAGCATTTCTCATGAACTTGAAGTTTAGTAGGGAAGATAGACAATAAACAATTGTTAGGAATATGAAGACTGCACCTTCACCATAAATCTATGCAGTAGGTACTATTAAAAATCATTTTATAAATGAGGATACAGGCTTACTACACAGCTAGCCTACAGGGAAGTGCTGGAAATTTTAGCTGAAATATATTATTCTCTGCTTTAAGAATAGATTCCATGAGTCTTCATCTGCTACTTCATCCTCTCCTCCTCTTGTATATCTGAGCTTGAAAGGAACCTCACTTGGCCTTATTATTTCCCACTTCCCATTCATGACTTCTGCTTCTGCAGCTTACTTGGTTTCTGCCTCCCCAACAGAACTTAAAACTTTTTGTCACTAAATCCCATGGTCACTTATGAATCCTTGTCTCCCTTGACTTATTGGGAGCATTTGGCACAATTGAGCATTCCTGCCTTTTTAGATAAGTGATCAAGGCAGAAATGTGAGTCAACTCTCACACCTTCTCCCTCAACCCCTTTCCAAAGTCAAGCAATTCAACAGGTCCTGTTGATTCCACCAAATCACCATCTGCTGTATCCACCTATTCCCTCCATCCTCCAGGCCACCACACTAGGTCAGGCTTTCATTTTTTCCTGCCCAGACCCCTGGAACAGCCTCCAGCTGGGTCCCCTCCAGTCCATCTTCCAGGCTGTAGCCAGAGAGATCTTTCTAAGGTCAAGTGAGTCCATGTACTGTTCTTTCTCAAAAGCCGTCAATGTCTTCCCACTACCTGTGATTCTTGAGGTGGTATTCAAGGTTCTTCATAAACCAGCCCCATTCCTTCTCTTTAGCTTTGTTACTACTGCACTTTCCTCAGTTACTCTGTGTTTTACTACATCAAAATTTCACTGTTCCCTAAATGGGTCCATTCCTTCACATCTCTGGGTCTTTGCATCTCTGGGTCTCTGGGTGCTTCTGCTTGATACAACATTTTATACCTTTTTTATTCAGAAAACTCCTATGCTTTAAGACCCATCGATGGAAGATACCCAGGAAAAATGGTGCCTCTGAAACCAAGGGAAGAGAGAATTTCAAGAAGGAAGTTGTATTGGACATAGGAGTTGTCTACACAATACCCATTCCACCTCTTCTCACCCAGTAATGGCAATTATATTTGGGTGGGATGGGCCCCATCCCAGCTCCAAGAGTGGGGCCTATTAATCTGAGCCCATCAGATAATTCTGTTCCTTTGCTACAGGGATGGGCAAGCAGTGCACAGCATTTCCCTGGATACAGTGTTGGTTTCGGGCACATGACTTGAGGCGGTCCAATCAGAATAGAGCTCAGGTCTCTTTCTCTTCCTGGCTAGGTGGGAACAAAAAGCACACAGTCCCAGGGACTGCTGGCAGCCGGCTTACTACTATGGTGAAAATCAGTCTGAGAAGAAAGCCAATACAAGATAGACGGCAGAGCTTAGAGAATCTCAGAGGATGGAGCCACAAGTCTGAGGACATTGTGAGCTTCTATTCAAACCATTCCTTCTAGCTCACTCTACTTTTGGACTTCTCACCTACACAGCCAATACATTTCCTTTTTTGTTTTGTTTTGTACTTTCTATTTTTAAATAAATTGACTCACAAGAAGTTACAAAAATGGTACAGAGAGTTCTGCTGTTCCCTTCACCTCGCTTTCCCCGATGATAACATCTTACACAACCATGGAGTAATTTCAAAACTAGGAGACTGACATGGATACAGTACGACTAACTAAACTACAGATCCTAATCAATTTGGGAACCTGTGGGGTGGATGCTAAAATGTTACCTCTGAGACGTGATGGCTGCTGTGTTTCATTCAATTGGGAGTAAAGAAAGGCCATCATTCTCTTGCTCCCCAGACTCTGTATAATTCTGTTAATGTAACCTGAGATTCTACTCACCATTTTTTTTTTTTTTTTTTTTGGGCAAACACATCACAGTGTTGCTTCATACGGAGCTCGTGGACCCATCATGTCTTTTGCACATGATTCTCTTCCCCGGATCCCAGGGATTCCCTCACATGTGTATCCCAGGGCCTTCCATTCTACAATCCTAGTCTTCTAGGGAAACCAGCAGAATAGTCAGTGGTCCACCTCTTGAATACACATATTTCTGCCTCTTCCTCTGACTAATATGTAATGAAAGTTATTAAAGTCTCTCAGTGGTGCCTGAAGCCTGGGGCAAGGGATTCCATCTTATAAAGGTGCTAGCCAAGAGGCACGTGGGAGAGGAGAAAGCCTAAATGCAAGTACAAAAAGTTCAATTTTCAAGTTACAATAAGAAGATTCATGTTTGGCTAAAACGTGCTGGTACAACAATCTTCTCTGAGTCTCCTAACAATGCTCTGAAGTGGGTGTTATTATTCCACGTTATAGATAAGTAACTGAGGCCCGGACAGAGAAAGTCAACATTGACACAGCTATTACGTATGGGATCCAGGATACACTTTCCATTCTGCTTGATTCCAAAGCTTAGACTCTTTCCACAGGGCAAGCATAGCCTTAGTATAGGTGAGGAACTATGCTAGGTGCTGGGATACAAAAGCATTTAAGACATGGTTCCCATCTTTGAGATATTAACAGACTCTTTGAGGAGACTAATATGTAAAAATCTAAATGCCTTATAATAAAAAAAATGTTAAAAGCCCTACAATGTATCAGAGATTAATTAGCTCCTATGTAGGCATCACCCCTAGTTTTTACAGCTTTCTTGGTATTACTGTACACATTTTACAGAGTAAATTGAGGCCCAGAGATAAGTGACTTGCCTAAGGCCACACAATGAGAGTGACAAAGCCAGGATTAGAGCCAGGTTCTCTGACATCCCAGCCCAGGGTTGTGCCTTCTCACCTTTCTCCAGGGATCTTTTGGCCAGTTGCCTGAGGTCTTAGCCTGTCATGAACAGCTAGGAAAGTGGTTCTCACATTGGAGATGAGTCAAGAGTGACTCATCACTAAGGCTTGTTGGGTCATAGCTACCACCTCCCCAAGTGCAGTTAATTAAAAAGCAGTGGGGGCTGAGGAAATGAAACCCTTCCTGGAAGATGAGAGGGGCCGCCGCAAGGAAGGATCTCTGGCCCAGGAGGCAAAGGCTTGGCCAATTGGCTGGGTGACTGTGGACACATAATTGTCCCTTTCTGGGCCTCAGCTCCCCATCTATACAATGAAAATATCAGACTTGATTTCTAGGAACCCTATGAGTCAGTGAGAATGGCTGATTAACCATCTCCCCATCAACACTTTTCAGAAGAGGATGAGAACTTTTGTCTTTAATTTCCCTCATTTTTTAATCTCTTATTAAGCGTACTTAGGTTGAAATATCAACTCCATACTTATTCATCTCATCTGAAAAATAGGATTGATAATAACCACCTGGTAGGGTAGTTGAACAGTTTAAATGGGATAATATGTTTAAAGGCCATAGTGTAGTGCCTAGCACAAAAGTAGGAACTTGGTCGGCCTTCTCACCGAGTTCCTCACAAAGTACCAGAGTAAGAAAGTTATGGTCTTTGTGGCATCCCAAGTTTGGAGGATGGGATGGGGTGGGGTGATGGGACAGTACAGAAAGCCTGGGCAGAAGAAGGAGCCTGTTAGCAGGAACTCTGTACGACTTTCACTCTGCTCTTGCCAAGGCACTCCCCACTGTCCCTTGCCCCCAGACTCAGAGATCAGGACTGAAGGTGCAGTGCAATGGTCTAGGCTTTAGACCTAGTTGGGAGATGGGGGTTAACATCCTAGCAACACATGCTCACTAGCTGTGTAGACTTGGCCAGTTCACTTCCCTTGGCTGAGCCTTGGTTTCCTCTCCTGTAAAATGGGGTTAATGATCTCTCTGCATGTCCTACTGGAGAGGGAGACAGAAACATATGAAAGTCTGTGTCAAGAGGAAAGCTCTGATGAATGTAAGAGAGTGGGCCTATAAACTGTCTCAGGTGCAAGAGGGACAAGAGGCTCCTGGGTTGATGCTGTGGGTTCACAGGAAGGAGAGGATAGCACTAAATGAAGAAGAAAGGGGAACTCAGAGCTGAGTTTAGGCAAAAGGCAGAGAGAACTGAAAGCTATCATTTAATAAAGAGTCAGGAAATGCATCTTCCATCCTAAAAATAAGAAGCAAAAAGCAAGAAACTGTCTCAAACCCTGCTGACCGAATAATACAGCTGGTGGCTGGGCAGTGGAAAGCAGGAGGGTACTTTGCATGCACAGGGCCAGCAGATGAACTGTGTTCCCTTGAGTTAGAACGGCTGCAGGGCTGGGGTGGGGAGAGACGAGGGGAGCAGAGCACAAGCAGGTGCACCCACAGACCCGGCCTGGTGAGGGAGAAATAGTAGGACTTTGGAGGCAGAAAAATACAGATTTGAATTCCTGCTCTGCAGTTTACAAATTGTGCGCCTCTCTGAGACCTGGTTTTCACATCTGTAAAATGGGTGATAGTAACACCTACCTCACTGAGGCAGTTGGGAAAATTAGATGAGGTTAGTGCATGTAAAGTTTCAAATAGTGTCTAGCATATAGTAGGAACTTCCCTTTCTCAGCACAGGGATAGGGAGAAGAAGGAAGGTGGAGGTGGATTTGGCTCTGTCACTTACTCAGTAGGCACCTTAGGCCTCAGTTTCTTCATCTGTAAAATGGATTCTAATAAGATCTATACTCTTCCTGGTTATTGTGAAGAGCAAATGATATGGTCTCTTTAAAGCTAGTTCATTCCTATTAAGTGCAGTATCATATTTCATTATTCCTCTACTGATGGGCATTTAGTTTGTTTCCAGTGACCAGCTGTCACGGTATCCATCTTTACAAGTCCTCTCCAAGTGCAACAATATCTCTAGGGCAGATAGTTAGAAGTGGAATTGCTGAGTTATAGGGTATATACATTTTTAGTTTAAATAGGTATTGCCAAATTGCTCTACAAAGTGGTTGTAGACTTACGCTCTTACCAGCAGTATCTGAGAGAGAATCCATTCCTTCCACCCAAACTTCTCACTATTAATGTGATCTGTTTTTGGACTTTTGCCAATGTAATTGTTTTTTTTTTTTTTTTTTTAAAAAAAGGTATGTCGTTCTTAAATTGCATTCTCCTGATTATTAGTAAGTTGAGCATCTTTTCATGAGTGTTGGGCATTTGTATTTTCCAGAGAATTATGTTTTTCTCATTTGTTCAAAGATATGCCTATATATTCTGGATATCAATCCTGTCTCTATTTTATATACGATAGTTAATTCTCATTATTTGTAGTAGTTATGTTCTATAAAGTTGCTACAAACACTGAATTTGCAAATAGTGAACCATTGCACCTAGGAGAAGTACAAAGCCAGGTTCCTGTGACCCTCTCGCTACAACATTTTTGTCAGCTGATCATTACATAACTTCATTCTGTGCGTGTTTCTTATTAAAGACACCTTATTTAACATACACTGTTAATTCATTAACATTCAACTCATGGCCAACAGCACTATAACTCTTGCCTGAACAAAGTTTATCTAAAAATGTACTTTCTACATAAGGCGCATGACAGCCTTCTTGTACTGAGGACTACTAGGCAGCATTTCAGCACTAAATTTGGGTGTCATTTTCAACAGTGAAATCACCAACATAAATCATAAAAATGCAAAAACATGGCACTAAATATACCACAGAAGGACACTTGTTTACAATATAAGAGCTGAAATAAGGAGGCAGAGCATGGCCTTGTTCAGCCTCAGCTGGGAATGTGTGTGACAAGGCAGCTCACATTTTTTGTTGCTCTGTGCACATCCATATCTGCAGATGACCTCAAAACACTGCAGGTATTGATCTTTGAGGTTACAAATTAGTTCTAGCAAGTAGGCGAATTCACAAATATGGAATCTGTGAATAATGAGGATTGACTGTGTGTGTGTATTTGTATTTCTAATATCTTTGCAGTCCACCACTGGTTTTTTTAACTTTATGTATGGTGTCTTTTGTATTATTTGTATTTGATATCTTTTTGTATTTGATGTAGGCAAATTTGCCAACATTTCCCTTATTTTTAAAATTAAACATTTTATTCATCTTACCCCATTTAAATCAATCTGTTTCTGGCCTCTTTCTATTCTAGGGTTTCTCAGCATCAGCACTATTGACATTCTGGGTCAGATCATTCTCTATGTAGGGTGCTGTCCTCTGTATCGTAGGATATTTAATAACATCTTCATGTAACAAATAGAATGCTGACTATATTGAATTATTTTGAATGAGCACATGAAGAGTTTGGGATAGAAATGTTCATGTCGTGAACTTCCTGAGAAACGTGCTCCTGCTTCTGAATATTCCAGGAACACTCATGAGGCAAATGTTCCAAACATCATTTCTAAATATCTCCCCTCTGCAAGGGTGCTAGCCTGCTGAATACAAGGAAATCATGTGACCTCTTTCTTACCTGTAGTTTGTAAGCTTAAGCCTGGGTCCAACTTTGTGTGGGGTTTTGAGCCGATGAACAGGTAACAGAGCACACAGGCGGTGACAATGAAGGCCAGGAGGACCACGGCTGCTATGGACAGGCCCACAAGAGCGCCAATACTGGGGAGAGAAGACCGTAAGGGAACAGGGTCAGAAAAGGACTTGGGAAGCAGCATGTTGTAGGAGAAGCATTGTAGGAGTTAGAGGAATCAGCCGACTTGAACTTCTGTCTCTACTTGCCCTAAACAGGCTTTCTGGGTCTAAGCACGGGAAAGAGCATCAACTAGGTGGCAGGTACTCACCACATACATGACTTGACATGACTCCGTGCCACCAGGTAGCTGGGACTCCATGTGTGTTCCCTCTCTTCTCCTCTCCTTTCCTCAACCTGCTTCCACCTGGGGAAGCTGGAGATGATCTTAAAGAGCCCTCCCCACACTGCTGTTTCTTAAAAATCAAGACACATGGTGGGCCTTAAACACCAGCTGTCCTTCCAGCCTCAAGGTAATTTCTGACCCAGCCTCTAGCGGGTCATCACTCTAGTGTGGACTCCACGTCTAGAACACTCCCTGCTGCTGGTCCCTCTGTCTTCAACCTCACTGCCTCTGCCCCAGGTCAGGCCTCAGTCACCATCACCCGGTCTCCAGATAACTACCTCCTGGCCTTTTCTCGAGGCCACTGTCTTTCCCGTTTCACGTGATCTCTACCATCCTCTCCCCACATCAGAATTTTTCCTGTCCTTGAAGGCCCATCTCAAATGTCTCCTCCTCAGTGTTTTCCCTGGTCATCTTTCTCTCTCCTTTCTTCTCCCGTGCCAGGCTAACCCAGCCAGACACCTTACTCAGGGCCTCTAGCGCTCCCCACTGGGTCAGGCAGCCAGCGTGGTAAGGAAAGAGCAAAGAGCTTTGGAACTCTTACAGACCTTCCTGGTTTAGGACCCAGGTCTATTAACTAATTCGATGTGAGATCTTGATGAAATTATTTAACCTCTGAGCCTCAGCTTCTTTGTCTGAAAAGTGAGAATGATCAAAACATAGCACCTCACAGGTGGTAGTGAGGATGAATGATCTGTATAATATTCTTGGCACATAATAGGTATTCAACATATTCCTCGTGTGTTCCTTGAAGGCAGACTCAGACCATGTTTAACTGGCTTTATTCTCTCCTTGTACAGGTGCTGGCACGTAGTAGGCAGTTAGTAATTATTGAGTAGCTACTTTGTGTCAGACACTGTGGGATGTTCTCCTAACAGTAGGGGATAGGTAGCACCAGGTTTGTTTGTGTGCCTTTTCTGCCTTTGATTCCTACAGCTTTTATGCCCACCCCTCAACCCTGACCCCAACCCCAGATTCCTGCCCTTGCCATTTCTGCCATTTCATTCCCAACTAACTGATGATTAATTTCCACTAAATAGAAACACCTTAGAGCTTTGGAGAGTCTGTTTTCCAATGGCTAAATAAATTATTGGATACTCCTGTGATGTAATAGTATAGAGCCATTAAAAACATGTTTTCAAATAATATTTAAGATCAAGGATACATTCTAATGAGCTGCTAAGTGAAAAAAGCAGGACACATTACTAAATATATAGCATAACCCTAACTTTAATAAATAAACATAACATATACATACATAACACAGCATGGGTAAGGTTGGGTGGAAATACACTAAAATGCTAACGGTAACAGGCTGTTTCTGGGTGTACCATAGGCTGTAGATGTCCTGTCTGTGTCCCATTAGGTCTTGGAATTGTGGAATATTCTGACCAGGGTTTCAAATGTCAGCATCTGTATCTTTTTCCCCGGAATTTCTTGGGGCCAGAACAGTCTCTGCACATTGTTTAGGTCAGAAGTGCAGGAAAATTAATGCCTCCCTTCTCCCACTAGCACACAGCCAATGGCTGACAGAAACTGGTATGTGAATCCCCAGCTTCCTGGCCCTCCGGTGAGATGACTCTGAGGTGTGTGTTCTACACTGGCTAGCAGAGTTCAGCAGGTTTGAGCTCTGGGGACCCTCAGTGGTGACTCGCTTGGTAACACACCATCGTTAGTTAGCTCCTTCCCTTTCCTGTCTCACTCCCCCACCCTCTACTAGTGTTTTCTAGGATCGCTTGTCATATAAACTACTTGCCCTCAAATCCTCATCTTCTGGGGAACCCAAGCTAGCATACTGGATCGCCCATGATCTCTTTCCTTTTTTTGTTTCTCCTCTCCTTTCCACATTTTCCACATTGAGCATGTAGTACTTTTTAGTTCTTGTAAGTGTTTTAGTGAAGTATTATTTCCTTTTTTGAGATATCCTTACTGTTTATAAGGCTGTTACCTGGGGGACTTGTGCTCAGGTTGGGGCCCCACCCTTCACAAGGGACACCTGGATGGAAAGGGCCCTCGAAAAGTAGGATCCTTTGAGGAGTGGGTGAGAGGACTAGGGAGATATAGTCCAGATCATCAGTTAGTCAGGGAGTGGGCACTGTCTCTGATGGTCTGTCTGGAGACAGAGGAACCAGCTTCCAAGAACAGAGCTGGAAACAACAGGGGAGGGCCCAACAGGGAAAATCTGTACTTAGTATGAGATGAACTTTAAATGATCAGCGTTGTCCTATGTGTACTGCCTCAAGAGGTGGCAAGTTTCCTATTATTGGATAGGTTTGCACAGAACACCTGGATGAGCACACCTTTCAGAGATTAGAGATTCCTGCCCAGCGTGGGAAATTGGATTAAAGAGCTGCTAGCCTTCCAGGATTTCCCAGCTCTATGACCCTGAAAGATAGATAACCCACTGTGACTTCCAGGAAAGGACTGGAGGGGTGGTCTAACATTTCTTAGGACTTTTGAGTCAGGCAGTTCTAAGTTTGAACATATAAGCTGAAAAATTCTTTACCTTTTGGTCTTCATTTTCTTCATTCATAAAAGCTCTTATCTCATCAGGTGTCCATAAAGATTAAATGAGATAGAGGTAGTGCCTGGCTGCCAGGTCTGCCCTCCAGCAAGGCTGCTGCCTTTTGGCTCACATCCTGATGAAAAACAGAACTACTGATAGAGGGTGTCTGGAAAGTGGATCAGATGTGTGATAGCACCAGCTGCTTCTCCACAGGGAGTCTTCATTTCCTGAGACATGCTTTTAAAGACAGCAATTCTCCTTGAGCACTATCCAAGGAAACAGTGTTTACCTGCAGGTTTTTATGTTTTTAAGGGCTAGCTTTCATGAACTGGGCCAAACGGAGTCCAGAGCAAAACAAGGTCTCCACTCTGCAATGGTGGGGCTCTGACAGAAACATACTAGGAGGGTTGTTTCAGGTTTGGAGGACACTGATCACCTAGATGTCTTGAGGACACTGGTTCCCCTCCTCCACTTGGCAACTGTCTGTGTTGTTTATGAACCACTTATATCCAAGCCTAGGAAGAGTCAGCCCTGCAGGCTAGAACCTTTCAGCTTCCCTTGGGGTCACAGAATGGAAGCACACTGACATGTGATGTAACCTCAGAGGTCACCTCATCCAACCCTCTACCTCATTGTCTGAGCCAGTAAAGCACTCCATGCCTCAAGAGGGTCCAAGGCAAGGTAGAGGGACCATAAGAGGTGTGTAGGGATAGGGGTGGTAGTAGAAGGATGGGGTCCTGGCTTGGTGCTGAGGGATTTACTTATCTCTGTCCCCCCAAGGGCTAGCATAGTGCCCAGAAGACAGCAGAGGGTCAGTGAGTAGTTTTTCAAGTGATCTTAGTAGAGCAGGTTATAGTAAGCTAGTTGTCCAGCAGGTCAAGCCTGGACTTGGGACCAGACAGGCCTGAGTTTTCATCCCAGCTGTGCCACTTCCTCTCACTGGGGCACTCTCAGATAGAAAATCAACCTCTTTTAAGTTTTCTCATCTGTAAAATGGAGAGAAGATATGCCAGGGTTGCAAATGTGTGAATGCATCTAGCTTCTGGATGGTGCTAGGTAATGTTCTTTAAATCTCAGTATATCATTGCTGGAAAATCTTGGACAATTCACTTTCATACTGAGTTTCAATTTCCCCACTGACAAACCAGAGAAAGGGAACTCCCTTTCATTGAGCACCTACTATATGCACTAGTCACTTTCACATGCATTATTTCACTTAATCTTCACAACAATTCCATAAGACAGGTATCATTACTGCCATTCTAAAGATGACAAAAGAGACTCAGAGATAATTTGCCCAAGTTTACGTAGCTAATAAGTGACAGAGCCAAAGTTAGGACAGGGTTCTAACTAGCCCCAAGGCTCCACACTGTTTCCATACTTCAAAGGGAGGTCAGCACTATCATATTTCAGCACTCAGCTCAGTGCTAAGTACACAGTGGTTCTTCAACAGATACTCCATTGTTATACTTCAGATGCATGTTGTATCTCTTTAAATGGACTGTGAGGTCCTCAGAGAGGGAATAATTGATTTTTGTGTCTCTAGTACCTAGCATAGCCTCTGGCACAAAACAAAGGCTATGATGAATGAATGAAAATATGGATGAACAGAGAATAATATAATTCCCTAGGTGACAGCAGCTGAATGTGCAG
Organism: Camelus bactrianus; assembly: GCF_048773025.1. Classification (NCBI taxonomy): domain Eukaryota; kingdom Metazoa; phylum Chordata; class Mammalia; order Artiodactyla; family Camelidae; genus Camelus; species Camelus bactrianus. The sequence goes on from NC_133551.1 coordinate 41,620,837, forward strand.
GATCTGAAAACCTGGCCATCTGAAAATCCTTTGGAGTTACAGACTAAGCAGTCTAGAAAAGCAATAACTGTAATTGTTAGTGGTATATGCCAAGTTGATTTTACCTCTTGATCTCATTTGGTCCTTGCCCTAGTCAGAAATCATCCTCCCCATTTGATGAAAAGACAGAGGCTCAGAGAGGTTTTAGAGGCAGACTGTCCTTTCCTGCCCAGAGAGCATGCAGCTGCTGGTCACATACCTCCAGGGACAAGAAGATCACTGTCTACTGAGATGGCCCGCTCCATTTTTGTCGATGCCTGTTTCCCAGTGCAGCCTCAGGATCAGGTCCTATTTTCTGGGTGAGGCCTTTAGGGACCCAGAGAGATTGAGATCTCTTGCCCTCTCAGCCCCCCACAAGTTCCAGGAATGCCAGCACTGTTCTAACCACCTCCTTCCCTGAACTAGTGGGGAAACTGAGGTCCTGTGGATAGGGATTCACCCAAATTACACTGATCTGGCTCCTGCTATGGCATTGTCATTATCTCATGATGAACTCATAGGCAACTTGGAATCCTTGGTTTCTGCTTTGGCTTGGGAGTGGGGTACATCACAGAACTTACCACAGGGCCTGGCCAAGTGCTCAGGAAGGGGTGATGATCGAAAGAATGACTAAATATGAGGGGGGAGAAAAGAGTTGAGGTTGGGCAGAGGCTGAGGCTGAGTTGGAGTGTAGCATCAGATGAGGTATTAAGGCTCAAGGTGAGGTTTGACTGTAGGTCTAGGTAATGTTTGGAGTCAGGGTGGGGGAGGAGAGCTGAGGTTGGGTTGCAGGGAGGATCTGAGGAGGAGGTTAGGGCTGGTGATAGAGATCAGTATTGGGGCGTGGGTAAGATCAGGGATGTGGCAGATGATATTATGAAGGGGACCCTGGTCAGCACTTGGATAAGGGAGGAGTTTGGGTATCTGGTGAACCTTTGCAAGGTGGGAGTTTGCTGTTAGGGTGAGGGTTATTGTGTAATTTAAGGTCGGGCTGAGGGTGGTGGATGTTTGGGTGGGGGCTAAAGTGAAGGTTTTCCAGGGTGGAGCTGGGGCGGGTGGTTCAAGGATGGACCTTAATAATTGTTGGGTTAGGATAGGGGGATAGAGCTGAGAAGCGTCTGCACAGGGAGCTGGGTTGGAGACAGAGTGAGAGCAAAGGTCAGTATGGGGCCTGAAGGGATACAGGCTGGGTGGGGGTTGGCCCTGACGGGGTGGGTTTGAGGATTGAGGGTTTAGCACGCATTTGGGCCGAGGATGGGGCAAGGGGGCTAAGACTAGAGTGGAACTCTGGGTGGGGTTAGGGCCGGGTGGGTACCTGAGCCACCACATGTAGCTGTGCTCGTAGGGGAAGAAGCTGTGCGGGTCATCGCAGCAGTACTTGTGGTCGCGGAAGCCGCAGCAGAAGACGGCGGCCGCCTCGCCCCCCGGCCGCGGGCAGCTGAAGCCGCGCACCACCTCCTGCTCGGCGCTCACGTAGGTCGTGCAGGCGCCGCTCATCGCGCTCCGCGCCGGGCCCGCCGCCACCGCGGGCCACCAGACGGCCGGCGAGAGAGGGCACGGGTAGCCGGACGAGCGAGAGACGGACGGAGACAGAACCGAGCCCGAGAAAGAGACAGAGAGAGAGGCAGAGATAAGCAGAGAGTCAGGGATTGAGGCAGAGATCGAGAAAAACCCCGCGAGGGGCGCGGAGCTGCAGCGGTTAGAGATAGAGTCCCCGAGGACCGAGAGAGGCGACCAGGTACGCGGACAGGGCTCGGCAGGAGGGGAAAAGGAGGAGGGAGAGGGGAGGAGGGAGAGGGTAGGAGGGAGGAGGAGGGCCAAGGAGTGGTGGGAGTGGAGAGGCGGCCGGGAGCCGACGCCCGAGCCCGGGGCGGGGGGCAACCCGCAGATCCGGAGGAGGGAGCAGCCCCGGGAAGCCTACCCGGCGCACGTCTCTGCCCGTGGCCCCCACCGGCTGCACTACGTTACCAATTTATGCACTGGGGCGCTGGGTGCTCGGAGAGACAGCCCATGTCCAGGGTGGCAGAGCGGGAACCGAAGCCGCCTCCTTGGATTCCACACCCGTGCTGAGCACCAGCCGTTGTGCTAGGCGCCGTGCTAGGCGCTGGGAATCTCATGGAGGTTCCAGGCTAGTGCGGGGCACATCGACCATACAGTAGGGTCAGTATGGGGATGATTAATATACGACCTCGCTTAACCCTCACAACAACCCAGGGGACCAGAGATTTTCAAACTTTTTTTTTTTTTAATAAATGAGAGCTGAAGGTCAGATGAAAGTCATTTCCGTGGGCTCTTAACCCCATGGGATTTCAACCTGGGTCTGTCTTGTTCCCAAGCCCTTACTCTCTCTGGGGCTCTCACACCACCTCTTTTCCAGTGACTTTTCCTGTTCTCATCTTCTGGCTTCCTTGCCTGCCACTTCCTTTCCCTGAGCAGCTAGCTCATGCACTGACATGTTCACACTCCCATTTTCACTCCCTGCCACACTGACTTGGGACAAGAGGGCTAGTGGGCGTCCAGATGGTAATTCCATCCACCAGGAAGCAAAGCCAGTACACTTTTCCATTCTCAGACATTATTTCAGGTCACAAGGTGAGTGTTCTCACTAGGATCAGAGGACCACAGCCTGAAGGAGTTGTATGGAGTCTTTGGAGATTGCCTATCTATATATCTCTGATACACTGGGAAACTCAGGCTCTGAGAGGTGCAGTTTGGGCCAGTTACTCTGAGCCAGGACTAGGGAGTGCTGAACTTTAGTTGCCAATAATTCCCATTCAGCCAATCAGGGTGCTAGGGCTGAAAAGGACCTGTGGGTCATGTAATCAGTTGAGTTACAGCTAGCATTAAAAAATAAATAGAATAGAATAGAAAAAGTACACTGCAAATACTTAGCACTGTAAAGCTGAGTATTCTTTCATTAAATGTTTTTTCAGTTACATATATCTGTATGTATTGTGGACCAGATCATGATGTGAAATCTGTTTCTTATTTTGAGTCCAGGTCAAAAAGGTTTGAAAGCCACTGAATCTGACGTTCCCATTGGACAGATGGGCAGGGACTAACTCAAGATTGCATAATCTTTAGCTCTCATTTTTCACAGCAATGGGTAGAGTAGGAAATAGTTAATGTGATGCTTTGAGACTCTCTAGTTCCTCCATCCCTTGCTTTCAGTGTGTATGGGATAACTCATGGGCCTTAGAGGATCTGGGCCCAAGCTCTAGCTCTACTGCTTCTCTGCTTTTTTTCTCTGTGCTTCAAGTTCCTTTTTTTCATCCAGGCCAGCTCCTCAGATGCTGATACGTACCATGCCCTTGACTTGGGCACCAGGGCTCCTGAGAGAGGTCAGATCTGGGTCACGGCGTCATGGGGGAGTCAGACAGACGATCATAGGACAGAGCAGTGAAAGGGGAAATGTAAGGACCATGGTCACAGAGGGATGGCCATCTGAAGGAGAATGAAAAAGTTTGGATGGAGTAGTGTCTTCAAGGGTCACTGTAAGGTCAAATGTGAAAAGGAGAAGAAATTATTATCTTCCAGAAAATCCCTTCCCTGAGCTGTGGATCTCTGCAGGCTGAGAACTGGATGACATGCTCTAATGGAGGTGCACTTTGGCCTCTTTATATATCAGATGGGGAGTAAATAGGAAGGGTGGAATCCTTTGGAAAGGAGTGAGGTCTGCTGGAGATATGGGGTTCAGCTGTGAGGTAGAAAGCACTCTTCTCTGGCTTTTGGAAAAATTGGGAAGCGCCAACAGTTTCCAAAGCCCTTTTCCAGCCAAGAATTAATTTTTTCCTCCCAGCAACCCTGTAGGGTAAGCCAAGTGGGGATGATTGTGCCCCTGAGAGAAATAACAAGCTCAATGTCCCAAAGCAGCAAATGGCCAAGGCAGGACTGGTACCAATGTCCGTCTAGCCAAGTGTCCCCTTGGCAGTCTGATGAAGACTATGGACCCCTATTCAGAAAAATATTTTTAACCACAAAAAGTAAATTACTTAGGATTACAAAGGATACCAATTATATAGAATCATTATCAAAATAGTTATTTTGTGAAGTAGTCCTTTTTAAACATATTAAATAGAAGATTTAGAAATTCATCTATTAGATATTATAGTTCTGAGGTGATGAATAAGTGTAAACAGTATTTCAAGATATTGCTATTGTAATGCAATACAAAAATAACTGATTTCTATTGTTGACAAAGTCACAGTTTCTGCTAACACTGCTGTGATTTGTTGCTTACATGCATGATAGAAGGAAATGCTAAATTTGAGTTAGAGGGCAGTGAAAACAAGGATGTAATTTTTAAAAATCCAAGTTCATGGACCTCTCTCATGCTGAACTCTATCTGTGGACTCCTTGGGCTCTGTGGAATCTGCTAAAATCTTCCACCTCTTATGGTCTAGCACCTGTTCTAATGTTTGTTCCTTCATTGTGTGCATCATATTTCTTCCTACAGATGCATTGCAGACCTACTATGTGCCAGGCAGTTTCCCATCTTGTATGGCATATAGTCCTTGAGTTAGGTATTTTTCTTCCCATTTTGCAGACAAGGTAACTGAGACTCAGATAGGCTAAGTGATTTACCCAAAGCCAATAAGTGGTCACACAGTCAGTAAGTGGTCAGAGTCCTGCACCACCAGCTCCTTCCTTCCCACCTGAGGTCTGGATGCCAGAGTCTCCAAGACCAGAAGGGAAGGGAAATATAGGAGAGAATAGTGAGCAGGGAGAACTCACAATTGTGAAGAACGCACTAAGAACTAGAAATTGTTCTCTATGCTTTTCATTATTTCCTTTAATCCTCACAACTCTGTGCAGTGTTACTCTTAAAAAAATAAAAATAACTGAATACTTACATATTCATGATAAAACAACAAGTTCAAAAATACAGATAACCAAAAGAAAAAATAAAAATCACCCATAATCTCACCACACAGAAATACTTATTAATATTTTGATGTGGAATCTTCCAGATACACATATACACAATTTTGCATCCACTTTAGTATAACTGGACCCAGAGAGGTTAAGGAACTTGCTCAAGAATATACAAGTAATAAGTTCCAGTCACCTGTGGCGTGGCTGTAGGCTGGTCACTTTTCCTCTCTGCCTCAGGGCAGTAGTTAAGATTACTCCAGATGGAAGAGCAAGAAGCCTGGCACCTGGGAGCCACAGTAACTGGAAGCCTCCTCTACATGGCTCTCAAAACAGTGCGCTCTGGATCTCTGCAGGCTTGCTCCAGGAATCTGGTCCTCAGGGGTCAAGAAAGAAATGCCCCTCGCTGTGGTGGGCCATGCAGCTCCACTCAGGGTGGCTGAGAACCCTGGGCACAACTTGGGGTTGAGGACTCAGTTCCACTCCCTGGATGGTCTGCCCCCAGACCCTGGACTCGACACCATGGAGCAGCCCTTCTCCCCTTGCCCTACTGCCCTCAGCTGTGCCACTCCGACCTCCTTTCCCGATGGCTCCTCCCATCCTGGACCGGGCCTCAGTGCCAGCCTGCAGTTCACCGCAGAAGCAAAGAAAGGACACTGACCTCACTAAAACTGAGTCCCTTTAAGTGCCGGTTCCTCTCATGGCCTCTCCCTTGATGCCCAGGACAGATTCTTTCCCTTCTCTTCCAGAATGAGGCGCTTGCATCTCTTTCTGAGAGAAGTGACTTTGCTACAATGGAACATCAAATCCAGGAGCAAATTGGACCAAGGCTCAGATCTTCTGATACCATCCAGGCTCTCCCCCAACTCTAGGTGGTCACCTTTTTGTTTAGATTTTCATTAGTTTGCTGTTTGCTTGTTTTCCTATGAAATCTTTAAAAAACGCAAACAACATAAAGTATGATACAAGGACCACCCATGAACTCTCCGTGAAAGTTTAAGAAATAAAAATGTGATCAGTCCCGATTGATGCACCCCCCCCCTTCCTCCGTACTCCTCCCTGCCTGCCTGGTCCCATAACCCTTAATGTGGTGTTTATCATTCCCCTGCTTTTATTTATGGATTTATCAGATATGTATGGATATTTGAACAACGTATGGAATTGTTTTACATGTGATTACATTTTAAATAAATAGCATCATAGCAGTTATTCTTCTGGAATCTGCCTTTCTTCTACTCAATCTTATGTTTTTGAGCTTTGTCTATACTAATGTGTGTGCTCAATCTGGTTGATTCATTTTTACTGCTATTTAGTTTTCCACTGAGTGAATATATGATGATTTATCATCCATTTTATTCGATGTTTAGATTCCAGTTTCTTTTATTGCTATACAACAATGCTTCTCTTGAAATTGTTTTTCTTTTAAAACCAGTTTTACAAACAATAAAATATACTCATTTTAAGTGTACAGTGTGGTGTATTTTGCCAAATGTATACACTCATATAACCACCACCACAGTCAAAATTCAGCACATTTCCATCACCCATCATCATCCCTTGTGCCCCTTTGCAGTCAGCCCTCCTCCCAAACCCTAGCCTTGCCTTAGACACCTCTGCTCAGCTCCCCCTCCCTATAGATTAGTTCTGCTATTCCTGAATTTTTATCGTAATGGAATCAGATAGTATGTCCTCTTTTGTGCCTGACTTCTTTTGCTCACCACAATGCCTTTGAGACAAACAGAAATTGTTGCATGTACAAGTAGTCCTTCCTTTTTATTGCCAAGTACATTGAAGTATGCTCATTATCTGGAAATACTGCTATTTGTCCACTCAACTGTTAATAGGCATTTGGATTATTGCCAGTAGGGGACTATCATGAATAAAGTTGCTATAAAATTTTTGCATATATGCTTATCTTTTGGTGCCTTTGTTTTCATATCTCTTGGGTGAATCCTATGAGTGGAATTTTGGGTTAATAGAGTAGATGTGTATTGAACTTTATAAGAAGCTGACAGACTGCTTTCCAGAGTGCCTGCACCATTTTGCATCCCCACCAGCAACGTGTAAGGCGCAGGGAGCTACGTCTTTACCAACACTGGTATTGTCAGTATTTTTCCTTTTGCTTATTCTTACAGGTGTGAAGTTGCGTCTCATTGTGGCTTTAATTTGTTTTTTCCTAGTGGCTGATGATGCATGTCTTTTCATGTGCTCATTAAGCACTCATATATCTTCTTCGGTAATATTTTCTGTTTTGCCTGTTTTTAAGTTGAGTTATCTTCTTATTGAATTTTAACAGTTCTTATATATTCTGGGTACAAATCCTTTATCAAAGATATTATTGTAAATATTCTTTCCCAATCTTAGCTTGCCTTCTCATTTCTCTCAAGGGTGTTTTTGGAAAAGCAGAAATTAAAATTTTTGATAGCTCACTTTATTACTTTTTTAAAAAACATTGGTGCTTTAAGATTAGTGCTTTTCTAAGATAAAAAAGATTTATCATTTTTTTTCTAAGATTAGTGTTCTATCTAAAAAAAATCTTTGTCTACCCCAAGATCACAAAGATGTTCTATGTTTTCTTCAAAAATTTTATAGCTTTAGCTTTTGTGTTTATGCCTCTGATCCATTTTAATTTACATGTTAAGTGTGATGCAAAAGTTGTTTCAAAATCATCCTTTGAAAGGACTATCCTTTTTCCATTGAATTAACTTGATACCTTTGTCAAAACTCAATTAACCATTAACCACATATGTGTGGATTTATTTCTGGATTCTCTATTTTGTTTCTTTGATCTGATCTGGATCTATCCTTAAGCCAGTTCCACTCTGTATTAATTACTGTGGCTTTATAGGTAAGTCTTGAAATTAGATAGTATAAGTCCTCTAACTTTGTCCTTATTTTTCAACATTGTTTTAGTGATTATAAGTCCTTTGCGTTTTCTTATAAAATTTACAATCAGCTTATCAATTTCTGTCCCCCAAACCCTGCTTGGATTTTGCTTAGGATTGCATTGAATCAATAGATCAATTTGGAGAATATTAATATCTTAATATTAAGTTTCCCAGTTCAATTCCCAATCTCTTTAGTTAGTTAGTTCTTTAATTTCTCTCAGCAATGTTTTATACTATTCCATGTACAGGTCTTGTGCATATTTTGTAAAATTTGCTATTGTAAATGACATTTTTATTGTGATTTTTCAATTGTTGCCAATTTATAGAAATTCAACTTTTTTTCAACTTATTTTTGAATATTCACCTTGTATTCTGAGATCTTGCTAAATTTACTTCCTAGTTCTACTAGCTTTTTTATAGACTACTTAGGATTTTTTTATGTTAGCATGAAAAACCAGTTTCCTCACAGGCAGCATAATATGTTGCTTGTAAGTAAAGGCAATTTTACTTTTCCTTTCTAGTTGATGCCTTTTATTTCTTTTCTTGTTTTGTTACATTGTCTAGAATTTCCAGTGTAATGTTAAAGAGAATTATTTTGAGTTTTGAGGCAGAGTTATATGATTCTTTTTTCTCTGCACTTGATTCTTTCCCTCCACATACTTATCAACAGAGAGATCCTCTGAAGGCTCTAGCTGAGCTGTTGAAGTAACCCCAATGATTCCAGTCTAACCTCTAAAATCAGAACTCTCCGTATCTCTCCAACTATGCCTGCCTCTTCTTTCCTACAAGAACCCTCTGATTCAGACAGTTTAACTTGAGAAAGGAGCCTCCTCTCCCAAGTTTTTGCCCATGTAGTTCCTTCCTTTTGCTTATCTAAATACTCTCTACCCTTCAATCCTCTCTACACAGCTTGAAGAAACCCCTCCTGCAGGAAGCCCTTCTGTGACCAACACTCAAGGTACCATTTTTTCTTGCAGCATCTGCTGGTCTGACTCTGACTATGTGTACCATCCTTTGAGCACTTCTGTGTACCATCATCTCACTTAGGAATTACAGCTTCAGACTACAGGCTTTTCTAGAACAGAAATTATACCTGCTTTAGTGCTGGTTTCAGCACACTCAGCCTGGGGCCTGGTTCTGAAAGTCAGGGCTGCTGGTTGCCACTCTTGTTCCTTTGTGTGCTTTTGTGCAGATCAGAAAAAAGTGCCCCTTCCTCTGGCCTGTTGTAGCACTATGCCAAAGGCAAGGCTGGGTAAGTAGAGGGCAGGCTAAATTTCAACTCCTACTTGTCCCTTCTGCTGGACACTCAAAATCGGCATAGCCATATGGTTCAAGGGAGGAGAAAGAATAAATGAAAAAATAATTCTGAGATATTGGTATTTTATATATAAAGATATTGAGGCTCAGAAAGATTAAATTACTCACCCAAAGACCCAGCCAGGAATGGCAGAAACTGGGATTTGTCCTGGGTCTGCCGTCCCCAGACTTTACGGAAATACTGCCTTTGTCTCCCTCCTTCTCTGGTCTCAACATGAGCCCAGCACTTTACTTGTTATTAAACATTTTTCATATTCCTAGTTCTTTTTCAGACTGAGATAAGCCACTTCTGGAATTTACTCCAAGACTTCTACACCCTGGAGTAAGTGGCCTTCTCCCTGGATCAGTGTCTCTAATCCTAAACCCTCCCTGTCCCTACTGGAGTTTTGCTAGAGTCCAGGAAGCAGAGAATAGAGGGAGAGGCAAGGACTTTGGTGCCAGATCAGCCTGGATTTCAGCTGCTACTTGGCAGTTAACTTCCTGGGAGACTTTGGACTTCTCACTTAGTCTCATCTGTAAAATGGAAGTCATACTACCTACCTCACAGGGATGAGGATGTAGGTGTGCGAGCACTCATTAAAGGTCAGTTCTCCTTTTCCTTTCACTTTGCTGAGAGCAAGGATTGTGGCCTATATTCCACCTGCAATGCAGTCCCTAGAGTCTGTGCTGGGGACCTAGAGTCTGTGCAAGCAGCTTGGTGACTTGTCGTGATCCAGGCCTCCGCAATTCCCTCAGCAACCCCAGGCTGGACCTGCTGGAGCTGGGAGGGGTCAGATCTGCCTGCCTTCCACAGGTCTCCATGGTGACTGGTGTTCTGGGTAGCCCCAGAGTCATCTACTTTTCCTGTCAGTAGTTCAGTGTCTGCCTCTGCTCCTGGGTTTATTTCCGGCCTTCAGATTTGGGCCTGAAGACGGGCTCTGTCATGTTGAGTCAGGTCACTATCATTTCTTACCTGGATCCTACAAGGCCTTGAATGATCTGGCCCCTGCCTACCTCTAGGGCCCTTCTCCTTATCACTTGGCTCCAGGCAGCACTGACTCCATCCCATTGAGCATCTTCCTCTGTTAGGGTCTTTGCTCAAGCCACTGAATCTGTTTAGGAACCTTTCCCCCCATCACTTCTTTCCCCTAACTCTTATTAAAATTTCAGCTCTCAGCTTAATTGTCATTTCTTAGGGAAGCCTCCTCTGAACTGCAGAATAGGTCCAATGCCACTTTTGTACATGGTCGTGGTTCCTGGTACTTCTTCCTGGTGCTTATCGTAATTGTAATTACATAATAATTGGTATAATTGTGTGTTCAGTGTTAATCTTTCCCACAATTCTCTGAGCACCATGACAGCTGGGAACATGTGTATTTTGGTCACATGTTGTAGGACCTAATGCAGAACTTAACACATAGGCAATGCTCAAGAAATAATTGTTGATGAATGAATGTCCCTTCTAACCATAATTTTCCAGAAAGTCCCACTTTCACAGTCACACTCTCCTCCCTCCGCACTCCAGCCCAGCTTGCAGAGGAGAATAAGCAGCTAGGATGGAACTTTCCTTTCTCTGAGGACCTGGGACCAGTTGATGGTGAATGAGAATCATCTGAGGGTAAAAAGAGAGCTCAGCAAAAGACAAAGGTCTTTGTCATATCCACAGCCAGAAATGGCTCCCTCCCCAAACTCCTCATCTCTGGCTGGCTAATAGACTAAACTAATAGCAGAGAGCTAAGGGGTCAGTAATATAATTTAAGCAGACAACTAAAATATTGATTAGTAATTAAGGCGTGGCAAGTAGCAAAACTACTAAGTGCTAAGATATAACCTAATAAATAAAGTATCTGGCTTATAAATAAAGTGTTAGAGGGTATTAGCAGAAAATAAAATCTTAACTATGCAAGTGTCAGCTGATAACCGAGAGGTTAATTTAAAACTAAGTTGTTAGCAGATACTGCTTAACCAACTACTGAGGTAACACTTGATGACAATTTAAAGTGAGATTTTTCCTAGGGGGACTCTTGCACATTGAAGGGGACTGGGGAACAGCAGAAAGCTGACAAAGCCTAGGAATGTAGGTCTAACTAGGAGTGACAAATCCTCAGCTGGAAAAAAAAAAATCCTCTAGAATTCTGGAGGAAACTTTGCTCTTTGGTTTTCCAGAGAGGGTCTTGGCAGGAAAAGCATGGAGCCAGTGCTCAAAATGCTTACCATATAATTAAATTTCATCTGCTAAAGTTTAGGCACTGTGCTGAGGAGAGAAGGAAAGGCAGTTGCTTAAACAGTAAGAATAGTGTATACGTGAGCAACTGAGTGGTGTGTGAAAGAGAAGGCTTGTGGGGGGGTGGTTGTGAAGGCTGGGTGGAAAGGAGAGCAGATGTGCCAGCGAGAGATGATGAGTTTAGTTCTGGAGATGCTGAATTGAGGTGCTCCTAGTCATGCCCAGTAGGCAAGTGGATATGAGTCCAGTGTAGATACAGGTAGAGATTTGGGTGTCGTCAGGGTGTAGGTGGTTGTCAAAACCATGAGAAAAAATGAGATGGTTGTAGATGTATATGGAGTGAGAAAAGGGACCAGCCTAGAAGCCCAGGGAAGACCAACAGGGAAGGAGTGGGCAGAGGAGGAAGAGACATCAACAGACACTGAGGAGGAAGGAGCACTCAGAAAGATGGGGGAAAACCGAGAGAAGACAGGGGCATGAAAGCTAAGGGAAGAGAGTGTATCAGGGAGAAGAGTATGATCAGCAACGTCAGATGAAGCTGACAGGCCAAGCAGGATGAGGTCAGAGAGATGTCCATCACAAAAATTTGATACCTGGGTTACATTGTGCATGGGCAAATGAGCATGTGCAGAGCCACTGCTCAGAGCAGGGTGTGTAAGGAAAGGCTGGAGGCCACTATAGGGTGGTTTGTGGTCAGCCCACAGATAGCCTTCATTTACTCTGGGCAGCTTTTGAAAAGGACCATTAAGGGAGACTTTAAGGTTGAATTGTGAGCACAGTCCACCCTTTCACTGTCCAGTGGGAAAATGGAGGACTGGAGAGAGGGAACAATTTTTCAGTCTGTGAGTCAAGGGCACAGCCAGGATTTGAATCTGAGTGTCCTTCTTCTAGAAGAGTGGCCTTGGGAGAAGCAGACATGAAATTCTCATTGGCCAATGAATTATCGATCAGAGACTGTTCATCACCTCAGTTTTTAGCTGCCTCTTTTTATATTTATATAAAAGTGAAATATATATTTTACATACAAAATTCAAACATTACAGAAATAGCTGACAAAGAAAGTGAATGACTTTTGTTATCCTACCCCACCCCCTCATGGGCACCACCATTAAAAGTTTAGTCTCCATCTCTCCCTCTCACTTAACATTATAAGTTTTTAATAAAAATATTATACTTGTTTATACTGGATGTTTTTTGTGTGTGCGCATGTGTTCATTACAACTTGCCCTTTTTCACTTTTGGACAAATTTCTATGGTAGCACAGAAATTAATTCATTCATTTTAATGACTGTATTAGTATATCATTTGAATTTGTACCATAATTTGTTACCAGACCATATTGATGGACACAGGGATGTATTAAATTTTCACTATTATGAACAATGTACACACATAATATTTTATATTTATATTTGCAATTTGAGAGTCTTTTAAAAGGAGAAATGATGGATCCAAGCATATAAATATTTTATTTGAAAAGATACTGACAAATCATCCTCCAAAACTTGTGCCAGTTTGCTGTCCCACCAACAGTTCATGTGAATGCCCATTTCCCCACATCCTTAACAGCAATGAGTATTATTATTTAAAAAGCCTTTCCAACTTGAATGAGACTGAACATCTTTTCGTATCTTTATTATCCATCTAAATTCTTCTGTGAATTATCTATTTATATCCTTTGCCTGTTTGTAATTGTAGTGTACTTTTGGTCAGTGAATTCTTATTGGGCAATAATGACTGGCTTGATTAAAAAGAAGTCAGGGAAGATTTTGTACCAAATTGCTAACAGTGTTTACTCCAGGGAGTGAGAGTACAAAAAATAAGGAGGATACTTTCATTTTTATTTTGTATCATCTTGTATTATTTGACAATGAATTTGTATTACTTTTGTAATTAAAATAACACATGGGAAAACAATAACAACATCAACAAATAAATGTTTGGCCTGGATTCTCATTGGCTGGAAATTCATATTCATGTTAGGTGCAAGTTTTTACTGATCACAAGTTATTTTTTAGTTCATATGCAAAAAACATTTATTGAATGCCTCCTACTTAGCTGGCACTGTCCTAGGCACTTTTATAGGCCTTTCATCCTCATCCTCATCCTCACAACAGCACTGTAAGGTAGGAAGTGGCCCCATTTTACAGAGTTCTTAACAGGTAGGAGATTACTGCTTGAAATACTTCTATGCCACATGTTTTCATGGGCTAGAGGTTCTTATTGGCTGGTGAGCCATTGGTCAAAAGCTCTCACTGGCCAGGAGTTCCTATAGGTTGCTCCAAGATTCAAATAATCAAAATAGATTTTTCTCCCCCATGGGAATAATGGGGTAGGTGGGATAAGAGTGGAGGAAGGAGAGTCAGTGGTCTCTCCCTTTGTAGCACCATTTGAGTTTGCTTTGGTCACCCGTGCAAGGTTGGGGGAGGGGACAGTGGGAGAGGAAGGAAAGTGGTTATAAGTCTTCTCGCTTCTTCAAGATGAGCTTCCTCACAAGCGCTGTGATCTGGGGCCTGATCTCCTCCACCGACACGGTTGGGTCCCAAGCCCCTACCACCTTTCCATCTGGGGCCACTAGGTACTTCCAGAAGTTCCAGGTGGGATCCTTCCCAGAAGTCTCTAGAGAAAAAGGAAGAAGGAGAGCAAAGTGTGCTTCCTGGGGTCCCCTCTCCTAGAATTCCACTATCTGTGTCTACCCCTCCCTTGAAGCAGTGGTTCTGTTCATTACAATGAACTGGAGAGCTTTTTAAAATCCTGATGCCCAGTCCACATCCCAGATCACTTAAACCAGAATCTCTGGGGGTGAGACTCAGGCATCAGTATTTTTCAAAAGCTTTCCAGGAGACTCCAATGTGGCACCAAAGTTGAGAACTACTGCTTTAGGATTCTGCGAAGTGATTGATAAGGCAGTATCAGATCTTCCCTTATTAATGACCTCAAAGTACTGAATAGTCTCTACCTGACGCTCTGATTAAATCGTAATGGTTTCCAAATGTTAGTCCATGGACTGTTGCATCTGAATCGTGGTGGTGGTGGAGGGGGCACTTAAAATAAACAGATTCTTGGGCCCTGCTTCAGTAGGTTTCGGGCTAATGCATTTTTACGAGGTCCCCAGGTGCTTCTAAAGCACGACCAGGTTTGATCTATAACTATGGGAACTGGGAAGGAACTAATAAAAACACACAGGGAGGAAAAAAAGCAAATATTGGAATTGACCCACAGAGCAAAATTCAAATTGCCTCAGTAAGGGACCTTTTGTTTGCTACACTGTGTTTGCATTTACTCTTCCAAGTGAATGAGTTGGGGGGTGGAGCTGAGGGATATGAAGGCAGCTAGAAGCATGGAGTGGGAGGCAGGAGAAGGTGAAAATGGAGCCCCCAAAGGAAGGGAAAGGCCTGAGGAAGGCAATAGGACCTAAAGACAAGCTTGGCCAAGGACCCCATTTTGTGGTTCGGAGCTTTCTGGAGGAGGGATCTATTTCTCAAATATTAAAGTCTGGTATTTTAGTTCAGAAGATTTCTCTCCTGTGGCCTATACAGACTCTGTCTCTAGCTCAGGACAGGAGACACCAGCCAGCCTTCTCCAGGCATGCGGCATCCCCTATCTGCAGCTACGTCCATAAGCCCAAAGAATTTACACTGACTAAAACCTGAAGGCCCAGTCTCCTCCTAGGAGCCCCTGTGGAAGCAAACAGGAGCCCAGAGAAATCTGCAAGAGTGACTCTGAGGGAGAACTGCAAGGCAGCAGGGGGCAGGTATTCTTAGGCAAGAATACTCCTCAGCTCATCCTCAAAGTTCAGTGCTAGAACAGACCATCAACCCACCTGCAAGGGTCAGGAAGGGGCCCCAGGTCATCCAGCCAGCCAGTGGCCCCTGCTGCCCAGGGAGCCACGGCCTCAGCCAGCTAAGGGAAGGTGAGGGAGAGGCTCAGGACTCACGGGTCAGGTACTTGAAGGCAGGGTGGGCACCAGCGCCAGTGACTGAGATCTTGCTAAACATGGGGAAAGAGACACTGTAGGTGCGGCGAGCAAAGCTCTCAATCTCCTTGTTGCTGTCCGGCTCCTGCTGGCCAAACTGGTTGCAGGGGAAGGCAAGCACGTTGAAGTGGTGGGGCCCCAGGTCCCGCTGTAGCTGCTGCAGGTCCCGGTAGTGCTGATCTGTGAAGCCACACTGGCTAGCCACGTTCACCACCAGGGACACCTGGGTAGCAAAAACAAAACCCAGACACATACACAACCCAGTGAAGAGGCACACAGTTGCACATGCTCTGACATGCCTACATGTGTGACACCCCCAACAATTACTGCTCTGTCTCATATATACAAGAACACAATGTACACACATGTAAATGTGTGTACGATGCTCTCACATATTCACAAACACATGCACACAGGCACAAATGAAATTAAACATGCAGGGACTTACAGATGTGCATACCCATACATAAACACTGAATAAACACACAATACACATAAAGGGGTATGCCTATGCCCCACTATACAGAGATTCATCAGCACAAATCACACATGTCCATAAACACACAGAACACAGCTACAGAGAGGGGCACATATACTGGTGAACTCACATCAGGAGGTGATATAGGAGAGTAAAAAGGCAGACCTGGGTTCAATTTCTGGCTCAGTCACCCAGCACTCATCATTCTACATTACAGATGATTGTATATGCATTGGTCTCCCTCCTAGAATGTAAAACCACTGAGGGCAAGAGCTGTGTCCCCTTCACTACTGGGCCTGATGTATGGAAAACTCTCAGAAAGTATTTTCTGAATGAATAAATAAGTGTGCACATATATATGATCACCTGAATGCGGACATAGACAGGCATGATTTTCTTGATAAAAGGACCCCAAGAACCCCAAGCCAATCCCTTTTTGCCCCTCTCCCTCCAGAAAATAAATATCACTTTCTTCTGTCACTAGACTAACCCTTAAATTTATGATTGCATTGTAATAAATTTATTTATTGCCTTTAGGTGATAAATATAAAGCTGGCTGATGGAACTTGATTATATTACTGCAATTACAGCTTTGACACAAATGCTATGTTTTTAGCTTCTAGTTACATATTATTAAAGGATCTTAAATCTTACTCTGTATCTGAGCCACCCAGTCCTATCTCTCTGGCCACTTTTTAAGCAGAGGCAGGATTATACGAGCTGGCTCTATAAAGAGGGCCACCTTCCAGGCGGAGCCTGGGGTACTGGACATGCACAGGCACAGATTACTCAGGAGAGGCAGGGTTTCTCAACCTCAGCACTCCTGACATTTTGGGCTGGATAATTCTTTGTTGTGAGGTGGCTGTCCTGTTCATTGCAGAATGTTTAGCAGCATCCCTGACCTCTTCCCAATAGATGCTTTGTCTTAAAAATGTCTCCAGACATTGCTGAATGTCCCTTTGGGAGAAAGATCACCCCCCGCTGAGGACCCCTGGGCTAAAAGATGAGAACCACTAAGCTGTAACTCCCTCCCCCATTCCTTGGGGCCACAGGCCGTTAGAACAACCTCCTCCATTTCATCAGCATTATGCCATACTGTGCTTGCGGTGCTGAGAAACCGGGAACTTAACTCCCTTCACTAGCTAGGGGTCTTTCTCTTCTCTGGATCCCTGGGCATTGAGAGCCTTAAAGGTTGTTTAATTTTAACCTACATCTTGTGTGTCTGCCCATACTTTTGGAAGGAGGTTAATCCTGCTTCTAGTTCCATGCCTGAAACCAAACAGCTATCTTTAAAGTGACCAAAACACAGACAGATTCACCCATATACTCATGGTTAATTTACATATATACATATACAAGCATAGATACAGACTCAGATGTGTACACAGAAACAAGCCCATTCACACAAATGCTATGCTCAAGCCTACACATACATAACCTCCCAGCACAGGCAAGGGCATTCCCGTCACCCATTCATCCACACTCAACACTGGCCTAAATGACTGTCTTCCCAGTTAGTTTGAAGGCATGAACCATACAGTTTTGCTCATGGCTATGTCTCCAGGGCTGGACCCAGTGGCAGGCATGTAGTGCCTGTAAGGAAGCCAATTTTGGGGGTTTTTTCCCCCCAATTTTTAAAAAACTTGTCATAAAATACATATAATGAATGAGCCAGTAATTATTTGCAGGTGAATGAATGACCATATTGCCCAAGCAGCAGACTAGCCTTGAGTTAACTCAGAGTATCATTTACAGCTTCCCTGGACTGTTCCTGGTTTCTCCCTAAAGCTGGAAATTAAGGCATGGGTTCTGGAGCTGGACTGCCTGGGTTCAAATTCTAACTCTACCTCTTAGCAGCTATGGGATTTTCTTCTTCTTCTTTTTTCCCAATTTCTTTCTGATTGATTTCTTGGCCTCTCAATCCCATGCTTTTTAGGATTTACCCACGATCTACAGTATGAAAACACTCAGAATTCTAGGATCACTTTCCAGGTAATTTTTCTCCAGGATTTCTGTTTCTCACAGCCTGGCTGCCTTATTACTTCTGAAAACGAATAGACTTTGTTCTGTTTTTGACTTAGCTCCTATTACTATTATGAATACCCTTGTTCATTTCTCTGTTCCTTGTTTATTATCTTTCTCCTCTCCACCTCACATAAGCTCTATTAAGGTGGAAACTTACCTGTTTTGTATCCCCAGGGCTGGCAAGATACTTAGTATACAGGAGGTGCTCAATAATAAATAATGAATTGACGAGAAGCAGAGCTGGTCAAGTGCTAAACCTGGGGCTTTCTGGTGAGCTGCCCTGGAGGGAAGGGAAGGCCTGAATGGGAATGGGCCCTGCTCTTACTGGCTCTTTGCTCTGAGTCCAGGATGACATGACTGCTGGGGCCCAACAAACATAAGCACAGAGCACTCTGCCAAGTGCTTCCACACTGTCATCTCATTTGAAACTCACATTACCTTGGGGGACAATCAGGACAAGGATTACTGTCCCCAGTACTCCCAGCATAATTGAGAATTTCAAGGCTTAGAGAATACTTTCTTCAATAAAGATGGCCTTGCTCCCGGGAAAAGAATGCTAACAGCCATTTTTTTGTGTGTGATCCATCCGACTCTGGATGCTGGACCTACCTGTCCATTACAGACCAACTTCCCACCCTTTCCACACCATGGCCCCAGGTCCATCTTAAGAAGTGAAACTGGAGGGCTCTGCACTACATCAGTGCAACATCTAGGTCTCTGAATGTAGTGTTCAAGGCCCCTCTTGGCCCCTCCCTACTCTCTTCAGCCTCATCTTCCTCCACTCTCAGTCTCATACTTTATACTCCTTCAAGCACAACTGCTTGAAGTCCTACCTCCACCACGTTTCTTGCCCTTTACTTCTGAGCTTTGGCATTGACAGTTCTTGTTGCTTGTAACACTCTTCTTGATCTTGCTAAAACTCACACTAGTTTCAAAGACTCACCCAGGCACCCTTCTTCTCTCAAGTCGTCTAAGAGCTTAGATTCTTAGTAAGGTGATAGCAATTAGAAGGGATGACTCTTACATCTCAGCCTGAGCTGTCACCTTAGGAGTTTGCCTAGAGACCACCGATGGATGGGTGGTTCTTCTCCAGGCTCTGCTTTTTAGTGCTGTGTGACCCTCCCTTTCTGGGCCTCAGTGTGCTCCCTAAAGGATGATCTGTGTAAGGTCCCCATGCATCTGAAATAACTCCCTCTGCACCGAGCATTCATTTCCACAATGTTCTCATTGGACTTACAATCAGCAACTCCCTCTCTTCCGCACTGAGGATGGGAGAGACAAAGGCCGTAGGATGCTACGGTTACTTTTACAACCGTGTATGAGAGGCTGGGCCAGGGCGTCCAACCTCTGGGAGAGGACCGGACCCCGCTTCCCAAAATCGCTGGGAGGCAAATCGGCGCCAGCAGCGAAAGTTTCGGGTTTCACTGTGCACGGGGCCATGCCACGTAGTCGCGGGACCGACCGCTGCAGGATCTGGGGGCGCTGCGCCCAGGGGTCGTGGGGGGGATATGTGGGAGTGGGGGGAGTCAGGGCAGAGTGGTCCGGCGGCCCGAGACTCTCAGAGCCACAGCCAGCGGGGTCCCGGGCCGCCGGGCGCCCCGCCCCCCCACCCCGCCCCGCGCCATCGGGCCCAGGCCAGGCGCCGAAGCCCCGCGGGCGGACACTCACCGAGCCGCGGTACTTCTCCAGCGACACCAGCTTGCCCCGGATGTTGACCGCCTTGAAGTCGTAAAAGTCCTGCTCCCGCTGCGCGAAGGCCGCGGCCGCCAGGAGCAGCCACGCCGCCGCCAGTGCAGCCACCATGACTCGCTCCAGAGGTGGCGGCGTGGCGAGGGCAGAGACAGGGCCCGGACACCCGCGCGGGAGGCGGGAGGAGGCGGCCCGGCGCCACGCGGCCCGCCAGGCAGGACGCGCCCCCTTCTCCGCGGGCGGTGGAGCTCCAGGCTCTGGCCCTCAGTCTCCCCATCTGTACTGCGGGAGCGTGGGACTCCGCGCCCTTTCCCGGCCCCTAGAGCCACGGTTTCAGGATTCTGACCACTGAGACCAAAATTCATTTCAATGAGGCTCCCTCTTGTTCCAGGACGCAGCGACTTGGTAGGGAAAGGGAGGTGGAAAACCGCATCTGAGAGCTCAGGTTCTAATTAGTGCAGTGCCCTTAACGCTGGTCATTCCACCTCTCTGGGCCTCTGTTTCTTCATCTGTTAAGTGGGGCTGGCCTCCCTTCCTGACTCACCTGGAGTACAGAATGGGTATAATAGAAAAGTGGATGTGAAACGTTTTGTCAGTTGAATGGTGCCTGTGAACTTTAGATGAACGAATGAACGGTCTCTGAAAGGGATGAGACAGACGAGGAGGGAAGAGGGACGGCCTGTTTCTGGTTGGGGCCCTGGGAAGCAGATTCTGAGATGGAGATTTCAGTGCAGAGTGTTGATGAGGGAGTATGCTGGGATCAACACCTGTGGAAGGGAAGGGAGGAACAGGAGTGGGCAGGAAAAGTCAGAGCCTCATGCGGGCCCAAGGACAGTCTTGGCTGACTCCACAGGGACTCAGCAGCTAGAATGGCCCATCAGAGTTGTCCCCACATGAGCCAAGATGGCCACGCCAGGCCTTTATATCCCTGCCTTCATCTTTCATTGGATGTGGGGCCATCTGGAAAGGGGTGTGACAGGAGCCAACGTGACCCTGCCCCTGGTGGGCTGACAGTTAAAGGCTCTTCAGTGACAGCATTCCCAGTAGCTGGTGTCCCAAGTGTTCACTGATGAGGGATCTGGGCAGCATCTCACAGTGTCTCTCAGACTTAGAAAACCCCTATGGAGCCCCACTAAGTGCCAAACACAGTGCTGGGCACTGATGCTCTACTAGTTCCTTGGGAGCTGCAGGTGGCATAAGAGAGGCCAGGTCAGTTGGAGCTTTCATGTAATAAGTAAGGTTTAAACACTCCTATAGTCATTCAACAAACACTTCTTGAGCAACTGTTCTATACCAGGTTCTGCTCTATGTGCCCCTCAAACAGTGATGAATGAGACAGCATGGTCCCTTCCCAGGGGGAGACAGATATCAAATAATTCATCAGTAGCTCTAAAATCACTATTGTGGTAAATGCCACCTAAGCCTTGGGGGAGCGGGGCACAATGAGGGCTTTCCAGAGGAAAGAAGGTTTGAAGTGAGCTCGGAAGAATGAGTAGAAATTAGCCAGGTTGAAGCACGCACAGAGGTCCTGAGAGACAAACATGGTATATTGAGAAACAAAGAAGCCTAGTTTGGCTGAAGCAGAGAGAGCAGAAGGTGAGAAGAAGCGGTGGAAAGGCATGCAGGGGAGAGGTCACATAGACCTGACTGTGGTCTTTAAGCCAAGAAATGAAGCTTTGTTCTTTTTTAAAGCAGGGGAGAGGCAGTGAGTCCTGTGTTGTAAAAAGATTCTCCTGGCTGGTCTGTAGAGAGTGGATGAGAAGGGGCAAGAGCAGATGTGCTCCAGATGCTGGGGTAGAGGAAGCTCTGGGGTTTTGAGGTCATTGCTAACCTAGCAATCAGGAAAAGCCTCCTGGAGGTGGCAACACCAGAGTCATGTCTTGAAAGAGTCTGGAAACTCTTCAGTTTGGGACAGGGGAGGGCAAATTCCTCAGCTGAGGGAACAGTGTCTGTGAAGACACAGGGCACAGGAGAAGTGCTTGGCTATTGGGCGAGAAGGGGTTTGGGGTAGATGAGGCTGGAGGGGTCATCAGGTGCCAGATGGAGAAGGGTCTTGGCAGCCAAGCAGAGGGGTTTGGACTTCACTCTCTAGACTGTGGCAAGTTAAGGTTTTGAAACTGGGCACAAGATTATACAGTTAATAGGACTCATACCCAAGCCTTCAGATTCTTAACATGAAATCTTTCAGTATTAATTACCAAGGCAGCCTCTCTCCAGAAGCAGACAGCATTATCTGGAGAGATGGAGAACAGGACAAAGGGAGCACTAGGGAAGGGCCAAGGCAGAAATAAGGTACTCCTGCCCTTCATACCTCTTCTTCCCACCACTTTTGTGGGAGCCTTGAGCCTGTGATGGGTCCTGTAGAATTAAATGGTCCCTTCTCTGCTCTGCCCTTTTAGTCTCCTTCCTGCCATCTGTCCCTTTCACTCAGCCTTTCCTTGCGTGTCCAAATAACCAGGACTTCTCAAATTCTGCTCCACACAATTTGGAGTTTTGCAAGCTTGGCCAAGCTATTTCCTGTTTAAATCCAGATAGGTAGGCACTTCTAGTAAGCGGGGGAAAAAATTTCGTGGTGAAATGTCTCTCACTTACATATTTCTCTCTGGGCCCTTCCCTCCTCCCTATTCATGCTTCAGAACCCAGCTCAGATATCATCCCCTCTGCTGCTACACTTGATCATTCTCTCCTCTCTGTTGCCTTTGTACTTAGTACATTTTCCTGTTAGTGGGCTGAGATACCATTTGTCGTTAGCTGGTTCTATGGCCTATCCTCCCCACCAGACTGGGAGCTCCCTGGGGGCAGGCAGGACTATATCTGAATCATCTTTGCGTCCCCTTGGCACACACTAGATACTAAGTAAATATTCATTTTTTCTTAAACCTTCTGGTGACTTTTACTATTTGTCTGTACTGGAATCTGATATGAGATGTTGATTTTAGCCAACAGTTTGTACTTTGCCATTTTATTTTCAGTGAATTTTTTGTGTTTCTGAAAGAGCACAGTTATTTCTAGGTGGTCCAGCTACACAAACAGCAGACCTGCAGGCACAGACAAATGCACACAGTTTTAACCAAGCACCTGGAAAGGTAGGGGACTCAATTCTGGATCCCCCAAGCTCCTTTTTCCCATAATAAGCTCAAAGAATCTTTGTGTGGGTATTTAGAATACCTATTAATATTTTGTTCATTCAACAAATTGTTGAGCACCTACTATGTACACATCGTTATTTTAAGGGCTAAGAATATAATAGTTAATAAAATAGACAAAAAAATTCTTGAACTTACATTCTAGTGTGGGGGGAAGGATAATAACTAAATTTTATAATATGGAACATATATTACATTAGATGATGATCAGCAGGGGTGAGGGATAGGGAATGTTGTGGTGGGATGGGAAGGGATTACAACTTTAATTCAAATGATGAGGAATCCTCACTGAGAAAATGGCATTTGAGCAAAGATCAGAAGAAATAGAGCAAATGATGGGGAAAACTGGAAGAAAAGCAACGTTCCAGGTAGAGGAAACAAGTAAAAGGCCTGAGGCAGGAAGGGATGTGTTTGGAGAACAGCAAAGAGGCTAGTGTAAGTGGAGTGGGGTGAATGAGGGGAAGGGTAGTAGGGGATGATGAGGAAAGATGATGGGAAGAAGGTGGGGGCAGAGATTGTAGGGTCTTATAAGCCATTGTAAAGATATAGGCTTGGACTCTGAGTGAGGTGGAAGCCATTGAAGAATTTTTAGCAGGACAATGGCATTTCTAATTTATGTTTTTAACAGAATCACTCTGACTACAGTATTGAAATAAGGAGACTAGTCAGAAGGCTATTACCATAATCCACGTGAGGGAACACATAGGCTTAGACCAAAGTGATGGCAGTGGAGGTAGTGGGATGTAGTCAGTATCTGAGGCAAAAGAATTTCCTGATAGGTTGGATGTAGGGTATGAGAGAAATAAGAGTCATGGGTGACTTTAAAGTTTTGGGCCAGAGCAACTAGAAGAATGAAGTTGCCATTAACTGAGATAAAGACACCATCTTCATTCAGCATGGACAACTGGTTTGCCATGGGAAATCAAGAGTTCCCATGTGAAGTTTTGGATATGTTAAGTCTGAGTTGCCTGTTAGCTGTGGTATGTTGATAAATGTTTAACAACTGGCTCTCCAGGGAAAATAGGGTGTGTACGTGTGTGTGTGTATGTACCCATATAAGCTCATTATAAACTTTGTTGATATAAAAGATGCAGTGTACACAATTCATAAATAATAATAATAAAAAAATACAATATTCCTTATTATAAATTCCACATGGACAATTTATTATCACAGAATGCGTTGATTTTGGCCAAACTTGTATCCATAACCAACTAATGGTTGCAGTTGCTGAAAAAGTATAGTTCCAAAATGAATGTTGCTTGATATTTTCATTTACACTAATATTAAGGTGAACATGAAACAATAAATACATATATTCATATGTTGGCACTTCACTGGTCAATGACACAAGTGACTTCTTTGCTGAATTGGATGGTAGTTTTCCAATACTGGAAGAATATTTCATCAAGTTTTAATGTTGTTTACAATGTTATAGCTACAGACACGATACACTAAATTTATTCTGTGTTATTAATATTTTTCCATCACTTCCTTAAGTCTAGGCAGTCAACAAAACAATCAAACTCTCACTGGTAGCATTGGCCAATTTCTGTGGTGTAATATTCTCACCATGGTTGATTTCCAGCTACCAACATGATGTCACTGAACATGGAATTAGGAAGGGATGCAAGAGTAGCACACCATTATATACTGTCTCCATAATACAGATGGAAGAAATGTAAATAACCCCAAGAGCATAGAAAAGAGTATAGTAAAATAGTTAGAATGTGATGAGTTTTTATTATTTTGTTTTTAATTTATTTATTTTAAATTTACACAATTTAATTTTCAGTGATGGCTGCGTTTAATAAGAGGCTGAAAAAAATCCTGAAAAAAATAGCAATTGGCTCTAGGAACCAGGTCCAGACACCACTCATATGTCTAATTAGGTTGGATATAGAGTCTGGACTTGAAGGAGAGATCTAGGTCAAAGATAAATTTGGGAGTGGACAGTACTTAGTATTTAAAGCCATGATTCTGGGTGATAATGGAGAGTTAGTGTAAACAGGAGAAACAAGGACAGTCCTTGGGACTCCAACATTCAGCTTCAGGGAAATTAAAGACATCAGGAAAATGAGAGAGAACCAGAAGAGGAGACTGAACAAGAGTAGCCAAAGGAAGAGCAAGAACCAAATGAGGGCAGAGTCATAGAGGCCAAGTGACAAATTTGTCCCAAGAAGGAGAGAGTGATAAATTGGTTAAATGCTGCTGATTAATCTAGTAAGATTAGGACTGAGAATGGAACAATGGATTTAGCAATTTGTCCTCCACCAATAAAGGGAACTAAACAAACAAAAATACAATATTTTCTTGCCTCTTTGCCATTATTCATGCTGCTCCCTCTGCCTGGGTTGGTTTGTTTTTTCCCCCTTCCTTATCCTTATAGCAAGCTCCCATCCTGCTTCTAGGCTTTATCAGAGTCTCAAACGGAAACAGATGACACACTCAGATTAGGATAATTAGACAAAGGTTTATTTACAAAGGGACTAATTTCAAACATGTGGGTGGGGTGTAGAGGAAGACAAGGGATAGTTCAGGAATCTATCTGGCTGTTAACACGCCTTGACCTGAACGGGCAGGCATATAGAGGAGAAATTACAGAATCTGGAAAGAGTCCTGTTCATCAAACCATCTTGAAAGGGGCAGTTACCTTCAAAGAAGGTTCACAGTCAGTCCAAGGGAAACTTCCAGGGAAGTAGACAGGGAATTAATTCCCCGCCCCTCACCCCCTTCCCCATCACCAATCTTCTGCAAGGGTGTTTGCTCGCACCCCAGCAGAGGCCAGGGAGAGAAGGAGCTCATTGACTTACTCTGTACAACTCTAGTGTATTGGGCACACTGTGGTTGGGTGGTGGCTCTAAAGGGCCAAACAGAAGGTATCCAACACACAAACCTAGCTCAAAAAAATAACTTCTCTTTGAGGCTTTTCTCAACACCTTTAGATAATTAGGTGCTCCTATTTTATGTTCCCAGTTAATGTAGAACTTATGCTGTATTGCAGTGATCCTTAGTTCCTGCTGCACCTTAGAATCACCTGGGGAGATTTTAAAAAAGTCTGCCACCCATTCCAGACCAATTGAATTAGCAAGTCTGGGAATAGGGCCTCAACATTAATTAGTGCTTTTAAAAAACACTCCAGGTGATTCTAAAATGCAGTCAAGATTGAGAACAATTGCTGTGCCATCATTGCCTACCTACCTATGTTTTCTCGAGGAGTCTGTGAGCAGCTTGAGCACAAGACTGTGTCTGATTTAGAGCTGTGTCTTTAACATGCAGCACAGAACCTGATACAAGACATTAAAGAGTATGATGACTTCATATTTTGATTAATTTTGTTAGGATTGTGATATATATGTTGCCTAGGGCATTGTTTTTCAAACTGTGTGTTGCAATCCATTAATAGGTCATAGAAGCAATTTAGTGGCTCAGACTAGCAAGAAAAAGAGAGAATTGAATAGGAAGTATCAGAGGGGGTACCATGTAGTAAGGATATCGTGAAAAACAGGTGGGTGTGATCCATATTACAGCGGCGACTATGTCTCTCCTATGGGTTGCATTTAAAATGCTTGAAGTCCACTGACCTAGGACAAGTAATATAACTCCCTGGGCTTCTGTTTTGTTATCTTTAAATTGGGGATAATAATAGTACCTCCTACTTCATGGGACAGTAATGAAGATTAAATAAACTAACATATGTAAAGTGCTTGGTGTCTAGCACAGAGTAAATAATCTACAGTAGTTGTTTTATTATTCAACAAACAAAAAAATTTTTTGAAAAGCAGAATGTAAATTTTGTTTATCCTGTGATTATTACTGTGTAATATTAGGCATAAAGATAGATAAGGGCTTTTTGTCTTACTATTTCAGATCAGTCATTGTTGGTAAATGCTATGGCATTAAATAACTTTTAACAAATAGGAAGTATGTACCCGACCTCTTTCCTTTTCTTGAGGCCAGGAATGTTGTGGGGCCTTATTGGGGCAGTGGAGGTACTGCCTTAGATTCTATCTGAGGCTATGTCCTATTAATATCTTTACTGCATCTGACCAGTGCCCACAGGCTATCTCTGCACCTGCTCTTGGAAAATTAACATAGCTCTGTTTAGAGGCCCTGGGAGGAGGGACTCTGCAGGGCTGACTTATTTAAGTATCCAAAGCACTTAGCATCATGCCTAGCACTCAATAAATGTGGGCTAAATTGTACTGAACTATTGATAAGGTTGTGTGACCTTGATCAGGTCATTCCCACTCGCTGGACCAGAGTTTCCTGTGTGTAAAACAAGGGAGATTACATGATTTTACAACTGGGGAAGCTAAGACTCAACTAGGGGAAGGGCTTTCCCAAGTTCACACCACAAGTTAGAAGAAAGGCAGAGGCTCCAGCTGAAGTCTCTCCACTCCATGGTAGAGCACTTAAAAAAAAATTTTTTTTTAATTGAAATATGGTTGATTTACAATGTTAGTCTCAGGTGCACAGCAGAGTGATTCAGTTATACATATACATACATATATATTTTTTCTTTTCAGATTCTTTTCCATTATATGTTATTACAAGAAATTGAACATTGTTCCCTGTGCTATACATGTGGTAGATAGAGCACTTTGTACGGCATTGTATGGTCAATCCAATTCTTTAATCCTAGGGAACAGTTACAGACAACAAACTAAAGATTTACAAGGATCTTGAAAGGTATAGTGTAGTGTGCAAAAGTAAGTTACAGAATGAGATACATAACTGGGCATTATTTACATAAGTGTAAAATATGTGCAAATAATATGAAAATGCATATTTTGTAAGAAGAATATAAGCAGTTACACAACAAACACATTAAAGAGTTGCCTGTAGGAATTGGGAGAGGAAAGAGGGTAAAAGGGAATAAATAAGTAGGTAAGACAAGAGACAGGCCTTCAAGGCCAGAGAAGAAAGCTGAGTAACGTGCTTAACTTTCTACACTTGAAGTCAAAAAATAAAACACAGTAACTTCTGCTTTCTGGGGGATTTTATTTCTAGCAGTATGTGTAAAACGCAAAGCACATAGTTTCCGTCATTGATTTCTAAAAAGTCCCCTCCTCTGCTTGGCCTCTACCCTCATTTAGGCCTCAGCTTCTCTCACCTGGACTCCTGGAGCAGCTTTCCCCCTGGTATCCCTGCCTCTACTCTTGCCCCACCCAAGCCAATGCAATTTCCCACAGAGCAGCCAGAATAGTCTTTGTTTCACAGAAATCTGATCCTGGTCCCCCATCGTTTAAATACCTTGGGTGACTTAGTCTGTGACCAAATGACCTGGGCAGTGTAGGGCAGTGATCAAACACACCGGAGCTGTCTGCCTGGGTGTGTAGCCCAGTTCTGCCACTTTCTGTGGGATTTTAAATAAGTTAATTAACCCCATTGTGCCTCTGTTTCCTCATCTGTAGAATAGGAAAAAAATAGCACCTACTCATTGTGTGGTTGGTGGATTAAATTTATGTAAACATGTAAAGTACTTCAAACAGGGCCTATCACACCATAGACATTTAGCTGTCGTTATGGTTATTCCCAGGCCCTTGACAGTTTGGGTCCCATGTAAGCCCTCAGTCCCATTTCCTGTCTTTTCCTTCTTGTTTCTGATGCTGGTAAGGCCTTGCCTCCTCTCCCCTGCCCAGTAGACTTCCACTTGATCAGAAATGCTCTTCTCCTGGAAGCCATGCTTCGGTCCCCTTGCCTCATATGGGGGACAGTTGATGGGGAGTCCTTTCTCTGTGCTCCTTAGATTCCTGGGTATTTATTCTGGTGTGCTGTAAATTTCTTTTCAAATGTCTGTTTGCCTAACACATAGTGCCTGGTACATGGTAGGTATTCAGTAAACATTTCTTTTAAAAAACTTTTTATTGATGAATAATATACATACAACCTTGAGACATTTTTGCAAACTGAACACACCAGGTAACCTGCACCCAGATCAATAAACAGAACATTTCTTGGACTCTAGAAGCCCTCCTGGTGCCCCTTTATAGTCAATGCCTCCCAAATCCCCAATCCTTTTGGCATAGATTACTTCTGCCTGTTTTTGTACTTTCAGTGGAATCATATAGAATGTACTCTTTTCTGTCTAGCTTCTTTCACTCATGTTTCACTCACTCATCAAAATTGCATATTTTTATGTATAGTTGTAGATTGTTCATTCTCACACTGTATGTATGCTATTAAGTTGCATGAATATGCTATAACTTATTTATCCATGCTGCTGCTGATGGGCACTCAATAAATATTTCTTGAATAAATGAAGAAATCTGTCTGTTCTGCTACATTATGAGTTTCTTGAGGAAAGAGACTGGGTTTTACTCATCTCTAAGTCCCTAGTATCTAGCACAGGGCTTGGCACTTGGTGGGGGTCTAGTGAGTATTTGAGGAATGAACTGACACGTGGTTCCCCTGAGACTTTGTAATTAAACTGGTCGTTTCCCAGTGTTTCCTCAACCTCCGTGGGGCCCCAGCTTCGGATCCCTGGGTGATGCAGGTGAGTTGCTAGGCAACAGCATGAGGTTGGCTCTGGGGTCACAGTGGAGAGTGTGCTGTGGAGGCCGAGGCCGAGGTAATTGGAAACACTTTTATTCAGCAGCCTCTGAGCTGCCTCTGGTTTCTCCCCTCCCACCCAGCCCCCACACAGCTGCAGGAGGGATCTTTCTAAAACAGGCGTTGGATACAGCACTCCTCCATTCCAAAACCTTTGGGCTCTCAGTTGAGGAAACTAAGGTTCAGAAATTTGAAATAATTTGCTCAATATCCATAGAACAAGTAAAGTGCAGAGCTAAACCCAGGTTTGTCTGATTCCAAAGCCCAAGCCCTTTCCAGTATTTTGATTTTGGACAAGTTGGATCTGGGGTGTCTCTGGTTCATCAGGTGAAATGATTCAGGAATTTGTAGGTCACATTGCTGCTCTCCCCATGAAAGCCTTCAGTGGGGTAGGTGCTTCAGCAACAGGCAAGAACCAAAAGGCTGGGAGTTCCCTGTGGGAGAGGGATGACCTCAAAGATTCCCTCCAACTTGGTATCTGGTGTCCCAGCTGGTGGGCTTTGATCCAGAGGGCAGCAAATCAGGACCCTAGAGCCTCTCTGCCTAACCTCACTGGTCCCAGAAAGGCAGAGCAGAGTGATAAGCACTTGACCCAGACTGGAAGGATAGAGAAGGGCTATTAGGAAAGGATTCTAGAACAAAGGGACTCATTTTGAACAATGAGTAGGAGACCAGGTAGACACAAAGGTAATGTGATGAAGGCAGTTCAAGTACAAGTTTAGGAGAGATTTAATAATCTGATTAAAGTCTACTTTCCTAGTGAAATTAAAGTTCTCTCAAGCATACATTCATTCATTCATCCATTCCACAAATATTTCTTGGTTGAGCCACATACCCTATGCTTTAATCACAGTGACCTTCTCACTGCCCCTTACACGATAAACAAAAGCTGTATGCCCCTCCAACCTTTGCATATGTACACAGTTCTGTGGAAAACCATGGCAGTAAGTCTTAATCTAGATGTGGGATGGAGAAAGGGCATGTGAAGGAAGGTTTCCCAGAGGAAGTGTTATCCAAACAGTTACCTGAAAGTTTGTGGTGTTAACCAGGTCAGGAAGGGGGAACAGGGAACTGGTTTAGGTAGAGGAACAACCTGTGTAAAGGCTCAGAGGCAAGACAGCATGGTGCAGTTGGACAACTGGAAGCTTCTCATGGCAAATTCTTACACATTCTTCAAGTTTCCACTCAGACATGCCCTGTCTCGTTATGGAGCCATTCTCAATTGTTCCAGGGAGACTTGCATCCTCTCCTGTTCCCTGAAGACTTACAATGTCTTTTCTTAGAGGACTCATTACATTATATTGTCATTTATCTGGATTGTAATATTTTGTGTGTATTTGTCTTTTCTCATAAAGACCGTAAGTTCCTTGGGAACTATATTCAATATCATGGAATAACTTCTGGTGAAAAAGAATATGAAAATGAATATATATATGTTTATGTATGACTGAAACATTATGCTGTACACCAGAAATTGACACAACATTGTAAACTGACTGTACTTCAATGGAAAATATATATACAAAATGTTAAAAAAAGATAATGTAGATAAAACCGAAAAAAAAAAAAGGAGCACAAGTTCCTTGAAGGCAAGGAACTCTGTATGATCCTGCTTTGCAACAGCAGCTAGTAAATAGTGGTACTTAATAAATGCCTTTGAATGACTGAATGAATTAATAAACTACATGTCTTTCTTTTCTACCGCACTGAGTTGCTCAAGGGCAGGGATGCTATCTAACTCATCTCTAAGAACCCTCTTGGCTTTGGAGTATAACAGAGAGTGCATAGGCTTTCAGAAACAGAGGGCAAATGTTAGTTGAATCATATACTAGCTGTGTGAACTTCCTTGCCTTCAGTTTCCCAATGATCAAGTGAAGCAATAATTCCATCCTCACATCCTTTCCGTGAGGGTTGAATTTAAAATGCATAAAAGATACTAGTACAGTACTTGACAGATGATAAATGCTGGTCAAAGGAATGGGCAGATAGGATGTTTAGCAGTGGTTGAAGAGAAATACAGGAGAAAAATAAAGAAAAGATAACCCCCTTTATCTTCAGATGAAAAAGGATTTTTTTCTACTCATCACTGGAGAAGTCTGCGGTGCTATCCCTCCCACTCAGGGACCCCAAATTCCAATTTAGAACCCACTAACTCAGTGTTATATGCTCAATTCCCCTTACACTTCCCCATGTTCCCCGTCCTTTTGTTCACTCCTTTGTACTATCTGTGAGTAACTGTCCATCTCCTCCCCAGACTAGAAGTCCTTGGAGAGCAGGGATCAGGATGGATTAATACCCTGGCTCCTCAGTGCCTAGTACAATGTCTGGCTCATGGGGAGTGGTTCTCATTCATCACATGTGAAGAAGAAATGTAAAGAACAATGAGTCTGAATAATACATTCAGGCGATTATAGACTCTAATTTAACTCAAAGACATCCCATTAAAAAAAATTCTCATTTCCTAGTAGCAATTTTCTATTTGGGGCCAATGACTTGGTTTATTGAAAGACTTTAAAGTGCTGTTGATCTGAGCCAAAGAAGGTTCAAAAAGCCTTTTCTTGGCAGGGACTCAATCCTTTCTTTCTATTATGTCAGTTTCTTTAAATAAGAAAGGATTTTAAAAATCTTTTTTAATTGATTCTCTTGTAAACAATCCAAGAAGGAATGTCTGTCCTGTGGCTGGGCTGTGATTGACTCTAAGAATGAAGTGGAGGACTCTTCATTGTAAAGATACGAAATGTCTGAACCTTCCCTCCTAGGTAGTTAGTGTAATTGGCAATAATTTCCCCCTCCCCCAATCCCTGATTGAGAGACAGCTCACTTCCTATTAGAAGAAAGCCAGATCACTAACCTGGGAACCTGAGTCTTGGAAAGAGTTTATTTTACCAGAGCATGCTTCCAGAGGGAGCGGAAAGCAGGAAGCCTGCGTTTTCTCTCTGCTTCAGTCCACCTGGTACCTGGACTTATCACCACACTTATGATTGGCCTCAGCTTCCCCCCCTCCCTCTTGGGACACTTTGCAGCCTTCGAAATATTTGGGCAGATGTTTCCTGTGGAAAATATTCAACAGGGCTGCCCTCTGTTATATGAGTTTCTGGTAAAAGTATCAAAGGTTTGAGGCTGGGCCCCATATTGAGAGAGATACTAGGAGGTATATTGTGATTGTAAAGGATCTGTTGTAATATTAGAAAATCCCTCCTTAGAAATTTCTTTGCATTGTCAACAATTTAAACGTCTTCTTTTCTTCAGCAGGCAAGCTTTGAAATTTGCCAAACTCCTGGCCCCATGGTTATTAACTGTACAGTTTTGGACAAGTTGCCTACCATCCCTGAAACTCAATTTCTTTTTCTGAAAAAATATTTTTTTGCGAAATAACAGTTTCCTCCTCCAAGGATTGTTATGAGGTGGAGTGGATAGGCATGTGAAAATATTGGCACACAGTAATCAATAATAAATTATAACTACTATTAGTATTATGTCTTGGAACCAAAGGCTCAGTTACGCCTGGTTTCTGACAAAATCCTGACCAACGTAAGGGTAGGCTGCCTCACCTCTAGTAACAGGTGGGACTGAGAATTAGACCTGATTTTGGATAAGCCAGATAGGAACCCTGGTTTAGTCTGTACAACTGGTCTTCAGCTGCAATTACCCACTTAGCACATCTGTCTCAATGTTGTCAGCCTGCATATGTCCTACTGATCCTAACCGGGTGGAGTGTGGATGGATCCTGCTCCTCATTTTAGCCACTCGCTGGCATGTGGCCATGAACAGAATGATAACCTAGAACCACACTGTTCCTCCCACTGGACTCTTATCAGTATCACTTGCTGCCTAGACTCTGGCTACCATGTCTACCTTCTAAACTGGAGTTTCTTGCCACCCACACCACCTAACCAGAGCATGTTTGAGCTCATCACACTTTGAAGATTGTGCATTGGTCTGGGAAGATCTTTAGCCTTCTCACTAGGTCTCCACTTTTCTCTTCTCCTAGCCCAGGAAAAAGGAAAGGATTAACATGTATTACACACGAGGCAGTTTTACATGTGTTCTTACTTAATCTAATTCTAACAACTTACACAAGATAGGTATTATTATTCATTTTCATTCTAAAGATAAAACTGAGGCTCAGAAAGGTTAAGTAATTTGCTCAGAATTACTTATCAAGCAAGTGATAGGGCAAGATTGTGAGCCTAGATCTCTGTCGCCGAAGTCCAATTCTCTCCATTAGAACCTAAGTGTTCGTTCTGAGACCGTCAGTCTTGGGTTCCATATAGACACTTTCCCTGGAGTTAGGGAATTCCTGTAGGCTTCCCTTCTGCCTCCTGCTTTGTACCTTTTAGTTCATTCTCTTTTAGGGTCCTGCTTAGCTTTACATCTTGACTCTTTCTTCTTGTCTTACTTGGTTTGCATCTAGTAATCTTGTTCCAGTGCCTGCTTTGTAACTGACCAGAAAATGTTTGATCAATCACTAAATGCAGTTAGGGTTTGTATTACTTTTTTAGGGCTGCCATAACAAAATACAGACTAGGTGGCTTCAACAATAAAAGTTTATTTTCTCACAGTTCTTGAGGCTAGATGTCTGAGATCAAGGCATCTGCAGGTTTGGTTTCTCCTAAGGATTCTCTCCTTGGCTTACAAGTGGCCCTTTTCTCACTGTAGACATGTGCCCTGGTGACTATGTGTCCAAATATCCTCCTTTCATAAGGACAGCAGTCAGATTGAATTTAATCCTAATGGCCTCATTTTAACTTAATCACCTCTTTAAAGGCCCTGTATCCAAATACAGTCACATTCTGGGGGTCAGGGCTTCATCATATAAATTTTGATGAAAGGAGACACAACTCAGCCCATAACAGGGTTCTAAGTAGTAAGCAACAAAAGCAGTCTCTTTGATTTCAGCACATAAAAATATATTAAAAGGGCACTGAGGATTTCAGAATCACAGGAAAGTCTTGGAAAACAGGACAGAATGAGAGAGGTGAGGCTCCTGATTCAAAGTTTGGGGTGACTGTATCTGACTGGAGGACACATGCCTTTGCTTACTTGTAAGGGAGACTGGGAAAACAATCATCTTGTATATTCTGCTTCTATATAGGGCACCACCTTCCACCAAGACTCAAGGAATCTCCCAACATGAGGAGATTCAGATGTGGAACACTCAGAATTATGAGTGTCTGCTATACTCAACAAGTATTGAACTTTTAATATCATGCCTTAGGAATACAAAGGTGACCAGTACCTTTGCCTTCAAAAGTTCCAAGAGTGGTTGTGGGAGACAGATGAGTAAATGGGCAATCTGAATGCACGGTGATAATGGCCATGATGGAGGAAAGCAGGAGGGGGCTGTGGGATTACAGAGAAGAGGAACTGACTAGCGTCAGAAGAAATCAGGGAAGATATTCTGGGAAAGATGATGACATCTGAGACCCAAAGGACAAAGGAGTGTTAGCTAGCTAAGAATTATGTCTCCCTCCTACTATTTCAGGTGCCTGTTTTCAAAGCCTCAGATATGAGGCATTTTGCTTGGTATTGGCTTCTAATCCAGAGTTGTAGACACCACTGGCCAGGTATCCCAGCCTCCTGATCTAAGGACAGAGACTGAACACAAGTTTCCACAATGCAGAGACACATCCCCATATGCACTGGATTCATTCATTCCTTCATTAATAGTCCCAATCTCTTTTCAAAGTTTCTTGAACTGCCCAGCCTTGTGCTATGCAGAGGTAGGAGACAGAAAAAGGAGAAACCATGTTCTGTACTCTTAAGAAGCTTACTATCTCGCTGTGGAGAAAAAGAAGGCTCCAGTGAGGCTAATGATGTGGTCCTGAGGAAGATCTGCTGGTCACTGACTCATTCCCATAGACTGGTACATTACCATGGTCCAGCATCCTGACAGGTCCAGAACCTTGATTTTGTGGAACATGAAAAGCAATTGCATCTCTCAGAATCCTCAGACTTACAATAACAAAGCTCACTGTGACTGATGCATAAACCAGAAGTCCATTTATTAATTTGCAAAAAGAAAGTAGTCTTTGCAAAGCCAACTTAATTTGCAAAGCAGATCAGAACAATTACATCAGAAGATCAGTGCATTTTCTCTCTCCTCTGAGCATGTCACATGGGAAGCCAAGTAACGGTGGGTAGCCTGGTAGGCCTGGAATCAGAGCAAGGGGTGTGAGTCAGTCTCAAGAGAGACCACTCCATCAGTGAGCTTAGATACTCTACTCATTTTAGCTGCTTCTCAATCCTGATTGCACACTAGAACCATCTGGGGAGATTTCTTAAGTGCTCATGCCTGGGCCCACTCTCTGAGATTCTGATTCAGTCGGTCATGGCAAAGCCTAAATAGGAATCTTACTTTAAAAGTGGCCGAGGCAAGTCTAACATGCAGAAAAGGGCTGCTTTCTGGGTCTTGTCAAGGAAATCATGATGTTAACGTGGCTTAGCTAAAACTTCTCATCCCAAGGCAGTGCCTGGAGACACACCTGTGACTTTCCCTTTTCAAGGTTCCAATCCTCCCCTTTCTATTCCCACAGATGTTCTCCAAACAGGATGTATTACAATTGATATGCCTTCCACTCCTTAAATTTCAGTCAGTTTCCAGGCCTGCAGCTTTGAGAAGACTTCCAGAACATCTTGGCCTCTTTGTGAGAGTTTTGAGTGTTCCCAAGTTTCTCGGACACAGGTTTATACATGGGCCCTTGGTTTCCTACAGATGGTTAATTTCATTTATGGAGAGTGGATTTTATTTCAGGGGCAATCTTACTCCCAGGCTTTTTGGGGGTGTCTCACTGTTTGTCATCAAGCATCCAGACAGCAATCCAAGGCTGTGGAAATTCAGAGAGAAAGTTTAATTACAATGAGTTAACTCTATTATGGACATAGTGGTGGCTCAGTGGAAAGAATCAGAGAGGTCTGAATATATATCTTGATTTTCATCTTTTTGGGGTTTGTGACTTTGGGCAAGACTTTATCACCCTGAACTTTAACTGTAAACTATGGATTATCATGCCTAGACTTTAGAGTTGTGGTGAGTAATAAAGAAACCGTATGAAAAAATCCTTGGCATAGTATAGACACTCAATGAAAGTAACTATTAATATTAGTATTCTTGAGGAAATATGTTTCTCAAAATTTAGGGGGATTTCCTCAGAACCAAACTCCTTCTCTCTTTAGTTTCTTAGAGTAGTAACTTCATCATGCTTTAAAAATAATGATACATCCTCATAAAAAAATTCAAGCAGTACAGAAAAAAACACAAGGAAGAAAGTAACACATCACCCTTAATTCTAACACTCAAAATAACATCTTTAGCATATGGTGAAAATCATTCTAAGCATCTCTATATATATTTATACAGCATAACCAACACAGAAATAATTTTAAAGGTGAGATATTTCAAATAAAATTTTTAATTAAAAAGGCTTATTGAAGTTAGTTTAACAAGTAAAAAATGACTAAAGGATTGATGAATGAGAAAGTTTAAAAATATTATGAAAATAATTGGAGTTGTCATTTTTAAAAACTACACATTTTAATGTTAGACAATATTGACTGAAGATTGTCTATGGATGATTAATACTCTACTCTTCACCCAACTCCTCTGTCCTACCGCCTAATTTTTGTTACTCACTATTTTCACTTTGCCAATATTTCTAACGTTTACATTTTATTTTGCAACAATAATTCCTCACGTTGTTTAGGCTAAGTTCTAGATTTAACTAGAAGTAGTTATCATCATCAATGCTTTATGATAGCTTCTCTTCTTTATTTACATTTGTGTCTTGATTAGCTGGATTTCAGCATCAAGACATTTTTGCAAGAAGAATGCTGGATTCCTTGAATTCTTTCCATTTTAATAATTGTTTTAACAATTTAAAATTGTTGAAGCATCTGTTGCTCTTTTATTTAGATGACAGCATAGCTGGGTGAAATATTCATGGCTTGCACTTTTTCCCTCAGAATGAAATAAGCTTTTGCTGTAGAGAAGTCCAAAGCGAGTCTGACTTTGTTCCTTCTTATAGATAACATGCTTTTTCTGTTTGAAGAAAGAATTCTTTCTTTATCCATAAAATTCAACAATTTGACAAGGATTAATCTCTCTTTTGATAGTTTTGCTGGAGAATTTATTATTTGCCTGTAATTTGCTGAGTGACCTTAGGTTAAGACCCTGTCACTCATTTTTCTCAAATGTACAATGAAGGAGATAGAGTCTTTACAGCTTTGTCAGTCTATGCTCCTCTAACTGGATTCATGAATGAGTATGCAGGTAGTTTTCATTTTATGGGCTGTAAGCAAAAAGATGTGTAAGAATTGAATTTGATGAACTGTTTCTGGAGGTCGTTCCAGGACTTCAGGTTCTTATGGGAAGGTGGACTAGAGCAAGGTCCTTTTCCATCCCTAAAAGCAAGGTCCTTTTCCATCCCTAAAATGAATCTTGAATAATTGATATGTTTTTGTGACTGGGGGCCCAGTTGGCTAAAGTCTAATGTTTCATAGTTTAGAGTAGGAGTGTATCTTTAAGTCCTTCTAACCCAAAGTTATCATTGTACACAATGGCAACTGGACACTCAGAGAGGAAGTATGACTTGTAAAAGATCACACAGTGAGTTGTGGCACAGCAAGGACTAGAATTCAGACTGTATAATTCTCAACCTATACTTTCTCCTCTGCAGTACAGTATGATAATGAGACATAGAACACATCTAGACCCAAGATAAGCCCATTAGCTTGACACTGCCTTGCCATTGTCAGCTGACATCAGTGTGTCATCTATTTTTTTAGTGGGAGCCTCTGGACACTTCAAGTGGGGTTGGGGAGAAAGAAAGAAAGTAGACAGATGCCTTCCTCTTTCATCAATTCCTTTCAAGACCTACCCATCCTTAAAATGACAGTTCCCATGTCCTCTATGAAGCCTTCTGATTCCAGAGTTCAAGGAGATCTTGCCCACCTCTCCATCCATCCATCCAACCAGTCAACTGTTTAACAACCAATCACTGAACATCTTCTTTGTGCAAGGCAGTTAGCTGATGACTCATCAATGAATCAGTCATGTCTACACTTTCATGGAGCTACCAGGGCAGGAATAAAGGCAATTATGATGCAGCGTGATAAACAGACCTCCAAGACCCTCAAGGAAACTTGACCAGCTTTTCATTTTAAAGCTTCTCACAGCTACTCTCATCAATGCTGGTGGTGATGGATTTTAGTTAGAATCAGATGGTAAAATTTTGGAAAAACAATCAAGTGACAAATTATAAACTGCTATGCTATGAATAGAAAAGTTGTTAAACTATAGCACTTAAATTTCTACAATGTGTACTAGACTTACTGTTTTACCTAAATTATTTCCTGAATAAGGTCTAAATTTAGAAAATTTGGAGTCAATTTGAAAAAATAGCAAATGGCAAATTTATCAAATGGTAAATAAAACTGCATGGATATTAGGAGATTACAAAATGATCTCAAAAGTAAGTAACTACAGAGGACAATTAATATGAAACAGATTAGAAATTAAGAAAGATAAAACTGGAAAAAAGAAATAAACTAAAAGAAGACAACTCACCATGCTGATGCAGCTAGCTACACAATATGCAGGTATCATTCACAAAGAAGTGTTAACAGAGGAATAGAGTGGTTGGCTGTTCAGTAATACTTGCCTACTGTGTTCTTCAAAAAAGAATCACCACCCGAATGTGACTGTCCCTAAAGTGTGAGCTGGGCAACCAATGTTGCTTTTTTTGTGAGGAAACTGCCTACCACTTATAAATAACTATGAATGACTAACAATAATCTTTACAGTTGCCAGCTCTATGGCTCTTAGAAAAAAATACAGATGATTTATCACACAAAAGGCTACTATTAAGATAATTGTTAAAATGAACAAACCAGAACTATATATATCAATATGGTTAAATCTTAAAAATAAATGTGGAACAAAAAAGCTCAAGTTGCAAAAATATATTTACAGTATGAAACCATTTATATAAAGTTGAACATAAAGGTATCAATATCAACTCTTGTTTTTAGATATATATAGAAATAAATAAAGATGTGTATGTAAATGTAAGTTAGTATACATACAAATATTTCCTAGCTCTGTCTGCTTAGGGGGCCTAGAAGCAGTGATACCCCAGTAGCAATGGTCAAACCTAGTGCCCAGATCATGGTTTCTAATTACTAGTGTTCAATAAAAAGAGTCAGTGCTCCTTGAAGAAGTGATTGTGTTCAGGGCTGGGAAAACACGAGATGAGCCTGGAGCATCTATCTTGTGGTGCTAGGTTAGCGACATGCCAAAAAGACACAGAAGCCAACCAAAAGAGCTCCCAATGGCCAAAGCTTGAATAATTTGAGCAACAAAATGAATAATAATAGCATTGGATTAAAACCCAATAGAATGAAATAAATACCACTAAGTTCTTACTGACATAAAGGATTGAATAAATAAACAAACGAGATAGAAGGAAAAAGTCTTCCTTACAGAAGAATTTCGATTAATAAAAATAGAAGGAGTTAAGGAATTAGCAAATTAACATTAGAACATCATTGTATTAATTGCAGCAGGCACGCTCTACCAATAAATACTATAATTAGTGGATGAAAGTTTAAGATGAAACAGGGTATTTGTATTGTTTCAAATTATATGTCCCCAAATATTATTTTTACAAAAGGAAAAATAGAAAGTTTACAGTGGAGAATGCTGGCAGCCCCACCTTGACCAAGTGATCAAGATACATATCACAAGTAATAAGATGTATCCATATTGTGTACCCCTGATAGGATGCAGTGAAAAGGGCACATAGCTTCTGTGATCTTCTTCCCCTAAATCCACAGCCTTAAACAAATCATGAGAAACCTTTAGACAAACCCAAATTGAGGAACATTCTACCAAATACCTGACGTGTACTCTTCGTAAGTGTAGATGGAAGGAGACTATGGAGACACAATAGCTAAATGTAGTGTAAGGTCCTAGATTGGATTCTAGAATAGAAGAAGGATGTTAGTGAAAAACATGATGAAGTCTGACTAAAGACTTTAGTTTAATTAATAGTATTGCATTCACATTAATTTCTTAGTTTTGACAATTGTACCATGATTGTGCAGTATGTTAATATTAAGGAAAAATTGGGTATGTGGAATTCTTTTTGCTATTCTTCTGTAAATTTAAAATTTGAAATTATTTCAAATTCAGAAGTTAAAATGCAAAATAATAGTACATGTTGTTCATAGATCCAAATATGTATTGAAAGTCTAGAAGCATACAGAGGAATTCATGGTGGTAAATACCTTGGGAGGCTTGGGGAGGGGAAGAAAGGTTTAGGCAACTGTGGAGTATGTAGGTGATTCAATGTTTTATTTCTTAAGTAGGTCATGGGGATGCAAGTATTTGTTATATTATTTTCTATATTTTTTTGTATATCTGAAATATTTCAATAAAAATAGCATATTTAGTTCAATGCCAAACTGAACATTTGTGATAAAACCTTACCATATTCCTTTGCACAGATTTACCACTAAACAATAACCAGAACTTGAGTGACCCTTCCCTCGCCCCTGCCTTTGAGTTTAGGCCAGAAAGGTGAGTCGAGGACAGATTTTAAAAGACCTTGAATGCTTGCACTTTATCCTGAGAGTAATGAGAGACTGCTACAAAGTTTTCAACAGGGGTGGGATGTGGTCAGATGTGTTTTAAGAAAATGACACTGGCTACAATACAGAATGAATTGAATGGAGGTTGAGAACAGAAACAAGGAGATAAACTGGGAGACTGTTGCAATGGTCTAGAGAAGAGTATATGAGGTCTAAACCAAGGCAGTTGTGGTGGGGATAGTGAGAAAGAGAAAGATAGAAGAGCTATCTTAGAAGAACCAATCTAGAAGAAGGAAAAAGAAACAAGACTTGGAGAGTGATTGGATGTGTGGTAGGTAAGAAGGAAGACTCGAGGATGATGGCTCCTCTGAACTTCCTCACAAATGCTTTCAGTACATTTACATTATTTGACATTTAAATTTATTTATTTTAATGGAGATACTGGGGATTGAATCCAGGACCTTGTACATGCAAAGCCTGCGCTCTACCACTGAGCTATTACCCTCCTCCTTTATTTGGCATTTTAGCATATATATATATATATATATATATATATATATATATATGTGCTATGGTTGTTTTGCTTTTTGTGTTTATCCTTTGTTTCCTTGACAGACTGGGAGCTCATTGAGAGCAGAAACTGTCTTTTCTTTGGCTCCCGCACACCATCCAGCCCCTTGCTTTGTGCCAGAACTTACTAGAAAGGTAAGTTGGCAGGAACTAGAGAGGTGCTGAGTAAGATGATCTGGAGCCAGGAGCAATAATATTCTGATGCTCTGGGCAAGACTGTTGAGGAAATGTGAATCCCAGGGCTGGTGGGATAGGGCGAGCCTTTGAAGAACCAGGAAGGAGGACCTGGAGCAAGAGATGAGTTGAAAGCTAGTACAGGAAAAGTAACCTCAGGGGGAGATTTTTGATGGCATGGAAGGGATCACCAGAAAACGGTTCAAGAGCAGAGGGAAGTAGGCAGTGTGTGCAGAGGTCCATGTAAATTTTTTTGGTTGAGGCATTATTCTTCAACTGTTTGGTCTGCTGAGCAACAATCTTGATTCTTAATGGTGCATGAGAAA
This sequence comes from Camelus bactrianus, assembly GCF_048773025.1. NCBI lineage: Eukaryota > Metazoa > Chordata > Mammalia > Artiodactyla > Camelidae > Camelus > Camelus bactrianus. The sequence continues at coordinate 41,662,663 of NC_133551.1, forward strand.
TGCTTCTAATACTAAATGGTGATTTGCTTGTTTGACTCAATTAGTTCCAATCTATCATAACGCCATACAGCCTCCTGAAAGCTGGGCCAATGGAATCATACTAAAAACAAATAATAGCACTTTATTCATCTATTCAGTAGCTTACTCAAAATAGTTTTTATTGAGCACCTGTTGTCTTGCATACTTTGCTCCAAGTGCTGCATTATGAAACTTATGGTCTACCAGGAAGACAATGATCACATATTTATAAGTGTGATAAATGACACAAATGAGAAATACAGAGCATTAAAGGACCATATAATAGGAAGGTCTAAACCTATCTCTGGGTTAGGGAAGGATTCCTTCAGAAGTACTGTTTAAGCTGAAACTTCAAGGATGAGTAGAGGTTAGTGGGATGATGCACTGAGGAAATGAATGGGAAGAGACAATGGAAGTGGCATTGGCACATGGGAAGCCCACAGGCTGTAGGAGCCAAATTTTATTCAGGGAACTGAAAGGTGTATATTGGCTGGAGCACACAGTATGGGACATGAGGCAAAGCTGAGACGCTACCAGAGGTCAGCTCATTTAAGGCTTTATGGTCATGTTGGAGTATTCACAGATCCTCTCCCTGGGACTGGCTTTGCTCTGGATACTAGGGATATACAGAATTGAATCAGACTTTAAAGTGCTTCAATCCCAGTCCTTAAATAGCTCATCAGGTGGGGAAGAGACACTTTAACAATGGCAGTACGGCATGAAAAATATGATAATAGAGGTAAGAAGAGATTTTCATGGGAATTCACAGGAGGAGAAATACTTAAGGAATAAAATTATTTCATCATATCGGCTTTTAAGTTATTTCATATTGTTTCCAAACTCATATTAGATCAGTCAATTGTAGGACTCAGTTTAGATTCAGGTTCTTTTTAGACACACAGAAAAATGGTTTAGCTACATAGGCAGCCAAGCAATTTCTAGTATAGTTCTTGTTTATGGCCTTTATCCTACATCTTCCTTTCCTTTTCATGAATTCTTACTCATCCTTTAAGACTCAGCTGAACTGTCACCTCCCACTTTACTCCAGATAGAGTTATAAATCTTCCCCTCTCTGTCCCTGAAGGATCCTGGCATATAACGTATTATAGCATTTGTCATAATATACTCTGTATCCCTACTAGTCCTTTTTTCCCCCACTAGACCTCTTAAGCATAAAGATTTTGTCTTGCTCATCCTTCAATTGGTCATTCAACAAATATTTATCAAACACCTACTTTGTGCTGGTGGTCATCAGGTTAGGTGCTGCAGATTCAGTAATAACCTGGGTAAGACTCAGTCTTTGCTCTCACAGAGCTTATAGTTTAGTGCAGAAGGCAGACCAGTAAATAGGCAAGAACAGTAAGTGTGACAAATGCTATGATAAGGAACACGTAAAGTGCTGGGGGAGCCCAGAGCAGGGGCACCTAACCTCTTTGAGAGGGATAATGGAAGACTTTCAGAAAGAAGTAATTTAAGCTGAGAACTGAAGGATTAGCCTGACTTACCCAGGCAAAGTGGCAGTTTTGAGCTGAGCTGAGAGAGAGCACAACACATTCAAGAAATTGAAAGAAGTTCACAGAGCAGTGGAGTTTGGGGGCGGGTAGTAGAGATTGGGTGGAGGGGTGGAGGGAAGAAGTGCCGAAGCAATTAGAAATATATGTTTAACATGATAGTGTACACCTAGAAAGCACTATGCAAATATTTGTTGGATGAATGGCTCATTCATCTGGGGAAGTGAGACCTCTGAGAAAGCCAAGTTTGTGTGTGATTGTTCTCTTGTTCTCTGGGAGCCATTGTATTGGGTTGGTTAAAAGCCAGTTACTTAGATTTGAATCCTGGCTTTGACAATTAGTAGCTGAGGTGACCTAAACAAATTACATAAACTCTTTTGTGTCACCTACCCTATCTGTAAGTTAGAGATGATAACAGTACTTCATAGGATTGTTGTCAAGATTAAACAAGTTAATATTTGTAAAGCATTGGAACAGAGCCTAGAACTAAGCACCGTGCTTGCTACTATTATTCCTCCATTCATCAAAACATTTATTCAAGTCCAAGTATTGTGCTAGATGCTGAGAAAATAAGATGTGGCTCCAGCCATGGAGGAGGACTGTAAAATCTGGTGAGGGAGAAGACTATAAGTAATTACAACATAATATGACCAAGTGCGGTGATAGTGATTAAGTGCTGCAGAATCGAAGAAAAGAGAGTGACTCATTCTCTCTGAAGAAGCCAAGGGAGGCTACAGAGGGAAGGACGCATTTAAATTGGAGGAAGAAGAATGAAGAGTTTGCCAGCAAAGAAAGGCAATAGAGTTTATCAGGGCAAGAAATCATCGTGTTGCAAAGGCTTTGTAGTATGCAAGCCTAAGGCATGTTTAGCAAACGGCAAGGGGCAGTAGAAGGCTTTTATGATCCAGGGTCTATGCTAGGCATTTTTTAAAAGTTCTTTCTTTTACTTTTCATAAGAACTGTTACCAGTGTACCCACTCAACTTAATACTCACATAGTAATTACTGTTATAGTCACTTTATATATATTAATTCATTTAATCCTTATGACAACTGTATGAAATAGGTACTATTATTATTCTCATTTTACCGATGTGGAAATTGAGGCAAAAAGGTAAAGTACCTCGTTCAAAGTGATACAACTACAAAGTGGCAGAGCCAAAATTCAAACTTGTAGAACCACTATCTTTTTCTGCACCCCCAACTCCCACCCACTAGTTGTTGATTTTGATATGCTATTGTTATGGAAACTAGATATCCAAACTTGTTGGAACTGCTTATAAAGTAGGAGTTGAAAAAGCATGAACTCTACAGCATGTGCAGTCTGCACAAGACTGAACATAAAAATGCTTGAAAATAACTCTTTCCCCTCTCTCCCACGTTTGCTTTAGGCAGCAAAGATGGGGATGGGGGTAGGGTGGATATTTATTGGATTGCACAGGATGTCTCAGGCTGCACATATTTCTCTGGGGGTCCATTTTAAACTTGGATCCTCCAATCAGCAAGTTGTTCTTTCTGGAAACAAAAGAAGTTTTAAATACTCCCTTCACTGTAGGGGAGGACAAAAGTGGGCGGAAAATGCAACATGGACAAGACGCACCACAAAAAGTTAGGATTTTACCCAGAGCTAGGCAGAGCCATATTAATTCACAAAGAGAAACATTTCAGGGGACAATCAGGAATAAGAAGGAGTCTTGCAGGCTTATTGGAGGAAGCAAACTTCCTCAGAAATATGATTGATTGACTGTATTTAAAGTGAACCTTGAGCAAATACAGCCATGGAGATTTAGATTAAGGGTCCCAGGTAGGAGAGAATCAACAGAAGTTGGATGATGCAAAAAGGAAAGTCCAAATTGGACCTGAGGAATTCACATTGATTAAAAGTTTTCCCTAATATTTTTTTAGGGGAAAGGAAATGAAAGTTAAACTAGAATCTACGAAACCAACTTTGAAACTCTTCATACAGATTTATGTGCAGTCATTGGGTAGCAAACTGTACATTCTCATTTCAGTGTGGGTTCCATCTTTCTCAGTGAACCCTTTTGTGACCTTCATAAAGTCGCCAGTTAAACAATCCCTCTATGTATGACCCATAGATAGCAATCCAATAGCTAGACCCCACTTAACGTGCAGTCAGAATCCTGTTTCCCAGAGTGGACAAAAAGAGAAGAAAGCTTAGTTTTTAGTCTGATTGTAATATTATAGAACACAAACTTCCTGACAACTCTGAAGATGTTCAGAGTTCTTGCATGTGAAACTGCTTCAGAGCTGGATTCTCGATAGGTGGAATTCATAGCAACATAATGTCCCAGATTTTTGAGGACAGCCTAGATTTCAAATATCCTACCTTGTTGTAACTGTAAGCATGCTTATAAACTTGTGCTCTTGCATATCCTAATTTGGATAGAGAGGAAAATATGGTCATAATATAAATGGTCCTTTCTTGGACTTCATGGTAAGGATAAATACCAGAAGGAAGTCATGTTTGGATTAGAGGGATAACAGTGCTCTACTAAGAGTATTCCTTAGTACCAGGGTGTAAAAAAGCTATCTTAGGTGTGAATGAGGCTGGGAAAAACTCCTGCAAAACTAAGGATGTGTGTGCCATTTGGAGAGAATAGAAAAGTCCAGGGGAGAGACATCTGGGGACAAAATAGAGAGAGGCTACTCTTAATGAAGGTTAGCTGTGTCCCTGTTGAAGAAGAAAGGGCTGAATGTTTGAGAGAACCAGGAGGGAAGAGAGAGAGACTGAGGGGAGAGTTGGAGGGTGGGGAGAGAGATAGAAATAGAGACGGGGAGAGAGAGAGAGAAAATAGCATTAAAAAAGCAGCTCAGAGAGAAACTTAAAAGACTCAGGAGAATGAGAGAGAAAGTGAGGAGAGAGAAGGAAGAGAAGCAAGGCTAAGTAAAACAATAGCAGAAAAGAGAGTAAGAATGGGTGGAGGGAGCTAGAGCAAGCAAGCAATCATGGGCCAGAGAGACAAAGTGGGGTTTTGCTGTTTCTGTCTGAGGCCCTGAGGAGTGCTGGGAGAGACCTAAGGCTGAGCAAGGATTCTGGAACCGGACCAAGAGCTGTCTAAACAAGAAAAATTCAGAGCTGCATATACCATCTGCTTGAACTGGTGATCTCTCCAGGATCCCTTTGAAAGCCTCCCCTCCAAAGTTGTAACTAATTGGTGGGTCATAGTTTCTAGGGAACTTTGGAGACCCAGAAAGATGCTTTGTTGATGTCACCTAGCCTTAAGGAAATCTCTCTCCAAAATATTGTTGGCTTGTAAGATGGGGGTATTTAGCTATTTCTCAGGCTCTTGGGGAACATCACAGTAAGCAAAGTGTGGCAAGTCCCTCCTTTCCCTAAATATGGTACTTCTACGTTTCCAGTCAGTACTTATTTTTTGAAGGAAAACATATTTGCAGATATTATAGACTTTGCTCAGAAATTCTGAAAAGCTTATCATTTTTAAAGCTTGAAAATGTTTCATTGGTTTTCTCTCCCACATAATAGTGGAATTGGAATTTAGAACTTTTTTTGGCGGAGGGTAGGTGATTAGGTTTACTTACTTTTATTATTTTTTAAGGAAGTACTTAACTTTTTTTTTTTTTTTTAAAGGAGGCACCGGGGATCAAATCTAGGACCTTATGTATGCTAAGCATGTGCTCTACCACTTGAGCTACACCTTCTCCCTGGAAGTGGGATTTAGGACAAACCTTTTAAATCAGTTGGGCAGTACACATCAGGAAACTTTTAAATTTTCATACTACTTAATATGGAAACTCTACATCTGAGAATTTTCTCTGAGGAAATAATTTTATAGTGCTTTCTACACTTATGCAAAAAGCATTATTTAGAATAGCAAGAAATTAGAATTAACTTAAATGTCCAACAATAGGGACTGGTTAAGTAAACTCTTGCACCTTCTTTTATAAAATATTTTGCTTTTGCTAAAACTGTATTTACAAAGAATTCTTAATGATGTGGAGAAATACTTACGATAAAACATTAAGTAAAAATTATATGCAAACTGTGATCTCAACTATGTTAAAATGCATTAAAAAACCTGAAAGGAAATACGGCTGAAAGTTGTTTAGACTGGTTATCTTAAGATAGTAGCATTTTCATCTATTGTTATTGTTATTTTCTTCTTTATGTACTCATAAATTTTCCAGATTTTCTGCAGGGTATGTAATTCTATTATAATAGAAAAAACAAAAGTTTACTTTTAAAAGTTTAAGAAAACAGGGAACTAAATGTTTACAAACTTAAAAGTCATTCAGTCAAAAATAATTTTACAAAAGATTTAGAAGTTATTTAAAAAACATGATGAAGGAAATAAAATGAAATTGTTAAAAAGAATAAAATAAAACTTTTATTTAAAAAGTAACTTTTATTTTTACTTTGTTAAAAATAAAACTTAACCTCTGAAAATGCAAGTGGTTATGAAGACTACATAACAACATGAGACATGCATATGATTTAAGGTTAAATGAAAAGAAGACAAAATAATTAAGATTACAACTATCCAGTCCAAAACTGTAAGCAACAACACTCAGCTCACAATTTACAGTAGGCACCCAGTAGAAGACGCTTCCCTATTCATACTACCCTCCTACAATGGCCAGCACTTTCCACCCTTTGCACTTTGCCTCCTCACTTTAGACAAGTATTTCTGACTTTGTTTTCTTTCAGACTCTGTCTTGTGCCTGCCAAAATATGCTCAGAGACTACTTTTGATTATGCTTCTTCATATCTGACCTAGAGTCTGGAACGCTCCTATCAGCACACGCCAGCTGCCGTATCTTGAAGTGCTAACTTTTTTTTTTAAGGGAGAAAAAAAAAAGTAGAAAATCCAGCATACCAAAATGCTAATAGTGCTGTTGTGGGATTACCCATAGTTTATGCCACTGTTCTTTAGGTTTGAGATTTTGCATTGTGCTTATGTTAGGTTTATAACAAAAAATATTGAAAGTTTGTATTAAAGTCACTTGTCAAGTACTTTCATGAGTAACTTGAATTCTTTCTTTCATGATTTCCAGGGATGTATATAAAGTTGATATCCCTTTAGCCAAGAAGATGCTGGGTCTGAGATCTCATCTGGGTCAGAGAAACTGTTCTTTATCTTTCTCTCTCCAAAGCAGACTCTGCACAGCCAAAACAGAGAATATGAGGATATACTTCTACTGCAAAACTACCGGCTATAGGAACAAGTCTAAGCTCTTTAAATTCGGCTCCCAAGACCCTGCACGATCTGTTGCCATTCTTCTCCAACCTTATCTCCCAGTAATCTGCTAACCTTTTTCTTTCTTCCTGACTCTGTGCTACATCAGACTACTTGCCATTCCTTAAACACATATTAACTTTTTTCACTTTTTTATTGGTGTATGAGATTCATAGAGTAAGAAGCACAAAACTCAATGGCTGTTCACAGATCTATACACATGTGTGACCACCACTCAGATCAATATCTAGAAAATGTCTAGTACTCTAAAGGCTCCCCGAACCCCTTCCCAGTCTAAATCTACATCCCCCCCAGAGATAACAACTATTCTAATTTCTGTCAACAAAGATTAATTTAGCCTGTTCTTGAATTTTTAAAAATGGAAACACACCGTATGTATTCTTTAAAACACGCAGTACATCTCACTATTTCCTCTGCCTGGGAATAGGAATGTTAATTGTTATGTGCCAGTACTCTCCCATTCTGCATCCGTGGCAGATATTACTAGTTCATCATTCTTTTTTATTGTGCCTAGATTGAGTTTTAGGCTCTTTTTCTAAACTGCATACCAGCAACCACTACTGGTTGTTCAGAGCTGGCACTAGTGAAACCTCCCTGGACAAGAATGACCTCTTCTACATGAGGGTCTTCATCTCTACCATGCACAACACATTTAATAAGTCATTTAAGTCTTGTTATTCCATCAGTGTAACATTTCTCCAATCGGTCCCTTTTTTCTATTCTTACTGCTTCTGCTTTTTTCAAGCTCTCATACTCTCTCACCTGATTTCCTACAACAATCCCTTACTGTTTCCCCTGCCTTCAGTTTTGACTCCTCTATTCTTATCAATGCACTACTGATTAATCTTTTTTAATATCCAAATATGACTACATTGTTTTCCTGGCTAAAACCTTTAAAGACTACCTTTCAGGTTAAGGCCAGGTGCTTAGCCTGGTATTGCAGGCTTCAGGATCCGGCTCTGCCCATCTCTCCAGTATCATCTCCTGTCTTCTGCCCTCTGGTGTGCCAACTACTTACAGATTTCTGAAACATGTCCTGCCCTTTTCCTCCTCTACATCTTGAATGCTCTTCCTCTTCTCTAGATGGCTAGGTTTTACTCACCCTTCAAGGATATTTATTACCCAAACTTTTGTTGACCATTCTTTCCCTAACAAATGATTATTCTCTTCCAGGTAAGATTAGTTACCCTTGTTTGTGTCCTCTTACCATCTTATACATATCCTCATTATGGCAATTATCATGTTCTATTAGTATCTATTTACATTTCTGAGAGCTTCTTGAGGGAAGAGAGATTTGCAGCTCGAGCACTCATCAGAGTACATCTTTTTTTTTTAACAATTTTTAAAAGTTCTGGTAAAATATACATAACATAAAATTTACTGTTGTTACCATTTTTAAGCGTACAGTTCAGTAGCATTAAATACATTCATATTGTTGTGCAACCATCACTACCATTCTTCTCCAGAACTCTTTCCATCTTGCAAAATTGAAACGCTATACTGATTAAACAATAACTCCTGACTCTCCCCTTTCCCTAGCCCCTGGCAACCACCATTCTACTTTCTATGATTTTGACTACTCTAAGTACCTGCATGTAAGTAGAATCATACAGTATTTGCCTTTTTGCGACTGGCTTATTTCACTTAGCACAGTGGCTTCCAAGTTCATCCATGATGTAGCAGATGTCAGAATTTCCTTTCTTTTTAAGGCTGAATAACATTCTATTGTATGTATTTATCACATTTTACTTATCCATTCACTTGTCAATGGATACTTGGATTGCTTTCACTTTTTGGCTATTGTGAATAATGCTGCTATTAATATGGGTATACAAATATTTCTTTGAGACCTAGCTTTCAAATATTTCTTTTTAGTATATACCCAGAAATGTAGTTGTTAGATTATATAGTAATTCTATATTTAATTCTTTTGAGGAACCACTATACTCTTTTCCATAGCAGCTGTATCATTTTATATTCTAGTCAACAGTGTGCAAGGATTCCAATTTCTCCACATCCTCACCAATACTTGTTATTTTATAATTTTTTTTTTGATAGTAGCCATCCTAATAGGCATACGGTGGTATCTCATTGTAGTTTTGATTTGCATTTCCCTAATGATGATGTTGAACATCTTTTCATGTGCATATTGGCCAGAAATGTGTGTTGAAGTCTTTGCCCATTTTTGAATCAGTTTGTTTTATCTTTGCTGTTGAGTTTTAGTTCTCTCTATATTGTAGATATTAATTCCTTATCAGATATAGGATTTACAAATGTTTTCTCCCATTCTGTGGATTGGCTTTTCACTCTGTTGATACTGTCTTTTGAAGCACAAAAATTTGTCTTGAAGTCCAATTCATCCATATTTTCTTTTGTTGCCTGTGCCTTTGGTGTCATATACAAGAAATCACTGCCAAATCCAATGCTGTGAAGTTTTTGCCCTGTTGTTACCTAAGAGTTTTATTATTTTAGGTCTTACACTTAGGTCACAGATCCATTTTGATTTAATTTTTTTCATATGGCGTCAGGTAAGGGTCCAACTTAATTCTTTTGCATGTGGTTATCCATGCATCATTTTCCCACCATCATTTGTCAAAAAAGACTTTTTCCCACTGAATGGTCTTAGCACCCTTATTGAAAATAATTTGACCATATATATGAGGGGTTATTTCTGGACAGAATGCATGACATTTTATAGGATACAGAGATAAATCAGAGTACAGATTGTCCTAACACACTAGAATTAGTCATAGGCAGATTATTAGAATGGAGTTGGATCTCATTTTTGTTTTAAAGAATAAGGAGAGAGAAGATTGAATTTAGAGGAAGTAAAATAGATGACTTACAAGGAGTTCATGTCAGAAAGGTAGACGTCTAGACCCCTTTCCAGCCCTGGTTCATCTAGTTCACATCCTTGTTTTTATATAAGAAGGAAAAGAGGAATAGTTTTACTCTTGAGGTAAGAACTATGAAAAAATAGACATTATAGAAGGAACACTTCAACTCAGTGAAGGAAGAACTTCTAACATCCAGCATAGATAAATTTGGGAAGAAACGAACTCTCTATAAGTACAAACATTCAAACAGAAGTTGTGTTTCCTTTCTATCTCTCAGACCTTATTCATATTAAAGAAAAAGACACCTTAAAAAAACAGACTGTTTCTAACACTTCAAGGAAGTAAGCTAAAGGGTGTGGCTGCAGTGAAAAATTCCACACATTGAATCCCCAGAACAAATTAAATGGAATCAATGGGTAGCAAGTACTCACTTGTGCTAGTGTGAACATAAGGGTATGTGAAATCCAAACTGGGGCAGATAAGAAGAAACTCAATTTTAAGGAGAAAGGGAATTAATTTTTATTGAATGTTTACTATGTAGTAGGCATTTTAACATATTTTAGCTTATTTAATTTCAAGAATGTAAAAAACACCAAGAGAAATGAGCACATAACTTAGAGGCTTTGGCATTGCATGTTATTTCTAAGAATTACAAAAATTTTAAACTTTGAACTTATCTTCTGTTTTATAGACAACTTACAGTGTCAATAAACAATTTCTGGGTAATTTTTTTGTGTCAGAATTGTACTGGGTGCTCGGAAGACACAGGTGAACAAGATCTGGTTAGGACCACATCATGGGGCTGATGCACTCTTTTTTTTCTCTTAAGAAATTTTTTTTTTTTTTTTGGATACATTCTTTTTGACTGGGAGCTCATCATCAGCCTAGGTCTATAAAAGATTACCAACCACTGAGTCTCTGTCCTTGAAGAAATCAGGTATATGGGAAAAAAGGAGCCTCAGAAAAAAACGTCAGCAGATCTGACCATACCTCTCCCTTACTTATGAATATTCAGTAATTCCCCATTAACTACAGGATAAAACCTGTTTTTTTGAATGGCACACATGGCCCTTTATGATTTGTTCCCTTTGTGATTTACCAGCATATCTACTTGGTTTAAGTAGACTTATCTCCAAGTTACTTTTCTTGTTCTGATTTAATTTACTCACCAAACCAACTTTTCATCCAATATGATTTTTGGACTAGGTTTTCCTATCACCTAGGAAGAGAACAGAATATGAATACTGATCCACTGGGCAATTATATTTCTCATTGCATATGATGAAATAAGATTATTGCTGTAAGTTCTTTTCACCTGAGTTTGGATAAAATTGAGTTCCCAGAACTTCTGAACTGGAAGGCTGAATTTGGAGACTTAACCACAATCATGAGGTATTCTGTGCAAGTATCAGATATAAGTCCTTAGTGTATTTATGCAGAGCAATCAGATATTTACCATTTAATTTCTCATTAAGCTATTGGTGATTCAATGGAAAGAACACAGGACTGGTATTCCAGGCCTGCCTGTGACTTATTGTACTACCCTGGTTACTAATTCTCTTATGCCCTAAGTTTCCTCATATTTCATATAGAAATACTTGCTTTAAAGGTGCTTTATTGTGATGATAAACAAGAATGCAGTTGCCGAATTTTCATTTCAACAAGTATGTAAGCATTATAAGGAATACAAATGTAAGTATTTGTGCTCAAGTTTATAATCTATTGGCATCAGATTTATAAAAGTAATATATAGAGATTCAGAGAATGGAGTGATCATATTCAGTAGAGTTGGGGTAGGTAATCAGGATGATTTCATAAAGGAGGTAGGAGTTGAGCTGAATCTTGAGGAGTAGGAAAGGTGGCAAAAGACAATTATCTGGAAGAGATAAGAGCAGAGCAGCACTGGGATTCTCAGTATGGCCTCAGTCTTTGTTTCCCGACTCATGATCTTCTGCACACTTGAGACAAAATGATACTCTTTGAATCACAGAAATGTGTCTGGCACATAGCGGGCAAGCCTCCATGGTCCAGCTTCTACCTCTTCCATTAAAGCTTCACCCAAGTAAAACTTATCATGCTCGCCTCTGTATCAGCCCAGTCTTTGTATGACCTACTGCTTTTATTGCAGCTCAGTAGAACCACCTTCCTTGCTTAATGGTGAACTTTTTGGAGACAGGAAGCTTGTTTGTCTTGGTAACTAACTCAATGCTTTGCTCTTATTAAGTAATCAGGAAATTTTATTCAATTGAACTTGCTCCAAGGACAATGATATAATACACTAAAGTGGACATGTTAGTATCATTTTAAAGGTCTCGTCAGGCTTTAAATTTGGGTCTTGCTTTTTCATACATCATCTCTGTGAAGCAGGTTTGTTGCCTTTAAAACCTTACAGATGAAGAAACTCAGAGGGTGAATTTGTCCAAAGTCACCTAGCTGATAAGTGCTGAAGCCAGGCACGGTTGACTTGCAATCAATTACTCTATGCACTATACCTGGGCCCTGTGGCATAAGACAGGTGGGGGTAAAATGCACTTATTCTCAGAGCTCGTTTTCTCATTTGTAAATGAGAGCAATAGCACTGACCTCACAGGATCATTATGAGAAATGGTGAAATATGTGAAGTCCCTATTTCAATGACTAGCACTTTGTGGGCAATGCATGGTACCTTCTCACCAAGCTTCAGATTCATATGGACATAAACAGATAAGAGGTATGCCATTCTGCGGTGTAGTGAGACTTAGATGAACTCCGCAGAAGGGAGACCCTTCTCAACCTTTTACAGGGCCCAGCCTCTGAGTCATATCATGAGAAGTTTTATAAGGCACTATATTGTAAATACTTAAAATTTAACATCTTCCCTCACTCTCACGTCCACGCTTGTTATATCCTTTTCCTGCCTTAGCATTTGACAAATGCAAGACTGTAGTTGTGTGATTTGTTCAGCTTTGAGGTTTGAGGTTGGTTGAATAATCTCCAAGGCTGGGGTCTTAAACTAACCAAACCATTAAGTCCTCTTGGATCGTGCCTTTAAATAACTATGTGGAGGAACCTACGTAAAAAGCAAGAGAGGGAGGGGCCCATGCATGGTAGCTGATTTCAAACCCACGTGAAACTAAATAAATGATTTCTAAAATCTTTTCCCGGGAAGGATGCTCTTGAGATTTCTCTGAGCTCCTGAACTCCTGAATTGGCTGCATTTTAAAATGAAAGAGATTCCAGCTTTGGTGGGCTGGTGGAAAAGGAGAATAGGCGGGAGGGATGGCCCGGAGGCCTCCTCTGTCTGGCTACCCGCTAGTGTTCGGAAACCCACGCTAGCCGCCGAGGTTCCGCGGAGGTGCGGACCGGGGTGGGTCAGTGTGCCAGGACTGAGGGTGTACGTCCAAGGCCCGGCTTCCTTCCCCGGGGGAAACGGTTTTCCGGCCGTGTTCCCGCTTGGGGGCCTCCGGCTGACAGGTCCACAGCCCAGGAACCAGACCTGAGGTGCGCGGCCGTTCCCGCGAACCCGGTCTCCTTAGGCACGCCGGCATTGTCGCGCCGGCTCCCCAGTGGGGCCCTGGCAGGGAGCAGAACCTCGTGACCCCTGCTCGGGGGCCCCGCCCCTCCCCGCGAGCCCGTGGTGACTTCGACCCTCCCCCAACGGTTGAGAGCCCCGCCCCCTCCTCGCGGGCTAACGAGCGTCCTCGCGCGCTCGCCCATTCCCTCAGCGTGAGTGTGAGTGTGCTATCTTCCCACTTCGGCCCCCTCCCCATTGTTTCTCAAGCCCCCGAACGTTGCCCCTCCCCCATTGGTGTTTACTACCCCCCTCCCCGGTTTAACCGGTGCCCAGGAGCCTAAGAACGAAGGAAGGGGGCACCCCTAAACTCTTCCCTTTGAGTCTCCTTTCCCGGGTTTCCTCCACGTGTATCCCTTATCCCCACTCGAGTCAGAACTCCATTCCGGGATCTGTCCCTCTCTCCCCTCCCCCCCATCTCCCGGCTTCCCTTCTCCGCGGCCCCCTCCTCTCAACGGGTCCTCCTCTTTCTCTCCCTCTTCCCCCTCCCCATCCCTTCCCCCCCACAATGCAGTTCGCGGCGCGGCGGACATGGCGGTGGAGTCCTGAGCTCGTCGTGTCCCGGCCTCCAGCGGCGGCGGCGGTGACGGCGGCAGCGGGAGGCGGAGGGGGAGCGGGAGCCACTGAGATGAGGAGGCGCCGCGCGCGCCTGTAGCTCGCGGGCCTCGCAGGTACGGAGGTTCTGGCCGCGGCGCAGCACCCAGCGCTGAGGGGGTGTGCTCGGGAAAGGCCAGGCGGCCCCCTGTTCGCTCTCCTCAGGTGCTGCGCTTCGCAGGTGTCGGGGGCCCGGCCCGAGCGCGTGTCAGCTGCCCACTTGGGGCCTGACACTTCTTTCTTTGCCAGAATGGGCTTCGGGTGTCCCAGGGGAAGGCAGAGATAAAGGAGGTAGGGGCGGCGGCCTGGGCGGCCTGAGGAGGGCATCGGGGCGCTTTGGGGCCGAACTTCAAGGAGAGGCTGGGTCTCTCGGCCCCGGTTCGAAACCTGTAGACCCAGGCGGTGGATTTTGAGTTAACGGGATAGGAGTGAGCATTCTCTGGGTACGATCCCCTGTCATGTGTGCCTTTTCTTTCACCCCTGCTTAAATACAGACGTACGTATATAAATAAACACACACGCATATAAAACATAATAAATATTTATTCCAGGCTCGTCCTAGTCGGGAGGAGAGAAGGCAGAGGTGTCTTAGGGTTTCGTTTCTTGCTCGACCGCCTTCTCTCTCCCCCGCCCCCTGGTCGAATGGTGGTAATGAATGCTTTTGACGTGGGAAACTGTGAAATTCGTATTTGTAAACAGACAGCACTCGCCGAGTGTATTTTACGCCTCCGCGAAAGGTTTCAGGTCCTTTTGGTATCCGGATTGCAAAAGAGTGAGATATTTAGACCTGAAAGAAGCACATCACCAGGATTTCTAGTAATACCTGAATGGGATGAATTACTGTTATTTTGACAACGTTGATTAAACATTTTCATTTCAGAAGATTACCAAATTTTTAACTAGATGAATTTTGTACCTTACGCGAGATCTTAGTTTCGTTATACCGTGTTTCTTCGTTTTGATATATTTTTGATACAAAAGTAGTTCCTTAACACGTTTGACGTTCTTCTCCCTTTTGTGATCTCTTTAGTGTCCAGAAACGCAATTCGAATTGTGTATTGTTGGCATGCATTTAGTAATTAGCTGGAGTGGATCAGATTACCTTTTGTTTCCAAAGATCGCCCCCCCCCCCAAGTCTTGTAGTAGCGAAATGTGTAACACTTGGTGAAACAGAAGATATCCTGTTTCTGTTTTTAAGTAATGAGAACTATTAGCTAATAAAATTGGATAATTCCAACTGGATATGATAATTTAGAGAGAATGCCATACCAAGGTGGTGAATTGTGGGATGGTTTAAAAAAAAAGTTTTTTTTTTTTGTTGTTGTTGCTATCAGTCCCCATGTTCTGTATATGAGAAAAATGTACGCTGAAATTTTCTTTAGGCTCACAATACTTGTATGTCTCCTTAGAAACTGCTGCACTACATTGCATCCTAAGTACTGATTAGTCACAACTTGTAAAATTATGAAATATTGGTTCATTTAGAAAACTGCTCAAGATAATTAATGAATTCATCAGTGTCCTGTAATCCTTTTGTAAACAAATTTTAAAGAGTGCTTTGGGGAAGATAAGAATTTAGTTGTGCTTTAAAAAGATCATATTTAATACAATCGAAAGTTGCTTTAAAAAAGAGCTCTTTTAGATAAATTTTCCTGCTGTTTGCAATTTTTCATTTGACTTGTGTGGAAAAAGAAAAAATAAAGCTTCCTTGAAATAATACAGAAGCGGAAGTGAAAGTTATTGACATTTAATGTTTTAAGTCTGCCAAATATCTAAATACGAAAAGGAAATTAAAAGTCTTTTCATTGTCCTAGGTCAAGTTGTTAGAAATACAGATAAACTAACAAGGTGTTACCATGCATATAAATTTAATTTGGTATTTTAAATCGTAAATCACACCTAGAATTACATTTATTTTTAGTTAATTTAGCTAGAACAGTATAGTGTCAAGATTATAATTTTAGACCTTTTTTAAAAAATTGAAGTGTAGTCACTTTACAGTGTGTCAATTTCTGGTGTACAATATTATGTTTCAGTCATACATGTTAGACTTTTTAAAATAAAAATTTATAATTATAATGATAAATATCTCTGATTAATGAAAAGATGCTAAAAGAGAATTTTCATTAGTTCTGAATAGAATCATTTTAGTAAGAGTAAATAATTGAAAAACTTTTTTTTGACCTCAAAGTTAACCTTGACATGCATAATAAGCACCATTGAGTATGTTGTGTTCTTTATAGAATGTCAAATCAGGATCTGTGGGTAGAGAAAGGTGTTTGAATTTATTTTCTGCGGAAAGTTTCTGGTTTCAGAGAAACCGTAGCAAGATTTACCTGTGAATGCTGATGCCAGTAAATTTTGTTTATCCTTAAAAAAAAAAAAGACCATTTTTATATAAGGAAATTCAGTGAGGTGTGTAACTTTTAAAGTAAACTACAAATGCTTGAATTCATAATGTTACAAAATTCAGTTAATCATTACTGCAGATAGAAATGTGTTCTAAAAAAGAACAGTTTTAGAAGACCTGAAACAGGCAAGGGAAAGGGACACTGTAGTTGAAAGCAGGATATGTAGACTTTTTTCTTCTTAATATTAGGGGAATTAGGATTGTTTATACTGAACTAAGTGAATTAGAATTGTTTACACGAAACTAAATTTTAATTCTAGAATCCTAGATAATTGAGTAATTTTGGGGAAATGTTAAAAAACCAGCATAATGTCCCCAAATGTTTCTTGCAAATCCAAAAAGAAAAAAGGTATATAAATGCAAAGATGAACACTTTAGATTTTTTTTTCCCCTTAGGTGAGAGATTTTGTGATGTATTATGGATTCCAAATTGTTTTCAAATCACATTATCTCACTGGATGTCTGTAATTATCCTGTGAATTAAAGGGAGAGAGAAAAGGGAACTAACATTTATTTGAGTGCCTGTTCTGTTCCAGGCCTAGTGCTAAGCATGTTTATGTATTTTTGTCACTTGTTCAATGTAACAACCCTATGAAACCTGTTTTATAGATGAGGAATCTCTGAGGTTAAGTAGTTTGCGGACAATCATGGAGTTAGGAAGATTCAGAGCAGTTCCGTATGTTCTTCCTATTATAAATGTCATGTTGCTTCTCAGGTGTATCAAGTATTCTCCCAATTATATGGGAGAAACTGCCTGAGGTTGCTCATTTTTTCATCATTTAATCATTTACTTCATCAAACATTTGCATTTGTATTTTTTGCTAGACATTGCTAGGTTTTAGAGATACAAAATTATTGAGGACAATCTCTTGTTTCAGGGAACTCAATCTGCATATAATACATTCAGATAAATTATACCACATAGACTGTGGGAGTTCAGAGGGAAGAAGCTGGCTCTTGAGGGGTGAATAGGAGTTTCCTAGGTGGAGAAGGAGACAGACCAGAGGCCATTACAAAGTAAAGGAATAACATGTGTGAAGTTGTTATGGGGCTTGGTGTTTACAGATTGTGAGAAATTCAGTGTGGTAGGAATTGAGAATTTATGGATAGAACAGTGAGAGAAATGGTTTGAAATAGCAGTCAGGTTGTGAAGATTATTGTATACGGTAAATGAAGGTGCTTGGATTTTTATCTTGTAAAGTGAGACCACCAAGTGGGATAGTGGTTGAGCTGTAATTAAAATTAGGTTTTCTGTCTTCATTTTAGTATTTCTTTTTCCTTGGCTTCTCTACCAACAGATTTAATTCCTGTTTTCAGTGGATAGTCAAGTCATCTTTTCTGTGCCACTCTCTTCTCTCCCTGCTTACTGTATTCCAGACTGATTTTTTTGAAGCTCCTGTGACCCAAGTCTTACTGACTAAGATTGCCTAATTTCTTAGATTCTTTTGAGATAAAAATACCTCTGGGAGAAATCAGCTTGTTGTGGTTACTCAGGAAGTTTTCTCACTCCTAGGCTTAGGTTAGTTGACTACTTTCTAGTTTACTGCTGGAAAGCAATAGGGTATTGGGGAGTGTGGACTAGAAAGCAGAAGAAACATTCATGCAAGCTTGGTGTTCAATAGTAAAGATGAGCAGAGTCCTAATCTTTATACAAAGCAGTCTGTACTTTCAAAATATTAAGTATTTCAAAATATTAGGTAAGTCACACAGTAGTCTGGTAATTTTAAATGGGTATCTGATTTACAATGATAATAAGATAACTTACTACATAGGTACTGTGTTAATTTCTTTCTAAAGATCTTAGAAGTATTAACTCAGTCCTCAGAACAACTCTTTATATTATCATTTATAGGTGAGGATAGTAGGTGCAGAAGGATTAAGTACCTTGAATAAGATCTCACAGCAGTTTTCTCCCAAGCCAGGATTTGAACTCAAGGTGTGTGAATCTAGAGTCAGATCTCTTAACCACTATACTGTGTTACACCTCAAGTTTAGGTTGTCAAAATTTAGTATGCAAAGAGTTAAATTCAGTATAGTCACATAGGTTGTCAGAAATGTTTTGTAACTGCATAAAACATGAATTATACATGATAATGAAATTTGATTGCATTTTATCAGTCATAAACTGTAGTTTAAATAATTTGATTATTATTAAAATTTATTGATCATTAACTATTTAAGCTCCATTCTTGTGCTGAGTGTTAGTTTAGATCAGTGGTATTCAAACTATGTTTGGGAACCTTTTGGGGTCTCTGAGTTACAACTGTTTTCATGGTAATATTAAGAAGATAGTTGCCTTTCCCTCCCTCTACTTTTCTCATCTGAAATGTAGAGTGATGGATACATGTGAAAACATTATCGCTTTGATGAAATGTGTAATAGTGTATTCTTTTTTCTTTTTCCTTGAAATATGATTTACAATACAGTAAAACTCACTCTTTTAAAGTATATGATTCAGTGTACATAAGGTTATGTAACCATCACTACTATCTCATTCCAGAACATTTTCATCTTCCCAAAAGAAACCCTTTCCTATTAGCAATCACTGTGCACCACCCCCTCCAAGCTTTTGGCAAGCACTAAACTACTTTCTTTCTGTGAATTTGCCAATTCTGGACATTCATATAAATGGACATTTAATTTCCTTTTTTTTAAATTAAAAAATAGTGGCAAGATACACACAACATAAAATTTACCATATAACGTGGCATTTTGTGCCTGGCTTCTTTAACTAAGCATGATATTTTTAAGATTCTGCCATAATGAATCATGTATTAGCACTTCACTCCTTTTTATGGCTGAATAATATTATATTCTATGGAATATAATCTATGGAAACACCACATTTTGTTTATCCATTCCTCATTTGATAGACATACAGGTTGTTTCCTACTTTTTGGCTGTTACGAGTAATGTTGCTTTGAACGTTCATGTAAAAGTTTTTGTGTGGATGTATGTTTTCATTTCTCTTGGATATACACTCAGGAGTGGAATTGCTGAGTATTTTGATACATTTATGTTTAACTTTATGGAGGATCTGCCAAACTATTTTCCCAAGAGGCTGCACCATTTTATATAGCAGTGTATGAGGGTTTTAATTTCTCCAAATCTCACCAACACTTGTTATTGTCCATCTTTTAAATTATAGCCATCCTAGCTGGTGAAGTGGTGTCTCGTGGTTTTGATTTGTAATTTCCTAGTGTCTAATGATGTTAAGCATCTCTTCATGTGTCAGTTGTCTATTTGTATGTCTTACTTGGAGAAATGTCTATTCAAATCCTGTATTCATTAAAAAAATGGGTTATTTGTCTTTTTATTGTTGAGTTGTAGGAGTTCTTTATATGTTCTGGATACTAGACCTTTATCAGTAAATGATATACAAAAATGTTTTCCCATTTTGTGGGTGGTCTTTTAATTTCCTTTTTTTTAAATTAAAAAATAGTGGCAAGATACACATAACATAAAATTTACCATTTTAAAGTGTATCTTCAGTGATATTAGGAGATTCACATGGTTGTGCAACCATCACCACTGTCCATCTCCAGAATTTTTTCATTTTTGCCAAACTGAGTCTGTGCCCGTTAAGCAGTAACTCCCCATTCTCTCCTCCCCTAACCCCTAGCAACCACCATTCTATTTTCTGTCCATGAATTTGCCTGCTCTGTGTAATTAGAATCATATTTGTCCTTTTGTGACTGGTTTATTTCACTTAGCAAAATGTCTTCATGATTCTTCTATGTTGTAGAGTGTATCAGGATTTCCTTCCTTTTTAAGGCTGAATAATATTCTGCTGTATATATATAACATTTTGTCTATCCATTCATCTGTTGATAGACACTTTGGTTGCTTCTGACTTTTAGTTATTGTAAATAATACTGCTGTGGACATGGGAATAAAAATAGCTATTTGAGCCCCTGCTTTCAGTTCTTTGGATATATACCCAGAAGTGGAATTGCTGGATCATATAGTAAATCTATGTTTAATTTTTTGAGGAGCTGCCATTTTGTTCTTTTCATTTTCTTGAGTATGTTCTTCAAGCATCCAAGTTTTAAATTTTGATAAAGTCCAGGGGGGAGGCTATAGCTTAGTGGTAGTGTGTGTGCTTAGCATGCATGAGGTCCTGGATTCAATCCCCAGTACCTCCATTAAAAAAATTAATAAGTCAAATTATCTCCCCCCCTTAAAAAACCAGAAAAAATTTTTTGATAAAGTCCGATTTATCTATTTTTTTCTTGTGCTTTGGGAGTTATATCTAAGAAATCATTGCCAAAATCATAAAGATATACACTTATGTTTTAACAGTTTTATAGTTTTAGCATTTAAATTTAGGTCTTTGATACATTTTGAGTTAATTTTTGTATGTGGTCAAGTAGAGGTCCAACTTTATTCTTTTGCATGAGTTTCTCCAGTTGTCCCAGCATGATTTATTGACAAGACTATCCTTTCCTTTGTTGAATGGTCTTGGCAACATTGTTGAAAATCAGTTGACCATCAATGTCTCTGTTTATTTCTGGGTTCTCAATTGATTCTGGATTCTCCATTGATCCGTATGTCTATCCTTCTGCCAGTACCACCTAGTCTTGATTATTGTAGCTTTGTAGAAGTTTTTAAAATTGGGAAGTTGAAGTTGTGTGTTCTCCAACTTTTCTTTTTCAAGATTATTTTGGCTATTCTTAGTCCCTTGCATTTCCATGTAAATTTCAGAATCAGCTTGTCAGTTTCTGAAGAAAATCTTACACTACTTTTGTTAAATTTATGGTATTTTTTTCTTTTTGATGAGATTATAGATGGAATTGTTTTCTTCACTTTTGGATTGTGTATAGAAATACAACTGTTACTGATCTTGGAAAGCAACCTTGCTGGACTTATTTATTAGTTGTATTAGTTTTGTGTGTGTGTGTGTGTATGTGTGTGTGTGTGTGTGTTAGGACTTTCTATATATAAGATTATGTCATCTGCAGTGAGATAGTTTTACTTCCTCCTTTTCAAGGAAGACTTTTATTTCTTTTTACTTTTTGCCTAATTGCCCTGGCTAGTACAATGATGAATAGAAGTGAAGACAACAGACATCCTTGTCGTATTTCTGCTCTTGGAGGAGAAAACATTTAATCTTTCACCATAAAGTATGATGTCACATGTGGGTGTTTCGTCAGGTTGAGGAAGTTTCTTTCAATTCCTAGTTTGTTGAGTGTTAGATTTTATCATTTTTTATTTGTGTTGACCAAGATGACTATATGATTTTTGCCCTTTATTCTGTTAATGTGGTATATTACATTGATTGATTTTTATATGTTGAACCAACCTTGCATTTCAGGGGTAATTACCACTTGGTCCTGGTGTATAATCCTTTTGTTGCTGTATTTGGTTTGCTAGTATTTTATTGAGGATTTCTACATCTATATTCATAAGAGACATTGGTGTATATTTTTCTTGTAATGTCTTTGGCTTTGGCATTAGGGTAATATTGGCCTGATAGAATGAGTTAATAGTGTATTCTTATATTTGAAAAATTTCTCAATTTTAGTATCTAATGATGTTGGTATCAATAGCTATCACACACAAAAACAAAAGTTCTTTGGATCCTTGGTAATTTTTAAGAATATCAATGCACCCTGAGGTCAAAAAGTTTGAGAGCTGCTGGTTTAGGCTAAGAACATATCCTGGTATCTAAGCATTGGACTAAAAATTGAAACTCTTGTGTCTTGTAATAAACCAGTCCCATTTGTGTCATTTTAGGCAAGTCATACACTCAGAGTACCTCATTAATATATAAAGTGGAAGCACTGCAAGACGTGTTAACTTTACAAATGTGTAAAGATAAAATGAATGAGCATACTAGACATATATTAGCTGATGCTGTATCCTTAAAACAAATTTTTAAACTGAAAAATTTGTAAGAGCTCCGAGACTTTTTGTAGGAACTTATGGTATGGTATGACAGTGTCTTTTGAATTCTGTCATGTAGGTAAAACATCATTAGTTTGCATTTGCAACTTGTATTTAAGCTTTCTGTGATAATACCAGTTTTAAACCAGTGATTTTGAGAGTTACACTTCCTTAGAAAGGTATTTCAGTAATCACTTTGCAAAGCTTTATAAACGACTCACAGCTAGCCTATACCAGTTTTAAACCAGTGATTTTGAGAGTTACACTTCCTTAGAAAGGTATTTCAGTAATCACTTTGCAAAGCTTTATAAACGACTCACAGCTAGCCTCTCCCTCCCCTAATTCTTGCATTCCTCTTTCTGCTGGGTGTGTATTCTATTTCTCAGATATGTTGGAACAAAAAAGATTGAGAACTATTATTCCAAATCCTGTGAGGGATGTAGCTTTCCCCCCCTCACACCTGCTTCTTCAAAGCCAGGAAATAAGACCCATATTTTTCTATGTAATGTCTGTTTATTCTTCTGTCCTACCTAAAATTCCTCTTCTTTTATGACTGGTGCCTTACTGGCTTTTTCTTGCCTTCTGTCATTTCAATCTAGGAACCACTGTGTCACTCCCCTATATTCACTGATACTGTGATATAATTCTTCACATCATGTCAGGCAGTTGGAAGCATAGCATTGAATGTTACCTAACATCTCAACTTTATTTTTCCTTAATTTCTGTATTTCTGTGGTATTTGACTCTACTTTCCTTGATGCTTCTATTCTTATGGTTCAAAAATGATTCTATTTCTGACCATATCTCCTTAATACCTATATGTGCATCTTTCTCATTTCTTTAGATTTCTCATCTACCCCTAATCTCTCTGTATATAGCCTCTTTTAAGCTTTATCCATCCTCCCGTCCAACTAGTAGCATTACTGGTGCATTCCCTTACCCTATTGAAATATTTATTCTGTCAATCCCCTACCCAGTATGAAATTGTATAAACTAGTAAAGTGGCATTTTATATATGGAGTTAGATCTTTTTAACACAGCTTGGCAGTATTTTAGTCAGAGTTCTTTCCTGTTTCTCACATTTAGTATTGTTTCCCCCTGTCTTAAGCCCTCTACTGCCCTCTGCTTTTCTCATTCAGTGCTGGCCTTCTGTTTTATAGAACAGTGTTACAAAACTTTTGTTCCTCACATTATCTTTCAGATACTGATAGGTGGTCAAATAAATCTTTAGTCAAGTAAATCTGGGAAATGTTGCAAATTGGATCTTTCTCTTAGAGATTTACAGTGCTTATTAGCATATTGAAGAATCTGAAAGGTCCTTCTGGAAAGAAACCTGTTTGACTTTAACACAGCCTCTCCCTCTCCCTATCAAAATTGCTTGTGATAAGACCAAATAACCTCCTGATACTACTTACTATTATTGATAATTACTCTTATTTACTTTAATGACTTATCTTCTTTTCCTTTCTATTCTGTCTTCCTGTTCTGCAGAAGTTAACCTAAAACAGAAATTGTACCACTGTTATAATTTATGTCTTCTCTTTGCTAAAGTCTGAACTCAACTTGGTATGAAAATGTGTGTACCAACTTACATTCCCAGTTCATCTTCTGTATTCATCATTATGCATGCTATTTTATGGTCCTAAAAAACTTGTCAAAGTTTTATAAACAAATTTTGTCTAGTAAGTACAAATCTTATCTTTTTCCTTCTTACTCCCTCTCCCAAGTGGGAAATTCTTTCTCAGCTCAGCTATTATCTCCATGATGATAGCTTTTTCTTAGGCTCTTTCTTCATGATTTCCTTAGCATGTGTCACATAATATTGGCATTATTTGTTTACATGACTGTCTCCTCTTTTATATATGAGCCTGTTTATTTTTGTATCCCCAGCTTTTAACTGAGTACCTTATATGTGAATATTGACAATTAATCTTTGTTAAAATTAATTATAAATTTACATTTTTTTACCTGAACAAATGAAGGCCCAGCTACATAATTAGCAGGGCCTGGTGCAAAGTAAAAATTCAGAGTCCCTTGTTCAAAAAGTAGGAAAAAAGTGTGGTTACAATTGCTAAAACAAACATTTTTTTTTCCTTTTATAATCTTTCTCTCATGTTGTGTTTATTTTTTAGTATCGTTCTAAATAAAGGAAAGTTGAAATTGTTAAATTATTAAGCATGAATTTTACTGTTCATGTTTATATTGTGTAATGCCAGTTTTAAATGCAAACATATGATTATTTAATTCTTATGTGGAATTGCTGGTATTTCATAGCTTGGAGAGATATATATATATCATAGCTTGGAGATATACATATATATATATATATATATATATATATATATATATTCATTCTTACTGGAACAGGGAAAACACTTCACAAAACTTAGCTGTTTTTATTTCACTTCTTATATTGGCACATTCTACCAACAGTCTCTACCTTTGACTTGGCAGGACTGAAAGGAGAAGGAACTGTGACTTGCTTTTCTTTCCCTTGCGTTCTGTGTTGTCACTTTTAGAATAAGTGTACAGAGAAGTAACAAGAGTAGGAAAAGATATGATAGTTTTTTTTTTGACATTCATGTTTCTAAGAATACCATTGCCTTTCTTCTGTGTTTGAACAAGTTATGGTTCAAACAGAAAATGGCTTCTTGGACTGTTAGTTCCCCTGCTTACTTTATATTCACTTAGAGTCTTGCTGAACTCTCCATCCATCATGGATCCACGAATATTCTGTGTTCATGGGGCATCACCATCCCAAGTAGAAAGGAATGGCATTTTGCATGTACCTCTGCTCATGTCAGTGTTCCATTGTCCCATCAGACTTGATTACAAAACATGAATTGAAAGATAAAGTTATTAAGAATTTCAGGTTGGTGACAGGAGA
Organism: Camelus bactrianus; assembly: GCF_048773025.1. Taxonomy (NCBI): domain Eukaryota; kingdom Metazoa; phylum Chordata; class Mammalia; order Artiodactyla; family Camelidae; genus Camelus; species Camelus bactrianus. The sequence goes on from NC_133551.1 coordinate 41,687,592, forward strand.
GCTTTAAACCAAGTATAAAGTCTTCCTGAGCATGGAGCCTGTGTGACTGCACAGATCACGTGTTGGTGAAATCAGCCTTGAACAAAAGGATTGGAGGGAAATAGTAACATGTATCAAGACACAGAGACACATATTTCACTTTGTACTAATGTGATAAGCATTGTTACTACTTTATTTTAAGGCATTCTGAAAGTTATGTTCCTTATTACTTTGAACTTTGGTGCAACCATGTGGCTTTTTATTGGTAAATGAAATATGAGCATAGGTGACTGGTGCTATTCCTTTTCCCTGTTTTGCTAATAGTAGGAGGTAACATAGGATTAAAGCAGCTTGGAATGCTGAGCAAATGCATGAAGGATAGCTGCCTTAGAGAGTCACCTTAATTCATGGACAATTTTGCATGAGTTGTCAAATCAATTTATGTTGTGATAAATATTGAGTTATTGGGGTTATTACTGCAGCATAACCTGGCCTATTCTGAGTGATACAGTTTGTGAAATTTCAAAATGAGTGTGGTGTTAGAAGCACAAGCCTTTTAGGACCAGCACAGTTACATATGGCAATTTTTGGACCTATGGGACATATTGGTCTCCCCTGCAAAGAAGTAAAATAAACCCTCTTGAAAAAGTGTTAGATATATTATCATAAATAAATATCCAAGAGCTGCTTGATACTGGTAGAATCAGGGACTCTCTGGTGTATCTTGCATCAAAGAAGTCTTCATATAGATAGAGCTAGTTCTGGATTATTTCTTTATGGAGGAAAGTGTGGCTTGGAAATTTGGGAATCCAGATAATATCCATATCTCATTAGGAAAAAAGCAAAAAACAGTTAGCAATCTCAGACTGTTTTAATCAATAAATTGTGGAAAGAAGCATAACTTAAACTTTTTTGATCATTGCTGATAAAGATTCTAATACGTAATAAAGTGGCCAAAAAGGCTTACCAGATGAATGAAGAAGGAAAAGGCTTGAATAATCCAGAAAACCTAGATAATTGGGCTTTAGATGAGTATCTAGGTAATTAGTTTGGAAACCCATTTATTTACAAAACTGGCATTGAGAGAAGGGGGCACAGTTCCACTTGCCTTTGATCATAAAAATTCTGTCAGTTGATTTACTCATATGAAAAGTTATTTTTTTAAACTTTTAGTTATTTTAAAGAGTGATTATTATTTAAAATTTGAGGTTCATGATATTTTATATAAGCTTAATGCAATTAGTTTGATTAATTTTGAGTTAAAATTTTTTTATTGTGGTAAAATACACATTTTTAAGTGTACAATTCAGTGACATTTAGTACATTCACAGTGTAACAATCACCATTATCTATTTACAGAACTTTCTTTGTCATTCCCAAATTGAAACTTTGCACTTTTAAAGTAATGACTCCATTTACCCTCTCTCCATAGCCCCTGATAACGTCTTTTCTGCTTTCTGTCCTTATGAATTTATTGATTCTCAATATCTTATATAATTGGAATCATACAGTATCTGTCCTTTTGTGAGTGACTTATTTCATTTAGCATGATGTCCTCATGGTTCATGTTGTAGCATGTGTCAGAATTTCCTTCCTTTAAATGGCTGAATAATATTCCATTGTATGTATATACCACATACTGTTTATCCATTCATCTATTGATAAACACTTGAGAGTTGCTTCTACCTTTTGGCTGTTGTGAATAATGTAGCTGTGAGCCTGGTGTACAAATATCTGTTTGAGTCCCTACTTTCAATTCTTTTGGACATATGCCTAGGAATAAAATTGCTAGATCATACGGCAATTCCATGTTTAACTTTTTGAGGAACTGCCATACTATTTTCTGCATTGGTTGCATCATTTTATTCTCACCAGCACTTGTAGGAGGATTCCAGTCTCTACACATCCTCACTAATGTTTGTTATTTTCTACTTTTTTGATAATCTTAGTGGGTATGAAGTGGTATCTTACTTGCATTTTTCTAGTGATTAATAATGTTGAGCATTTTTTCATGTACTTGTTACCATTTGTTTATCTCTGGAGAAATAGTCGTCTTTAGCCAATTTAAGTGGGTTTTGTCTTTTTGTTGTTGTTGTTGAGTTGTAGGAATTCTTTTTCTAGTCTGGATTCTAGACCCTAATTAGATGATTTGCAAATATTTTCTCCCATTCTGTTGGTTGTCTTTTCACTTTTTAATAGTGTCCTTGCTGAACAGAAGTTTTATTTTTTTTAATTGGGATATAATTTACAGATAACATATTAGTTTCAGGTGTACAACATGTTTCAGTATTTTTATAATAATTTTTTATAATTTTTACAGTAAGTCTAGTTAGCATCCATCACCACACATAGTTACAATTTTTTTTCTTGTGATGAGAACTTTGAAGATTTACTCTCTTAGCAACTTTTAAATATATAATACAGTACTATTAACTGTAGTCATCATAGTGTACAGTACATTCTCAGGACTTATTTATTTAATAACTGAAAATTTGTACCTTTTGACCACTTTAACTCATTTCACTAACTCTCTACCCACAATCTCCCCGCCTCTGGCAACCAACTTGTCCTCTGTATCTATGAGTTTATTTTGTTTGTTTATTTGTTTTTAGATTCTTTATATAAGAGAGATCATACGGTATTTGTCTTTTTGTCTGTCTGACTTACTTTACTTAGCATAATGCCCTCAGGGTCCATTAATTTTGTTGCACATGGCAAGATTTTCTTTTTTATAACTGAAGAGTATTCCATTATTTATACACCCCCCCCGCCCCCTATTTTCTTTATACATTCATCCATTGATGACACTTATGTTGCTTCCATGTCTTGGAAATAATGCTGCAATGAATATGGAGGTGCAGATATCTTTTCAAGTTAGTATTTTTATTTCCTTCAGACACATAGCTGTAAGTAGAATTGCTATATCATGTGGTAGTCCTATTTTTATTTTTTTGAGAAACCTCCATACTGTTTTCCATAGTGGCTATACCAATTTACATTCCCACCAACCGTGCACAAGGGTTCCCTTTTCTCTACATCCTTGCCCTTGCCAATACTTGCTATTTCTTGTTTTTTTGATAATAACCATTCTGACAGGTGTGAGGTGATACCTTATTGTAGTTTTGATTTGCATTTCCATGAAGATTAGTGATGTTAAGCACATTTTGGTGTGTCTGTTGGCTATCTGTATGTCTTTTTTGGAAAAATATCTATTCAGATTCTCTGCCCATTTTTTAATCTGATTGTTTTTGTTAACTTGTATGAAATTTTTGTATATTTTGGATATTAACTCCTTATCAAATATATGATTTGTAAATATTTTCTTCCATTCAGTAGGTTGCCTTTTCATTTTGTTGATGGTTTCCTTTGTTGTGCAGAAGCTTTTTAGTTTGGTACAGTCCCACTTGTTTATTTTTGCTTTTGTTGCCTTTGCTTTTAGTATCAAATCCAAAAAATTATTGCCAACATGGATGTCAAGGATGAAATTTTAAATTTTGATGAAGTTTAATTTATCTGTTTTTTTCTTTTGTTGTCTGTGCTTTTGATGTCATATTTAAGAAACTATTGCCAAATCCAAGGGCATGAATATTTATAGTTTTTGTGTGGTGTGTGTTTCTGTGTGTTTAGTTTAGAGTATAAGGTATAGTTTTAGTATAGTTGTTAAACTTAGGTCTTTGTTCTTTTGTTTTTGTTTTCATCCTTTCATTGTTTATTTCTGAAGATGTAAGTGTACATATTCTCTTCTTCCTTATAAAAAAATTAGCTTACTACACACGCCTTTGTACCTAAAAGTATATCTTCATTGTCATTCCATAACTGCATAAAGATTTCCTCATTCTATTTTACAGCTGCATGGTAATATATCTTTTTGTTTTATGATAGTTTTTTCTACAGATTTTCAAACGGCCATTTGGGTTTTTTCCTGTCTGCTGCTTTTACAATTAGTGTCTTGTCTTATTTGATCCATTTTGATTTAATTTTTGTGACTGGTTATAAGGTCAGGGTCCAGCTTCATTCTCTGAAATGTATGTGTTCAGTTTTCCAGCACCATTTGTTTAAAATACTGTTCTTTCCCCCATTTAATACTCTTAGCACTGTTGTCAAATCAGCTGACCATATTATGTGAAGGTTTATATATGGGCTCTGTGTTCTGTTCCATTGAATTATGTCTTTCCTTATGCTATTACCATACTGTTTTGGTTATTGTAGCTTTGTGTAGTAGATTTTGAGCTAAGAAAGCATGACTCTTCCAACCTAGTTTTTCTTTTTCTAGATTGTTTTGGCTATTTAGAATCCTTTGAAATTCCATATGAGTTTTAGGTTTTTTGTTTGTTTGTTTGTTTTGCAAAAAAATGCCGTTGGGATTTTGATAGTGATTGCATTGAATCTGTCAATCACTTTGGGTAGTATTGGCATTTAACTGTATTGTTAACAATATAAGTCATTGGCAGTAACTTAAGTGAAGGAAACAAATGGGTGAGTGCATAGTGGGCTGCAGTTTATGAATTCTGCTCAGTCTCCAGCTTTTGGCAGCTCTGGGAAAGAGACTAAGCAGTTGTATTAATAACAACTATATTAATTAACTGGTGTATTGATAACATTAAGTAAGGGGTGAGTACTTAATTCTTGTAAGTGAATGATAAACACTTTAAAAAGTGTATCTTCCAGTATTATATTCCCTTGGGGATGTAAGTCACATGAGCTTAAAATACTTAACTGATTCCTATCCTTAGTTATCCATGGGCAGTGATCAGGGTCTGAAAGCGGAACAGCAAGAAAGGTAAGCAGGAAATGTAGACTGGAAGGAATCCTCGAACGTGGGATGTCGCTGCATTTATTTGTTTAATTTATTTCTGTAATGTTTTGTAGTTTTCAGTGTACAATTTTTTTTGCCTCCTTGGTTAAATTTATTCTTAAGTATTCTTTTTTATGCTATTGTAAGTGGAATTTTTCTTAATTTCCTTTATGGATTGTTCATTGCTAAGGTGTAGAAATAGATCTGATCTTTGTGTGTTGATTCTGCATTCTACAACTTGCTTAATTTGTTTATTAGCTCTGTTTTGTGTGTGTGTGCATTCTTAAGAGTTTTCTTACATTTAAAATCATGTCATCTGCAAACAGAGGTAATTTTACTTCTTTTCCAATTTGGATGCCTTTTATTATTTTTTTACTTGCCTAATTGCTCTGGCTAGACCTTCTAGTACTGTGTTAAATAGAAGTGGCAAAACAGGCATCCTTATCTTATTCTGGATCTCAGAGGAAATTTTTTAAAGTCTTTCACTATTGAGTATAATGATAGGTGTATACTGTTTTTGTTTTTTGTGGATGGCCTTTATCATATTGAGAAAGTTCCTTTCTAGTACTAGTTTATTGAATGTTTTTAATCATGAAAAAGTGCTGGCTTTTGTCAGATGCTGTTTTCTGCATCAGTTGAGGTGATCATGTGTTATTCTTTTCTTTCAGTCTATAATAAGGTGGTGTATCACATTGATTGTCCTATGTTGAATCACCTTTACATTCTGAAGATAAATCTCACTTGATCATGCTGTATAACCCTTTAAATATGCTGCTGAATGTGATTTGCTAGTACTTTGTTGATGATTTTTTGTACGTATTTTCACAGTATTAAGTTAATGCTGGCCTCATAGGAAGTGTTTCCTCCTTTTCAGTTTTTCAGAAGTATTTGAGAAGGATTGGTGTTAATTCTTTACATACTGAGTAGACTTCACCAGTGCAGCCTTTTGATCCTGGACTTTCTTATTCAGAGATTTTTGATTACTGATTTAACCTAATTACATGTTATAGGTGTATTCAGATTTTCTATTTGTTCGTGACTCAGTTTTGGTCACTTGTGTGTGTGAAGGAATTTGTTCATTCCATCTGGGTTATCCAATTTGTTGACATACAGTTGTTCATAGTATTCTTTTATAATCCTTATTTTTAAAAATCCTTTTATCTCCATTAAAAAGTTATAGTAAAATAATAGATTATTTTCATTTGTCTCAAGGTAGCTTCTAATTTCCCTTGTGATTCCTTCTTTGACCCATTGGTTGTTTGAATGCATTGTTTAATTTTCATACATTTGTGAATTTTCCAGTTTTTTTTCTTGTTATTGATTTGATTTCTTTTTTATTTTTATAATGTTTATAATTCTATTTTATTTATTTTATTATTTTATATATTTTTTATTGAGTTATAGTCACTTTACAATGTGTCAATTTCCAGTGTAGAGCACAATTTTTCAGTTATACGTGAATGTACATATATTCATTGTCACATTGTTTTTCACTGTGAGCTGCCACAAGATCTTGTATATATTTCCCTGTGCTATACAGTATAATCTTGTTTATCTATTCTACATATGCCTGTCAGTATCTACAAATTTCAAACTCCCAGTCTGTCCCTTCCCACCCCCTGCCCCCTTGGCAACCACAAGTTTGTGTTCTATGTCTGTGAGTCTGTTTCTGTTTTGTATTTATGTTCATTTTTTTTTTTTTTTTTTAGATTCCACATATGAGTGATCTCATATGGTATTTTTCTTTCTCTTTCTGGCTTACTTCACTTAGAATGACACTCTCCAGGAACATCCGTGTTGCTGCAAATGGTGTTATGTTGGCATTTTTTATGTCTGAATAGTATTCCATTGTATAAATATACCACATCTTCTTTATCCAGTCATCTGTTGATGGACATTTAGGCTGTTTCCATGTCCTAGCTATTGTAAATAGTGCTGCTATGAACATTGGGGTGCAGGTGTCTTTTTGAAGTAGGGTTCCTTCTGGATATATGCCCAGGAGTGGGATTCCTGGGTCACATGGTAAGTCTATTCCTAGTCTTTTGAGGACTCTCCATACTGTTTTCCACAGTGGCTGCACCAAACTGCATTCCCACCAGCAGTGTAGGAGGGTTCCCTTTTCTTCACAGCCTCTCCAGCATTTGTCATTCGTGGACTTTTGAATGATGGTCATCCTGACTGGTGTGAGGTGATACCTCATTGTAGTTTTGATTTGCATTTCTCTGATAGTGATATTGAGCATTTTTTCATATGCCTATTGATCATTTGTATGTCTTCCTTGGAGAATTGCTTGTTTAGGTCTTCTGCCCATTTTGGGATTGGGTTGTTTGTTTTTTTCTTATTAAGTCATATGAGCTGCTTATATATTGTGGAGATCAAGCCTTTGTCAGTTTCATCTTTTCAAAAATTTTCTCCCATTCCATAGGTGGTTGTTTTGTTTTGCTAATGGTTTCCTTTGCTGTGCAGAAGCTTGTAAGTTTAATTAGGTTTCATTTGTTTATTCTTGCTTTAATTTCTATTGCTTGGGTAGACTACCCTAGGAGAACATTTCTGAGATGTATGTGAGATAATGCTTTGCCTATGTTTTCTTCTAGGAGGTTTATTGTATCTTGTTTTATATTTAAGTCTTTGATCCATTTTGAGTTTATTTTTGTGTATGGTGTGAGGGAGTGTTCTAGCTTCATTGATTTACATGCTGCCGTCCAGTTTTCCCAGTACCATTTGCTGAAGAGACTGTATTTATTCCATTGTAAGTTCTTGCCTCCTTTGTTGAAGATTAGTTGACCAAAAGTTTGTGGGTTCATTTTTGGGCTCTCTGTTCTGTTCCATTGTTCCACATGTCTGTTTTTGTACCAATAACATGCTGTTTTGTGATTTGATTTCTAATTTAAGTCTATTATGATAAGAAAAGATACCTTGTATGATTTCATTCTTTTAAAATTTATTGACTTGTTGTGACCTAACAAAATAGTCTATCTGTCCTTGAAAATGTTCCATGTGTACTTGAGAAGAGTATGTATTCTGCTGATGCTGGGTTGAGTCTTCTGAATATATATTAGGTGTAGACATTGGTGTATAGTGTTATTCAAGTCCTTTGTTCCCTTATTGGTTTTCTGTCTGGTTGCTCTAACTATTATTGAAAGAAGGGAATTGAAGTTTTCAACTATTATTGTAGAACTGTCTATTTCTCTTTTCAGTTCTGTTAATTTTTGCTTCATATTTTTGGGGCTCAGTTATTAGGTGGATATATGTTTATAATTGTTACATTTTCTTGGTGGACTGAACTTTTTATCAGTATATAACATCCTTCTTTGTCTCTTGTAACCATTTTTACGAGACTATTTAGTTGACAGTGTTCTTCATTCAGGGCTTAAAAGTTGTCATCCCATTGTCTTCAGGCCTCATGGTTTCTGATGGGAAATCAGCTGCTGATTTTATCATGGGTCCTTTGTGTGTGGGAATTTACTTCTTTCTTGCTGCTTTCAAAATTTTCTCTTTGTCTTTGATTTTTAACAATTTGACAGGAATCATACGAGTTTGTTTAGCTTGGAGTTCACTGAGCTTCTTGGTTGTGTGTAATTGTGTTCTTCATCAGGTTTCGGAAGCTTGTGGCTATAATTTTTTCAAGTATTTTTTCTTTCCCCTTTTCTCTTTTCCTACTGGGATTCCTATCATGGATGTGTTTGTATGCAAGATAGAGAAGAAAGCAAATAAGGAATTCAGAAAACAAATAATATAGGTAGCAGAAGAAATTTCAGGAAAACTATTAGTGTTTTCAGAAATAGGAGATAATAACTGTGAGACAAGAACAGAGTGCTGTGAAAAGAAATAATCAGAGAATTAGAGAGTTCTTAGAAGTGAACATACAGTAGGTTCCCTCCATGCCTCCCTCTCCAAATACAGAAGGGTTGGAAGATAAAGCTGACGAAATTCACTCAGGAAGGACAACAGAGAGATGGGAAATGGAGAGAAAAGATGAGATAATTGGAGGAGGATCAATGTAGAAGGCCTGAAGTTCAACTAATGAGAGCTCTAGAAAAAGAACAGAGAAGATGAAAGGGAGGAACTTACAGAAGACATAACACAGGAAAAAAATTTCCAAAAGTGAAGGACTTGAGTTAGAGATTAAAAGAACCAGCTGAATGCCCACCAAAATGAATGAAGAAATAGCTGCACCAGGGATTATCACCTGTACATTACAGAACATTGAGGAAAGAGAATATCCTAAAAGTTTTGATAAAAAAAAAAACTGTTCAGTAAAAAAGGTGGAGAATAAGAATGGCATAATTTTCTCAGTAGTAACACTAGAAACAAGAAATTATTGAAACAATAACTGTAAGATTTAGTGAATGATTTTTTCTAAATTGAATTTTAAACATAGTCAAACAAAATATGAATATAGAATGAAAACATTTCAAATATGAAAAGTTTTATAAAACTTACTCCTTATTGAAGCTTAATGGAGCCTAATAAACAGTACTGTCTTTCCCTTCCTAATTTTGAACAAATTGAGAGAGATAAAGGAAGAGACCAAAATACTATTTTTATTACAGATAAAATTCACATTAGAGGACTCTATGTCCTGCCCACTGTCTGTTGTACATGGTGAGGTGTCACTCCAGGATCTTGCTTCAGGTGTGTATGATCCCACCATCCATTAAACCACTGATGTCTTTTAAAAAATGATTCACATTAGAGAATGGGACTTATATTTTCAAATGATTTGGTTATACTCATTGACAGAATTAGGCACTTACCCAGTCAGGCACTGGCAGAGCTGAATAGTAACAGGCCCTGTGTGGGGCTTGCACCTGTAAATGTTAGAGTATAAATGAGAGGATGGAATTTTCTTTCTTGTGAACAGCAGGATGCAAAGAGGAAGGAGAGAGGAAGATGCTAAGTTTTGCCCAGATAATTTTTCCAAAGTCACTGATCAAATAAGTTACCCCATCTCCTTAGGAAAGGAAAGAATGAAGGGAGTGGAAAGAAGTCAGGAATGTTATGATAATGTATGTCCCTCTACACAGAATGAAATGTCAAAAGTAGGGCATAATTGTTTTCTTCAATGCCTTTCTTGTTTCCTTTCTCAGAAAGCTACCACAGGATGTGCTCTACCAAAAAGGAGGGAGTAAATCATGGAAGAGGAAAATAGAAGAGTCAGCATGAGAAAGTCGATGGGAATTGGTAGGATGACAGTGAAAGGGAAAGAAATCTCGGGGTGACAGCTGTGGTGGAAGTCTAGTAGTGACCAGAAATTACCAGACAGGGGATGTCCAAGGAGAGAACACCACCACCAAAAACAAACATATGGATTACTTGATGTATTTGAACACATTGAGAGAAGATTTATGGTTCTGTCAATGAATTATTGATAGGTATGTTAAAAACTGAAGAAAAATGAGATAATGATTAATTTCAGGTAAAACTGAAAAGTATACCAAAAGGGAAATGCAATTACAGTATATATGTTACTTAAGTCAAAAGATTAGGCTTCTGTGACAGAAAGATCCAGCAGTTTAATGGCTTAAAAAACAGTTTTCTCTCTCATGTAATATTTGCTAGGTGAGTGGTCACTAGATCCAGATGCATACTTTGTTGTGTATGGTCACTCAGGAGCCCCAAATTCCATTGGTAATGATGTCCAGCCAAAAGTATGGCGAAGGGCTGGCAGTGTGGACTTCACCTGGGCTTGTTAGAAATGCAGAATATTAGTTCTCACTTAAAACCTTCTGAAAACAGACTCTGCGCTTAGAATGTAGTTGATTCCTGTGCACAAAAGTTGGAGAGTCACTGGTCTGGATTAGAGTGTAATTGTTGGCTATATGATTGAAGATAGATGATTGAAAATTTAACCAATGAGAAAGGAAGAGTATGGAGAGGGTAAGAATTTGATTTTAAGGTCACACCTAACTGCAGGGGAGGTTGGGAAATGTATTTGAGCCATGTGGCCAAGAAAAAGGAAAAAATGAATTTTGATAGTTATGTAGAAAACTCTGTGCTGTGGTATATTTGGTTTAGCCATGAATAATATTAGTATATTGTATTATGTCATCCTGGGAGGATGGTGGTGGGATAGGAACATATGTATGTGTACAATTCTGCCTGTAGAAAGTCAATAGATAATATCTAAAACTAAAGCAAAATAAAAAATATAAGCTTAACATATAATTTGGAAATACAGAGATAAATCACATAAGAAACAGCCAGAAGAGTTGAAAGTAGTTGCTTTTGAGGAGAGAGATTGGTAGTTGGTAGAAGAATACTGTTTTACCTTGTAATATTATTTACTTTTTAAACTGTGTAAATGTATTTGTTTTGTAAGAAGCATATTGGAAAAAAATTCCTATACTCCAAATAGGAAGTTAATACATGAAAAATATTAAGTGCCAAGTGCTATAAGAACGGTAAAATCACATTTCATAGAAAGAGGCATACTTATCCAGTCTAGCCTGGGTGGTGGGAGTATAGGGAATGGATTAGGGAAGGCTTTCTGAAAGAAAGACATTTTCTGGTTATGTGTAAGCTATATAAGGTATCATGCAATTACATATCTTTTGGATTTATTATAGTTAATTTTTAAAGTGTGAACAATTAAAAATAATTTAAGCTAATTTTTATTAATCCTTTTAACAAATTTATCGTATGCTTTGTATTAGGCACTGTAGTAGGCACTGAAGATATAATGGTAAGCAAAATCAGAAATGGTTTCTTACCTCTTGGGGTTTACAGTCTAGTGGGGTGACCAACATGAATCAAATTCTTCATTGTGTGTAAAATTGTACAGAAGAGTTTGATTTCCCTTCACTTCTGCTTTAAGAACCATTCCTTAGAGCATTGATTCTTCACTTGTAGTGCTTAGCCTTGCCACATGGGAATCACCTGGAAATTTGTTAGAAAGGCAAATTCTTGGGCCTCAATCCCAGACCTGTTGAATCAGAAACTCTGGAAATGGGACCTTCCAACTGATTTTGGTAAATGCTAAAATTTGAGAACTACTGCCTTAAAGGTAATCAGTATTTTAAGGATGGTTTATTACCGCTAGTATTTCAGTGTTAAATATAATCAATTGCAAATGCCAGATTATATAATTGCTAAGCGTTTAGTCATTTAAAAATGTTTAATAATATATTAACTTAAAATTTATTTATTAAGCACATACCATGTATAATAATTCAGTCTCTGGCATCTTAGTTTATATGGAATTCCTTTGCTTATAGCAAGCTTTTTTCCTGTAGGAGACTATTGGCTACCAATGCTAGTTGTTTTTTTTCCCCCCTCTCTCTTTTAATTGAGGTAATATTGACACAATATTATATTAGTTTCAGGTGGACAACATAATGATTCAATATTTGTATATATTAAGAAATGATCACAATAAGTATAGTTTACTTCTGTACAAATGCTGTGTCTGTATGGAGCCTGAGATATTCGTGTTAATTTTCTCTAATTTGTAAAATTATCAGAACAAATACAACATTAGCATCACTGTTTTAGGATTTGTACTGCATTATAACATTTCAGTTGGAGTAGATGCTAAAGGTAGCTGATTCAGCCACTCACTTTATAGTTTAGTTGAAATTGGCTCATTATGTAATTTTTTTTTCAAAGAAGTAGGAGATTCTGATAATTATGCCTTACAGTTATTTCCTTTGTCTGTTCCATGAAAGGTTACTTGAATAGTAACTCGCGCTGTGACTAGCTTCTTCATTAGTTATGGAACAGTTGTTTCAGGTAAACTTTCTCAGCTAGTGTATTGAAACAACTCTTAAGTCTCAGGCCCCAGAACTTGTAGGCTGGTTTGCCAGTTGAATGATGAATAATTACAGAAAGGCATCAAAAACTGAGTGAAACAATTCCAATTTTTGCTAAAGACTTCGGTTTGCAGGAGGAAGAGAGTGATGTAAAGACATCAGTCTGAAGTAGCTATTCCTTTAATTGCCAGTGATGTTGAATGTTTGTTAAGTACCTAGCATTGTGGTAGACATTGTAAGGATTCATGGAAGGCAGACTACATGATTAGAAGTAAGAAATGGACTGATGTTTAATGATTTACTTAAAAATGAAATGGAACACATTCTAAATGCTATTGTTTTCTATAGTCAAACACTTTTAGAATAAATGCATTAAAATTATCTGTATTTTCTTGTTAATAAATGGTTATTTAAGGTTAGAATCTCACTTAATACTCATTTGCTGCATTCTAAAAATGTAACCAGGTACTAGAAAGTAGGTCTGACATTTTTATTTGATTGAACCAATTTTGCTGAGTGTGTACTTGGGAAGCAGTGAACCTTATTTTCAAAACCTTATCTCTTCAGAGAAAATTTCATTTCTACAACTTAAAACTTTTGGGAGAAAATTTTGTACTGTTGATAGCTTAAAAGAAAGAATTAAAAATAGCAGTTTTACTGTAAAATTACCACACTTTCTTTTTTGGAAGCAGTAAGACATTTGCTACTCATACAAGAAAAGATGAGGAAGATTAGAAAATAACTATGGCCTGTTTTTTCATAGCACATTGTTCCTATTAAAAATTTAATAAATAATAAGGTTCTACTATGTAGCACAGGGAATTACATTCACTATCTTGTAATAACCTGTAATGAAAAAGAATATATATAAATATGTATAATATTTATATATATACACATACATATATAAAAAACTGAATCAGTATGCTGTATATCAAACTAAAACAACATTATAAATCAACTATGCTTCAATAAAAAAAGATCAAATGTACTTTTAGTTATATGAAACAAATTACTCACTTAAAATAAAACCTGCAAGTTTTCTAAATCTTTAACTCCTCACTAGCATTTATCTGTATTAAATACATTGATTTAAAAAAAAATCTCTGTGACTTTTATTTATACATACAGATTTGATTTATAGAGGGTTGGGATTTTTTTTTCTTTTTTTTTTGAGTGAAAAATAGTATGTGTAGAAAGTTTTATAAACAGAATTATGGATGAATTTTGCTATATCGAGTCTTTATTGTTTAGGCTTTTGTCAGTGAGATGACATCTACAAAATTATTAAAGAGTTATTACTGTAGAATAGCATTAGAAAATTTAAAATATTTTGTTTGCTGAATAAGAGTAAACTATTTTCTTTCAGAATAAAACCCATTTTTATTTTTAAAATTAGGAACCTGCAGCAGTTTCTACAAGAATTTAGGTACATTTGGCAACTTTTTTGACAGTTATTTAAAAAAATTTTATCAAGAATAGTAAGAGAAAGTATTAATTAAATAAATTTAAATATCTGAAAATTAGGAGTGAAAACATTCTTTTTTTTAGATAAAAATGCTATAGCTTTTTACTGGAAAATTATGTTAGTCAAAAAAGAAGTTAATAGATACACACTACTATATATAAAATAGATAAACAACAAGGACCTACTGTGTAGCACAGGGAGCTATATTCAGTTTCTTGTAATAAGCTATAATGGAAAAGAATCTGAAAATGTATATGTATATACGTATGTATGTGTGTAACTGAATTGCTTTGCTGTACACCTGAAACTAATATCTTAAATCAACTACACTTCAATAAAAAATAAAATGAAAAAAAAAAAAAGAATTAATGGTGAAAGTCTAGGTTTTGGCTTAAATTTTAATTACCATAATTTATTTAATATCATTTTGTAAAATAATTCAGAAAGAAGCAACTAGGAAGTTTTTTTATTATTGAAATATAGCTGATTTACAATATTATACTAGTTTCAGATGTATAGCATAATGATTCAGTATTGTTAGAGATTATACTCCATTAAAAGTTATTGCAAGATAATGGCTATAATTCCCTATGCCATACAATATATTCTTGTTGCTTATCTATCTAGTAGGTTTTTTTTGCATAAAAGATTATGTTAATATTATCTGGACAGATGGGCAGAGATCAAGGCAGAGGATGTAGAGGACTGTAGTATAAATAGGAATTATAAAAGCTAGGTCCAAGTTGAGTAGGATGTTTCAGTGGAGATATAACTAGGTAAGTTTAATTTCTATTTTTTTTTTTTTTGGAAATGTACTTTGGAATAAACATAGTCTGTAGTAAATGAATTGTGTTCTAAAGTTTTGAATTTTGGTATTATTTTTGTGTTGATATGATGTATAGTTAAATGCTTAGAGGTGTTTGGCTGCCCAAATTTATAATTTAATAAATTAACCAAGTAAAATCAAAGATGCTACGTGCAGTTTGCTTTTCCTGACTCTAATATTTATTCATATTGTTAATCTTTGTTTAGAGGCATAGGACTGAATTTAAGGCATACAGGGCAAAGTGAAAAGTAAAAAAATCCTGATTTCCATAATATGTAGTATACAAGGTCATTCCAATATAGAAATAATTTAACAAAGTGCAGTATTTTCATTTGTTTATAGTTCGTACTCTGTGGTGAAAGGTTGATAGTTCGTATTATATTTTATAACAAAATGGGTTCTGACTGATTTTTGTGTTCTTTCTTACTATCATCTTTTTTCTAAACGTTACTATTTTGTTTGAGCAGTTTTAGTTTCACAGCAAAATTGAGCAGAAACTACAGAGTGCCCATAATCTCCCTTCCTCCATGCAGGAATGGCCTCCCCCACAATCAACATCCCTGCATTAGAGTGGTACATTTGTTACAATCAGTGAATGTACATTGACACGTCATTATCACCCAAAGTCCATAGTTTACCTTAGGGTTCACTCTTAGGGATATCCATTCTGTGGATTTTGACAAGTGTGTAATAACATGTATCATGACCGTTGTATCGTTGTATAGTATATTACTGTCACTTTTTAGCTCTGGGTACGTGTTGGTTTGCAAAATTTTCTTACCTCGGAAGAATTTATTTAAACTCTTTTGTGCTTCAGAGGTGGAGAAAGTCTATTGACGTTGATTCTCCATGTTTAGAGAGTCAAGTTAGAAGTAGGTTAGCTGTATAGATAGGTAGTATTTAGTAGAAAAGTCATGTAGACGAGAGCTTACTGCTTAGGCTTCTGTAAACTTATTCCCTGTAGTTTGGATTGCATATGAATTGGAATTCTTTTTTTTGGTTCCATTTCCTCTTATGTTAATTGTGGTGCATCAGTTGCATGTTTTATTTCCCTTTGGGTTGAAATTCTTACTGAGTAATGTAAAGCAACCTTTTACTTCTAAAATTTCCTTTTTTTGATGTCATATTGCCAGGATTATATTAGAACCTCCTTTACGGGTGTTTTGCTGTTATTTACTAGGTGAGCTTTAACTCCTTCTCATGTAGTTTTCAGAGTTTTTTTTTCTATTTAGTTTTGAGAATAAACTTTAAAATCTTTGTGTCTAACCAATTTTTTAAAAATGGCTTTTACATTTTAAATAACACTTTTTTTTCCCCCAATAGTTTGCTTGCCTAAACTGGATTTGAAGCAATTCAAACTACCGGAGATCTGCCATTTTACAATATCACAATTGGAAAGAAGCAGGTTTTCAAATAATGGAAGAGTCTAAGACCTCTAAAAATGAAAATCATGAACCAAAGAAGAATGCTTGGGCTCTTTCTGAAGAAAGCAAAACAGTTAAAGTTATAACTAATCAAACTTTGAAAGCTAGAAATGATAAATCCATAAAAGAAATTGGGACCAATTCTCCAAATAGGAATAGTAGTAAAAAAAATAAGCAAAATGATATTTGTATAGAAAAAACAGAAGTTAAATCATGTAAAGTAAATGCTGCCAGTGTTCCAGGCCCTAAAGATTTGGGGTTAGTCCTTCGAGATCAAAGTCATTGCAAAGCAAAAAAATCACCTAATTCACCAGTGAAATCAGAAAAAGTACCTATTTCACAGGCAAAAGTAGAAAGGGCACCCAGTTTACAGGCAAAAGCAGAGAAGTCACCAAAGTCATCTAATTCACCAGTGAAGACAGAAAAGACACCCAGCTTCCAGGCAACAGTAGTAGAAAAGACACTTAATTCACAGAGGAGAGCAGAAAAAGCACCCGGTTCTCAGATGAAATCAGAAAAGGTGCCCAGTTTACCCCCAGAAGCTGAGAAGGTACCAAGTTTACTATTGAAAGAAAACATGAGACAGACAGAATTGCAGCAGATTGGAAAAAAAATTCCAAGCTCCTTTACTTCTCTGGACAAAGTGAATATTGATGTTACAGAGGGAGAAAAATCTGCTCTGGAAAACTCACAACGATCTCAGAAGAAACAAACATGTACAGATAATACTGGTGATTCTGATGATAGTGCTTCAGGAATTGAAGACATATCAGATGATTTGAGTAAGTACAAATCAGATTATCCTACAAGTCACATTTTTGAGAGATATTTAAAAATTAATATTCTTTAGATTATCTATAGTTTGATTTTAACTACTTTAATTACAAAATAAACAATAATATGGCTCTTTAAGCTAGAAAACATTTAGTATGGTAGGTACAAAACCTGTGCAAATACAAATTTAGTGACTCCTGTAGTCAGTATACACACACAGACACACACTTCTTTTAAATGGTCCTAGTAATACATTGCTCATTCATTCACGAAACATGTATATATTGAGTTCCTATTATATGTCTTGCATGTGTTTAGAATAGAAAAGTAAAAAGCCACAGCCCCAGACCTCAGGGAAGCTTCTAGTTAGGTGGGGGTGATACAGACAAGTAAAGTGGTAATTTAGTTCAGACCCAAAAACTTAGAATTGAGAAAGTATATGATTTAATTGATGGATTAGACTTTGGATTGGGAAAATGCATGATATAAATATGAGACTGCAAGTATGACCACAAGTAAGATTCAGTATGACCAGAACAGGGACTTGAGGGGAAATGTGGCAAAAGATGCAGCTGAAAAGGCACAGCAGAATTGGAGAATAATGGGCCTTTTAGGACATTATAGACAGTTTGGACTTTATTAGTGTTTTGAGAAGCTGCTGAAGAGTTTAAGCAAGGTAGTGCTATAATCATATATATGTTTGTGTATGTGTGTGTATATATGTTTATCTTTTTTATTATAGGAAATTCTTTGACAGGAGCAAGACTGGAAGCAGAGATTCATTAGGACACTATTGAAATTTACTTGAGAACTATTTGTGTAAAATTCATTTTCTTATGGGATCTTGATCTGGGCTTTAATTGTTTAGAAATATTGTTCATGTCTTTGATGTTATATTGACAGAACTTTTTTTCCATTTAATAGAGATATTTTTATAAGAAAAGATATCAACTTAATCATTTTATATAGATATGGCTTAGGACAATGCCAAAAAAAGTAAGTCAGTTTAAAGACAATATCAAATAAATAATAGTACTGGTAGTGTTTAGATATGGCACATCTAAACATGATAGTATGTGATTGATCGAAGTTGGGAAATACTATTGCATAAGATCTCTCGTAAGGGTCTCATCACTTGAATTAGTGAAAAATCTGATTTAAAGATTATTCTTTTAAAAAGTGACAAAATAAGGTGACAGCGAGATGGTTAAGATTGTGAGCTCTGGAGTAAAATTTCATAGGTTTTTAACCTTATCTTCCCCATTTAATAACTTTATAAACTTGGGTAAGCTGCTTATCATTTAAAACAGTCTCAATTTCCTCAAGTTTTTAAAAGTAGAGATGCTGCTGCCTTTGTTATAAAGGTTAAGTGAAATAATCCAATAGAGTGTTTCATGTAGTGCCTGACACATTAGGCGTGCAATGGCAATGAGTATCTTTTTATTATTTTCTCCAATTACAGTTTTGTTATTAAGATGGAGAACAAGTTGAATTAGCTTAAGGAAGCTAGTAGACCGAGTAGTTGTCCTTTTGGGAGACTTGTTTTAACAAATTAGAAAGAATGAGTTTATAGTGTAGCAATCATTTTTCACAAATGCTTCTCATATTGTAAAGAATTTTCTTCAATATGTAGAATATCTGCCTTGAAGTCATGTTCACACATAATAATTCAGCATTTTTTTCTCATATGAAAAAACCCAACTTAATATTTGAATGAGTGATTTCCCATTAGATTCCCCGTTGTAAATTAAATAGAATAAAACCTATATCTAGATCATTGTCTATTTTGGCTTAATAGGCTTTATAGAATTTTGATTAATCTCAAGTCCACCTGAGATTGGTAGATTAATCTCCATTAGGCCCAACTTTAGTGCCCACCTAGCATTTCACCATTTTCCTTTTGCCATTCATTCATTCAGTAAATATTTTTGGAGGGTCTCTGCGATGTGCCAGATACTGATTTAGTCTCTAGGAATATAGCAGTGAACAAAACAGACAACACTGCTCTTACGGAGTTAATATTCTAGAGGAGACAGACAACAAATGTAATAATTAACAAAAGTATATAATAAATTAGATGGTGATAAATCTTATGAGGAAAATAAAACAGGAAAGGTCATAGGAAATAATGCTGCTGTTTCTGGTGGTGGTGTATCAAATTTAAATTGTCACTGAGAAGGTGACATTAGAGCAAATTGCTTGAAGGTAAGAGGTGAGAGAGTGAGCCTGGTGAATATATGAGGGGAAGGTATTCTAGATCTGGGCTCCTCAAACTTTAATATGCATATGAATCACCTGGAAATTGTATTAAAATTCAGATTCTTGGGCTCCATTCTCAGAGATTTTTTGATGTAGAAAATCTAGAGTCTGAGATACTGGATTTCTAACAAGCTCCTGAATGAGGCGGATGCTGCTGGTCAATATCATGCTTTTGAGCAGCATAACCTAAGTCATTTTCTTATTTTCGCTTATACCACCCTTCATTGTACTTTCAACTTAGTAGCCAGAATGATCCTGTTCAAGTTATTTGCATCATGTTACTGCTGTTCAAAATGTTTTGATGGTTTCCCTTACATCAGTAAAAACTAGTGTCCTTGAAGTATCTTCAGCGTTCTCCTCCACTTCTCTGCCCTCATTACCTACTTCTCACCCTTTCTCTCTCTTTTCCAACTGCATGGTTTCCTTGCAGTTCCTCAAACATGAAGGCAAATGTCTACCTGGTATCTTTTGCATTTGCTTTTTCGTCTTGCCTGGAACACTCTTCTAGACGTCCATATTGCTAGTTCTCTTACCTCTTTCACCTTCTCAGTGATTCTTTTGCTGTGTCACTTACCTAAAATTTACAGCCCTCACCTCCACCTCTGGCAATCCTTATTCCTTTTACCTGTTTAATTTTTCTCTGTAGTTTTATTCTCATCTAAAATTTTTTCTTATTTACCTTTTTATATTAGTTTTATTGAGATTCACATGCCATAAAACTTGTCATTTTAAAATATACAGTGTGTTTTAAAATATATTTGCAAAGTTGTGTAGACATTACCACTGTCTAAATCTTGAATATTTTCATCACCCCCAAAGGAAACTCCATACCCGTTAGCAGTCAGTATTCATTACCCTCTCCTCCTAGGCACTTTCAACCACTAATTTACTTCTGTCTCTAGATCTGCCTATTTTATGTGAATGAAATCACATATCACACAACATGTGGCCTTTTGTGTCTGGGTTTTTTCACTAATCGTGTTTTTAAGATTTATCTATGTTGTAGCATGTATCAGTATACCATTACTTTTTTAATTGCTGAGTGGTATTCTTCTTGTGGTAGGAGACACGTCACCTCCAGAGGCACACTATTTTTTTTTTGTTCAGAAAATGAGTGCTATCAAAAAATAGAACCTACTGTCAGGGTTCTTGTAGATGGCATGTAGAATGGCTTTTAAGGGCGGAGGGGAGAGATTGGTTGATTTTGAGCATTTACTTTTAGAAGCGCTTTTAGATACATCCAAATCAGTTTACTTATTTAACACACTTAGTTAGTGTCATCTCTGGTCTAGGCATTGTATTAAAATCTGAAGGTACAAAGTTGGATAAGACCTGATCATTAGTATCAAGGAATTTATTATCCAATGTAGGAGGTAAATAAATACAAATTACATTATTGTGGAAGTGTGAGAATATAGAGGGTGCTATGAGAATATAAAGAATATCAGACTGTCTTTTGAAATAGGTGATATTAAGCTGAACTTTGCAGGACAAGTAAACATTACTATTTGAAGTGGGAGGGCCCTTGATGGTAGAAGGAACAGTACATGTAGAGGCATTGAGACTTGAAGTAGCAGTGATCCATTCTAGCATATTTGGTATGAATGAAGTGAAAAGTGTTAGGTCAGGATGTAAAATCAGATATATAGATAACTTAGCTCTCTTGAGGCCTTGGCTTAAAAATCTCAGAGAAGCCTTCCCTGACCACCATATCTAAAGTTTGTCTCCCTCTCAATTACCTGCTTTTTCCCTTTATACAACTTACAAAAACTTGAAATTACTGTATTTAGACTGTTGACTGCCTCCAGGAGGGCACGAACTGCATTTTATGTGCTACAGAGTTTAAACTTTATTCTGAACTCTTTGAAAGCCTGTTAAGTATTATAAGCAAGAGAATAACATGGTTCAGTTTGTATTTTAAAAAATCACACTGGTGGTGGAACCTACTGTATGCCAGGTACATATTGTTAGGTGCTGGAAATGCAGACTGAAAGCACATAGTCCGTGCCTTAAAAAGATTATAGTCTAGTTAAGAGACAGAGACGCAAAGTAAAAATACTGGTGTGGTAGAGCTATCCAAGAGTTCAGTGAAAGCAAAGAAGAAAAGGAGCCTGGTGTGGGTTTATGGTCTGGAGTATATATGTTCTGTTGGCTTCTTCTCTATAGTGATAAAGTCACTAAAGTGACTTTAGTTCAGTGAGTCATTTTTGGGACTTGAAATAGCTTTATATCATTTTACTTCAGAGAGTCTGCAAGATGGTTATGTTAGCCTTGTATAGTTAATCTCAGTCATATTTGTCTATTATGATACAGGTAAATTGAAAGAAGAAAATAGGCATTTGACTCATAAAGTAGATTTTTCTTTGTGAATTTTGATACCATGAATAACTTTTACTTATATTTTACTTAAGTATACCAAGTTGTACAGCCAAGGAAAATATAAGGGAAGAGTATTTTTTCTGTATATGTATAAATTGAATGCCTATTTTCCATTTAAAAAAATTTAATTTACCAGTTCTGATGGTAACTAAGTAATTGCTTCCTTTTCCAGGTAAAACGAAGAATGATGAATCTAATAAAGAAAATTCTTCAGAGATGGACTATTTAGAAAATGCCACTGTGATAGATGAATCTACATTGACACCTGAGCAGAGGCTAGGTTTGAAACAAGCAGAAGAACGCTTAGAAAGAGATCACATCTTTCGACTTGAAAAAGTATACTTTCTTGTTTTAGTTATTTGGAGGAAAATGCATGTTTCATAACTTCTCTTTACCAAGTACAGCTCTTTTTATTTTTCTTTTTCTGTTCCTAAGACAGAGATAACATTAATCTTTTCTTCCTTCCCTTTTTCCTTTCTTCTTCTCTCCCTCTCTCTTTTCTTCCTTTCTTCCATTTGTTCAGCAAATCCTTACATTTATGAGTCTGACTTCATTCATTCATCCCAGGGCTTGACAAATATGATCTACCTCCTTGTTTTTGTTTTTTGTGTTTTGTTTTTTAAAACTGTGGTTAAATACCTCATGTTTTTATGAATAAAGTTTTATTGGAACACAGCCATGCCATTCTTTTTATCTATAGCTGCTTTTGTGCTACCATGGCAGAGTTGTTTTGAGTAGTCACTATAGAGACTATATGAATTGTAAAGCATAGCTACTATTTACCAAAGCATAAAATAGTTACCAAAATATTACTTTGTGCCTTTACAAGAAGTATTTTGTTGACCTTTGACTTACTCACTTATCAAATAGATACTGAGAGCTTGTTATGTTCTAGATGCTATGGTAGGCACTAGGGGTATATTGAAGAAAATGGCACAGTTTTTTGCCCATTAAAAGTTAATAGTCTGGAGTGACAAATTTATCAAACTCTACAGGATATACTAGACTTCTTTCCCTCTTGATTTTCTCTTTCCTCTTTTTTTCTTTCACATTTACTGAATATTGCCTATATATTAGGAACTATTCTAGACATTAGTGTTTTGTTCCTGAGTACTAATTAATTTGTTAACCTAGAAATACACATTCCTACTCTTAACAATAAAAACACTGCAAATAGGGGGAGGGTATAGCTCGGTAGAACGCGTGCTTAGCATGCACAAGGTCCTGGGTTCAATCCCTAATACCTCCACTAAAAAAAAAAATTAATTAAAAAATAAATAAGTAAACCTAATTACCCCCCACAAACAAACAAACAAACAAACAAAACAACCCGCCACTGCTAGATATTGAAGGACAGACTCATAAATCAATCTGTTCACAAATAGATACTTGGGGTATTTGTGAGTATGCATACAAGGGAATAGGTCATCATTCTTGATAAATAAGAAAGGAAATGAAGAAATGTTATGATTTTGTATAGCTTAGAAAAATGAGGTCATATTTAAACTGAAGAAGTTAATCCTGAGTTATTAATAGAACTTATGACAGAATAGTCACCCTGTGAAAATAGGAAAGAATATCAAGGAGTAGCGGTCTATGATGTAGGACAGAGTTTGGCCTATATAGTTAGTCTCACAAGATCATAGTTAGAAGGAAGTGTTTTTTTACAGTTTGCCATTTTACTCAGTTCTGTCTTTCTCTTTCTTTTTCCTCAGCCTGGAATTAGTGGCTATTCTGAATCTGTGCCTTGTCAAGATAAATATTGAATGCCTTTCATGTACCATGATGTGGTGATACAAATTTGAATTAGGCATGTGTGGCATTTTTAAAACCATGATAATGCTTTTCTAGGAGTTTCTTTCAGAGAAAGACATATAAGCAAATAATAGTAGTAATAACAATGTTGTTTGAAAATAGGATCCTAGACAGGGGAGTGACCAAGTTGAGTTGGTATAGAGGCATCAGCTTGAGGAGTGCTTTATAAAGAGGTGACATTGGAACTGAGTCTGAAAGAATGGCTAGGAGTTGACTAGGTGGACTAGGGGAAGGGTAGTGTAGGTAAATTGTACGGTGTGTATAAAGAAAATGTGGAAAATGTGCTTTCAGGAAATATAGCAGGGGGCTGGATGGGAAAATACGTAGAATATTAAACAGGAAAAGTCAGTTGGTAGAAGGAAAAAGTTGGGGTGGAATGGATATTTGATGGTAGTAGGAAGGAATAATGTGCGGTGAAAGAAAACTTGGAAGTGTGGAATGTATTTTATTTGTTGTTGAGTTTAGATAGCAATGATGTAAAATCAGTGTGCCAGTACCAGCATAGATATTTATAATCTCTTTTTTTTCTGACACTTTGTTTCTTGTGCCCTCCACAGCCTCTTGTTTTCAATCCAGTATACTCTTAATTAGTATTTTTCTTTACCAATTTTAAACACTCATTACGAATATTCTTACCAAGTTGCTTTTGATTACATCAGGTTCATTTGGTTCACAGTTTACTTATAGATTATCTAATTGAGGAGTAACGATGTAGATTTTTAACCTGTAGCAAAGAAGGAGTAAATCCAAACTATTAGGTCAGAAGAATAAATTTCCCTATAGCAAGTGTTAAATATTGACTAGGAAATACTAAGAATCTCCATGCCCAGAAATCGTTTTTTTTAAAAAAATGCAAGTTACTACTTTTATTTTTTTCCAGTTTTATTGAGAAGTAATTGACATATATGGCTATATAAGTTTAAAGCATGATAGTTTAGTTTACATACACTGTGAAATGATTGCCATGGTAAGTTCAGCTAACATTCATCTTCCCATAGATACAATAAAAAGAAAAGAAAGAAAAAAGAAAAAATATTCTCCTTGTAGTGAGAACCTCTAGGATTTACTCTCTTAATAACTTTTCCTATATATCATACAGCAGTATTCATCACATCCTTAGTACGTAATTATCTTATAACTGAAAGTTTGTACCTTGTGTCTACCTTCTTCAGATTTTCCCCTCCCTCCACCCTCTGCCTCTGGTAACCACAAGTCTGATTTCTTTTTCTATGACTTACTTTCTTTCTTTACTTCCTTTCCTTTCCTTTCCTTTCCTTTCCTTTCCTTTCCTTTCCTTTCCTTTCCTCTCCTTTCCTCTCCTTTCCTCTCCTTTCCTCTCCTTTCCTCTCCTTTCCTCTCCTTTCCTTTCCTTTCCTTTCCTCCCTCCCTCCCTCCCTCCCTCTCTCTCTCTCTCTCTTTCTTCCTTTCTTTCTTTCTTTCTTTCTTTCTTTCTTTCTTTCTTTCTTTTCTTTCTTTTCTTTCTTTTCTTTCTTTTCTTTCCTTTCTTTCTTTCTTTCTTTCTTTCTTCCTTTCTTTCTTTCTTTCTTTCTTTCTTTCTTTCTTTCTTTCTTTCTTTCTTTCTTTCTTTCTTTCTTTCTTTCTTTCTTTCTTTCTTTCTTTCTTTCTTTCTTTCTTCATGTAAGTGAGATCATACAGTATTTGTCTTTCTCTGTCTGACTTATTTCACTTAGCATAATCCCTTCAGGGTCCACCCATATTGTTGCAAATGGTAGAATTTCCTCATTTTTTTTAATGGCTGAATAATATTCTGTTTTATATGTATACACCACAACTTCGTTATCTGTTCATCTGTTGATTGACACTTAGGTTGTTCCCATTCCTTGGCTATTGTAAATAATGCTCCTATGAACATGGGGTACAGATATCTTGTTTCAGTTAAGTGTTTTTGTTTCCTTTGGATATATTCCCAGGAGTGGACTTTCTGGATCATATGGTGGTTCTATTTTTAATTTTGGGGGGTAACTGCCATACTGTTTTCTATAGTGGCTGTACCAGTTTATATTCCCACCAGCACTGTAGGGTTGTAGGGAACCTAGGGTTCCCTTTTCTCCACATCCATGTCAACATTTATTACCTCTTGTCTTTTTGATAATGGCAGTTCTAACAAGCATGAGGTGCTATTTTATTGGGGTTTTATTATAATTTTTTTTTGGTGGAGGGGAGGTAATTTGGTTTGTTTGTTTATTTATTTTTTTAAATGGAAGTACCAGGGGTTGAACCTAGGACCTCATGCATGCTAAACATTGCACTCTACCACTGAACTTTGCCCTCCCCCCATCATTGTGGTTTTAATTTGCATTTCTCTAATGACTAGTGATGTTGAGCATCTTTTCACGTACCTATCTTCTCTGGAAAAATGTCTCTTCAGGGCCTTTGCCCATTTTTAAATTAAGTCTTGTTTTTTTGCTATTGAGTTGTATGAGTTCTTTATGTATTTTGGATATTAATCCCTTATCAGATATATGGTTTGTAAATTTTTTTTCTCATTCTGTAGGTTGTCTTTTCACTTTGTTAATGGTTTCTTTTGCCCTGCAGAAGCTTTTTAGTTTGTTGTTGTCCCATTTGTTTATTTTGGATTTTACTGCTTGTACTATAAGTGTTATATCCAAAAAATCATTACCAAGACCTGTGTCAAGGAGCTTTATGCCTGTGTTTTCTTCCACGAGTTTCATGGTTTCAGGTCTTCCATTCAAGTTTTTAGTCCATTTTGAGTTAATTTTTGGGAGTGTCATAAGATGTGGATCCAGTTTTCTTTTTGTCCTTGTGAATATCCAGTTATTCTAGCACCATTTCTTGAAAAGATGTCCATTCTTCATTGAGTATTCTTGGCTCCCTTTTCAAATATTAGTTGACCTTATATGCTTGGGTTTATTTTTGGGCTCTTGATTCTGTTCAATTGGTCTGTTTTTATGCTAGTACTATACTGTTTTGATGGCTATAACTTTGTTATATAACTCAAAAGCATTAACTGTCATGCCTCCTGACTTTGTTCTTCTTTCTCAGGATTTCTTTGGCATTCAGGGTTTTTTGTGAGTCCATATAAATTTTAGGAGTGCTTTTTTTTTACTTCTGGTAAAATTCCATTTTGATAGGGATTGCATTGAATCTATAGATGACTTTTGGTAGTATAGACATTTTAACTATTCTTTCAATCTTTGAACATGGGGTATCTTTCCATTTGTGTCTTCTTCAAATTCTTTCATCAGTGTCTTATAGTTTTCAGAGTAGAGGCCTTCACGTCCTTAGTTAAATTTATTTCTAAGTATTTTATAATTTTTGATACTATTGTAAACAGGATTTATTTCCTTCTTTTTCAGAAAATTTGTTGTTAGTGTGTACAAACACTACTTACTGATTTTTGTATGTTAATTTTGTATCCTACATCTTTACTGAATTCATTGATTAAGTCTAACACTAAAATCATGTCATCTGCAAGAATAGATGATTTTACTTCTTCCTTTCCAATTTTGACACCTTTTATTTCTTTTCTTTTTTGCTTGATTGCTCTAGCTAGACCTTCTAGTACTATGTTGAATAAGAGTGGTGAGACTGGGCACCCTTGTCATGTTCCTGATCCTAGAGAAAAGCTTTCAACCTTTCAGCATTGATTATGATGTTAGCTGTGGGCTTGTCATATATACCCTGTAAAATTATGTTGAGATATGTTCCTTCTATGCCTGGTTTCTTAAGAGTTTTTAGTCATAAATGGATATTAAATTTTGTCAAATGCTTTTTCTGTGTCTATTGAGATGATTAAATGATTCATTTATACTATTAATGTAATGTATCACAGTGATTAATTTGTATATATTTAACCATCCTTGCATCCCAGGGATAAATCCTGCTTGATCATGGTGTATGATCCTTTTATCCTGCTTGAATTAAGTTTGCTAGTATTTTATTGAGAATTTTTGTATATATATTCATCAGGGAAATTGGCCTAAAATTTTTGAGTAGTGTCCTTTTCTTTTTGGTATCAGAATAATGCTGACCTCATAAAAGGAGTTTGGGAATGTTCCCTCCTTGTTGACTTTTTGGAAGAGTTTGAGAAGGATTGGTGTTACTTCTTTTAATGTCTCATAAAATTCACCAGGGAAGCCATCTGATCCTGGGCTTTTCTTCAGTGGGAGATTTTTGATTACTGACTTACTCTTTTTACTAGTAATTGGTCTATTCAGATTTTCTATATTTTCCTGATTCAGTCTTGGTAAACTGTATGTTCTAAGAATTCTTCCATTTCTTCTAGATTATCCAGTTTGTTGGTGTGTATTTGTTCATAGTAGCCTCTTATGATCCTTTAAGTTTCTGTAGTGGCAGTTGTAATGTCTCCTTTTTCATTTATAATGTTGTTAATTTGGGTCCTTTGTCTTTTTTCATTGGTTAGTCTAGCTAAGAGTTTGTCAATTTTGTTTATCTTTTAAGGAACCAACTCATATTTTGGTTAATCTTTTCTATTTTTTTTCTATTATAGAATTCACTTATTTTATTGTTTTAAAAATTGAAGTATAGTTGATGTACAGTATTATGCAAGATACAGGTGTACAATATAGTGATTCACAGTTTTCAAAGATTATATGCCATTTATAGTTATTACAAAATATTGACTACATTCCCTGTGTTGTACAATACATCTTTATAGCTTATTTTATACATAATGATTTGTACCTCTTAATTCTGTACTCCTATATTGCCCCTCCCCACTTCCCTCTTCTCACTGGTAACAACTAGTTTGTTCTCTATATCTGTGAATCTGTTCTCTAATTCATTTATTTCTGCTCGAATGTTTATTATTTCCTTTCTTCTGCTAACTTTGGCTCAGTTTGTTCTTCTTTTTCTAGTTGCTTAAGACGTAGAGTTAGGTTGTTTATTTGGGATCTTCCTTGATTTTTAATGGAGGCTTTTATTGCTATAAACTTCCCTCTTAGAATTGGCTTTTGCAGTATCCCACAAGATATGTTGTGTTTCCATTTTTATTTGTCTCAGGAAACTTTGTTTCCTCTTTAATATTTTCTTTGATCCATTGATTGTTCAGGACAGAAATCATTCTAACTGGTCTGCAGAAACCTTGAAGTTTTTTTGGTGTGTTTGTTTAATGGTAAAATAAAATATTATGAGTATAAGAAAAGAATTTTTGAACGTTTTTCATGTGTCCCTTCTGTGAAAATAGAAGCTTCATGATGAGGACATTTTTGTCTTATTTGCTATTGTACTTAATACAGTGCCTTGCACATAGTAGTAGTTGGTCAGTAATTAGAGGTAGTTTGCTTAGTGGTTAAGTGTACAGGTTTTGGAATCAGTGGGTCTAGCTCTGCTACTTACTGGTTAGATAATATTGGATAAGTTATGTAATTTCTTTAAACCTAAGTTTCTTCATCATTAAAATGGAGTTGGTAAAAATAATGGTAACCTCGCTTATTGGGCTATTGTGATGGTTAAATAAGATAATACAAGGCAAAGTTCTTGGCAGAGTGCCTGGTATGTGGTAAGCACTAAATAAAGATTAGCTACATGTAGAACTTAATTATATTACCAGGTAGGGCAATTTTTATTATTTCATTTTAAGGATGTAGAAGCAGACTCAAGTGTCAGAGATTTATCCCAGGTCAACTGAGTTGTCATTTCAGGCCTTCTGACTCCCCAGTCCATGTTATACCAAGTTTTTTTCACTGAAAGAATCTAGGCATGTCCTTATCTGCTCACATTTTGCAATTGAAAAAGTACGATTGATGAGTGATATCATGACCTTATCAGTATTCATGGCTTCAGGTGTTCTGTATTTCTGCTTTTAACTCCTGAACCCACCCTTCTTGCCACTTCCACCACTCTTGCCTTGAACCAAGCCAGTGTCATCTTTCTTCTGGATTGTTGCAGTATGTTCATAATAGCAATGAGCCCTTCTATTCTTAATATAGAAGGCAAGTGATCACTTTAAAATTAGATTAGATCTTGTAATTCTCTGCTCAGAAATCTTCAATACCTTCCCCTCATACATAGAATAAAAGCTGGAGTCCTTACCAAGGACTCTGTGATCTGACTCCCATTACCTCTGTGTTCTCGTCATGGCTAGTGTTTTTGCAGTTTCTCAAACATACTAAGCACATTCCTGCCTTAGGGACTTAGCATTTACACTTCTCTCTGCTTGGAATGTCTTTTCCTTTATCCACATAGCTCAATCCTTCACTTCCTTTAAGTCATTTTATCAATAAGATCTTCAGTGATGTCTATTTTTAAAAGGCAGATAGCCCCTTCTTCCCCCGTATTTTATTTATATATTTGTTTGTGCATTTGTTTATTACCTGTCTTCCTACACTAGAATGTGAATTCATGAGGACGGGGATTTTCATGTGTTTTGCTATTATCCTCAGCTCCTAGAAAAATGTTTGACCTATAGTATGAGTTCAGAATATATTTGGTGAATAAAGTAGTTGGGGTTGGAAACTGAGAGGTAGAAGTTTCTGTGAGGCAATAAGTTTAGATTGGAAATAATTTTTATACTAAAGAATTGAAATGACTAGATGGAGCTGAATTTGCTTATTTGCTTGTTGCCTTGGGCAAATTATTTAATTTTAGACATTTAGTTACTTTACCATTAAAATGCAGACTCCTCATAGGGATGTTGTAAGGTCAATAGACACTCTATAAATGAAGTCTATATTCTGTGGCAGGACTGTTGCTAAATTTGGTGCAGGTTTCCTATTTAAAGAAAATTATGTTGCATTCTGAAGTGAGAGAATCTTTCTGTCAGGAGTTGTAGCCTATTGAAGATCAATCTGTGATAAAAATTAAGCATTGCTGGAGTTTCCATTGTAAGGCATTAGAAACAATGTTTTAAAATTTAACATGTGTCCTTACTGTGTTTTTGTTATTTTTTATTATGTAATCTTATGGGTAGAGTTTTGGCTTTGGATTCAGATACACATGAACTTAAATTCATCATCAACCACTTAATATTGTTGTAACTTTGTGAAAGTTGAAAACTCTATGAGCTTTGTTTTCACATCTGTAAAATGAAGACAATACCAATCTAATTATATTACTGGGGGAGTTAAAATGGCAAATTGTATGTGAAACATCTATCATAGTGCCTGGCATATGACAGATGCTTTGGAATGACTTTTTATTTCAATAATACATATATAAAGTATATATAAAGTTAACTACTGTGACTGATGCTTTTCATGTGTCAGGATTATTCCCTTCAGAGTAGTTAACTCAAGAGGCTCTCCATTTATTCCCATATGATTGTAACTGATTGGAAAGTTTTCAGAACTCAGCTTTTGGAATTGTCTTTTTTATTTGCAGTTTATTTTTTTCAAACCCCCTATTTGAGGGTGGATTTTATTTTTCATAGTAATCAAAAAGACTGAAACTTTGAAACCAATTTTTGGGACAGTGTTAGAATAAGACTAAGGAACAATACTGCCTTTCTTATCTTACATTGGATTCTAAAGACTATATTAGATAAGTATCCAATATGTTTAGCATTATCATGATACTGTTTTAAATTAGTATATTATCAATTTAAATGATGATTATTTTGAAAAGGACAGCCATCTCTTGGGTATTTAAGTACTGATTTTTTTATTAAAAATTGTTTCTTCAGTGCTTACATAGTTGTATCATTCATATATATAGTCCAAAATTTACTTTTTTATTTTCTGAAAAAACTATATTTTTAACTTTTCTTTTTAGCGCTCACCAGAATATACCAATTGCCGATATCTATGCAAACTTTGCTTAATTCATATTGAAAACATCCAGGGAGCTCATAAACATATAAAGGAGAAACGACATAAGAAAAACATTTTGGTAAGTTCTTTTTATAAAATAGTTTATTTATTTATTGAATGGTAAAACAATATCAAATATTTTTATTAATGAAACTAAAAATTAAATATTCGTCCAGTCTTATAGTAGTAACTGAAGTGATAAAGTTGAAAGCTGTGATTGTCCTCCTTATCTTAGTTGGTCAAGAGTGGAACCTTCTCAGGGACCAGTTTGCTCATACTAACATATATTGATTCTTAAGCTTTAAAGTAAGGTACAATCAGTTAGTTCAACTGATATTTAGTGATTTATTTGCTAGGTCTAGGGAGCAGTGAATAAGATAGTTATGGTTCTTGCGCTCAGAGTTTCTAAAGTACTGGTGAAGGCACACTGAATAAGGATTTAAGTATGATGAGTATTATTAAAGGGGGAAAGGTGGTGCTAAGGAAGTATACAGGACATTTTATTTAGCTTAGAAGAGGGATTGTTTCTTTGAGAAAGTGGCATTTTGAGTTGTTGAACCTTGAAGTAGTAGTTTAAAAATCAGAAAGGTGAGTGGCTTAGAGGGGTAAACTGAGAGTATTTTACACAAAAAAGCAGCATAAATAAAAGTCATGCTGGACTGAAAGAGTCTAGTTTGATTGAAGCAAAGAGAGCTAGAAGGAGGAAAATTATAGGAGATGAAACTGAAGAA
Source organism: Camelus bactrianus (assembly GCF_048773025.1). Lineage (NCBI taxonomy): Eukaryota > Metazoa > Chordata > Mammalia > Artiodactyla > Camelidae > Camelus > Camelus bactrianus. Next base: position 41,719,544 of record NC_133551.1, read on the forward strand.
GTCCAGACCATGTAGGACCTGATAAACTCTAGATTTTGGAAATTCATCAATTTCAGTTATTTTTATTAAAACATTTCATATAGACATGGTGTAAGTAGAATGTTTTCTTTTTAAAATTCATTAATATATTAGCTATTTAATTTTTTTCTTTTCAAAGTTATAATGTTAATACTTTTACTTGAGGTCTCTGCTTATATATCTTCTCTGAGAAATAATCTTTTACCTGACCTTCCCGACAGGTCTTTGTTATAGGTACTCTTTCTCTGTGCTCTTACAGCAGCTTGCTCAGAAAACCTAATACACTGTATTATAAATGTCTGCCGTTTGTCCTCTTCTAGACTTCAGTATCTAGTATTTTAGAGGACAAGTTTTGTTTCTTATTTATTTTTGTTTCTGTATTATTAGTACAGCGTCTGTCACATAGTAAGTGCTCAGTACATTTATCTTAAAAAAAAAAAAGCATTGAGAAAAATCATGAACTTAGAAGGAAAAGAAGTCACTCAAATTTTATCAGCCTATTTTTATTTAAATAGAGCTTCAGGAGACTTAATAGAACAGAGAAAAAAGTGATAGTTTAGGAGATGATAACAGAAATTTCAAGAAATGTTGAAAGATGATGGTCATTAGTTGCAGGAAGCTCGGAGACTTCTAAACAAGAAACTTAAAAAGAAAGCCAATATACACTGTATATATTATAGGGGAATTTTAGAATATTATAAAAAAAAAACAAACCAACCAACCTTAAAAGCAATGGTACTTGATTTCTGCTTTTGGTGAAGCTGGAATAACAGGGAATGGACTTACCATCTCCTTGAAATATCCCCCCCCCCCCCCAAAAAAAGACAAAAACAGCTAACAATGATTTTTAGTCAATGAAGAACAGACAGTGAATGGAAAACAAATGTGGTAAGTGCAATGACTACTGCAGCTTTTTTGAGAGTTTTTAGATTGTACTGTAGAGAGTGGAACCCAGTGTACTCCCAGAGTTGAGGAGGTGGACTTGAGTCCAGGGAGTACAATGTGGCTAGAGTTTGTAGGACAGAATAACAAAATAGAGAAAGCTATACACAGAGACACCCAGAGATATAAGGACAGTCCCCTCAGAGTATTCAGCACAGTATTGACTGGTGCATGCATGTGAGAAAAACTAAGTCAGGGAAAGAACCATTTGAGGGCATTAGAACAGTGCTTGTTGCTCACACAAAGCTTGGAATAGTATTTTCCCACTATCCAGACTAGAAAACTTTGTGGGGCATTGGGTAGAGTCCTCAGAAAGATCTTGTTTCAGTAGTGGGGAATATTTAGCCCTAAACTAAATGTGGTCTAGTCCCACCTAAAAAGTTTTAAAGGCAAGACCCAAAAGAAACTATTTCCATGTATTTAATGTCATTACAGAACAAAGCTTGAGAATATTTATATAAATACAAAATGTCCTTCACCCCAAAAAAGTTTACACTGTCTGACATTCAGTCAGAGATTTTTCTGAAATACAAAGATGCAGGGAAATACAATCATGAAGAGAAGAAAAACCAGCCAATCAAAACTGACCTTGCACTGACATAGTAGAATTAGCAGAGAAGGACATTAAGACATTTAACAACTATATTTCTGATCTCCCAAAAAATAGAGACATGGAAGGTATAAAAAAGATTCAAATTGAACTTACAGAAATGAAAACTACTATGTCTAAGATGAAAAATTACAGTGTGTAGAACTAACGGAAAATCAGATATTGCAAGAGAAAAGGTAAGTGAACTTGAAGATAAAGCAAGGAAAACTATCCAGAATGAAAAAGAAAGAAAGAAGAATTTGAACTAAATACAAAAAAGAATATCACTGAGCTCTGGGATAATTGATATATATGTACCAGTTCTACACAAACTCTTCCAGAACATCGAAAGGGAAGAATGCTTCCCGACCCAGTCTGTAAGGCCCACGTTACTCTAATACCAAAACCAGAAAAGGACATTACAGTAAGAGAAGACTTCAGGCCAATATCCCTCATGAACATAAATGTAAACATTCTAAACATTATTTTAGAAAATTGAATCCAGCAATATACTTAAGTAAGAAATACATCATGACCAAGTAGGACTTTATATTCTAGGAGTGCATTATTGGTTTAGCATTAGAAAACCAATCAATATAATTCATCATATTAACAAGCAAAGAAAACTATATGATAGTTTTAGTAGATGAAATGAAAAAGCATTTTAAAAAGTCCTAATAAAAAGTCTCAGCAGACTAGGAATAGAAGGGAACTTCCTCAACATGATAACATCTACAAAGAAGTTATAGCTAATATCATACTTAAGGGTGAAAGAGTGAATGTTGTCTCCCTACAATAAGGAAAAACAAAGGTATGGAAATAGAATAACTGCTGTGGTAACTATTGCAGTTCCTTAAAAAGTTAAAAATGGAGTTAACCATATGATCCAGCAGTTCTGCTTCTGAGTATATAAAAGCAGAAGAATTGAAGGCAGTGTCTTGAAGAGATATTTGTACACCCATGTTCATAGTAGCATTATTTACAATAGCTAAAACATGGAAGCAACTCAAGTGTCCATCAACAGATGAATGAATAAGCAAAATGTCAGATATACATGCTGTGGATTATCATACAGTGCTAAAAAGGAAGGCAATTGTGGTATGTTAAAACATGGATGAGCCTTGAGTAAATTAATGCTAACTGAAATAAACCAGCCACAAAAAGACAAGTATTGTATGATTCCACTCATATAAGGTACTTAGAGTAGTCAGAATCATAGAGACAGAAAGAATGGTGGTTGCCAGGGCCTGGGGAGGTAGGGGAATTGGAAGTTATCCTTTATGGATATGGAGTTTCAGTTGTACAAAATGAAAAGAATTCTCCTGATGAATGATGGTGATGGTTGCAGAATAAATGAATGTACTCATTGACACTGAATTGTACTTGTAAAATGGTTAAGATAGTGAGTTTTATGTTATGTATTATTTTATCACAATAAAAATTGAAAAAAAGAGATAAATATGTCCACCCTTACCACCTTTATTCAGTGTTGTTCTAGAGGTTCTAGCCAATGCAAGCAGGCAAGGAAAAGAGAGGAGAGCTACCCAAATTAGACAAAAAGAGGTGAAGCTTTATTTGCAGGCAATGTGATTGTTTATGTAGAATATTCATTGAAATCTAGAAAAGAGTTATTCAGAGTAATGAGTGAGTTTAGCAGGGTGGCAGAAAACAAGCTCAGTATGCAAAAATCAATTGTATTTTTATTTTTTTAGGTTATATGCAAATACTATGCCATTTTATTTTATTTTTTTATTGACGTATAGTCAGTTTACAATGTGTCAATTTCTGGTGTACAGCACATTGCTTCAGTCATACCTGAATATACATATATTCATTTTCATATTTTTCACCGTAAGCTACTACAAGATATCGAACATAGTTCCCTGTGCTATACAGTATAAACTTACTTACCTATTTTATATATACCAGTCAGTATCTGCAAATCTCAAACTCCCAATTTATCCCTTCCCACCCCTTCCCCCTGGTAACCATAATTATTTCATTTTTCTAGGTCTTTTTCCTAATCTTTTTTTTAATTGAAGTATAGTTGATTTACAATGTTGTGCTAGTTTCTGGGGTACAGCAGAGTGATTCAATTTTTTAATTTATTTTTATACACACACACACACGTTCTTTTCCATTGTAGGTTATTATAAGCTATTGAATATATTTCCCTGTGCTATACAGTAGGACCTTGTTGTGTATTTATTTTGTATATGGTAGTTTGTATCTGCTAATACCAAATTCCTAATTTATTCCTCCCCCTCTTTCCTCTTTGGTAACCATGTTTGTTTTCTATGTCTGTGAGTCTCTATTTGTAAATAAATTCATTTATGTTACTTTTTACATTCCACATATAAGTTATATGGTATTTATCTTTCTCTGTCTGACTTTAGTTAGTATATAATCTGTAGGTCCACCCATGTTGCTGCAAATGGCATTATTTCTTTCTCTTTTTATGACGGAGAGCTGTTCCATTGTGTGTGTGTGTATATATATATATATGTGTATATATATATATATATATATATACACATACCGCATCTTCTTTATCCAGTCATCTGTTGATGGACATTTAGGTTGCTTCCATGTCTTAGCTATTGCAAATAATGCTACAGTGAATACTGGGGTGCATGTATCTTTTCAAATTAGAGTCTTCTTCGGATACATGCTCAGGAGTGGGATTGCTGGATCATATGGTAAGTCTGTTTTTAGTTTGTTTGAGGAATCCCATACTGTTTTCCACAGTGGCTGCACCAAACTGCATTCCCACCAGCAGTGTAGGAGAGTTCCCTTTTCTCCACAGCCTCTCCAGCATTTATCGTTCGTGTACTTTTGAATGATGGCCATTCTGACTGGTGTGAGGTGATAGCTCATTGTAGTTTTGATTTGCATTTCTCTGATAATTAGCAAATTGAGCATCTTTTCATATGCCTATATGCCATCTGTATTTCTTCCTCAAAGAAATACCTGCTTAGGTCTCAAGCACATTTTTTGATTGGGTGGTTTTTGTTGTTACTGAGTTGTATGAGCTGTTTGTATATTCTGGAAGTTAATCTCTTATCAGTCACATAATTTTAAATATTTTCTCACTGTCTGTAGGTTGTCTTTTCATTTTGTTTTGCTGTGCAAAAGCTTATAAGTTTAATTAGGTCCCATTTGTTTATTTTTGCTCTTATTTCTGTTGCCTTGGGAGACTGACCTAGGAAAACATTGCTATAATTTATGTCAGAGAGTGTTTTGCATATGTTCTCTTCTGTGAGATTTATGGTGTCCTGTCTTATGTTTAAGTCTTTAAGATATTTTGAGTTTATTTTTGTGTTTGATGTGAGGGAGTGTTCTTACTTCATTAATTTACATGTGGCTGTCCAGCTTTCCCAACACCACTTGTCAAAGAGACTACCTTTTCTCCATTGTATATTCTTGCCTCCTTTGTTGAAGATTAATTGACTGTAGGTGTGTGAGTTTATTTCTGGGCTCTCTGTTCTGTTCCACTGATCCATATGTCTGTTTTTGTACCCGTACAGTGCTGTTTTGATGACTGTAGCTTTATGGTATTGTCTGAAGTCTGGGAGGTTTATGCCTGCAGCTTTTTTCTTTCTCCTCAGGATTGCTTTGTCAGTTCTGGGTCTTTCATGGTTCCGTATAAACTTTTTAGGATTATGTGTTCTAGTCTTGTGAAAAATGTCATGGGTAATTTGATAGAGATCACATTAAATCTGTAGATTGCTTTGGGTAGTATGGCCATTTAAACAATATTAATCTTACAATCCAAGAGCATGGGATACCTTTCCATTTCTTTGAATTATATTCAGTTTCCTTGATCAGTGTTTTATAGTTCTCAGCTTATAAGTGTTTCACTTCCTTGGTCAGGTTTATTCCTAAGTATTTTTTTTAATGCAATTTTAAGAGATTTTTTTTTTTAAATTTTCCCTTTACAGTAATATTTCATTATTTAATTTTCCCATTACTGTAATATTTCATTATTACTGTAAAGAGATGCAACAGATTTCTTTATGTTAATCTTGTATCCTGATGCTTTGCTGAATTTGTTTATCTGCTCTGGTTTTGTTTGGGGTCTTTAGGGTTTTCTATATATAGTATCATGTCATCTGCATATCATGACGGTTTTACCTTTTCCTTTCCCATTTCGAGCCCTTTTATTTCTATCTCTTGTCTGATTGTTGTGGCTAGGGCTTCCAATGCTATGATGAATAGAAGTGGTGAGAGTGGGCATCCTTGTCTTGTTCCAGATTTTAGTGGGAAGGCTTTCAGCTTTTCCCTGTTGAGTATTATGTTCACTGTGGGTTTGTATAAATGACTTTTATTATGTTGAGATATGTTTCCTCTGTACCCACATTGGTAAGAGTTTTTATCATGAATGGATGTTGAATTTTATCAAATGCTTTGTCTGCATCTATTGAAATGGTCATGTGTTTTTTCTTTTCTTTTGTTGATGTGGTTATCACTGATTGATTTGTGTATATTGAACCATCCTTCTGACCCTGAAATGCATCCAACTTGATCATGGTATATGATCTTTTTTATGTATTGTTGGTTTTGGTTTGCTAATATTTTGTTGAGAATTTTTGTATCTATATTCATCAAAGATACTGGCCTGTAATTTTCTCTTTTGATAGTGTCTTTGTCTGGTTTTGGTATTAGGGTGATGGTGGCTTCATAGACTAACTTTGGGAGTATTGCATCCTCTTCAGTCTTTTGGAAAAATTTGAAAAGGATCAGTATAGGTTCTTTGTATGTTTAGTAAAATTCCCCAGTGAAGCTATCTGGTCCTGGACTTTTGTTAGCAGGGAGTTTTTAAAATTATAGATTCTATTTCACTTCTAGTGATTGGTCTGTTCAAATTATGTATATTTATTCAGTTGTGGTAGACTGTTTCTAGAAACTTGTACATTTCTTCTAGGTTGTCCAAGTTGTCAGCATATAATTGTTGATAGGATTCTCAAGTTTTCTTGTATCTATGCAGTATTGGTTGTTACTTCTCTTTCATTTCTTTGTTTATTTGAGTCCTCTCACTTTTCTTTTTGGTGAACCTGGCCAGACGTCTATTTGTCTATTTTGTTTACCCTGTCAGAGAATGAGCTCTTGGTTTTATTGGGTTTTTTTTATATATATATATTTTAAAAACCCTCTATTTAATTTATTTCTTCTTTGATCTTTATTATTTCATTCCTTTTGCTGACTTCAGGTTTTGTTTGTTCTTTGTCTAATTCTTTTAGGTGGTAGGGTAGGTTGTTTATTTGAGATTTCTTCTTGTTTTTTGGGGGAAGGACTGTATTGAACTTCCCTCAAAGGACTGCTTTTGCTGCATCCCATAGATTTTGTATGGTTGTGTTTTCATTGTCATTTGTCTGAAGGTATTTTTAAATTTTCTCTTTTATTTCATTGTTAACCCATTGGTTCTTTAGTAGCATGTTTAATCTCTATGGAATTTTTTTTTTTTATCAGTTCTCTTTCGGTAGTTGATTTCTAGTTTCATGGAGTTGTGATTAGAGAGGATTTTTGAAATAAATTCTGTCCTCTTACATTTGTTGAGGCTTCTTTTGTATCCTAGCATGTGGTCTATCCTAGAGAATGTTCCATGTGCACTTGAAAAGAATGTGTATTCTGTTTTTTTTAATATAGTGTCCTGGAAATATCAAGTAAGTCTAGCTGTTCTGCTGTGTCATTTAGGGTTTCTGTTGCCTTACTGATTTTTCTGTCTGGAAGATCTGTCCATTGATGTCAGTGGGGTCTACTGCTATTGCATTCCCATCAATTTCTCCCTTTATGTCTGTTAGTATTTGTTTTATGTATTTAGGTGCTCCTATATTAGGTGTATATATGTTAATGAGTGTAATATCCTCTTCTTGTATTGGTCCTTTTATCATTATATGTGTCTTTGTCTTTCTCTGTGGCCATTGTTTTAAAGTTTATCTGTCTGATATAAGTATTGCTACCCTCACTTTCTTGTCATTTCTGTTTGCATGAAATACCTTTTTTCATCCCCTCACTTTCAATCTATATGTGTCCTTTGCCCTAAAATGGGTCTCTTGTAGGCAGCATGTTATAGGCTCTTGTTTTATTATCCAGTCTGCCACTCTGCATCTTTTTATGTGATTCTATTTTAATGAAGTATAGTCAATTTACAATGTTGTGTCAATTTCTAGTGTAAAGTATAATATATATCTTTTGATTGGTGTGTTCAGTCCATTGACATTTAAGATAATTATTGATAGATATTTATTGCCATTTAAAATCTTGTTTTCCAGTTAATTTTATATTTCTTTGTTCTTTTCTTTTTCTTTTTGTTTTTCCTTTTGTGGTTGCATGGTTCTCTTTTGTCTCAAGTTTGTATTCTTTTCTTTTTGGCTTTTATGAATCTACTGTGTGTTTTTGATTTGTAATTACCCTATTTTTTCAAGTATGTTAACCCATTATTATATCTACCTGCTTTAGACTGGTAGTCATCTAGGCTCAAACATATTTTTAAAAAATCTACATTTTCTAACTCCCCTTCAGCACATTTTATGATTTTGGTGTCCGTATTACATCTTTATGTTTATCCTTTTGCTGTTCATTGTAGTTACCATCACTTTCACAAAATTTTTTTTGATTTTTTTTTTTAAATCTGTGTACTGGCTTATTTAAGTAATTTACTTTCCAATTGTGATTTTCTCTTTTCTATAGATTCTTGCTTCTTTTCTATTTAGAGAAGACCTTTCAATATTTCTTTTAGGATAGCTTTAGTGTTGCCATATTCTTTTAGTTTTTGCTTCTCTGAGAAATTATTTCTCTCTCCTCCTATTCTAAATGATAACCTTGCTGGGTAGTGTATCCTAGTTTGCAGGCTTTCTCTTTTCAGGGCTTTGAGTATATTTTGCCACTCCCTTCTGGCTTGCAATGCTTCTGTAGAGAAATTAAAAGTAATTAACCCTTTATTTTTCTTTTACTGCCTTTAGAATCCTCTCTTAAACTTGACATTTTATTATAATATGTCTTGGTGTAGGTCTTTTGGGTTCATCTTGTTTGGGACCCTCTGTGCTTCCTGTACTTGATACTTGTTTCCTTTTTCAGGTTTGGGAGATTTTCAGCCATAATTTCTTCAAATATATTTTTGATCCCCCTTTCTCTTTGTTCTCTTTCTGGGATCCTTTTTATGCATAGACTGGCATGATTTATATTATCTTCTAGGTCTTGTACACTACTTTTGTTTTTTTTTTCATTTGTCTTTCTGTTTGCTATTCTGTTTGGGTGATTTCCATTATTTTATCTTCCAGATCCCTTATTTGTTCTTTTGCATTATTCAGTTTGTTATTTATATCCTTTAACTCAGCTTTCATCTTGACAAACGAGTTTACTAACTGGCTCCTCTGTATAGTTTCTGGTTCCTTTTTATAATAACCTGCATTTCTGTTAATAGCCCTTCTTCATTCCTTCAGTATTTTTATTGCCTCCTTTTTGAACTTCCGGTCTAGTAGAGTGGAGAAGTCTGTTTCATTGTTCTTTCAGGGGAAATCTCTTGATCTTTTAATTGCGAGTGGTTCCACTGCTTCTTCATTTTATGTATATTTCTCTGACTCTATGTATGAGTTTAGGAGAAGCAGTTATCTACTGTGGTCTTGAAGGGCTGTTTTTGCATGGGAGCATCCCTGTGTAGCCTGCGTGAGACTAATATTTTTGATATGAGGGCTGTTATTAGTATGGATGCCTGCATCCATCCTTCCTCAGTGTGGCTAGCCGTTATCCCCTAGATGCAGGGTGTGATTGGTGTTGTGACCAGGGCCTGCATTCAGTGTTGACTGAGGCTCCCCTTTTTCTCTCTGGTGGTCACAGTCCTGTCGGCAGCAGGGTATTCTCCCCAGTTGTTGGGGTAGAAGCCCCCAGATCTGTTTTCTGAGCTGTGGTTTGAGATAGGTGGGACTCTAGCACTCCTGCTGGGAGAGGAGCCACTGAATATTCCTACATAGGAGCTGTTTACTGGGAAGTCTGCTCTGTGGTCGTCTGTCACTTGTTATGTAGACTTACAAAGTACGCTGTTGTTGGTACTGTCTTTGGCCCTCACTCAACTTCGGGAATTCAGGTAATCAGCCGGTTGTCCCTCATGTGCTGTGCTCATAAAGTCACCAGCGCAGATTTGTTGGTGCAGATCTGCTTAAGTCAGGCACTGGGATTGCTGTAGTTGCTCACTTGGACCCAACATGGGAGCTAGGGAATCACCCCAGACCCCAGCCCTGCCGCTGCATGCCACCCCAGCCACAGAAGCACCATTAGTTTTCTGGGATGTCTCACAGGTGCTGAACTTACAAAAATCATAAATCCATGGTCTGCATAGCTGCTGGGACTCTGCTCAGATTTCAGCCCTGTTTCTGAAGTTGTGCAACCCCTGGGGATCAGCTCAGGTTTCAGCCCTGCCTCTGCGTGGGACAATCCGCTTATGCTTGTGTGGTCCCAGAGCTCAGAGATGCTGGGTGGTGCCCATTGTGAGCACTTGGAGAGTGAGGCTGCAATGGCAGGGCCCTGCCCCTCCTTTTATAGGCATTAACAATGGGGCTTCTATGCGGGATATGAGCTCCGTCCTGTGCACACCCTCAATTGTGGCTTGGACCACACTCTAGCCTCTTCAGGCTGTCTCTGTGCAGCCAACCCAGTCTTATTCCTGGGTCTGTCCTTTGAAACCTGGGTTTTTGCACCCAGCTCCTCTGCGCACCAGCATACGTGTGTCTGGGGTTGGGAAGTGCAGTGAAGTGGCCAAGATGGTCTGTGCTGGTCTCTCTCTGTCTGCCACAGTCTGGTTGCTGTACTCCCCTCTGGACTCTGAAACTCCCTTTCTGTCCCAGCAGATCTCCCAGCTGGTGAAGGGGATTATCAGGGTGAGGGAACGTTTCCTCTTCCGCAGTTCCCTCCCAGGGATGCAGGTCTCATCCTGATTCCTTTTTTCCCTTTCATCCTACACAGTTCCGTGGTGATATTTCTTGTAACTTTGGTTCTATGAGATCTTCTGCCAGAGTTCAGTAGGTGTTCTGTGAGAACTGTTCCACATGTAGATGTATTTTTGATTTATTTGTTGGAGGATGTGAGCTCCATGTCCTTCTGTTCCACCATCTTGATCTCCTTTCAACTGTATTTTTATACACTATTAATAAACAGCACAAAATTGAACTTAAAAAGTTACTATTTATAATAGCATCAAAAATATGCTAAACTTGTGTACAGAAACTACAAAACATTCCTGGAAGAAATTAACGAATTGCTGAAGAAATGGGGAAATAAACCTTGTTTATATGTTGGACGAATTGATACTGTTAAATGTCTTTCCAGGTCACCCTATAGATTCAACACAATCCAACCAATTTCCTGATTTCAAAAACTGGTTCTAAAATTCATCTGTAAATGCAGAGGCCCTAGAAAACCCAAAGCAACTTTAAAAAAGAACTAAGCTGGAGGACTAACAACACCTGATTTCCAGATTTGTAAAGCTACAATAATGAAGACAGTGTGGTATTAGCATTAAGTAGACAAATAGATCAGTGGAGCAGAATAGTGAGTCTAGAAATAGGACTGCCCTTACATGAGCAACTGAGTTTTGACAGAGCTTCAAAGGCAATTGAGTAGAGAAATGACACTTCTAAACATATGAATAAATAGATACCGTATATGAAGAAAGACCGTAGAGCCATACCTTGCACTATATAAAAAAAAACTCAAAATGAATCACAGACCTAAATGTAAATCCGAAAAGTATAAAATTTCCACAAGAAGACACAGGAGATCTTTATGACCTTTTGTAGACAAAATTTCTTAGATCCGACACCAAAGGAAAAAAAAGTAATTACTGGGACTTCCTCAAAATTATAAACTTATGCTCTGTGAAAGATATTGTTTAAAGAATGGGAGACTGGGAGAAAATAATTGCAAATCATATATCTGGTAAATGATTTAATCTAGAAGATATAAACAACCATCAAATCTCAGTAGTAAGTATAGGAATCCCCTCTTATTCTTGGTTTTATTTTCTGTGGTTTTAGTTCCCCTTGGTCAGCCATGTTGGAAAATATTAAATGGAAAATTCTACAAATAAACAAGTTTTAAATTGCATGCTATAGTGAATAATGTGATGAAATCTCATGTTGTTCATCTTTATCCTGCCTGGGACGTGAAACATTCCTTTGTCCAGTGTGTCCACACACTATATGTTAGCTGCCTGTTAGCCACTTAGTAGCTACCTTAGTTATCAGATTGGCTCTTGATGTGTTTGAGTAACCCTTATTTTACTAAATGGCTCCAAAGTGCAAGAATAGTGATGTAGGTGATTTGGGTAGTCTCTTACTGTGCCTAATTTATACATAAAACTTTATAATGGGTGTGTATGTACAGGAAAAAACATAGTGTTTATAGGGTTCAGTACTAGCTGTGGTTTCAGGCCTCCACTGGGGGTTTTGGAACGTATCCCCTATGGATAAGAGGGGACTAATGTGATAAACAACCAAATAAAAATATGGGTGAAAGGTTTGAGTCAACATTTCCTTAAGGAAGACATGCAGATATTAAACACATGAAAAGATGCTTTACATTGTTCATCATTAGAGAAATTACTACACTTATTAGAACAGCTGAATTTAAGAAGATTGACTATGCCAGGTATTGTTAAGAATGTGAAAGGAACTACAAGTCTCAAATAGTACTGGTAGAAATGTAAAGTAGTACATCTGCTTATTTTTTTAAAAGGTTCATTTTAAAATTTTTTTTAGTTGAGAGATGGTAGACATAACATTATATTAGTTTCAGGTGTATGACATAATGACTTAGTATATGTATATTTTGCAAAATGATCACAATAAGTTTAATGAATATCCACTGCCACACGTGATTACAGTTTTTTTTCTTGAGATGAGAAATTTTAAGATTTACTCTTAGCCACTTTTAAATACACAATATGGTATTCTTAACTATAGTCACCATGCATATATTGCATTTCCAGGACTAATTTATTTTATAACTGAAAGTTTCTAGCTTTTGACTAGTTTTACCCATTTCACCTACCCCTACCACTCACCCCTGCCTCTGGCAACCACCAATCTGTTCCCTGTATGAGTTCAGTTTTTGTTTCTTCTTTGTTTTCTTTAGATTACACATATAAGTGAGGTCATATCTCTGTCTGACTTATTTCATTTAGCAGTGTGCCCTCAGGGTCCATCCATGTTGTTTCATATGGCAAGATTTTCTTTTTTTAATGCCTGAGTAATATTCAGTTATATATAGACCATGTTTTCTTCAGTCATTCATTCATCAGTGGACTCTTAGATTGTTTCCATGTCTTGGCTGTTGTAAATAGAGCTGCAGTGAATATGGAGATTCAGATATCTTTTCCAGTTAGTGTTTTCATTTCCTTCAGTAAATACCCAGAAGTGGAATTACTGGTCATACGGTGATACAGCCACTTTTGAAAACATTTTGGCAGTTTTAAAAAAATTCAGCATACACCTAATAAACGATTCAGCCATTTCATTCCTATGTATTTAGAAGAGAAATGAAAGCATGTATCTATACAAATTGTATATGAATGTTCATAGCAGTTTTATGTATGATAATTATCCAGAGAATGTGAACAAGCCAAATGTACATCAGTAGGTGAATAGATAAACACATTTTGACATCTCCATACTTTGTTACACTATTTGGCATAAAAAGAAGTGAACTGTTGATTACACAGCATCATAGATGAGTCTTAAAATAATTACCCTGAGTGAAAGAAGCTAGACAAAAATGAGTATATACTATGTGATTCTATTTATTCTATTTAAAACTCTGGAAAATGCAGTCTAATCTATAGTCACAGAAAGCAAGTTGGTGGTTGCCTGAGTATGAGTGTGGGAGGGGAGGAAATGATTATAAAGGGATATGAGGGAACTTTTATGAGTGGTTGATATGTTTATTAACTTTACTGAGGCAATGGTTTTATTGTATATGTATGTCAAAAACTAACCAAATTGCAAACCTTAAATATGTGCAGTTTGTTTATTTTATATAAATTATATCTCAGTATAGTTGTTTTTTAAAAAGCAGTCACAAAAGAAAATGTCATTCATAAAGGTGCAGAAGTTGGGAATGTATCTGAATTATCAGTAGCAGCACTAAAAGCCAGAAGGCAGTGCAATAATCTTTAGAATTCTGGAGGGGAAAAAACCTCCTGTCAACTTATATTTTTATACCTAGTGAAATGACCTGACAATAATGAACACAAAATATATTGATGGCCAAATTAAATGAGAGTGTTAACCTTCAGAGGACTATTAGTGAATTCTAAAGGATGTATTTTAGACTAAGGAAGATGAACCTCAGGGAAACATGAGAGATGTGAGAAAGAATGGAGAATTAAAGACATGTTGGTTTAATAAAATAATAATAACAGCAACAATAACAACAGCATTCCATTTGTCAGGGACAAAAATGTAGGCTATAACTAAAATACTCAACAGTAATAGGATGTAAGTTTGGAGAGGGTTCTCAGTGTTACTGCTGTTAAAAATTTTCTAGATTGGGAAGATAATAAAGATACTGGTTTATTTTTAGATATTTTTAGGTTAAGTATACATATTGAAATACCTAGGTAAGCACTAAAAGACTAGCAGTAGAGTAAAGCTTCCACACTATGAAAAGAAGAAAGATTGAATGAGACAATGAAAAAGCCTCCAGCTAAAGAATGGGCAGGGTGTGGCATCGGGTGATGAACTGGTGGTGTCAGGAAAAGCAGATCAAAAAAGAAAACTAGTGGAATATTATTCAGCTATAAAAAGGAATAAAATAATGCCATTTGCTGCAGCATGGATGGACCTGGAGATCGTCATTCTATGTGAAGAAAGCCAGAAAGAGAAAGAAAAATATCATGTGGATATCACTTCTGTGGAATCTAAAAAAGTGACACAAATGAACTTATTTACAAAACAGAAACAGACTCACAGACATAGAAAACAAACTTAACGGTTACCAGGGGGAAACGTGGAGGGGGAGTAGAGGGATAAATTGGGAATTCAGGATTTGTAGATACTACTATATATAAAATAGATAAACAATGGGGTCCTACTGTCGGAATCATATCCAATATCTTATGGTAACCTATAATGAAAAAGAATATGAAAATGAATATATGTGTATATATATATATATGACTATATCAGAACATTATGCTGTATACCAGAAACTGACACAACATTGTAAACTGACTATATTTCAATAAAAAAAAAAGAACTTTAGAAATATACCTGGAATTAACTATTATTGTTCAACCTGTTTTAGAAATTTTAACAAAAACAATATAATAGCTAAGAGATACCCCCCAAAAAAAAACTCAGTCAAAATTCATCTTACACATATCCAAAAAGGTAAATGAGCTGTATTTTTCCAGTTACAAGACCAGTACACATTTTTTGATTTATAAATAATTTATTCTGTACCTTCAGCTTCTGCTTTAGGCACTGATGCTATAGAGATCTGAAAAAAAAATAAACTGCCATCAACCTGTGGATGTAGGGAGTTCACAGGCACTGGACATAGGCATAAACAAGTGACTGAAAAGAGTATGGTGTGATAGTAGATGGTTTCTAGAATATGCTGTGACAGTAGTTTGGGACTTATGTAAGAAATTTTGTGTAGTGAGTTGGAGAAAGCTTAATAGAGAAGTTGAATAGAGAACCTGATCCAGAGTCACTGAAGCAAGAAACCACAGACTGTACAGTTTCTTAGCATAACAAGAAAACTGGCAAAGGGGAGGATGAAATATATAATTTTGGAGAGATGGGCAAAAGCCTGATCATGAATGAATACATATACTATGTTGGAGTATTTGGATTTTATTTTGAGGTTTATGGAGTTTAATGACATGTATGTTTGCAAGATTACTCACCCTGGCATCAGTGTGAAATAAGCCTTTGAAGGGTCTAGGTTGGTGAGACCAGTTAGTTTTTTATAATAATCTATTCAGGCAATGAGGAGTATTTGATATGAAGTAGTTGTTAGTGAGAATGAAGTTGAGGTTAGAGCTTTAAGAATGAATTAGGATATAGAATTGTGGAAGTAGAGGCCTAGGATGTCTAAAATGATCATAAGGTATCTGAGATGTTATTATAGATTGTGATTCCATTTACTTAGAGGAACTACAAAAAGAAAAATGTTTTAAAACATGCTGAGTTTGAAACACTTATAGGACATTTCAAGTAGAGATGTTCACCGATCAGTTGAATATAAGGATCTGGAATTTATATTAGGAACTGGTGAGTCAGATTTGGTCATCTTTAGCATATTGAAGTCATGGGTGTGGGTGAGATCATGGAAGGAAGTAAGAACACAAACATTAAAGAACACAAACATTAAAGGGCTGGTAGAGGAAGAGCAACCAGTAGACTGGAGAATGATCAGAAAAATAGGAAGAATAGAGAGGGATATCACAGAAGCAGAAAGAAAGGAGAGTTTTAAGAGGATAGTCCAAAGTGTCTGATAATATAGATAAAAATAATTTAAGAATATGGACTTTGTAACTAAGGATGTTTTGATAATCCTATAAGAGCATGTTCTGATTTAGAGCTAATGAACGTAGTTTTGAGTGAGCAGGTTAAAGGAAGGACACACAGACTTAACCTTCAGGAAGCTTCATTGTGAAAGAAAGGAAGGAAAATTGCTAGCATGGCACACACAGTCTTTTTTTTTTTTTTTTTTTTTAATATGGCATAGTGGAACTTTCACCATGGTTCATGATTTTAATTTTTTATTTATTCAAATAATCATTTTGATTAATCCATATCTCTGTCTTGACTATGAACTCCATGAGGGCAGGGGTCATATGCATTCTTTTTTTTCCCATTGTGACTCCATTGTCTAGCATGATGCCTGACACATAGTTGCTCCATGGTATTTGTTGACTATTGAATTGGAATTGGAAAGAGCCCAAGCTTGGGAGTTTAACCTAGGTTGGATTTTCAGCTCCACCCTGTGATTGTAGAAAGATTTTTAACATCTGTAAGCCTTGGTTTTCTTATCTAAAAAATGGTTTTGATAGTAGCTACCTAGGGAGGTGTATTGTAAGTGACATAATACCTGTAAATTCCAAGGGAGGTGTATTGTAAGTGACATAATACCTGTAAATTCCAAGCCCATAATAGGCACTCAATAAATGATGGTTGTCATTGCTATTATTATAGAGGTAGAGAATGCTTGCTTGTTGAAAACAAGCCAGTAGATGGGGCAGTGTTTAAAATGAGGAGAGTAAGTTGATTACCTGAGGAGGTAAAGTTTGACAGAATTCAGTCTATTATTAATCATGAATTAAAGAGAGTGTTTCATTATGTTGGAAAGGAAAGACATTAAGAAGGGTTCACTGAATATTTGACATTAAAGTTACAATGAGTTTTACCAGACGGGTACAAGAAAGACTGTCAAGGGCCTTTTAGGCATAAGTGACAAAATGAGTGATGATGATGTGGAGATCTAGTAGCACATACAGTATTTGGAAGCTGCTGTTTAACTGGATATCTGCCCAAAATGTTGGAGGGAGTAGAGGGAATGGTTGGAGGAGGGCCTAAAATGGCAGACCAAAACTAAACTACTGTATATTCCATGTTAAGAAGATGGTGCATTATCTTGTTGGTGCCATTGAAGGTTTAAAACAGTTTTTTTCTAATTGTGATAAAATATATATGACATTAAATTTGCCATTTTAGTCATTTTTAAATGTACAGTTTAGTGATATTGAGTACATTCACATTGTTGTACAATGGTCTGCACTATCTATCCATCTCCAGAACTTTTTCATTATCCGGTATTGAAACTTTGTACCCATTCCCCCTTGCCGCTGGTAACTACTATTCTACTTTCTGCCTCTGTATTTAACTGTTGTTGGTACTGCATATAAGTGGAATCATATGTTTGTCCTTTTCTGCTCATTTCACTTAGCATAATGTCTTCAAGAGTCAACCATATTGTAGTATGTATCAGAATTTTCTTCCTTTTTAATGCTGAATAATATTCCATTCTGTATAGTATATACTATGTTTTCTGTATCCATTCATCCATGGATAGATATTTGGGTTGTTTCTACTTTTTTGCTAGTGTGAATAATGTTGGTATGAACATTGGTATAGAATACTTGTTTGAATCTTTACTTTCATTTTTTTGTGTATATACCCAGAAGTGGAATTGCTGGATCAAACAGTATTTATGTTTAATTTTCTTTTTTAAAAAAATATTTATTATTATATTATTTAATTATTTTATTTTGACAGGGTGGGAGGTAATCAGGTTTACTTATTTTTAGAGGAGGTACTGGGGATTGAACCCAGGACATAGCATGCGCTCTACCATTTGAGCTATACCCTCCCCGCTATGTTTAACTTTCTGAGGACTTGCCATGCTGTTTTCCATAGAGGCTGCACCATTTTACATTCGCATCAGCAGTGCACAAAGGTTCTGTTTCTACACATACACAAAACTGTTGAGTTTTTTTTTTCCTATTGTTTTTAGTGTTGTTTAATAACCATCCTAATGAATGTGAAATGATGTATCATTGTGCTTTTGATTTGCATGTACCTGATGATTTCTGATGTTGAGTGCCTATTTATGTGCTTATTGTCTGTTTGTATATCTTCTTTGGAGAAATGTCTATTCAAGTCCTGTGACCACTTTTGAGTTATTTTCTTGTAGTTGAGTTTAGGAGTTCTTTATGTGTTCTGGATATTAATCCCTTATCATATATGTGACTTGCAAATTTTTTTCCCCATTCTGTGGGTTGACTTTTTACTCTGTTAATAGTATTGCTTGATGCACAAAAGTTTTTAATTCTTAGGAAGTCCAATTTGTCTATTTTTTCTTTTGTTGCCTGTGTTTTTGTTTAATATCCAAAAAAAAAATCATTGCCAAATTCAGTGTCATGAAGGTGTTCTGTTTTCTTCTAAGAGTTTTATAATTTTTCTCTTATATTTAGGTCTTTGATCCATTTTCAGTATAATTTTTATATGATTGAGTATATTGTGTAAGGTAAGGGTCCACACTGCATGTGTGATATCCAGTTTTCCTAGCACTATGTTTTGAAGAGACAGTCTTTTCCCACTAAATGTTCTTGATACTTTTATAAAAAAAAATCACCTGACCGTATATATGAGCATCTATGTCTGAGCTCACTTATTTTATTCTATCAGTCTATATGTTGATCTTTATGCCAATGCCATATTGTTTTGGTTACTGTGGGTTTATAATGAGTTTTGAAATTAGGAAATGTGAGTCCCTTATCTTCATTCCTGTTTTTTCAAGATTGTTTTGGCTTTTTGGGGTCCCTTGAGATTCCATGTGACTTTTAGGATCATTTTTTTCTATTTTTGCAAAAAACTGTCATTGGGATTTTGATAGGGATTGCGTCGAATCTGTAGATTGCTTTGAGTACTACTGACATCTTAACAATATTAAGTCTGTCAATCCATGAACATGAAGGTATCTTTCTGTTTATTCATGTCTTCTTTAATTACTTTAAGGAGTCTTTTGTCTCTTTCTGTGTACAACTCTTTCATCTTCTTGGTTAAGTTAATTCTTAAGTATTTTATTCCTTTTAATGCTGTTTTGAGTGAAATTATTTTCTTAGTTTCCTTTTCAAATTGTTCAATGTTAGTGGATAGAAATGCAACGCTTTTTGTGTGCTGATTTGTATCCTGCTACTTTGCTGAATTTGTTCATTAGTTTTAACACTTATTTTTTGGTACACTTGAGGATTTGTACATATTAGATTATGTTATCTATGAATAGAGATAATTTTATTTATTACTTTCCAATTTTGGTGCCTTTTATTTCTTTTTCTTGCCTAATTCCTCTGGCTAGACCTTCCAATAATACGTTGAATAGAAGTGGTGAAAATGGGCATTCTTTACTTGTGCCTGATCTTAAAGGGAAAGCTTTCAGCCTTTCACCATTGAATGTGATGTTAGCTGTGGGTTTTTCATATGTAGTCTTTATTACACAATGGTAAGTTTCATTTTATTCCTAGTTTGTTGAGTGAATTTACCGTAAATGAGTGTTGAATTTTGTCAGATAGTTTTTCTGTATCAGGGGAGGTGATCATGTCATTTTTTTTTTTCCTTTCATGCCTCAAGGTGGTATATTACATTGGTTGATTATTTTATGTTGAACCGTTCTTACATTTCAGGAATAAATTACACTTGGCCATGGTAAATAATCCTTTTAAAACTCTGTGAATTTGGTTTGCTAGTATTTTGTTGAGGATTTATTGAAGGGTTTTTAAGTAGGAAAATAACTGGTAGAAATATGAGGAATGGGATGAAGGTCTGGAGACTAGAGATGGGAAACTAATTAGGAGGCTTTTGTATCATGGACCAGTTTTTCTAGCCTAAACTTAATTCTCTCCAGCATTTACCTCATCTTAGCAGAAGGCATCACCATTTACCCAGTTGCTTAGGATAAGTACATTTGAGATCCATCTCTTTCTTTTACACCCCACATTCAAACAATTAGCAAATTCTGTAGAATTATGTATTCTAGATTTAGTCATTTTTTTACACACACCTCTACTTTTTCTGCTTTAATCTAAGCTGTCTCTCACCTGGACTGTTTCCAACTTATCCCTTTTCTTGCCCCCCACAACCTTCATTTAGCAGCTGCAATTGTTCTTTTAAAGTATGTCATAACATGTTACTTCCTGCTCATAGCCCATCAGTAGCTTCCCAACTTAGAATAAAATTTTAAGCTCTTACCAAGTTTTATAAGGTTATACAATATTTGCCTTCTAATTAGCTTTTCAGCTTCATCATCTTTCACATTCACCCCTTTGTTACTCAGCTTTAGCCATATTGCTTTCTTCAAATAACATTAAATATTTTCTTGCCTCTGAGTCTTTGTATTTATTGTTGTCTGTGTTTTGAATGTTCTTCCCCCAGAAATTTAAATATCTCTTCTTCACTTCTTTCAGGTCTCTTTACCTGTTTGGAGCAGATTTTTATGTCCACTGTATTATAAAATGAATACCTCCTTCCCATCAGTCCATAGCCTTTTACTCTGTTCTAATTTTCTTAATAACACTATCTGACATCATAACATATTAATTTATTTATCTGTTGTCTGTTTCCTCTAGAATATAAGTTGCAGAAGGCTAGGTGCTTAAATGATCATATTTATGATAGGGTACATGAGGATGTCAGGATGATTTGGGGATGATCAATGATAAGAGGATGTCAGTCTGAATGTTTGATGGAACAGTATCCTAAAGGATGTAGGATAAGCTTATTAATAGTATAGATAGAAGAGTGTGTTCACTGATTGTTTTTTAGCCTCTTATTTCAATCTAGCAGTACTTCTTTGTATAGAAAGAAAAATTTGTTGCATATTAATCTTGTGTCATTTTTTCATTAAGTATGTTGCTGTTAATACCTTGAATGAATCCTGAAAAAAATAGTCCTGAAAACTGAGACACTCATCTAAGATGTAGTTTATAATTAAGATTGCAGAAATGGTCACAGAAACTTATAAAAATAAGATTGTCTTACTTCCTATGTTTGATTATTCTGTACTTTAGGTAGACTTTATTTATGTTAAGTCTGAATGTGGTAACAAAGAATAAAATTAGAAATAGGCCAGAGTCCTTGTTTAACTGTGTGGGGTTGGGGGAGGGGGAAAGAACAAACTACTTTTGATTATTCTGTTGGGAGCTCCATGTCTCAAAAAGTAAGAGATTGTTTCTTGACTGAAATGTAGTAATAGAAAATGCCTTTGTTATAATATTAAATAAGAGAAATGGTATGGTCTCAGTTTTGTTTAAAAATGAAGAAAATAGTAGGACGTGAGCTGGTGGATGATTTTCTTGATTGCATTTTCCTATAATTTATGTAGCTTTTGCAGTTAGCATGTATTTTAAAAATCAGAATAATTAATTTTAAAAAGTCATTTTGTGTGTGTATAATATAGTCCCTTTTTAGCTCGTTTTAAATTGGCTTTTAAACTTTTAGCAGAACAGAGATTTTTAAAAAAACACTTTGCCTAGTGTTATATAAAATAACAGAAAACTCAGTTGTAGATGATAGGTAATATATCAAATATATGATAATGTTTAAGATGTTTTTCTAGGGCCATTTAATCTGATACTGTGTATGACATTCAGAGATATTTAAGACCCTCTGCTACATCTAATACAGTCTCTCTTGGCTGCAGCAAAATTATCAGCTAAATGTTGTACTTAGGGAATCTTGGCTTTGATACAGCATTTCAGAATTTGCAGACAGTAAAGTAAAACAAGCTTTTTTTTTTTAATGTTTAATAATGTTTAATATAGCACCTCTCATTCTTCCAATCTTGCTTCACCAAGGCAGAGATCTGTCTCTTTTGTTCACTTCCATATCCTAAGTGTTTTAAATTTGGCTGTTGAAGGTAAGTATTTGTTGAGTTAATATATTTCTGTCCTTCTCTCCTAAATATGAGGATATTAAAATAGGAATCTGTTTTTATGTTGTTAAACTAACAGGAAAAACAGGAAGAAAGTGAGCTTCGTTCTCTTCCACCTCCTACCCCTGCCCACTTGGCTGCTTTAACTGTTGCAGTTATTGAATTAGCAAAAGAACAAGGAATAACAGATGATGACCTCAGAGTCCGTCAGGAAATTGTGGAAGAAATGTCAAAGGTTATAACAACATTTTTACCAGGTACTTCATTTTATACTTAATTTTTAAGATCACACAACTCTTCCTCTTGCTTCCTCTTGAACTTAGGGTAAATTTCTTAATGTTTTCCTTTCTTTTTTTTCTCCATCTTAAAAGTAGATGAATTTAATTGTTTTATGCATGGCTTTTTTGGGGAAATATTTCAAAAAAGAAAAATGGAGAATTATGGCATATCGTAATTTTTGTAATAAGAAAAAAAGATTTTAAAAATGCCAGATACAAGATTAATTGTTTAGTGGTCAAATAGTATATTTTATATTAATTTTTCATTATCATTGACTTCTAAGTGGGCATTTTAGTTGTATTATTTTCAGTATATACATTTGAATCAGTCACTGAATAAATTCCTATTGCTTGTTAGTGGGGAAAATTATTTTAAGGATTTTAGAGGTAAAATTTATACTTTTATTTCTTTTTGACTCTTGCTCTTTCTTTACAAAAAGCTTATGTTTTTGGTGCAAGGGAGAGTTAAGCCAGGTTTATTGTAGACATTTATGTATAGATTATTTGCTTAGCCCTCATCATTTTGTGTATTAATACTGAATTTAGGTAAATGTATATTAAATAAGACCTGTTTCTTACCACCAAAGGAATTTTAGACAGTTGCCAAATTATAATTTTATGTAGAGCCATTGTGAGATTTATAAGACAAAACATAAAATTGAAACTGAAAATTTTTATTTCTCTTTATCCTTTCTATAATAATGTAGTTTTCTATCTAAAAACATTGATACTAGTTTACATTATATAGGAAGATTCACTATTATTATCAGAGTAGAAGTGAAATATTTATGATTTTTAACAACTTGGATGACACTCAGACAATTTGTGAACTTGAAAAGTAGACTTTTATATATACAGCTGAGTATAAATTTAAGCTTTCTAACATACTTAACCTGATGAGTCTCAATCATGTTATTTTTCAAACTGCATTCTGGTGTGATCCTTTGAAAATTTACCTTATTCTGCTTTTTGAAATGACATATTTGGTAGATTGAACAAGATGTAGGTAGCATGTATTGTTTCTATTTATTTTGTTCTATGAACTCTTGAGAACCAGAGTTGTTTTGATTTTAGGGTTGCAATATCAGTTGACCTCACTTCACTTTGTATTTTTAAAGAGCACTAGCATTGAACGTCTACGATCTCTTCCCCCAAGAAGTGCTGTCTCTTACATAAAATATAAATACTTAAAAATAAATGTAGTTTGTGACAATGGCTATAGCTAGGTTAGTACTTTCTTTACTCTTACATATTAAATGTTAAACATACTTCTGATCATTTCTAAGTGAATTATTACTAAAATTTTATTTAAACACTAAGCTTATATGAGTTATTTCTTTATCCCTTCCCTGTTCCTGAACCCTATAATTGAGGAATATTTTTATTATTTTGTAGATCAGTTAGAAAGGATGTTATTCTTCTATAATTGTTGTACTAGAATTGGAAAACATGGAGTTGAAATATTTGCAATCTTCCTGTTGCTATTTTTTAAAATTCTCATATTTGCAGACTGTTTCATGCTTTGATATTTTTCCTTTATTTCCAGAATGTTCACTTAGGTTGTATGGCTCGTCTCTGTCTAAGTTTGCTCTGAAAAGTAGTGATGTTAATATAGATATAAAATTTCCTCCCAAGGTAAGTAGAAAAGAACCTTTCCTGTGTGATTCTTAACTGGTACTTGGTATTTTTTATTGATTATCTTTTTAGAAAAGCTATAGAGGACTATAAAACTCTGGCTTGTAGAATGTTGCTATCTTGATTAAACAGTGCTTTTGGAAAGTACTTTTTAGGGGTTAGACATAGGTGGGATTAAAGTAATAAGGAACAAAAAAAAAAGGAAGAAGGCATTCAAAAAAAAAGAAAAATGCTTATATTTGAACAAGTTGAACAGTTATTGCTTATGGTAAACAGTATAGAAATAAAAGAGAACTTTGAAATCAGACATCATTGTTCATATCTTGGCTTCAATGAGCAAGTTATTTGACCTTTGTGAGTCTCGGTTTCTAGTTTCCAAAATATAGTGCCTGGTACATTATGGGTACTTTTAATAAGTAGTAGCTAGGACCATTAGCAAAAGTACCAATATTGTTTAGCACTGCTAACATTGCTTTTATTAACATATCAAATATTTAAAATAATGAGTTGACATTTTATGTGTTTTTAATTTTTTGAATATAAATTTATGCTCAAGGAAATTTGATTTTAGTGAAAATTTGATGTTTTAATTTCTAGTCTGATACAGTCATTTACTTACATATATGATTATTAAGCACTTTTTAATAACAGCAAAGTACACGTTTAAACTAACATTTGACATGCTTGTTATTTAAAGTAGTATTTTAATCTAAGCATTTTGGCCATGCTGCCAGTTGTCAGTAACCCTCAAATTTCTTATCTCAACAACTTCTCTTTTGAAATCATTGGTAAATGAGTTTCTTTTCATTTGTTTTGCATGAAATTCCAGAATCTTTTCTCACTCTAAGATATTAATTCTAGGAGTGTTGCTGGGATAATACCACTACATGATTTACTAGATTCTACTTCCATGATCAGGGGTTCTTAACATAAAACTGAAACACTGTGCTGTTTTCATTATTTTAAAATACAGAGCATGATTTTAAGTATTTAATGAAATTGAATTCTTTTTAAAGCTCTGAAACTTGAACCTTGAAGTTAATAGATTTATTTAATTTGAAACTTTTTTAGATGAATCATCCTGATCTTCTGATACAAGTGCTTGGGATTTTAAAAAAAAGTGGTGAGTTTATTTTTAAGTTTGTCTTTCTAAAGAAAATTCTTTAATGATGAAGATACATGCATTTTATTGTTTATGTATGGCTAACCAAGGTAAACTAAAACTGTTAGCATTATTTGAGTCATTGTATTACATGTGGATATACATATACATGTAGTTACATGTAAATATCTATGTATTTAATAGGTGTAGTAGAAAATTCACATGTTGATTAGATCACAAGTATATTTAATATTGATATAACAAAACTGCTGCCTTTTGGGTAATTTTAAAAAGTTACCTTTGAATATTATGGGGATTTCTTGTGTAAAAGAAGACAGGAAACCTATAATCATAGGGAGAATGTTGATGAAAGAAGACTTAGGGAGAGACTTGGGGAAAAAAATGTGTGTATGCATTGAGTAAACATTTTTTTTTTCCACTTGAAACAATATTAACCTAATTCAACCATTTATATTACATCAACAAAATTATACTTAGTAAGTTTTTCATATGTGGCTTATCTATGTAGATTGATTTTTATGTAAAAAGGACATTCATACAGGTAAAAAATACTTCTAAAATAAAAATTTTAGAAATTACAACTTTCTTGAAGCAGGTCCCAGGTCATATAGTACAATCTGGAGTGTTAGTCTCTTGGTTTTACTTACTGCTTTTCTTTTTATAAAGTAAAGCTATGAGCTCAGGATCTGGAGCCAGGACTTCTGGGCTCAAATTTTTGTTCTACCACTTACTGGTTTTGTATCCTTTGACAGATTTTTTAAGAGTTAAAGCTTCAGTTTTCTCATCTGTAAAATGGCAATAATGTAATATCTTTTTTTTTTTATTTTAAGTTAAAAGGTTTTGTTTGTTTTTGGAGGGGGATGTAATTGTTTGTTTGTTTATTTATTTACTTACTGGAGGTACAGGGGATTGAACCCAGGACCTTGTACATGCTAAGCATATAGTCTACCACTGAGCTATCCCCTCCCCCTTGGTGGGAAGTCTGCTTTTGAGGATGAAATAGGTTAAGCCAAAGCTTAAAATAGTGCCTGGTATACAGTAACTTACTAAATTTCTGCTAATGTGATTGTTCTTATTACTATTGTCATCTTAAATTTTATGAATCAAAATTACCTGGCAAAAATATTTGCATTTTGACTTAGAAGAGATAGCTTGTTGACCTTAATTAGCCTTACTCTCTCATTGGCTCTACCATCAGTTCTAAACTTCCTTTCTTCTCTCTGTCTGCCCTATCAGCTCTCCAATATTTATCAGCTCCTTGGCCATTTTCCTGGATGATTCATTTTTATGGCATTTAGTTGGTCCAGTTTAACCTGTAAAGGGGTTTTAATATCACTTTCTTTCTTAATGAATAGTTGTCTCAAATTGCACAAAAATTCTAAAGCAGATTACTGATAAGGGCTTTTACCTCTTTAGACTCAGGAGACAGTATTAAGCTAGCAAAAATATTAAAATTTTCTTTTTCACTAACATACATGAATAGATAATCTTAAGTCACATAACATAGGTTTACAAAATTTAGTCTGAGTGTAAAATTGGTTATTCCCTCCTTTATGCCCTTTGCATTCTTTAAAGACCTTTATCCTGTCATCCTCAGGGTTTATTTGTTTATATGTTTTCCAAATCCTTACTTGGGCTCTTTGTGTCTTATTCATTGTCATATCCACGATGCATAATGGAATTCCTGACGTGTAGGTCTTTAGCACGTGTTTTTTAAATAAATTAATAATTCCAACAAGTACTACTAAGAGATTTTCTTTAAACTTCAAGTGAAATAATGTTAATCCATCTATTTTTGTTTAGATTAGTTATTTTATGGCATGCGGCCTACCTTGGATATGTAGAGATAGCCTTCAGAGTGGAAGTATGCTTCACCTGTTAGTCCTTCCTTAGGAGTTTTGATTGGGCAGACTCTTCTTATATTAACAGGAAATGGGGACAGCAGAGTTAGCCTTTCTGCAATGAATAATTTAAAAGAACTAAATTGTCAAAGCCTTGTAGGTTCTCATTTTGTGACTCCTGTGGAAATAGCCCTCAGAAGTAAGTGGTGTCTTCTGTTTGCTATATTTTTGAAGGTTTAATAACTTTGACTAAATTTTATACTTACTTGGAAATATTCAAACTTTTAGGGATGTTAAAACCTTTCTTCTTAAGGTGATTATTATGTTCGGACAATATTTGGGACTCTGCCTGTGGTTTGTGATAATACAGCAAATAACACCAAGAGAGGTAAGAGATTCTGTTGGGTTGATGCTCATAATGAGAAGAGTGGATTATCCCACAGAAGCAATGAGAGTGATTTGTAGAAGGAAACTATTACTTAATATTTGCCATAGAGTAAACATTTGAGAGATGCTGACATTAGCTTACTTGTTTTAATTTTTTTTCATTAGTACTATATGTAGATGTGGAATCTGATTTTCACGCGAAAGTTCCTGTTGTGGTGTGCAAGGATCGGAAAAGGTTGGTAACAGTAAAGAGAAAATACAGTATTTTAAAAATAACAATAGCAGCTAAATATGCAGTGAACATCTGTAAGAGAAAATTTTTTTAGATTTCTCTTTGGGTTAACATGACTAAGTTAGTTTCTTTTTATTAAAAATAGCAAGCCTACTAAAGCATGTGAACAAGAAATAGAGTTACCAGACAGTTAAAAATAAAACATTCTAATGCAAAGCTTTTCATTTGAATCTCAAGTTTATTCACTGGACAGTATTGAGCATTTACTATATATTAGGTACTGCTTTGCTTATTTCAAACGTAAGTAAGAAATAGCCTCCCTTCTCAAGGAGCTCACTGTCTATTAGAATTTAGATTTTAGTTCACTGAAATTGAAGGACTCTTTGAAGACTAAGCTTGCCTTTCTAATCAGATATTTGCAGGACTGAGAGAGCAAAATGCCTTTGAAAAAGGGAACTAAAATAATCCTATCAAGATCAATGTGGGAGACATGGAAACAATACTGAAATGATAAAAAATTCTTTTATTATTAACCTGTATTTCTTACATTTTAAGATTACTATATTTTCTTATTCAGAGCTTGGAGGATCTATGGAGATCCAGTTCAACTTCCTTATTTTCTAAATTAGAAAATTGAGACCTAGAGTGATTATATGATTCGTCCAAATTCAAATTATTCAGAGGAAAATTGAATTGCAATGGAGGTATTCTGACTTCTAGCATTTTTTTCATCACATTGTGCCAAATTGCCTCTGTGTGGCAACCTTAGTTACATTCTTCTCCCTGCCACCAAAATATTTCTACTATAATTCTGTCACCCCGTTTAAGTAGCTCCTATTTTCATTTACATATAAACATTACTTGTGGATTAATGGGTAGATTCTATTCTGAAGAGTAGCATATCAATAAAATCATGAAAGCTTGGATAGGAGAACTTAGAGTCAAGAAGTATAGTCAGTTCAGTATTTCATTTTTTGCTTTTATCATGTGCAAAGCAAAAAGAATGAACTAGGAAGGTATATTGCACTATTTGACATTGATAAGATCAATGTCTTTTCTCTAATATAAATTAAGTTTTGGTGAATCATAATGCTGCTTTTGGAATAAATTTTTCATGAACTTAACTACAAAATGAGGTTGAAATTTATTTCCAGAGTATAAATGAACAGTTAAAACATCTTTTGTTTGTATGGAATTCTAGTGATGGAAATGTTATATAGTTTTTGGTAGCTCTAAGTTCATTAAAACATTTGTTTTTATTATGACTTCTTAGGTTTTAGCGCATGGTGACTGGAAAGGATAGCCACAGGATTTGAAGTCTTTTGGTTTTTAAGGTATTAATACAATAAAATTTATTTGTTTTTCATTCACAGTGGTTTGCTTTGTAGAGTGAGTGCAGGAAATGATACGGCATGCCTCACTACTGATTTACTTGCTGCTCTTGGCAAAATGGAACCTGTCTTTACTCCCTTGGTGTTAGCCTTTCGCTATTGGGCTAAGGTAAGTGGATCAGAAGAAAAAAGTACCTAATCTTTAAGATAGCTCAGACTTCTGGGCTCTGGAGGTCAAGAGGCTTCCTAAATGTGACCAACATACTGTTGTGCTGTGTGAGACACTATGCAAAGGACTGAGGACAGAACAGTGGTTTCCTTACAACTGCTAGTGGCTTTCCTTCCTCTCCTTCACTCAGTGTCCTAACTGCATCCTTGAGCTTTCTTGACAGGAAAGTCACACATTACAAGCATACCTCAAAGACCACCCCAATAAAGCAATTATCTGGGGGAGGGTATAGCTCAAGTGATAGAGTGCATGCTTAGCATGTACAAGGTCCTGGGTTCAATCCCCACCCAGTACTGCCTCTAAAAATAAATAACTAAAGCTAATTACCTCCACCCCCCCACCCCATCCCCCCAAAAAACTGGAAAACTAAAAAATAAAGCAATTATCACAATAACGGGAATTACATGAATTTTTTTGTTTCCCAGTGCATATAAAAGTTATATTTACACTATGCTGTAGTCTGTTAAGTATATAATAACATGTCTAAAAAAAGTATATACCTTCATTAAAAAATGCTTTATTCCTAAAAAAAAGATAACTCAGGCTTTTTCTTGCACTAACATGTAACATAAATCATAATATGTGGGGACAAAATATTTATCTATGCTGGACAGAAAGTGATGTGGCAGGTTCTGATAATGGACATGAAAATGAAATTTCATAGGTGTATAGAGTTATTGATATATATTTAGGATTTTTAATGATTATACTTTATTCTCTTTTTATGTAGTACATAATATGAAAGTAGTGTGAAAATATTCTCTTTCACATCTTAATATTTGAGGCTCAAGATTTCACTCTTATTGTAAGTTAAAGTTGTATGATTGTAAGATATGGTTATGCAAGTTAAGATCTTCTGTTAGCATGTTTTTTTCTCAATCACAGTCTTAGAACATTATTTTTTTTTCTTCTGAACTATTTATAACCTGCAGCAATTTCTGAATGGGCAACTGCTAAGGGTTAGTTATCTAAGTTTCCTGAATTAGACTTAATTCATATTATTAAAGGCTGTGGTTTTCCCTTTGCTCCAGGTTACCTCCTGGAGGTAGTGAGGAGTGGTAAAGTAATTACCCACATCAGTCCAAACGACTAGAGAGAGACTTTTAGCTTTCTTATGTAATATTCATCAGTATAGTATTCATCACTTGTTAGACTAGTGATGAGTAAATTCTCTGTCTTACACAAAAAAGATGGATTAGTAGGTAGTGGTAGGGGTGATAACTTGAGAAGAAAAACAGCCATTGAAACATTTTGTCTAAACTTGTGTGTGTGGGTGGGGAGGGTAGGTAATTAGGTTTGTTTGTTGGTTTATTTAATGGAGGTACTGGGGATTGAACCCAGGACCTTGTGCATGCTAAGCCTGCGCTATACTCCCCACCTTGTCTGAACTTTCAATTAGAGGATTCTCCCCATACTTGGGACAGAAGCAGCTGACTGAGTAAGGAACAGCTTGAAAAGTAAGGAATAGTCAGAAAGCCTAAGGCTGGAGCATCTTCGTACCTAAGGCCTCTGTGTTTGCTATTCCGTTCACTTGGAATGTTCTTACCCTACATAACCAGAATAGTTCACTTTTACGCCTTTTTTCAAGTTTCTGCTCAGATTTCTCCTTAGCAGTGTTACCTGGACCACCCTGTATAAAATAACATTGCCTCTATCATTCTCCCTGCCTTTTTCCTGCTTTATTTTGTTCATAGCACTTACTACCACCTGCCATATGTATATTCATATATTTGTTTGTGATGTTTTCTTCCAGTGAAATTGTAAACCTTGTGAGGACAGGAATTTTAGTGTATTTTATTTATTCACTGCTTGTCCTAGTGCTTCTTATTTTACTGTGCCAGCACAGAGTAGGCATTTAATAAATATTTGTTGAATACATGGTCCAGTTTCTGCAGAATGGAGATTTTTAACTCATGGAACTGACTGGGAGCAGTGAACCAGTCTGAGGGAGGATGAATGCCTCTTATTTATCTCATTATATTTTGTACCTAGCACAATGCCTGTATACTACAGAAATTTAGTGCTATGAAATGAAATAAACCAATTCCAGTTCTAGTTTTTATACTAAGTATTTATGTCATTTTGAGCAAGGCACTTCACCTATCTGAGCTTCAATTTTTCCATCTGGAGAGATTATTTTGAAAGAGATACGAGATAATGAGAATATACTTTGAGCTCCAAAATGCTGCACAAACC
Organism: Camelus bactrianus; assembly: GCF_048773025.1. Taxonomy (NCBI): domain Eukaryota; kingdom Metazoa; phylum Chordata; class Mammalia; order Artiodactyla; family Camelidae; genus Camelus; species Camelus bactrianus. Next base: position 41,750,772 of record NC_133551.1, read on the forward strand.
TTTTTTTTTTTTTCTCCAATTGGCAAATGAGATTATTTAAACACTAGTAAGTCCACAGGAACAGGAACTGGTGTGACAACCCTAGTAAATAAAGTTTCTCAGAGTATGAGACGAGACTGGTAGATGAGGCATAGTCATCACTCAGGAAACTGAGTGTATCAACTCCAGGAAGGCTAGTAGCTTCATAAGGGATGAAGAATTAAACAGCTTCCTCTGGGATGATACTTTTTAATGATGACTTAATTTTTTAGTGGTCATAGATAGTCTTCATTTCCTCACAGACATTCTTTTGTTCTTCTAAGTAGACTGTGTTAGAAGACTATAAATGATACTAGGATAAGTTATTTTCATTTGGAAAAAAACACATGGCCTATAAACTTTGCTTCCTAAAGTGGCTCTTAGAAAAGATTGCTCAAATTTATATTGATTCTGAACATACCAATCAGTGAAGGACACTAAAAAGCTTGTTACAAAGCTGGTGGTAGACTGGTTCCTTTCTGTTTCCAACAAAACAATGTGTCTCATTTTTGGCAGCTGTGTTAGTTACAAAGACCTTTCTTCATGGTTTTCACTTTTTGAGTTTATTGTAAGAAACCTAGAAATGATTCCTCTTTGAGTTTTTTAAAGCAGTTTTATGTATCTTGAAGTTTTAATTCACATTGTACATTTCTAATAAAAGCACAGATTTTCCACAATTTGAGGGTTCATAAATTCTAGTATATGATTATTATTTATTCTTAAAACTCATTATCATGAGATTACTGTTGATTGTCCTTTTGTTATCACCACTCTTAAGTAGCTATATTATTAACATTTCAGTAATAGGAGATAGTTTCCTAGGAAAGCCTATTTAACTCTGGGCAGCAAAACTCTTAGTCTTATCAGTCCATATAGTCAAGTTTTCTAACTCAGAGCCACTTTTTGTGGTTAACATATAAATTAATTTTAGCAGGATGTGACATCTGAAAGAGATTCCTGGGTTTATTTTACTTTTATTTTTTATTGTATGTATTTAAGGTAATATAACTTGATGATTTGATATGCATATACATTGTGAAATAATCACCAGTCAAGCTACTTGACATATCTATTACCTCACATAGTTACTTCTTTGTGTGTGTGGTGAGAACACTTGAGATTTATTCTCTTAGCAAATTTCAGCTACATAGTACAATATTCTTACCTGTAGTCACCATGCTGTAGATTAGATCACTAGAACTTATTCATCTTGTATAACTGAAATTTTATACCCATTGACCAACATCTCCCCATTTCCCTCTCCCCTAGCCTCTGGTTACCACCATTCTCCTCTCTGCTTCTATGACTTTGACTACTTTAGATTCCACATATAAGTGAGATCATATAGCACTTACCTCTGTGTGCCTGGCTTATTTCACTCAGTATAATGTCCTCTAGGTCTATCTGTGTTGTTGCAAATGGCAGAATTTTCTTTTTAAGGCTGAGTAGTATTTCATTGTATGTATACACTGTATTTTCATTATCCATTTGTCTGTCTGTAGACATTTAGATTATTTCCATATCTTGGCTATGAGATCTCTGTGTTTTAAGAGCTCTCTCTTAAACTACCTTAACATTATTACTCTGAAATGTCTGATATTGTTAACTGCTTACATGAGGAGTTCGTTATGGTTGCAAAGAAGTTTCTGGTTAATCTGACTTATTCATTAGCTAGCCTACCCTATGTCTTAATACCATCGATAAATGAGAATTTATTCCAGTGAGATATTTCAGACTTTTTATAAGTGGGTTTTTTTATCCTTTCTTATTTTTAATTATATTCTTAACTTTACTAAGCCATTAAAACTTTAGTGAGTATGCTAAATCGTTATCATCCAAGAATAAAATAATAATAAAAATCCAATTATAGACTAATCTTCCTTGAGTAGATGCAAAAGTCTAAATAAAATATAAACAAGTGGAATATATCAGAGTATCAAAATGACCATGCAGAATTTATTTCAGGAATGCAAGAATAGTTTAATATCAGGAAATCTGTTAACATAATTTATTATGTTAACAATTTAAAAAATTTTATTTTTATTGAAGTGTAGTTGCTTTACAGTATTAGTTTTAGGTGTATAGCAAAGCAATTCAGTTATACATATACATGTATATATATATATATGTTTTTAGATTCTTTCCATTATAGTTTATTCCAAAAAATTGAATATACTTCCATTGTTTATCTGTTTTATATATAGTCATGTGTATCTGTTAATCCCCAAATCCTAATTTGTCCCTCCCTTTCCCTTTCTCCTTTGGTAACCATAGTTTGTTTTCTGTGTCCATGAGTCTGTTTCTGGTTTGTAAATAAAATTTGTATTTTTTTTTTTAAGATTCCACATATAAGTGATATCATATGATATTTGTCTTTGGCTTACTTCATATAATAACCTTGAGGTCCATCCATGTTGCTGCACATGGCATTATTTCATTCTTTTTTATGGCTGAGTAATATATATTAACAATTTAAAGCAGAAAAAAACATAGATACTGACAAGGCATGCTCTTCCTAAAAAAAAAATATTTAAACTAGAAATGCAATTTAATGATAAAGATTATTTACAAAAAAACAAAAACAAAACAGTAACAAACATCAAAAAAATGAATTGCTCAAGCTTTGTGTTAAAATTTGGGGTATTACAGAGGTGTTCATCAATGATATCATACATTGTTTTGGAGTTTTAAAAAATGCAACATAGATGGACCTAGAGATCATCATTCTAAGTGAAGTAAGCCAGAAAAAGAAAGAAAAATACCGTACCATACTAAATACCATATGATACCACTCATATGTGGAATCTTAAAAAAAGAAGAAAGACGTTATGAACTCATCTACAAAACAGAAGCAGACTCACAGACGTTAGTAAACAATCTTATGGTTACCGGGGAAAGGGGGTGGAAAGGGATTCATTTGGGAGTTTAAGATTTACAGATGTTAGCCACTATATATAAAAATAATTTTTAAGTTTCTTCTGTATAGCACAGGGAACTATGTTCAATATCTTGTAATAACCTTTAATGAAAAAAATATATATGAAAACGATTATATGTTTGCATATGCACGACTGGGACATTGTGCTGTACACCAGAAATTAACACATTGTAATTGACTGTACTTCAATAAAAAAAATGCAACATGAAAAGAAAATGGAAAAATGAATGTAAATTTTGGAAAAACAGTAAAATTTTCTCTTTTCTAATTATTTGATTATGTACCTAGAAAACCCTAGTTAAAAACTACTCGGATTAATAAGAGAATTTATAAGATGCAGAATAACCATACAAAAACCAGTAGCTTTTCTCTGGCATAAACATAACCTTATACAATAGAAACAGGGAAAACTATTACCTTCATGGTAGTGACACAAATTATAAAATAACTAAGGAATAAATTTAATGGAAGAAAGGTACAGGAAGAAAATTATATTATTGAAAGGTGAAAACAAAATCTAGACAATTTCATTCATTCAGCAGACATTTGTTAAATGCTTCTTGTATGCTATGTTCTTAGCTGCTGGAAACATCTAGCAGGACATGCTGAGTCCTGTTGTTGTGAAGTTTACATACTTGTGGAAGAATCAGACAGTAAAGAAATGTACTAAATAATACAGTATCTGGTAGCATTTAGTGCCATAAAAATGAGATAATGTGATAAGAGAGTGACATTACGCCTGATGGTCAGGGAATGTTTCTTTAAGGAAGTGATATTTAAACTCAGATCAGACCAGCATAACCAGACACTTGAATGCCTGAGGGAATAGCATCCAAGGGATAGCTGGTACAAAACCTCTAAGGTGAGAATGAGCTCATGAGGAGCAGAAAGGAAGCAAGACTGACTGGAATGAAGTAGAAGTGAAAGTTATAGGAGGTGAGGTTAGACAGACAATCCCAGTGGTAAGGAATTTGTATTTTAATTGGGGTGGGAAAGCATAGGATGAATTTTAAAAGGTGTGTATGACTTGATGTGATTTATACTTGGAAAAGGTTTTTCTGGGATAAAGAGTAGAAATAGGGAGCCTAGTGAGCAGGCTGCTGTAGTAGATCATCTAGAAAGGATAATGATCTGTACTGGATTAGAGTGGGTATGAAGCAAAGTAGACAAATTTATGATAAGTTTTGGAAGCTGAACTTGCAGAAGTACTGGATATGGGAGTTGAGGGAAAGTGAGTAATTGATGATAGTTCCTAAATTTTTGGAAAATACAAAAATACCAAGTTCTTGGGTAGGGAGACAGTATCCCTAAAATGTGAAATCTCCTTAAATTAATCTTTCAAATGTACACTAATTTCAATTAGAATTACCAATAATTTTTTAAAAAATTATTAAGTAATCTTAAAGTTAGTATGAAAGAATAAAGTTTGAGAATAGCCAGAATAATTCAGAAAGAGAAGACTAGTGAAGGGGGATGTACTTTACCACTATAAAACTGCTTTAATCAAGTGTATACCATTGGCATAGGAATAGACAAGTAGATCTGTGGAACAAAATAGAAAGCCCAGAATTAGATCTGGTGTAAATAAGATTTTAATGTATGATGAAAATAAAATATTTCATTTCAGTGATAAAACAATGGTTTATTTAATAAATGGTGATGTCACACTTTATCTTTTCGAAGAAAATAATTTTGGACCTTTGGCGTACTACATACAAAATAAATTCTGCTTAAATGAAAATTAAAAATTTTAGAAGAAAGTTTAAGAGTATACAAATGTAACCTTTGGGTTGGGGAAACCTTTTACCATAATAGGAAACTTAGAAGCTATAAGCATATTTAACTATATAAGTATTAATATATTTTATATGATAAATAGTACCATAAATAATACCAAAAGAAAAATAGATTAGGAAAACTAACATTTTTCACTGCATATGTCAGATACAAAGGGTTATTACCTGTAATGTAAAAAGAACTCATACAAATTGGTATGTAATGATGAAAATAGAAAAAACTAGCAAAAGATTTAATTGTTCAAAAAAGAGCAAATCCAAATGGTTAATAAACACAAAAATTTGTATAACTTCTTAGCATCCAGGAAATGCAAACTGAAGTAACTATTAGATATTACATCTCACTTATCCTATTGACAATTTTTAAAAAAAACTGATAACACCTAGTGTTGGAAAGCATGAGAATACACTTGTGTTACTGGTGAAAAGAGAAATTTTTGTACTGATTTTGGAAAATAATCTCATAATGTTTTTATTAGAATTTAAGTATATCACTTTTTTTGGCCGGGAGCAGTAATTAGATTTGTTTGTTTGATAAATACTGGGGATTGAACCCAGACCTTGTGCATGCTAAGCATGTGACCTGCGACTTGAGCTATATTCTCTCCCCCAATATCACATTTTTTAATCCAGCAAACACATTCCTGGGAATACAGCTCATAGAAATGAGCATTAGTACTTAGGAAAATGTGTAAAGATAAATATTACAACACTGTTTAAAGTGACAAAAGCTGGGAACAAAATGTGAAAGTCCTTGGGTTGGGGGAACTATTGAGTAACCATCCAGATCATAAACTATAATTTAACCATTTAAACGAATATGTTAGGTGCATACTAATTGACTTAGAGGTGCATTGTTAAGGGAGAAGAGTAATAAACAGAAAGATGTCTGTAATATACATTTTCAGCAAAACAATGACAAAAAAACTTAAGATCCTCCCTATATTTATATAGAAAAGAGGAATGTATGTATATTTTATATGGTTATTTGAGTATAGAAAAAGGCATGGAAGAGTACATAGAAAATTGTTACCATTGATGTAGAATTAGAGGCACGGTAAGAAATAATACTTTAAAAAGATGTCCACAGTAAAAGCACTATGCATGATATGGTTCCACTTAACTAAAATACGTATGTGTCTTATATATGCAGTAAAGAAATGAATGGAAAGATGGTTACCAGTATATAAATAGTTATTTCAGGGTAATGTGATTTCAAGGCATTCCTTATATTTAATATTTATTGTTTGAACTTTTTACAGCAATTATGGCAGGAAAAAACAAGCTTTTATTGTGAGGGAAAAAAAGAATATTAAAGAAAGCTAAAAGGTGGTACTTTTTTGCAGTTGTGCTATATTGACTCCCAAACTGATGGCGGAATTCCTTCTTACTGTTTTGCTTTAATGGTGATGTTTTTCCTACAACAAAGAAAACCCCCTCTTCTTCCTTGCTTACTTGGAAGTTGGGTAAGTGTGAGTTTGTGACATGTATGTGCATGTATATATATAGTTTGTTCTGCAGAATACTCTGTTCAGACACTTAAAAGCTGGAATTCTGGTTTGTTATCTGTTTGTCCATCTTTTTTTTTTTTTTAATAATTTTTCCACTACCAATTTGGAATGCCTTTTTATATAGATTGAAGGCTTTGACCCAAAAAGAATGGATGACTTTCAGCTGAAGGGCATAGTAGAAGAGAAGTTTGTGAAGTGGGAATATAATTCAAGTAGTGCAACTGAGAAAAACTCAATTGCTGAGGAAAACAAAGCTAAGGCAGACCAACCAAAAGATGATACCAAGAAGACAGAAACAGACAACCAAAGTAATGCCATGAAGGAAAAACATGGCAAAGTAAGCTTTTTTTTGTTTTGTTTTGTTTTTGGCTTTTCTATCTGTAGAATTTGTGATGCCTTCTATTGAAGCTATTTTAATAGTAGATTGATTGACTGACCTTGAGTAAGCCTCTTGGCCTCATTTTCCTCATCTGTAAAGTGAGGGGTTGATCTGGTTTAGTTTTTCAGTTCCAAGATTCCTAAGAAATTTATACCTCATTTTGGAAGACTTGTGTTGTTTGAATCGTGTCAAGATAATATCCTTTGTATCTTTTTCATTTAGACGAGAAAAATTTCCTTCAGGTGTTGGGCTATGACCAAAACTTCATCATATGGGAATTATGTTGCCAGATTGGTGGAGAAATAAAAACCTGTGCTCCTTTAGGGGGTGGCTTGCTTATTTAATCATTTGACATTCATTTATTAAGGACCTGCTATGTGCCAGGCATTATCTTGAGTGCTAGAGAACCCAAGATGAATACTCATGGATTGAACCCTCCAGAAGCATGTAGTCTTCTGAAGTAGACAGACATATTATTACAAAAATGTGAACATTACTGAAATCATTGCTCTGGCTAGACTGAATTATATGTAGTTCCCTGAACACATGTTCAGTTCTCCCACTTTCCTAGACTACCTCTACCCTCTCCTCAAATCATCAATACTCTCAGCTAATGATCTTGCTTATTATTTCACTGAGAAAACTGAAGCAATCAAAGGAGAAATTTTATACTCTTCCATTACCATCTACCACTATCTGCACTCACATACTCTGTTTTGCTGTCTGATTGTAAAAGAACTTTCCATGTTGCTATCTGAAGTAATTTTCTTAACTTTTGTATTCACTCCCATCCCTTCTTGTCTATTCCAGAACATCCTTCTAGCAATTTTTCTCTTTCCCTCATAAGTTACTGATTTTTCATTCTCTACTGAATCATATATGCTTTTATTTCTCCTCTTTTAAAGAAAAATATCAATACCACTTCCCCTCCCAGCTATTTCTTTGCTCCTCTTTGCAGTCATACTTCTTGGAAGAATTGTCTGTATACACTATTTTCAATTTCTGTGTTTCCTCTTAACTCAGTCTGCCTCAGGCTTTGACCTGCATTAATCTACCAAAACTTGTATCATCAGTGTCAATATCCTCCACATTGCTAAATCCAGTGGTCATTTCTCAGTTTTTCTCTTTATTGATTTATCAGCAGCATTTGCCAACTGACTATTTCCTTCTCTAAAAAAATTCTTAACTTGCCTTTCAGGATACCACAGCCATGCTTGATTATTCCTTCTCAGCTTCCTTTGCTGGTTTTTCCTTTCCTCTCCAGCCTCTTTAATGTTAGAGGACTCTAAGGGCTCAGTCCTTGATTCCCTTCCTCACCTTTTTCTGTATCTATATTTCCTTGATGATCTCATCTAATCTCATGGATTTTAAGTACCATCTATATGATGATGACTCCCAAATTTAAATCTTCAGCCAAACCTCTCTCCTGAATTCTGTAATTGTATCTTCAACTGCCTATTTAATGTCTTTACTTTAGATGTCTAATAGATATCTTAGTGTGTCTAAAACTGAACTCCTGATCTTCCCCTTGCTCCACATGCAGTTTTCCCATCTCAGTTTATGACACTTCATCCTTTCCATTGCTCAGTCAAACCCTTGGTGTCATCCTGGGGGGAGGGTACAGTTCAGTGGTAATGCATGAGATCCTAGGTTCAATCCTCAGTAGCACCATTAAAATAGATAGATAGATAGACAGACAGACAGACAAACAAACCTAATTTACCAGCCTCCCCCCCCCCAAAAAAAACCCCCCAAAATAACAACAAAACCGCTTGTAGTCATCCTTTACTACTCTCTTTCATACTCCGTACCAAGTCTGTCAGGAATTCCTGTCCTCTCTATTTCAAAATATATTCAGAATTTGACTACCTCCACTGTTACCATCCTGATCCTAGCAATCATCATCTCTGACCTTGGTTACTATTACAGTCTCATAAGTTTCCCTATACCTCTCCTTGTCCCTTATGGTCTATTCTCAACACAACAATCAGAATGTTTCTTCTAAAACTTAAGTCAGTTCACACCCTTCTCCCTCCCCTCCTTGAAATGCTTCAGTTGCTCCTCATTTGATTTAGAATAAAAGCCAAGGAGTTCTTACTGGTTAGCTCTTTGTTTTCCTTTTTTCTTATCCTCTCTCTACAACACTAATTTTCTTTCTTCCTTTTCCTTTTCCTTTTTTCCTTTCCTTTCTCCTTCCATTCCCTTAACTGAAATTAATTTTCTCACAGTTCCAGAGGCTGAAAATCTTAAGATTAGGGTTGATTTCCTCTCAGGCCTCTCTCCTTGGCTGGCAAGTGGCTGCCTTCTTTGGCTCTTCCTTTATGTGTATGCATCCCTGGTCTCTTCTTTTGTGTCCTAATCTCTTACAAGGACAGCTGTTGGATTGGGTTATGGCCCACCCTCAAGGCCTCATATTGACTTACTGGTTTTCTTTTTGAAGCTGTTTACACTCCTACTTTAGTGTATTTGTTCTGTATCTTATTCCTAGGAAACTTTTCCTTTAAATCGTAGCTTCTCAACAAGTCCTAACATGACCACTACTTAACACTGAATATCCCATATCCCATCTTCTTTACTCAACCTACTCAAGTTTTTATTTTCATAGTACTATTCTTCTTCTAACTTACTGTGTAATTTGCTTATTAAGTTTGTTGTTTATTGTCTTCCTTCCCTAGAATGTAAGCTCCACTAAGGCAGGGATCTTTGTTTTTTCTTCACAGATATATCCCAAGTGCCTGGCACATAGTAGGCACTCAGTGAGTAGTTGTAGAATTCAATGAGTGAATGACTGTTTTATTCCTTTATATGCCTTAGTGGTCACTTTTAGCCAGTCTTTATCTAGCTAATTCATTTAGAATTCAGGTATTACCTTTTCTGTTAAGACTTCTGATTTTAGAGGCCTGTTTTAGCATGTAGCCTTTACTGCAATTATTAAATGGTCTCTTTCTCTTCTAATAGTGTATGAAGTAGGACCTCACCTTATTTAAGTGATAGTATGGTATAATGATAAGCAACATGGACCCAGTAGCCAGGTGGACCTGAGTCAGATCTTTGCTCTATAGTATCATAGAGCTCTTAGAATTAATAGTTACATGTGCAGCACTTAGAGGAGTGAATGCTACATGGCGGACGTATGTTTGTGTGAGCTCCTACTATTTTCTGATATCTCCAGCACCATGCCAGGGACATAGTAGGTTCTAAAATGTTTACCAAATGAAAGAATTAGCTTTTGAAAGGCCAGGGCATTTACATAGATTTTAAAAGTAATTGCTGCGATGAGGAGCTGGGGCAATTGTTACACAGTGGTTAGCAACCTTGAGTGCACATGAGAATTACTTAGGAAGCTTTAAAAATCCTAGTGCCTAGTCCATTAAATCACAATCTTGGGAAGAGTATAAATGGGAGTGGTATCAGACTCACGTATTAGTGGATTTTAGTGCTCCCAATGTGATTCTAATGTGCACCCAAGGTTGAGAATCACTGGGTTAGTGGAAAGAACACAAAATTTTAGGAGTCAATAAACTGGGACGCTCTGTTGCCAGCTGTGCCACAAATTGCTTTCTGGCAGCTTACTCCTTTATGCCTCACCTCAGTTTTTGAAAAGGTGATCTCTAAGGTCTTTTTAAATTGAAAATTAAATGACTCTATAGTTTTGTGAAGCTTGAATGAAAAGAATTTTTTCTTTTCCAGTCTCCTTTAACATTGGAAACACAAAAGCAGGTGTCCCTGGGGCAGTTATGGTTAGAGCTGCTAAAATTTTACACACTGGATTTTGCTTTGGAGGAATATGTCATATGTGTACGAATACAAGATATTTTAACAAGAGAAAACAAAAACTGGCCTAAACGGCGAATAGCCATTGAAGGTGAGATGATTTACTTCTTTTGGAGATAATTTTTTTGTGTACTACTCATCATCTGTTTCTAATGTAGTGTTACAGATTTTATCCCTTGGCTTTTTAGAACTACATATGCCACTAGGTTGTCATTACATATTTTGGATTAATTCTTTATTGAGTCCATGATAGTTCTGTAGGATTAATGATTATTTAAAGGTTTCCAATCTGTAAATATTATAATGACTAGGGTTATTAGCTTATTTACATGCTTTTATTTTTATTTTAATTACAAAAAATTTCAAAAATATCGAAAAATAGAATAGCTGTTGAATACTATAAGATATTTTTGAATAGATTTGTGTCATAAAATTATGTTAAAAGTATAATTTTAAAATACAGTTCTTTGTTGTCTTGTGAAGTAACTCATGTGCTAAATGTGGCTAAGCTAAAGGAAAAAAAGAATGATTAATGTTGACAAACAAGGCTTCACATCAAATCCTGAGAACATTAAGATCTTTAGAGATACAGAAATTAATAGTATGGCTTCTAAATTCTTAATACAAAATTTAAATTCCGCAACATTTTGCTCACTTTTTATAGATGGGAAATTGAATTTCCATCCATAATTTCAGTTTGTTTCGACTACACATTCTTATATACCCTCAGTCCTCTGCTGGCCTTCTCTGCTAAGTTGGACCCACATATATTTTCATGCACTCAAACTCATACTCACATCTTGTACTGTCTTACAAAGTGTGTCACTAAATGCCATTATAATTTCTCTTTTTCTTTTAGAAAGGGGAGAGAAGCTAAGTAAATCTTTTAAAAGTCTGTGGCTTTAGAGAACAGTAAAAAGTAACAGTTGCTTCAGTTTTAACAATCTGAAGCCTGGCCTGTTAATCCTTTTACTTAATGATCTTCAGTAGTGGGGAAAATGTGTATTGTCTTTTGGGTGGCACCATTCTTTTATTCTGGGGCATATTTATATTTAAGGCTTATAAAATCCAAAACCCATAAAACATTTTCAGAAGTCTGTTTTATGTTCTTTTTTAAAAAAATATTTTTTAAAATTTATTTTGAGGTGGATATACTTAGGTTTATTTATTTACTTCTTTTTAAAGGAGGTACTGGGGATTGAGCCCAGGACCTTGTGCATGCTAGGCATGTGCTCTAGCACTTGAGCTATATCTTCCTTCCTGTTCTATGTTCTTAATAATGAAAATTCAGTTGATGTAAGCCTTTTCAGCACAGCCATTTTAGACTGAATAAAAATTTAAATTTTGGTTTAATTTTTACTTCGTTAGATTTCTTCTACTTTTCTTTCTATTATTTCTCCTTCTTTGTCTCTTCAATTTTCTGATGTTACTAAAGTTAAATCTTAAAATCAGATAACTTGAAGCTTTGAGAGTGTTAGGTTATATTTTATTTGTTTAAATTGCAAGGAGTATGTAACTAAAGAATGCTATAACAAGAGATGAAAATTAGTAATGGGTCCTGGAGCTTGAAAAAATTCATTCAGAGACAGTGTAGGGAAGCATATTGGCATAGCTTTTTCTAGCAATTTCATCATTGTAAGTTTGTAATTATTGAATTGGCCTCTTCAGCTATTCTCTCATTAATTACCTTATTTTATTGTTTCTCTTTTCCTTTTAGTTTTTTATTTTACGACAGAAACAAGGGAAAAGATTTTGCTATTTTATTTCCTTTACTCAGTTGGCAGGAATTCTCATTGGGACCTTAAGTTAGAAAAACTTTGGGAAAAGGTACTCTGCTGACAATCTTCCTGTTTGTGTAGGTTTGGAAATGTAGTTTGTTTGTAGATACTTAGCTACTGACCTTTTTTTTTTTTTTTCTCCTAGATCCATTTTCAGTCAAGAGGAATGTTGCACGGAGTTTAAACAGTCAGCTTGTTTATGAATATGTTGTGGAGAGATTCAGGGCAGCTTATCGATATTTTGCCTGTCCTCAGAGGAAGGGTGGAAATAAATCTACAATGGATTCCATGAAAAAAGAGAAGGGGAAAATAAACAGTAAGAAACCAGTGAAGTCTGACAATGTGGCATCGAATTGTTGCATTCTACTTGGGGGAAGCACAGAAAAAATAAATGCAGAAAGAGGTCAACCTGATAAATATGATGAAATGAAATGTACATCGCAGAGATGTATTACTGAAGATGACAGTTTGTTGATAAATGAACTAGATTTGGCTGAAAATGGACAGGAATCATCATCTCTTTCTACCAGTGAAGGCAGTGAATTAGAGCCAAAATCAATTAAGAAGCAGGATGTTTTAGCACCTTCAGAAACTTGTTTAAAGAAGGAGCTAAGCCGGTGTAATTGCATTGATTATAAATCCCCTGAACCAGATGAATCTGCTGGTACAGGCTGCAGGTCAAATTTAGAAACAGAAAGTTCACATCAGATTGTGTGCACTGACACATCTGCTACCTCTTGCAACTGCAAAGCTACAGAAGATGCTTCTGACCTTAATGATGATAACCACCCTACCCAGGAATTATATTATGTGTTTGATAAGTTTATTTTAACTTCTGGCAAGGTAGGATACAGTTTGTAAGTAATCTGTAAGATTTTGTGTTTGTTGTATGACTATTTCTATAGTTTTTAGATTCAGAAATGTAAAAATAGCTTCTGTGATGGTAAACTATTGTTTTGAAATGGTATTTTGGTGTATATTTTTGCATTTTTGCCTATACTTATCTTTTAAGAATATATATATGAAATTCTGAAAGTTTTCAGCACTCCATTACTAGTTGGTTTGCTTTACTTTCTCATATATGAAAGGATTTATCAGGTATCTTATGAAAGTGAGTTTGGCAAAGGCAGCATTCATTTTAATTTTTCTTATTTTTTATACATATGATTTTTTTACTTCTACAAAGGAGAATACAGTGTTTGAAACTCTAGTAGTATTCTATCAAAAAATTTTTTTAGTAGGGGCCAGGGACTGGAGTATAAACTTAAGGTAGTTGAATTAAAGCTAAGATCAGGAACCAAAAAAATGAAGAATTTAGATTCTGTCTCTGCCTCTGAGCTTCTTTTTGGATTTTGGCATCCACCTTATGAATTATAGGACTCTTAACTTTTATTTTTAAAGTGGGATCATCTGAACTTTAACTTGATAAATTATAAAAAATAAAATATCCCAACAAATAAAAAAATAAGCTACTTTGTTAACACAAAATAACTACTTTGTTGTTAAAAGAAAGTTTTAGCTAAGTCAAATTGCTTCAAGTGCAGTATACATAATTGAAATAGTATCAGCACCCAGAATAAAAAAAATTGTTATATAGGTCATGTGTAAATTAAGTAGAATACAAAAATAAACTCAGAAAGTCATCCAGTTTTATTGTTTTATTAATAATTATTAATTGACAAGCTTTAAATTCTTTAACCTAATTACTAAACTGTGTTTCTCCATCCTTTGTAAGGATACTTCTGTCTCATTTTGTTTAGCTTATAGTATTTGGGGCATATGGACTATTAAAAAGATAAAATAAATGGCAAATTTTTAGAAAAGCCTCTTAATAATTTAACTACAGTTTACATTTCTTATACTTTATACTTTTTTCTTGGAACCTTATCTTATGGTAACGATTTCTCCAATATTAGTTCTCTCTCTAGTTATCTGTAACACTTTCCTAGAATTTTCTGATAAATATGTCCTTTTTCTCAAGCTTTGAAAAGTTGATAGAAATTTCCGTGGTACTGTTTATTAGCCCACAGCATAGCATTCCCACAAGTAGAGGGTTTCTGTGTGTATTTCGCATCAGAGTTCATGGCTAGGTAAATGTCTAGGCTAACCCTGGAGAAGGAAGCTAACTTCCTAGGCATCTTACAATAAAGAAAATAGTAGTGCTCTTCCTTAAACATATTTGTTTTTTTCAACTAGTTGGACTGAATTTTTACTGTTTTGGCTACCTGTCTGGTAGTCCATTGAAATACATTTAAAATGGTGTTACAGGGTTTGAAAGTTTAAGTTTGTGGCTTTTGCATATAAGTTGTTCCTTGTATGAAGTGGGAATGGGTTTGAAAGTTAAATTTGTGGCTGTTGCATAAGAATTATTTCTTGTATGAAGCTGATTTATTTTTAGAGTTCAGCCCTACAGTTTCGTTTTTTGAATACCATACTAATGTAATAAATTGAACCAACTAGCCAAGTGAGGGTTCTATAATTGACTCTGCAGATAGGAAATGTTTGGAGTGTAATGAAAGGTGCCACATGAAATTTCTTTATAATCTATTTTGTTAAAGATTAAAATGTGATGCATGCATTTCATTTTGGGAGCTGATCAAACTGTTTGAATTAACCTATACTCTCTGCATCTTTTGATATTTCCTTTATATTCCGTTTTCAGGTAAATCTAATCCTTGGTAATATCATTTTAGTGGGGAAGAAAGTGGTTGGCTCAAAATGTTTTTTATGTTTAATACTGAATTTCATTAACATGCCTTTTTTTTTTAAAACCTCTTGAAATCCAGGTTATCAGACTGAGTTAACATAAGAGATTCTTTTTATACTGCTTTATAAGTGATGATGAAGTCCCTCAATAGTTATTCAATTATTAGATTTTTAAAAACTTTTTTATAGCCGCCAACAATAGTATGCAGCATCTGCAAAAAGGATGGCCATTCAAAAAATGATTGCCCAGAGGATTTCAGGAAAATTGATCTAAAACCTCTACCACCAATGACAAATCGATTTCGAGAAATACTTGATTTAGTATGTAAAAGATGTTTTGGTAAGTCTTTTTTTACTAGAACTACTTACTGAGACTAGATTCTTTCTTAGATTTTGAGTATTTATTTTCTTATTAGAGAACAGTTTGCATACAATTTGTTTTGGTAGAGTTTTTTGAATAGTTTAGCAACCCAACCACAGATATTTATTAAATGCCCTCTGTGTGCAGGGCACTGTGATAAATTCCAGGGAGAATATAGAGTCCCTAGTATTGCTTTTAAGGAGCTTAGACTTTGGGTTTGTGCTAGTTAATATGGTAGCCACTAGCTTTATGTGCTAAATTTAAATTAACTCAATTTAAATTAACTAAACTAAACTAAAATAAAAAATTAAGTTCATCAGTTACACTAGTCACACCTCAAGTACTGAGTAGCTACATGTGGCTAGTGACTATTTCACTGGACTGTCTGGGTAGAGAACATTTCAACTGTTGCAATGATTTTGCATAGTGCTGCTCTAAATGGTTGTATAAGACATGTACGAAACTTACCATAATTGGAAGCAGAGCGTGTTACATGCTGTTGTAGTGGTAAACAAAATGCAGTTCAAACATAATTTTAACTTGGATAGATCAGAGGAATTGGAATTAATGATGTGGTATTTGAGATAGATCTTGAACTGCATTTTCAGATGTAGGAGATTATACATAAAAGCATAAAGTGTATAATTTGGAAGAATAATTGCCTTAGATTTGGTAGATGTAAGAAAGCCAGTAGAGGGAGATAAGGCTGTAAAGATTTTGGATAAAGCCTTACATACTTTGATTCAACAAACATTTATGGTGTACTTGGAATAAACCTTCACTCAGTAAACATTGTTAAATTGCTTGCTGAATGAAATAATGCCATTTGCAGCAAAAGGATGGGCCTAGAGATTGCCACACTAATTGAAGTAAGTCAGGCAAAGACAATTATCTTATGATATCACTTATACGTGGAAACTAAAGTATAATACAGATGAACTTACTTACAGAAAGGAAACAGACTCACAGACATAGGAAACAAATTTGTGATTACCAAAGGGCAGGGTAGGGGGAGGGACAAATTAGGAGTTTGGGATTAGCAGACACAAACTACTATACATAAAACTGATAAACAAGGTTCTTCTATATAGCACAGGGAACTGTATTCAATATCTTGTAATAAACTATAATGGAAAAGACTATGATAAAGAATGTATTTGTGTATATATATCTATATATATAGATAGATATATCTGAATCACTTTGTTGTACACCAAAAACTAACACAACATTATAAATTAACTGCACTTCAATTTAAAAAAATTACTTGCTGTCTCCTAGGTAAGATAAAATTTCTGTCATAACATTTAGTTCTATTGTAATCCCTCCCTTCTACCCTTTCCTAATTCCACCTCCTGCCAAGCAGCCACTTACCTGCTTTTTGTCATTGTAGATAGTTTGCATTTTTCTAGAGTTCTATATAAATAGAATCACATGGAATGTATGCTTTTTTTTGGGGGGGTGGGGGGAATCTGGCTTCTTTCACTTAGCATAATTATTTTGAGGTTCTTCTATGTTGTGGTGTGTATCAGTGGTTCATTTCTTTCTATTGCTGAGTTGTGTTCCATTGTGTGGCTGTACCACATTTAGTTTACCATTCACCTGTTGATGAAAATTAGATGAGTACCTAAATTTTGGTTATTACAAATAAATCTATTGTGCACATACATGTGTGGGTCTGGGTATGGACATATGCTTAAACTTCTCTTGGGTAAAATACCTAGTAGCTGAATAGCTGAACTATGGCACATTTTTTTCTTAGCAACTTTATTAAAATATAATTTACTATATTTGTTTTTATTGAGTCATTTATTTATCTCAGTATGGACTCATAGATATTTTATACTTTGAATTATAATTCAGTACTATTTTTTGTTGCTTAAATTGTTCCAGTTTTAGATATTGGGAGCTCTTTTCGTTTGGTTCCGATGACCCTTTGATATACTCCTATCAATGTGAGGGGTCTTTTTGGGTTTCTTTTTGTTAGTGTTGTTAGTTGTTCATTTGTATTTTAGCACTTTCTTACTTTCTGGCACTGCAAGATGCTCCAGGCTCATCTTATAAATTTCTGCCCCAGTCCTAGAGTTAGACATTTCTCCAAAGAGCCCTGGTTCCTTTTATTGGAGAACAGTATTAGAAACCAAGATCTGGGTGCTAGGGTGATTGTTATTACTGGGTGATGGTGTGTCTGGGTCCTCTCTGAGGAAAAAGTTTATGTATATATGTTAACTCTTGTATATACACATATCTATAAATATTTCCATTTGTGACCATCTTATCTATATTAAACTAAACATGATTCTGTACTGATGTTTCCAACTGTAATACATTAGTTGCCACATGGCTCTTTCTAACCTCTTCTTTCTGCTTAATGTAAATTTTCTACTCTAGCAGTGAGAAACCTGGCTCCCACCGTGTGCCAGCCCTTTATTTAATTGTTCCATTTCAGTATACTTGTGTAGAATGATCAGAACTGTTATCCTGTACCCCTGTAGGAAACAACTTTATCAATTAGAGCATCGTGCGTATATGTCGTTCCTTTAACCCTTAGTCTTACAGACGCCACTCCTTTTCAAACTTACTTAGATTAGCACCTTTTCCCCCACTCCC
The DNA here is from genome assembly GCF_048773025.1 of Camelus bactrianus. Lineage (NCBI taxonomy): Eukaryota > Metazoa > Chordata > Mammalia > Artiodactyla > Camelidae > Camelus > Camelus bactrianus. The sequence continues at coordinate 41,768,643 of NC_133551.1, forward strand.
TTGAATGAAGTTTTCTTATACATTTATAATGCAGTTAGATTCTTTTCTTACAGTCTGCATTCCATCCTGAGATTCCCTGACCTCCTAGATTTTTTTTTTTAATTTATGTACTATAAAGTTGACTGTTAGTACTACAGAGTTCCCTGGGTTTTGACAGGTGTGTCGTATCATATTACAATTAGAGTATCATGCAGAATAGTTTCTCCACTCTTAAAAAAAGAAAGTCCTGTATTTCAGCTATCCACCTTGCAACCACTGATGCTACATTTGTTTTTCAAAAGCTGAGTATTAATTTAATTCATTACAGTAAATTACTTCTTTGTTCCTATTAGCATATTGACTCCTAGGGACGAGTTTGGAGGAGGTGATAGGGGAGAATAAGACTATTCTTAAGGAATGTATGGTCTTATTTGGAAAAATAATATGACTATAAATGAAATACCTAGAAAACTGAAAGAACATTATAAACTAAATTGGCAGGTGATTTGGAGAACTAAGGAAATTCATTTAAGGAAAGGTCATTAAATGCTGTGTTTGGGCAAAGCAGCTTACAGGGAAGATATGAATCTTGACCAGGCATTTGGGGGAACTGTTAGGTTTGAATGAGTTAGGTACCTAGCATAACAGTATGAGAGTAGTCTTAAAAAGAGGGAAAGAACAAGTATGTACATGGGAGAGAGTGGATTGTCTGAAGAAAGCAATATTAAATAATTTGTAGAAGTGAATATATTTTGTAGCTATTTCATAGGGAAGATGATCATGTGAAGTGTACATAGATCTATAACATTATTTTTCTGCTCTCTCTTTGCTCCTTCCTTCCCCAGTAACGTTTGTGATTTTAACGTCAAAGAAGTCAACAAATAATGAAGAAAAGTAAAGTTTTTAGAGTAAAAAATTGAAGATATTTTCAGATTCTATTTTGCTTACTTTTATTTTTCCTTTTTTTTTTTTAACTTAGATGAATTATCACCACCTTTCTCTGAACAGCACAACAGGGAACAGATTTTAATTGGCTTGGAAAAGTTTATTCAAAAAGAATATGATGGTATGTCATATGATGAAAATTGGTTTCTTTTGTTATTATAGTCACCTGGTCTGAGACTGATTGATTGATTGGTTGATGTGGAGGGAGGTAATTAGGTTTACTTATTTATTCATTCTTAGAGGAGGTACTGGGGATTGAACCCAGGACCTCATGCATGCTAAGCATGCACTCTATCACTTGAGCTATACCCTCCCCTCCATTCATTTATTTTAAAAATGTTTATGGAATGTTATGTGTTAAGTACTATTCTAGAAACTGGGGATACAGTGCTAAGAAGAGAGGTGAAACCTGCTCTCGTGAAACTTGTATTAAGAGGGGTGACAGTCAGCTAACGAGTGAGTAACGTAATATCAGGAAATAATAAATACTGTTAAAGTACAGGAGTTAAAAGGATATTGGTGAGGTGTTATGGTAGTTCTCTCTGATAAGGTGATATTTGAGCAGAGCCATGAATAATATGGAGTAAGTTATTATGAATATCCAAGGAGAGAACATTCTAGAGGGAAGGAATAGCAAATACAAATACCCTATGACTGAATTATGTTTGACATGTTTGAAGGCCATCCAGGAAGTTAATGTGGCTAGAGTAGAGTGTACAAGGTAGACTAATAGGAAGATGAGGTCAGAGGAGTAACCTAGAGTTTGGATCATTAGAGTCTTAATAGATATTGATAGAAGGACTTTGAACTTTATTTTGAATATCTGATGAGAAGCTTCTGAAGGGTTTTAACACAAAAATGACATGATCTAAGAGAATAGAGTAAGAATAGAAGCAAGCAGAACATTTATTTAAGAGTCTGTTGCATGAGTTCAGATGAGACATAATAGTGATTTGGAAGAGTAGATATGAAGTGGTCAGATAGGATACATTTTGAATGTAGAGTCAACAGGATTTGCTGATGCATTACATGTTAGATGTGAGAAAAAGGAGTCAAAGATGGTTTCTAGATTTTCCCGTCACTAATTGGGTGGTGTTATTTAACTGAGATGGCAAAAATAGCAGAAAGGAGCAGGTTTTGGGCATGGGGGTGAAGAATTAAGAGTTTCGTGGCCAAATGTTTTAGAAAAGGATAAAAAGTTATTTATTTTAAAAGATGATCTTTTATCTTTTCATTTTAAATTATATTTGCTAATATATAAGATGTTGACCAAATCTAAGTTCCTTTTATATTAAACCCATGCACATTTTTATTTACTGATAAATGTAGCTTCTTTTATGTCTCCCAGTTGTCACTGATTTCAAGTAGGTCATCAGAACTAAATCAGAAGTTTAAGTTTTGAAAATACAGAGTTTGTCTAAATGTGTAGTCTGCAAGAATTAATAGGAAGACTAATCCAATCTTACTAAGCCACACCTTGTTTGAAGTAGTACCTGTTGTTGAGTGACACTAATAAGCATGAAGGAATAGCACTATCATAATTTATATCAAATGAACTAATTTCTCACTTTTAGAGGAGAATTAATTCTGTGTGCTAAGGTAATATTTGTGAAACTACTTGAATTGTGCCCTGAAAAAACTAGTTTATTTCTGAGAAGTATGTCTCTAAATATTGATCTTAAGTATTGGTATTGATGTTGGTAATGAATAAAAGTAGATGAGCCTATAAGATAGTTAAGTTGGAGGAAACTAAAGGACTTGGTGATTCTTTGGATATGGAAGTTGAGAGAGAGATGTTAAGAACCACATGTATATTTCTGACTTGGGCAACTGAGTAGCTGATGGTATTTGCTGAGAAATGGGGATTATAGGAATAATAGTAGGTTTGAGGTGGAGTTGATAGTTTTCACTTGTTGCATTTATGATGTCTATGGAAAAAATGGAAAATGCTGTTAGATACTTGGGTATGGGAACTTGGGCAGAAGATCTGGACTTTAGGTGAGTGGAAAGTTCTCAGTATATCTGCCAATGGTAAGTAATTTAAGTCATGGAATTGGATAAGATCATCCTGTGGTAAGCCATTAGTAGTTGATGGAAGACTCCCCTTTCCTGTTAATTATAAAACTTTTGACTTCTGTTTTCCTTGCTTAGAAAAGGCAAGATTGTGCTTATTTGGCTCTTCTAAGAATGGATTTGGATTTCGTGATAGTGATCTGGATATTTGCATGACCTTGGAGGGCCATGAAAATGCAGAGGTAAGAGTTAGTGTTTGGAAAGGGATGTGGAAGTTATTTTATTCCAATGATGAATTTGTTTTTAATTTTGTATGTAGAATTGATAAAAATTTATTATGTCATCCTTCATATAAATATATTAGCAATAGCAGTGTATGAAATGTAAAAGCATTACCATTATCATTTAGAGGACATTAAAATATTTAAGTAAGTAAATTTACTGCTTAGTAATTTTTAAATTCAAAAACTATGTCCCTGAGAGTTACAAGTGCTTTTTAATGAATTTTTGGAGCAGTTAATATACCACAGAGTTGGAATTTTTTGATTAGAACTGACGAGAAGCTGTTGCTTCAGTTTGGTAGTAAACATTGATCTTACTTACTCTGTCTTTTCATATCCCTTCCATTAGGTGATGTCTTTGTATCACTAAAGATAGAAAATAAAGGTGGACATTTAATATATAAAAGGGTTGTGTTCTACAAGTTAATTATAATTTGGGGGAACTCAAAACACATTTTTTTTCTATAGAAGCAATGTTATAAATGATGTGTTCTAGGATAGCTTTTAGAAACTCATTGTGGGTGGGGAGGGGAACTAACATTTGAGTCCCCAGTATACACTTTTACATACATTATCTCATTTCACTCTTACAACCACCTTCGAGGTAGATAATTTCCCCCATTTTTCAGATGAGGAAACTGAGGCTTTGAGAGATAAACTGACTTCACACAGCTAGTAAATGTTGGAGCCGGGATTCGTACCCAGGTCTGTCTGACTCCAGAGTTCATGCTCTTTCAATTGTATCTCACTGCTTCTCTGTAATTTATTTAACCCATAATGTAGTTGAAATATAGTACTAATTGTACTTTAGAACCTAACCACTACTTTCTGAAATTAAAATCTTTCTGAGTTCCACCGTGAGATGCCAGGAGCAAACCTTCCCCCAGAGCAGTCTCAGCAGTGAGAGAGGATACTTGTTTTCCTTCTTTGTATACCAGGCCTCAACAGTGGGAGTGAGAGTGTCCAAGCTTCCGTAAAGAAAAGGACTGAATGGACAGGGAAGAAGTGTCTCAGGCCTTCCTAGCAGCAACTAGAAAAGGAGGGTACCCCTGTAGTTGCTCATTTCTTTACCAACATAGTTGTTGGTATTTATGTTTCAGAATCAGGGACTGCTTGCAAGATTGGGGTGAGGCCAAGCTTCTGGCATCTGTAGTGGTGTCAGTATAGCCTCTGTTGTATTATACAAGAATTCAGAAGAATGTACCTATGTGTTTCTGAAATAGTTTTTCCAAAAGGTGTTTTTTAAATCATTAGAAACAAAGTAAAGATGGCAGTAACACCTGGTAGATCTTTATTTCTGGCCTAAGAAACTGCTTCTGGTGTTAATTAACATCTTGTTCTGTGAAGAAACTGGAAAGTTGTAAATTTTTTAGTTCTCTTTAACTGACTTCTACTCCGTACCATCTACTTCAAGAGTCTTCCACTTTCTATTCTGAAGGTTAGGGATTGAGGAAATAGGAAACAGTTTTTACCCAGGAAGAAAGCTATGGTTTTAGATATCTTCTATGTAAAATTTAATAATCATACTTCTAATCACTAAGGGTTTGTGTACTATATAAAATTCATATTAGAAAGTCAAAACAATGAAAAAGAATAAACTATTTCCAGATGAACCATAATTGAAACTTTAATTTAGCATAAATTCTATCCTTGCATAATAAAGAGAAAAATAAACCTCTTTTATTTTATTATATTTATTATTATTTTATTAATTTATTAGTAATAAATTATTCCTTTGAAATCCCCAGTTTAAGCTGCAATGGCCACTGCTCTTTTGTAGCTGAAAAGAGCATGTTGGGGATATGCAAAAGTTATTTTAGTAGTAAATGTGGGCATTGATGTATATACCTTTCATCTTAATCCAGTTAATTTATGCCATTATTTTCTATTTCTTAGATTATGGTTATTGTTACCATATCAACTCTGCTGTCTAGCTTTTAAATAACCAATACATTTAAATTTGCAGAGCTAAGAGGTTTTTTTGAAGAAGTAGGTGCTGGTAATAGGATTCTTTTTCTTTTCCTCATCAACATAATAATAATAAATAGCTCACAAACTTAAAGTGCTTACTTTGTACAAAGTATGCTGCTGAATGCTTTACATAAGTGTCTCATGTAATCTTTCCAACTACTTTATAGGATAGGAATTTATGATTAAATTGATTTTATAGAAAAGTATTATGAGGCTCAGAGGGATTAAGGATCTAGTCAAAGGCACACAGCTATTCAGTCCTTAGTTTAAGATTTAAATCCAGGTTTGTCTAAATTCAGAGCCTATGTTCTTAATCACTATACTGTTTGCCCTCACCAAACCCACTCTATAGTTGTTCATTCATGTATTGAAAATATTATTCTCTTTTGTGCTTCTCAAACTTTAATGTGGATGTGAATTACCTGGGGATCTTGTTAACAGGCTGATTATGATTTAGCAGACTAGAACTGGGGCTGAGATTTCTGCATTTCTCTCAAGTTTCCAGGTGTTGCTGATACTGCAGGTCTATGGACCACCTTCTTTGACTAGCAAGGTTATATAAACCTTCTGGCTGGAGATTTTATTTTTTATTTTTTAAACTTTGGTGGAGGGAGGTAATCAGGTTTATTTGTTTGTGTATTTATTTGTTTATTTTAATGAAGGTACTGGGAATTGAACCCTGGACCTTATGCATGCTAGGCATGCACTCTACCACTGAGCTATACCTTCCCCACTCTGGCCGGAGATTTTAAATGCTAGTTTTAAATGTCTAGATTAAAATAGAATTTGCAACAAGGCCGAATTGAGTCAGACAAACTTTAATTTATTATTTATTTTTCTTGTTTTTTAGAAATTAAATTGTAAGGAAATAATTGAAAATTTGGCGAAAATTCTTAAGAGACATCCAGGTATGAACTTCTAATTACAGCTTTAAAACAACAGAAAATATTTTTTAGTTTTATGAAAATTATTTAAACTAGTGAATTTTTTTTAATCAGGTTTAAGAAACATTTTGCCTATAACTACTGCCAAAGTGCCTATAGTAAAATTTGAACACAGACGAAGTGGTTTAGAAGGCGATATCAGTTTATATAATACATTGGTAAGTTTCACTTTCTGTAAGGATCCAGATATGTTTACACTTGTCATTTTAAAAGTTTACAGATCAATGACTATACCTTTTTGTTTAAAACTTGCAACTGTGAGCAGTACAGGGATAAAATATTTTATCAATAATCATAACTTTTTCTTCAGATTGAAGATTATATTTTGACTCATTTACTGGTATTTTAAGTTTTACATGTATATGTATATTCTATTTGGAGTTTATTATATCTTTTTATCTGATCTGTAAGTTTAATTTTAATAAATTTGAAATGCTTTCAAATATGTAATTATTTTTCAGGCTCAGCATAACACAAGAATGCTAGCTACATATGCAGCTATTGATCCTAGAGTACAGTACTTGGGATACACTATGAAAGTGTTTGCTAAGGTATTTATGAAAAAGTTAATGATCTGCTTTGTTATAGTACTCATGATATTAAAGTGAAACATACTGATAAATCAGACTTGCAGAAAATATTTTCTCGGTTTTGTTTACCTGAGCTTTTAAAAAGAAATAGTCAATATTAAATCATTGAAATTTATACCTATTAGAGTACAGTAATTCTTATTTTTTTCCTTTGTGTACTCTCTTCTCATGGGTAACAGTAGTAAATTTCTCATAGTAAAATTTCTCAGTGCAGTAATGATTTTCAACCCCAGGCATAGGATTTGGCATACCATCCTGGTTAAGAATCCCTAGGTTAAGAAATCTGGTATTTAGGTTTAGTGATTAATTTTTCTGGCCAAGAAAAGAAAACAGTACCAAGAAAACTTTGTTTCCCTATTAAATAATAGTAAAATACTGAATTCTGGATTTTTTTGGTTTTTTGCTAAGTGTGTAGACTCCATGAGAGTGGAGGCTTCTGTATCTTTAGTCCACTATAGTGCTGCTTTATGGTAGCTGTTTAGTAAATAGTTAATTTTGTGAATGCTTTGGTAGAAGGGTTTTATTAGGGAAATGACTTGTTTACATTTTCATTTCATAAAGCCCACTCTTCCAACAAGGAGACATATACTTTTAGATAGTTCTATACATGTCTTTATGACAGAAGTCATCTTATAAAAGGAAGGCATCCAGCCATCATATTTGATACAATTTGGTCTTCTAGACTCACCTCACAAAATAAGTCCAACATGACAGTTTGGTACTGCCGTGGAGTTTTGATAGAAAGCAAGTGGTTCATGTCAGAGAACTCATTCTTCTCCCTTTATATAATATCAGCTAAAGCCTCACTCAGGGGAAGTCTCTGAGAATTCTTTTAGGGTTTTATTTTTAATTAAAAAATTTTTTTGAGTAGTCAACATATTCATGTGGTTCAATATTTAAAAGGTCTGATGGAGTTTATGGCAGAAAATCTCCCTGCCACATCTATCTCCTAGCCAACTAGTACCTCTTGTTGGAAGCAACCAGTGTTACATGTTCCTCTGTAGCCTTCTAGAAATATATTATTCCAGTACAAGAAAATAACATGAATTTCCTACCTCCTTTTTATTATAGGTATAAACATACTGAAAAAATTGTTTTGTACTTTGATTTTTTAACTGAGCAATAGATTATTAAAGATTATTACCTATTAATATAATAAGAATTTCCTTGTCCCTTTTTAGTGGCTGCATACTATTCTACTGTGTGGGTAGGGATCCGTTTTTTAAACCTGTATTTTATTTTATTTTATTTTATTTTATGTTATTTTATGTTGTTTTATGTTATTTTATGTTATTTATTTTATTTTATTTTATTTTTTTAGGTTCCACATATGAGCAATCTCATATGGTATTAAACCTGTACTTTATTAATGAGCTTTTTAAGTTCTTTCTGATTTTTTGCTATTAAGATAGTGCTACAATAAAAATCTTTTTATTTAGTCATTTCACATATTTTTTGGCATATTTGGACAATGAATTCTTAGCATAGAATTGCTACATTAAAGGAAATGTGCTTTTGTAATTTTGATATTGCCAAATTATTCTTCATAAAGTTTATGTTAATCTTTAATCTAACTTATGATGTATAATGGATAAGAGTGCCTGTTTACCCATACCCTCTGTAATAGTTCGTTATTGAACTTTTGACTATTTAACAGTTTGATGGGTTTAAAAAGTGGTGTCTCAGAGTGGTCAGTATTTTTTCATGGAATGAGATTCTGAAGTTTTGTTTTCAATCATTATGTTTTTTTTAGCGATGTGACATTGGAGATGCTTCCAGGGGAAGTTTATCTTCATATGCTTATATCCTTATGGTGCTGTACTTCCTGCAGCAGAGAAAACCACCTGTTATCCCAGTTCTACAAGAGGTAGGTGTTTAAGAGGACTATAAAGGCATTTCCTGTGAAAACAACAGATCTAAATACAATAAATCTTGCTCAGTTCATGAGATCATGAAGGATTTTTCCATCAAGGATATCCTAAGTTTTCTTCTTCCATTAATGATATAATCAAACAAGGAACTTTTTTAAAAAAAGTTTATTATGGGACAGTATATACTACCAAAAGTATATTAGATGAGTAGAACTGTTGAATATGTTTTGCAGCATTTTTGTATTTCACAGTCTTACTATGCTGCCAGTGATTATGAAATTTGTAGCCATTCATATTATAGTCTCTTGGCTGCAAATACATAAGTTCTTTTCAGAATATTCTCCCCACTCCTGCTTGGCAATGAAGTTTGATTTATTCCTGTGTATTTGATCAAGTTTTTGAATTTGGTTGAGGGAAAAAAACACAAGGAAATTCTTCCTTATCTCTGTACTGTCATGTTAATTGCATTAAGCATAAGAATGTACATCAAAAGAAACAGATTATACTCATATTTACTTGGATTTGGTGACTCATAGAGTCCCTTTTTGTTGGCAATTTATACTCTCTAAAGTAGGTACAAGGGAGTTCTTACTCATCCATCTGTTCCTCCTCATTCTTGGCACAAACTGGATTTACAAGCACTGGGATGGATCAAGTTCTAATTTCTTAGAAGGGTGGTTATTTTGAGGTAGACAAGAAGCATCAGAATTGTTTGGAAAATCACATATTCTGATTTCACATAAACTGATAGTCCTGGCAAAGAAGAATATCACAAAATAGCCATATGGTGCATGTCAGATGGCCTTAGTAAGTTTTAAGAAGTTCTAATGATTTTCTGTGATTTTTGCAGCATTTCCTCCCCTCTTTTAAATAACAGTTGGAGAGAAATAAATTTAAATATCCTTTCCTATTAGAAACTTTTAAGTTGCTTGAATGTATGTTGAGTGATGTTTGTTTTTTTAACAAGGTTGTTCACCATAGGATATTCAAAATTTAGCAGGGATTAATTAAGCCTGCCAAGGCCAGGATTATTCTCTGTATTAGTCTAATTGTTGTTAAGGCTTTAAATTTGGGGATCTTATGCATAATTACTCTAGTAATATTATAGCAGTCATTTGCTATAATTTGCTCTGACTTTGACAAAATAATATGATTAACTCAAGTGGAACACAAATTTTGTTTCCATTGGGTTTGTCTCTGTTCTCTCATTATGTTACCTATGTATAAGGAACCATTGAGGCAGCATGATATAATGGAAAGAGCAGGCAGAACATGGTTTTGGAGCTAGAGATAACTGGTCTGAATCCTTATTTTTGACATGTTGCCTTCAACAAGCTGCCTGACTGCCACTAGTCTGAATTTTATCATCAGTAAAAATGTAATAATGGTAGTAGTATTTCAGCATTGATACAAGGAGCAGAGACATTGAATGCCTTTGAATATAGTAGATGCTAAAGTGGGAGTTCATAAATGGTGATTGCTTGTATTATTACTTTTATTATTATTATTATTATTATTATTATTATTATTATTATTAACAGCTTTATTAATATTGTTATTGGAAAAATTCAGGTAGGATTGCTGTAGTCAAATTGAAGAACTGTTCCATTATCTGCTTAACAGACAGTGATTGGTGAAATGAGAGACAGTCCATGAAATATTTTCCATCATAATGAGCTCTGATTGTGGGGGGCTTTGTGATACATAGGAGCTGATGATATATGGATTTTTGCTTCTGGCCTTTTTTGCTTTTCATATGGGACCCCATTGTTCATTGCTCTGGCATCATTTAAGTATTGATCATTGGCATCGATCAACTTTTAAGGGTAAGGATATGTTTAATGAAGCTGATGATCTTTGACTCCATTTGTAATTCAATCTAGACTTTAAGTGACTGGGTAATAAGTAAGGCTCTGCCAAGAGTGTCTTCATGGTCAACAATATAGAGATCTTTAGGTCAAAAGGAGCTTTCTTAAGCAGAATAATTTTGCTGTATTCTATCAAGCCATCATACATAGAAGTAAATTGTCACAAAATTAATACTAAGAGAAGGTTAAGGAGTGTTAGTCATACTTGATATTATGAACTTCTGTGTTTTCTTACCTTATATCAGCTTAAAAATTACAGTTGACTGGATGAATCTTGAGAGCACTATGCTAAGTGAAATAAACCAGTCACAAAAGGACAAATACTATGTGATTCTACTTATATGAGGTACCTCGGGTAGTCAGATTCATAGAAACAGAAAGTAAAATGGTGGTTGCTAGAGGCTGGAGGGAGAGAGGAATGGAGAATTATTGTTTAATAGGTTCAGAGTTTTGAGTTTTACAAGACACAAGATGAGAAGAATTCTGTGGATGGACGGTGATGGTGGTAATACAACAATGTGAATGTATCTAATGCCATTGAACTGTACACTTGAAAATGATTTAAGATGGTAGACTTTATGTTTATGTGTATTTTACCACAACTGAAAAATTATAATTTTGTAGATATGAAAATACTACAACAGAATAAGAAAGTAAATATGGAAATATATAGGGTCACTCCTTGCACAAGTATGATTGACTTGTTTGGTGAGGTTTTAGAAGGAAGACTTGAGTGCTTGGAGGATTATTGGTGTTGAGATAAAGGAAAGAGAGAAACAGAAAGAGAAAGAAAATGTGTGTGTTAGAGAAAGAGAGGATAGTGTTAGTGTTTCTAAAGGCTGAAACAGAGTAGAAAGTGAAGCACTGTGAAAAACGGAAGTTCATAAAAATAGGTGACAGATCAGTGATTAAATGCCCTCCAAATCCCACAGGTCCAGTTTACTGTGTTACTGTAGCCAACATAATTGGGTTTGGATCTTGGTTGTTACTCCAAAGTAAGAATTCTGTTAAAATAATCAAGGTCTCAAGAAGCAGCTTATATAATAGCATCTTAATCTATGAGGGCAAAATGTATTATTTGGCCTCTTTAAAACCTTCTCTATTTTATTTTTGAGGGCAGCAGCCCATATTTTTTATTTTAGATATTAATATCTGTAATTATGGGTTTTCCTTTTTTTGTTTTATGGAATGTTAGAATTTATGCTAGATAATTCTTGGTAACCATATTTGTTTGTTATATGTAAATATTAAAAAGCCAAGTATTAGCTTAAGTCCTTAGAAACCTGGTCTTTATGTAAATATGCTTACAGAGAAAATATATTCATTCAATAAACATATTAACTATTCTCTATATGGCAGGCTTTGATGTAATAGGAATTTGGGCTCCAGAGATAAGCTATAGTCCTTGCCCACAAGGAACTTAAACCAAAGAATGAAATTAGAGGGGTAGACATGTAGTTAATTTTATAAATCACTGTCTCGTTTAAATGGAAGAAGCCTTAGGGACCACCTTGTCTAGTGGTTTTAAAGTGTATTTTGGTAAGCTCTAGGAGCTCATTATTTGTGAGAAGTGGAGGAGGGAAAAGATAGGGCGTGTGTTCTCCGCTCAGGCTTTTATGACAGTACTTCTGTTTTTATCTGTTTTACATATTAAGATTCCTTAAAGTTTACATTTTAGGAAGGGGTTCTACAGCTTAAAAGAAAAATAAAATTTGAAAAAAACTGACCTAATTAATCTAATCTCTCATTTTCATTGGGAAAACCGAGGTTTTAGAAGAATTATCTTGTGCAGAATCACTACTTGGTGGGACTGACTATAAATGAGGTCTACTGATTCTGAACCTAGTCCACCTTTTTACTTTATTGCATCTCTTTAAAACTCTTATAGAAAATAAGTCTCAAAATTGTAGAGATCATTTGTGCCAGTACAGTCATCTTATGGAATACTTTTCTTTTAGTAAAGTAGCATTACTTTCCCTTCTTTCCTTAGGCCAGTGAATTACTACTCATAATTAATCATAAAGATTTTACAATCTTTATCAAGATGTCAGGGAAAGCTACTTAATTTTCTATTTTAAAAAATCAAATCAATGTCTTGGGCCTTTTCAGCCTTGTATGATACAGGTAACTGATTAAAGGTATTAGAGCCCTTCCCCAAAACAAACAGCTTCATTAATTTCCTTTAAGAAGATGTACAGTCAGTAAGTATTATCTTTTACATATTTATGCATTTGTGATCCTTTGTTGAAAATGTCAGTTTTATTTTTCTTTAGTTTTACTTCATTAATCTTGGGCTGGATGTGTTTTGATAGGCCAAATATATAATATCAAAATGTTGTCATTTGCAGAGTCTGATGCTCGTAAGATATCCTTTCCCAGCTTTCGCCTTTCTGATACATTTTATTTGTTCATAACTTGGCATCAAATTATACCATGCTGATGTATTCCTTTTGGAATAAGTATTTCAATATGTTTATTATGGATAAATTCTAAAATGATATGAGAGTATTTAGGCTTTTGGGTTGGATAACTCAAAATCTAATAATGAAATTAATTTTTAAATGCAGATCTTTGATGGAAAACAGATCCCACAGAGAATGGTTGATGGATGGAATGCTTTTTTCTTTGATAAAACAGAAGAACTGGTAATTTTTTTCAGAGTTTTTATGTTATAGAATGCTCACTGATACATGTTAAGATTTGCATAGTTTAATTTAATACTTTTTCTTGGATTTGGGGTCCATATTTTGGATAAATATAGACATTTCTCTCTTTTTCTTACCTATAGAAAAAACGTTTACCTTCACTTGGAAAGAACACAGAAACATTAGGAGAGCTTTGGTTGGGGCTGCTTCGCTTCTATACTGAAGAATTTGATTTCAAAGAATATGTAATTAGCATTCGGCAGAAAAAACTGTTGACAACTTTTGAGAAGCAGTGGACATCCAAATGCATTGCAATTGAAGGTAATCATTTAGCTGATATTAATTCAGGAGCAAAACAAAAAGCAAGAGTTTTATTTGGCTGATGAAATTGAGGGGAAAATTGAAACATTAGAGTCTGGAAGATTCTTCCTCTTGATCTTTATGAGTTTCCATCCATTAATCTATAATTATAAAAGAATAATTTCCTGACTTTGGTCTGAGTTATATAGTGTTAGACTAGTTTTGGCTACTAAGTATATTTTATATTACTGTGAGCATTATTCTTAATTAAAAAATAAAATATTTCTTTTCTAGACCCTTTTGATTTGAATCATAACCTTGGTGCTGGAGTTTCTAGAAAAAGTAAGTTTTAAATATAGAATTCCCCTGCTTTTGAACCTCTTACACATTAAGGTCTACATTTTTATTGTTTTCTTTTCTTCAATAGTGACCAATTTCATCATGAAAGCATTTATCAATGGAAGGAAACTTTTTGGTACCCCCTTTTATCCACTCATTGGCAGAGAAGCTGTAAGTTTATATAATTTGAATTCTGAATCCTATTTCTTTTAGAACTTTTTTTTTTTGTACAAGAAACCTAATCTTGTTTCCAAGTTGGTGTTAGGAATAGGGAAAGAGATGGTTATAATTCCCTCTATTTTTCTTATTGTACTTATCATAGTCCATATGAAATGTCCATTTGCTAAATTTTGTTTATTTAATGTATTTGCTAAATTCTGTCTACCCCACTAGACTAGCTCCACAAGGGCAGGGTCCATGTCCATAAGGTTCACCATCATATCTCTAGTTTCTGGCACATAGGATGTACCAAATAAGCATTTGTTGAATGAATGAGGGTGGATAGTCAATACTCAGGATCCTTAAATACTAAATTTGAAATGCTGCTCACTGCTTCTCTTCTGTCTCTAGAAATCTTGATGAAAATATAAACAGAGATGACTACACCAAAAACATAGTTTATTATTTGCTGAGGCTTCTGCTCTAATTATGGTAGCCATTGGATTCCTTTTGCCTGAACTGGATGGTATAGTGATCCCTATTTCTCTTGGTCTCATTCTGGTTTTTGGTTGCTTTCCCATGGGAGGAAGTCTCAGTTTCACAGAGAAAGAAGCTACCAAAAGAAGAAATCTCAAAATAGAAACCATACTTCTGTAATTGCATAATGAATATCCTTGACCTTGTTCAGTTTAGTTTCAGCGTTCTTTCTTGGGAGTATGGGGTAAGAAAAGCAGAGAGAAGTCTAGAGCTTTTTTCTCATGTACCATTTTTGATAGTCTTGCCTCATATAGTGATAATAATTATTATAATGGAGAGAAATAGCTGAAATTTGAAACAACACAAATTCATTAGGTCCCTCTATTTATTAGGTCCTCTGACATGTTGATCTATTTTCTTCCAATCTATCAGCTATTTTCAGTCTTAATTTTTTTCTGAGTAGATTTAGCTTCTCTGGTCTACTCTCTGGGATAGACTTTAAATTCCTTTGCACCATTGTCCTTCTTTTGTACCCTTATGTTTTCAGTCTTGTATGATTTCAGCCACCACCATCTCTCTATGCTTGGGCTGAGCACTAATGGAAAAAAGTTTTATTTATATAGTATAGTATAAATTAATGTTCACTAGCCTCAGCTGGTTTCAATACCATCTGACATTCTTACTACATTTCTTTAGTTACTTGTGTCTCTCGTTCAATAAGAACTATTTCAAATTTAATTTATTTTACTCAAAATTCAATACCCATTGAATTTTGAATTTTGTCCCACCTGTTATCTCTGCCCTACTCACACTTAGATGTTTTCCTTTTGAGACAAAGATGGTGTCGAATAGATATTCCTTCTACTTTCTGCTACCAGATCTACAAATGTACCTGCATCTGCAGATATCTCTCCTTTATCAGATACTAATTCTTCCATATGCACTCAGATCCATTAATTATTCTCTTTACCTTGACTCTTCAACCTCTTTATCTATGAAAAACATTTTCAAAAATGAAATACATAAAATATAATTGCAGGTTAGCATTAACAGATGAACATTTGTCTTCAATTTTTTTAAATAAACCTTTCTTCTTCTCTAATTGTACATTTATTATTTTTTAATTTTTGCATCTTTCTTTTTTAACGGAGGTACTAGGGATTGAACCCAGTGCTAAGCATGCGCTCTATCACTGAGCTGTATGTACCCCACCCTCTGCCTTCACTTTTAATGATAGAGAGCACTAACCTTGAGCCTTGGTTAAGCAGAATGTCTCCCCTAGAAAGTATCTCTTTCTTCTAATTAGTAAACTTATATTACAGAAAAATTATACTCAATTATTAGTAGTATATTTTGAAATTCTTCAATTAAAATTTAGTAGAAATTCACCTTCTCTCTTGCCATGTAAGTACTTACATATTATCTTCAATTTTACCACAACAGCTAAAATATTTACTATCTGGCTCTTTACAGAAAAAATTTGCTGACCCCAGGTCTAGGCCACTTTAACTAGGATGGTGGGATGGAGAAAAGTAGATTAAAGAGATGTTCAGGAATAGAATGGGTACAATTTGGTGATTAATTAGAGGTGATGGGTGAAGGAGAGTAAGTTCAGAATGATTCCTAAGTTTCTGCCTTAAGCAGCTGGGTCAATTGAGAAACACCTTCATTTTGTCTTGTCAGAAAATATGATGATGAAGATTTTAATTTAGTTACATTGGTTTCATCAATAGTAAATGTGAAGAAGTATATCTCATCCTGTTTTAGAAATACAGCTTTATTGAAAAATAGTATATATACTGTACGGTTCATCTGTATAAAGTGAGCAATTCAGTGGTTTTCAGTATATTCACAAGATTGTGCAACTGTCACATATAATTTTAGAACATTTTCATTGGGTATCAAGGAAATCCTTGTCCCCATTAGCAGTCAGTCCTCACTCTTTTCCTCTCACTCCCCAAACTGCTAGTCTACTTTTTGTCTCTGTAGATTTGCCTATTGTGGACATTTTATGTAAACAGAATCATAGAATATATAGCCTTTTGTGACTGGTTTCTTTCATTTAGCTTAATGTTTTCAGGGTTTGTTCATGTTTTATCAGTACTTTTTTTTTTTTATAGTTGAACGATATTCCATTGTGTGGTTATATTACATTTTATTTATTCATTTATCAGTTTGTCAGACATTTGAGCTGTTTCTACTTTTTGGCTATTATGAGTAGTGCTGTTATAAATATTTGTGTACAAAATTTTGTGTGGATATATGTCACCATAAACTGTTTCCTAAAGGAACTGTGCTATGTTATACATTTCCACCAGCAATATATGAAGGTTCCAGTTTTTCCCCATCCTCACTAATACTTGTTAATGTCTGGTTTTTTTTTTTATAGCCATCCTAGTGGGTCTATTTCTCATACTTCTATCCCTAACATTAGATAGATTTGAAGAGCTCTAAGTGGGTATGTTCTTTTGTCTTCCAAGGATTGGGTACCATTAGGACAAACTAGTCTTTGTGATGGCGCAAAACTGAACTACAGTTTAGAAGGATAAGCAAAGTACTAGGATAAAGCAGAAATGAGCCTGGTTTTTCTAAGACTTGGGAAAATGATTTAATTCCTATTGATTCCTTGTAGTCTCTTTAGATATACTCTACTTTGTATAATAAATGTTATATATTCTTGAAATATTGAATGCAAATCCAATGATATTTTAAGTCAGAACATTGACTTATTTACATAGAATTCTTTTGTAAAGAGACTAATTCCTTTCTGCCTGGTGGAGCAGAAAGCATGAGCTTTGTAATAAGACAGACTTAGCTATAAATCGTTTATCTGTTACTTACCAGCTTTTTTGCTGTGAGCAAATGACTTGAACTCTTTGAGCCTCAATTTCCTCACCTATAAAATGAGCATGAAAATAGTATGCACTTTATTGAGATAGTACACAAAGATACTACAGATGAATGAGAAAGATAATGTGGATGTAAAGTGGTTAGTACTGTTAGCAGCTATGATACTGATGATAATTCTGAATCTTGTTTTCATATCATGATTTTTGTTACAGTGAAATATTTGACATTTATTTCCTTCTTTTAAAAAAAAACACTTTTGCATCTTGGTCTCCTTTTCATTTAGATTCAGAAGTTTATAGTGATTTTTTTTTCTAGTAAAGTTGTATTTTCTCCCTAGGAGTACTTCTTTGATTCCAGAGTATTAACAGATGGAGAACTGGCTCCCAATGATCGGTGTTGCCGTGTGTGTGGAAAAATAGGCCACTACATGAAAGACTGCCCTAAAAGGAGAAGGTTGGCAAATGATTATGTATCAACATTACAGGGGAAATAAATGTGAGGCAAAGTGAAGCTGTAACTGTGTTCAGATATGTTTAAGTTGAGAAAGTTCAGGACTTTCAGTTGGACCTTAGGTAAATGTATATTTGAATGGAATTTTTTTTGAAAGAGTGAGGTTTGTTTGTGGTACAGTGGTCCATGATGTTTATTTGTTCATTTATTCATTAATTCATTCAGGTTTTTTTTTAATTGAAGAAGCATTTATTGACACCTGCTATGTGCTGGGACAGATCTGTGCTAGGATCCAAGGGGGAAAAAAGACCAAGATATGGGGTTCTTGCTGAGGACCTCGCATTTATGAAAACTAGTGATTAAAATATGATTAACTGAATCTTTGAGGTTTATGCTGTGAATTATACCTTTATAATATATACCTTAAGGAATATATATCCTCTGTTTCCTCTAAAAATGTATCTATGAAATATTCTTTCCTGTGTTCTATATACTATGTTAATGGATCAGGAAAATCTCTTCGTTAGTCATCAAGTCCTGCATAATATAAAGAGCTTAGAAATTTTGAGATAGAACAAACTCCTAGTTTCCATCACTGCTGTTTGTTAAATTTAGGCAAGACACTTACCCTCTCTAAGCCTCAGTTTCTTCCTCTATAAAATGGAGATAATAAATACAAGCCTCTAAGGATTGTTACAAGATAAAATTTGGTATTAAACATTTTTTAAAATTTAATATTATAAAACTACTAGATACCCAGTTTCTGCCATTTAAGTAGGTGTGCTATAAATGTGAGTACCTTGCCTTCAAAAAGATGCATGAAACAATGGGCATGCTAGTTAGTCCCTTTATTGTGAGACTCTTGTATAGCTTAGTTTGTTCTGTGGCTCACTCAGTTTATAAGTCCGTAGCTCCACATCATTGGTATCAGCAGTTTACTGTTTAGACTAAAGAAGAAAGACAGTGAAGAAGAGAAGGAAGGGAATGAAGAAGAGAAAGATTCCCGAGACCTTGACACCCGAGACCTCCACGACACTCGAGACTTTAGAGACCCCAGAGACCTCAGATGTTTTATATGCGGAGATGCAGGACATGTGCGAAGGGAGTGCCCAGAGGTCAAGTTGGCCCGTCAAAGGAATAGCAGTGTGGCAGGTAAATAGAAAAGGCGAAAAATACAGTTTCTGGTGGAAATAAAGTCACTTATGTTGATGTCATTCTAAGACATTGATTCCTCTCTATTCTAAACCTAGCTGTGTGATTTTGGACCTTAGAATTTATTAAAAAGAGAAAATTTAGACAGGCTTTTATTTTGCATAGTACTTGGATATGCTCAGTATCACAGTCTTAGTAGTCTGATGTATTTAGTCAATTCGAAGTATTTTTTGGACTTGAGTCACATTCTTTATTTCTCTTGCTATCAAAAGTTAACAATAGTTAACTTTTTTCCTTCAGAAGTTAATGAGAGATTTTTTTTTTTCTGGAAACATATAGGAGAAATTATATCTCTTCTCACTACTTCTATGAGAGAAGATCTGTTCCTGTTTTATTTCATAAGGAATTTTACAAATTAGGAACCTAAATGAGAGTTTATTGAAAGAAAACAATAGGATATTTTATAAGTGATGATTTCCATTATTCAGATTCATGATGCAGATGTTATTTTCCTAAATAAATATATTGTCTTCTTTAGAAAAGTAGTGTGACACTTGCTCTTGTTTCCAGGACCAGTGTATTTTTTTTTCTAATGAACTGAGTATTGAGAAATGGCTTAAAAAAATAAGTTGTTATAAGTCCTTGACTAATATAATCATAGTTTAAAAGTCCAAGTTTATAAAATCTCAGATTTGAGATTGTACAGAGGAAGGGAGTTTATTGTCATTTCTCTCCTATTTATTTTCTTTATCCATTAAATTTCTTTTTGATGTCTTCTATTAGCAGCCCAGCTGGTCCGCAACCTTGTAAATGCCCAGCAGGTGGCTGGTTCAGCCCAGCAACAGAGTGATCAGTCCATAAGGACTAGACAGTCCTCAGAATGTGTAAGTACTCTGCCTGCAAATGGATAGTCTTGGCAGGAAGATAGCACTAATTTTGGTGGGTGATAAGGTTGGTCTTTCATGTTGGCAAATATGATCTTCCAGATTATACAGTACTTTGTAGAGGTGTCTTTGCTGGGCACATCAGCTAAAACGAACATTGCTTCTAGAGTAATATAAATCCGGGTTTATATTTATGGGCAAGCTCCTTAACTTCATTGAACCTCTTCCTTATTTGTAAAATAAGATAACTACCAGATAAGGTTGTTGGTTGGATTAAAATAAGGTAATAACTTTGAGGTTGCAGGCTTTGTTAATGGAAGAATGTGAGTACTGTTAATAAAAATAGACCCCAAAATTGAGATGTATTAAGGGTTTAGTACTGTTAGGACAGTAGGTGTATGGCACTTCACTTGCTTGAAACTTTTGTGTGTCTTCTCACAGATGGATACCTAGTCAAATACGCCCTCTAAAAGACAGCGTATTGAATTAGAATTCAGATTGATAAGTTTCATATTAACTTTGCTGAGTTACTCTAACCTTTATCTAAATCTGTATTTACCTTGCACTTCTTAAATTAATTAAATATTAATTGAATGCTTACTCTAAATCTGACACTGTGCTTTAGTGTTTCACACTTACTATTAACTGCAGTTCTTTGAAAGGCCATGTGGAGTAGTAGGTATTAGTTTAATTAAATTTTACAAATTGGGAAGCTGAAAATAAGAGAAATTAAAAGATTCAAACCCAGGTCTATGTAGCTTCAAAGCTGTTAACTATTAAATGTGCTAAATCTGTTATGATCAGTGTTTTAGAAAAAATTCTTAGAGCATTTAAAGAGCAGTAGTAGGGATTGTCTTAGGAAAACATATAGGAGCCCACTAACTCCCCCTCAAACTTTGAATACCTACTGTGGACTTTGATATTTTCAAATGTTACATAACAACAATAATACTAGCTAACATTTGTTGCGTGCTATATATGCATTATTTCTTATTCTTTCTTGTAAAACATTTTTAAAATATTGAAAAATATAGAAAATAATAAACAACCATGTACTGCCACAAGTCTTTAACAATTCTTAGTGTTTGATTATTTTTGGTTTGTGAAAAAATTACCCATACTTGACAACCCCTATGCATTCCTCTTGGATGCTTTTTCCATCTTAAAATTTTCCTTCCGTCACTTCCTTGCTGCTTAAATGTATCTGCTATCCTGAATTTGGTGTTTATATTTTTGACATATATTGTTGCAATTAATCTTCATGAAAACCTATGGTGTAGATTCTATTATTAATACCTCACAGGTGAAGAAACTGATTTAAGTTTCTTGCGTGAGGTCAACAGACACTTGGAACCAGAACCTGAACTCTTAGGTTCTGTCTCCAAAACCTATGCTTTAGCCACTTTCCTGTGCTGCCCCTAACTTTCATTTTCTGCTTCTAGCACTCACTTTTTTCTCATCTGAGATTTGAGTTAGAGTCCAACTAAAGGGCATTGCTATTTGGAGGTCTCACAAAGCACTTCAGCTTCAGACTCTAGAATGTAGCTTACATTTCCCTGCAACTTGACTCTTCCTCCTGTGTTCTCCATTTCATTGAATGATCCCACTAATCTAGTTCCTGAACTCCTCCCCCACATACAATCAATCAAAGTTCTGTTGTTTCTGTCTATAAAAATAGCTCACACCCATTTGCTTCTCTCTGTCTCCCTATATTGTATTTCCCTTGCCTAGGCAATCATCATTTCAGATTCCAGTTACTTTAAAAGACTGTGTTTTCATACCTGTAGACCTTCACTCATGTTGTTTCCTCTGACTGAATCTTCTCTTCTCCTTATCCCTACTCTCTTATCAAACTGGTTTCTATTTACCCTTGAGTTTAGTTTAAAGATCACTTCCTTCAGGAAGCTTTCCTTGATTTACACTTTCCTTCATCTTATCTTCTCCCAAAGTGGGTTTAGGTATTCCTGCTCTGGGATTTCATTATACACTATACAGTCTTTATCATAGTAATCACTGTATTTTATTGTGATGGCTTATGTAATCTTTATCTGTTCTTCCTCCTTTCTAGACTTTAAGCTCGTGAAGACATGCATGTTAGTATTTTCTTTCTCTTTCCTAGGATACTTTTTTATTCAGAGATCTCTAAACATTTTTTTAAATTGAAGTATTGTCAGTTTACAATGTTGTGTCAATTTCTGATGTACAGCATTGTTTCAGGTACACATACATACATCTATTCCTTTTCATATTCTTTTTCATTATAGGTTACTACAAGATATTGAATATAGTGCCCTGTGCTATATAGCATAAACTTGTTGTTTATCTATTTTATATATAATAGTATCTGCAAATCTCAAACTCCCAATGTCTCTTCCCACCTCCTTTTCCCCCTTGGTAACCATAAGTTTTTCTTCTATGTCTGTGAGTTTGTTTTCTCATTTGTAAATGAATTCATTTGTGTCTTTTTAAAGATTCCACATATAAGTGGTATCATACGGTATTTAAAACAGTTTTTTTAAGAGTGGTACTACGGATTGAACGTAGGACCTCACACATGCTAAGCATGCACTCTACCACTGAGCTATTACCACTACCGCCACCAACTCCATATTGTATTTTAAATACCTAGAACGATGCTTAGTACATAATTGGCATTCAGTAAATGCTTGTTGAGGAACTGAATGCAAGTGACTGTAAGATGTTTAGATGTAAATTTCTAGTTATAGTTGGAATTTTGGGTTCTACGTGATGGGAATGATGTCTGGGCTCTCTCTTCTTTGGACAGTAAAAAGGTTTATGAGGTAAAACCTATGTGAAAGAGGGTTTGAGAAACTTGGAGAAAGTTCTACATTCATATAAAATGAGGTTCTATTTGTTATGCATATCATAGAGTTCTATTTATAATTTTCTAATGAAATAACTTTGTAGTTTTATATTTGGATAATTTCTGCTTTTATAAAATTAAGAGGTTTGTAAATTAACTTTAAAATGTATCTTTTTTTTTTTTTTTCCTCTGCAGTCTGATTCACCATCTTATTCTCCCCAGCCCCAGCCATTTCCACAGAACTCTTCCCAGTCCACTGCCATTACCCAGCCTCCATCCCAGCCAGGATCTCAACCCAAGCTTGGCCCACCTCAGCAGGGAGCCCAGCCCCCACATCAAGTCCAGATGCCTATGTATAACTTTCCCCAGTCACCACCAGCTCAGTATTCTCCCATGCACAATATGGGATTGTTGCCAATGCACCCTCTCCAGATCCCTGCCCCTTCCTGGCCTATTCATGGCCCAGTAATCCATGCTGCACCAGGCAGTGCCCCCAGCAATATTGGCCTAAATGATCCCAGCATCATCTTTGCACAGCCTGCTGCCAGACCTGTGGCGATCCCTAGCTCCTCTCATGATGGACACTGGCCTCGTACTGTCGCTCCAAATTCCCTGGTGAACAATGGTACAGTGGGGAATTCAGGTAACCTTTCCTTTTCTTCTTTTGTGTGTGTCTGTTTGTAGAAAGGTTGGATGATTGGTATTTGTTGAACCTGGGGAAATTAATGTGAGGAAAAGGATGGTAAGCAGTATTTGTGGAAGGGCAGTATAGGATTAGATAAAGGTAAAGAGTATGGGCTGTGGATTCAGATTATCTGAATTTGAATACTGGCTCTGCCATTTATTATGTGGCATTGGGCAGTTGCTTAATCTCTTTGTGCATTGGTTTCATTTGTAAAGTAGGTGTATTGATAGCTTCTAATTCACAGGGTTGTTGTGAATATTAGATGAAGTCATAAACATAAAGGTTAGTTATTATCTTACTATTTTAAAATTTCACTACAATCCTGCTTGGTATAGGTATTATTAGCACTCATTTTACAGTTGAGGAAATTGAATAGTTAAATAACTATCATGCTATCATGATTAATCATAGCAGGTCCAAGATTTAAACCAGTTTCTTTCTTCAAACCTGTAACTTTGCTCTGGACCCTTATTATCTTTTAGTAAGGAGCAATTTTTTAAAAAGAAGATTAGTAGCACTTTGTATCATTAAAAAAAGAATAGTTTTTTTTTTTTACTGATATCTAAGTAACACATATTCCTCATAGAGTGTTTGAAAAAGGAAAAGAAAATCATATATAATCTCAATTCCTAGACGTAACTGCTAAGAAATATTTTGATTTATTACCATCTAATCATTTTTTATCTTTGCATATTTAAAAATAATTTTTAAATGCCATTAATCTAGTTTTATATTTAAGTTTTAGTGATATTTTTATTTAAAAAACTGAATACAGAAAATTTTGAAATGTACACAAAAAGAGAGAGTAAAGAATAATGAACCCTCCCATTACCCAGCTTTAACAGTTGTCAGTATTTGCTGTTGTTTTCTCTGACCCCTTTACCCCATTTAAAAAAATTGGCTTGAATATTTAATTAAATCTCAGACATTGGATCAAATTTGCTTATAAACTTGAGTTTGTTTTTTTTTTAAATCACAAGACCATTACCATACCCAGTGTCATATATTACCCAGTCTGTTCATTTTCCCCTATTTCTCTAAAATTATTGTTATTGTTGATTTGTTTGAATCAAGATTCAAACAAAGCCCATACACCATATGTGGTTATTACATCTCATGTCTTCTTTAATTTATGACAGTTCCCACTCACTATTTTTCCCCCATATTAACTATTTATTGAAGAGACTATAGAATTTTCCACATTCTGGTTTTGACTGATTGTATCTTTGTAGCATTGTTTAACATGTACCACTGTTCCCATATTTTCTATAAACTGGTATTCAGATCCAGGTGCTGGATTAAGTTTGGAGTTTTTTGTTGGCAAGAATCTTAATTCCTGGTTGGTCCTTGGACATATCCTATTCCTTCACTTCAGGAGAAACTTACTGTCTAGTCGTTCTTTTTTTAGTGAGTTAAGATTGATCATTGAGTTAGGTAGTGTCAGCCTGTTCTATCCACTATAAAGTGCCTCATTAATTTTTACATAACAATCTTAGCTGCCATTGATCATTATTGATAATGGCTGATATCCATTATTTCACTAAGGTTTGTTAAGTGATGATTTTCTGTTTACTATTTGTGATTCTTCTGTAATTTACTATGATTATTTTCCTTATTAACTACTTGGTTATCCTGAAATATCATTTGTATAGGACATGTAGACTAAAAGCTTGTTTCTTTCCCTTTATTACTTTTCAAAAGAATTTTAGTGATAATTTTAAACAAATATATGCTATTCCTTAGAGCACTATGATGGAGGAGGAATCTCTGACTTCTGTTGTAATAATACAGATAATACAATTTGTTGAGCAGAAATGCCAGAATGTGGGAACTCATTAGAATTTCCAGGATCAAAGGATATATGTCATACATGGCCATTCTAATGTGGACTCTCCTTCTCTCATTAAATATTTGCTGTGAACATGCCATGGTATGGACTGTGATAGTCACTGAGTAGACAGATCCAATGTCTTACCCTTTGATATATTGGCTCAGTTTTTACACTTTTAAGTCCTCCCTCTCCCCACCATTAGTTGATCTGTTTCAGCCTTAATAAACTAATTAACATCCTATTAACACACTGTACTATATTTTACCCCTGATTATTTACCTAAGTTGTTCCCTCTACCTGGAATGCCCTTTCCATTAACCCTTCTGTTCACTCTAACCTCCTTCTGCTTTACTCCAAAACTTGGCTAACTTACTCATCCTCCATTTTTAAACTTAGATCACTTTCTTCAAGAAGCTTTTAATTCTTGTTGATCCTATCCTCCATTTGTATTAGGTATCCTTTCTCTCCTCCATGTTTCCTTAGTATCCATATCATAACACTAGTCTTACCGTGTTGAAATTTCCTGTTTACTTGCCTGCATAACCCATTAGACTGAACTTGTGGAGGCTATGAATTGTTCCTTTTTAAAATTTAATTATTTTTTTATTAAAATATAGTCAGTTTACAATGTTGTGTCAATTTCTGGTGTACAGCATAATGTTTCAGTCATGCATATACATACATGTATTTGTTTTCATATTCTTTTTTATTATGTTACTATAATACATTGAATATAGTTCCCTGTGCTACACAGAAGGAACTTGTCTATCTATTTTATATATATATATATATATATATATATATATATATATATATATATATATATATATATATATTAGTATCTGCAAATCTCAAACTCTCAATTTAGCCCTTCCTACTTCCCACCCACCCCAGGTAACCATAAGTTTGTTTTCTGTGAGTCTGTTTCTGTTTTGTAAATAAGTTCATTTGTGCCCTTTTTTTTCAATTCCACATATGAGTGATATCATACGGTATTTTTCTTTATTTTTCTGGCTTACTTCACTTAGAATGATGATCTCCATGTCCATCCATGTTGCTGCAAATGACATTATTTTATTCTTTTTTATGACTGAGTAGTATTCTGTTGTATAAATATACCACATCTTTATCCAGTCATCTGTCGATGGACATGAATTGTTTCTTGTCTGTCATTGGCTTCCTACTGTCCAGTGTAGTGCCTGATGTAAGGTAGATACATTATTTGTATAACATATTATTATTATATAATAAACTATTATATTACTAAGCAAATATTTATTATTTGTTGGATGGGTGTGCAACTCTTAGTTAATATTACAACTAAAATTAGCATTATATTAAAAATGGAAAGACTAGATGGGAATGTATTAAAATGATAATAGTAGTTGTATGAGAGTAGGAGTTTGAGTTTTTTCCCCATTTTTCACATTGTCTTTAATGAGGTTATATTACTCATATTATGAAAATATTTGGTTGTGAAAAATGGCCAGGAGAGATTGGAATACATTCTCAAGAGTATCCTTTTATGTTAAAACATTATTTCTCAATTAGTCATGACCTCAATAATGTATACCCAGTCTTACTTTTTGTAAACTCCGATCTCTTCAACTTTAGCTCTTAGTTGTAACTTGGCTTTATGAACTTACCGTGAACCAGCTGCTTCATTTACCTCTTACCTCCTGAGAAGACTGAACTTCTAGGAGTGAAGTTAGTATGGGTTTTAGTTTTCTTGGTCCCTACTCCCCCCTATCCTAAATCTCCTAATTTGAGTTCCTGCTAGAAACTTTAGTGAATAAGGGCAGTGTCTCTCAGATTATTTCCTGCCACATTGTGATCCTGAATGAGAAAAGCCACCAAAAATGATTTGGAAGATCCGGGGATTACTGCATTTTGAAAGACATGTAAAAATAGATCCTAAAGGGAAGTAGATTGGTGGGAGTGGTTTGCCATAGAAAGAAGAGGACTCGTATTTTTTGAGTTCCTACTTACAAGCCAGAACTTGTGCAGGCCACTTTATTTTTATTATCTACTTTAATCCTCACAACAACCTGGGGTTCATAATTGAACCTTAGTAATTTTTTGGAACTGATATTTGAATTTATACATACTTGGTTCCAAAGCCCAAGTTTTCAAGCATTTCACCACAATGCCTCAACTTCTAATAGGATCTCAGGCCAAGATAGAATTGATTCTAAGATAGCTGACATTGTCTTTAGGATAAAATGTAAGCTACTTAAGGAGGTGTTAAGATTCTTTTATTTAAATATAGATCATACCTACCTGTCCAGCCTTTTCTCTTACCACTTCCTCTCTTTACCCTTGTCTGTATTGCTGATTATTTTGCAGCTTCCCAAACTTGCTGTACTTTCCTGCTTCATGGCTTTTGAATACATTATTCCTTCTGTCTGAAATGCCCTCCTTGCCCTATTTTGCCTGACTAACTAGTTCCTTGTCCTTTAAAACTCGTTAGTCAGTCATCTTAGGAAAACCTTCTCTATCCTTGAACTGTGCTAGCCCCCTCTTTTAGGCACCTTCCAAACTGTTAGGACAATTACCACATATTATTGTTTATGTTTTCTTAAATGTTTATGAATAATTTGAGTAACAATTACAGTGTTTCATTCCTTAAAAAAATTTTTTTGTTATCCTCTGCTTTTAGCAGATTTCTTGGCCAGTGGTAGAAACTTAATAAATTTTTGTGGAATGAAAGAATGTTTGAATGAACAAACTGATGTTTTAAAATACGTCTTTCCTTTATCGTTGAAATGCAGAGCCAGGATTTCCAGGACTGAATCCTCCAATTCCTTGGGAACATGCACCACGACCCCATTTCCCTCTTGTCCCAGCTTCGTGGCCTTATGGTTTGCATCAAAACTTCATGCATCAGGGAAGTGCCAGATTTCAGCCTAACAAACCTTTCTATACTCAAGGTACCATTGCTTACATATTTGTTAACAAGCTGGGTGGGTTTTGTTCTGTGACAAGGAGCCTTTATGATGGCTAGGATCTGGAAATGAAAAGTTGTGAATTCAGTAAACATTTTTTGAGAGAACATACTGTGTGTCAGACTGTACTAGGTGCTTATTGCTCAAGTAAGTATTAAGTAAAACCCCTATATTTAATGCGTATTTCATTAGGAGAGTCAGACATATAAAACAGACAAGAATA
Source organism: Camelus bactrianus (assembly GCF_048773025.1). Lineage (NCBI taxonomy): Eukaryota > Metazoa > Chordata > Mammalia > Artiodactyla > Camelidae > Camelus > Camelus bactrianus. Next base: position 41,796,869 of record NC_133551.1, read on the forward strand.
GGAGCTTAGAGGAATCAGTTAACTTTGCTGTAGCAGAGAGTGCAGGATATGGACACCAGGGATCAAATCACAGATTTTAACATTTGAACTAGATCTTGAAAGACATTTAGGATTTTTTTCCTAGAGATTATATTGGAGGTTAGAGAAGAGGAGTGTTCTTAGCTGAGGCAATAAATAATATATACAAAGTTACTGAGTTTTGCCTGGCATAATGAGAAAAGGATAGGAAAAAAGAAAATAATAGGACTAGAGGATGAGGTAAATGGGAAAATGTGTAGGTGATGAGGCTAGAGAAGTTAGGCTGAGGCCGTATTATGAAGGAATTTGGACTCAGTTTACAAAGTAAGTGGTGGAGATCTAATAGAAATTTTTGAGTTGAGTAGTGACATAGTCAAATTTGTTTAGTAAAACTGAGACTTGAATGATATTAGAATTCATTAAATTCTGTTGCTGCTAACGTATGAATAATGGCTTTAATCTAATTAGTGAATATTATAAACTAAGGAGAATTCCAAGGAACTTGTAGAATTTTATCTAGCCTATCTGTCTCATAGGTATCTCAATCCAAATAAGGAATCTCTGAGTCTGGCCTTCAGCTCTTGGCTAACATAGGAGTTAAAAAAACCTAGAGTCAGTTAATACAGTTAAACTAGGAGTTCAAGAAATTAAAGAAAGGTATTCTGGAAATATTGACTGAATAAAATAACTTTTAAAGGGAAGCCCCTGGTATGATTATCAGGTTTGATACATTTAAGCTTTCCTAAACTGTCCTTGTACTCCTAGGGCATCGCTGTATTATAGAATGACAGAACTTTGACTGGCTGGTTTCTTCTGAATAAAGAACTAGGGCTGAGGAAAATTACTATTGGTCATACAAGCCATTTTAGGGGAGGGGGAGAGTCTGAAGTCCTTCCCTGGTGGGATTGTTCCCCTTAATTCCTCCCATCCATCTCCCTTTTGTCTCCTCTCTTACTTTTCACATACTTACATGTTCCTTCCCTCCTTGTCCTTCTCCCCCTACTAAATGTTTTGACATGCTTCATCTCCTCTTTACTGTATAAATATAAAAAAACAGAACTAGCTACAAGTTAATTCTAAAGAGTTGTCAGATAACTAGGCACAAGCCTTTCAGTTTCCTGTCTGTATTGTGTCCAACAGACAGATGTGCCACCCGTCGGTGTAGAGAGCGTTGTCCCCACCCACCAAGAGGAAACGTGTCGGAGTAATGCGAGTCCATTTTCTTTCAGCTGGTCTACCGATGCACAGCAACCAGCCAATCCTGCTGTCTCAAGGGTATCCGTACCTCAATGTCAGTTACATTCAGCAGAAAAAGTGACATTTAATGGAAAGCAAAACAAAATCAGGTCCTGATTTAAAATTTTAACACGTTTAGATAGCTTATTTAAATTCTAAGACTGTTTTTAAAGACTGTATTATTTGTATATAAATATGAACTATAGTTTTTACTAGTATCACCAAATTCAGTGATACAAATTTCATCTATTTTATTACCCTATTTTTAAGGGAATTTTATGTTTTGTTTAACCTTGATGAATTGTATAAAGAGAGAATTTAAAAAATTACATTCTTTATTTTCTATTAGCTGTATTCATACTTTGGTTGCTTCAGACTTTATATATATTGTTCTTAAGAATTAGGAAAGACTTTCATGTGTTTTAAATTTGTCACTTCTATTCTTTACAGAACCTTGTAGTGCCAAAATTTTTTTAAAAGGTAAAAAAAAATAATAAAATAAAACTACAACATGAAGATTCAGAATTTTTTTCTTTTACATTCTTGTATATTGAAAATATTCAAACTTGAACAGAAATTTGCTTTTGTCTGTATTTGAAGTAATTCTATTTTAAGTTAATAAACCTTTTTGACAAGAGTCCAATTTGGTTAATTCATCTGGTCATTAAGATAATGGGAATATAATGTAACAATTTAGAGATTTGTTTCACTCTCTGTGAATAGAGTATTCTAAATCATAGACTTAGTTTTAGAAAAAGATCCAAGGGTCTTTTCATGTTATTTTACTGAATCCTAACAACAACTATGAAATTGGTAGAAGCCAATGCTGTCTCCATTTTATCATTGAGAAAATTGAGGTGCAAAACAAAGTGAATTCTAAAGGTAGCACACTTAACATGTTGGAAATAGAATTGAAACAGATCTTTTGAAATAGAATGTAAACACTAATACTGGCAATTAGAGTGAATGGAAGGTAATTCTTACTTACTGAGGAACTAATATGTCCCAGACTATCCATTTGGAGTTCTGTACTACTGCCTGGATGACACACTTGCGAGAATGGTGTTTACCGATAAATGCTTTGTGATCAGTGATTTTAGTTGGATTTCAGACTTGTGTTGTTGGTGGTAGATTTTTTAGCTGTTTTTAGTACTATACATTGTGGTGAGGTTTTTGTGTCTGAACAGCTCAGTAAAGAGATTTGCCAGGGATTTTAGGCTAAATTGATGCTTTAGATTTATTTGGAAATCTGCAGAATAAATAAATACAAATGTCTTTTAAAGACAGTGTATTTTCTTTGTTCTGCTTCTTCAGCTATCCATTACTTTAATCGGGGAGTATTGGGCTTTTATCATATTGTCAAACATGGAAGAAAGATGCTTGAAATCTGTTGCAGGAGGTTGAAGGCTTTCTTGTCATATTTATAGCCTTGGAAAGGTGTTTATTAAATGTTACGATCAGGTGTATCTACTGTTAGTTTTTTTATATTAAGGCCTTGGCATCCCATGGTGATCATTTTGTAATGTATAGAAATTTTGAATCACTATGCTGTGCACCTGGAGCTATATAGTAGGTCAGTTATACTTCAATTAAAAAAAAAAAGCTTCATTCAGCATCCATGGAATCCTACTAAGTGGTGGAGTGTAGGCTCATTTGTTTTGTTGGCCCAACATATGCTTTTCTGTTAAAATATGACTTGGAACTTTCTTTTAAAGTGACCGTTCTAGGTGTTTCATCTCTTTTCAGGCCTTGGTGATGAGAGGTATACAGGGTGTTATTCATCTTACCATTCTACTTTTGTATATATTTGAAATAGTTATTAAAAAGAAATCAATCTGCTACAAGAGACTGCCCTCAGTTCAGCCTTCCTTCCTAAAGGAAGGCAGCATACCACCTGGCAAAAGGTGTTTATGGGGCAATAAACCCCAGTAATCTTGGTCTTATTATGTAAGTGTTATATATAGTAATTTTCAGCATCTCATTTGTTCCTCCTACAGTAATTGCCAGTGTTCAGTAACTGGCACTGTTCCAAATTGAAAAATAGAAAACTCTTAGTTTGTAATCTATGCAGTAGTAGCTCAGTTTTATAAGTTTGCAAACTTAAGTTTTTGATTATGAATTCAAATTCATTACAGAGCAATTGAAAAGTGTAAAATTAAAAATTTTATGTAAAGAACACACACACTTAAGATCATGTTGTTTTGAAATGTTTTGTATAATGTTCAGTGACATGGAGAGATTAATATTTTCCCATGCCATTAAAAATTACTCAAAAATATGAATATTAATGACATACTATGTAACTTATTTTTTAATAATAAAATACTCCATTGGAATATTTATTGAAAAAACATCTGTGTACAAGTGGACTCAAGCAGTTCAAACCTATGTTGTTCAAGGGTCAATTATATTATGGTGATTTCTCATAAATGGGATTTTTAGGCAAAAAGGATAAAAGTTCTAAGGTTCCTGCTGCCTGTCGCCAAATTGGTTAACAATTTGCAATTCCAACAAATGGTATATAAAATGTAATAGTAAGCTTATAAAAAAAACTATAAACTCCAAACAACTCTTTTTTTTTTTCCTTGTGAAGGATAATTTAACTGTGTTTATTAAAACAGAAAAAAAGGAGAATTAAATAAAAGACCAAAGTAGAAAAATCACTCATAAATCCATCAATCAGAAATAAATACTGTTAATTTCTGGTGAACTTCATTCATTTAAACCATCTCTCTTAAAAAAATACACACACATACATAAACACAGTTTCTTTTTAATTAAAAAATTTTTTTTAATTGAAGTGTAGTTGATTTACAATGTTAGTTTCAGGTGTACAGCAGGGTGATTCAATTATACCTATACATAAATGCATATTTTTTTCAGATTCTTTTCCATTATATGTCATTACAAGAAATTGAATATAGTTCCTTGTGCTACACAGTAGGTCCTTATTGTTTATTTTATATATAGTAATGTATATCTGTTAATCTTAAACTCCCAATTTATCCCTCCCCCACACTTTCCCCTTTGGTAAACAGTTTGTTTTCTATGTCAATGAGTCTATTTTTGGTTTGTGAATAAGATTTGTATCTTTTTTTTAAAGATTCCACATGTAAGTGATATCATATGATAGTTGTCTTTCTTTGTCTGACTTACTTCACTCAATATGATAATCTCTAGTCCATCCATGTATGTCTTGTTTTTGTGCCAGTACCATACTGGGTTTTTTGTTTTTGTTTTTTTTATTTTTCAATTTTATTAGATAGAATTGTTACAATTTGCACATAAACAATATATTGCATGTAAATACATATATACAATATACTGCACATATATTTTTAAACTTTACATATATGTACTGTTCATTGTTTCTAAGAACAGTTTAGAGCTTCAGCTTTTTAAACTTATAGTTATCAAAGGATTAAAGCCAACCAAAAAATAAGAATCAACAGAATGCAGTAATTCAATCATAAAGGACAGTCATATTTGTCAAAACTCATTGACTTACATCAAAGGGAGTGAATTTTAGTGTGTAAATTAAAAAATGAAGAAAAAATGATGTGAGTTGACAGTATTTACTGTTTCAACCATATGGATATGCAACAGTTGAACAGCAGCTCTGAGTAAGACCAATACTCCTGAAAAAAGAATTTAAATAGTCAAATAAACTATGTTCTTAAAAAAAAAATCATAAAGGACAGTCAAATGTGCTTATACATATTTAAGAAATCAGTCACCTACATTATAAATAATAAGTAGTTCATTTGTGTCCCTTTTTTTAGATTCTACATATAAGTGGTATCATATGGCATATCCAGGTCCATCCATGTTGCTGCAAATGGCATTACTTTATTCTTTTTTATGGCTGAGTAGTATTCCATTGTGTATGTATGTGTGCATATATGTATATGTGTACGTACACACACACACACACACCACACACACACACACACACACACTACATCTTCTTAACCAGTCATCTGTTGATGGACATTTGGGTTGTTTCCATGTCTTGGCTATTGTAAATAGTGCTGATGTGAACATTGGGGTGCTTGTGTCTTTTTGAATTATGTTTTTCTCCAGGTATATGCCCAGGAGTGGGATTTCTGGGTCACATGGTAAGTCTGTTTTTAGTTTTTTAAGGAACCTCCATACTGTCCCCCATAGTGACTGAACCAAACTACCAACAGTGTAGGAGGGTTCCCTGTTCTCCACACCCTCTACAGCATGTATCATTTGTGGACTTTTTCATGATGGCCATTCTGGCTGGTGTGAAGTGATACCTCATTGTAGTTTTGATTTGTATTTCTGTGACAGTGATGCTGAGCATTTTTTCATGTGCCTCTTGGCCATTTGTATGTCTTCATTGGAGAATTGCTTGTTTAGGTCTTCTGCCCATTTTTGGATTGGGTTGCTTGTTTTCTGATATTAAGGTGTACAAGCTGTCTATATATTTTGGAAATTAGTCCCTTGTCGGTCACATCATTTGCAAATATTTTCTCCCATTCTATATGTTGTCTTTTTGTTTTGTTGATGGTATCCTTAGCTGTGCAAAAGCTTTTAAGTTTAATTAGATCCCATTTGTTTTTTTTTTGTTGTTGTTTTTTTTGGTTTTTTTTGCTTTTATTTCCATTATTCCAGGAGCTGGTTCAAAAAATATATTGCTGTGACTTATGTCCTAGAGTGTTCTGCCTATGTTTTCCTCTAGGAGTTTTATAGTATCTAGTCTTACATTTAAGTCTCTAATCCATTTTGAGTATATTTTTGTCTGTGGTGTTAGAGAATACTCTAATTTCAGTCTTTTACAGGTAGCTGTCCAGTTTTCCCAGCACCATTTATTGAAAAGATTGTCTTTTCTCCATTGTGTATTCTTGCCTCCTTTGTCATAGATTAATTGACCATAAGTGGGTAGGTTTATTTCTGGACTGTCTTTCCTGTTCCATTGATCTATATGTGTGTTTTTATGCCAGTACCATACAGTTTTGATTAGTGTAGCTTTGTAGTATAGTCTGAGGTCAGAGAGCATGATTCCCCCAGCCCTGTTCTTCTTTTTCAAGATTGTTTTGGCTATTCAGGGTCTTTTTTGTTTCCATACAAATTTTAACATTTTTTTGTTCCAGTTCTGTGAAGAATGTCATTGGTAATTTGATAGGGATTGCACTGAATCTGTATATTGCCTTGGGCAGTATGGCCATTTTAACAATATTGATTCTTCCAATCTAAGAACATGGTGTATCTTTTCATCTGTTTATGTCTTCAGTTTCTTTCATCAGTGTCTTATAGTTTTCAGAGAACAGGTCTTTTGCCTCCTGGGGTAGGTTTATTCCCAGGTATTTTATTCTTTTTGGTGTGATAGTAAATAGTATTGTTTCCTTAATTTCTTTTTCTGCAGTTTCGTTTTTTTAGTGTATAGAAATGCAACTGATTTCTGTATGTTAATTTTGTATCCTGCAACGATACCAAATTCATCGATGAGTTCTAGTAGTTTTCTGGTTACTTCTTTAGGGTTTTCTATGTATAGTATCATGTCATCTGCAAACAGTGACAGTTTTACTTCTTCATTTCCAATTTGGATTCCTTGTATTTCTTTTTCTTCTCTCATTGCTATGGCTTCAACCTCCAAAACTATGTTGAATGAAAGTGGCAAGAGTGGGCAACCTTGTCTTGTTCCTGATCTTAAAGGAAATTCTTTCAGCTTTTCCCCATTAAGTATTATGTTAGCTGCGGATTTGTCATATATGTTGAAGTATGTTCCAACTATGCCCACTTTCTGGAGAGCTTTTATCATAAATGGATGTTGAGTACCATACTGTTTTGATTACAGTAGCTTTGTAGTATAGTCTGAAGTCAGGGAGCTGACTCCTCCAATTCTGTTCTCTCTCAAGATTGTTTTGGCTATTTGGGGTCTTTCCATACAAATTCTAACTTTTTTTCTTCCAGTTCTGTAAATAATGTTATTGGTAATTTGACAGGGATTGCATTGAACCTGTATATTGCCTTGGATAGTATGGCTATTTTAACAATATTGCCTCTTCCAGTCCAAGAACATGGTGTATCTTTCCATCTGTTTGTGTCATCTTCAATTTCTTTCATCAGTGTCTTATAATATTCAGAGTTACAGGTCCTTTGCCTCCTTAGATTGGTTTATTCCTAGGTATTTTATTCTTTTTGATGCAGTGGTAAGTCACATAGTTTTACAAAAGTGGGCTCATATGCTATATTTAGTAAATATAGCAAATTAATTTTACTTTAACAAAATTTAAAAAGTGTGAAAGTGAAGAAATTCTCAACTTAAAACTTTTTTTCTACCAAAGAATCTAGTTCTGAAAGATTCCTCCTAAAACTAAGGACAGTTGTAGAAAACATTGAAGAGACTGGAGTAATTTTTTTCCAGTTTCATGTGTATTTTACTTAGAGACAGTATATGACTCCTGTTATGAAAAAATGAAACCAGCACACAGTTTCTTTGCTTCCTGGTTTTATTATTATATAGACAAGTTCAAATATTTCATTTGAGTCTTATAATCATTTCCCATTATTTTTATTTAAAACTTCTAAGATGTTCACTACCATTCCTTTTTACTGCATCTTTTTTCCTGAGTCCTTAATTTGATTCATTTATTGTTGGGTGAGTTTCATTATCAGGCAGTTTTTTTTTCCCAAGTGGTTTTATTCCTTTAAATACATCCATACTTGAGAATATCTATTTCCCTTATATTTTAAAGACAACGTTGACTGGGTATAAAGTTCCTGGCACACTTTGTTTTCCTCAGACCTTCCTTTGGAGCCTCTTGCATCAATGCGTTAATTAAGATGAGGCCATCTTGATCTGTTTCCTCATTATACATGACTTGATTTCTCTGCTTGGATGCCTATATAATTCATCTCTTAAATCAAGAAGATTTTTCTTCTATTTGAAATTTTTAAAGTTTGATTTGCTCAGTTCTTATCAGAAATGTTAATTATGCACATGCAAGATTTCATGTATTTTCTTTATTATCTCTATAACTTGTTATTTTCCATTTTTTATTTCCTCCAGACTATTTTCTCTATGCCTTTTGTTTGTTTTGTATTTTGGCTTTTCTAATAAGGCTTTCTTTTTTCAAATTTTCAAATCTTCACTTCTTAAACTCTGCCAAGCTTATTTTCTATCTCTTACTTTTTAATCTCTTTGAATTTTAGCTCTTGCATTTTTTTTTTAAAACAGATCACTTTGTTTAGTGTACAAACTTGTGACTTTAACTTTTAGCAGGGAGAGGCCAGTATCTGTCATCATTCTTTTCTGATTAATGCTTATTTAAACTTAGGTCAGTCTACTGAAAATAATGGAAAGGGGCTAAGAGAATGAACTTTGATTTGAATTATATTGGAAGCCTCTCACCAAATTCATTATTTCATTTGCCTCTGGGAACATATATCCCTTCATTTCTTAGTGTTAAGAGGCCATTGTGCCCTATGGCAAAGCTTTTTAAGGCAGTGTAAGTCAAATTGTGGGACATGAAAGTAATTTAGTGGTTTTTACTCAGCAGTAAAACTGACAGTGTATAAGAACTATCAGAATGTATTTTGCATACGGGGTAAGAATTTTCTCCTGAAATTTGTTTTAGTACAGAATATGTATGTGTACAGAGGTAAGATGTAAAATGTCTCACTAAAGGTCACAGTCAAAAAAAGTTGTATAGCTACAATTCCAAGGCCTTGCTCATCTGGTAGGCTAGCACATAGATGACATAAATGGCCCTTCAGCAAGATATGTCCTTAGATTCCGTGTCCTCTACAATTCTGTAATTTATCGAAATGATCTCTAGAGAGATGTTTGACGTGTCCCACTCTGGAGTAGGCTTTAAGTTTATGGTTTATGCTTCGGGAAGTTTATTTCTGTGATTAAAAATTGTTGGTGTTTTGGGGTGGGTTTTTAAATATTTATGCTTTAAATATAAAGTGTACTTTAAAAATTTTAACAGTATACTGGATGCCGACCTGGTTGGTACTTTGGTCATTTAGCCTGAAGTCATTTCTTTCCACAGGTTGATAAATAACTGCTAGGCTGTATAACAGGTATAAATAGAGGCACTTATATTTAATTTTTAAAGGCAGTCCCACATATAGTTGTATGATGAGCCATAATAACTCTCACTGACAACTTTTATTACCTCAAATATTATCAGGAGAGGAATTATTGATGAATATGAAATCTCAAATATGATCCCCAAATGCTTTAACATTGATGCAAAAGTCCTTCAGTTCAGTAGGAAGCAACACAATGTCTGTCCTATGACCAGATATGGCTTCCCAAGAAACACGATCCTTTGAGGCAGTTGGTCTTCTCAATTCCTGCTGGGATCAGAGCTTCATGAATTCATTTGATCACTTTTCCCTTTTTAAAGGAGGAAAGGTAAGTACAGGTAGACAGAATTCTTCCAGCAAAGATCCCAACACCCTCATATCAGTGCCCAGGGGCACTATTCAGTCCTTATTTTGCTTCTGCTTCCTTAGACCCTTGGCTTCTTAACCCACTCTCTAATTGCCCTTTCTGAATGATGCATTGCAGTTTTCAATTGGTGACTGTACTTCTTACTCTCCAGTGTTGGTGTTCCCTGTGATTCTGTTATTGGCTTTTCCTACATATACGAAGACTTCCTGGGCAATTGCATTTAATTCTACACCCTCCACAATTAACCTAAACATTGTCAATTCAGGTCTGGATCACTATGCTTAACTCCAGTTATTATTTCCAGTGTCTGGGCTGTATCTAGATATAACATAGCTATTTCAGATTAAACTTTGTTAAAATGAATGCATCGTTTTCATTAGCATGACTCCCACTACCTGCTCCTCTAAAACCTGGTCTTTCCTTGTTGTATTTTCTGGCTTTGTGAATGGCAGTGTTGTCCAGCAACTCAGGTTAAAACGCTAAGTGGCATTAGATACTTTTCTCTCTATCAAACCTTTTCAATCTAGTTGCCCTACTGCTACTGCCTAGACTTGGATAATGTCAATGCTTGTAGGATAAAGGATGAACATCTCAACTGGAATTCAGGATTGGGGGGAACACTATATAAGGATACTGTATAAAAGGTATTAAGTTTTACTGTTCTGTTGAACATTCAGTGCAAGTGGATTAAATGATCCAGAAGAAGCCTTACATTTTTTAATGCATTCTTTTCTTACAAAGCTGCTGCTAACCAGTTTTCATGTTTATTACCCCTTGCTGCTACTGGAGATAAAAGTTGGAGCTAATATTTTAAAAGAACCTTTTAAAATAAAGTCATGGCTAAAAATAGGCACTGTGCTTGTTTAAAAACCTTATGTATTAGGATGTTTTGGGTCATTTACTGTTATTTTTTTGCCAGCTTAAACACCAGGTATTTTAAAAGACTTAATTGTTAAATACAGATCATGTTGAAAGTAAACAAAGGAATGATTTATTATTATTTGTTATAACCAAATCAGCCCTGATGTATGATAAGTTCCTTTCCATTGTACTTTTCTAATATCTTCTGAGTTCAAACTGCTTTACAAAGGTTAGTTCATTTATCTTTATAATGTCCCCTTAAGGAAGGTGGTAGGTTGTATCACTATCTCCATGAAAAGATGAACAATAGAAGCAAAGGATGGTTCACAGATGAAATTATTAAGCTATATAAATTTCCATAGGATCATCTGTACTACATCACCTCACATACATATCTTGTGGTGTTGTCCAGCTTTTTTCGTGAATATACATGTTGTCTTCAAAGCTGGTGCATAAGCTCCTTCTGTTTATTAAGGCAAATGCTGTGTTTTCTCCCTGCTTTGAGCTTTTTACTAATCTTAGAATATAGAGCTGAGCATATGATAGGTAGGGAAAAAAAAGTTGGAGCTAATATATTTTACTGACTTGATTTTTTTTTTTTTTTTTTTGACTTGATTTTTTTTAACGTAACAGCAGCCACACAAATCTCAGGATTCTCAGAACAGTTCAAAGCAGAGTAAACCAAAACTTAAACCACAGAAAAATAGAAAATGAGTGTGTCAAATTTAATAACAAAAGGGTCACCAGGGGGCCACACCCTCCCCTTGTCATTCATACCCTCTACTCAAATCCATTCTATCCTCATAAATTTAAGTACAAGCAAGGTTGGTTGTACAAAGAGATCAAAAGCAGCCCTTGGGAAGCATTATCCCTCAAACATTTACGATTCAAAAAGAGATACAAAACTCAGCACCTCTTTTCATTTAAAAAAAAAAACAAGTGAAGAAACTTGGTGGAAAAAAAATCTAAAATATTCTCATAGCTGCCTGGGGAGTAGGTCTTCATTCTTTCACATAGACAAATGCCTTCATCTCCACAGAGGGCCATCTGGACCAAACTGAGTCCATTACTCATTCCCTCTCCGGCTCTTCTTGTGGCTTTTCTTAGATCTGAAACGGCAACATATACAAATAACTAAAACAACTGTTTGAGGAGCTGGGCAAGGACTTTTGAGGAAGACTGGGGTATGCTAACACTGATGTGAATGGAGATGATATTCAGGAAATGTGCCAAAAGTTTTTATGTCTAAGAGCAACACTGAGTTAGGCATTACTATCCAAAATTTACCATTGAGGAAATGATGTCTGACAGGTTAAGAATGCACCTAACAGTGTACAGCATATAGAAGTTTTTAATGAAAGCTTATCAAATGAAAGTGACTTGTCCAATATTACTCAACTGTTAACTGTTAAAATCTAGGACTGAACTCCAGATCTCCTGAGATTAAAGCTCATGCCCTTATCTAAAATTGCAATCCTACAAGGAAAAACAAAATAACACAAAATATACATATATAATTTTAGTAATTCTCAGGGTAATAGCCCAAATTTGTTCTGTAGTAAAGAATTCCTAAATACTTTCATCAATACAAGAAAATTTCAGGTCCAATTTAGTTGTGATTGGGACTTCAATTTCTGAATAAAGAGTGAAATTTTTAAGTCAAAATAGAGGTAAATCCGTACCTTTCAGGAGACTTTGAGTGGCTCCGATGTCTGTGACTACGGTGATGACCTGGGGAAGAAAAGGCTGTTGGATGAGTGAGAGTCTACCCTCCTATTCCTTCAGTGTCATTTGTACCTTCCCCAATCCCTTTCATTGGCCTAATACTTTTTTTGGCCCATGCTAGGGACATCTCTTGTGGATCCTCTCTTAACTGATGTGTGTGTGTGAGAGAGTGAGAGATGGGGAGAGGAGAACTGAGCCCACTTCATATGCATTCAGGGCTTTATGGCTACTTTCACATTGGGTATTTACCACTACTTTGTTAGGTCTTATTCCTATAATTTCAAATGAAAAAACAATGCATCATCCTATCAGGAAACTTGTAAGTGACAGTTAAGATGTGAACTCTAATTTTCAAATTCTATACCTACTTCCTTTTCTTCTAGGCAACGATAAAGTAAAGTACTCCCGTACTGCAGGAGGCTAACTGCTCCTATTACAGTTCTTTATTGAGACAACCAAAAGGCCCATATGCTATACCTGGAGACTTGGAGCGAGATCTGTGCCGTCTATCTCGGGACCTGCTGCGATGACGCCTTGGACTCTTGCTCCGATGCCTTTCTCGGCGAGGAGAGGGGCTGTGGAAATGACTGGTTAGACACCCATATCTATCTGACAATATAAGCACAACAATAGCACCCACCTTCCCAAATCCCTGTCCTTCATCACAAGTCACTAAAGGCCTACCTTCTTCTTTTGGGAGACCGACTCCGCCTATATGGGAAGAAAAAAGAGGAAGAACAACCTTAGTAGGTACACTGGATGCTATAAATTGCAAAAATTGTCCCAATTCTTCATCCATCTCTGTTATTCATGTCCTTTATCATTTTTTTTTATACCCTCTGACTCTTAAGTCTGAGATTGGCCATATGGCTTGCTTTGGCCAATGGGATATTTGTGCATGTGATGCAAGCAGATACTGGAAAGATGCTTGCGTGGTTAGGCTTGTTTGCTCTTGTATTCTGCCACTACTTTCTTGAGAACATGCCTGACCTTGCCTAGAGTCTGACATACATAGAGATGAGTTGCTCAAGTCATCCTAGGTAGGGCCATCGTATACCAGCCAACAGACAGCTGACTGCAAAACAGGTGAGTGACAATAACTTATACTAAAAAAAAACTGCCAATCTAATCCTAGCTTAAATCACTGACCACATAATCTGATTTAAGTCAGACTGAATATTTGGAGTGCTTCCCCAAAACAACCACTTATTTTTTAAGCTGTCATGTGAAATATTTTTTAAAAACAGAAACAATTATGGCAATTAAAAAAGTAAAGACAGTTCCCAGCTTCTGGCTGTTAGGAGATGCCATGGACACTTCAGGCTGTTTGAACAGTATAACCTAAAACATGGATATCAGACCAAATCATACAATTTGTATCAACAATATGAATGACAAAATTAAAAAAGAAGAATTGAAGAGATCCCTGTATGCTCTGTTTCTCAGTTTGGCCATGTATTAGATATTGTAGCTTTAAAGACTGAAGATGAGGGGGCAAGCCTTTGTTATATTTAAGCAACTGGGCTCTTCCACAAATGCCTTGAGACAGTTACAGGGGTTTCCATTTTATGGCAAACCAATGCGAATTCAGTATGCAAAAACAGATTCTGATACAATATCTAAAAAGCGTGGCACTTTTGCTAACAAAGAAAAGAAAAAAGAAAAGAAAAAAGCGAAAACTGTGGAACAGACTGCAGCAACCACCAACAAAAAGCCTGGTCAGGGAACACCAAATTCAGCTAATACCCAAGGAAATGCAACACCAAATCCTCAGGTTCCTGATTACCCTCCAAAATATATTGTATTCCTTAATAACTTACTAGAAGAGACTAATGAGATGATGTTATCCATGCTGTGTAATCAGTTCCCTGGTTTCAAGGAAGTACGTTTAGTACCTGGGAGGCATAACATTGCTTTTGTTGAATTTGAAAATGATGGCCAGGCTGGAGCTGCCAGGGATGCTTTACAAGGGTTTAAGATCACACCATCCCATGCCATGAAGATCACTTATGCCAGGAAATAACAGTTGGGATAGTTGTCTTTAAAGGACTGGGTGTTATTTATAGTTTTCATTTTGATAACAGTTGCTCAGGCCAGTTTAATAGTTGTGTGTGGAGCAGGGGGGAGTATATGTGAAATTTTTGTAAAGGATTTTAAAAAATTACCTAGTCTTTGTTTAGCCTTAGTGAACAATAAACTATGAAGGCCTTAATTTTGTACAATAAACTTTTATTTGTATTTTTTTAAAGAAAAGTAAAGAATTAGCCATATTAAGGATTCGTCTTGACTGCAAGTTGCCTGTAAAGAATCATGTGTACAGATTTAGAAGTGCTCATTACCTGCAACTTTTTAAAAGATTCAGTTATAGCTGCTTTTGAAGTGGTTTTCATTTTTATTTAAATTACTAATGGATCAAAGAACAACTGCTTATTTTTTCTCTTTGGTTTTAAATATTAATGATAACCCTGTTGGAATTTTTTTCTGAAGAAAGTATTTTTATAATTCAGTAATTTAATGTGTTCTTTCCTTTCCATTACCCACTCCTGGCAGTGCTAGGGTATGTTTACCTTTAAAATAAATCCAACTCAAGATTTTTAATGTGTGTATAAATAAGTATTTTGGTGTGCTACAAAAAGCCTTCTCAAATTACCAGTAATTTTTTTTTAAAGAATGAGCCAGTATTTGTTTAGTGCTCTCTAGGGAACATGCAGATGGAAGCTCAACTCTTAAGAAAGGGCTGGGAAGATGGGTTTATTTTTCCCACCTGTGAATATGTAAAACAAAAAACCATTATCTCTGAGGGACTTTTCATATCAGTGGCAGACAAATTTCCATGCTCAACTAAGAGCTGGAGCCATGTAAGCATCTTGGGAAAGTTAGGCCAGCTACTGGTGTGATGTACAGTTATATTTGTCTACAAATGGGGTGTTTATGGCAATTTAATACTAATCTCTTTATAAAGTTGAATGAATATTCATCTTACCCCCCCCCCCAAAAAAAAATCACTGACCACAGACCGGTGAACTAATGTCAGCCACTAATGTTTTGTGGGTGGCTGTTGTGCAATAACTAATAGACTGGGCAAGCAAACTTCCCTTCCATGAAGTCCAAACACTAAAGTGCCTGAAGTCTCCCTAGAAGAGGCCAATAACTAAGACCTTACCTTCTGGGAGACCGACTCCTACTTCTCCGGTAGCGCAGTGTGGGAGAACGACGGGGCTTGTCCAAGTCTCGGTAGCTTCTCCGGCGATGATCGGGTGATGGCACTCTCTCCAACTGGAGAAGAGATGGACTGGGTCAGTGATGAGCATGGGCTTATAGACAACCATCTAGGAACATGGTTTACACTCCCCTCCCC